>NC_132850.1:32015795-34415795 GCF_048164855.1 Canis lupus baileyi | reverse complement strand
AGCAAAACAAGGGTTATAAACAAGATGTAGCAAAAATACCAAATCTGAGGGCCAAAAAATTGACTCCAAATTCAGCCTCTCCCAAACTATGTGAAATGTGAAACAAACAAAAAGAAGTGTTGGTGTGGTTTCTGCTCTTGCAAAAGAAGCAGTCTGTTGGGTCATTTCCTAGCTGGTCTCTTAGAAAAATGACAGGAGATACTGGGAAAAGCAAACCCCCCCCCCCCCCCGCTTGTTTTGTTTTTTTGGTAGCAGGAGCTTTTTAAAATGAAAGCTTCTTCCTTGAATTATTAATACAACACAGGGAGTAAAATTCTGCAGCCTATACAGTTAGTTTAGGTGTAGGAACAAACAGAAAAACAAGCCAGGCTGGTCCTCGGGTCACATCAAGTAGCCCTCAGGGGTGGAGGAGGTGGCACCGGCCTTTATTCCAGCGGAGCCTTAAGCCGGTGCTCGTCCGCTGTCTTATTTGTATTTGATGAAACGTGTGGGTCTAACTGAGACTCCCCGCCAGCGGGCTGGGACACATTTCAGTATCAAAGCGAATGTAAGACTTTTATTTTCCTTTTTTTTTTTTTTTTTAATTTTTTTTTAAATTTTCATTTATTTATGATAGTCACAGAGAGAGAGAGAGAGGCAGAGACACAGGCAGAGGGAGAAGCAGGCTCCATGCACCGGGAGCCTGATGTGGGATTCGATCCCGGGTCTCCAGGATCGCGCCCTGGGCCAAAGGCAGGTGCCAAACCACTGCGCCACCCAGGGATCCCAAGACTTTTATTTTCTTAACTGCAAGAACTATTCTAGTATCACAGGTACCACGCAGTGGTCTAAGCCTCCTAATTCCTAAATTCTAACACAACAAAGCCTCTTAAGGTCATGAAATTCTGTCCAGCTTTTCTGAGGTTGAGAGGACTATTAAAATGACTTTCTGGAAAAAAGATCTGACTGCGTTTGTTTTACTCCCTGATTTTCCTCCTTATAAATTCCTCGTAGCAAGTGAGGCTTTACAGATCAAGTTGTTGTTCTTGGCTGGATTTGGAGTCCATTCGCCTCAAAAACTGCAACTGTAGTTCCCAATTATTCAAGGCATCCCTTGTCTGTTTGATTTGTAATATGGGCACAGGGGACTTTATAAGCATAGGGAACCGGTCCAGCTAGGCCTGTAAAATAAAATGAGAGGAGATATGCGGTCAAGAATTGCCCTTTTTCTTGCCTGACATTCTAATGTAATAATAATTATAATAACTGACACCATTTATTAAGCCCTTTCTGTGTACTGGGCACTGGGCTGTATTTTCCTCCTTTTTGTGTCAATTAAGCCACACACCAACCGAATAAGCCCTCTAGTTTCTACTTAGGAACCAGGAAACTGATTTAGTTTTTTCAAGCTCACCCGGCTTGTAAAGGACATGGCCAGGATTTGAAACTGGGTTGTCAATCACTCCGAAGCACCATCTCTTCTTTTTTTGCTCCTTATTCTTTCTCATTCTGCCGCTGGTTTGCTTCATGCACTACGTGTCTCAACAGTTGAAATAATAGATGAGAGGAATGGGGGGGAAAAATTATATAATATATATATATATATATAATGAGATGGTAGTAACATCAGAAAATAAAATGGTGGACATATAGCTTTAAAAAAAGATGCTTTCATTAAAAAAATAACAACAACATGCATCTCCCAAGGTAATCCGTGATGTGGGGTAACCTGAGCCCTCACCCTAAGCCGCCACCCCTGCCCCCGGGGTTCTGACGGCTTCCTCCCCTCAAGTCCCTGTATCATTTTTTTTTTTAAGATTTTATTCATTTATTCATGAGAGACACGGAGAGCGAGGCAGAGACACAGGCAGAGGGAGAAGCAGGCTCCACGCAGGGAGCCCGACGCGGGACTCGATCCCGGGTCTCCAGGATCAGGCCGTGGGCCGAAGGCGGCGCTAAACCGCTGCGCCCCGGGCCCCCCGACCATCTTCTAGCTGAGGCCCCTGTAGTGCGAGGAAAGACTCGCGCCCCAGGTAGCCTCTGCCAGAGACGCTTCCCCGCGTGGACAGGTGCCTCGGAGCGCCTCGCCCGTCTGCGCCTGCGCTGCTCTGCCCGGCACCGGCACCGGCACCGGCACCGGCACCGGCACCGCGCGGAGGAGGACCCCTCCCGGCAGAGGCTCCGCGCCCCCGGGACGCCGCTTTCAGGCCTTCTGTGGGATCGCCCTCTGCCGGCGGCACACGCTGCTCTGTGTGCACCGCAAGTGGCTCCCGCCAATGCGGACGTGAGGCCCCGTGGCCTGACCACCACGCCGCCAGCGAATCTTACTGGAAGTGGGAAGCTCGGAGGGCGGAAGGCCCGTGTCCGGACGCGGGCGCCGCGGGGGGCCCTTCTGCGGCCGAGGCGCCTCCCTGCGCGAGTTGGCACCTGCGCGGGCTGCGGTCGCCCCAGCGGTGCGGTGGCCGCTCGGGGCCGGGCGGGGGCGCTGCGAGCAGCGAGCAGCAGGCAGCGCGGGTGCTGCCCAGCGCCTCGGGGCCCGGCCGGCCGGGCGCCGTCTCCGCTCCCCGCCCGCACTGCCAGCGCGGCTCGGCCTCTCCCAGGGCCTCGTCCCCGGCGGGAGGAGCCGCCGCTTCCTTCCGAACCCAGGCCCAGGCCGGGACCCGGCGCTCGGGAGCTGGGGTGCCTTCCGGTCTCCGGAGTCTCGGGGCTCTCACGGCAGGACTTACCGTCGAGTTTGATGGTTTGGAGGGTTCCCCCAAACGGGGCCTGTTCCTGGTTTGTCTTTGTAACTGCGGGCTGCGCACCGCGTGCCCTGTCCGGAGGCGCTCAGCGAAGGCTTGAGGCCGTGGAGCTGACCCTGTATCTCTGTCGTAGCCACGCGCGTGCAGACGTGTCTGGGGCCCGCGTGCACAGGTTCGTTTCTGGCACGTTTCCTTCCATCGGGCTACTGCGCTGTCTCAGGCTTGCACGGCACGCCGCGGGCCCTCAGTTCTCCACCAACAGCAATAGCCCTGGCCACGGTATCCTAATACTGGGCGACAGTTGACGGAGTGCTTTGCAGGCGTCATTTCATTTCCTTCTCCTGACCACCCACCGAGGTCCATATTCCTATTTTACCGAGAGAAACCAGTGGCGGAGAAAATTCATGGTCACGCAGCTAGGGAGCGGCAGAGCTGGATTATCCGCGCGTTGGAAACCAAGCCCAACTTTCTCCAGAACTAATCCATAGAGTGAGTGACAGCCACCTAGGAACTCAGCATTGTATTTTATGAAGATTTAAATTGGATTCATGTCTTATTACCCCAAAAAAGGACCCTACAAAACTCTGTGATGGTAAACAGAGAAGCTGGATGATACAAAACAAAACAAAAAGACAAAAAACAAAACAAACAAACAAAAACAAAAACGAAAACCTGACATGGGGAGTAGATCAATACTTTTGTCCTCTAATCTGTCTAGTGAGATGGGCATGAACCACCCTCTTTTATGACTGTTTGCAGCTCAAGAGTAAGCAAAGGACACAGCAAACCAGTGTCGGAGCCTCCACGTTTCTGAAAGTAAAGAAGAAAATAGTGCAATAAGTAGAAAGTAACTACTGATGCGCATACCTAAAGTGCATCCTTAACCAAATCAGTTTTTAGAAATAAGTGCTTGAACTCCAGCTATTTTTTTTTCTGGATCTTGGAAAGCATTTCCGTCCAATACCTAGCGATTTAAAGCTTTAACATACATAGTGTTCCCGATCCCCAAGTTTCATTGTCTGAATAAATAATGAGTGATGCTTCACAACTGGGAAACATTGAAGTCTCCACTGCATCATTGGGAAGATTTTCATTTCCAGTATCTCTCCCTAGTACTCTGTTGGTTGAGTCAGAAAGGGGAGCCTCCTTTAGGCCAACTCTGTCCGTGGAATCTAACACTAAACTCTAAGTAGATTCCATGCCTATGGCTTGTAAATAATTGAATGACTTAAGGTGCTGAATATAAGATGCTCAATTAAAAAAAAAAGAGTGTCAAAGATTGTGATTTGCATGACGTATAATGTGCATCAAATAGCAAAGAGGAAACAAAATAGAGGAATTTAAAACATAACATTCCTTTTCTTTTTTTTTTTTTTAAGATTTTATGTATTTATTCATGAAAGACACAGAGAGAGGCAGAGACAGGCAGAGGGAGAAGTAGGCTCCCTGCAGGGAGCGCGATGTGGGACTCGATCCCAGGACCCCAGGATCACGCACTGAGCAGAAGGAGGACGCTCGACCTCTGAGCCAACCAGGCATCCCAACATTCCTTATTTTGGAATCCAGTTGTGAAGCATGAAACCAACATATCTTATTATATGGTTACTGTGAGCTGCCAGTAATTCTCATGCTCTGATCTGTGCCACTATTTGAAGTGGAGGCAAGCTGTGTTGGCCTCATGGTTTTTGAAGGGGATGACGATTTCTTAGAGCTCGACTTATTCACACACACTAGTCTGGGTAGTTTAAAACACAAGAAGGCCAACCAGCTCTCAAAACTGCGACTCCTAATTTCCTGCAGCACCCAGTTCCTTCCCTATCACCGATCAGCTATTCACAGATGGATTAATGGGTATCTATTTTACTACGTAAAGATCCCTAAATTATTTAGCTCACCTAGCCAACATGCCATCTAGAAGCTCTGGTTCTTAAAAGATGTAAAATAGTTCATGATCTTACCTCTGTGTAAGGCTGAGTCATTTGGTAAAGAAGTGGGATGAACCAACAGTAGGCCCCTGAGGGCCTATGACACACTGCAGCCCCTCCTCCCTGCTCTGAGGGGCAGATGCCCGAGAGCCTTGGGGGAGTCCCCACTCCTGCGACCACTCACACATGTCATTCGGGGAGCACCCTATGAAGGGGAACATTAAACAGAAAGCCTTGAGTGGACCGCAAGACCCCACGGCCTCATGCATGGTAACAGCCACCATAACGGTAACCACTGATACTCCAGTCATGGAAGAAATGCCCGTTCTCAGGAGAGATTTTGTGGCTTTAGCCCCGAGTTGACTCATTCTGCGATGCCAGCTATACCTCAGTTGGCTTCTGCAGTTCTTACCTACAGGTAGACACTGAGAGCCCAGGGCTCCCCGGTCATCGTCTCTCAGGGACTGTGTGCACTTTCAAATCAAAATGAGGGTGAAAAAAAAAGGAAAAAAAAATGAGGGTGAAGATCACCTCAGCCCAAGACAAGAGAAAGTTTAGAGACCCCCCTCAACCCCCGCCCACAGCTCCGCTCACTGGCTGCTTTTGCTCTGGTGGGCAATCTGGAAGGCAGTGATGCTCATCACGATACCAATAACACCGCCGTGGATGGTAGACGAAGGCCAACATGGGCAAAAGGAGTTTGGCTTCACTTACTTAGGCAGGTCAGGCAAAAAGTCTAGGCTTCTGAGACTTATTTCACAAGTATACAGACAGAGTCTAAGAATGTATTTCTATTTCTTTTATTTATTTTATTTTTTATTATTTATTTTTTTAAAAGATTTTATTTATTCATGAGAGGCAGAGACATAGGCAGAAGCAGAAGCAGGCTCCATGCAGGGAGCTCGATGTGGGACTCGATCCCTTGGACCCCAGGATCATGACTTGAGCCAAAAGCAGACGCTCAACCGCTGAGCCACCCAGGGGTCCCCCTCTATTTCTTTTAGAGGGTGAAACCTATGTGATGTAGAACAATCTTTGCATTTTTAACACAGCCTATTTAGGAATATCTCTAACCTTATTTAGCAGACTTATTTAGAAATACAGCATTTTACCTTTTTGTGGCGCTTTTATAACTAAGAGGAAATTATCGGAGAGAAACAGATAAACAACTAGGAATCTTGTGCTTCCCGAGGAGGGGAAAAAGGCAAAATTACTATCTGGCAATAGTAAGCAGAAAGGTTTTTTTTTTTTTTTTCAATCAAAGAATCCCCTAGAAAACAAGACAGAGTGGGTATCAGGGCACACCAGGCTTACACCTCTGGAAGCTCCAATCATGCGGATCAGAAAACTGCATTACTGTTGCATTGATTTCTGCCGAAAGCAGAGATTTGATGTGAGCCCAGGCTTCCAACTTTAAAGACATTATACTTGTGATGCATTCCATGTGGATCTAAGATAATGCGGATGGTATTTGCGGTGGTTCCAGCTAAGCCTAGGCCACATCTATCGACTAATGGAACTTGCAGTATTTTGGCCTTTTGACTCATCCGGGCGGTCATTGGCAAAGGTACACGTGACTAAAAAAAAAGAAAAGGCATTTTGTTATTGCTGTGAACTGAATTGTGCCTCCCGCCGCCCAAACTCCTGTGTTGAAACCCTGACCTCCACTGTGGCTATACTGGGAATAAGTAAGGAAGATTAAATATGAGTGGAGCCCTGATCCAATAGGATTAGAGCCATCGAAAGAGGATACACAAGAAAGGCCTCTCTCCCTGCCGCGTGGGGCCACTGAGAAGGAGGCCGTCTGCAAGCTGAGAAGAGAGCCCTCACCACAAACCTAACCAGCTGGCGACCTGATCATGGACTTCCAGCCTCCAGAATTGAGAGGAATAACGTCCTGTCCTTTACGTGGCCTCGTCTGTGGTATTTTGTTATGACAGCCGTCGCTGATTAAGACAGTCATTGGGCAGCCCGGGTGGCTCAGCGGTTTAGCATCGCCTTCAGCCAAGGGCCTGATCCTGGGGACCCGGGATCGAGTCCTGCATCGGCCTCCCTGCGTGGAGCCTGCTTCTCTCTCTACTTGTGTCCCTGCCTCTCTCTCTCTCTCTGTTTCTCATGAATAAATAAATAAAATCTTTTTTAAAAAAAGTCATTCCCAAGTTGTTTCCCAACTTCTGCAACGTGTCTGTACATGTTTAAATATTCGTTGTGTAGCTTTAGATTTACAAACTTTTCTAATACCACTTTTTATAGTTACGTCAGGCAAGTGGGCTTTTATACTTTTCCCCAAGAAGGAGATAGTAGTAGAAGAGAAATCGAGTATTAGAATGAGGATTAGCCTTCCCTAGTCTACTCGATTTCCCTGGAAATTAGAAATAGGAGTGGTTAAATGTAAATAATTTCAGAGGAAAAGGCAATCCATTCCAAGGTAGACATAACAGATGTTTAAAGAAACTATAAGAAAAATCAGTAAAATACTTAATATTATTCTAGAAGCTCTTTCTCTCTCTCTCTCTTTGTTTTTTTCTCTTTCTCATTTACTGTAAATCCCAGGAAGCTGTGGGGCTAAGGTTAAGTCATAGATAAAATATTAAGGGTTCATTTCTATTTCCTCACCTCTTGTCAGTTTAGAGGAAAGATTCCATACTTGCATGGAGAGACAGTGTACATTTTATTCAATCTTGAATTGTCCCTGAATATTTTTTTAAACTATTACTACTAGAAACTTTCATTTTCACAAATCAAGCTGCTGCAAGGACTGCTCGCTGCTTGTCCCTCAAAAACCATTCACGCCCCCTTTGTAGTAGTGGAGTTTCTGAGTTTCAGTGTGTACATGTCCACTTCCAATAAATACTACACCTCCCAGCTTCCCTTGTAGCTAAATATGGCCAAACAACTAAATCTACAGATGGATATGCGCAAAAGTGTGTAACTTCTGGGTCACATCCTTAAACAGCAGGGCTCTGATCTCCTGTCCCCGCTTCCCCTTCCCACCTGTTAGAATGTAGACTCACTGGTGACTCATGCTGGGCCGTGCAGAAAAAGCCATTCCCCAGGGATGCAGAGCCAGCCTCCGCCCCACACTCCATGCAAGCACCCCGAGCCCATGTGACGAGTGAATGCACATCTGACATGGCTTTTCACTGAGAGATGGTCGTGAGCATGTTTATCCAGCTTCCACATGACTTCTCATCATGACTTCTCACCTACACTTGAATCCTAAAACTGACTCCCTGACCCACTTTCTTGTCTATCCTCAGTGTTGTTCAACCAACCTTTTAGGCACACGGATTAGAACACCTGAGGATGTCTTCGACTCATTTTCTGTTGACTCTTTTTATCAATCATCAAGTCCTCCTGCCTTCACCTTTGAAATCTCTCTCACATTTATCTTATTCTATTTATGTGCATTTCTGACAGTTTAGGATAGGCCGGTACACCTCACAGGGTTGGCAGATAGAGCAGGGGGCGAATCAAAGTCTCTGATAATGCCAAGTGGAGGCCAATTTTGTAGGGAAAGGCAGTCTTAGTGCAGAGTTGTTTTGCTTCCTTACTTTGATTTGGTTTTGTGATGTGGTATAATTATTTTTGAAGTGGCGAATAATTAAAAGAATCAAAATTGTCATCTTTTCAAATGGACGTGGGCAGGGCACGACTTACGGGGAAAGGAACAGTTGAGAAGCCCAGGCCCAGGCTCTTCTCACCTCACCCTGCTTCACTGAGGAGTTTCACTCACAAAGTAAAGGTCTCTCTACTTTGGTCTCCTTCTATGCGCCCTTTTGCGCTTTGCTTCTGGTAACTCTTTCTTCATCAGCATTGGAAACCTATCATTCCTGTCCAAGAACTCAACTTCTTGTTGTTAGCAGTTTCCTGGCTGGGCCCCTCAACTTGGCTGCCAAGCCAGTTGCTGTGATTCTGGAAGCCTACCTATGCTGAGGCGGCCTGACGCGGGCCTGGTCTCTGCTGTTTGACATGCCAGGTGAACTTGAGCATGGTTATAGCCACAGATTCCTCGTCTATACCATGGGATTAAGTGTAACTTCTCTGCATAACTCACTGGAAGGAGAAAATGCATGAAGCAGCCCCTTGATGTAGAATGCTGGACACACGTCTACCCTTCCTGGTCAGCAGTAGCCAGGTGGCCACTGTGTCCCAACCTGACATCTAGGGCAAACCCTAAAATATCACAGGTTCTCAACAATGTGCATTCAATCAGGAGTTACCACCCAGCACCTCCTCCCTGGACAAAATACTGGAAATAGGCAACCCCGTGTCCCACGAGGCTTCACACGCAGCAGGGGGCCAGTCGAGGAGTTCGTGCAGAAGTGAGTAAATGAATGACTGCAAGTCTTATTTCAGTCTGGCAGCCCTTTCTGATCATGATGGCATTAATTGAGTGCCGACTCAGTGCCAGCCATGCTTTCCAGTACCTCTCCATCCGTTAGCTCATTGAATCCTCACAACAGAGGGAGGGGAGCACAGGGCGGCAGGATTTCTGGAAGGGGCCGAGGGTCACAGAGGCAGAACGGGCACAGCCAGGAGGTGAGGCTGGCAGTCGGCCTCTGGGGCTCAGCCTCCACACCACCAGCTGCCAGGACCTACATCCTCAGGGGCTTCTCTGCCTCCCATCCTTTCCTCCGGCTCTGTTCTTTATCTGGGATGTCATCCCACCTATCCTTCCAGGGACTTCCAGCCTTCCTAAGGCCTCAGGCCTGCCTGCAGCCCCATGGACCACATGCAGCCTTGCTCAGTCAGGTACACCAGCTTCACAGACTCTTCACCTTTCTGAACTTGCACTGCAGGTCTGCTCGCTGCGGCAGAGCTTTCCCACCTCAGGGACAGGGGTTTGCTGTGCTTCCTGTCCTCCAAGGGTACCTACCTAGCACAACCTGTAGCACAACATAATGGGGCCCGACCAACACTAACAGGATGGTTGCCCTGCCTACTGGGGGAGTAAAACCAAGATGGCAGCAGATGCCGCCCAGTGTTTGCCATGTTCCAGACCACCAGCTAAGCTCTTTTTGTCTATTATTTCATTTGATCAACAACCTGTGAGATAGACATGGCTATCTCATTGCACAGAGAGAAAGTGGAGAAACTGTGGCCTTCACAATGTGAAGTCGTTGATCATACCAGAGTGGTGTGAGAGTCCCCAGGAGGCCCTGCTCCACAGCTTCCATGGCCTTGGCCGTAGAGAGGCAAATACAATTCCTCCCACGCTTCTGTTCACAATGACTGGACAAGCTACAAGGTAGCAAGCAAGGATGTTGAGTTGGTAAAGGAAGCAGTGTTTTACCTGCAGGAGTTAATTTTCTTGTGGAGAGAAAGTGTCTCTTGGTTGGTGACACGATGTTTTCTGCCACACATGTGTTCCTTAAAAATGTTTCAGGCACTTGTTAAGGGAGAACAGCAGAGAGAGATTGTTGGTCATCGAAGGAGAATATATCCCAGGAGCTGGGGCAATGCATTCTAGATAGCTAGAAGGGGGGCAACGCTCAGAAATGCTAGAAGGTGGACATGAGAATGGGACAGAATGGAAACTGCTCAGAAGGGCCACCCCGAGAATGGCTGGTAATGTCAGCCTCCCACATACAAGGTCACATGGATGAAAGCTTCACTTCTTGTTCATAAAACTCGATTTCTTATTCCAGTGGACAACTGGGGACTTTCTAAGACTCGTGTATTAATTTCTACTTAAATGACAAACTTCTAGAAAAGGACACAAGTCTTAATTGATCTTTTTTGTACCTCTGGAATGAAAAGTGCTTTTTTTTTTTTAAAAAAAAAGATTTTATTTATTCATGAGAGACACGGAGAAGCAGAGACACAGGCAGAGGGAGAAGCAGCAGACTCCATGTGGGGACCTGGATGTGGGACTTGATCCCAGGACTCCAGGATCATGCCCTGCCACCCAGGCATCCCAAAAAATCTTTTATCTCTATCCCAAAGGGGAGGCCACCCTCTAATCTCTTGTAGAGGTCGACATTTTTGGAAATTGTCAAGCCTTCACCTTTCCTTCAAGATCCCTTGAAAAAACAAGACACAATCAATATAGTCTTAAATGCATGTGACATTACAGCACAAAATATAACCAAGATCCATAGTAATCATTTAGAGAAGCTGACTGCCCCTGGAGACAAACCGTATCTTAGGTTCATTTAACATATTGCTTGCTGTTTAAATGTCTTCGAAAAACTCACTAATTTGAAATCAGCCGCTTGCAGAGAAAAACGAAGCTTAACTATTGTAATTCAGCAAGTTGGCAATGTATTGTGCATTTTTATTTCAATAATATGAATAAAGTCTTTGGTAGCTTTATCTTATTCTGTAAACCATACAGCCTTTAATTAGAAGGGACAAAATCAGATGAACAAGGACAAACATATCTTTTTGTACTAATTATAAAACCTACATCCACTTCATGATAAGGATAATTATTGCTTTTTGAGAAGAACTCATTTTACCTTCTGAGGATATGTATTAATTTTCCAACATTTTAAAATAACATACTATGGGCACCTGAGTGGCTCAGTCGGTTAAGCACCTGTCTTCGGCTCAGGTTATGATCCCAGGGTCCTGGGATGGAGCCCCACACTGGGATCCCTGCTCAGCGGGGAGTCTGCTTTTCCCTCTGCCCCTGCTCCGCTCTCTCTTACTCTCTCTCTCTCAAATAAATAAATAAAATCTTTTAAAAAATTACAAAACATATTACTATTGAAGTTTTGAAATAATTTTTGGAAATATGAAAAAATCATAGATTCATAGAATCACATGGTGGGTGGAATTCTAGAGAATTCGTCATCTTTAAAGTCATAGACTTACAGGAAGCTCACAGGAATCTCTTCCCTCAATGACAAGGTCCCATATTTTATTGAGAAATCTCCAGAAGAGAACTGTTGTCTTCCTCACTAACCTATCAAAATGGGTAATAATCTCCAAAATGACTTCAAAAGTTTTTGTTTTTTTTTTAATCTGTCTTTAACTGAGTTTTTGTCTTGTTCATCAAGAAGCTCAATTCTAGTTCCTTGGGTCATTTTAGAATTTGAACAAAAAAATTTAAGAAGAAAAGAAGCTCCCAATTGAATGGCTATTTTACTTCAGAACTTGTAAAAAAATTTTTTTTTGTTTCTGTAGAGCTGATAATCGTCAATTTGAGTTGTTCCTTTTGGATGCTTCCCAGGAAATCTTGGTTTATGGGCATGTGTCATGGATTTCTTTATTTGAATTTAATTATACAAAGATCCACAAATTAACTTAAGTCATCGTTGGGCTTGCTTAGTTCCTATTCTCAAATTTTAGTTTTTGAGACTGCAATTAGCATAATGTTATTGGCCCTGGAGTTCAGTGACCTTAAAAAAAAAAAAAGAAATATATATATATTATATTATATATATATATGTATATATATATATAATGAATGTAGTTTATCCTCCAGAAAGGCTCCCTGTGGTGTTTACCCCCATTTACTTTGTGTGTGGTTCAGTATGGATGTTAAAAACAAAGCGCCTTCACCTTCAGTCATCTGGGAAGTAGGTCTTTTCCTGCCTGAACTCACTTTTGAAGGCCTTGGAGACAGACTCACATTCTCCACAAGCTTGGTGTTCTCCTAGAGGCTGCCAGGGTGTGCCTGGAGCCCATTGTTTTGTGTGTCTGAGCATACGATGCGCTCAGACTCAAATCCATGTTTCTGAGAGCCATGACCTCAAGTTAATGGAATTAGCTTCTAGGATGGAAGTGCTCCTGGTTCCCAGCAGCCACAGAGCCCTCTATCCCTTTAAGTAAGCTCACTCAGGGGCTCTGGGGCACCTGTCTCAAGGACTTACTGATGGACTTCTCCACCTTTTCCTTGATGGCATCGATCACGATTTTCTCTGTAGAGTTCCTACTGCAATAACAGAGGGTAGGTACCACGTCAGCCTGTGCAGTGCAGCCACCAGCAGCTCAGCCAGTGAAGCTGGCTGCACTGTTCTTTTTGCTCTCACCGCTGTGGAAGACAAAAGCAGATATATCAGAATATCACTTCTCCTATCAAGGCACCAAGAAGCCTGGACGCAAGAAACTCTTAGGGACTTTATTCAGTAATGACATGATATACCTGTGAGCTTGGTGGGCAAGTTTATAAGCCTGTGGCCTAGACTTTGGTTTTGAAAATTCCATCTTAAACTGTCATTAGCAAGCATCTATCTACAGGTGCCAAATTCAAGGTTGAAAATGGGGTCCTTAAACGTGGTTAAGTATTATTGTGGGACTGACATTGTTATTTGCCAATGAAAGAAATGAAAGAATCCTTGTTCAGATGTCTTGCTTTCCCAGTAATGATGGTGAAGGCAGCCGCCATCAGCACTCCACCAAGCAGGGAAATGTATCAAGATTTTGATACACAGGAAATACTTGAAATCTGTTAAATGTCCTAGAGTATGCATGTTCCGGTCAGGGGCAGTGATAAGATGTATCAATATACGGGCTCCAGCTTTGTTTACCCTTCTCACTTAAGACTTTAGTCTCACCCATTGGCTTCTTCCCTCTCTCTGGCCCTTGGGGGAGACTTCTAGTTTCACCAGCTCTGCTCCCATGCTCATTGTGATGCATAGTTAGGAGAACTGAGAATGAACACTGGAGGGTAGATGGGAAAGCAAGGGGTTTTGCTAGTTGGGACAGTTCCTTGAGTTTCTTTTGTTGCTGAGAATCAGGGTAAGGAAGGGAAAAGGAAAACACAAGTCCAAGAGGTTAAATTGATCTACCTGATACAGAGCAGCAAGGAGAGGGGAGAGGCAAAGACAAAGACAATTTTCAATAGAGAGAGCTTGGATCAAGAGGCAGTTGCAGGGTGTGCAAGCACTGGGGAGACAGAGACAGTACTCTTAGTGAGTACTGCCATGGCTCATGCACTGGATTCCATAAAAGGTATTTGAGAAACACAAGCGAACATGAGAATAGCTCTTCCATTTGTTTCATCTACTGGACTGTTTCTTTGAACGTGACACTGTCTTGAACGGAGGGGCCCTGGCTTTTTGGTGACACATGATTCATGGAGCCAAATTTCTGGCTACTACGCACCTAGGTGCCATCAAGGACATGTGTTCTCTTCCTCTTCCCTTCTCCCACCCACTCACGCCTGTGTTGAGCTGTAAAAGGGTCCTACCCTTAACTAAATGTTTTTCCTGCCCCAGGCTATTGCCTGTTTTCCACTTTCCAGTTAAGTCCTTTGTCTCATGACCCTGGCATTTCAGGGCCAGCCTCTGGAGGGCCCAAGGCATACTGTAGAGGCTCCTCTCGCCTCCCCAAAGATAGCTGAGCCCATCTTTCTGCCCAGATGTCAACCTTCGCACTTTGGAGATGGGGGTACAATTGGCTCAATGGCCCAGGGACGTCCGAAGCCCTTCTGTAGATATTCACGTACTTGCTGAGGGGCACTGAGATTCCAATGGATTTCTCTGGCCCCTGGGATTCTGTTTGTACCCATACTGCTTCTCTCTTGAACAGCATGGGCCAAATGCCAAGTTAAGTCTTTTGGTTAGTTTCCTATGTTGGTTTCCACCGTAAACCCACTCAGGGAAAACATTTTATGAATTATGAATTATTATTTAACATTTATTTTACTGAAGATTTTGGGTTGAGGGGAGGGGTCAAATATACAGCCCACAGCCCCCCACCATTTTTCTGGTTCCATTTCCTTCTCTGAAAAGAGAGCTCTTTCTCTCACTGCTGAACTTATCCCTTCTCTTGCCCAGCCTCATGCTTAGCAATTTGCACCTGTCTTTCAAAGTTTGACCATATCTGTGGGGTTCTCGTCTACCCACATTAGCAGCTTTATTGAAATTATTTCTTCTGAAAACATTCAGTGCTCATTCCTCACAGGAATTTGGGCAGACACAGTCTTTTCCACTTTGCCACATACAGATGGCAGGTCATGAAAGTGAGCACATGGGTGTGGGGTGGATGGAGCTCTAGGATCCAGGCTTCAAGGCTTGCTGAGGGATCACCCTCCCTTCTCCGTATCCCAGATTCCTCTTTTGGGAAATAGTGGAAGGTACTAGATCATCTCCAAGTTCTCAGCCAGGTCAAAGACGGCTGTGATTCTCATCAAGGCTGTAAGGGATAGAGAAGGAAGCAGAGACTCCAGGTGCAGAAAGGCTGGGGGTGGAATCAGTGGAAAGAAAAGACATTGGTGGTGGTGGTGGCGGGGGGGTTCACCTGTGGCCTTCAGGGCTGGTTTCCATGCTGACTCACTGGCAGCTGCATTCCAGCTGGGGTGGTTGGGAGCCCCAGTAACGGATTTCCTCAAAACACAGCCCTGGGTCATTGCCCCAGATTTCCACACCTCAGGGGACAGCTCTGGCTGCCAGCACCCACTGGGATTCAGGGAGACTGTAAAAACATCTGAACCCCCCAGATAACAGTCGGGCAAGAAGCATCAGTAGTAAACAATTTAGCCAAAGATCCAGGCAGGGATAATTGGAAGCTTTTAGAATTTTGAAAGGCCTCAGAAGAGAGAATAAAGATATTTGATGATTCTGAAAGTAGCCATAAGTTTTTCTTTCATCTCCCTATTGGCTTTCTTTTCTTTCTTTCTTTCTTTCTTTCTTTCTTTCTTTCTTTCTTTCTTTTTTTTTTTGTGCATTAGGGAAGAAAAGAACATTTCTGTCAAGAAAGATTGGACATAAAAGGCCTTTTCGTGGATGAGTCTAGATCAATAGAGCCTGCTTTTGTTTTATAATAAGTATCGAGTGTGTTTAGGGGAACAGTGACAGGAATTCAGAGCCCCAGACAAAAACATTCTTCTCATCAATCTGTCTTGAGGGGGATGTAGCATTGGGCTGGGCAGCCTGTGCTTGTGGAATCTTGGGAAATTTACATAAGCTCCCTAGGACTCGACTGTGAAATTCAAGTAACAGGAGTGCCTGTCTTGTCAGGTTGCTGAGGGGTCTTGAGCTCATCTACACGAATGCCTAGAACAGTCTACAGCAGGTAGAGCTCTTAGCCATTGTTTAGTTGAAGCCTATGGACAGAGCTCGCATCAAGTTTCCAGTCTCTTTCTCTGTCTCATCTCAACTGTCTGAGAAAGAGCAAGGAGACTTCAACTCCCATCAGTGTCCACCACCACCACATACAGACACCCATAAGGCCTAGTCCCACATGGTACAGAGGGTAAATCCCAGTGCATTCAGGTTCCAGGTGCATTCCCGGTTCCAGGGAGCCCATAGCATGACACAGATTTCAGTTCTCCAACCACGCTGTTTAATTTTTTAAATTTATTATTATTATTATTATTATTATTATTATTATTATTATTATTATTTTTAACCATGCTGTGTAGATCAAAGCAGAGAAGGAAAACACATGTCTGCTTCAGACAGGACTGCGTGTGAATCGTTCCTGCCCTCTGCCCAGAGTGACCCTAATTCCCAACAAGTTGCCTCATTTGTCTAAATTCCTGGAAAATGGGGATAATGTCAGTGCTCACAGGGGAATTGTACAGACAAAGAGATGGTGCATGCCCAGCATGCAGCACAGTGCCTGGCCATAGCAAGAGTTCAAGAAGGAGTCATCTTTTCACCTTTATTATTATTACTACTTCTTCTTATGTATTATAATTATTCCATGTTATAAGCACTATGTGTATAATTATTGTATTTATTGTATATTTTAATACTATGATTATCAACTATCAGTGATGATCCTTTTGTTCTGTACTGTGGGGCTGTGGAGGGCAGATGCACCTCCCATTTCTCCAGAGCCTCCCCCTGATTCCTCAGCTTTGTCTCATGATGCTAACAGCTCCCCAGAAATGGGAAATTGCCTTGAGGACTAAGAAATAATTGTGGTGTAAGGAGCATTGAATTATTTTTTTTTTCCTGGAGACCTTTATCCAGGTTCTTTTTTGCCATCTACTGGCCATGTGACTTTATAGAGTCACATCATCTCTCTGAGCCTCAGGGACATATGGAGACAATGTAATCAGCTTCAGAGTTTTGTGCTAAGGATTAAGAGATGTTTGAGCAAGTGCCTGGTAAAGCCTTACGCGTTGTGAGAGTATTGTATGTTACCACTATGACATGGCCCTCCCTAGTTCTTTTCCTTAAATATCTCAGGTGCTATATACATTTCACAGATAAATGTAAGCCAGTTGATATGGGGTTTTCCACAGTTACTTGAAAGTAGTGGCTGAGCTTGGTTAAATTAATCTCTGCCCTAGCTTGGAAGGGAGAGACATGGACCTGGATTCTCGCCAGTTTGGGGCCCTGGCCAGGAATCCAATCCATCAGCTTCCAGGGAAAACTTTTGCCACAGGATTATTTATACGTTTGGAAATCTAATGAGGTTTTAGTTTGAGTAGCAAATTGAACACTGAAAGGCTGAAGCTACAAAAATGGAGCCAAGTCTCTTCCCAAAGATCATCTCTCTTATCTTGGCCAGGCCACACCCAGGCTTTCTGGCACACGTGGACCACAGCAAAGGCGCAGTGATTCACAGCGAAGTGTTTCGGGCCCGTGGCCACTTTCCCTCCCATGCCTCTGAGATGGTGCTCTGGCAGGGGCTTCTCACAGCTGCAGGGAAGAGCTGTTTTCTGGAAAGGCTTGGGCCATGTTCTCTGGATCATACAGAAGGGCTCTGGCATGATACTGAAGGGATCAAAGGAATTAGGGAAGTCAGGGAAAATTCTTTCCAGTTATTTTGTTGTTGTTGTTTTTAAAGATTTTATTTATTTATTCATGAGAGACAGAGAGAGAGAGAGAGAGAGAGAGAGAGAGGCAGAGACACAAGCAGAGGGAGAAGCAGGCTCCATGCAGGGAGCCCGACGTGGGACTCGATCCCGGGTCTCCAGGATCATGCCCTGGACTGAAGGTGGTGCTAAACCACTGAGCCACCCGGGCTTCCCATCTTTCCAGTTATTCTTATTAGCAAATGTTTAAGTTCCCCTACAGAAATTTCTTGCTTTAGGACCCATGGCTGCCATGTTGTACAGCTCCCTGGGCAACACTGCAACACTAACTTTGTGCTCCGTGAGGTGTGAGGTGCTCTAGGGGTCACCATTCCCATAAACTGCAATCTAAGTGGTGCTCCGGGCTTCTGTGCAATAGGACTTTCCTGGGGCCAAATCCTACAAAAGCCAAATGTCTGGTCACAAAGCCACACAATGTACCGATTTCTTCTACAAACAAACCAAAGAACAAAGAGCATTTTTAAGCCCTACCTACCCAAATTTTAGGAAAGATGATATAATGTTTCCGGATGGGCACCACTGCCAATTCCTAAGTGTCCAGTGGACTAGTTATTTACAGGGAAAGCAGATTTGTCATTAAAAGATATTATTGATCATTTGTTTTTCTTCTTTCCCTTTTACATGGTCTGTAATAACTCTTAGAACCTGTTACATCCAAAGAGTCCTAGGGAAAACATAAAAGGAAATGGTACTTGACTTTGAAGTAAATTCCAAAGTCATCTCTTTGCCTCAGGCTCTCAAGATAAAAGATGTGGCTGAGTAATTGAGGCAATAGGTCTGGTGGCTCTCTGAGCTACTGCAAAAAGAGCAGGACAGAAGGAAATTCAGAAGCAAGGAGAGCACAGACATTCTTTCTCCCTTCACCTTTACCATTAGCTAGGGCCGGGAAATGAGAAAGTCACCACTGTCAGGTGGGAGCTGTGACTGTGGACAACAGGCAGTCTTTGTGATAAACACTTTTTAAACAAAAACGGTATTCCCATAACAAACAGGTAACTCCTCAATAAGCCACCCCCCCCCCCACTTCCTATACTTAAAGAAAATCTCACTTTGGACAGCTTAGTTTAATTCACCCTTTACCTCTGTTTATGCTTTGTTGAGGTCTACACAGCCCACGTGGTTCCTGATCACAAACATTGCCTTTGATTTCGGTGCTCATGTTGGTGGTTGTTAAGCTGGCATGGATAGTACGTGATTTACCTCTTCATCAGCTAGTCCTCAAAAATATCCATAAACTTGATTCTCCTGCTGGCTTCCAAAAATAACAGCATTAAATTTGCCCCCCACCCCCCCGCATTGTTCTCATGTTAAATCTGATGAAGAGTTAGATGTTGTTACTTTTATCTTGTAAAATTTTCATCGTGTCTTAAACCTGCTGCAATGACTTCACACTTGTAAGCTATCTCACATTTATTTTAGCAGAGGGCAGATGGCCCATCCGGATGTATATGTTCACATATATGAGGGTCAAATGGAGCACACCACCCAACACGCCACTCCCTCAGGGAAGTGTTTCTTTGGAATCACAGTTACCTTCTCTCATGGCCAATGCATCTGCCTCCTTCCTGGCAGATGCTCTCTTCAGGATTCCATAGTGTCTGCCACATTGCTAGCCCTATGTGCTCCTTGATAGATTTATTGATTAAAATAATGAGTCATGGGTCCCATTCAGGGATTTCCAACAGTGTCATAATGTGATGGAGGGAGAGAAAGAAGGTACGTGTGCTTCCTGGTAACATCACCACTACAGTGAGTAGAGAAAGCAGACCCAGCCTATAAGGCCACTAAAGGAAGTGACAAGAGTAATGACAGAGATAACAGAAGCCCAGAAAATATTTTGTGGCAGGACCTCAGATGACAAAACACTCTGGAGAGAAAGGTTACGTTTCAGCTTCAGCAAAAAGTGATTTTTTTTTTTTAAGATTTTATTTATTTGACAGAGAGAGAGAGAGAGCACAAGTAGGGGGAGCAGCAGGCAGAGGGAGAGAGAGAAGTAGGCTCCCCGCTGAGCAGGGAGCCTGATGTGGGGCTTGATTCCAGAACCCTGGGATCATGACCTGAGATGAAGGCAGACGCTCAACCAATTGAGCCACCTGGGTGCCCCAGCAAGAAGTAATTTGAAAGATGATGATGCGAGTTTATTTTCATGTTGGGGGCTTTGATATGGGGGCAGGAAAGACTTGGAAATAGAGAGCAGGACTTCTCAGAGGGCACTGAGAGCCCTGACAGATGTCATTACCAAGAGGCAATTGTTAAGACCATGAAGAGTTAGTCTTAGAAATCCAGTTCCACAAGCTCTGTGACCTGGGCCAGATGATCTGACCTCTCCACACCTCCTTCTTCTTCTCAGTGACTCGCACAGATGACTCACCTGTGAATAACAAATGCCCCAGTCTGCCCCCAGTGGGCTTCTTATGAGGCACCGGGGTATTACTCTTCACCGGTTCCCTTTGCCCGGGAGGAGTATAGGTACCCACTCCACTGAGGGGCAGCTTGGCCGTGTGACTCTCTTTGACCTTTGCCCTGTGAACAGCCATGCCATGGGTTGCTTCAGGCAGAAACTTGATGAGTCAGTGAGTACTCTGCCCTCCTCTCTTACGTCTTTGCCATGAACACAGGTAACGCTCCAGATGGTGGCTGTTCCCTCCGCATGGGTCCCAGAGCGAGGACCCCCAGCCACTGAGATTTGGAGGTTGTTAATGTGGCACAAAAATGAATTTAACCTGATTGATACAGGACAATTTAAATTTAGGAAAAGCTTTTACAACCCATCTTTGCGCATTTGTAATACAATATGAAGCATTCACATGTGGGTTTTACTATAGACTTTTAGGAGAGAGCCTATTAATGCCCCATGCTTAGCAGGCCATAAGGGCTTTAATGCCATGGCCTAAATATCTGTGTCCCCTCAAATTCATATGTTAAATACAAATCCCTAATGTGACAGTGTTAGGAGGGGGGCCCTTCCCTTGGAAGATTAGGTCATGAGGGTGGAGCCGTTGTGAATGGGATCAGCACTCTGATAAAAGATGCTCCAGGGAGCTCTCTAGCTCCTTCTGTCCTGTGAGGATACAATGGGAAATCTGTGAACCAGAAGAGGGCCGCCACCTGACTATGCTGGCACCGTGATCTTGGATTTCCACCTTCTAGAACTATGAGAAATTTATTTATGTTGTTTAAAAGCTGCCCACTCTGCGATATTTTGTTATAGCAGCCTGAGCAGATGAATACAACTTATGTGTTTTGATGAGAAGTTGATGTTTCTCCAGACTATTTACTAAAAACTAAATTTAAATATATTCTGAAGGACTGAGAAATCCTGAGATTTTTATCTAATTCCCAACACTATGTTCTTTCTCTTGTTTTTCAGAGCACTTCTTAGTCAAATCTGTTTTCAAAGTTTTACTAAGGATCTCCTTACTTTCACTTAATTTCATGCTTGTTTCACCTTATTAAATACTCCTTCGTCTCTTACCTTGAGCATCATTTCCTCCCAAAGGATTTCCTATGTCACTACCTCACCATCTGCCCCAGCCTGGAAGCTTTCTTCATAGTATCTCTGTTCTTTCCTCCCCAGTATTTATCTCAATTTGATTATATCATAACGTCATTATTGGATCGATTTCTCCCCCATGACTGATAACTCCCCCAAAGCAGGGAGTGAGTCTAATTTTGCAGATTAGCATGTACAGGGTCTCAGCCCCACACCTGAGCACTTAGTAAGTGCTCAATAAATATCAATCCATCTATGTTTTTTTTTGAATGGCCTATAAAAATTTAAATCTTGCTCCCTGAGCATGGGACTGGATTAAAAAGGTCAAAGTAAAAAAAAAAAAAAAAATGGGGGTGGAGGTCAATATTTATTCAGGAAATAAGTAGCATTTATCATACCAGAGGTACGGGTCTTTTTCTCTTCTCCTTCCATACAGAAGTCTTATTAAGGATGTTCATAGATGTGAAGGTTTATTTTGTTCCTTTCTGCAAGCCTGGTACTTTGTTAGAAGAATAACTGAACCATGTAATTAGCCTACACAAACTGTTGCCATGAATATTGCTTTAAGTTGAAGTAATTTAAAAAACAGACTTGGAAATGGAGTTTCCATGCATGCAGAATTTTGTGTTAATAAAACCCACACAGGAGAGGTGACAGTGGCAAACAGAAGCTGCAAGTTATTTTTGAAAATGTTTACTGGCAGAGGAAAGGATGTCTCCTTTGTGGGAGGGTGCGCGTGGAACTTTCTCAGGCATAGTAGCACAAATCAAGCAGTAGTTCAAATCAAGCAGCTGTGAACAACCCTCCCAGGATGGGGGTCAATTTATTGCCTGGAGCTGGGAAGTCCCACAAGGATTTCACCTTCGTGAGCCCAGAAATGAAATCCAATGGGAGTGAGGTCTCTGAAGGCTTGGCATAGTCTTTGATGATGCCAAAAAGACTGTTCACAAAACCAAAGCTTGTCTAGGGCCAGGGAGAAAGAAAACAAGAAGTAGGCACACTTCCAGGGGCAAGGAATAAAAAATTGATGAGCTTCGAATATCACTCTTATAAATGTTTTCCATTTTGAATTTATCACTTGGCAAAATCCAAAGACTTCCTTTTCTCCACTCTCCAATATATATTTTCTTATAAGTTTTTCTTATAACTAGATTCTTGTTGGTATCTCTCTTCCTTTTTAGAGGAAAGATATTATTTATTTATAATATATGTGAGAAAAGGACATTTATGTGAAAATAAATATTTATGAAGATGATGGAGATCTTAAGAATGTGTTTAACTTTTTTTTTTGTATTCAGCATTATTTATTGAGGAAATTCTATATTCAGTGTTATTTATTTATTTATTTATTTATTATTATTTTTTATAATAAATTTATTTTTTATTGGTGTTCAATTTGCCAACATACAGAATAACACCCAGTGCTCATCCTGTCAAGTGCCCCCCTCAGTGCCCGTAACCCATTTACCCCCACCCCCTGCCCTCCTCCCCTTCCACCACCCCTAGTTTGTTTCCCAGAGTTAGGAGTCTTTTGTTATTTAGTAAGTCCTCCCAGATACCAGGCACTGTTTTAGGTCTCCTGGATACAGCAGTGAACAAGATGGGTTCCTGAGTATATTCTAGAAGAAGTTCCAGAGTGTGTATTCTAGAAACAAATATGGAACGTTTCACAAATTTGTGTGTCATTGTTGTGCAGGGGCCATGTTAATATTCTCTGCATGGCTCTAGTTTTGTGCTAATGAAGCAAGCGCTATGTTTACTTTTTTAAATGGCCATGGCAAGGTGAAAAATGTTACCGAACCCCCACTGGTATCTGCAATCTATTGGAAAGACGTCAACAGACATTTAGATTTCCTGCTTATTAACCCAAACTCCTGATCATGAGGTTATATGGGGACGGAATATAGAATATAAGCCACAGGAATAGAATGAGCATACATTTTTTATGATTCTCTGGTGAATTTTAAAACGTAGTTACTGGAATCTTCCCACTATGATTCACCTGACTTACTCCTGTAGGTTTGCTAAAAGTCTCCATAAATCTACATCCAGGAGATATTCATGAGTTGGTAGATATTTTAATGTATTCATGAAGATCTTTAAGAAAAATGCATATTACTTTCTATTTTCCAATTTTGAAACTTGCCCTTTGAGAGAACATTAAACATAAGGCTCCTGAGTATAACTTTACAAAACAATGTAGAAATCAGTATTTTCAAGGTTTAAGAATTTTACTAAATACAAAAGATGACATTTAAGCCCCATAGGACATATGGGAAATGAGCTGTTCTGTTCAAAGTTGCTGTTGGTCACAATTCCTGTTGAACACTGAATCTGTTCAACTGGGCCTTCTTGGCTTTCTGGGGCCAAAGAAATCTCAAAGTTTCTCTTCTTGCCAAAGGTATTAACTTGAGACCAAAACAGCATTCAAATTGAGTTCTCATTTATTCCTTCCTCTGGAAAAGACCCAAATATCCTGTACATTCAGGAAATTAAAAATAGAGGACTAATGAGTTAATATCTGATAACTGGGAAGATGTTTAGATTTGGATAAAGCCATTAAATATTGATGAAACATTAAGGCAGTCTTTATGTTATTATTACTTGATCTGATGCTTTCATATAGTAGGAAAACTAGAACAAGTCAAGAAGGAACTATAATTCTCACAGATAACCTGCCCTCATTCTATAAACTAGAGATCAACTTGTTAATAATTCTTTCTTTTATAGATTTTATTTATTTGAGAGAGAGAGAGAGAGAGAGATACTGAGAGAAAGCATGAACAGAGGGTTGAGAGAGAAGCAGATTCCCCACTGAGCAAGGAGCCTGATGTGAGGCTCAATCCCAGGACCCTGGGATCATGACCTGAGCAGAAGGCAGATGCTTAACTGACTGAGCCACCCAGCCACCCAAGATCAACTTATGGAAACAGGACTACTTTGTATAAATATGATGAAGTATTCAAAAGGACCAATTATTTCAAGGAGTTTAGGTGCTAAGAAAAGAACTCTAGACCACCAATCTTCTCTAGTTTCCATTTCCATGTATTAATGCAGTGAATGTTTCTAGAACTTGCATCAGAACCACCTAGAAACCTTGTTAAGTCAGAGATTAGTGCCAACTCCCCAAATTTCTGATTCGTAGGTCTCTGATGGGGTCTGAGAATATATATATATTTTTAAGTAGGCTCCCTGCCCAATGTGGAGCCCAATGAAAGGCTTGAATTCAACCCATGATCAAGACTGGAATTGATATCAAGAGTTGGATTCTTAACTGACTGAGCTACCCAGACACCCTGAGAATATGCATTTTTAGCAGGTTACCAAGTGACTCTGATGCTGCTGGTCTAGGGACCCCATTTTGAGCACCACTGACTTAGAGCTTCCTCACATCCCATGTACAGACACCCCTCATAGTCTTGCACTTCATAGATATACCAGTTTTTACAAATTGAAGGTTTGTGGCAACCCTGCATGGGGCAGGTCTTTTGGTGTGTTTTCCAAGCATTGACTCACTTCATGTCTGTGTCACATTTTCATAATTCTCATACTTCAAATGTTTTCATTATTATTTATTGGTTATGGTGATCATGATCAATCATTTTTGATGTTACTATTGTAATTGTTTTCTGGTTCCACAAACCACACCCACTTAAGATGGTGAACTTAACTGATAAGCATTGTGTGTGTGTCCTGACTGCTCCACTAACCAGCTGTTTCCCATCTCTCTCCTTCGCTTTCCTCAGGCCTCCCTATTCCTTGAGACAGAACAATAGTGAAACGAGGCCTGTGAATAATCTTACAATGACTTCTACGTGCTCAAGTGAAAGGAAGAGTCAACTGATATGACAAACTTCATTTTTTCCTTATTTTAAGAAATTGCCACAGCCACTTCAGCCTTGAGCAACCACCATCCTGGTCAGTCAGCAGCCATCCACACTGAGGCAAGACCCACTGCCAGCAACAGGGTTCTTTTTTTTAATTTATTCATGAGAGACACAGAAAGAGAGAGAGAGAGAGGCAGAGACACAGGCAGAGGAAGAAGTAGGCTCCATGCAGGGAGCCTGACGTGGGACTGGATCCCAGGACCTCAGGATCATGGTCTGAGCCAAAGGCAGATGCTCAACCACTGAGCCACCCAGGCACCCCAGGATTTTGACATACTGAAAGTTCAGATGGTGGCTAACATTTTTCAGCAATGAAGTATTTTTAAATTAAGGTACGACCATCATTTTTTAGACATACTATTGCATACTGGAAAGACTGACTATACCATAGTGTAAATGCAACTTTTATATGTACTGGGAAAGCAAAATTTCATTTGACTTGCTTTATTGCAATATTCACATTATTGCAATGGTCTGGAACTGCACCCACAATCTCCCTGAGGTATGCCTGGAGTATTGGTTGTCTGGAAATCTGGCAATATCCAAGTATTTAAAAAACATAATCGTAAGAAACAGAAGTCATTGCTACAGATAAATCGGGAACATTTAGAAGAAATAGTATTTTTGCTATAATATTTTTTCCATTATAGAAAATTTTGCCACTTAAAGAGATGTTGAATCCTTTGGCATACTTATTTTACTACTTGACTTACAAAATATAAGTAACTTGGGGAACTTGTATTGACTGTGCAAAGGGAGATACATATACTCTAAATACACTGGGACCTTTGAAAATAAATAAACTCAAATTGGCATTAAAAAAAAACAGAAAATGCTAGTTTGAAAAGATTATGCAGTTTGCAGTGGAATTAAAAAATTCTTAGGCAGCTTATTTGGGCAAAGGAGGTAACATATAGGCCAGGGGTTAGTGAACATCTATTGGCTACCACCCAGCTTCAGTACTCCCTTTCCCTTGTACCTTCTACTTTTCAGTTCAGTGTCTAATCTTCCCCATGCCTTGCATGTGCCATGTATCAAGATGGCCTTACTCCTAGGGATGGGTCTTGATTGCCTTAGACCAATTAGCACTTTCTTTCCTTATCAGAGTAGTTGGTTCAGGAGAGGGCATGTGACTGAAGCCAGTCCAACTGGAATGAAAATCAAGACTTTGGCTGTGATTTCTCTCTCTCTGTCTTTCTCTCTCTCTTTCTGGCCTCAAGGGCAGCAGCCACTCTGTGACTACAACATAGGATGAGGGTGACGCCCTGGAAGGCAGGGATAAGAGATGGAAAAAAAAATTCTGTCCTTGGTTTTGAGTCCCTTGGTCGAACCAACCTTGAACTCTCTCCCATCTGTGGACTGTACACCCACATGAGCCACTAACATCCTGTATCACTTAAACTCTTTTTACATATCCTGATACGTATCATCTCTAAATCTCAATTTCCTGAGTGTCTTTGTGGTTTAAATTTTGCTGGTAAAGTACTTAACATTGTGACCAACACAATCAATATTACTTATAGAAGATATTAACTGACATTTGTATAGGACCGGTTAGATTTTGAAGAAAACCAATGTGATCATCACAGTGATGGGACGTCATGAGATAGCCGGAGATGGGATTGTCATCCCTCTTTTATAGCTTAGCCCAGGGGTTGTTAAATGACAGCCTGTGCGATCAACCAAGACTACTACCCAAATAATATTTTAATGTAATACAGCCATGCACATTATTTATTTTTTTCTTTCTTTTCTTTTGTTTTTTTCTTTCTTTTTTTTTTCTTCTTTCTTCTCTCTCTCTCTCTTTTTTTTTTTTTTAACTAATTATCTATTGCAGCTTCTTTGGCTCTGTGGCTGAAGAGCCAAGTAGTTGCAATAAGGACCACATGGCCTGCAAAGCCCAAAATATCTACTGTCTGGACCTTTATGGAAATGTCTGCCAACCCCTGGTTTAGGAAATGGAGGACTAGACTTTCTGAAGGTCAAAGTCATAGGCAGATCCAGAGCTTGAACACACGTCTCCCCACACAGTGTTGTTCCTGTGTAAGAGTGTGGCCAGAGCTCAAAAGCTTTATGGGCAGAGGCAGCCCTGTGGTGAGGTGGCTCCTGCTCCCTGTGGCCTTGGAAGGCCACTGCTCCCTTCCCATTCTTTGCCCTGTGGTTCTTCCTGGAGGGAATTCTCTGCCCAGAACTGCCCTGGATCAGGGCTGCAGCCCCACACCACCTCAGGGGCACCAGCTCCCGGGAGACGCCAGGAATATGCTGTGTCATCCAACCCCACCGCACACCAGGAATGGTTGCCCCGGGCATCTGTGCCTGCGAGGCCATGTTTTTAAAAAAGAACAAAGAGCCAACTCAGTAGCAGATAAACAAAAATGAACAATACATGCAATTTTCTTAAGATCCCCTGAAAGAAGAGACCCTTCCCCCAATTTCATTTTTTTTAAGCATGGAGGGGACCATAAGTCCCCAGAGAATCAAATTAATATTTTCCATCTACTACAAAACTGAGAGCCAGCATCACAGTCTTAAGAACTAATAAATGGCCCAAGAAATCAGTGCATTCACTTGTGAAGAGCTCTCACACAGCCTCTTGATGCTTTCTCAAGTCTAATTGGTCGGTGGGAAGTTTTTGATGGGTTTCCAGGACTTCGTTCCAGGTTTCACCATGAATGTGGGAGGAAAGAGAGAACAAACCATGTCCACCCCGGTGAGCTGGCTTGCAGAATGGCAGGAACAGGCCATTCCCAAAACCATGTCTCCCACTGCAGGCCCTTGGCATCCCTCTCACTAGTGGCTCCTCAAACTACTCAAACGACAGAACTTACATATAAGTTAGAAATAAGTCCCTGTGCCTTTGAGATGCCAATTGTACTTGATGCCAAGCATGGGCTGCAGTTTACATACATTGTTTTTCGTTTAAAATGAGAAGAAATCCAAATCGATGTTGTTTTGAATGACACTTCTGAATTTCATGAGTCCTTCTCAGTGTATTACAAACAAAACAAGACTATCCTCAAAGAACCCCAAACCCAGAACTGGGCAGTATAATCCAGGTTCCACTGGCAATGCTTGTTGAAATTAACTTTTTTAATTTTTTAATTTTTAATTTTTTATTGGTGTTCAATTTGCCAACATATAGCATAATACCCAATGTTCATCCCATCAAGTGCCCCCCTCAGTGCCTGTCACCCAGTCACCCCCACTCCCCATCCACCTCCCTTTCCACCACCCCTTGTTCGTTTCCCAGAGTTAGGAGTCTCTCATGTTCTGTCTCCCTTTTTGATATTTCCCACTCATTTTTTCTCCTTTCCCCTTTCACTATTTTTTATATTCCCCAAATGAATGAGAGCATATAATGTTTGTCCTTCTCCGATTGACTTACTTCACTCAGCATAATACCCTACAGGTCCTTAGGAGGGGCAAGATGACTGTATCCTTTGCTGTGCAAAAGCTTCTTATCTTGATGAAGTCCCAATAGTTCATTTTTGCTTTTGTTTCTTTTGCCTTCGTGGATGTATCTTGCAAGAAGTTACTATGGCCGAGTTCAAAAAGGGTGTTGCCTGTGTTCTTCTCTAGGATTTTGATGGAATCTTGTCTCACATTTAGATCTTTCATCCATTTTGAGTTTATCTTTGTGTATGGTGCAAGAGAGTGGTCTAGTTTCATTCTTCTGCATGTGGATGTCCAATTTTCCCAGCACCATTTATTGAAGAGACTGTCTTTCTTCCAATGGATAGTCTTTCCTCCTTTATCGAATATTAGTTGCCCATAAAGTTCAGGGTCCACTTCTGGATTCTCTATTCTGTTCCACTGATCTATGTGTCTGTTTTTGTGCCAGTACCACACTGTCTTGATGACCACAGCTTTGTAGTACAACCTGAAATCTGGCATTGTGATGCCCCCAGATATGGTTTTCTTTTTTAAAATTCCCCTGGCTATTCGGGGTCTTTTCTGATTCCACACAAATCTTAAAACAATTTGTTCTAACTCTCTGAAGAAAGTCCATGGTATTTTGATAGGGAAACTCAAAGACAACCTACAGAATGGGAGAAGATATTTGCAAATGACATATCAGATAAAGGGCTAGTTTCCAAGATCTATAAAGAACTTATCAAACTCAACACCAAAGAAACAAACAATCCAATCATGAAATGGGCAAAAGACATGAACAGAAATCTCACAGACGAAGACATAGCCATGGCCAACATGAACATGAGAAAATGCTCCGCATCACTTGCCATCAGGGAAATACAAATCAAAACCACAATGAGATACCACCTCACACCAGTGAGAATGGGGAAAATTAACAAGACAGGAAACAACCAATGTTGGAGAGGATGTGGAGAAAAGGGAACCCTCTTACACTGTTGGTGGGAATGTGAACTGGTGCAGCCACTCTGGAAAACTGTGTGGAGGTTCCTCAAACAGTTAAAAATATACCTGCCCTACGACCCAGCAATTGCACTGCTGGGGATTTACCCCAAAGAGACCAATGCAATGAAACACCGGGACACCTGCACCCCGATGTTTCTAGCAGCAATGTCCACAATAGCCAAACTGTGGAAGGAGCCTCGGTGTCTATCGAAAGATGAATGGATAAAGAAGATGTGGTTTATGTATACAATGGAATATTCCTCAGCCATTAGAAATGACAAATACCCACCATTTGCTTCAACGTGGATGGAACTGGAGGGTATTATGCTGAGTGAAGTAAGTCAGTCGGAGAAGGACAAACATTATATGTTCTCATTCATTTGGGGAATATAAATAATAGTGAAAGGGAATATAAGGGAAGGGGGAAGAAATGTGTGGGAAATATCAGAAAGGGAGACAGAACGTAAAGACTGCTAACTCTGGGAAACGAACTAGGGGTGGTAGAAGGGGAGGAGGGCGGGGGGTGGGAGTGAATGGGTGACGGGCACTGGGGGTTATTCTGTATGTTAGTAAATTGAACACCAATAAAAAATAAATTAAAAAAAAAAAAGAAAAAAAAAAAGGAGGGGCAAGATGGCTGAAGAGTAGGGTCCCCAAGTCACCTGTCCCCACCAAATTACCTAGATAACCTTCAGATCATCCTGAAAATCTACGAATTCGGCCTGAGATTTAAAGAGAGAACACCTGGAATGCTACAGTGAGAAGAGTTCGCGCTTCTATCAAGGTAGGAAGACCAGGAAAAAGAAATAAAGAAACAAAAGGCCTCCAAGGGGGAGGGGCCCCGCGAGGAGCCGGGCTGAGGCCGGGGCGAGTGTCCCCAGGACAGGAGAGCCCCGTCCCGGAGAAGCAGGAGCTGCACCAACCTTCCTGGGCGGAAAGGAGCTCGCGGGGAGGTGGAGCAGGACCCAGGAGGGCGGGGATGCCCTCGGGCTCCCGGGAACACTAACAGACACCTGCGCCCCGGGAGAGTGCGCCGAGCTCCCTAAGGGCTGCAGCGCACGGCGGGACCCGGAGCAGCTCGGGGGGGCTCAGGGGCGGCTCCGCGGAGGGGGCTGCGCGGTTCCAGGAGCAGCTCGGGGGGCTCGGGCGGCAGCTCCGCGGAGGGGGGGCTGCGCGGCCGGGAGCGCGAATCCACCAGCGCAGGATCCGGAGCACAGGGCGCCGGGACACAGCCCAGGATCCGGCTTATCCCGGGACGGGCAGAGGCCGGGAGGGCCCAGGACAGCAAGGACGCTCCTGCCCCGAGCTGAGCAGATCAGCGGCCCCGCCCCGGAGCCTCCAGGCCCTGCAGACCGAGAGCTCCATGGTTACTGCGGGGGCTAAATCCAGGTTTCCAGAGCTGGCCCCGCCACTGGGGCTGTTCCTCCTGGGGCCTCACGGGGTAAACAACCCCCACTGAGCCCTGCACCAGGCAGGGGGCAGAGCAGCTCCCCCAACTGCTAACGCCTGCAAATCAGCACAACAGGCCCCTCCCCCAGAAGACCAGCTAGACGGACAAGTTCCAGGGGAAGTCAAGGGACTTAAAGTACACAGAATCAGAAGATACTCCCTCGTGTTTTTATTTTTTCTTTTTGATTTCTGATTGCTTCCCCCACCCTTTTTTCCCCTTTCTTTTTTTCTTTCTCTTTTCCTTCTCTTTTTTTCCTTTTTTTCTTCTTTTTCTTTTTCTCTTTTCTTTCCTTCTTTCTCTCCTCTCTTTTGCTCCTTTTCCCAATACAACTTGTTTTTGGCCACTCTGCACTAAGCAAAATGACTAGAAGGAAAACCTCACCTCAAAAGAAAGAATCAGAAACAGTCCTGTCTCCCACAGAGTTACAAAAACTGGATTACAATTCAATGTCAGAAAGCCAATTCAGAAGCACTATTATACAGCTACTGGTGGCTCTAGAAAAAAGCATAAAGGACTCAAGAGACTTCATGACTGGAGAATTTAGATCCAATCAGGCAGAAATTAAAAATCAATTGAATGAGATGCAATCCAAACTAGAAGTCCTAACGACGAGGGTTAACGAGGTGGAAGAAAGAGTGAGTGACATAGAAGAGAAGTTGATGGCAAAGAGGGAAACTGAGGAAAAAAGAGACAAACAATTAGACCATGAAGACAGATTAAGGGAAATAAACGACAGCCTGAGGAAGAAAAACCTACGTTTAATTGGGGTTCCTGAGGGCGCCGAAAGGGCCAGAGGGCCAGAATATGTATTTCAACAAATCATAGCTGAAAACTTTCCTAATCTGGGAAGGGAAAGAGGCATTCAGATCCAGGAAATAGAGAGATTCCCCCCCTAAAATCAATAAAAACCGTTCAACACCTCGACATTTAATAGTGAAGCTTGCAAATTCCAAAGATAAAAAGAAGATCCTTAAAGCAGCAAGAGACAAGAAATCCCTGACTTTTATGGGGAGGAATATTAGGGTAACAACAGAACTCTCCACAGAGACCTGGCAGGCCAGAAAGGGCTGGCAGGATATATTCAGGGTCCTAAATGAGAAGAACATGCAGCCAAGAATACTTTATCCAGCAAAGCTCTCATTCAAAATGGAAGGAGAGATAAAGAGCTTCCAAGACAGGCAGCAACTGAAAGAATATGTGACCTCCAAACCAGCTCTGCAGGAAATTTTAAGGGGGACTCTTAAAATTACCCTTTAAGAAGAAGTTCCGTGGAACAATCCACAAAAACAAGGACTGGATAGTTATCATGATGACACTAAACTCATATCTTTCAATAGTAACTCTGAACGTGAACAGGCTTAATGACCCCATCAAAAGGCGCAGGATTTCAGACTGGATAAAAAAGCAGGACGCATCTATTTGCTGTCTACAAGAGACTCATTTTAGACAGAAGGACACCTACAACCTGAAAATAAAAGGTTGGAGAACCATTTACCATTCAAATGGTCCTCAAAAGAAAGCAGAGGTAGCCATCCTTATATCAGATAAACTAAAATTTACCCCGAAGACTGTAGTGAGAGATGAAGAGGGACACTATATCATACTTAAAGGATCTATCCAACAAGAGGACTTAACAATCCTCAATATATATGCCCCGAATGTGGGAGCTGCCAAATATATCAATCAATTAATAACCAAAGTGAAGAAATACTTAGATAATAATACACTTATACTCGGTGACTTCAATCTAGCTCTTTCTACCCTCAATAGGTCTTCTAAGCACAACATCTCCAAAGAAACGAGAGCTTTAAATGATACACTGGACCAGATGGATTTCACAGATATCTACAGAACTTTACATCCAAACTCAACTAAATACACATTCTTCTCAAGTGCATATGGAACTTTCTCCAGAATAGACCACATACTGGGTCACAAATCGGGTCTGAACCGATACCAAAAGATTGGGATCATCCCCTGCATATTCTCAGACCATAATGCCTTGAAATTAGAACTAAATCACAACAAGAAGTTTGGAAGGACCTCAAACACGTGGAGGTTAAGGACCATCCTGCTAAAAGATGAAAGGGTCAACCGGGAAATTAAGGAAGAATTAAAAAGATTCATGGAAACTAATGAGAATGAAGATACAACCGTTCAAAATCTTTGGGACGCAGCAAAAGCAGTCCTAAGGGGGAAATACATCGCAATACAAGCATCCATTCAAAAACTGGAAAGAACTCAAATACAAAAGCTAATCTTACACATAAAGGAGCTAGAAAACAGCAGATAGATCCTACACCCAGCAGAAGAGTTAATAAAGATTCGAGCAGAACTCAACGAAATCGAGACCAGAAGAACTGTGGAACAGATCAACAAAACCAGGAGTTGGTTCTTTGAAAGAATTAGTAAGATAGATAAACCATTAGCCAGCCTTATTAAAAAGAAGAGAGAGAAGACTCAAATTAATAAAATCATGAATGAGAAAGGAGAGATCACTACCAACACCAAGGAAATAACAAACGATTTTAAAAACATATTATGAACAGCTATATGCCAATAAATTAGGCAATCTAGAAGAAATGGATGCATTCCTGGAAAGCCACAAACTACCAAAACTGGAACAGGAAGAAATAGAAAACCTGAACAGACCAATAACCAGGGAGGAAATTGAAGCAGTCATCAAAAACCTCCCAAGAAACAAAAGTCCAGGGCCAGATGGCTTCCCAGGGGAATTCTATCAAACATTTAAAGAAGAAACCATACCTATTCTACTAAAGCTGTTTGGAAAGATAGAAAGAGATGGAGTACTTCCAAATTCGTTCTATGAGGCCAGCATCACCTTAATTCCAAAACCAGACAAAGACCCCACCAGAATGGAGAATTACAGACCAATATCCCTGATGAACATGGATGCAAAAATTCTCAACAAGATACTAGCCAATAGGATCCAACAATACATTAAGAAAATTATTCACCATGACCAAGTAGGATTTATCCCCGGGACACAAGGCTGGTTCAACACTCGTAAAACAATCAATGTGATTTTTTTATCATCATATCAGCAAGAGAAAAACCAAGAACCATATGATCCTCTCATTAGATGCAGAGAAGGCATTTGACAAAATATAGCATCCATTCCTGATCAAAACTCTTGAGAGTGTAGGGATAGAGGGAACATTCCTCAACATCTTAAAAGCCATCTACGAAAAGCCCACAGCAAATATCATTCTCAATGGGGAAGCACTGGGAGCCTTTCCCCTAAGATCAGGAACAAGACAGGGATGTCCACTCTCACCACTGCTATTCAACATAGTACTGGAAGTCCTAGCCTCAGCAATCAGACAACAAAAAGACATTAAAGTCATTCAAATTGGCAAAGAAAAAGTCAAACTCTCCCTCTTTGCCAATGACATGATATTCTACATAGAAAACCCAAAAGCCTCCACCCCAAGATTGCTAGAACTCATACAGCAATTTGGTAGCATGGCAGGATACAAAATCAATGCCCAGAAGTCAGTGGCATTTCTATACACTAACAATGAGACTGAAGAAAGAGAAATTAAGGAGTCAATCCCATTTACAATTGCACCAAAAGCATAAGATACCTAGGAATAAACCTAACCAAAGATGTAAAGGATCTATACCCTAAAAACTATAGAACACTTCTGAAAGAAATTGAGGAGACACAAAGAGATGGAAAAATATTCCATGCTCATGGATTGGCAGAATTAATATTGTGAAAATGTCAATGTTACCCAGGGCAATTTACACGTTTAATGCAATCCCTATCAAAATACCATGGACTTTCTTCAGAGAGTTAGAACAAATTGTTTTAAGATTTGTGTGGAATCAGAAAAGACCCCGAATAGCCAGGGGAATTTTAAAAAAGAAAACCATATCTGGGGGCATCACAATGCCAGATTTCAGGTTGTACTACAAAGCTGTGGTCATCAAGACAGTGTGGTACTGGCACAAAAACAGACACATAGATCAATGGAACAGAATAGAGAACCCAGAAGTGGACCCTCAACTTTATGGTCAACTAATATTCCATAAAGGAGGAAAGACTATCCACTGGAAGAAAGACAGTCTCTTCAATAAATGGTGCTGGGAAAATTGGACATCCCATGCAGAAGAATGCAGAAGAATGAAACTAGACCACTGTCTTTCACCATACACAAAGATAAACTCAAAATGGATGAAAGATCTAAATGTGAGACAAGATTCCATCAAAATCCTGGAGGAGAACACAGGCAACACCCTTTTTGAACTCGGCCACAGTAACTTCTTGCAAGATACATCCACGAAAGCAAAAGAAACAAAAGCAAAATGAACTATTGGGACTTCATCAAGATAAGAAGCTTTTGCACAGCTAAGGATACAGTCAACAAAACTAAAAGACAACCTACAGAATGGGAGAAGATATTTGCAAATGACATATCAGATAAAGGGCTAGTTTCCAAGATCTATAAAGAACTTCTTAAACTCAACACCAAAGAAACAAACAATCCAATCATGAAATGGGCCAAAGACATGAAGAGAAATCTCACAGGGGAAGACATAGACATGGCCAACATGCATATGAGAAAATGCTCCGCATCACTTGCCATCAGGGAAATACAAATCAAAACCACAATGAGATACCACCTCACACCAGTGAGAATGGGGCAAATTAACAAGGCAGGAAACCACAAATGTTGGAGAGGATGTGGAGAAAAGGGAACCCTCTTACACTGTTGGTGGGAATGTGAACTGGTGCAGCCACTCTGAAAAACTGTGTGGAGGTTCCTCAAAGAGTTCAAAATAGACCTGCCCTATGACCCAGCAATTGCACTGTTGGGGATTTACCCCAAAGATTCAGATGCAATAAAACGCCGGGACACCTGCACCCCGATGTTTCTAGCAGCAATGTCCACAATAGCCAAACTGGAAGGAGCCTCGGTATCCATCGAAAGATGAATGGATAAAGAAGATGTGGATGGAACTGGAGGATATTATGCTGAGTGAAGTAAGTCAATCGGAGAAGGACAAACATTATATGTTCTCATTCATTTGGGGAATATAAATAATAGTGAAAGGGAATATAAGGGAAGGGAGTAGAAATGTGTGGGAAATATCAGAAAGGGAGACAGAACATAAAGACTCCTAACTCTGGGAAACGAACTAGGGGTGGTGGAAGGGGAGGGGGGGTGGGGGTGAATGGGTGACGGGCACTGAGGGGGGCACTTGACGGGATGAGCCCTGGGTGTTATTTTGTATGTTGGTAAATTGAACACCAATAAAAAATTAAGTTATTAAAAAAATACCCTACAGGTCCATCTATGTCAAAGCAAATGGTGGGTATTTGTCGTTTCTAATGGCTGAGTAATATTCTATTGTATACATAAACCACATCTTCTTTATCCATTCGTCTTTCGATGGACACTGAAGCTCCTTCCACAGTTTGGCTATTGTGGCCATTGCTGCTATAAACATCAGAGTGCATGTGGTCCGGTGTTTCACTGCATCTGTATCTTTGGGGTAAATCCTCAGCAGTGCAATTGTGAAATTAACTTTTGAAGAATCATGAAATATGGGTTTTAACATTTAAAGAGACCTTTAGAAGTTGTTTCATCAAAAAAGACCCAGAAAGGTGAATGATGGTAGCAACTTTTGACATTTTGCACGGGGCTTTCTGGTCCCCCAAGTGTTCTCTTGGCCATGGCTTTGTTAAGATAAAATAGCTTTCCTAGGTTTCAGTGTGCAACAGAGAGAGCCAACCGGGTTCTGTCTCCCACATTCTGCTCGTATTATGAACAAGGCAATAATTTGACAACTTAAAATAATGACTACACCAGCAACAACAGCAACAACAACAAAAAGAAGGCCTGCCGCGGCCGCAAACAAGGTATGAGCTACCTTGGGGCCATGGAGCTCACAGGCCCTGAGGTCTGCAATCTTCACAGAGGACAGAGAGCCTTCCAGATGGGATACGTGCTTAGATTCGTCTTGGCCTTGCTTAAAGATCTTTAGAAACGGGACTTTCAAGCCTGCACTCTTTAAGGACACAGCTTTAGCAGCCTCAGTATGTTCCACTTCATTCTCTAGGATGTATGGGAACAGACTGCATGCACATTTTGTGAAAAGCCATTTCTGAGCCATAGTCTGACCCACAGAACCACAGAGTATCAGACCCAGAGGACAGAAGCCAGGATGTCTAGTCCAAAGGTCTTGTTTTACCTGAGAAAAGACACAAATCCAAGGCTCAGGACAGTCAGGTACTAACTGCGGTCTAGCACCCGCCCTGGGGTGATGGAATGTCCTTCTCCATCCTAACTTTTCCAAATACTGGATCACAGCATGTTAGCATCAGAGGTGCCTCAAGTGTGTTAGCTCAAGTCCTCAACTTAGCAGATGACTAAATAAAGCCTTGAGTGGTAAAGGCTGCCCAACATGATAATTCTCTGCCACAGAATACCAGAATATTCTAGAAACTCTGGTTTCACTAGAATGGGACCACTCACTTATTTTTGTTGTAATTTTTATTTTTAATAATATTAGTTTTAAAAATCTGATTACAGGAGGACCTGGGTTGCTCAGTGGTTGAGCGTCTGTCTGCCTTTGGCTCAGGGCGTGACCCCCAGGTCCTGGGATGGAGCCCCACATCGGGCTCCTTACGGGGAGCCTGCTTCTCCATCTGCCTGTGTCCCTGCCTCTCTCTCTGTGTCTCTCATGAATAAATAAATAAAATCTTAAAAAAAATCTGATTACAAAGTTATTGCAGAAAATTTGAGAAACAAAGAAAAGCACAAAATCGAAGTTACCGATATTCTTTATGCCTAGATAACTGCTGAAAGCATTTTTCTGATCGTATTTATAAGTAATTTTTAACGGTGTTGTACTTACACATCCTTTTGTAACTTGGTTTTTAAACTTAATGTGGTGTGACCTTTTCACTTTTTTTTTTTTTTTGACTCATTCAGTATTCTGCTGAAAGATCATGAATTGCCACTGAAAGAGCTCATTTCACCAGGAAGAAACTCTCATAACAATGTGGGAGTCTTTCTAAAGTCAACTTGGCTGCATTTCAAATACGTGTTTATCACAGATAATTTTTTAACTTGTTCTATAGCCCCAGGCCTGATGCATGGTGCTGGCCAGTGGATCCAAGCAGTTTGCTGGAAGTTACTCAACTTGACAGGTTATAAGCAAGAGAAGGCATGGGTTTCCTGCTGCTGTGGTTAGATGGTTCCCTGTGTATCTGAAAGGAGACCTATATAATAGTTTTAGAATGTGCTCAAGGGCTGTGGCTGGTATTTCTGGTAGGGTTATGGCACTGGAGAAAGGAATCTGTTAGAAGCTCATTAGCTTCCACGGTAGCAAAGGAATCTTGCAGCCAGCTGGAGACCTCCTACAGCAATTGGGACATATGCCTTTTGTTGATGTCTGAAACCATAGCGAGTGCATGTTGTGGAAATTTTAAAAATCAGCAGCCAGTTAGAAAATAAAGAAGCTGAGACAATAGAAACAGTGTTGGGGCTATGGGAAAGTGGGCGCCAGCCCTCTCTCTTGAGGGGCACTCACTGTTACTTTCCATGGGTCTGACCAACCTCCTGACCAAAGTGCTCTGTGGACATACCAGTGAGGAGGGAGGGGACAGTCCTTCCAGAGGTCACATTAAGTCTTTAGAGTAAGAGACCCATTTTCCAAGGCCTTATTGCTTCTGCTATGGTGGCATTGGCTAGGAGACGCAATAAGAAGCATTTGAAGTGTATTTGAAAGGGTATACAGGACAAAGAAAAGGAATAAGACAAGGTTAGTTCTAGAGTCTCAAACTGAATAACTCTTAAGAGGTAGATGGGATGGAGTTTGCAGTGGCCACTGGTGCCATGGAACTACAGCAAAATGGACATACGTGGATATATACGTTTTGGAGTGGTTGACAAAGATGGCATTGAATTGGTGAGAATGGGGAAGACTTTTGAGAGCTCTGATGAGAGAAAGGAAAGAAGCTTGTCCGGGGGTGGTCATGCGGAGAAGCGGGGCAATGTCAGAACTGAGACCAGAGCCAGACGGTGGGACCCCTGGGGACAAGGCCCCATTTTACCATATAAGAGCTATGCGACCTCAAGAAGCCAATCCACCTCTCTGAGCCTTGGCTTACCCATTTGCAAAATGGGGACAGTAGCATTACCGACCTGGATGGGTTGTTGGAATAATTAATGAATCAACATGTGTAAACCCTGACATGCACGAATAGGAATGCATGTAACAGAATCAGTGCCTGGTCATTGGAAACATCCCGTATGTGCTTGCTTTTATCCCTAATATTGTTATTGATGGTTGGGAAGAAATGAAGGAGAGAAGGAAGGATGGTAAGAAAGGAAAAATCTGTAATAGATTGGGGAAAGACATTACAATGTAGCAGCATGTTTGTTATATTCCTGTGGATTATCATTTATAGAGATGTGAATTAGGTGATACATAGGCCTCAAAAGATGAAGGAGCAAGTAGACAGGTTGATTTTAAAGGGAGGAAATATTGTATCCTTTTGAAAATGAGCCTTCAAGAAATTGAGTTCAAGAAATGAATTTCCCTTCATTACTGAGAACATTTGCTGAAACGTTTTGTCATTCCACTAATTATTCTCCACCGCTGCCTACCCACCTCCAACACTGTGCAAGTTATTCAGCACATTTTTTCTTCTAATTTACATGCCAGTCGAACCTTCTCAATTATGAGTTGGTGATGGGCATCTTGGTGTCTTAGCACATACAGTCACCCGGCACATGTGGGACATGTTGCTTCTTTAGGAGGAATAATAGAGCTACTAAAATCTAAAAATAGATGGGTCATCTTATAGGAGTGTGCTTGTAGGGGTATCCCTTCCTTAGGTAAGTTTTTCCCTTCTGATAGCACATTCTATCTCCTTGGCAGCTCTTACAGCTTCCTTCCTCTGGAGGAAAGCTGGTGGGAGATGCCCCTTCTCCTGGGACCTCACACCTGCCTGGTAACTCTCCCTGCTCCCATTTATATGATGAAAGAGCCCAGGCAAAGCAGTCTCAGATCTGCCAGGAAAATAGTCAAATCGAGTCTCTAAACAGGGACAAAATGAGAGTGACTGGTGAGCAACATCTCATGTCATTGTTGATGACGACGGTGTCACAATTGTACCGGTAGTTTATGATTTGAATCTAAACATTTGTAATGTTTAGACTGTGTCCCTACAAACTGAATGTTTGTATCCTCCCCAGATCCATATGCTAGAGCTCTAACCCCTAAATGTGATGGTATTTGGAGATGGGGCCTTTGGGAGGTAAGCAGGTTTAGATGAGATCATGGGGGTGGGGCCCCCAGGTTGGGATCTAGGCCCTTATACAAAGAGGAAGAGACAGTAATGTGCTCCCTCTCAGCCATGTGAGGGTGCAGCGAGAAGGTGGCCACCTACAAGCCAGGAGGAGAGCCTTCACCATAACCCAACAATGCTGCCTCCTTGATCTCGAACTTCCCCAGCCTCCAGAAATAAGTATTTGTTATTTAGGCTTCCAGTCGTTGGTAGTTTGTTACAGCAGTCCAAGCTAAGACACTTATATGAGATTTTTTTTTTTATGCTTGAAAAAAATTATGTGAGTCACCCACGCATTCAGTTATGAGAACAAATAGTTTTCCAGATCCTAATTATTTTTATTTTTTAAAAAAGATTTTATTTATTCATGAGAGACACAGAGATAGAGAGGCAGAGACACAGGCAGAGGGAGAAGCAGGCTCCATGCAGGGAGCCTGACGTGGGACTTGATTCCAGGACCCTGGGATCACGCCCTGGGCTGAAGGTGGCGCTAAACCGCTGAGCCACCCAGGGATCCCCTCCAGATCCTAATTAAAGTAATACTACCAACACTATGGCCAGGATAGATTGCCATGTTTACCACATGTCCCATTCTGTGGCAAGCTCCACAAACATTGTTTGATTTACTCATCAGGACCCCCTTCTGAGGCTGGTCCATTACCACACCCCCCTCTAGAGGGAAGGACTCAAAGCCGAGGGAGGATGATTCATCTGGCCAAGGTCACAGAACAGTAATTAGAGCAGCATAGACTGGAACCTCAGAGGACTTCGGATTTAGCTATAGGACTTAAAAAAAAAAAAAAATCAATGTGTGTGTATCCACAGATGACAAAGTGATTGGAGGCCATGTGGGCAGACTTTTGTACTAGAATGGGGCACAGCCACTACCCAGGAGGCCCTACTGCTCCGCCGGCTGCAGGTGTGTAGACAGCAGTGAAGCGTGCCCACTGGGAAGGCCGGCTGGCCGCCAACTCTTGTCCTAGGTGGTAAAGAATCAAGGCTCACCGCTTTCTATTTATAACCCTTCAATAATGGATGGAACCAAGAATGAATTTTAAAAACCTACTAGGACAAGTCCAACTGGCTTTCCCAGAAATAGATGTGTATTTGTGGAATTCGCTTCCATAATATCTCATTAATTTTTCAGTGTTCCCAATGCGCACGGCGTCGACTGCAAACCGGGCATACCCTTGTGCAAGCTTGCTTCAACGAGTGAGCCGCCTCCTAGGCTGTATCAGGTTATAAATTTGCAGTTGTCAAGCATCACAATGTTAGCATTGCTTGGTTTTTTGCAGAGCTCATTACCCACTGGCAATCAGCATGTTCCGCTGCACGCAATGGCATCGTTTGGCATGTTTGGCAGCCACTGCCGTGGATGTGATGATATTGTTTAAACTCCATGTGCCATCTGCCATCACGCAAAGATAAAGTGGGATGAAGGGGCTCTTCAGCCATCTCTCACTTCCTTAGCTACCGAGGCTTTCTTAAAGCAAACATGACAATGCACAACACTCACCACCTGTCTCTTGGAGAAAGGCCATCTTGGCTTTTTGGATTCTGCTGAGTGAAATGAAAGAAAATACATGAATATTTCAAGTAACTGGTGACAGATCATTACAGGGCTTGACGCAAATGAGCCCTGCAAATTTATCCTGCTTTAGTGCTCCTCTGGAGCATCACAGAATGAATATTTATATTTATGCAGATGAGCAAATAAAGCAACATCACAACCTAAAAGTTGGCATCCCATTGCTACCTCGAGGTGATATCGTCCTGCTTCCCAATTATTGTTTAGCTTTCTTTCCCCCATCAGTTGGAGAGAAATTTATAAAATATGATAAAGAAGTCCAGTAAATCCTTTAAGACAGAATGTCGTGGTCACACTGGGCTACCGGAAGGCAGGCCAGCATCTGCAATGACCCAACTTGATACGTGGAGATTGTGATGATAATCCCCAGGTGTGGTTAGGCAAGCCCTGGAAATAGGGGGGCCATCAACACGTGTTACCCATCTTTATTCTGGGGCTTTTCATTGCTATTGGCTACCATCCGAACAGTTCTTGGGAGTTTCTTTAAGTTGTGAAGAAAGTCATTATCCAGTAACACATTTCTGGGGATTCTCAGAAAGCAGAGATTAGATTAGGGCCTCTTGATTTTTTTTTTTTTTTTTTAATGGCGTTTGCATCAACTTGTAATGCTAGTCAGAAAAATCTGGGAATTGTCTCTCAGGTTTAGATGAACTGGTCTCGTGGCTCAATATATAACACGATGTCTTCTGGGTCTATCTCCTTTCTATTAAATTCATCAGGAGATTGTGCAGAGCACTCCCATCAAATGAAAGCAATTACCCAAGCAGCACTTACTACAAAGGATGTGCTCCAGGGACTTTTCCTCCTGGAACCCTGAAAGGCAACTGTCTAGCTGATTATCCCGCCAGTTCTGACCACCCTATTGATCTTTTTAAAGGGGATATTAGGTGGAATCTCCCTTAGGGACAAATCAGCTTTCACGGCGCTCAGCCCCCAAATGCCTGGTGGTAAATTATTATGTCCAATTTGAACTGCAATAATTGGGGTCTCCGATCTTAGCAATTTCTCTCTGCTTTTCTAACTTTGGGGATAAGTTTAGGGCCTTGGGAAAGATTCGCAAGCATTCAGAAGGAGATTTAAAGTCTTTACTGAACCCGCAATCTTATTATCTGTATTAAATATTCACTTTTGCTGAGTCGGAATCTCTATTCCAACAGTATCATTAGGTGATGCATTTGCACATCAAAGCTTGGGAAGCAAAAAAAAAGTAAAAAAAAAAAAAAAAAAAGCTTGGGAAGCACTGCGTGCACCATGATTTTGGGACTTGGGGAATCTATTCAAAATCTATTCTTCAGAAGGAGATGAAGAGAGGTAAGGTGCAGGATGTTGCGCATCTTTTACTATGTGGTATTTACCATGATGCTAGGCATGTGACAAAGAATACTTAGTAGGATTTAGAAGCACCGGGCCTGGTGCAGACTTTCCCGGGCTCCTTCCTGACATACATGCAGGCAGAGCCAATTACTGCTCAGGTCCCGGGTCCCACAGGAAGGGCGCATCTCCCACCAGCTCTCCTGAGGGCTCCTCCAACGCAGGGCAGCTGTAGGACTGTAGGGGAGATAGAAATACGACCTTGTTCCTTAGCATGGGGGTTCTCAAACTTTAGTTGTCATCAGCATCACCTGGAAGGCTTGTTAAAAAAACCCAATTGCTGTTTTAGGGGCTCCACTCCTAAACTTTCTAATTTAAAAGGTCTGGGGTGGGCCTCAAACCTGCATTCCTGACAATTTCCCAGGTTAATACGGAAGCTCCTGCTCTGGGACCACCAGCCTTTGGGAAACATGACATTTGCTCTAAACATGTACTAACTAACTTCTATCAAGGTTATGCTGTGTTCAGAGGAAGCTCTAGTTTCTAGGGGCCTGTCTTTGAGTAGATCACTTAACTCCTCTGGGTTGGTTCACTTGGGTTATTACATCCTATGAGACGGTAGGTATTCATTTGGATTATTGTATCAGTGAGACAGTGGGGGTGAAAGGGATCCCTGAAGACTGAGGAGCTAACAAATGTTAGCTGTGATTTATTCACTTGTGGCTTCTGGACCCCATACACAGAACCTGCAGCTGCCCCTGCAAGCGCCTTGCTAGCCCTGCCAGGGCTAGTGGTCAGAAGCCTAGATTCCATTTGTCTGACTTGAACCAGTTAGCACCGTGGCTGGGTCACTTCTTTCTGAGTCTCACTTTCCCCCTTTTGTGAATGGGGAGTGCACTTGGTGGTTTCCTAGCTAGGTTGCTCAGGGTCCAGGGCTTCTGGGGATGGTGAGACTGTGGGGCCCACCCCAGCTTCCACCCCCTGGATTGGATTTCCAAACAAGGACAGTTTTGCAAAAATGGCTCTGCTAAAAAAACAAAACCAGTTTAAAAATGACCAGAAGAAGGTGCCTGGGTGGTGCAGTTGACTGAGCGTCCGACTCTTGATTTAGGCTCAGGTCACCGTCTCAGGATCCTGGGATGGAGTCCCACATCAGGCTCTCCGCTCAAAAGGGAGTCTGCTCTAGATTCTCTCTCCCCTTCTCCCTCTGCCCCTCTTGCTCATGCTCTCTCTCTCTTTCAAATCAATCAATCAATCAATCTTTTTTTTTTTTTTTTTTTTAGTCTTTTAAAAAAAATACCAAAAGGATAATCTTTAGCTTTCAAACTTCACCCTCAGAATCATGGAGGTTGTACCCAGAATAGCACAGTTATTCTTACCTTTCACGAGTGAGGTGAAGATGCAGATTTAGCCCTGGAGCTGCCTCTCTCTAATCTGCTCTAGCAGGAATCTGTTGTCACCAAGACCTCTGCCTCCACATGCCACCACCCTGAAGGCCAGGAGTCAGGTGGGGGTGATGTTACAGCAATGATGGGGGAGCTGCCCCCCAGCACAGAGAGAGCATTCTGCTCCATGATGATGACCGCCTCCAGTGGACCTGTTCCAGGTTCTAGACTCGGGGTAAATTATTTCTCAAGAAGAGCTTTTGAGAGAAGGCTCATACTTTCTCCAACTCTGTGAGGTAGTGCCCGATTCCAAGACTGGTATTGAGTTGGTTCTAGTAATTCATGACCGGTGCCTGTACCAACTGGTGAGACATTGGTTCGAGCTGGTTAGTGCACATGTTTTACTAGTTACTAAATATTTTGACGATCTCCTCCCCTCCTCGTTACGATAGCTATCCCGTAGCGGGCATGCAATGCAAGAAGGCTGAGTGAATGGGACCTGAATTCAGTAGCACAAGTGTGTGGCCCAGGTAATTGGCAGCTCCCTCCAACACCACAAGGGCCCCAGGGAGCACCTCCAGCCCAGGGGAGTACCACAAAACTCCTCCTACACTCGAGGAACTGGTAGTCAAGAGGTGGAAAGTGAGATCTTAGAGCTGGCACATAGAGGGTCCTTGGGTAGACCTCTGGGCACGGGGAAGTGACTGCTAGCAGCCTGATTAATGCCCGCTTTCTTACAAGGATGGGCAGGCCACGCCAAGCTCCAGGCCCAGGAGGGCTGTGAGGACACCCACACCCCTCCTCAACACCTCTTGAAACTTATTGACTGTTCATGCTATTGACTAACCCTCAAATGGGGGAGCTCACCTGGAAATGGCAACACACACATACCTGAAGTGTTATGACCCTGAAGGATACCAGGAGAAAGTCCTTGAACACAGCAGTGTAAATTATGTTCCAGTGAGGCACACTGGGATCAGAGGTGAGTAGGATCTGTGATGCAGCCCCCAGCATCCCTTGCAATCCGAGCTACCCAAAACGTATGTGTGACCTGGTCCCTCCTGGCTTCAAATGGCTCTTCATCTGATACCCGATGCTGATGGTTCAGTGGCTCTTCATCTGGTACCCGACAAACATGTTATTAAGATACACAGATAACCCTTTATTTTCCTGGTATTTCTTACTTTGCAATTTATTTTCTGGAAACAGGGAATGGATCATAATCTCGACACAAAACAGCTCACACTTTGGTGGCTTAGCTGGCAATGTTTCGCCCTCCCCAAGCCTGTCTAACTCCCACCCATCTTGTGAGATTAGTGCCATGGATCATCTGGTAAGTAATTTAAAAGGGAAAATACTTAAATAAACTTAGGCTGATATTTATTTAATTATCTGTGTTCCCTTGAATTTTAAAACCCACTTTGATTTGCCCTTTCTCTGCTCTTCTCTCTCGTTATTATTTTCGCCGGAAAACTTTAGTGTAATGTTGCAGACCCTGCTGGCTGCTGACCCAATATGTGGGCTTTCCATTTTTCTGGCTATGAAAACCCTGCTTCACTCACTCATGCAGGTGCGGAATTAACACACTCACTTGCTCTGACTGCAGCTAGCAGGGGCCATGTGACTCAAATGTAGCAATGAGCTTCAAACAGGAGCTGCTGGATGTGGCTTCTGGAAACACTTTCTTGAAGGTGTCCTAGTGGACTAGTTTCTTCCTTTTTGGTCTTTGCCCTCCTTGTTGTCTGGAATATACCTTGATATCTGAAAGGATACCAGAGGTTTTGCAAAGATAGCATCAGAACAGAAAAACTCAAGGAGCCTGTCAGGCTGCTAACATCTGCTCTGGCCTGGGCTCTGCTTATATTACAAGAGGAATTCCCTTTTACAGGGTACTTGGGTGGCTCAGTCGGTTAAGTGACTGACTCTTGATTTCAGCTCAGGTCATGATCTCAGGGTCCTGAGATCGAGCTCCACATTGGGCTCTGAGCATAGATCCTGCTTAATATTCTTTCTCTCTTTCCCTTTCCCTCTACCTTCCCTCCCCCAACCTCCTTGTTCTCTTTTTCTCTCTTTCTCTAAAAAAGAAAAAAAAAAAGGAAATACTCTTTACTTGTTTAGGTTATTCTAGTTGAATTTTGTCATCTACAGGCAAATACTATTCTAACTCACACAGATCTCCCCATCCTGGACTTCCTTTATCAAGAAAAAGGTCATATTTTGGCATTCTGACATCTTGTGACTTTTCTTTTTTTTTCTGCCTATTTATGATGAGGTTTCATAATAAGATCATTAGAGTGTTACTTCTTATAACTCTCCCCGTCTTGCTATTTGCCAACCCAATGCTTGTGGTGGTTATGAGGATAGAGAGGGCTGAATTAGGTAGGAAATGGAAAAGTTACAGTAATTTGAATGGAGATATATTCCAGTTTCATTGGGTAGAGAATATTGAGACTGACACATAAGAAATGAACAGCATGCAAATCCAGCCAGGACTTTTCACTGTCCTATTAAAAATCCATTAGATAACATAAAATACTGCGAGCCCACAAGAGGACCCCTGAAAAGAAATGTTAGTGGCTTCCCCATCAAATTTATACTTCTCTTGAGAAAGACCCTACAGGCATCTAATAAGAGAGTTGGGATTTAAGGCAATAGATGGGCCTGAATTGGATGGGGACTGGAAAAACAATACAATGAGAAATGTTAACCTCGTTGGGTTCTGGGGGAAAGGTTTACCCTTGAGCTTGAACTCTAGATGTTTCACAATCTGGTAAGTGTTAGTATTTTGTAGTTTCCTGAGATTAGGTAAGCTATCTTTGTATTCCCTGGAGACCTCAGAGAGGGTACGTTACTGGGGAAACAGAAAGACTAGTCCTCCGAGGCCACATCTAGCCTGGCTTATCTTCCCGTACGTCCATAGTTCTCCGGAGTGATGGTTGAGAATGCAGAGTCAAATTGTCTGGATTGTAATCTTAGCTGTGATCAAGCAAGTTAATGACCTCTCCGCACCTGACGTTGCCATTTGTGAAATGTAGACAATAATGATATTTACCTATTGCATGAGGATTATCAAAGTTAATCAATAGAACACTTAGATCAGTGTCTGGAATTTAGTAAGCGGTCAATAAATGCTATTACGTTGATTACTGAATATGCTATGATATAATGTTCTATTTATGTATCTGTTCACTCCACTAGATTGCCAGCTCCTTCAGTGCAAGAAACTTGTGTTACTTCTTGATGTGGTTGGTGCTCATTTGGTATTTAATCCATCGTTCTTGATGCGCATAAATGAATGAAACATCCTTCTAATGTTGTCCTCTCTTGTGAGGAGTATCTTACTTTACAAGGTAGTTTTGCAGATTTATGTCTCATCTCCTCCCTTACCCTAAGCTCCTAGCTCCTGTTGTAAATCCCTCTGTTTAGTAAGAGCTCAATAAACATTTGCTAAGGAGATAAAACCATAACCAAACCCTCACATGCCCAGAGTCATCACTGTCAGTTCCTGATGCGAACTCCCACAGAATGTGTCCTTTGGTGATAATAGCAAGTTGCTCACTGTTCTTTAAAAGCTACTCTGTACTTTGCCTCTCCATGCCTTGGCTCAGGTAGTTCCCATCTGCCTGCCTACCTTCACTTTGCTTGGCAAACTCCCATTCATCTCTAAATTCCAACTTGGACACTCTTCCTTCGGAAGTCTGCTCTGATTCACACAGCAAGAGCCATCTCTCTCTCTCTCTCTCTCTCTCTCCCTCCCACTTCCACCCCCACCTTGTCTTTCTATTCTATAATAATTTCATTGAAGACTCATACTGTGTCTCACATAGTATAGAACCTAAGCAGCTCGCCTAGCGCTAGACATAGAGCTGGTATTCGAATAAGCTTCTTATAGGAATAAGCAAGTTGACCTATAGAATGATATACAGACAGTCCTCAAATGAAGGTGCTTTTCCATTCTAAGTCATAAATAATCACATGCATTTACAATCTAGCAACATGCAGTACCAGTCCCCCCCCCTTGTTAGAGGTGGTTAAATTATTCTATCCATTTCCTTTACCCTTATCCTCTTATTTCCCTACCCCCTTATGACCTGACATGAAGCATCCATTTGAGGGGCACATAGGCCAGGTTTTGGAGTTCAATTTGTTTGTATGGAGCAGAGGGAAGACAATGGCTGGCACAAGGTTTGAGTCTTGACTTTGGCTCTGTTGCTTTCATGTTAAAAACCCAGTGGTTCTCATTCCAGAAAGGTGGGCAAGGCCCTGGAAGGGCATAATAGAATCTTGTGGACATGACATTTTTATGTTCATAAGAAGGTATGGATTAATTAAAATATCAAGTATCACAGTTTTGATGATATGAAGACCCAGGAAAGCAGTAAGGAAGATCATGTGCATATAGTGACATGAAGAGACATGAATTGGTAGAGAACACCTGCCCTGCATCTCCCGTGCCTGGCAGTGGACTAGATTTCTGGGCGCTCTGGAAAGAACCCCATGTCTGTGTCGCCAGGCTCATTCAGATCACTGGATTAATGACATTAATGCAAATGGTTGCAATGATTATTTCTGCTCTTCCAAATGTAATTAGTTCTTATAAAAAAAATGGCATGCATGCAGGATCCTTGTGTCTAGTTCTGGACTGATTATCTACTGGAAGCAATTACTGTAATACAGACTTTTTTTATTTCCCTTCCCTAAACAAAATGGTACATGTGAAGGGCAGTGGCATCCTGTGTGGGGGGTGGGGAGAGAAGTTTCTTATACCTATATTTCTCAGAGGGAGGTTAAGCTAGGAGATGGACTAACTATAAATGCAAAAGTGTTTGGGGTGTGGCTGGCAACCCACTGTCTCTGTATAAACACAGTATAACTTAATGCTGCCTTTATTTGTTTGGAAAAGCACAACTAAACAAATATCCTTGAGAAATGCATTTTTCTTCTTTGTTTGCTGGTTTGATGCTTGGCTATTTTGCCTATTTGCTTCAGAACAAAATTCTGGACCTGAGAGGTTCTCAGTGGACAAGACCTGACCCAGATTCTGCAGCCCGCTTGGGCTTGCCAGCCTCCTCCTGCCCGTCCCTCTCCATCCCCATTCCTAAACCCAAACACAACCACACTAACCCTGAGTTGCGTTGCTCCAGGCAGTCATATTTGAAGAGAGTAGTCCCATAGTTGTTGGAATAACCTTGTCTCCTCCCCGGTACCAGAATGTCTCCTTATTCTGTCCTCGCTGAAGGTCCAAATGTCCGTGGTGTGGCCTGGGACAGCAACAATGTAGAGAATCCAGAGAATTCTCCCCCCACTGCTGAGAAGGCCACACACCCGTGTGTCAACACTCAACAATGAGCTTGCTCTTCCATGTTGGTGCCAGAAAAATTTTTGGCTGGTGGAAACGTGTCTCCCCCATGGACCTCAAATGTATACACGTGGTAAGGGATAGATGGGTCTTGGTAAATATTTTATCATTTAAAATCAGCTGGCACTTACCACCAGAATACTTTAACATGCATTATCACACAGATTTTCACAAACATCCCATAAAGTGGAAATCACTGCTGTCATTACAGAGCCAAGAAAACCGCAGCAACGAGAAGGCTATATAAACAACCGACTTAAGGTTGCATGGCTGCTGAGTGACAGAGACAGAATTGCAAGTTCGAGTATGCAAGTCTGTCTCTAATAAGACATAAATAGGGAGAAAAGATACTATAGACCATGTGGGAGCACTAAGTTTGCTTGTTTTTTTAAGATTGATATAATGACGGTGACTGCTTTGGGTAGAAGAGGAAGTGGAGTGGGTTGAATGGAAGCTCCTAGAAAGATAGGTTCATGTCCTATTCCCTAGAACCTGTGCATAGGATCTTATTTGGGTAAGTCTTTTTGCAGATGTCAGTAAGTGAAAGAGCTCGAGATGACATTATTCTGGCTTATCTGGGTGTGCCCCAAATCCATCGACACCTCAGGAAGAGGCACAGAGAGTAGAGAAGGTTGTTTGAGGACAGAGGCAGAGATTAAATGCAGCCACAGTGAAGGAAGACCTTGAGGAAACAAGGGAAGGTCCTCGCCTAGAAACTTTGGAATTAGTACAGCTCTGATAGTTCCTCGATTTTGGATTTCGGGCCTCTAGAACTATGAGAGTGTAAATCTCTGTGTGTTAAGCCACCTGGTTGGTGGCCATTTATTACAGCAGCCATAGGAAACTAATAAAGGGGGCAGTACAAGTGAGTGGCAGGGGCGCTCCACTTACGACCCCGATTCCCAACTCTGACCTTTATTACATTTCATCTTGGCATGTCACTTCCCTGGGACTCAATTTCCTTATGTGGAAGACAACTGCAGGTGAGACCCTTTCTGTCTTTGGTGATCTATGAATCAAGAATTTAGGAGCATTGCTATCAATTTCCCTGCCAGTGGCCAGTGGGTGGGAGCAGTAATTATACGGTGACCTTTATCTTGGCAGAAATGTTTGAAGATGAATAATTAAAGCTCCTCCTTTAGAAATATGACTAATGCATCATTTGCATTTTTTTTTCCAGTGGGCTTAAACCAAGGCTTTTAATCCCTGGATGTACATTTTAAAGGAAAATAATGAAAAATGCTAGAGATTATGGGGGTTAGCAACTGTCCTACAGTGACATGTGTGTCTCAAAGGAGTCAAAATCTTATTGACAGTACAATAATTTGGGTAAGGCATTATCTAAGTCTTCGCCCTGCTATGAATGATGCCCAGTGGTTTCCTGTCAGGCAAGCTCATGAGGCTTCATTTTTCAGATGTGATAGTCCTTGCCTGACAGTCAAATTCATGGTAAATATACCTTTTTCAGCAGGTGGCTTTCCAGCAGTTGTGAGACTAGAAAAGGTAGGGATTCTATTTTAAGAACCACAGTGTTTTAGTCTATGCAGGCGATACAGTGTAATTTGGAATGCTTGCTCGCAACTATGGGTTGATTATATAAGAAGAGCAAACTAAGAATCAGCAACAGTCTTAAAAAAAATCTCCTTTTAAAATAATCAACAGAGAAATGGCAAACTTTCCAGTTACGGAACTGTCGCCCTCTCGGTGAAATCTGGGACATATTTTGCCATTAGGAGTCTCAAAAGATTATTGGGAACTTTCCTTTGCATGTGCGACTGTAATCTTTAGTTCCACTTTCTACCAAATGTCCCATTTTCTAGAATCCAGAGAAGGCAGCAAGGATGGGGAGCCTGTAGGTCAGGGCCCAGGGCCTGCTACCTAGTGGCCCCTTCATGAATGTAAGTGAACAAACAGCAAGTTTGTTGATGAGTTTGCATCACTCATCCCCGACAAGTCGGTTTCAACACAGAACAGAGGCAGCTTATGGAGTCTCGTCACTGTGGGGCATACCCGATGCTGTGACATCCAGGACTTAGTCAGTGACAGTCACCAAATACACATGGATTCTGGGTCCCAGGGCCGCTGCTGGTACTCGTCGCTCCTACTCTCATCATCTTTTTAGGCTACTGTCTTTGCTGGATGAGAATCAAAATACTGCCCAGGGGGATCAAATGATACTTGTGCAAATCCCTACCCACCCAGAGCACATTTAAGAGACAAACATAGATCCGATTGGGAAAACGGGAGGGTTAAAAGGAGGCGGAGGGAGACAAGTAAGTAGCTGGAGGAGAAAATACACAAAATGAAGGGGGACCATATACTTTCCCCTACCAGGCTTGTCCTAACCTCACTAAGTGACCAATTGATTTCTTTTGTGCTTCAACTTTTATTGAACATCTACTATGTGCCAGGCTGTGTTCTAGGCATTAGGAATATAGGAAGTGAACAAAACAGAGAAGAGCCCTGCTTCCATGGAGCTTCCACTCTAGAGGAGCTGAGGTCAATGGAAGAAGCACACACGGGTCTTGCTGTGTAGGGTAGCTGCCCGGCCATCCTCGACCTTCCAGCCATGTCCAGCCCCGTCTCCCTGAGACCACAGTCTCCTCTTCTGATGAATTAACAGCCTGCTGCCTATCCTATGAGAGGGGAAAAGAGTTATAACTATGAGGGGTGATAGATGTTAACTAAATTTATTGCAGCGATCATTTTGCAATATTCATTATACACCTTAAACTTCTACCACGTTCTACGTCAATTATGTCTCAAGAACATTGGGAGAAAAAAGAAAGTGATACAGTAAAATATGATGCTGTGGAGTGTGAAATGTTTCCAAAAAGCTAAAAATAAATAAATAAATAAAAACTCAGCAACTAATATGTTACTTATTAGTCTCTAGTTAATACCTTCTTAACAAGCTCTCAAGCTCTACAAGAGCCTGGACGGAGTGTTCTCCCTCTCCGGTGTCACCCAGGGTTTAGAGACAGTGCTGGGTGTGTAACAGGTTTTAAATAAATAAAAGTCTGTGGAGGATATAATATCGTATTGAATCTGATGTCCAGACACCTCAGATGAACTGCAAGCATGGGTCATCCCACCCTGGAATCAGAATAGCTTAGAAAGGATAAGTTGGTGACTCGAATACAGGAAGTGCTTAATGAATGAATGAATGAGTACATCCTTTATTTAAAAAAAAAAAAAGCTAATATTTGAGTTGTTCTCTTGATCATATCAAAAGCCTATTAGATGGTACTATTTGCATCGTCATTTCAACAGATGAAGACTTGGAGGTTTAGAGCTGTTGAGATCCGCACCTGAGACCACGTTGCCAGAGAGAAGTAGAGACAGGTAAGGTTCAAGCCTAAATTCTTCACACCTCAGTAAGAAAGAACTCTAAAGATTTTTTGTTTGTTTGTTTTTGTTTTCCAGGAGGCTTATTTTGGTGATAGGAGAAATTTGGAGTGAGTGTGAGTTCCGAGGAAGAGAGAGGATGTCCGCAAGTGTGATTCCAATAGGTCTTAACACTATGCTGTACCACTTCAGATCTGGCTGGGGGGAGGGTGCGGGATGGGGGGGATGTCTTCCTGGCATTCAATGTTTTTGTCTTCTTTCTTCTTCTAAAGTGACTTTCAAAATACCTCTCATTTGGTTTTCATGATGTTACCCCATTTGAATATATTTAGCTTTCTTCCTACATTTTGAAGGAAGTTAGCCTTTGTTTTCCTAGACGTGGGATGTACATGTCCCTTTTCAGCTTCAGGGCAGACTGAAAAAATGAAGTGAAACAGAGTTTTTTTGTTATAGATTTTAAGGGGGTGCCGGAAAGGTCTCCCTACCCACGAGATCTCCCCCGCTTGCTTCCTGACGCTTGCAGTCCCACCAACGCGGCTTCATTGTTTGGTTCCAAGTCAGTTTTCTGTCAAAATGCAAATAAATCAGGGATTGATAATGGCACTGTAAGCCAAACAGCCTGCCAGCCTGCCCCTCTCCCTTCCTCCACCCATCTTTTCCTTTAATAAATACTGTTGGAGATAGACTCTTGCTGTGTAATGGGTTCTAGAGTTTTAAAGGTATTTAAGTGGTCCCTGCCCTCAGGAAAGTCTTGACTCTGGAAGCAGAGGAATTTAAAAGAAATGCAGTAGTGTTTGGTATAAGGTGTGGGGAAAGCTAAAAGGGAAAAATACTCTGTTTTACTTAGAAAGATGAGCACAGATATTTCTTAAGCCTTAAGTCCTTCTCACTTCAGTAAGAAAGAACTATACAAATTCTTTTTTTTTCCAGAAGGCATTTTTTGGTGATAGGAGAAATTTGGAGTGAGTGTGAGTTCAGAGGAATATTACAGAGGGAGAGAGGGAATGACAGTAAGAAAAACACAAGGAGAACCTTGGAATCAAGGTCGTAACACTGAGCTGATTTCAGAATTGGGTGTCATAGATTGGGCCCTCCTCACTTACAGGAACCTGCCCCACTGTCAGGCCATGTGTTAAAACACCACAATAAAAGAAGAATCAGTATTTTTGCAAAAGGACTTGAGTCTATTCTACAAGGCAGAAAAGGTTTACTGTGACTGATCGGTAGGCACAGAGGCAAGCACTTCTCTGATATACTAGGGGGTCAGCAAACTTTTTCTGTCTACTACCAGCTAGTTAATATTTTTTTTCTTTTAAAGTTTTTTATTTATTCATTCATGAGAGAGACACACACAGAAAGAAAGAGAGAGAAAGAGAGAGAGAGAGAGGCAGAGACACAGGCAGAGGGAGAAGCAGGCTCCATGCAGGGAGCCCGACGTGGGACTCGGTCCCGGGACTCCAGGATCACGCCCTGGGCTGAAGGCGGTGCTAAACCGCTGAGCCACCCGGGCTGCCCCAGCTAGTTAATATTTGAAGCTTTGTGGGTCCTACGGTCTGTAGTGACCGTGTTGCAGCTCTACCTCAGTGATGTCAGAGCCCCCAAGGCCAGTATTCAAATGAAAGGGTTGTGGCTGCTTTCCAACGAAACTACTTACAAAAGCAGATGGATGTCCACAGGGCCTCATTGGCCAGCTCTTGGTTTATACCATTTAATAGACATATTAAAGGCCTGAATTAAGTAAGTGTAAGATTTAAATTAAGTTTAAATACATTTTTTTAAGGTGAGGGTCCCATCTCCTGGATGGACAGCAGGGTCTCCTGCAGCCCATTCCTTATGTTAGATGACTGCACAGCCTGGTGTGGAGCCACTGGAAGGAAGTTGCCCTTTGAGCAAACAGCTGCTGAAAAGTCTGTAGTGAGTGAAGAAGAGAGGGAGGGCACAGAAAGGCAAGCAGACAGTCAACAAAACTAAAAGGCAACCTAAGGAACGGGAGAAGATATTTGCAAATGTTTGATCAGACAAAGGGCTAGTATCCAAAATCTATAAACAACTTATCAACTCAACACCCAAAGCATATATAATCGAATCAAGAAATGGGCAGAAGACATGAACAGACATTTCTCCAAAGAAAACCTAGACATGACCAACAGACACATGAAAAAATGCTGCACATCCCTCGGCATCAGGGAAATCGAAATCAAAACCACTATGAGATCCCACCTCACACCAGTCAGAATGGCGAAAATTAACAAGTCAGGAAACAACAGATGTTGGCAAGGATGCGGAGAAGGGGGAACCTGCTTATGCTGCTGGTGGGAATGCACGCTGGTGCAGCCACTCTGGAAAACAGTATAGAGGTTACTCAGAAAATTAAAAATAGAGCTACCCTGGGACCCAAGGATTACACTACTGGGTATTTGCCCAAGGGATACAAACATAGTGATCTGAAGGGGCACCTGCCCCCCTGCCCCCCCCAGTGTTCACAGCAGCAACGTCCACAGTAGCCAAACTGTGGAAGATCCCAGATGTCCATCAACAGATGAGTGGATAAAGAAGATGTGGTCTATACATACAATGGAATACTACTCGGCCATCAGAAAGAATGAAATCTTGCCATTTGCAACGATGTGGTTGGAACTAGAGGGTATTATGCTAAGTGAGGTAAGTCAGTCAGAGAAAGACAAATACCACATGATCTCACTCATATGTGGAATTTAAGAAACAAGGCAGATGAACATAGGGGAAGGCAGGGGAAAATAAGGTGAGATGAAGACAGAGAGGGAGGCAAACTGTAACAGATGCTGAACTCTAGGAAACAGACTGAGGGTTGCTGGGAGGGGGTCATAGTCATTAAGGAGGGCACTTGATGTTATGATGTGATGAACACTGGGTGTTATTTGCAACTGATGAATCACTAAATTCTACCTCTGAAACTAAAAAAAAAAATGCAGGTAGACAGGATCGTTGTGCCACAGATGCTTAGCTGGTTACCAAAAATTCATGAATTAAAAAAGTATAGAGTGAGTAGTCTATGACTGATGAAAAACTGCTGCATTTTAGTGATAATATATAAATGTTTATCAAACATGCTAATTCACAGATTATAGTTACTCAGGCCTTCATGTATTCATTCACAAACATTGCTTGTCACACGCCAAGTATTGCAGAACGTCCTGGAGAAACAATATTGACTAATTCAGGGTCATCCCTGGACACCCAAGATGTCCAGGTTACCTCCCGTCTAACTCCCTGTTTTTGGTAACGTTCTACTATTTGGTAATATATGATTATGATACTGGACTGCACAGAGTGTTTTTAAAGCCTCAAGCCCTTGGACCAAGTTGTGCCTTTGAATTTACCAAGACTAGTTCTGTTATAGTCGTGCAAAGATCCTGCCGGTCGGAAACAATTACCTGCATGCCATCTTCTGCAGAATGGCCTGACGCATCCCATCACTTAAGCTGTATGTCTGCTAACTCCATCCTATAATCAGAGCCGGACACAGACTTCACCTGCTCTAGAAAGCGTCGCCTTATTAAAAACTCTCAGGTATGTATCCCCATCCCTGATGGCTTCTCTCATCAACTACACCCTCAAAATCTCCGTTCTGATGATCCATAGGTCCTCAAATTCAACATGCCCAAACTTGAAGTCGAGACCTAGACCCCACCTACCCTTCCTTCCCTCCCTCACCCTCCCACACAAAGTCACCAAATCAGTGAACAGAACTATTTGCTACCCAGTGAAGCCACCCAGAAGCTTGGAGGTCAGTCATTTTCGACACCTTCCTTCCTCTCGCCCCTAACGGTCTACTATTCACAAAGTCTAGGTGATTCTATCTCCTAAATACCTCCTCAGCTGAATACTTTTTCTAACTCCAGTGTGTTCACCAGAGCCTAACCTACTAACTTCTCGTATCTGGCCGTTCTAATTGTTCTGCTGGAGTCCGCTCTCACCTAAATGTCATGCCCATCCTGTATCCATCTGATCATATCCATCCATTCAGTGGTTTCAAACTGCTCTCAGGCTAAGGAACAAAATACCTTGAGTATCCTGTTAGATTTTTGCACCATCTACTCTAACCAACATCCCCATGTTCCTCTGAGGCTACTCCCTTTTTCCCTTTTTCTGACACGTCTGAATTAGGTATCATTTTTGAGCTTTACTCCGGTCTGCACGTGTAGATTTGTATTAATGATTCCATTCTTCATCAACTTTTGTATCCGTACCCTTTGCCAAGTAACACTTCTGTGCTCTCCCCCTGTTGGTGACACATAACTTCCTGTCCCTGGGTTCAGTCATATGATTTGCTTTGGCCAATAGAATTAGGTGCAGTACTGACCCCAGTATTGCAAGAGGCCTTCCTGGCTTCCTTGTCCTCATGAACCTCTTCCTTCATCATAATAAGAACATGCCTAGGGTAGCCCTTTGTTTCCATGAAAAAGTTGAGGAACATGCTGAGTGGAACTATCCAGCTGAGACCAGCCTCCATCAACTCACACCCAGTAGACACACATATATGAAACAATAGCTGGTTGTTTTAAGCCACTGAGGTTTGGGGTAGTTTGTCAAGTAGCGACAGCTAACTGATACACTACCATAATAATCTGCATTTTCCTGCGGCTTGGTAAATGTCCTCAGCCTTTGTTTTTGCGTTGAGGTCAATGGGGGTTAAAGTCCACAAAGACTACGTAGATGGGTCTCATTCTTCCTACTTGAACAGCAAACTTGTGCTTGAGGATTGAGGTCTGGTAATAAAACAATGGCTACTTCCTGAGATTTTTCTCTCTGATTTTCCAAATGAAATTAGGGCTTTCCTACCCATCTTGCGAGTAGTGTGGATGAAATTGAGCATGGATCTTTTCCTTGCTGCCACAGAGGATCTTCATCCCTGGGAGGGACGGTGAATCCACTGCTATAAACTGAGGACCATGCTGAAAATTCAGGCTGGTTTCGTTTCGTTTCATTTTGTTTCTTTTTTCTCTTCTTTCTCTTCTCTTCTCTTCTCTTCTCTTCTCTTCTCTTCTCTTCTCTTCTCTTCTCTTCTCTTCTCTTCTTTCTCTTCTCTTCTCCTCCCCTCCTCTCCTCTCCTCTCCTCTCCTCTCCTCTCCTCTCCTCTCCTCTTCTCTCTTCTCCTCTCCTCTCCTCTTCTTTTTTCTTTTTTCTTTTTTTCTTTTCTTTTTTCTTTTCTTTTTTCTTTCTTTTTTTTTTCTTCTCTGTTCTGTTTTTCCTTTTTTATTTAAATTCAGTTTGCCAACCTGTAGTATAATACCCAGTGCTCATCCCATCAAGTGTCAGGGCTGGTTTCTGAAGTGACACACTCTACCTGCTTCCTAACTAAAGGCCTGGGTGTCAGGAGAGGCCTTTTGAAAGGTTGGCCTAGATTGAAACAGCACGTCTTGTTCTTTTTATCCTTGTCCTCTGAAGTTCTCTTTGAAACTCTGTTGAATGTTTCTGGCCTTTATATTTTCTTGACCTAACAAAACCAATTACTAAGTGGATGTTAATTAAGCCACAGGGCCAAGTCATTGGCAATTCAAAATGAAAACCATGACTGCATGTGGCTGTCATACTTTGCCCCAAAAAGCCACAGCAAAGCACTGTGCTCTTCAAGGAGACTCTTGAAATTAAGACTTTCTGAGCCATAAATGTTAAGTGACTTGAGGGCTGTAAAACAAAGTGCCTTGATTAATATGCCATCAGGTCTGCTATGTCAGGACAGAAACAGAGATGGAAAAGCAAACAGTGAGCAGTTTTCATGGCACCAGAGCAAATAAAGACATACACACGTGCATGGATACAATTCTTCTCCTAGAAATAAATTTTAAAAACACACGGGTTAGTTTTGCTCAAGTCCACCCAAAATTCCAAAGCAGACATCTGGAAAGGAGAACAATTAAGCATCCTAGCTAAAATGCTTTAGATATTTTCTTTTTTGGTGGGGAGGGGGAGAAGATTAGAAATTTGAACAATTTGTTCTTTCTCTGCCTTTAAACCAGGTTGTCTTCAAATGGCATGGATTTGCACGACGGCCACCTTTGCTACCCAGTGCCTGACAGACCGTCGCTAACCTGACCTTCTCTAGAAGAAGAAAGTGAGCTAGGCTTCCATTCTCCTTCTTCTGCAAACTACTGTACCCTTTTACTTGGGAGCCAATGTGTCCTGATAAGTATGTATCCCCTCGGCAGTGACTTCCTGTGCCATCTCCCATCATAGGACGCCCTGGCCTGAGGGGTAATATGGGAACCCAGAGATGTATCTTGCTCTGTGGTACACAGAATGAGCACAGGAGGCTCGGAGCTGTGTTCCCTGAGGACTGGGGTGGGGTGGGGGGGAGCTGCGTGGCAGGGCTGGGTGGTCAGTGGCCTCCTTTCTCTGGAAGAGAGGCCTGGAAAAGAGCCTGCTCAGTGATGGGCTTGAAGCTCAAGAAGGGGTTCAAATCAGTCCGTTGTGTTGAGGGCCCTTTTGGGGTCAGAGGCCATCTTGATTGGAGTCTCAAACGCAATAGGGAGTGTGAAGAATTCTTTGGGCTTCCAGGTGGACTCTTGGAGAGGTAACATAGATAGTCTACAGGCTCCTTTGCTTCTAGGCTCCTTCCTGGTGGGCATATCCAAGGTCTTTTGCTGAGACAGCAAGTGTGAAGTCCCAAGGCCATTGCCCTTAATCTCTCCAAAGTGGGAGAGGTAAAGATGCAGCCCGGGGCTTGTTGGTCAAAGTGGAGAAGGTTCCTCTGGTTCTCACAGTGCTGCTTTGACAGACTTCTCAGGGGGACAACCTTAGGTCTGTACCTCTGGGCCAGATGGCTCCATCTTCCCTGTGTAGAGAAAAGGCCCCATTACTGGATGCTTCCAGGGGACATTGTTGGACTTACTCTTCTCTGGACCATGCTGGGGTTGTTCACTTTCTGAATCCAAGTGCTGTTTTTCCTCTGGTATGTCTTTGTCCTTTCCCAGAGGATAGTTACAGGCAGGTTGTTGTATCTTTAGTGAGGAAGAGCAGAGTGTGCAGTCTGTTGCAAATGAGGGAGACCAGTGTGAAGAAAAAAAAAAAGGCATCTGAAATTTCACATGAAAACCTCTAATTTGTACAGGAGATAGGTTGTCATTAGTGTCCTTTATGTTTTGAGAATAATTAACATAAGTGATTTCAGCCTTCCCAGCCGAATAGTTTGCATGTTGAAGTTTGTTTACTATTTACTTATTATACCTTCCAGGTTGAAACAAAAAGTGTTTTAAAAACCTTAGTAATGGGGCACTTGGGTAGCTCAGTTGGTTAAGCGTCCAAATCTTGGTTTCAGCTCAGGTCATGATCTCAGGGTCGTGGGATTGAGCCCCAGATTGGGCTCCTTGGGGAGTCTGCTTGGGATTCTCTCTCTCCCTCTCCCGCTGCTCATGTGTGCTCTTTCTCTCTCAAATAAATAAATCTTTATAAAACAAACAAACAAACAAACAAAAACCCTTAGTGACCTACAATACTTTTTGGAAGGCACAAAGCTCATCCCTTTTTGATTATTATTCCATTTTAAGACAAATATACATTAATATTTTCTTTCTTTCTTTTCTTTCTTTCTTTCTTTCTTTCTTTCTTTCTTTCTTTCTTTCTTTCTTTCTCTCTTTCTTTCTCTCTCTCTCTCTCTTTCTTTCTTCTTCCTCCCTCCCTCCCTCCCTTCCTTCCTTCCTTCCTTCCTTCCTTCCTTCCTTCCTTCCTTCCTTCCTTCCTTCCTATAGTACTTTGGTGTATTCCAGCGATATAAGGATATAAAAAGAAGAAGAACAAAGCCCCTTCCCTCAAGGTTTAAATTACAGAATGAGACATGTTTTCAGAGATACTGCTACTAAGTATTTTGCAAAAGGCATTCTAGATTTTATCCATCCTCGTGTTTTGGAAAAATAACTTGCAAATTTGAAAAGAAAAATCCAGTGTCACCCACATGCCCCACTTCTCATGATTAGAAGTGTTTTCTAGGATTCACCAATGCAGAATTACATTAAGCTCTTTTCATGCTCAAGGTAAGCTGATTCTACCATTTGACAACTTGATCTGTGGCCACATGGCAGCGACTTATGGTGACTCCATGATTTTGTAGTTTCCCGTATGAAGAAAGTAGTTGTGTGTAGAATAGCATTGATCCTTACTCATCCTGCTACCATAAGCGTTAACCCTTAATTATTTACAGACCTGGTGTGGGGATGTGGATTAGTTGTAATAACCATCTTCCCTTGCCGTGGGCAATGTGGAAAATGGTTTCAGACTGTGTTTGGCTTGTTTACAGATACAAACATCAGCAGTTGACCTCATATTCTGAGATCCCCAGTAATAGTTTTAGCCAGTCTGTAATTCTAGAGCAAGACTCAGCAATCTGAAATGCTTTGGGAATGAACACATTCGGGTTGCCAAATTTTAAGGATCGCTAATAATTTCTCCTTTAGTGCTATATGATTTTAATTGTGCTGACAACACTTCAGGAGACCTATTTCTGCAGTGTATTATTTACTTCCTCAACCTGATAACAGAGAATACTGCCCAGCAGTAAGCCTTTTCTTGATGACCTGGCCTCCTTATGTTGATTATCACTCACTGTACTAGTTGACATGCAATGATTTTTACTATGTTTACTGCAGTTTTATGGAGAATACAATAACTGTTACAGATTTTTACAGCATATGATTATTTACCCCACATTAAATGGCCTCCCACTGATGTATTCCCGAATTCTTATTCATTATTTCTCATCATAGTTGGGATACTTGCCTATGGCAGCCACTCTCACCTTTGTTTCTTCCAGAATGCTTCAGGCATAGAAGTCCAGGAACCCCATATAGACAGGATTCATAGGCTTTTAGGTTTACTCTCACCAATAAGGAGTAGGAGTCCAATGTTATGACATGGTCATGACAATACTGTGACCCCGTATTCTCTTATATTTGCTCCCAGGTTCTCATCTGGTTTAAGATCAAATGAAACTAACAGATACCAGATTTTAGACTGGAGAGTTGTTCAAGGAGCTACTCAGATATGAATTAAAATCAATTCAACTCTTACTAACAAAAGCAATAGACAATTCTTTTTTTTTAAATTTTTATTTATGATAGTCACAGAGAGAGAGAGAGAGAGGCAGAGACACAGGCAGAGGGAGAAGCAGGCTCCATGCACCGGGAGCCCGACGTGGGATTCGATCCCGGGTCTCCAGGATCGTGCCCTGGGCCAAAGGCAGGCGCCAAACCGCTGCGCCACCCAGGGATCCCCCTAGACAATTCTTAATATTGGGTAGCTTTAATATTTTGAGCTGAGTGGCTACAAAACTTCACATGTAGAACAAAAATGCATGATGTATCCTGATTTTGGAGGCAAGAGAAGAGCTAAGAAACTTACATTTTAGTTAAGGTGGGCCTGAACTGATTTTGGTTTTAGATTGATAATTTCTGGCTGCTTCTTTAAAGGCTGACACCAGCTTTGTTGGAGGACAATGAAGAGGCCCATTCTGACCTTTTTTTTAAATTTTTTTTTAAATTTTTTAATTTATTTATGATAGGCACACAGTGAGAGAGAGAGAGAGAGGCAGAGACACAGGCAGAGGGAGAAGCAGGCTCCATGCACCGGAAGCCCGACGTGGGATTCGATCCCGGGTCTCCAGGATCGCACCCTGGGCCAAAGGCAGGCGCCAAACCGCTGCGCCACCCAGGGATCCCCCATTCTGACCTTTGATGAAAACAGAGATATAAGGTCTTTTATTAGGTCCTGCATTGGAGGGGCCAATTCCTCATTCTCCCAAGAGACAAAGGGCTGAGTTGAGGAATAGAGTTGCAGGTACTTTCACACACATACACGTCCAGGAAATTTAATTTTTTTTCTCCTTGATAACCAAGTCCAAGTTTTAGGCAACAACTCTATTAAAGCAATTTGGTATGATTCCATAGATACTTGGAGAAAAGTTCTATCAGAATCCTTACTACTTGGGTTTCTCCTGGTTCTTGTGATTTCTTTCTCCTGCTTTGAGGAGTTAGGGCACTGTGTTGACTTCCTTTCCAGTCCTAGTGGCTGGTAGGAAGTCCTGATGTCTGATATGACTTAAGGGTCATTAATATTATTGATTGGCCAGTGTTTCAAATACTGGAACAAAAGCAGTAGTAACTGCTGGCATGACTCACCGCAGAACCAGAGACACTTTAAATACAGCAGGTCTCTGGGAGACAGTTTGAGGAGAAGAGAGAGCATAGCCTTGGGAGTAACCTACCTGTTGGCTGTCCCCACCTCACCACCAGCTAGCCTGTGACTTAGGATAAGTTATTGTTTTCTGGCAGCTGCTAGGCTGCATTTATGGAAGGGCATCAGAGTTCCTCTCTCACTCGCTGGGTAGTTGCAGGCATTAAGTGGATAACACCCAGGTTCTGGGGCAGCCCTCCCTAGACTTTAGATTACTCCCATGGAGCTCGTAAGGAATCAAAAGTTAACAGAAAAGGTAGGACAAACTTCTCCTTTGTGTTCTTTAAGAGACAAACTCAGTAAATGATCCTTAAAAAGATTTACCAGCCTTTGACCTCCTGAGCAAGCACCACTTACTGTTGGGAAAGCAATCTCAGCGTCTTCGAAATTAAAATCACACATATTAATGTTTCACCATGCTTCTCAGACCTGGAGAGGCCAGCAAGACAGAACCAAGAGAAGCTGGTAGCAACAGGATCTAAAGCAAGTGGAAAGTGTGAGAGGGAAACACAGCCAGCCCCAGAATGTTGCCTTTAAGACCAGGGGGGTGGTCTGCATTATCCAGGTGGGTCCTGACCAGGGAGGGAGTCAGCAGATCCAGAGTGAGCTGCCAGGCTAAGGTTTGGAAGGTTCCACACTTGTTAACAGTGGACTTTCCCAGCCAAGTACAGGCGAATTTGAGGCCAGTTGAAACAAGGAATTGGCCTCTCCCCTCCTTAGAGACTTTTCTAGTTGTTTCTGAAAAAGCCTAAAAGGAAGAAAGTTTGGAATCTAAGACTGCCTAAGAAAAATGATTTGTTTTTGTTGAACAATGGATGATCCAATTTGGAAATGATGCAAATGTAGCTTTTTACTTACCTTCAGGTGTTCAATAATAATCAGCAATTACTCTGTGATACAGTTCTGTGCTGTTCAAAGTTGTGAGAATTAGTCCTTTCAACCTGACTTTGCTCACATCTTAAAGTAGTTTATGTGGATCTGTTTAATGAATGGGCTGTTTTGATAAGCATTGAATAATAGAGGAAATGATCATTATACTTGGGAACAAATTTGTGTGCATTAATTTTCAAATAATTAAAGTGGGAATGGAAAAACATTTGTAGCTACCAGCATTCTCATTTGAACAGTACCTAAGAATGTATGCAATACTAAAACATATTTCTGCAGGATCTTTATAAAAACAAATTCAAACAAACTCTAATCATCTAATTTACATAAGTTTAAATTGCTTAGACTCTTTACAGATACTTTTGTGGAGGTTTCTGTAGATCAGTTGTTCTCAGAGTGAGGTCCCTGGATCAGTAGCATCAGCATCACTTAGGAACTTGTTTGAAAGGCAAATCCTCTGAATTTTTTGGGGGGATGTTTAGTTTGATAAGTTCTTTATAGATCTTGAATATTAGCTCTTTATCTGATATGTCATTGGCAAAAAACAATCTAGCCACGAAACGGGCAGAAGACATGAACAGACATTTCTCCAAAGAAGACATACACATGGCCAGCGGGCACATGAAATAATACTACACATCACTTGTCATCAGGGAAATAGAAATCAAAACCACAATGAGATGCCACTTTACCCCAGTGAGAATGACTAAAATTAAGACAGGAAACAACAAATGTTGATGAGGATGCAGATAAAGGGGAATCCTCTTACACTGATAGTGGAATGCAAGCTGCTGCAGTCACTCTGGAAAACAGTGTGGAGGTTCCTCAAAAATCTAGAACTAGAACTACCCTATGACCCAGCAATTGCACTACTAGGTATTTACCCCCAAAGATACAGATGTAGTGAAACCAAGGGGCACCTGCACCCCAATGTTCCATGATAGCCAAACTGTGGAAGGAGCCAAGATGTCCTTTGATAGATGAGTGGATAAAGAAGATATGATCTATCTATCTATCTATCTATCTATCTATCTATCTATCTATCTATCATCTATCCACACTAGAATATTCCTCAGCCATCAGAAAGGATGAATACCTACCACTTACATTGAAGTAGATGGAACTAGAGGGTATTATGCTGAGTGAAATAAGTCAGTCAGAGAAAGACAATTATCATATGGTTTCACTCATATGTGGAATATAAGAAACAGGTCATGGAACTGTAAGGGAAGGTGGGAATGGAGGAAAATTAGAGAAGAAGATAAACCATGAGAGACTCTTAAACTGGGAAACAAACTGAGAGTTGTCAAAGGGGAAGTGAGTGGAGGGATGGGATAACTGAGAGCCCTGAATGTTATACTATATGTTGCAAATTAAATTTAAAAAAAAAAAGAGAGAAAAGAAAGGCAAATTCCTCTCTTCCCCCACCTCTTGAACTGGAAACACGGGTGGGGCTGGAAGTCTGTGTTTTAGCATGTTTAGCATGCTCTCCTGGGGGATTCTTACATTTGTTAGAGATTTGAGAAATGTTACCTTAGGGAAAACTGAGTCTAACTTACATAACTTGGCCTTATGATAACCTTACTGTTAGTCTTTAATCTTCCCACTTTGGCCTTATTGGGACATCATTTACTTAGAACTTTGGAAAATGACCTGACCTCCTTCTGTTACAACCATTACCATCCACCACTGCCACCAAACCAAAAATGTGATATCAAAAGCCAGTATGAAATAGTCTGAGCTCTTGTCAAGGCCAGAAATGATGTGTTTCATTTTAGGAAGAAAGAAAAATGAATAGAGCATTTTTAGCTTTTGGTTTATGGAATGAAGGTCGTGCTTTATCTACTAGTCTCCTCATGCATGCGTGATTGTAAAACTCTCTCTCCCCAGGGGGGATATGATAATGGAATATTTGATCCCCATCCCCAAATTTCCAACCTCTGGTTGTAATTTCTATAAGAAAATTAAGAGTCTACAGAAAGGTCACAAAGTCATTACCGTTGGGGGTGGGGGTGGGGGGTAGGAATAGCACAACCTCTAAGGAGAAGAGCAGCAGGGAGGAATTTGGGATGGGGAAGGGGCATCCTGCAGGATGGGCAGGCCCTAGATCTATCTCTCCTTCAGGACCCTCGAAGCTATTGCCTTGAAAGCAAAGGTGGTCCTTTCCGGCTCAGTTGTGCCCATGAAGATTCTCTCCAACACTGCAGAGGGGGCAGCTTTTTGCATGCTTTTGCCTCCTGCCTGGCTTATTTGATCAGGATAAATTTTGGTTGTTGACAAGGTCACCTGGGATGTGCCTCATGCAAAGTCTAAAGCCCAGCAAGCTAGTCTTCTATCATGGATATCTACATCTGAGGCTGCCAGCTGCGGCATCCTGATTGGTCCTCTAGCTTAAAAAAAAAAAAATTAATCCAACATCAAAAATTAGGAGATTTTACAGAAAAATTTGGATTGCAAGCTTTTTAAAAAATATATTTTTATTAACCAATCTGGCAACACTATGTCCATATTGGATCATTTCCATATCTATAGAAAAGGAGTAGATCTGAGGACGGGTTTTCTGTGTCAGATGCGACAAGCAGAATCCAGTTCACCACATTCTCTGCCAGTCCCTACAGTGCCTCTGAGGCTACCATTGGTTCCTATTTATCATTGTGTATGTAGTTTGATTTCCTCCCAAAACACTACAAATAATGGCCCCAAACTGGAAAAACTCTGATGTCAATTATTTAAATAGGACCTCCATCATCAACAGACAAATACCCTGATATGTTCCCCTACGAAAATAAAGGCGCAATTGTTTTTATCCCAAACATAATGTTTAATGAAGCCAGGCTCTATGATTCCATTTATATAAAGAGCAAGAGTGGGCAGAGTTCATCTAGGGTGTTCCAAGTTGGGATGGTAGTTCTTATCCTTGGGGAGAGGCTGGAGTGTGGCTTCGGGGATGTTCATATTCAATTTCCTGATCTGGGCGCTGGTACCTGGGTGTGTTGTCTTTGTAGAGATTCATTCACTGGTATCCTTGTGCTATGTGCATTTTTCTGTCTATGCATGTTCTGCTTGAGTCCAAAGTGTCCTTAAAAAAGTATGTGTGTGCTGAGAGCTCACATCCTGATTTACTTACTTATTTATGTGACTTACTAGCTAATATGTATCTTCAAATAAGCCAATTTCTAAAATTTTTTCCCCTAGTGTTTGAAAAGAGGCTAAGATTCTTAGTTGGGTTTTCTTGTAGGTCTTAGGGTTATAAAACTCCTGGAGAACCATGTTTAAAATTATTAATCTCAATGCCCCTAGATATGTCTCAATCTCTCTGAATTATTCATTTAAGGAAGTTTGCTAGGCGGTACACATTCGAAGCTGTTTCCTACCTGAGATTGTCTTTATTTTGCCATCACATATGAATCCTGGATATGGAATCCTTGCAGCACATATTTTCCTCTAAAGGGTCTATAGACATTTTTACATGATTTTCAGTCATTAGTATTTGAAACAGGAGACCAATGGAATATTGGCTCTTTGGAGGATATTTTATACTTTTTTGTTCTTAAATTTATTTGTGATCTTTTCAACTGATAAATTCATTTCTATGTATTTTTATTTTAAAAAGATTGATTCTTTATATTTGAAGCTAGAAATGCTTAAACAGCATATATCAAAGTAGGTTCAGTTCTGCCTAGGATCTGGTATGTACTCTCAATTAGTCAAAATACTTTTCCCAAGTAAGAAATATTTCTATATTATTTAACAATTATTTCTCTTTTTTAATTTTCTTTTTTCAAGGGAGACCTATTATCTATTGGCTGCGATATTTCATCTTCTCTGTACATTATTTTCATTGCTTTTAACTTATCCCTTGTAGTTAGGGAGAATTTCTTGACATCATTTACTATTTTTCTTATTCTATTTTTTGCAGAGTCTAAATTACTTTTAAGTACTTCTATAATGGCTTTGGCGTTAATTTCACTTTTAAGATACATAGGACTATTTCCAGTGAAATTATTTTTTTTTCTAAACATTTCCATTTTCATGGTGTGGACTCTAGGTTTCTTGAATCACGTTGAAATACAAATTATTCAAGGTTTCCTGAACTGAGGCATGTGATGAATTCAATTGTACACTTGTGGTCTAAAAATTAAAGTCAAAGAATCACAAGTCAGATAATTTCTAATTTTTCTATTTCTTGAAATAACTCTGTTTTAGAGAAAGGTAGCTCTACTGATCTTAGAAATTTTTACTTCATTCTTAACAACCTGTAGACAATTCTACTGGGTTCTGTATTTATTCTATTTTCTGTTCCTATGAGGTATTTTTTACTTGCTTGCCATTGATTTATGGCCATGGAAGAGTTGAACTAGGCTCTGATAATTGGTGGGTTTATGCCAAAATATCTCAAATAGAATTTGTTTTGAAGGAAGAAATGACAAACACAAAAAAAGAAAGAAATGACATATAGTTAAATCATCAGATTGCTTGCTTACTGATTTTGAAGACTAAAAGGCATGGAGAAGGATCTAGAGCCACAGCTGTACTCACAACCAACATTTAGGCTTCACGCCATTGTGGGAATCAAAGACAATAGCTCCTTCTATGCCCAATACTCTGCTTGCTGAGACTTTTAGCAGGAACAAAGTCTGAGGCCTTCCCACATGTAGCCCCTATGCTACTTAAGGGGTGAGATGAGAGAGTCCTAAGTACTGGGCTTCCCAATGAGTTCCCAATGTCCTCCTCTTTTTTGAGTCTCAGGACAATGCCGACTTCACCATTTTGAGTTAGGATTGTAGTAGACATTTTTTACTAGCCTCTCTGGATCCATGTTCTATGACCCTTTCTAAAGAGTTGTGATTTGCATTTAGATTTTGTGTGTTTCTATCATGCTTATTCCATGACCAACTTGAGAAGTGGAACACATGACTCGGTTAACACTAACCCCCTCTACTCCACAACCAGATCAAAGATTGTTTAGGAGATGGGTATGTGAGCTAAGCTTGTCCAATCAATGTGACTCTCAGAAATTTTGCTGAGATACTGGGACAAAGACTCCCTTTCCTGATGGATTTGAAAGAGGAGACATGCAGTCCTGGGACCTGTTGTCAGCTGTCTTGAGACCATGGGGGTGCAGGAACTAGTCTTAGGACATATTTGACACCAAGGCAGAGAGAGTGCTCTTAGAAAAACAAAATAAAACGAAACTGGGATTTAGTGACATCTTTGAGTAGCTGAATCTGTCCTCGTTAGATTCTAGGCAGACATTTCTCTATATTTACATTTTTCCAAGTCATTAAATTTCCATTATTGTTAAGCCACTTTCAGTGATGTTTTCTTTGGATACAAATGGGTCTTCACTGGTATAGAGGTAATGGCTCTAGGTCTACTAATTCCTCTTCCTAACTTCCAGATCTTATTCTCAGGAAGAGGGCAGCTTTCATAATTTTTTTTTTTTTTTAAATCCAGAACTGCATAGACTGTATCTGGAGAATAAAATTCTGTAGATTTCTGGTCTGTAGATGGCACCAGTCCTTAATTTAAGTGGTCATGCAGATGTTTTCCAATGTGAATATTATTTTGGTCACCGTATTAGTTTTCCATTACTACATAACAAATTGCCATAAATTTAGTGGCTCAAAACAATACATATTTATTATCTTACAGTTTCCTGTGGGTCAGAAGTCTGAGCACAGCTTATCCGAATCTTCTCATTGTCTCACAAAGCTATAATCAAGGTGGTTGGCTGCCTTCCTTTCTGGAGTTTATGGTCTTCTAATCTCACGTGGTTATTGAAAGAATTCAGAAGGCACTTGGGTGGCTCAGTTGGTTTAGTATCCACCTCTTGATTTCTTCTCAGGGTGATGAGGTGGAGCCCCGCATTGGACTCTGTGCTTAGCACAGAATGTGTCTGAGAAATCTCCATTTCTGCCCCTCTGCTCGCCCTCTCTTTCAAATAAATAAATAAAATCTTTTTAAAGAAAGAAGAATTCAGTCCCTTGTAATTATAGAATTAAGGCTCTCCCTTTCTAGAACCCATGATTCCCTGGCACATGCTCCTTTCTATAGGCAGTTCATACCATTGCTTGCTTCTTCAGGGCCAGCAGGACAGTGTTTCCCTCCAGTTTGGTAAAGGTGGAGTCTTGTAGATTTCTTGTAACATGAACACTGTAGTGATGTTCCATGACCTTTGCCATATTCTGTAGATTAGAAGCAAAATGTTGTTCCAACCCGCTCTCTTAGGGAGAGGATTAATTAAGAGTGTGACCTGTGGGGTGGCACATTAGGCTGTGTCTACCACAGTCTTTTAAATTACTCTTTTCAAAATAATTTAACTTTTTATTTATGTAGCAATACTAGATATATCCCCAACCACTTGCACCATACTTTCATTTTACTCTTTTTTTTTTTTTTAAGAGATTTTATTTATTTATTTATGAGGGACTCAGAGAAAGGCAGAGACATAGGCAGAGGGAGAAGCAGGCTCCCTGCAGGGAACCCAATACGGGACTCGATCCTAGGACCCTGGTATCGCAACCTGAGCCACCCAGGTGCCCCCTTTTTACTATTTGACATCATATTGGTCTGAACTATGATTTTGGTGTTTCTGAGAGATAGAAGCCAGTGGGGAAAAGTGGAAATAAACCAAGCAACTACACATCACAGAAACTCAAAAAGTATGCGCAACTATGATTTCACAATTCCTTGTTCCTTATGCCTTTGGCTCTGTACCAGCCCATCTGTGTTTGCCAACACCCGACAGAGGCACTGTGGGGTCTGCTTCTTCCATTTAATTGTAGTGTGGGCTGCTTTGAATTTTACTTTGACGTTCAACAGCGGCTTACATTAACACTTAGACTTATATGAATGGATTTCTTCTGATGTTGATTCAGCCAGCAGCAAATTATCTACCTTGGAAAGAGTGGGGATGAGATTTAGGTGTGAAATTCATTTCTGACTGGCGCTGAAGTCCTGGTTTACCTGGCACATTTCATCCAGTTTGACTCAACCAATTTTTAGTAATGACATTTTTAAAGTGACTGAGTTTGCCTCCCTTGTCAGAATTCTGGCTGTGAAAAAGTTAATGATTGCAATAATAACCTTAGAAATGATTTTTAAGAGACCACTAGGGGGGAAAATGAGTCTGTGAATTTTATTTTAAAATGTAGTAAAGCTAGAACAGATAAGTTGGTTGAAAATTATCCTGTTTTTGGTTTTTCGTTGTGATTTAGGAACCATTGTAAGATTTCATCCATGTCTCTGTGTTCTCTGTCCTCAAGTCATAATTCTAGTGTGATTACATCAAAATTATCTCCACAGTAGCCAACTGTGGTGTTACAAACAGAGAATTAAGACTTCAGGAGGTGAATAAGCAGAAGCAGCAGGAGCTCTAGAAACGGAGAGGCATAAACCTTCTGATCTTCTGAAAATGTTCCTGAGGACAGCAAAGGAAATGGGGGGTGGAGAGAAAAAAAAACGTGGTTTATTACATAAGCCAGAGTCACTTCTAAATGGAAAGAAGGTGGATCCAATTTTTCTCAAATGGCACTCATGAATCTTTCTCAAGCAAAGGGACTTTGTGAGATGGATCATATTACCGTTGCATTCTATATGGATGGAAACATTTTTCAAAATGCAACATGTGCATATTTTTTGTTATACAGCCGACAGCCATTATATAAAAATAAAATCATTTTTAAACTTTTATGACAAAAAGCACTTTACCTGATTCTATTTTTTCTTTTCTTTTCATGCAAGAATATTTCTCAGGTTATTATTAAAGGGATTATCATAATCAGAAACTGATTTGTGCATGAAATACTGTGGTGAATACATTTATTGGGGAATGGTCAGTGTACAAGGCTGATGTTAATATAGAAAGTTAAATAATCACTTATAATTATTTAGTTCTGTTTCTTATTTCTTTTAGCTGAGATCACTATATTTTGTGGCTATTCATTTTGTTTTACCCTAGGAGTACCCTTTGTGCATCATTAAAAACTCATCTCACAGGGTCAATCAAATTAACTTAGGAAAGATTCCAGGGGTCCACATGGCACTGGCTGAAAAAACAATGTTTTATATTCTTTTCTTCTTTTTAAAGGTTTTATTTATTTATTAGAGAGAGAATGAATGTGCATGAGTGGGACCCGAAGGAGCAGACAGAGAGAGATAAGCAGACTTCCCACTGAGCAGGGAGCCCGATGTGGGGCTCAATCCCAGGACCCTGAGATTATGACCTGAGCCAAAGGTAGATGCTTAACCAACTGAGCCACCCAGGTGCCCCAAAAATGCTTTATATTCTTATTTTCTGCTTTTCATACATAAGGAGAATTTTTTATATGTATGCAATATACTTTAATTTTAACATGGCATCAAGCAAAGATCTTCTGAGCACCATGGGGAAAACTGGAGTTCAGGAATCTCAACAGAGATCAATTGTACCCTAAAAAAAAACTCTTCCTGATAAGTGTGGAGAGCAGTCTATATAGAAGGCCACACGTTTTTGTATCAATCAACATTTTTATAAATGTTTTTATGATGGATTAGAAGTTCTGTTCATCAGATTTATAATGTCTCATGATAGATGGGGAGGCTGACAGAATGGACAATGATCAAAATGACACAAGACAACCCCCTTCACTGATTGAAATTCAAGAAGAGGGTATATGACCGGATACACCCTGAAAGTGACTTAAGTTTTTCTTTATTATATTTTAATTTTAGATAATAAAAATGTTTAAAAGTCATACGAAAAAGGAAATGTGTTTCTCATGTATTCGCTTTCTAACTGCAGCTTTTCATCATGTTTTATAGATTTTTGAAAAGAATGTGTATGTGTACATGCTCATACACATATTTATACATTTTGAATGTATATAAGTAATACAGAAACATGTTACCCTGTGAAAAAATATTATATGTGAAGTCCTGCTGTAGTCTGCATGTGTCCCCCCCCCCCAAATCCATATGTTGAATCCTAACCCTCAAATATGGTGGTAACCCTCAAATATGGTGGTAATAGGAGGTGAGGACTCAGGAAAGTGATTAGGTCATGACCTTTATAGATGGGATTAGTACTGTTCTCTCCTACCTCTGGTACTATTCATACTAATTCCCTATAACCAAATATGTGAATTTTTTACATGCCGACCAATTCTCTGATACCAGCTGGGTGTCCTGCAACTCTGTGCAGCTCAGACACGGTCCACCTGAAATAAGCATCAGGTCCCACGAGTCAAGTGCTCAGTCCCACAGGACTGTTCTCACTTCAGACACCAATAACAAGTCCTAGGTTGTACCCTGTATTTTTGATCAATTGGTTACAAATTGAGGTTCCCACAACCTTCTCCTTGGGTGAGATCTGGAAGGGTCCTGGGCACAGGAGCTTCTTCCTCTGTGGAGTTGGGGTACATCAATTTCCTAGCACATACATGGGAGCTCTCCAAGCCTCTACTTTAGGGATGTCTATGGAGGCTTTATACGTCACCATGATAGATTATTATGCATCATTAAAAACTCATCTCACAGGGTCAATCAAATTAACTTAGGAAAGATTAGGCCCTTAACTTAGGAATGATGGCCCTTCTTTCCTCCTCAGAGAATAGAGGATGGAGTTGAACATTCCAGGCTGCTAATTATGGCTAGTCTTTCTGATGACCAACCCCATCCAGGAGCTATTCTGGAGCCCACCAAGAGTCACCTCATTAGAACAAAAGACATTCTTATCACCTAGAAAATTCCAAGGGATTTAGGAGTTCTCTTTCAGGAACCTGGGTCAAAGACCAAATGTTAGAACGAAAGATGTTCCAAGCACCCCTATTGCTTGGGTAGTTCCAAGGGTTTTAAGAGCTCTGTGTCAGAAACCAGGGGCAGAAACCAATATATATATATTTCTTATTATTTCACACCTTTAAGCACCATTGTGCAAGCTTTTAAAAATGTAATCATGACTCTGTTGGTGTCGTTGTCACCTAACTGGTAGCAGGACATTGCTAAATGAGAGTGGTTTTCCTCTATCCCTACTTTTGGCATTTGTATCCTTTTTCTTTTTTTTGGAGTGGGGCTGCTTTCCTTCTCTCTTCTGCTTGACACAGAACAAAGGCTGGTCAGTCAGAACACTTTATCACTCTGGCTACATGTGATTGGTTAGTAGTTGACAAGCATTACAATCCAGGTCAATCAAGACTTTGGCTGGGGTTCAAAGAAGCAGATGCTGCTTGATCTTCAATCATATGCCATGAAGATGGCATCAACTGGGTTTCGCTCACAGCCATATTTGCAATGATTTGGAAACAGCTTCTCAAAAGGTGAAGTAAACTCAAGGAAGATAAAGCATAGGGATACATAAAGCCAATTCTAATCCCTTATAATTTCCCAGCTATGTCGTAAATTCTCCCCTTTAAAAGCCAGGTTAGCTAGGTTTCTATCACAGATATCCCAAAGAGTCATAGTTAATATAGAAATAAGGTGTAGTTAAAAGAAATGGAGATATTTAGCTTGTATAAGAGACAACTGGCAGTGTAAGAGAACTCCCTCCCTGCACTTAAACAACTGTTGTGTGGTAGTAGTCTTATTCTGAATAGCTTCATACTAGAATTAGGCTGTAATTTAGAGAGAGGTACATTTTGGCTCTAAATAAATAAAAACGTCTAACACTTAGGGCTGTGTAAGAATGAAGATCTGCTTTTGCAGGCATTCGGGAAGCTACATCCTGGAGCAGTAATGTGTCAGCAAGAAACTTCTATGCCATACAAAGAATACCTGTGGGTGTGGCCTAGGTCTCAGTCCTCAGGTCATTAAGGGTGGCAATAATGGGATGAGGGAAGCACCCATTGGAAGATCGAGGTCTAGCTAGGTTTCAATTCATACAAGATTTAGCATATGTCTCCAGGGAAGAAAATAGCTAACAATCTCAGTTTACATAGAAAGGTCTTTTCATTGTTTCTAGAGTAGCAGCTAGCATGATGGCTTGTCGCTACTACTATTTACTACCTAGATGAAGGAAAAATCTTGGCCCTGGTAGATCATAGCAGCTTCCTCCAACCATCTCCACTCTGAATTCATACAGGGCCCACAAGTTTAAGCCCTTCTAAGTCACTGGAAACTCACAAACGAATATGCAGAGAACTTTTCAGTACTTAAAAAAAATCTTCCAGGACCATGCACCTGTAGGTCATAACAACAACAATAACAAGATAAAAAACAGTTTATTGTTCATGTTTTATATTTTAGGTATTGTTCTAAACCTTTTCTCAAACTCCATGAGGAAGGCATTATTATATCCTTGTTGTATAGATGTAGAAGTTGAAGTTCCAAGAAGTAAAGTACATTGTCCAAATGTCACTCAACTCTCAGCTAATGAATGGCAGAGCTATAATTCAAATATAAGCCTATCTGACTTCTGTTTCTCTTAATCAATGTACTATAAACAGTCGCTAAATGAAGGACATCAGAAATTGTAAGTCAGAAGGCATAATAATGGCCTCTTTGTCATGTGTAACAAACCTATTCATACCAGAAAGCAGCTGTACCTCAATGACCACTCACTACCATATACACTTCTCATCTAAAACTGTATTTGGGAAGACCGTATGAATAAAGTCTTGATATTTATCAGGACAGATCCTTCATATTATTTAGTTCTGGGATTATTTCAAGTGAACTCTTGCTATTCTCCCAAATGATTAGGTTTCAAAATGTTTAAGACCCAATATTTAAGCATCAATTTGATGTTCATCCCATTTTCTCGTCAGCTGAACCATGTATTTTTGAATTTGTTGCAAGATACACAAATAATTTTAGTTCAGTGGATCCATAAAGTAAGGTTAGCTTTGCTAAGTTTGGCTAAGTTTTGGCCCTAACAGTTATCTCCTGATATTGGCATTGCCCAGAGATTTGGGAAATGGAAGCATCCTCCACTCATTGTTCCCACATGTTTTCCTTGGTTCTGAATGTGGTTTTACTTTGCTGTTTTTCAGATACAATTGTCTCATTAGAAGGTCTATGGCTGTGTTATCCTGGCTCATTATATCTATTTTTTTCTCGTATTTTATTTTTTAGCTTTTAGATGCCCTTGGTCAAAACTCCCACGCGTGCTTCCTTCCTTTCCCGTGGTTTCTGCCGGCAGCAAAAACAGTCTCAGAAATTTCCAGCTGGCTGAGAACAAAGAGAAAACCACAGAAAATATGGTGATAATAGCTGCTGCTTCTGGCACAGGTTTCTCAGGGGACTTAACTTCTTAGGCCCCATAGATAGCAAAGAATCAAAAGCTGGGAGGAGAGTAGAGAGTCAGCAGTTAAAAACTCCTTCATTTTTTCAGTCATGGATAGAAAGCCCAGTGAGATTAAATAATTTTCCCAAAATGATTTAGCTTCTGGTATGATGCTGGCATTAAAATCCAGGATGCTGACTCTGAGCTCAGTGCTCTCACCAAACCCCATCACTGGCCAAGCCCTCGTTATAAAGCCGTTCATAGTGTCGCTGAGGAGGATGACACCACCATGATGTTTTATGACTTGTTCCTTCATCAGTCAGCATTTCAGGCATCCTCATTTATTCCTTTTTCAGGTAAGCCAAGACATTGGAGGACCTTATAACCACTATCTGTGATACCAGAGAACTTAATGGTGAAACTTATTCTGGCAGCTTTGTCTTTGACCGTTTTTTAAGAATTTTCTATCCTGTGGAGGTCTGAGCAACAAAAGGGGTCATCTGCATCAGAATTAAACAACTGTCTTAGTGCATAGACTTGTGTAAGTCCACAGCACCTGTTGAGCTAAAGAAATAGTGAGACACAGTGGCTTTTGGTTTGCGAGAAACAAAATGAATGTACAGTCATAAAAAAGCTCAATTTTATGGATTTATGTATTAGATCTTTATTATTAATATTTTTCATTATTTATTTCATAGATTTTTTGGATCATTTTGTATCTGACTGTGCTCCCCCATTTCTGTCTTATCTCTGAGACTCAGTTCCCATAAGCATACCAGAGATTATTCTGCTTCTAACATTTGGTTCATCAGCCACAGTACTTTTGATCAAATTGTGCTCCTAAAATATCCCAGTAAAAGCCTATATTAACGCATTTTTGGTTTATACTTTGCCTATCTGCAGTAGCCTTTTCACTATGCTCCATGTGATGAAAGAGCTCCGGATTGGAAGTAAATACTCATTTACTACCTCAGTTTAGCAAGCATTCCAATATTAACCAAAGCCACACCAATAGTGACAACAATTGTGGAGTTGGTACTTTGTGCCAGGATCCAGAGGCAGTATGGTGACTAAGACATGGTTGTTGCTAATTTGCGGGTTCCTTGAGGGCACCCCTGGGCCCCGTTTGTCTTACTGCTCCTCCCTGCACCTGCCCTGCATCCTGCATGCAGCAGCATTGGGATTTGGCCAAGCACAGATGATGTGGAAGGGCTTTCCGATAGAAGCAGGGTTTGAGTGTGGACAGAGAAAGGAGGTGGGCCTGAGGACAGAAGGGTTTGCTGACCCGGAAAGCTGAACTGACTTAGGCTCAGCCATGTCTCATCAGCAGCAAGGCCAGGGCGAGGCAGGGCCCTAAGGGGATGTGTGTGGGGATCCTGATGCCCAGGAGAGTACAGTAGGAGAGACCCAGACACACAGGGCGCAACTCTGCAGCATCTTGCAGTGAGAAGAGTAAGGTGATGCCAATGAGGATGAGAGCTTTTCTTTGGTGAGCATTTCATGTGTGCCAGACACTTTCCATACATTCTTTCTATGAGTCTGACAAAGGCTCACACATTAAATCTAGGCTACAATTGTATCTTGTCCTCACGAAGAAGTTAATTGAGCTGCTCATGGTCACATGGCTGGTAAATAGTAGAACCAGGTTTAATCTCAAATCCATCCAACTCCAAAGTGTCTGCACAAATGGTGTACAAATAGGTTATACTCTGCCCTCAGACACCTTCACAACTGGTTGCTCCTGGTCAAAGTCTATTCACAGAAGGATTGTCACCGGGGTGAGATCCTTGCTCTTTTCCAAATTGGAGGAAAACTATCACTGGAAAAATCTTTCTTAGTAGAGGATCACTGTTGACAGACAACAGTGGCAGATGTGAGAAAGTGCTCGCCTTCTGGTCATCACAGTTGAGGAGCTTCCTAAAGGGTCAAGGGACAGGTCTGGAGAAATCTGGAACCTGAATGCTGGTTTTGCTTCATTCTACATGCACATTTCTTTGCTATTGTGGAAAGTTATTTCTGTGCTGATAAATGATCTTCTCGATTTCTCATCCCCACACTGAGATTGTAAAATAATTTCCTGCTCCAAAATAGCTTCTTGCTCCCTATGGATTGAAATTGCGATCTCTCCAAACCCTTCCACACTCTGGTTCCAGAACGCTTTCCCCATCTTTTTTCCCCATTTCTCTCCCTTTAATCCTGGGTCCTGGAACAAGTGTCTTTCCCAGATATAACCATGCCTCTTCTTTGCTTATGCTGTCCCCTTTGCGTGGGGATGACCTTTTGCAATCCGACCTCCTCCCTTCAGATTTCAGTATCTATAACCGGAAGTGATCCTTTCCTTTCTAGCTAAAAATTCTGTTTTATCTTCTTAAGCTTCTTAGGTCAACCTTGGAATAATACAGTTGTAGTAAGGTATTTAGTGGATTATTTTAACAGCTGGTCCTGGAATAACTCTTAGGGAGGAAAAACCACAGATGCACAGCTAAGGGACTTGCAGGAAAAGATGGTGTTGCCTTCAGCAGGAGTCCAGAGAACAAAGGTGATGGTTATTCTCCAATGAAGGAGACAATGAGATGAATGCCTTGTGCTTTTGAAAAGATGATTGGAAGGAGAGAGTGGATAGAGAAGCGAGAGGGGCATGTGTACGAAGGTAGTAAGAAGGTGGCCAGATAAGCACTGTGGCTGGATTTCCTCAGGGGTCAAGTGGCCAAAATTCCTGGATGCTTGGTTGGCTAAAAGGCATCTTAAGAACAGAGAAACTTAATGTCTAACCTGAAGCTGCAAGTTTAATGGAACGCACACCAGATGTTAACCTTACCTCTGTAACCCTTCAGTAAAGTCTGTTATAACCAGACATTCTTTTGGTGTGTGGTTGTGAATATGTCTGTCTACCTGTTGCAGTGTGGAACCAAAGTGAGCTATAGTGGGCAGCAAAGCAAGAGCCTGGATGTGACCACACCCACTGGACCTGGCAAAAATCTGGGACCGGCGTTGAACCTTGAAAGTGGCTCAAGCCAACCTCATTTAGGTTGCAGCAAATAGTTATATACTGATCTTATTTTATTTCCTAAATGACATCCTCCTGGAAGGCAAAGCTCACATACCTTTTGTTCATCTAAAAGATCTTCTGATGCGATACTAGAAATAATGATGCCATCTGTGGAGCAATTTTACTTCATGATAGAAAGAGGCAGGACCTCAAAAGTGAAAAGATCCAGATTTGATTTCCAGATTTTGTATTTCCTAGCTATGTTAACTTGAGGCATTTCCTCCCATGAATCTGATTTCCCATCTGCAAAATGGAAAAACACTAGCTCTAATCCCTAGCTTGTTGTGAAAATGAAATTTAGTTGTCCCACTCTACAAGGATTTATGGAGTGCCTCCTATGCGCAGAGGAATTGCAGAGCTAAGAAACCAGAGCATCACCTGGTCCCAGCCCTCGTCTCCAGCAGCTACATGTGAGCAAGCACCACTGGCAGCCACACTGTGTCCCCTGGTTCTTAATGGGAACCTGGAGGGTCTGTTTTTCCATCTTATTTGCATAGATGGCTCTAATGAGACTGAAATTGCGTGAAGTCGAAGCATTATGAGAAAAGGGTCAATCTGGTGGCAGTTTTGTTCACAATGCTTGTTTTCTGGAACGTGCAAATGTGATCCCTAAAGCATGAAAGTCAGTGCCTCATTTGCCCTGTGAATCTAGATATTATATCTGTTTTCTCCTCTGGGGAAGTTGATGTTGGGCTACCTCTGGCATTACAGAGTCTATCCAGCTTTGGAAAAATCATTTGTATTTCAGGAGCTCTTGAGCATCACCACAGTAATCAATGATGCCCTGAGATCTAAATTCTTATTGCAGTTCAAATATTAATTGGGAAAAAAATCACTACTTCAGGGAAAGAGATTGAGTGTGTACTTGTGTGTGTGTGTGCACGTGTGTGTATGTGGATATGAGAGCAGAAATATCTTATTCTTTGTTCATGGTGGTGGTCATCCCTCTGACCCACCATGGAAGCCTTAGTTGCCCTTTCATAGTAGGGTTAATTTGCAAAGAATCCTAATTCTCTCTCTTCCAGCGCCAAACGTGTCCATGAGCTTTTCAGAGTTTGAGAGTCGAGTTTGAACAAATGGGAGCGAGGGAGCATTTGTCTGCAAAAATTATCTCTTTATATGAAGAAAATAAAATTCATGGAGAGGTGGTTATAATGGGAAAGTCACAGATGCTGAAAATAAGTCTTAATGATTCAACTATTTGGTGATGAAATTACACTTAATGATTTCTGTTTTCATACTCGGTTAGGAGATACATTGTCACGTATGATGCAAACCTGCTCCACTGCTACTTAGTAAAGTGAAGGGAATTTTCCTTCCTTTTTTTTCACTACAGCACTTACCATTTAGCACAGTGAATCTGCAGTTTCTCTGTGGATAGACTCACATCTTTATTGAGTGCATACAGTAGATTTTGATGCAGTCCTGTTCATTCATTCCTATAATTGAGCTGACAGTTTGTGTCAATATATAAGGAAAATATGTCATATATATGCTTATGTATAGATAGAACAGAAACACACAGAAAAAAGATATTTAATAATGCAGGAGAGGTCCTTAGATAGGAAGCTGATGACATGAGATATGATTTGCTCTTCTGGAAGAGTCAGGTGCTGGGCTAGACAGAGGGGGCATATAAGGGAGCAAAAGCTTTTTATACTTGAAATCATAAGTGCTCAGCTCACCAAGTCCCACTTCCCACTGTATCAGGGACCTACAAAAGTTCCACTGTTCCCCCACAGGTCATTATAGGGAGAAGAGCATTACAAGGTGGATCTTTTGGAAGAATTTAGGGTCACCGTTTGTGCTCAATTATGGATGTATCTCCCAATCGTAAATCAAATTATCCCACAATTTAGTGATCTCAAACAAATGTTTATTGGGGCACGTGGGTGGCTCAGTCGGCTGGCTGAGCAACTGACTCTTGATGTCAGCTCGGGTCACGATCTCGGGGTTGTGAGACAGAGCCCTGCATCAGGCTCTGTGCTCAGAGGGGTGTCTGCTAAAGATTGTCTCTCCCTCTGCCCCTCCCCACCCCTGCTTGCATGTGTGTGTGCTCTCTCTCTCTCTCAAATAAATAAATCTTAAACAAACAAACAGATTATTATCTCACAGTTTCTGTGGGAAACTCTGGGGCAGAGTAGCCCTGGTGGCTCAGCGGTTTAGGGCTGCCTTCAGCCCAGGGTGTGATCCTGGAGACCCAAGATCGAATCCCATATCGGGTTCCCTGCATGGAGCCTGCTTCTCCCTCTGCCTATGTCTCTGCCTCTTTTCTCTCTCTGTGTCTGTCATGAATAAATAAATAAAATCTTAAAAAAAAAAAAAAACTTCTGGGGCAGCCCAGTGGGGAGCCTCTGACCCAAGCCTCTCTAGAGGCTGCCATCAAAGTGTTGGGCAGGGCTGTGATCACCTTGAGGCTCCAGTGGAAGAGTGTGTGCTTCCACTCTCACTTGCACAGTTGCTGGTGGCCTCAACTCCTTCCTGGCTCTTGGCTAGATCAGTTCCTGCTAAGTGGGCCTTTCGCTAGGCAGCTCATAACACAGCAGCTGGCTTCACTTGGAGTGAGCTGAACCAGGACGGTGGCAGGGGTGGTGGTGGTGGTGGTGAGTGTCCAAGACAGAGGTCACAGTCTTCTTGTAACCTAATCTGGGATGTAACACCTCACCACTCTTGCTGTGTTTCTTTCTCAGAAGTGAGTTGCTAGGTCTAGCCCACCCTCAGGAAGAGGGGATTACATCAGGGCATGAGTGCTAGGAGGTCGGATTCACCAAGGGGCCACCTCAGAGCCCATCTGCTACACCTATGGATACTCCTCTTGCTTAATGTGACAAAGTGGGGAAACGTTCCCCTCCCGCCCCAAATCACATAGCAGGGGAGCTCAAGGAGGGAGGAGAGCCCAGATGGGCTCCTCATGGGATTGGCCTCTGAGACATTCCACATGAAGCAAACGTGGGACTTCTATCCTGCTACTGCAAGTAATGTCTCCAGCCCTTGGCTCTTATTCCAACTCTGAAGGTCACGTCCTTGGTGGTTGGGGGCAGCTGGCACAGCAGGCTGTCAGGCCCTGATGCATTGCATCTCTGCTGGAAGCAGCTGGGAAGCAGCCCCACAGCTTCACAAGGTCTAACATGGGCCCGAACCACTGAAGGGCTTTCTTGACCCCTGGGAGTCAGAAGCACTCACTTCTAGATAACTTTATCTTATAGTGGATAATTCCAGACAAAGAGCATTTCTGTTAGAACTGCTGATTCTTACGGAGATCAGACCTTTTGGATTTACTTCAGGGCACCATAGCCAAGGGGTTGAAAATGGTCTAGGTTCGAGATGAAGGTGAGTGCTGGCTTACTAACTGGGTAAATTACATGTCAATTAGCCTCACAAAGTCCCACTACACAAAGTCCCAGTAAAATGGGGACTGGCACCTGCACTGCCCCCTCCCCCCGAGTTGATGTGAGCTCTGTCCTTGATGTGAGCTTGGTCATAGTCTAGATAAAGGGTTGGTCCTTACTGTTGTGGTTCTCATGCTGATTATGTCTGTGGAAAATGGACATGTTGCATTTCATGACTTGGTAGAGGGATTTTTTGGGTATTTTTACCCCAATTCCCAGACATAAAAAGATCCAGAAGAAGATTTTCACTTTCTCTCTGTTCCTACACTTCCTCCTTCCTAGAAAGACTAGGGTGGCTGGGGGGGTGGGGGGAGGGTGGGGAGAAACCCAGCACACTCATCTCCCTCTGCACATGGAGTAGTTTTTCCACTTGCTTGTTACTATACTGAAAGCTCATCTAGGCAGAGTCTGTCTTGTTTGTGGGGAGCTGTATGGTTTTGGGGGGGTAAATTCTTCTTTGCAAGGTGGGGGTGGTGGCATTTGGGGGAAGCCTAAAGTCGCATTTTTCCATCTAGCTGTTATCAGTAATAAACCTGCCAGTTTGATCTTTATTTATCTGCATTTTTAAACTAATTTCACACAGATATTAGTGTCACTTCTCAACACCCCTTGCCTCCCCTTCCCCGCTCTGCCAATTATCATGATCATCATTCAGTCAGCTGCTGGGAACCAGCCCAGGTGTTTGTGAAGATAAGAATGAAGGTGCAAGCATCCATTTATTGGGTCCCAACTCTCTCTTTCTCAGGAGAGCTCTTGTGGGGCGATTTGGGCCAGATTTGGAGATTAAATGATCTGTGGTGCTTTTCTCTAGAGCATATAGAGCGGGTCTGACTCCTGGAGGCAGATGGTGTTACTGCAAGCCCTGGGGACAGCGGGGGTAGGGTGGGGTGGGCTCCCCATCCAGGCCTGAGGGAGAGCAGCCCCAGGTGCAGGAGGGGGGCTGCCTGCCTGCTGGGGACTTGAGCTTCAGGAGGGGCCTCAGCTGGGCAGGTGGTGAAAAGGGATTTTAGTATCTGATCATTAAATCTTCTAGCTCCCGGTTCTCAAATAAAAGTCCTTTGCATATTGAATCATCTCATCATCTGTGAACAAGCTGTCATTTCACTCCTGCTTTGTGGAAAAACAGTTTCTAAAATTAGCCATTCAACTTTGTCATAATTATAATTACAGTGTTACCAAAAAGCCACACCTCACAGGGACAGAGGATGCTACAGAGGATGGTTTTGCTGATGGTTTCAAAATGCCCCCACCTCCCCTCCCCTCTTGCCACTTTGAAAAGAAGAAAGGAAAATAGGAAAGGAACATAAGGTAGATCAACTTAATTGCTAAGAATTTAAGGTTGTCGTTGAGTGGCTTCAGTAGTCTTTGCGAAAAAGCCACATGGAAATTTATTTGCACTTGCTAAAGATCCCCTCAGTTCAGAGAGACTCTATGAAGAAAAAATGAGATATGTGAAACCCTTCGAGTCGAGCACCTGTAGCAAGTTCTGAGTCAATAGTAACTCAGAGTAAAAATAACGACGATGGCCCTCATAATAGTGTGGTTGGGACCGTCATTTACAAATGCTGCAAGGGAAGCCGGCAGCTGAGGGCCACGAGGAAAATCCAGTGAGTCAGCCTGCCCGGAAGGAGCCCTCGGGCTCACATACACGGCCTGGATTCTAGTATAAGCCTAATCAGTGTTTCCTAAACTGGGGTTCCCAGGAACAACATTTTAGGAGATGATAATAGATGGCAGGAATTAAAAATAGAGTTCCAGGGTCAGATTTATGAAAATCTGCATCTTAACCCTCCCTCTCCCTAGAGATTCACCACGTGTGTTCAATTTGTAGCCTTCGGGAAGTCTCATAAGAAGGGAAGCAGATTCCCTCTGATTAAGTCCATTTTCTAGATTAGCACGACCCTCCACCCTCCATGCTTTTGCCAGAGCAACTGCTTCAGAAGACCAGTGTGCCACCAGGTCCCTGCTCAGAACCCCTCAGTGACTCCCCTTACTCTCAGGATGAAGTGAAATCTCTTCCACAAGGCTCACAAGGCTTGGCTCTGGTGGCTGGGTTCCCAGTTTTTTTGTTGTCACTTCACTCCACACTGTCCTTTGCTCTCAGTGCTGTCACTCCCTGACCACCTGAACATGAGGTGGTCCTTCCTGCCACAGGACTTTTACACAAGCTTCCCTCCCTGTGGAGAATTTCCTTGTCCCCTCCCACGTCCACTTGTTATCCTACCTCACCTTCCTTCAGCTCTGTTGTCACTCTCTTGGGCTTCCTGTCATCACCATGCCTGTCATGCACAGTGCTCAGGGCAGCTGTATTTGCTGATGGGTTATTCACTTATGGCCCCATCTCCCAGTATGGTGAAGTCCGGGAGGGGACCCCTCCTCCAAAATTCTGACTACTCTTTGGGAGTCACATGGGCCACTTGGAGGGCCTACCCATCAGGTGGGGTGGACCAATGAAGTACCATCTCTGTTGCTTTTGTTTTGTTTACTGTTATGAAGACTCTTCATATTTCATCTTGGAAAACACTGAAGGACAGAGTAGAATGTGCTGGAGGTCCTCTGGGGGCTCCAGAAAGAGCAGGGCTCTGCACCTACACAGGAAAGGTAGATTTGGAAGCCATGATGAGAGCCCACATTTGTGAGGTACCCTCTGTGGGTCAGATACCACCCTAAACACCTTTCAGTATATACTCAGTTAATCCCATAAAAACTCCCTGAGCTTTTACAAATGAGGAGGACAAGACAGAGGTAAGCTGTCTGATGCCATACTTCTTGTAAGTGGATGAGCTGCCATCTCAACCCGGACAGCTTGATTCCAGAGCTGCCATGTTGATGGTAGGAATGGCCTCCTAAAAGGGGTGGTCTTTACAGCAGACCTTGAAAACTCACTAAGAGTTGGATATTAGGAAGAAGTGGAGTAGTGGGAGGGGAGTTATCAAAGGTAAAGGCAAAAGCCAAACATTGGGGAGAGGAGAGCATAGGCTCCTGAGTTTAGTGGGAATGACAGGGAAGGAAGAAAGGTAGTGAGAAAACACGGGGTGGAGGGCTGGAGGGCTGGGGCCAGAGCATTTTTTTAAAGATTTATTTATTTATTTTAGAGAGAGCTTGCATGAGCAGGGGGAGGGCCAGAGAGGGAGGGAGAATGTGTAAGAAGACTCCCGGTTGACGGTAGAGCCCAATGTAGAGCTATAGTCCAGGACCCTGAGATCAAGACCTGAGCTGAAATCAAGAGTTGAGCACTTAAGTGACTGAAGCACCGAGGTGCCCCAGGGGCCAGAGCTTTTTTTTTTTTTCTTTTATTTCTTTTTGGGGCCAGAGCTTTGAACACTAGGTTCTTGAATGCTATGTTAAGAAGAAGAATCCATTTGATAAGCACCAGTGAGTTAGTGCAGGTTTTCATCCAGGCTGTGCAGTACCAGAGTTCAGCCTTTGGAGGGTCAGTCTGTCAGAAGGATGTAGTAGGATCAGTGACCATATACCCAGGATAGACCAGGGTTATACCTGTTGTCCCGAGGCAATCATGAATACAGCCCTTTTCACTCATAAATATCCTGGATGATAAATTGAATGCTCATCCTACACTGGCAGGTTTGGTGGTAGGAAAAGATGCAGGTTGAGAAGGAGGTTGTTCAGTACCCAAGGGAAAGGTAGAGAGTTCTGTGACTGTGGGACGGTTCACACACACACACACACACACACACACACAGAGAGAGAGAGAGAGAAGAAGGTGGATTCAAAGGAGAGGATGTTTCACAATTATGTGGATATTTGGGGGCAGGGGAGACTGAGGAATCACAGGTGGCTGGAGTGTTTGTGTAGTTGACGGATGGACGGTAATCATCGTGTTGTGTCAGGAGCACAGGCACAGGTAGGTTGAGGATGGCTCTCTGGGGCTCTGGGGCTCTGGGGCTCTGGGTGCCCTTTGCTCAGAGGGACTCAGGTGGAGATGTTGACCAGAGAGCCCAGCCAGCGGACCTGCCTGTGGGACAGTCTTGGGCCTGAACACTCAGGTTTGGGGGGCCTGTTCACCAGGAGAGTTAAAATCTGGAGACTGGTTGAGATCAAGGCTGATCTAGTTTCTTTACTTACGTGTTTAGTTAATTACTCCTACGACTTAGAAGAGGGGGCCTGGGTGGCTTGGAACAATGACCAGCAAGCCCCCAACCATCAAACTAGAGGGAAGAGATGAATGACCAAGGGAAGGGGGACAAGGAGGGTCTGCTGAGGTTGAAAGTATGGTAGAAAACATGAGGGCCAGAGAATAGAGTGTGAGGAAGCTCTTCAAGTGGGGAGTCTAAGTGGGGTGGAGGATAGAAGAGAACCAAACTTCTCGAAAGCTCCTGTTACCACCACTCCCATGGGCAGGTCTCCCTAGCCCTGGAACTGCTCCCAGTTTCTCTCCTGCATTCCCCCCTGACCCAGCCTCCCGGAATGCTTGCAGGAAGCTCACTTTCCTACTATGGGTCCGGAGACTCCTCTCTGCTCTGTGATTCTGATCACAGTGCCCAGGGGGAGCCGTGGAGAATGGGGACCACAGCTCCCCGAGGAGCCATAGGGGTCCAGGCACTTGGAGGGCATTACTTTCCATCTTTAGTTTCCTATTTTGTGTCTGGTTCGGGGCACTGCTTTCTCCTTTAACCACTGGCAGGCACATCCAATACCTCAGCAAGAAGCCGCATCTCTAAACAGCAAGATGGTTTTATCTGCACACTTCACCTCCTCCACAGTTTCCAGAGTCTCCCCAAAGAAGAAATATGTGGCATCCTGAGAAGGTCATAATCATCTTCACGATTATGTGGTTGAGGTTTTCTGGCTAAATGTCTTTTCAGGTTCTGTTTGTGTCCTGGCCAGGGCTTATGGCACCACACTGCCCTTTGCAGGCCAATGTTGCAAGTTTTTTCTAAAATATCCCTTGGGTTTTTAGCTTTGCAAAAGAGGTTAGATCTAGTAGAGAATTGCCAGAAGGGATGGGAATGGAGTGCCAGCTCAAGTGCCAAGAGCTGGAGACTAGAGTCTCTGATTTGTAGCCAAGGAATGGGGCTCAGAATCACCCCACAGTGGTAGAGGTTCCATTTAAAAGAGTCATCAGAAGGAATATGCCAAAGGAGTCAAAGGCCAGAGCTAATTTTGATATAAAAAACCCACTCTTCCAGGAATTGTTTGTCTTCTAGAGCTAAAAAAAAAAAAAAAAAAAAAAAAAAAAAATCCCTGTGTTAAAGGACATTTTTTTCCTGCCCTCCTTTTCCCTTTCCGAATTTTTATTTGGATTACTTGTTTTTAACTTAACATTCAGATCATGTTGACAAAATCAGAAGACAGTGGAGCCTTCTGAACTCCAACTGGCTGTGAAATCTCTTCCAAGTTCAACAATTCTTTATATTGAACAAGGGAATCCACACATCAGTACCCTTCAGTTCAGTGATCAATGGAAGAAGAAGGAAAGGCTTTTACTTCTTTCTATCACCATAGTTCAAGTGATAGTGGGGAAAGCGCAGAAGCTAATCTGAGCTAAATTAAGTTGATTTGGTAGATTCAGGGGGCAGGAACATGTGATGTCCTTTGCAATGACATCTTTCTTGAACTCCTTCTCATCCATCAGCAGCTGTCAACTGCATGCTGGCTAGGAGTTAATTTCAGCCTTGCTGTTACTTTCTAAAGGCTATCAATTCTTCTGACACTTAATAATTGCATGATGGTGTGGCATCCAAGGTCAAGGCTCATCAATATCCTAAAATATCCCACCAGGGGGTCATTAATAATAATGAAAATAATAATAGAAAAGTCCTAAAATATTCACTTGCCTTTAGTCTGGTTTCTTTTAGACGCTTTTAATATAGTTCATAATTGAAGACCCATTAACTTGTGTTAATCCCAACATAAGTTGGGAGCTAACTTATGTTTGCCAGAGACCTGGAATTTCAGTCCAGGGATGGGATTCTAATGATGGGCACGACTTTAAGTAAATTCTTTCACTACCATGTACTTGAGTTTCCTCATCAATATAAGGAGACATATACCCACTACACAGGTATTAAAGATAAAAAGGTGTTTAGCAAGCATAACAAACTGCATGTAAATGTAGTTTATCTTATCTTATTTTGATGAGTTTTTGAAAATTAAAAATTCATTCCAATATCAAACACAGCAGAGACATGTTCGTACAGCAGAGGAGGAAACACACAAATAACACAGGTCTCTCAGCCTTGAGAGTGGGGCCAGGGCTGATGGTCATTGATGATTGACAGAAAAGCAAGCACCAAAGGGACCCCCTTTTGATGGAATGTTAACTACCATCCGTCTACAGTTCTTCCCTTACATTCTTTTTTGTGACGATGCTTAGTCCATCTTAACAATAATTATGTCAACATATTTGCCTAATAAGTTTGGAAAAGGAATTAGTTTGGAGAAAGTGCTCAAGTTGAGCAACCTTTGGCTCCAAACCAACCCTTCCCTCCATCCTTGTCACTACAGTCAAATCTCTGCCTCTGGATCATATGTAAACAGAGGGTCAGCCTGGGGATGGCTGACAAAAAGAGCCAGTGATCTCACCCAACGAGGAGGGTCATGACACAAAATGATGTGTAACCACAGATAATAAAATTGACCAGCCTAGGGGGTTCTAGGTAGCAGATGGTTTCATGGTTCAAGTCTATTTTGTGGGGAGAGAAGATATAGATCTAGGGATGGAAGAGGTATGGTAGAGGATTGAATATATGGCTTTAATAGGAAAAGAAAAAGCCTGGGCATGCACATGAAGTCCTCCTCTGTGAGAGGGGACTGGACAGGAGGGAGAGGAGGAGGCAATGATCTAAGAGATCTATCTAAGATATAGATGAGGTGGGATGAAAAATTGTGTCTCTAAAGTTATTATTATACCTTGATTGCTATTATGGCCATGTTTGATGAGTTGTCATAGAGCAATAAAAGTCTTCAGAATCACATGTTTCATCATTGAAATCACAAGCAAACAGCATTATTCAAGACCCACAAATCTGTGTGCTTGGCCACTACCTGCTGCCATAAGCACATTTGCACGTGCCTGATTCAATAGACACTAAAGAGGTTTTACAAATGCCTATATCATCCCAACAATGGGGTCTTCTCTCTAGAATTGAGACAGAGCTTATTGTTTGGTGTAACAAATCTATGTTGATTCCCTCTCCCATAGGCCCTGCTCATGTTCTTTAATGAAGAGTAAATGAACGAGCGTTTGTTTTTTGCAACTACAAGGGTGACGACTATTAAAAAACTACTAAAATTCCTTAATTTATGTGAAGATATAGTGAATGCAAATTTAGATGGAAGGGGAGGGAATTGAATGTTATGCTATGTAGATTTTACACTCCTATTAGCAAAATGATAATGATTACTGATGTCCCAGGAGTTGTCAAATATGTTTATCTCCTAGATCATTCTCAAGAAAGTTTCATGAGTTCTTTTGAACTATTAATTCCCTCTGCTTCCTGTTTTACAGATAAGGAAACTAAAGCCCAGAGAGACTGTAAAATCATTGTTGCAGGGGCACACAGCATGTGGCCAAGGCAAATTTAAAGCAAGTGTGAACCCAAACACCTTGTTCTTTTCACCACATCCTTTTGCCTCTCAGGAGTGGGGATACTGAGAATACGGATGCTCTGAACAACCTCTGTCATTCAATAGATTATAACCACAGGCCCATATAATAGGCCTTGTGATTTTTGTATGATAGAGATCTCGAATCAGTATTACTAGAAGAAAAGAAACTCATTTTTGGAAGAAAAAAATAAAATCCTAAAATGATCTTCTGGTGATACTTGTCTTGTAAATTGAATAAGTACACCATGCTGAGTGGTATCGCCTGTGTAATTCTTGGACTTACGAAAGATTCAGGGAGCAGACATTATGCTTCAACAGTATACATCCCACTTCTCTCCAAGCTTTATAATGTTACAGATAGTATGAGAACAACTGAAGAATCCATTCTGCTTTCCTATTTCCTATTTTATTTATTTACTACTTCCTATTTCCCATGAATTATCTCACTTCATCCTCAAACATCCACTCAGAAGCAAAGATCTAATAAAGACAATGATTCGCCATTTAGAGGCACAAAAGGTTTCAGTGATTCGCTCTGAGTCTCTTGGATAGTAGGCGGTGGAGGCAAGACTGTCCATCCATGCCTTGGAAGGGCAGATCCAGTGCTTTCTTGGGGCCTCCCCACCTTCCACCACGGCCCTGCAGTTCTGCAGGAAACCATCTTGGGCTGTGCCTATGGTGTAGGATGATTTCCCAAAGCTGGAAGGAAAAGTGTTTGCTTCTCTCCCTTTTCTGTGAAGGAAGCACAGTAGTAGCCACAACAAGGGAATGGGGAGCCCCCCAAGATGGGGATTTTCTTACATTTCCAACCTTTGGGACTGATAATTAAGTGAAGTCAATTAATGGTATAAGTATCATATTTTTATTAAAAGTATATAAAATATTTTCAGAACAAATGAGGACATAATTACTTTTTTCTAAGTAATCTTTTTAAAAGTTATTTATTTATTTTAGAGAGGGAGAGAGAGTGTACACTCGATGGGGGGAGAGACAGAAGGAGAGGGAGAGAGAATCTCAAGCAGACTCTCCGCTGAGTGCAAAGCCTGACACAGGGTTCCATCTCACGACCCTGAGACTATGACCTGAACTGAAGCCAAGCACGATATGCTCAACCAACTGAGCCACCCAAGTGCCCCTTTCTGAATAGTCTTAAAGAAGTGTTCTAGTTTCCAGCTCTCTTCTCTGGGCTCAATTTTGCCACATTTAGTTGGCTCTGGGGAAACATCAGGCCTTTTATATCCTTTTTCAAAAAGACTAGGGATTAGGGCAACTTTGGACACTTTTCTCAATTTTAGTTCCCAATATTTGTAAATATTTTAAAAATATGGCTCATTTTTCCTAAAAATTTTACTAGGGGTTTCTTAAAACATAGCCAGTTCTTGTGCATTACTACTAGTGTCATTTAGAAATTCTCCACTGAATGTTTAGTCTTGTGATTTATTTTTGTTAAACATTTACAAACTAAAACTACTGAGGGTAGTAGACAGCATAATTTTCTGGATTCCCTTAATTTTTAATCTGGATTTTCAATGCAAAAAGGAAATGAATGGTTTATTTAAAGGTACAACATTCTGTGTATCTGTGCGTATGTGTGCATGTGTGTGCGTGTGTGCGCGTGTGTGTCCAGCTCTCCAAATTTAGAATATTTAACAATATCAAAGTCATTGACTTGATTTATGACCTTGGTTTTCATTGGGAAACATCAAATGTACTATTTAGAAATCAAAATTCACATGATGTAATCCCTGCTATTTTAATTTGCCTTGTGTTCTATAATCGTTTGAAAACCTCCAATGCGCAAATTTCTTTGCCGTGAATTTTCTTTGGTAATTTTCTTCTTATAGCTTAAACATGTGGGAATATGGCTCACACAAATTATATTTCTTTTTGAAGTAATGAATCAATGGTGTTCTCCATACACATTTCCATCTGGAAGCTTCAGCTACTTTTCCAGGTTCTCTGTGTCTCATTGGCCTTGTCCAGTCAGTAGCCAACTTTTGCAAATCCTGACTGAGAAAATGTTCTCATTTCTTTCCTGACTGACAAAGACTTAGCTCAGGCTTCACCTTGTCTTGCCTGCACTATTTTCTATCACCTTCCTCTCCGGGCTTCAGGTGTCTGGTATCATCTCACTCCAAATCGCCTGCTACACTCCATCAGCTTACTTACCCTTAGATATAAAGCAAGAACAGCCACAAAACCCAAAGCAGACCATTTGGTTGTTTTCTGAATCAAAAGTCCCCATTACCTATATGGTAACAGGGGAAGATAAACAAGGCTGGATACTAGGTGAGGTGGAGAGGACAGATTGCAGTCGGTATATATTACCACCACAGGGAAGACAATCCAGTGTGAAATGAATTCAAGTGTGATTTATACAGAGGTGACTGGGTGTCTTAAGGGTAGACTTAGGGAATAGGGAAGGGGTTATGGGACTCAGTAGAGTCAAGGAAATAAAAAATTACAAGTGGGAAGGGGGTTGGTCTGTGTGAAACCCACTTTGTTTGGCTAATTAGCATTTATTGGACTTAGGGTCCTCCCCTCCCATGGAGGCTAAGGGACAAGGAGGGGCTCTACCTTCAGGGCTTGGCTGAAAGGAACAATAAATTCTCTGGGCAGCCTTGAGTTTTCTCAGGCAGGCACCTTAAGAGGGACTAGGGTCATCCTAGGGCTGCAGCCTTGAGCTGTTGGAGATTATGTTAGTGTTTTGTTCATATTTCCATGGGCCAGATTGAGGCCTAGCTGGGAAGAGGCCTCAGAAGAGCCTGGCTAGAGTTGGTCAAGGAGAGAGTCTATGGGAAAACAAATTCAAAGTCTTGAGCTTGGTGGATAAGACCTGATGTACTTAGACTCCCTTATAGGTTTGTTGCTGTTTGCTTACCCTGTGGCCTTTTTGCTTCCAACACATGCATTTTCTCCTTCAAATGTGCGTGGTCTCTCAGGTCTGTGCTTTTGTGTGCACTGACTCCTCTTCCTAAACATCCTTCCTACCGTAAAGCAAAGTGAAATCACCTTTCTTGGACGTTCTTCCAACTCTGGGCCATGCATGTATTCTCTTCTGGATTCTTTGAGCACCTCGTTTATAATTCTAGTTTAACTCCCTCCACCTTGTTCTGTTTTCTCTATGGTTATGTGTATGTTCTTCTGCCCACAAAACTGAGCATGAAGAGGGAGGGACCATGTTATTTCAGCTTTTCCTGAGTGTCACATTTGCAATTTCTGTCATCTGGGACTCCACTGGAAGCCATGATGTTTCAACGGATGGCTGAAACTGCATATTGTGATATGCAGGAACAGTCAGTACCTACATCAGCCCTGCTAGTTATATTTGTAAGCAATGTGATGCCCGAGCATCCTGCAGTAGACAAACAAAACAACAAAAAACAGCAGACAGAATGAGGCAGAGCTGAGATGGAACATGATAGAAACAATATAGGAAAAGAGAATGTGAGAGAGACCTGTCATCACAGCGGGGGGGACCTGGACCCAGTAGTGGCTACTGTAGGACTCCTGCCTTTCCAAGCATAAAGCCCACTTGTGCAGAAATTATAGTATGTTCACCAAAACCCAATTCTTCTTCCTCTAGTTTACCATAGCTAGACTATGGTTCCCAGACCTCTTTGCAGTTGAGTATGGCCTGGAGTTCTCACCAAATGTGGTTGAAGCACATATAACCTATTTCCAGGCTTAGCCCATAAACATACCCCATGAGGGATCTTTCATTTCATGTCCCTAGTCATTGAGTAAGAGTCTGCAGCTTCAGGGAAAGGGTGGATCCTATAGCCATCTGACTAGAACACCACCCTTGAACAGTGGCATGAGCTAAAAATAAACATTCATTGTGAGAAGACACTGATGTTTGGGGGTTTAACTACTAGGCAGCTAGCGATTAATACCTTAACTAACCTAGGTAGTGGTTAACCTTTCATTACATAAGCTAATTTAGGTTGCATTTCTTTCACTTGCAACCTCAAGAGCCCTGCTTGCAACTCGTGGCCACTTTAATGTCATAAAGTGAAGGAGTGACAGTGTTGCAGTGGGAAACATTAGACCTAAAATCAGAAGACCCAATTTCCTTGTCTTTGCTCTATTAGCTTTGTAATTTTCATTCAGTGCATTTTGGATTTACAGTTGTAAGCTGATTTACTTTCTTGGGTCTGACTTTTACCACGGCTTTTCAGCTAATCTAACCTCCAAGTCCATTACTTGATTCCTTCTGCTTCCATAGTGACATCATGATATGGGCTTCTCTGAGCAGTCAGGCCAGTGGTTGTAGTATATGGTCTATTCAATTCAGTGATTGCTTTCTTTCCCGGTACTTGGAAAATCTCAGGAACAACCTTAAAAATCTCTTCCCAGCTGAAATATTTTTAAAAACTATTTTGGAAATGTTCAAACATATGCAAAAGTAGAGAAAATAGTATAAGAAACTGCCATGTGGTCACCCTCAACCCTCAAACATTAACACTGTAACATTTGCCCATTTTATCTCTTCTATTCCCTGCCATCCCTCTCTTTGCTCTGCTGGAGCAAATTCCAAGCATAATGCTCTTTACCCCTAAATATTTCTATGCGTACATATATGCATAGGTGTGTATATGTATGTATTTATTATACATATGTATATATTACACATGTGTGTATATGTATATATTTATATCCCTAAGAGATAAGGACATTTTTTTAACCTAAGCACAATGCCATTATTACATCACACAACATTGGCAATAATTCCTCAATACTCACTCCATTTTAATTTTCCCCATTTATCTCATTAATGTCCTTTTACATTGTCCCTTTACAAGTTTATTTCAATCATCACCCAAAAAAGAAACAATCCACCTATTACTTTGCTGTGTGTGCCTTTTGAGATTTCTCTAATCTAGAAGTGATTGTGATAGTTTTAGTTGTGAAATCACTACACAACTTAGTGGCTTAAATAAACACTCTTTCCTTTAGCAGAAGATTTTGTCATTCAGCAATTTGGACTGGGCTCAAGTGTGATTAGGTGCTGGGTCAGCAGAAGTCTGGCTGGGCTGAGGGCAGGGGGCTCACCTGGGGTTCATCTTTACTCCGTGAAGTCAGTCTATTATCCCCCAGGAGGCTAACCTGGGTTTGTTCATGCGGTACCAGGTTCCCTAAGTGGGAATTCCTGTAAGGCCTCTTGGAGCCTTAGTCTTGCACCACACATGCCCTTTGTCATAGTCTCATGGGCTATAAAAGTTGTGAGGCCAGCTCACGTTCAAGAGCTAGACGTAAACCTCACCTGTTGATGGGAGGAGTTGCAAAGTCATATTGCAAAGGACATGGCTATCCAAGGAGGGGAATAATTTGTAGCCAGTTAGCAATCTTCTTAGAGTCACCTTCCATTTATTCTTGGGCAACTATGTTTGAGCTCCCATCACTGTTACTAGCTGTCAATATAGATATATGGCCTAAAGTTTACAATTTCAGTTTAAACTAATTATTCTTAAACTGGTAGAAATTGATCACTTACAAAGTTTTGAAATACAGTGGATCAAGAGCCTTAAGATCTTTTTGTTCCTGTGTAAAAATTCTGTCTCAAATTTCCTTCAGATAGCAAATTCAGTTTATAAATGTGTTTATTTCCAACACACCTTCGCAATGTCCAAAATAAATTCCTTGAGTTGTACAATGAAAGCTGAGTAGAAGATTTTGAATTTTAATTTCAGCATATGAGTAAGCAGATTTTTTTCTCCACCCTTCCAGACAGTTACCAAATGCATGGGAACCATCAAGAAAGGAATTCTGTTTCTCTGGTCCCAGGCACTAATTCAACAGGAGACAAAGAAAGCTATTTATTGAAGCTATCCATAGGCCAGGGGCCTAATTTTATGTGGTGGGAAAATTTCTGCCAAATGCTTGGTAATAAAGAAAAATTATCAACTGTTAGAGACCTTGCCAGGTCAGCTTAATTTGGTGGTAAAGGGAGGTGATGAGACGGTTGATAAAACAACTGTAAATCTTTACTGAATATACAGCTTTAATTGTCTGTCTTTAAACTTACAGGCTTTCCTTGTGATGTGCAGGAGCCAGCCTGGACCAGCTTGTGAGAGCCAAGTGTGCTCATGTCTTTCTAATTCTGTGTTCAGAAAAGTCACATTGGTTGCTCGAAATTGGCTAGAGTGGGAGTATTTACACCAGGGCAATCAGCAAATGCTACAAATCAGGGCCTGTTTTTTGACAGATAGTTGTAAAATATTTGCAGCATACTCCTGGCTTTTACCCGCGTAATAAACAACAGGTACCTCTGTCCAAGAATATTCAGAAGAAGTTTCTTTGGTGGTGGAGGACAGCCATAATCGAGGAGACAAGGGTGTCTCTTGATATCTTTTCCATCAACCTGTGTCTCCAGAAGGCTGGCAGCCCAGTTGGGTATGAACAAAGAAAGTGCACCTTCGAGAAATGAAAAGAAGCAAGGATGAGAAAAAAGACACAGGAAGCATGGTTGGTCCCTAGTAACTTGGACCTATATCAGACTCAAGGTAGACATGCTCTTTAGCTTGTTTTGAAGTGTTTAAACGTCATCTGAGCCTGTGAGCAAAGAAGACAGAAATTGAAAGACTCTTTCTATATCAGAGAATTCTGCAATTTAGCTCCACATGAGTCCCTTACCTGCCAACACATTTCCCATCGGCAAGACAGAGATGGGACACCTGTTCCTCCCACCATGTAAGTAGTTATGGCTAATGCCATGTTGCCTCTCATTGTAGCATAGAAAACAGAACAGACTGAGATTATTGAAAAGGCTCAGGGCTCTCTGTGGAGAAGAGCTGGAAGTCATCAGAGGTGATCTTCTTTTTTTTTTTTTTTAAATATTTTTTTTCAATTTTTATTTATTTATGATAGTCACAGAGAGAGAGAGAGAGAGAGAGAGAGGCAGAGACACAGGCCGAGGGAGAAGCAGGCTCCATGCACCGGGAGCCCGACGTGGGATTCGATCCCGGGTCTCCAGGATCGCGCCCTGGGCCAAAGGCAGGCGCCAAACCGCTGCGCCACCCAGGGATCCCCAGAGGTGATCTTCTTACTGAAAGTGTAGTTTGTGGGCTGGCACCATTGGCATCACCTGGGAGCTTGTTAGAAATGCAAGAATCTCAGGTCCCACTTAGGTCTAAATGCATCAGGATCTGCACTTTAACAATGTAATTTTTATGCACATTATAAATCTGGGAATGATCTCAGTGATGGTTAATTCATGGAGCAGAGAAATACTCATATAGAGTATGCATTTAAATCTTATTTCTAGCTCTTTCTCTCCCCCCCTCCCCCAGTCTTTATTTCTCTACTTTTAGATTCCCATTTAAGTTTCATGCTCAGCAAACTGCTTGGCCTTTCCAGAAACAATATATACATAATCAGCACAGTAGAAAATGTATATTGATTTAACTAAAGTAGTGGCACACTTACCTTGGGAAAATGGGGAAGGTGAGTGTTAACTCCTCATCCGTAATAGCAGAAATCAATGGATCAGGTAAAAAATGTAAAAATCAACAAATAGCAATATTGATATATTATTAAGAGATATGAAAGCAATGACTAAGGTTTAAAAAAATAGCTGAGTGATTTAAAGTAGTTGGCTTTGGGAAGTGGGACTATTAAAATTCTGTTCAGAATATTTAAAAAAAAGAATATTTTCTAAATTGTGTATATATAAATTATTTTGATATCAATTAAAGATGTCATGCAATCTTGTATTTTATTCATTCCACCTTCTGTATTTTATGCATTCCATTCTTATTCCATTTTATATAAACTGCCTTGGATCCTTTCTGAGGAAAAGGGAGACTATAAGCAAGCAAACACTCAAGACCGAAATCTTCCCCACGGAGGACAAGCTGCCTATAATGTTGGCTAAAATAGGAAACATGGCAGTTTATGCAAGGAGAAAGGTGTCAAGTATCTTAACTTTGAGAGGAAATGAGCTGATCATACCAGTGATGACCATGTATTGGTGAACTTCTATTTGAAGACTGAGAAGAGGAAATGTGGGGACAGGAGAAGAGACAAACAAGCCATGCAAGGTTGTAGCAGGATAATATTCATGAGAGAAGTCTGTGTTCCAAGGAGAGGAACTTTTTTCAGAGAGATTTCCCTTGGTGATTTATCTGCCAGAGATGAAAGGACTGGTGTATGCTGGAATAAGCAAAAACATGAATTTTGAGAAAACAAACCACAGAATAGGAATAGACTTTAATATTGTTTAGGGCAAGAGTTTTCAAACTTCATTTTAGCTGTTGAAATTTTTTTTCCCTCAAATACTCTGAACTCCGATGTATTAAACCAGAAGCAAGCAGAAATGCCGAGGTCGAAGTTGAGGGTGGAAGATCTGTGTGGCCAGCTTGCTCCCACAAACCTCTGTCTCCAAGATGCTCAGAGCTCTGAACACAACAGAAATTAAATGATGTGGCAACTCACAAACAGCTCTCATTTCACTAAGGGTTGGGGAGACCCATGTGATTTGCTCATGGACACATATATAAGGTCAATGGCAGAGCCTAATCTTAACCTCACATGCCTTGACTCTGAGGCCAGTGCTCTTTCCAGTTTACTTCACTGCTGCATGACCTAGCTGCGATAGACTGTAAACTCTGTGCAGACTAGGACTGTTCAGCATCTTCACTGTTGCAGAATGCCTGGCAGGTGGTAGGACCTCAGGTAATATTTGTTGAATAAATGAAATATGCAATGTTGTAAGCTGGCTTACCTCCTTGATGCTTTTAGGGAAAGAAAGGGAGTTAAAAGATGCTAGGAGTATGGTTAATTCATCTTGTAAGATTCTCTGTCCAACAAGAGAGATTAATTCCTTGAAGATAAATGATTTACTATTTTTGTCTCTGTAAGCCTTACATGATCCTTCTGCTAACCCTCTCCAGTCTGGTACTCTTCAGCCAGAGGGTTTTCAATTGTTTGGGATTAAGGTCTTTTTGGTCTTCCTGTCTTTGAATAGCCCAGAATGCAGGCCATTCTCTAGACCAGCTCTTTTATAAGCTTTCTTTGGAGATTGACTTTGGCTGTGGGGATGCATGAGTTGGAAACTTCTCACAGACCCACAGTTGAGTTGAAGGCAACCCAGCAGTGGCTTCTCTCAGAAAAATCTTTATTCAGTTGAAACCAAGCCCTCTTCAGCTTTGCTACTGATAGGAGGGGCAGTGACTGGACATAATAACTCAGCTGTGATCACTCACTATAATTGCCTGTCAGTGGCTTGTCTTGAGAAGGGACTTGCACACAAAAAAATCTGTGTGTTGGTGTCAAAGTTTCCATTTAGCTCAGGTAAAGATGGCAGCTAGTGGCAAGCTATTTGATGGCTCCTCCCTGTGTCTTACTAGGTGTCTCTCCCTCTCAAGGGCCTTGGGCAACTGATAGTGTGAATGAACCTCAGGAGAAATGCATCAAGGAGAGAAAAGAACGAGTAAGCCATTAGCACTTCAGTTATCACAGCTACTGATCGTAGCTCAGTTTGGCTGCCAACACATTCTCTAGGGCCCTGAGGGTGTGTGTCCAAGTTCACTTCATTTTTTTTTTTTTTTTTTTTTTTTTTTTTTATAAAGAACAAGCAAAAAGTATTGGTTGGCTGACCTACCCGCTGTACTCTGTGGCTGAAACAGCCTGTTTAGGCCAGAGTGAAATGTTTAGTTATTTCTTTATCCCTATTAGTTATTTGACTACACTAATGTTACCTTTCCAATGAAGCAGCTACAAAGATCATTTTATCTTCAGTGTCAAGGGGTGGCCAAGGAGAAGTCATTGCCAAATTGTGGAGTGGCTGGAGATGATGGGCTGCTAGTTTCCATGCAAGCAAATGGACCAGAGGGGGTTTTAAAAAGTTAGCATCAGGACATATTTTGTTTTGTCTTGCTTTCTTCTGACACTAATGAATGAAGCATGTTAGGCTTGTTTTCAATTATGCAACAAGTCCTCATTCATTAGAAACCAAGGCAGTGATCCCAGCTGTTCTTTGGTGACTGGATGTACAGCTCCCTGCTGGGAGCAAGGTCGGGCAGTTTCATTGTTTAGCATCTGTGCTGCCAAGTCAGGTAGCCCGGGAGTGATTAAATGTGGGCACATTCAGAACACAGAGCCAAATCTTTCCCACCTGAGTTTAGAGGGCTCAGGCCTTGTCATTTGTTTCTGGGATATGGAGAAGTGGGAGAAGCAAGAGTTCCAATCTTGTTCCGTACTCTGAAGGAAGGGAATTGTCATACTGCTGGGTGGGCGAGACCTTTGGGTGGCCCCCCTCCCTGTTTCCTCAGCATCATGGCTCCCTCCACATTGTGTGTTTGGGAATTCCTATTCTTATGGCTAGGAACATTCAAGAAGTCATAAAAAATCTAGACTTCTGGGTATTGGAGTGGGTGAAAACAGAATCCATTTACATTCTTAAGTCCTAATTTGTCATCGAATATGAGATATATCCTGATTTAACAAAATTTTTTTTTGAGAGAGGGAGTTGGGGGCTGGAGAGAAGAAACAGAAGTATACAAGTAGCTATTGATTATAAAGTACAGTTCAATATCAGAAACATCAAAATGTGAACAAATGCCTTGAACAATGTTTTATTGGAGCGGCATTATTAGGCACATTATTAGAAAGTTATTTCTCTTCCAATTATTTGCTGGACCTTTGATGGTTAAGAGGAGCTTGCAGATTTTGCTGCTTCTTGACGGGCAGAGAAAAGATTGGGGAATTGGACTGCATAAAGGTAATAATGACAATAATAACAATCATGAAGAATAAAACGACTATGTGAGACACTGAACTGGATGCTTTATATATGTTATTTCCAGTTCTTTCTATAATCTGGAGACATGAGTAATATTCACCCTATTTTACAGGAGAGGAAATCTGGGCTCAGACAGTTTACATGGCTTGGCAAAAGGCCATTAAACTGCTAGCCGATTAAGATGATATTTGAAATGTGTTCTGCTTGATTCCTCCAAAGTCACGCTTCAAGGGTGGAGAAAGGTGAAATGGTTAAGCCTCACACCAAAGAATAGCAGAGTGGAAAAGGAAAGAGTGATGGGGAAGGCAGGGCCTTTTTGGGGCTTTGGAGAGGTTCTTGTCTTGGCTCCACAGTAACAGCAAAACTTATCATGTGTCAGGCTCAAGGCCAAGCACTCTGCATGCATTGTCTTATTTAATTTTTATAGCAGTCCTGAGAAATTATTACTATTCTGACTATACAGACAAGAAGAAGGCCCAAAGAAGGAGTTATTTAGTGGGTAGGTTTAAACCATGGTCTGTCTAACTCCAGGTCCTGTGCCCTTGACCAGGAAATTATTTTATGACACACGACTTAACATTTTCCCTGACAAGTTAGAACATCTCTTCTGTACTCTCTCCCAAACTTCCACTTCTTCAGCCCCTGTTCCAAATCTATGGTTGCCATGACTGGTTTTGTCAAGCCCCAGCTTCATTTTTGAGCTTGTGATGAAGGAACCACAAGGTGGCAGTGTAACATTACACAGTTTGAACACGGGGGGACGGGGTCTGTACCTTCCTGACTGCTTTTCACCATGTCAGACTCAAATGTCTGATAGACAAACCATTGACAGTACAATTGGCCTTAGCAGTTCATCCCGTCGCATATGCAAACCCACGGAATTCATAGCTGTCTAGCTAATTCAAGGGGAAAGGATCCTCAGAGACCTCAGCTGAATGACAACAGTGGTCCCAATGCTATGGGGTACTGGGGTAAGTGCTCTACCAAGACCTTGAAGAACTAGGAAAAGCTATTTTATTTTTATTTAAAACATTTCTTTTGCGTCTTGACCTTCTACTCCCCCTCCCTTTTTAGGTTTTATGGCATTGATGTTTGAAATGTACCGAAGCAGTGGAAAGGGCAAGGAGAATAAGCAAAGAAAAAGAGCAGGCTTTGCCGTCAAAGGACATGGACTCAGTGGGCACCTAGGCTGGCTCCGAGATATTAACCATGATACCCAATACTACTGGACTAATTTCTTCGTGCATGAAAGGAGAGGACACTGTTGGCTTTGCAGATTGTTGGAAGTATTAAATAAAGCAAAGCCATGAAGGATTTTTAGATGCTGAATCATGGAAACCATGAGCTTTCTTCAGATGTTTGTTTCCTTAGCTTAGAGATGTATGGCGACTAAGAGAAAGACCAAGATTCGCATTAAAGAAGAGAAGGGGACAGCCCAGGCTGGGTAGAAATCAATGTACAGTCTGTGGACAAAGAGAATTCTGGCTGGTATAATAACATAAGAAATATTTATGAGGCTGATGGAACAAAGGGAATTCTGTTTGCTTCTCTCTACGTCATGTTGTAGTTTGTTGTATAATAGCAATAAAAAATAATCATGTTTTTCAAGAGGAATGAGAAGATTTACTTAGGGAAATTATTTCATTTCTAAAGGTTCTTAGCACCAGGGAAGTTTTTTGTTTTGTTTGTTCATTGGTTTTGTTTTGAGAGAGAAAGAGCATGAACCCAGAGTGACGGAAGGGGAAGGAGAGAGAGAATTTTAACCAGGCTCCAAGCTTAATGTGAAGACCAATGTCGGGTTCGATCTCACAACCCTGAGATTGTGACCTGAGCTGAAATGAAGAGTCAGACACTTAACTGACTGAGCCACCCAGGTGCCTCAGGTGCCAGTGAAGTCTTATAGATATGTACCTCACAGATCATTCTTCACATGTGCCAATTGTTGCCTGAATATAGACCAGGATCAGGAGTGAGTGAGCTCTGGTTTCAAATCTAACTCTGTTGTTTACTGGCTTTCTGATTTAGAGGCACTTGCCTAACTTCAGTTTCCTCATTAAAAATAAATAAGTGAAGGGAATCCCTGAGTGGCTTGGTGGTTTAGCACCTGCCTTCAGCCCAGAGTGTGATCCGTAGTTCCGAGATCGAGTCTAGTTTCGGGCTCCCTGCATGGAGCCTGCTTCTCTCTCTGCCTGTGTCTCTGCCTCTCTCTCTCTCTCTCTCTCTGTGTGTGTGTGTGTGTGTGTGTGTCTCATGAACAAATAAATAAAATCTTTAAAAAAAATGAGTGAAAATTACGGTAGTTCCTACTTTACAGACTGATATAAGGATTATATAGGATGATGCATATGAAGTGCCCAGGGCATTGTAAGCCACAAGCAAGTGCTGGTCATTATTATGGATAATTTTGCCCAGTTACAATAGCAATAATGCTTTCATAGGCCTGGAATTCAGTCACAGCTGGGAATCTGGTAATACCAGAAATTGCCTAACTTGAACAATAAAGACACAAAACACAAAGCTGGGCTCCTCCTTGAAGCTCTCTGCGGCCTGACTTTCTCACATCCTTATAGTGTGATTGTGGCAGTGCCTAGGATTGTGGTGCCTTCATCAGGCCAAATGAACTTCCCTTTGCTCTTAAATTGCATTTTCGCGGGTCACTTAAGAGGCTGACAATACTTTGAGATTTCAGCAAGCCAGTAGGATCAGAGGAATCTCTGGTTTCCATTGATTCACAGAATAGATATTCCTCAAATAACAGCATCTTGATCATAATTTCAATTTTATTTCCCATTCCTCACCTTTTTATAGGGATGCTTCCATTTAAAATCAAACACCCTTATGTTCAATAATTAAAAATTTCCTAACAAATAAAAGCCCAAGATGATATGGCTTTGCAGGTGAATTCTACCAAACATTTAAAGAAGAATTAATTCCAATCCTTTTCAAACTCTTCCAAAAAAATTGAAGAGAAAGGAATACTTCCAAATTGGTTTTACAAGACCAGTATTACACTGACACCAAGGCAAGGATACTATAAGAAAATTACAGGTCAATATCCATGATAAACATAGATGTAAAAATTCTCATCAAAATCCCAGCAAACTGATTTTGAGAAGACACTAAAAGGGCCATTCACCATAATCAAGTGGGATTCATCCTGTAATACAAGGTGGCTCTACATATGTAAATTGATAAATCTGACATACAACATTAACAGAACAAGGGATAAAATCATATGAACATTTCAGTAAGTGCTGAAAAAGCACTTGACACCATTTAACATCTTTTCATGATAAAAACTTTTAATAGATTAGGTATAGAAGGAATGCTTCTCACCATAATACAGGCCTATTTGACAAGACCACAGTGAACATCATAATGGTGAAAAGTTAAAAACCTTTCCTCTAAAATTAGGAAAAAGGCAAACATGCTATTTCTGTTCAGTGTAGTACTGGAAGTCCTAGCCATAGCAATTAGGCAAGACAAAGAACTAAAGGGCATCAACATTAGAAAGGAAAAATAAAATTTTCTCTGCAGGTGACATGATTTTATATATGTTACATCCTAAAGACTCCACCAAAAAACCTATTAGAACTAATAAATGAATTCAGTAAAGTTACAGAACACAAAATCAACATAGAAAAATCAGTTGCATTTCTATTTTAATGAGAGAAATTAAGAAAGCGATTTAATTTACAATAGCATTAAAAATAATAAAATACTTTGGAATAAATTTAACCAAGGAGTTTAAAGACCTGTACAGTGAAGACTATAAGACAGTGATGAAATATATTGGAGAAGAAGACACAAATAAGTAGAAAGATATCTTATTTTCTTGGATTTAAAGTATTATTGTTGTAAAAATGTCCATACAACTCAAAATGATCTACAGATTCAGTACATCCTTATCAAAATTTCAATGGCATTTTTTTTCCTATTTTTACAGAAATAGGAAAAAACTATCCTAAAATTTTTATGGAACCACAAAAGACCCTGAATAACCAAAGCAATCCTGACAAAGAAGAACAAAACTTGAGGCATCACACTTTCTGATTTCAAGCTATATTACAAGGCTATAGTAATCAAAACAGTGTGTTAGTGTTAGGGGGCATAAAAGAGATACTATTGGAACAGAACAGAGAGCCCAGACATAAACTCATATGTATATGGTCAACTAATTTTTGACAATGGTACCATGAATTCACAAGGGAAAGAATGGAAAGGATAGTCTCTTCAATAAATGCTGGGAAAACTGGATATCTAGATGTAAAAACATGAAACTGGACCCCTGTCTTCCACCATTCACCAATAGATCAGAAACTTAAATATAAGACCCGAAACCATAAAACTCCTAGAAGAAAACAGGGGTAAAAGGATCTTTGACATTGGTCATCACAATAATTTCTTAGATAAGAAACCAAAAGCACAGGCAACAAAAGTGAAAATAAGGAGCTTCCGCATAGGAAAGAAAATAATCAATAAACTGAAAACACAAGGTATAGACTAGGAGAAAATACTTGTGAGCCATATATCTGATAAGGGCTCAATGTCCAAAATATATTTAATAAACCTCATATAACTCAATAGCAAAAAAGCAAATAATACAGTAAAAAGTCGGCAAATGCCCTGAATAGACATTTTCCCAAAGACATACCAATGGAATGCCAATCGGTAGATGAAAGATGCTTAACATCACTGATCGTCAAGCAAACCAAAACCACAATGAGGTATCACCTCACACCCGTTAGGATGGCTATTACTGAAAAGACAAGTGATAACAAATGTTGGCAAGAATGTGGGGAAAAGGGAACCCTTATACACTATTGGTGGGAAGGTAAATTAGTACAGCCAGTATAGAAAACGGTATGGCACTTCCTCAAAAAATTTAAAAGTGAACTATCATATGGTTCAGCAATCCCACTCCTGGTTATATATATTTGAAGGAATTGAAGTCCGTATCTTGAAGAGATAGCTGGACACCCATGTTCATTGCAGCATTATTCACAACCACCAATATATGGAAATGACCTAAATGTCCTTTGAAGGATGAATGGATAAGGAAAATGTGGTGTATATACATACATATTCACACAAACACACACACACACACACACACACAGACACAGTGGAATATGATCCAAACATAAAAAAAAAAAAGCAGGAAATCCTGCCATTTGCAACAACATGGATGACCCAGAGGATGTTATGCTAAATGAAATAAGTCAGACAGAGAAGGACAAATAGTGTATGATATCACTTAAATGTGGAATGTAAAGACAGCCATATTCATAGAAACAGCAGTGTAGTGGTTGCCAGGGATTAGGAGGGGGTGCAGAGGAGGAATGGAGTGATATAGGTCAAAGGGTATAAATTTTCAGTTATAAGAAGAATGAGTTCTGAGGATCTAACATATAACATGATGGCTGTGGTTAATGATATGTATTGTGTACTTGAAATTTCCTGAGAGTAGATCATAAGCATTCTCACCACACACACACACACACACACACACAGATAGAGAAAAAAAGGAGTAAAGCACGTGAGGTGATGGATGAGTTAATTATGCTGATCTTGGTCATCATTCCAGAATGTGTATGTATGTGCAATCGTCACATCATACACCTTAAATACACACATTTGTATTTGTTAATTATCCCTTAATAAAATTAAAAGACAAAACAAGACACTGTCATGTTCTTCCAACCATCTTTGTGGAGCTGAGCATTACTACAGAAGATCAGGTGTCTTCAAAGTACAGTCCCTAGACCAGCATCGCCATCACCTGGGAGCTTGCTAGAAATGCAAATTCTTGGGCTGCACCCCAACATACTAATTCAGATAAAATGCTGGGGCCCAGTGCCTTATGTTTTAACAAGCTTTCTGTGTGATTCTGCTGCTTACTCAAGGCTGAGAATTCCTTCTTCTTGCCTTTGTGCCTTGGAGATGCTCTAGTACTTGTTTCCAAGACCCCAGCTATTGAGATCAGATTCATGACATTCTTTTTGATGGTTTTGTCTATATTTTGTCAAATCCTCCCTGTATTTTGCCTGTAGGGACACCAACAGGATTTGGAATCCTTCTTTCAACCAAATCTAGCTGTCTTACTCCATCTGCATATACATTAAAATATTTAATTTCTTTCCCCTACTCTTCGGTGCCGTGAGGTTGAAAACATTAGCTGAATATGCCCTTTCAAAAAATTAACAGTAACATGTGCTATTGTGTTTCCTAATGATTCTCTTATTTTGTGTGGGTTTTTTTCCCCTCCCTTCAGGATACAAAATAGTGTCTCTTCATCATCTTTAATTCTGAGGCTGAAAATTGAGAACTGGTTGTGGATTTTGTGGTGTGTGACAGCACTTGTGATTGCTTCAAGTACTAATAGCAACAATGATAAAGCTAATATATTAAATCAGGCTAATGCAGCCGTGTAATTTACAGATCACTGTCATAAGTATTTTATTCTTACTCTTGCTCTATGTTTTATTCTCATTTAGAAAATAGAAAACCTGAGGTTTGGAGGGGTTTCACTTTCATCATTGAGCATCATATGATTTTTTGGTGTGTGTGGGGTGCACTATATGATTTTAATAGAACTTTCTCTTGGAACAACAATAACAACTATAGCATAGTGGGCACTTTCTGTGGGTCAGGTGCTGTGATAGCTGTATTCTGTTTTATTTGATCCATGAGTCAGTCCATCTAATGGAAATATTCCTATTCCCAGGAGTGGTTGAGCTAGGATTCAGATCCAGGTTGGTTTTAATTGAGCATGTGTTATTATTGGCTAATTTACAGGATCTGTGGAGATGCTGCATCTGAGGAGTCTCCTAACTTTTCAGAGATGGTTAATTCTATAAAGGGAATTTCACTCTCCAATATTTTCTATGAAAAAAGAAGCCAAGGACATTCCACCAAATACCTGATTCCTTTAATCCAAGGGACTTTGTTATTATGGGTTGGAACAAGAAACAACTCACCCCCTATTTATCCTATCGTTATTGATGGTTTATTTTGTCAATGCCCACCTTTGTCCAGAAAGGATTTTAGAAAGCTCTGAGGGCCCATAAGAGAGGTCACAAAATCCCACAAATAGCTTTATCTGCCATAGGGAAGACAAGTGTCTTCTAAGAAGACAGCCCCCAAGTAGGTTATTTTAAGTTAACTGGAACATTCTGTTATCCTCACCATACAAAGGGCCCAGGTACAGCCGAGCTTGAGACATCTACCTATCCATTCCACACAAAAGTACTTTGAATAAGAGCAAAAATAATTATAGATTGCTTTGCCAATATTCAAATGGTACAGAAATACAGAAAGCAAAAATGAAACCCAAGCTTTTCTGTAATCATATTTTTACATCTGAATGCTTCAGGAGATCAAGCATTGAACAAAGCTGATGGGAAGAAGATAATAATCCTCCCCTGCCCTCCCACCCCCAACCAAGCACCTCTTAGGTCCCATTGCAATAGAAACAAAGTGTACTTTCCTTTAGCCTCCTCCAGTCTCTGGTTTTCCAAAGGCTAAGCTGACATGACAGGACTCGGCACCTAGGCAAGCATATTATCAGCCACCCTCTAACTGAGGTTTGTTGATCTCTAGTTTCTGTTAAGGGCTGGTCTGTGCTTTAATAACCACTGAATGGTGTTCATCGTTTCTTTGGTATCAATGCGATTCTTCCTTGTTTCTAAGGCTTTACTTGTGCATGAAATAGAGTTGCATGCCATAATTCTAGAAGGAAACTCAAAGTTCTGAGTTTAGATTCCATTTGTGAGTTTTTGTTCCTCAGAGAATGGCTCTTTTGGTACATAATTCAGGTAGCATATAATTTGCATACCATACCCTTCAACCATTTAAAGAACGAGACATTTATTTCCCTGTAGCATATGAATTGCCCTTAGATTTCTCTCTTGTCTTCAATTTATTCAACAGATATTTATTGAGTACCTCTGGTGGGCCGGGCATTGGGCTAAATGTTGGAGCCCTAATAGTAAATAAAATAGAGCCGGTCCCTGCTTTCATAAAGCCTTTAGTCTAGCAACAAAGATCTCAGGATTCAAGTGAGCTTAGAAATAAAATAGTTATAAATCATGACAGGTGCTACACAGGAAACACATGAAGGTGTGTATCAGGATAGGAAATAAAAGAGTTGGATCTGTGGGAGGAATTTCAGGTGAGGAAGAGGATGACATGAGACTGGATGGCTGAGCTTGGAAAGACCTTGGTATATGCTGGGAACAGGATGGAGACAGGAGCTGAAGTGTATTGAACCACGGGCTGGAGAGGGAGACAGCCACACTCACATATGGTTAAGAGCTCAGGCAGGTACTATTGAAAGGATGAAAATGGGAATCACCATAATCCAATTTATAATTTTCAGGGTTTTTTTTGGTCAGTATCAGAGAGCTATGCTTCAACCTCTGACAAAGGTCAGTCTGAGACCCCCACCCTCTTCCCTTCCCTTCCTTAGTGAGATTTTTCTGGAATGTCTAGGCTTGAGAAGTCATGGTATCTTGTCATGGTATATTCTAGAACATAATGTGACTGGTGCTCCCAGGAGTCAGACAGTGAAATATAGTGACTTCATGTCATCTCAAGATTGGGGTGCTCTCACAGGCCATTTCATTTCTAGCCCAGTTCAGAGGGGTCAAAGATTACCCTGCCTTGGACTAAACCTATTTCTCTATTGTTATATAACAGTTACTGTTGCTAATTCAAACAAAAATATTTAGTGACTTAACTGGCTTGATTGAACCAAATTTAAATAAGCTAATTTCCCCAGCCACTTGATAATTCCTCTAGATCTTAACAGGTCACATAATAATGAGGGAGTTCTTGTGAAAACACACACGTACATACACAAATGCCTAGACAACCGTAAAAATCTGTTTAAACTCAACCACTAATATTTCAGAGAATGCTCAAATGAAGAAGGCACTTTTGACAGCCTAACCCAGTAGTTACCCACATTTGTATATATTAATTTTGCAGATTTGAACTGGTCATCTGAAAATAGTTCAGATAGAAAAAAAATCCAAAGTCCTCTCAGCATTTTTTCCATCTAAAAAAGATCTGTTAGTGAGCTTTGTTCAGCATAGCCAAGATTCAAGACGTTGTACACTTGTGACTGAATCGGGCCATGGATGAGTTCCTCTGGACCCATGGTCCCCAGTCAAGTCAGTTGGACTGCTCATGGCCACCTGCTGAGGATCAGCCATGGAGATGCACAGTAATAATAGCTGATGCCAATGGAGCCCTTACTGGGTACTAAATAGGTGATAAGTTTTTTCATTTGTTATTTCATTTAGTCCTCACAGCAACCCAATGAGAGATGTTACAATCTCCTTCCTTTTATAGAGGAGGCATTAAAAGATTTACCCAAAGTCCAGTGGTTAGTAAGTGGCATATCTGGGATTTGAACCCAGGTATCAGATCAGAGCTTGCCCTTACACTGTGTGCTCTGTTACTCTCCACTCTCTGTTACTCTTAACTAGGGCTTGCTGGGAGAGTGGTGACTGCCTGAACTTAGAGTCACAATCTTAGAGTAGCCCAGCCAGCAGTCAATGACGGAACGTGCTAGATACTGCTGTGTCAAAATCAGAACAGGGCTATTCACTAGGCCAATCCGGTTTCCTCCCATGGTATGAACCGAGGAAGATGGCAAGGGAATATAGAAGGAAGGGGCCAACATCCATAACATCCCATGGATAGAACTCAAGTAAATTGAGGCCGTAGGGCCACAGAGATCTAGCAGGGTTGTAAATGAACCAAAGCAATGGTCATCTAAAAGTATTGGCAAGTAGAGGTGTAAGGTAGGGAAAAGATGTGGAGCAGGGGACAAAATGGATAGTGATGGGAAGAGACAGATTATGATGTATGTGGCAGAGAGCTTCAGTGAACTCCAATGGCCAGGGAGACAGAGTCTGTGTCAAGGGTCATATGCATATTCCCTGAGGCCCAAGGGATCCCAACAGATGCCAATGGATTATGTAGAGAAGGAAGACACACTCAAGAGGGGGAGGTGGGTTCTGCTGATGGAAGCATACCTGAGGACCTCCAAGAACTCTTGCTGTGTCATAACTCATGTGATCCCTCGGCTTCAGGAGCCAAATGACTTTAAGGGACACTTCTCTCTCTTCATGAGATGTCCTTCTCCCTTATTGTCAAGAGTACCATTTTGATTAAACCCCATTTGCATTTCCTGAGGTTGCTTAAACCTATCTTTTTAAAAAATAAGAACAACCCAACAGCAGAGAACATTGTTTATGTGAAAAGAGGAAACAATTTCTCTATACTCCTTCAAATTTTTTCTTTTCCTCTCATGAGGAATAGGAATAAGAACATTTAATTTTCCGCCCAAAAGAGAAAGCTTTTTAAAATCAAAGCATCTAAAGCTAAGGCCTGCCTGGATTTTTTAACATCTTAAGTGTAACAAATTTCAAATTACCTTTCAGTGGTGAAAGATGTTTTGTTTTCTTTCCTTTGTAAAAATTCAAGATTGATCATACATTTGCATGAACAATCTAGATAATGACTTTCCATTTATTAGAATAATTTATAAAATCTATCTCACATTTTCTCCTCCACTGTCATTTATATGCCTCAAGAATAGAGCTCAAGGGCAGTTTCACAGAAAAGTTTATATCCTCTGCTGTGTTCCTTGATACCCTGTCTTGAACATGGATTTAAAGGATCAGCTAAGCACCACGTGGAGCATGCTTCATGGAGAGAACAAGATGTTGATTCAATAGTCCTGATGCCTAGTCTCATTTTGGCTCCTTCTTCTGGAATAATCTCAAGCAAAACACTTAACTCCTCTGAATAACAGTTTTATCATATGTAAACTGGGGTATGTAATAGCAGATTTAATAACAGTTTAATGATAACAATTTAATAGGATTTGTGTTAAATTTTTGATTTAACAGCAATTTTCATTATGTCGGATATGTGAAAGCACTAATGTAATGATTTTAGTGATTATTTCAGATTTCTCCTTAGCATTGATTATTGGCTACAAGCTGATTCAATTTTGCTATGTGCTATTTCCCGCACACATCTTTAGTCACTGGCTGGATGACTTCAAGCAAGTCATTTACTATCTTCATCAGCATTCTTGGGATAAAGACCAAACTCTTTAATATTCTTCACTATATGTTAACATGTCTCTCCACATGTTGACATAGTCTTTCTATCTCAAGACCACTTCCTTACCTTGCTGTCAAAGCTCTTTCCACTCTAGAGCCTTACAAATGTTGTTTTCTCTGCTTGAAGTGCTCCTTAATTCCAACCTTGCCTCATCCTGTTTTTCTCTTAGTTAATGCTCTATAGATCTCAGTTCAAATGTCATCTGCCTGGGGCCATCCTGATATCCTCAAGATTAGCTCAAGTCTACCTGTTCCAGGGCCTCTACCATCCTATACTTTTCGTTCTGGTACTTTTTGTGTAACAATTGCTTTGTCTTCCTGGAAACAGAGACTATGTATGTGCAGCTTCCATTGGGAACCCAACAGATAGTTCAGTGTCTGGCATATAGTGAACACTTGATAAATATTTGTTGACTGAATGATGGGGGAAAAGTGAGTTACGTATAAATATAAAAAAGACAAGGCCAGGTAAAGAGCTAGAATAAATAGACTGGAGGGTCCTACAGAGTTAATAAAATTGAGCATCAAATGTCATTTTCAGTTGTTTGGGGCCAAAACAAAAATGAGAAAATGATCAGTTAGCTGATCACCGTTGACCTGAGGAGAAAACATTCTAGTTTCTGGGAAAAAAAAGCTGTTCATGACACTTTTTTTTTCTTTCCCCCTGAAGACATTTCTTTGAAGGGGCAGGACTTGCTTTCTTCATGGGCCCTTGAGGAGCTTGGCAGTCAAGGGTACTGTTCCCAGTTTCTCCTCTTTCCAACAATCCTCTCCTCTTCCCTTCCCCACCCCCAATTTTCCCTCCTTTTCTCTCTCTCTCTCTTTTTAAGATTTTATTTGTTTATTCATGAGAGACAGAGAGAGAGAGAGAGAGAGAGAGAGAGAGAGGCAGAGACACAGGCAGAGTGAGAAGCAGACTCCACGCAGGGATCCCAATGTGGGATTCGATCCCAGGACTCCAGAATCACCCCCTGGGCCGAAGGCAGATGCTCAGCCACTGAGCCACCCAGAGGTCCCTCATTTTATTTTCTGAAAATTTCTTTCTCATTGCAATTAAAAAATAAGCTCAAAGTGTCACTTCCCCATAGTTGGGGCAGCACCTGGGGAATGTCTACACCGGGCAGGTCCTAATCCATAGGTGTCTGTCATAGCAGAACAATAGGCAGATGCTGCCCTAGTTCTCACTCTACCCTTTCCTGGCCTGAGACACCTGATCTCCCCAATGCTCACTTTTTAGGTCTACAGGGGGTTACTGATTTCTCCTTCAAAGGGCAGTTGACACCATGAAGGAGCGAACACCTGGAGTAGTGCCCAGTGGATCCCGTGTTTCTCTCTTAGGCGTTTCTTCTTCCCTCTCAGAACTGGCACAAGGGTCAATGGAGATACTACATATATTTGAAAAATTCTTGATATGTGTGAGCATGTGTATGTTCTAGAGGCTCAAGGGGAAGAGAGGAGGAACTCATTCTCCTGGCTTAACAAACAGAAGGGGAGTAAAAATTGCATATATTTCTTTTTCATAATGATCTCCTCCCCTGAGTATTTTTATATATATTAATTTATTTTTTACCCAAGGCAAAAAACAAACAAGAAATAGATTCATAGCCTCTCATCTTTTTGCTATAATTTATATATATAGTTTAAAATTTATATGTGTATGTTAATTTTAAAAATCTAAATTTCTGCAAGTTAATATGACACTGTGTCAGTGATCTATGCAAGTCAAAACAAACAGGAAGTTGTGGGAACCAGCTGAACTCACAGCCAAGTGTCAGGAATGGCTTAGTTGAGCTTGAATTGGGGTTCCCCACTTTCACTGCCTTTAAGCTGGAAGATTGGGCTCCAGCTTAGCTGAACTTAATCATTGCCAGAGATGTCTCTTTCTATAAAATTCTCAGAATGTTTATTTGATCTCTTTTGCCAAATTTCTACATTAAGAAAAGTAATAACTCAACCTAGATTATAAAGTCTATGATCCCTGAGCAAACTCTTCTTGCCTTTCTAACTTACTCAAACCAGATTTTTTCATTTGGGAAGGTTATGAAGAATGTGTAGTTTCTTTAGGAGCCCCTTGAGATATGGTGGTTTCCATGGCAAAGTCTCGGAGTGACAAACTATTTTTCCCAGTGGTCACCAGCGCAGTCACCAGAGGGACATGATTATTTGTACAGTAATTTCCTCTAATTTTTTTCTCCTGAAAGAAAATATCCTGGTAGCACACCAAATCTAAAATTGGATACCCTGTATGTGTCTCATTATGGTTTTGTGGACAAAGGAACTAAAAACAATGATAGTTTAAAAATAAAATTGCTTTGTTTCCTCTGGCAGTGTCAGAAATGTAGACTATTTAACCAGGAGAAAAGGGTACTAATTGTGCGGTTGTAACCTACTAGCAAAATGTATCTAGTATTGAGCATTATAACTGGTAAAAGCTAGGTGGAATTATACACAGAAAGCCAGGATATTTTTCTCTGTTAAGAATATTTAGATTTAATAGTGTATGGATATTATTGAGAAAGATGTTAGTGACCAGTATTCGTCCAGATGTGATATTGACTTGACTGGTAGACTGACTCCTCTGAAACATCTGGCATTTCACTGGGTTCAGCAATTTTCTATCTTTAAATTTTCTAAACTTGGAGTGGTAACCCCAAACACAGCCACTGAAGGCTTGTGGTCTGTGAAACTCTTACGCAGTCCTGCTTTGGGACTGGCAAAAGCTCTCCTGCCCTGAGAAACTAACATGCTATTTATTATAGTGTCTACATAGTACCTACGTAACATGTAATGAAGATGAACAGGTCATGTTCCCTTCTTTGAGTACTTACTATATTTGGTACAGCTCCAAGTCCTTTACCTGTATTATATCATTTAACTCCGACTTTCTGTTTTATTCCAATTTTTCGGAAGAGAAACTGAGCTGCTAAAAGCTTAAGTGAAAGCTGGTGTATATCATGGAAAACACATTTGAATCCAGGAGTCTCTGGCTGTGGATTTGTTCCTCTGAATTGCCACGTGTATTGCTCCACAAATGTCTGGTTAATAAGTTACTGAATTATCAGCAGGACAGAAGGAGTAGATCGGTTTCTAGTCATAGCCTCCAGCTTATTTCCTATGTGACCTTGGGCATGTTATTTGTTCTTTGGCCTTGGTTTCCTTATCAGTGAAATGTGGAGAGTTGAACTAGTTGTTTTTTAGGATTCTCCTTATCATCCTATTTATGAGTCTGTGATTAATGTGATTGTTTGGACAGTTTGGATAATTTGAGAAGGCAGTGGCTGTTGTGATCTGTATCAGAGCTCTAAGGAGAGTTGCTTCACAATAACGCAGGGCAGGATGGTATAAAGGAAAGTGCACTTGACTAGACATCTGACGACCTTCTGGAAGGAGGTCAGAAGATCTAGGCAGTCACTTCTGCTATAGACTCAGTGTTGGTGTCCTCCAAAATTCATATGTTGAAACATAACCCTAACCTAGAGATGGTATTAGGAGATGGGGCCTTTGGAAGACATTCAAGTCATGAAGGTGGAACGTTCACGAATGAGATTAGTAACCTTATGAAAAAGACCCCAGAGAGCTCCCATTCTTTTGCCATGTGAAGTTATAGTGAAAAGACAACCATCTATGAACCAGGAAGCAGGGTCTCATCAGGTGCTGAAACTGCTGTCACCTTGACTTTGGATTAGCTAGCCTCCAGAACTGTAAGAAAGAAAATTCTGTTGTCTATAAGTCACCCAGTCTATTTGTATTTTGTTACAAAAGCTTGAAATGACCAAGACAACCTGTTGTACCACTTACTAACTACATAAGCTTTATCAGATAACACTGCATTCTGAGTTTTGGTTTTCTCCCCTGAAACCGCAGTGTCTATCTCATGCTCAATGTCTTGGGATTAAAAAAATGTATACAGAAGCCTTTGTACATCCAAGGGCATGATTATTCATAGAATTGTTGAAAGAATATTGATAAACAGTGACAAGGAGAAGAGTAAAAAATGAATTTAGACTCACTAACTTTAAATCGTGTCACAGTATTATGGGCTGAATTATGTCTTCCCAAAACCCATATGGTAAAGTCCTAACCCTTAGTACTTGAGAAAAATAGGATTATATTTGGAGATAGGGCCTTTAAACAGGTAATAAGGTAAGATAGTTTGTTATACAGGTCTGCCCTCATCCATTATGACTGGTGTGCTTATAAGAAGAGAAGGCCTTGACACAGACATTTGAGTACACACAGAGGAAGACCATGTGAGGCCACAGCAAGAAGGTGGCCATCTATAAGCCAAAGGGAGAGGCCTCAGGAGAAAGCAAACTTGCCAACCCATCACAGACCAAGTAACCACAGAAGCATGCATAATTTAGCCAGCACTGGGATGGAAGAGGAGTTTTACATGATTTCTGCTCTCCTGTTCAGGTTTTCAGCTTCTTCTCAGGTCTCTCCTCATTCTACTCTTATGACCCTTTTCTACAAGAGATAGATGGCCAAGTGATGGTGGAGCATTCCAGACACCACTGGGTTGCCTCATTGGCTGTGCTGCTCTGGGGCTGATCTGCTCATTTATATAACTTGTTCTTAGAGTGTGAGCACCTAAAGTGCTCAGTCCTGCCCATCATACAGCCACCACCCAGTCCTGTGCTTGCCACAGTCAGACTCCCATGAATGCTTGCTGGAAGACTGTGGGCCCTTGCAATCTGTTTAGGCACATGACACAGAGTATATTTATGTAATAACATCAAAAATTATAATAAAAATGACAACAACAATAATAGCTATTGCTTACTGAGAACAAAGCACCCAGCCAACAGAGGGTTATTACTTGCATATAAACCATATTTGGATCATTTACATTTGATCCTTTAATTCCTTTTTCCAGGCCAAATTTGGACATTTGGATCTGGAATGACAAGTTGATGTTTTTACCCTGGGAGAGCTGCCTCTCAGCTCATAGTTCAGTTCTGGTGGCATCCTCCATTTTAATCTTTACGGCAGTGCTTTACGCAATAATTTGAATTTTATTGCGCTTTTGCACATATTTTATAAAAATGTATGAAATGGAAAAAGGAAAATGTAAGAGTGCTGGTTTTAATGATAAGTAATTTGATCTCATAAACTTAATTCAATTTAGAAAAAGATGGGAATTATCTGGTTGCCAAAAACGGAGACAATTTATCCTTAATTAGACATTTATTGATCTTAAGCCAGTCAACTGTGGTTCAATTGTCAAAGAAAAGAACAAAATTATAGGCCATGTGCAAACCCATGGTCAAAGATTATGTTTCAAATGGGATGTAATTGAGAATTTTATATTTTTTATAGCACACTGAACATGGAGCCCCAATTGTATAACATGTAATAATGATGTTCAATATTTTTAAATTTGAAAAATTTCGGTAATGTCATGTATAATAAAATTAAGAACCTCATATGTTTTGGTTACCTCTTCAAACAACTCTTTTTTAAATTTATTTTTTAAATTTAAATTGAATTAATTTACATATCATGTATTATTAGTTTCAGAGGTAGAGGTCAGTGATTCATCACTTTTATGTAATACCCAGTGCTCATTATATCATCTGCCCTCCTTAATGTCCATCATCCAGTTACTTCATCCCCCAAGCCCCCTCCCCTCCAGCAACCCTCAGTTTTTTTTCCTATGATTGAGAGTCTCTTATGGTTTGTCTCCCTCTCCGATTTCATCTTGTTTTTTTTTTTTTCTCTCTTCCCCTATGATCCTCTGTTTTGTTTCTTAAATTCCACATTTGAGTGAGATTATATGATAATTGTCTTTTTCTGGTTGACTTATTTCACTTAGCATAATATCCTCTAGTTCCATCCATATAGTTGCAAATGGCAAGATTTTTTTGATGGCTGAGTAGTAGTCCATTGTATATATGTATATATGGACCACATCTTTATCTGTTCATCTGCTGATGGATATCTGGGCTCTTTCCACAGTTTGGTTACTGTGAACATTGCTGCTATAAACAGAGGGGTGCAGGTGCCCCTTCAGATCACTACATTTGTATCTTTGGGGTAAATACCCAGTAGTGCAGTTGCTGGGTCACATGGTGGCTCTATTTTCAACTTTTTGAGGAACTTCCACAGTGTTTTCCAGAGTGGCTGCACCAGCTTGCAGTTCCACAAACAGCATAAGAAGGTTTCCCTTTCTCTGCATCCTCACCAAATTCTGTCATTTTCTGACTTGTTAATTTCAGCCATTTTGTCTGGTGTGAGGTGGTATCTCAGTGTGGTTTTGATTTGTATTTCTCTGATGCTGAGTGATGTTGAGAATTTTTTCATGTGTCAGTTGGCCATTTGTAGGTCTTCTTTGGAGAAATGTCTGTGCATGTCTTTTGCCCATTTCTTGATTCGATTATTTGTTCTCTGGGTGTTGAGTTTGATAAATTCTTTATAGATTTTGGATACTAGCCTTTTAGCTGATGAGACATTTGCAAATATCTTTTCCCATTCTTCTGGTTGTTTTTTGGTTTTGTTGATTGTTTCCTTTGCTGTGCAAAAGCTTTTTATCTTAATGAAGTTCCAATAGTTCACTTTTGCCTTTGTCTCCCTTGCCTTTGGAGATGTATCTGGCAAGAAGTTGCTGCAGTAGAGGTCTCAAACAACTCTTAAAAGTAAGAATAGTCCTCACCACAATAGAGAAATCACATATCTAACAAGTGGCAAAGCTCCAGTCTTAGTTTGCCACAGTGGCTATAACAAGATCCTCTACAGACTGGGTGGGTTAAACAGATTTTTTTTTTTTCCTTCAGAGTTGTGGAGGCTGGATGTTCAAGAGTGAGATATTGGCAGGTTGTTTTTTCTGAGCCCTCTCTCTTTGGCTTACAGATGCTGCCTTCTTGCTGGATCCTCATATTATCTTTCTTCTGTGTGTGCTCACACATCTGTATCATGCTCTCTCCTTCCTACCAGGACACCTGTCGTATTGGATTAGGGCCCTCCCACAGTCATATTCAGATATCCTGGGGGTTAGGACTTCACCATATGAATTTTGAGAGGACACAGTTCAGCCCACAACACTATGACATAAACTGAACTTAATGACTTTAAACTCATTTTGGGGGTCTTGGGGGGAGGGAAGAAGAACTTATGTTGAGAAAATAAGACCTAGCAGAGGTGGCATAGAAGACACGCATAAGGTGCACTTGGGTGGCTCAGTGGTTGAGGTAGATACCTTGGCTCAGGTTGTGATCCTGGGGTCCTGGGATTGAGATCGAGTCCCACATCAGGCTCCCTGAAGGAAGCCTGCTTCTCCCTCTGCCTATGTCTCTGTCTCTCTCTCTGTGTCGCTCATGAATAAATAAATAAAATCTTAAAAAAAAAAAAAAGAAGAAGACTCGCATAATTGGGAGATCCATGTGGGAAGGGCACCAGAGACAGAAAATTAGCCCTGGGAAGTTAAAAATATCTTTCTTTGAAGCAGTTTTGCTTTTCCATTGTTGATAGAATAAGACAAAACAAAAGAAAAAACTAACTAAAACAAAAATAATCTTGTGGTTGTAAGTAGCTTGACCCAGTATAATGTTGATAGAAGAGGCCAGGTATGTATTAGTGTGTTGGGTCTTCATACAATGGATGCTTCACCATGAAATGGCTAAGGTGTTCAGGGAGCTTTTATTAACCTAATCAGGTCATCTTAGAACTTAAATGGGTTCTGGTTACAACTCTTCAAAAACTCTGAACTACTTTCTGCATCCACAGGCTAAAGGGTTATTAAATTAGTTGCATAGAGAGATGGCATTAATACCACGTGATTGAACTAGGACCATCATATTCTAAAAAGCAATTAAAATAGTTCTGACCTTTAAAAAGTAAATCATGAAATTTTTATGTTAAATTTGAACCTGAGAAAAGGCAAATAGTGAATGTAATAAGTATGAATGAGTTATGTAACTGAAAAAAATTTTGGAGAGCTTTTAGTACATAATTTTCTTTTAAAAAGTAATTTAGCAATAATAAAATTCCATTTTTTACATTCCCCTTTATGTTGAAGAAGGCTAGTGCTAAAGACTTGTGAAATATCTCACTATGCATACTTCTGCACATATTCGTACCAAGAAATGCATATTCTTTCATATATATTCATATATATATATATATATATATATATATATACCCAACATTTCATTAATAGCTCATTTTCTCGAGTGTTCAGAAGTCATTTACCTTGTCATTTCAATTGCCAGCACAGTAACACTTGGAAGGAAGCAGATCAACTTCTCAGAAGTAAAACAAGATATTGAGTTCCACTTAAGTATTGAAGTATTAGAATTTAACTCCTTGGAGAGTCCCTCTGTTGTCACAGAGGACACATTTCTAACTAGCTTAATAAGCATGACTTTGAAAATGCAAATTAGAAAAGGGCTTGACCAAAATAGATTCAAAGAAAGTAGATGGGAAGACAGAGAGAAATGACAACAGCAGGCGCAGAGCTTATGGGGGGCAAAGCTAACTTCCTGAGTTTCCATAAGCTTTGATGGCATCACCGCACAGCAACGTAGGTTCCTATCAATGACTCGGAGTCACAAAGACAGAGTTAAACGGTATCGGTGTCACCAATTTAAAAAGGTAGATTAATGTGAAATGTAGAAAAATTTCTATCTGATGTGGTAAAATAAATTGGAGAGAAGGATAAAAATTGGCACATGGTATCTCTGGGAAATGAAATTCTATGAGTTATTTGTTTATTCATTCATTCCTAGATGACATATTAAATACCAACTATTTATTCATTAATCCACCAAAAGTTTGTTAAGTGCCCAGTCCTTAGACTCTAGGGATATACTGATGAATACGACAGATACCACTGTGTGTCCTCTTCTGTTTATATTTTCTTTCATTGGAGGAAACAGACAATACAAAGCAGAGTAATATATAAGGCTTCTGTAGAGAATACAAACGGTGTTAAGTGCTGTTGGCAAAAGTAAGGCCAGGACAGAGGAAAAGCAGGGTGGGGAGAGTGGGAATGCAATTCAATGTAGGTTGGCCAGGGAAGCCCTGAGGTCGAAGGTGATGTTTGGGCAAGGTCTTGAAGGAACTAAGGGAGTGAGCTCCTTGGCTTCTAGAAGGAAGAGCACTTCTGGTGGAGGGGATGGTGGTATGACGTCCTGGAGTAGGGATAGTGCCGGGGGTAGTGGAGAAACAGCCTAGAGGCCAGCAGGTTTCCACTGGGAGTCCTGGGGGTGTGAGAGAGGTGGGGGAGGGGGGAGGAGGAAGAGGAGGAGGGAGATTGGATACTGAAGGGCTGTTGCTCTGGGGGTGTGGGAAGCCATTTTAGTGCTGGCAGTGGGGCACTGACGAGATCTGACCTAGATTTTTAAAAGGATATGCTAGTCAGTGTGTGAACAGACTGAAGAGTGGAAGTTCAAAGGCAGGAGGCTGTTGGGATATTCTTGGCACGAGGCCATAGTGACTTGAAGAAGGTGTTGGTGGCAGAGGTATCCAGAAGGGGTCAGGCTCGGGTTATGCTTTGAGGGCACCGTTGCTGGGATTTACTGATGATGCATCAGATACAGGGGGTTGAGAGAAAAAGAATGGAGTTAGGGGTGATGCCAAGGTTTTTGGCCTGAGCCAACTAATGGAGTCTCCATTTATTCAGAGAATAGAAGACACAGGTTTGAGGGGGTGAGTCAGGCTTAGAATTCCAGTGGGGGTAAGGAGTTTGGCAGATAGATACACAGGACGAGTTCCGGGGAGGGGGGAGAGGGCTGGCTGGAGGTATAAATTCAGAAATTGTGAGAGAAGAAGTAGTATATGCAGGCTCAAGGGACAGTCTGTGGGTTAGGATAATGTTAGAAACAAATGATGAATATGTAATCTTTCCCTTTAAGCAGTGAAAACACAGAAATAAAAATAACCAAAAGAAGAGGGCGGAATGCATAAATAGTTAAAAGAAAACAAAAGGTGCCCACTGGTACGCTGGGAATTATGAAGAAGCAGTGCGTGTGACCAGTGGAGCGTGATGCAGGAGAACACGATCAAAATGCTTCCTAAGGAAATTAGGGAATGCTTCACACAGAAGAGGGACTTGTTTACTCAGTCTTAAAAGGGAAGAAAGAATTTTTGACAGGAAGAAATAGACGGAGAATGTAATCCAGGTCAAAAGGCCGTTGTTAGCGAAAACACTCAGAGAAGAGATCACTGATTATTTTTGGAGAGGGATGAGAATATTTTTACCAGATTCTCATCTCTAAAGGACCTTAATGTTCCATGAGAATTCGTTAGCAGGCTGGGTGGTGCCATTTACTAAACTGTGTCTTAAGTTGGAGCATAACATACCCACTGAAAAAGGCGCAAATCTTAAGTGTGTAGTTCAATGAAATTTTATCCCATGAAAATACCCTTTTAACCAACATCTTTGACCCAAAACCACCAGCACTCAAAAAAACCTCATTACTCCATCCCCTAAACATGGAGGAAGCCACTACTCTGACTTCTAGCACCATCCATTTAATTATGCCTGATTTGAACTTTACGTAAATGGAACCATTTACTTATACTCCTTTTTTTTTTTAAGATTTTATTTCTTTATTTGAAAGAGAGAGAGAGAGAGAAAGCACAAGCAGGGGGAGCAGCAGGCAGAGGGAGAGGAGGAAGCAGGCTCCTGGCTGAGCAGGGAGCCCAACGTGAAGCTCTATCCCGGGACTTGGGGATCATGACCTGAGATGAAAGCAGATGCTTAACCAACTGAGCCACCCAGGTGTCCCTATACTCTTTTGTACCAAGCTTTTTTCAGTCAGTGTTTTGAAGTTCACATAGATTGTGGCTGGTAATAGTGGTTTGTTCCTTTTCTTTTCTGTGAATACTGTAATTTATTTCTTCAATCCACTATTGATGAGCATTTGAGTTGTTTTCAAGTTTTGGCTCTTATAATTACACTGCTATAAACATTCCTGTGTGTGTCTTTCAGCGAACACATGCATTTCTTCTGGGCATTTGCTTGAGAATGGAGCTACTAGATCATAGGTCTTATAAATGCACAGCTTTTGTAGATACTACTGCTAGTTTTCCAAAATGACATTTACCATTCACCATTAAACTACTTTTACGGTGCATAGTAATTCCAGTTCCTTCGCATTCCTGCCAACACTTGGAATTTGGACCTGTCAAGTAGAATTTATTTCTTAGGTTATATACATTTTAAGCCATTCTAGTGTGCATTGTGCTAAGTTATTATGATTTTAATTTGCATCTTCCTGATGACTAATGATATTTAGTACCTTTTCTTATGTTCAATTATATTTGAATGTTTCACTTATACTGGCTTATTTGAGTTTTTTTGCCCAATTCTAATGGGTTGCCTGTCTTTTAAATACAGATTTCTAAGCATACTTTGTATATTCTGGACACAAGTACTTTGTCAGATAAACTTTACAAGTATCCTCTTCCATGTACAATGCATTTCACTCGCTCAGTAGTGTCTTTATTTTTAAAAATATTTTATTTATTTATTTCAGAGAGAGAGAAAGGAAGGGAGGGAAGGGGGACAGGGAGAGGGAATTTGAAGAAGACTCCATGCTGAACACAGAGCTGGACCCGGGGCTCTATCTTACCACTGTGAGACCACTACTTGAGCCATGGATGCTTAAGCAACTGAGTCACCCAGGCACCCAGTAGTGTGTCTTTTAAAAATTTTTTTTATTTTTAAAGATTTTATTTATTTATTCATGAGAGATACAGAGAGATAGAGTCAGAGACATAGGCAGAGGGAAAGCAGGCTCCCAGCAGGGAGCCCGATGTGGGACTGGATCCCAGCACCCCAGGATCACTCCCTGAGCCGAAGGCAGACGCTCAAACGTTGAGCTACCCAGGTGTCCCCCCAGTAGTATCTTTAAATGAACATATTTTCTTTTTTATCTTAAAGAAGTCTTGATTATTCATTTTCTATAAACGTTATATTTACTGATGAAAAAAAACCCAAATAAATAGCCAGGTAAGTAGATAGGTCTACCTAGTTCCATACATTGCATATTAGGTACACATGTGCATATGTACTTATGACACACCCACAATATTGTTTAACCCAATATTTGGGCACCTTGTGGCCCAGCTAAGTTGACATATAAAATTAATCATCACAAGTAATTATAATTAAAAAGGTTATTTTTCATCATAAAATTAATATATGTTGTGGAATTTTGGAGAGCTGAAAAAAAGGCTCACAACTCACTGCCTAATAAGGTACCTGGCACTTAATAAATTCTCTAAGATTGTACACTTAGTGAATGAATTGATAAATGAATGAAAGAATAAGAATATACCCGGTGGGGAGGGGGTGTTGTTAGTATCTTAGTGTTGGCTGCTTTTTCCCCCTATGCATCTTTTTTGTTTTATGTACTTTTGAAAATGTATGTATTTTTAAATTACGTTTTGTTTGGACTGTTTGATTTTCAGTATTGAGTCACTTGTTTCTACTAAACAAATATGAACACTTATCATCTGGTATATTCTCATCTTCTTAATTAACATGATGTGAAGATAAAGCACGTGCTATATCAATCCGTCTTGCACCAAAGTCTCTTTATGACAAATGTAAAATACTCCTGGATGCACATATATTTTAATCTAATGGAAACTAGTTGAGTTATGTGATCAAACACATTTTTTTGAAATTTCTATAATTATCAAGAAAACTCAGAAATTGTCTGTGTACCATAAATTAGGGCAATGTGTATGTGAGTGTAAGAAACATCTATTTTAGTTTATTTGACTTTGGCTTTAGTTCCATAGGATTTGAGTTTCCTATGATTGAGTCTAAATAAGGAGAAGCATATGAAAAAATAAGAGATCAGAATGCAAGACTTGGTGCCTTGTTGGGCAGGGGACAGAAGCCAAAAAGTGCCTCGGGCAGAAGAACAATTCATTAATTACCAGTGGAAAAAGTTGAATCTAGGACACGTCTTTCTTGATGTGACATAGAAAGGCTCGCCAGTTGGAGCATGAAAATAAAAGACAAATATGTGTGTTCGGGTATTAATTTTGTTACCAATACATTGGGTTAATAAGATATTCCATCCTTACCATAGATTCCCTACTATGAAATGAGGAAGGCATTTCTGGGGGTTAATTTTGACAGTTTGATTGTGAAATCATAATTTTATAATGTAAAAGTTATGGAAATTAATTCACTCATAATGTGCACTGGATAGCTCTGATATGCACAGTATTCTATTTGTAGTTATGGGATGGAAAAGAAGTATAACCCTCTTGCAATGGTTGAATATTTGTGCCCCTCAAATCTCATATGCTGAAATCCTAACCCTGAGGTGACAGTGTCTGGATGTGGGTGCGTTGGGAGGTGATGAAGCCAAGGGGGCCAGAGCCCTCACAAATGGGACTAGTATCCTTATAAAAGAGGTTCTGATGGAGCTCCTGGGTGGCTCAGTCGGTTAGCATCTGCCTTCAGCTCAGGTCATGATCCTGGGGTCCTCGGTCGAGTCCCACATCAGGCTCTGCCCTCAGTGGGGAGTCTGCTCCTCCCTCTCCCTCTGCTGCTCTTGTTGCTTATGCTCTCTGTCAAATAAATAAACACCCCCCCCCAACAAAAGAGGCTCCGAGGGATCCCTTGTCTCCTATCTTATGAGGACTCAATGAGAAATCTGCCCTCTACAACCCAGAAGAAAGGCTTCATCAGAACGTGAGCATCACTAATGGGATTGGCACCCTCATCCAAGGGCCCCCAGAGAATTCTCTCCCCTTCCCATCAGGTGAGGATATAATGAGAAGGCAGTAGTCTGTGACTCAGAGGAGGATCCTCACTAGAGCTTGACCCTGATAGTGGAGACCCAGCTTCCAGGGCTGTGAGAAATAAATCTCTGTTGTTTATAAGCTACCCAGTCTGTGGCGGTTTGTTATAGCAGCCCTAACCAAGACATCGCTCTATCTTTGTGGTACTTCAAGAAGGACTCAGCACACAGCAGGTGCTTAATAAATGCTACACTGAAGGTCGCTGCCCTTGCGAAGCTGGCATCTATTTGGGGAAGATAAAAGACCCATCTGCAGCCTGTGAAACACAGCAGACCTTGCCCAAGCCCCAAGTGAGTGTCTAGGCAAGGGTGTCACAGAAGCTGGACGGGCCTGCCTGGGAGCTAGGATCCGTAGGTGGAAAGATGAGGAAGGTGCCACAGGCAGGGCAGGGAGCTGCTGGCAATTGCACCGTTTCTGGGGGTGGAACAATCCACCTACCTTAAAAGGCTTGTTTTGGGAAGCAGCAGAAGGTGGGAAGGTGCAGCTTCAAAGAGCCCAGCGCCTGCCTTGGCCCTGAGCTATCATATGGGGACTTTGTTCTTTATCCAGTAAATAGTGCTTGCCTTTGTTTTTGAGCAGAAGAGCCTTCAAGTAGCATTTTTAGAAAGATCCACTAAGTATGAACCAAAGGAATGAACTGGAGAGGACCCCAGCTGGGAGCAGGAAGCTATTAAGAAATTTTTAGCGGGGTGTAGTTCTGAGACGGGGAGAGTCTGGCTTTGGGAAACGGGAGGAAGAGGAGGACGGTTCAAAGGCTGTGATAGTGGGTTCCTGGGGAGCTAACAGAGTGTGGTAACCGGAGAGGGCCCCCGGAGGAAAAGGAGAGTGATGGACAATCACAGGGGACTGGGAGGATCAATGAGCCTCTGGCAGAAAGAACACAGAAGAAGGCAAGGAGGAAGCCAGGGGAAAGGGAGAAATAGATGACTGCAGTTTCATAGGGACACACCCTGCCGAAGGGGGCAGCACCTAATTCGGTGTCTACAGAACACCTTCTGGGGTGCTGGGCACTCTTCCAGGTGTGGTTTGTCATTGGTGAGAAGCCAGAGCAGTTGCTTAGAGACCCGCAGGTGGTTGGAGGTTTGCAAACGCAGGTGGATGCAGGGAGGAGGCTGCAGAACCAGCTCGGAAGGGCCCCCTGGAGGCCTGCGGAGCCCATGGCACAAGCGACTCCTTTTAACCCCGTTTACTTCTCACTTGAGTCACTTAGTCTGGAGTAGCCCATCTGGGATGGGGCGACTGACCCTCCAAGGAAACAGCGGCGGCCAGGGTTCTGAAATCATTCTTCATGCCCTGTCGGCATCCCATCGTGGCCATACGTTTTCTTTGAAAAAAATTTCTTTCCGCGGACCTGATTTCCACTCGCAGATGCAGCAGCATCTTGGAACAAAACCCAAACGGGATCTGCTGGTGCACGTTCCTGTCGGCCAGGGCTGGGGACAGTGATTGGCAAACTGAATCGCGGTGGAATGCTTAAAATTCATGAGCCAGAGAATTACTGATGTGTAATATTCAAAAAAAAAAATGCAGTGAGTGCTAAGTATCTTTGACACGTTCCCTAAAGCTTTAACCATCGTGGGGAAAAAATGTTAGAAGTCTGTCAGGAACATATTGGGTTTTCCTAGAGCATATGGTGATGAAATAGAATGTCGTTCCATGAGAAAATATTGTCATACCGGCTTCCTGGCCCGACGTGTCACAGGCACTTTCTATTTCTGTTCTGCACTTGTCTTTCTTTTGTGCCCTTTATTTCTGGGATGAATTTCCTTCCTGGTCTTGGAAGAATGTCATTGTTTCACCCCCTCTCTCTGTTTCTCTTGGCCATTCCTTTGTTTTCATTCTCCCTTCCCAAGTCTTTTGTTCTCCACACTGAAATCTCTATACCGTGTTTCAAGACTGGGAGGTGTGCGCTTTGATCAAGTTTTTGTTTTGACGACACGAAGAGAGTTTTCATCTTCCAACCCTTTCTCCCCTACATGGTTTGTGTGCCGCTGTTTCATCCTTTTTCAGGAGGACTTGCTTTCATCCCAGACCTGGCCGGGTTGCAAGAATGGAAGTGCTTATTCTCTAGCTTGCACTAAAAAAAAAAAAAAAAGAAAAGAAAGACAGAAAGAAAAAAATCCATTTTTATTTCAAGAGGATGATGAACAGAAAAAAAAGAAAAAGTCAATGGGCCCTTTTACCACATTCTCTGTTTGGTCCCCCTTGGGCTCTTTTTTAAGCATTGAAAATGTTCCCAGAGTTGGTCTAACCCGCATCACCCAGTTGGATTGCAGGCACTATTGTGGGTTGGCCTCCCTGGGGTGGGTGGATGGTTGGTAAGTTCAATATCCAAATTCCTGGAATTGTCGTGTTAGTCTGTTTTGTCAGGCAACTAATGAGCAAGGCAGTCTTCCCTGAGGGTTTTTATTATTTTAGAGTTGTAGAGGCCAAGTGGGCATTTCCAGTTGGCTCTGAATTTCACAGTCTTTACTATCTGCTTTCAAGAATGAAGACTCAGTGAGTTTGGATGAATTATTCCTCCACATAGTTCCTCCAAATCCTCTCCCTCTCCCTGGTGAGGACAATGGAAGCCTCCCTCTAAAGGCAACTGAGATGTAGTGAGTTTTAAATTCCATACCAGAAAAGAGGCTGGGACAACGTGGCTGAAAGCTGGACCCAAACAAGGATTGGGGAGGCACTTCACCTGGGCTACGTCCTAGCTGCTGGGGTTCCCTGGGGAGCTGGTTCAGTCATCTGTAGCACTGAAGAGAGACTTACCTTTGACTTGAAGCAAGACAGAGGCTTGAGGTCACAGCCAATTCAGGGCGAGTAGGAGCAGTGTGGCAGACAAACATTCCCGGCAAGGCCACGAGCTTCCAGAGGAATGATCTGGATGTAAACCTTTCAGACAAATACTATTTGGAAAGCTGTAAACCTTGTTCCTTAACAAAATCACCATTAGGTTGCCACATGGAGAAGGAGGTGTGCAGAAATAGAGAGACAGGATATGATGCTGTTCCTCCTCATACCCATTAATGACCCCTGTTGGTGATGCTATTGGATTTTTCTGGAATTGAATGAGATTTCTATCGATGCTGGAAACTTGTGGCGGAATGTCAAAGCCTCCTGATAAAACGCCTCCCCTCAAACCTCCCATCTGTTTGCTCTGATGCAGGACTGTCACCAAGAATCCAAATCCAGGACAGCAGCCAAGTGTGGGGTCGGGAAGTGTGGGGTCGGGAAGGCAGGGTCTGCAGGAATGGAACACGGTTTCTTGGAAATAAATTCATGAAATACAAGGAAAGGACTTTTTGCAGGCCATGGCAAGTGCTCTGGTTTTCTTCCTTCCCCCTGCCTTTCTCATTCTTTCCTTTCTCCTTCTCCTCCCTAGCTCTCCTACTTCCTGGATTCAATCTGTTCTCTGTATTAGTAATACATATATCTCTACATTGCAGGTTATCCGTTCCGCACCCGTATTGCTCTAAAATTACTTAGATTGGCCCATGAATGTCACTGAAATGTCTAAATCACAATACTGTTGCAAACATTGTTTTCTTTCTTAAGATTAGTTAAATAGTTAAATTCCACTATAGCTTTTCATGTCTCCATTTAAAACCACTTTATTACCTTATTTAGATTGTACTTAGAAACCTCTGTGTTTTTGCTGAAGCCTCCTGCTGGAATATTCTTTTCCCCATTTCTCAATTATTGAGGCCCTTCTCACTGGTCAAAGCCCAACTCAAAGGCCACTTTTTCTGGAAGACTTGCTTTCAACAAATTTTTATTGAGGGCCTTCTCTGTGCCAGGTCGTGTTGTAAGGGCTGGTGCATAGCAGTGAAAAAGGAAAAAGTCCCTGCTCACATGGGATTTACATTCTGGGAGTTGAAAATAGCTACTGATAAATAACCAAAAAGGTAGATATGTAACATGTCAGGGAATATAGGAGGTAAAGTAATAAAGTAAGATAAAGAGAGGTAAAGGGCTAGAAAGTGATGGAGAAACCAGCAAGGAGACAATTTTGCACTCCCTTTTGCACTCCTGCAAAATATAATTATACTTTAAAAATATGATACACCTTTTTATACATGAGAAAATGACTCAAATGCCTTAGATATTGTAAACTGCTTACAGACGGAAAGTTATTTAGCTTTGTATTCACCAGTGCCTCATATACAATAGGCACCCGACGAGTGTGCAGTACACCTGACATTGGCAGGACGGGGGAAGTGACAACTTATCCATAACACCACTGATACATGTAGGTGTCGTGTGATCTAAGTCATGTCAAGAAATGGAGAAATATCACCTTGTCATTTGGAGAGCAGGAAGCGACAAGGGAGAGAGGAATCAGTCTTCTGAGGCTGGAAGTCTGTCCATGGTGAAGGTGAGAGAAAGCCAAGGAGGCAGGCATACAGCAGGACGTGTGCTGAGAAGGGTCAAGTCGGGGAGAGAGAGAGACAGGTTGCTGCAGCAGAAGGACTCATTGGTGATGCTCTTCTAGGAAAGAGTCCCTCCTTTTCCCCTGGTTTGCAAGCCTAAGAACCCCCAGTGGCTGGGATTTCAAAGAGCACTTTGCATTTCAGCATCTATATGGTACCCCTTTAAGGTAGCATGGGCCATTTAATATTTATTTATATTTAAATAATGGGCCATTATTAAATAATGGGTCATTTAATATTAAATGCTGTCCTCCATTAATTAAGCATCTGTCTTGGATAACCTTTTGGTAAGAGTACTAGCAAGACCAAATCTGTTCTGTAGTTCAGCTGTTTCCAGGGGTATTAGGGTTGGGATAAGTAGTGAATGGAAAGAAGGCCAACAGTGTAAATCGTCTGTGTAGCTCATGACCAAGAAGTTCATGATAGTATAGAACCACAGATCTGAGGAGCTTTTTTTTTTTTTTTTTTAAACCAAGAGGACACATGTGTCAGGCACTATGCTAAGCATTTTACTCATCACATCATGTCTTACTTTCGTATTGCTCTTCTCCATCGTACAGATACTTCCAATCTCTTGACTGGATCTTTCCAACAACCTTGGGAGGTGGCCTTCACTGTGTCTGGCCTTTCGATAAGGTGAGGGGCACAGGCCTTGCCAGTGAGCTGAGCAGAGTCCCACACATTCAGAGGGCTGTGGACTCCAAACTCCTGTGCTCAGGCCACATATAGTAAATTCACGAATCTATAGATTTTAAATGGGGCTGGATATTGGCCCAGGGGTCATGCTACTTTCTAACGTTGAAATGAGCCAGCTTCCTCCAGCCCATCGGCTGTCCAGTCAGATAGTGAGGCAGTGGTGCATTTTGAAGCTGTGTTGAGAGAAGCTTTTTTTTTTTTTTTTTTTTTGCTTGTCTTCCCTGGAAGGCTGTTTTTTCAAATTGTGCAACACTTTTGCTAGAGAAGAGTCATCTATTTTGAAAATTTGAGAACACTGGAAAACTTTTTGCATCTGAGAGAAATCAGTGGGTACCTCTTTCTTCTTCATATTGATGTAGTTTTGTAGTTTTTGACTACCTTTAAATATGGAAGGGAAAAAAACTCAATATATTTTAAGTGAGTAAATAGGGCCTTAATTTAAATCTATATCTATTATTGACAATCTGATATGCTTTTAAATGACTCAAAAATATTTTCTTTAGTCTTTTTTTTCTCCCTCTCTCTATTTTGTGAGCTCTCACGAGGCACAAATGAGGCATAAGAAACCAAAGTGATTTATGCAGGTTTTATCCAGTGGGTAATAAAATTCTGAGAGTAGAGAACCCAGGCTAGGAAAAGTCTCACACTCTTTTTTTCTGGTTTCTTTACTTTATGTGAATTCTCTAGTGGCTCACAAAGTTGCTAGCATAACCTTTAGAAATGTTTTGCTCATGAAATGGGGGTATTGATTCCTTGGTTTACCCTTTTTCTCCTTCTTACTCAGATTCCCTTTCACATCCACAAGAGGGAAGGAAAGAAAGAAACTATTGGAACCAAATACTGAAATCATGGATAAAGATGAAGACTGCGAACGAATAAAGCTAATGCTTTAAAGTTGGTCTGATTATTACATTAAGATTTATTTTCCCAGAAAAAAGCTAGTTGTCCTTGTATTCTGAAAATCACCATGTGTGAGTGGTTGTATGTCATTAGTGACACATGGTATATATATATTTTTCTAAATCAAAATGACTCCTGGGCTTTGGGAAGATGGAATCATAAACTCAAATACCTACATAAGCTGAGTTGTAGGAGAGAGTGAAGTGCATGGTGTGAAAGACAATGAGATTTGCCTGGAGTATGGAGACTTTGAAGAAGTCTAAGTGTGAATTTGGGCTCTGGACAGCTGCATTTCCCAATATTCCAAGCTGGGCATCTAGATTTATATGTGAAAGCCCCCAATTAAAAATTGGTATCCAAGTCAAGAGTGGGTACCGGGCCACCAGAACACACTAACCGACTGGCCTCAGCTTGGGAGAGGCCCTGATTTTATCTCGAACATATTGGATCCCTCTGCACATTTTTATTGTTTAATTTCATTTCAAAGCCAGAAACAGCTACAATGAAGCCATAAGAACATGGGAAAAACTACTGGGACATTACTGTTCCAAAGACGTCTATTCTAAATGGTTCAGAGAAACACTGTTTTAGAGGAAATTATAAGAAGGTCCTTTACATTCCAAATGAACAGTGACTATGGTGTTTGGGAAGGGGAAAGTGAGTATATTATGCAAGCAAGTATAAATAAATAAAATCTGGCTAATCTTTCAAGGCTGTCCTTAAATACCATGTATGCTGCCTTAAAACCAAATGTGACATCTGTGCTGTCCACCAGCGTACTGTAGTATTTGTATTCAGGGTGATAGTCAATGAGTGACTTAACAATAGGATCGTCACGGATCATGGCCTATCAGAGGGTATCCAGCATTTTAAGAGACCAGTACAGCTATGGTCTGTACTGATGTACACGAGCTAAATACAAACCCTGTTTATATCATACACAATAACCCAGAACTTTGTTGCTTAAAGAGTAGACCTCAGACCAGCAGCAGCAGCAGCACCACCTGTGTGCTTACTAGAAATGCAAAATCTGGGGTGCCTGGGTAGCTCAGTTGGTTAAGAGTCCGACTCTTGATTTCAACTCAGGTCATGATCCCGGGGTTGTGAGATCAAGCTCCGCATTGGGTTCTGCACTGGGTGTGGAGCCTGCTTGAGATTCTCTCTGTCTCTCTTCCTCTGCCCTTCCCCTGGTCATGTGTGCACGTGCTCTCTCTCTCAAAAAGAAAGAAGAAAGAAAGAAAGAAAGAAAGAAAGAGAGAGAGAGAGAGAGAGAAAAAGAAAGAAAGAAAGAAAGAAAGAAAGAAAGAAAGAAAGAAAGAAAGAAAGAAAGAAAAGAAATACAGAAACTCAGGCTCTACCCTAGACTTACTGAATCAAAACCAGCTAATAGGATCCATATGTGATTGGTGCACACAGTCCAGTTGGAGAGCACTGTCTTGGAACATTTGGTAGCTCTTTTTGCTATGTACCATACCTCCACTTGTATCAAAGTCATTTGAGGTCTTCTTTGTGACTACAGGCAGACTATTACTTTGTTGAAGGCAGAGGCTCCATTAAAAAAAATCCTACTGTGAGCACTGGGTGTTATACTATATGTTGGCAAATCGAACTTAAATAAAAACAAATGAAAAAAAAAATCCTACCACTGCACTTGGCATCTTGGCCCTAGGAAGGTTGAAAAATTTGTATTGAATGGAAGGGAGACAGTGAAAGAAAAAAAAAATGTCACAGCAATAATTATAATCAGCGACTCACATGTGTTGGGTGCTTCTCCATGCAAAATGTGGGGTTCAGTATGTTACAAATCTTATTTTATTTAGTCCTCACAATTACAAAGAAGGTAGAAACCTCCTGTGCAGATGAGGGGACTGGGGATTCCCAAGGTTAAATAATCTGTGCTGGGAACGAAGGGACAACGAGGGGGCACCTTTGTCCTATGCCAAGCCTACCACACTGATAGCTGGCTTGGGTTGGTAGATGTGAATGAAGGACAAAAGAGAACATGATTGGAAGAAAACTCTTTTAAGTCTGAGATGGGGAGAAGGCTGTTTTATTCTTGATGGTATCGGAGGATTCATCAATAATTGTCTCCAGGATCTGGCCCCTGAGATGAAATGCTTCCTTTTACAACTGGGAATATTTGCTGGTGAACATTCATCCTCGGCCAGAAGATGGAGCACTTTTGTCTTCATATTTTATTGATTCATCTGCCTGGAGATGAAAGGGCAAGCAAGACCGCCTTTGCCTGTGACAGTCGTTTTGCTTTTTTCTCCTAAAGAAGCAAAAGGAATTAGGAACTCAGCTAAATGTAGGAAGGATGATTGAGAGCGGGGAGAGGAAAAAAAGGGAAAATGTCTCTTGGCTTTTCAGACCCTTCCAGCAGGAAGCAAAGAGCTTGATAGATTCTGTGCCACAGGAAGACCTAGTAACAATTTAATGGGTCCACTAGACAGTGCTATTATGGGGTGATAGGCAGTATATAATTATTTTTAACATGCACATGTGGTTAGGGCTTGAAATGTATCACGGTGCTGTCCAATACTTCAGAAGTGCGGATGAACAATTCTCCCTGTGTACTGGGAAGGAAACCAGTCTAAGTAATCCACTGGGGGATAAAAACATGAAATGTAGAGTTTGATGAAATTAAGTCTCTGTAAGAAGAAGTGAGATTCCCTCTTAATAAGCAAGCTTTGAAATATTTTAAATTGCTCTTAGGAGGAAATGTCTTCAGTAGTTCACAAAACTCTCACTTGGAAAGAATTGTCTTAAGCTGCATTTGCATCCTGTCTGAAGAACTAGGTGGTGAGTAAGGCAGAGATTTTTGTCACCTCTTAACAATTAGCTTCAGGAGATATTTGTTTAGTTAAACATCACTACAAGTGAAACAAAATATCAGAATATGTTAATAATCTCTCCGTAATCATATACGCCATTGCCACTACAACCTCAGAGAACCCCTCCACCAACGTTCTGGAAGCATATTATCTGTGGAATCCAAGAATCTATTAACATCAGGTTGATTGAAAACCATCCATGCTTTTATACGTATTGTCAAAAGTTAGATGAACAGGTCTTATGAGTCATTTCTTAAATTTCAAAATTAATGTCTTATGATAATTTATTCAAAATCCATATGCAATTACATATCTAAACTTCCATAATTATTTTTTCTGGGATAATAATAAAAAATTGGCTCCTCTTAAACTCATCCTTTTGGTTATTTAGAATCATAGTATTCTCTTATTGGATGCTTAGGTGATTCAGATAATGCTTCAAATATAGGATCTTAGCCAAAACATACGTTAAATTCTGTTTTGGAATGAAATGCAAACATTTGTAATTGGGATTCAGAACAATTTAAATTATGGAAAAATTTTTAAAGATTTTATTTATTTATTCATGAGAGACACACAGAGAGAGGCAGAGATATAGGCAGAGGGAGAAGCAGGCTCCTTCAGGAAGCCGATGGAGGACTCGATCCTGGGACCCCGGGGTCACAACCTGACCCGAAGGCAGACATTCAACCACTGAGCCATGCAGGTGCCCCTGAATTGTGGAAATATTTTTTAAAACCTCAGGCTCTGTATTTTATTTTATGAAAATCAAACAAAATTTATCATAACACAATGACAAGTATTTTGGCTATCTCAGTGTTTTATGTTCACAAAATACTCAAGATTAGTGAGAATCCTCTTCCTGAATCAAGAGACCTTTAAAATGGCTTTTCATTTTTTTCTACTTAAGACAGGAGTTGAGAGAAAGACTCCAAAAAACTGTCTAGCTTTGAATTGAGACTGACACCAATTCCTCTACATGTCTCAGTCTCCGAATCCAGAGCATGGAAATGCCTGGAAGGGAAGTACCTTCTCTTCCCAGCCAGTACTCCTGTCTCACAGGAGAGACTGCAGCTGGAGCAGTTACTAGTTGAAGCTCTGGAGATTGGCTTCAGATGTTAGTTTTGCCACTTATAGTTACGGGACCTGGGATAAACCCTCTGAGTCTCATTTTCATCATTTGTAAAGGAAGGGTGATAAATAACAACACCTATGTAAAAAAAATTGGACTAAATGAGATGGTGCAGATACAGGACTTGGCAGTGTTAATCCTGAAAAATGCCCCCAAACAGCTATTTTTATATTTTATTATTATTATTATTATTTAAAGATTTTATTTATTTATTTATGACAGACAGCAGACAGAGAGAGAGAGAGAGAGAGAGAGAGAGAGGCATAAACACAGGCAGAGGGAGAAGCAGGCTCCATGCAGGGAGCCTGACATGGGACTCGATCCTGGGTCTCCAGGATCACGCCCTGGGCCAAAGGCAGTGCTAAACCGCTGAGCCATCTGGGCTGCCCATATTTTATTATCAAACAGCTATTATTATTATTATTATTATTATTATTATTATTATTAAAATAGGAGAATAGAATCCTATGTCTTCATTTATTTATTTTCTTAAGGTTAGTCTTTTTAAAACTTTTTATGTATTTTCGAGAGAGAGGTAGCTTGTGTGTGTGTGAGTGGGGTTGGGCAGAGGGAGAAGGAGAATCTTAAGCAGGCTTCACCCCGGTGTGGAGCCCGACACAGGGCTCAATCTCATAACCTTGATATCATGACCTGAGCCGAAACCAAGAGTCTGATGCCTAACCCACTGAGCCACCACCCAGGTACCCCTCCCTTGTCTTCATTTAGTCATTAAATAAATCAACTTGAATTGCTACCATTTAATTTTATTTCTGAAATAATATTTCGTATTTATTTTATTACATAAGCAGTATACAACCATTATAATTACAAATTATAAATTCATATAATAAGAAAAAAATCATTCCGTCTTACCACCCAGAGAAGACATCTGTAATGACAATAACTACACATGTGCGCGTGCACACACACACACACACATACCTTTTTTTCCATGCAGAGCTGTGTCTCTGTGAGTCATAATTACATTTAAAACAAAATGGTGTAAACACTCTACACATGTTTGTTAAAAGCACATGTACTGGAGTCAAACTGCCTTGATTTAACTCCTGACTTTGCCACTCAATAACGCACATGACCTTGGGCAAATTATTGCCCTCTTTTCTTTATCTGTACAAGGGGACTATCTAGAGGATCTCCTTCAAAAGGTTGTAAGGATTAAATACAAATTTATATAAAGCATAGTACGCTTAATTACAGAAATCACTGAGTAGGATGTATCTTTTAAGGATCCCATTTTAAGGACATTTCACTGGTAAAACACCAGGATCCAGTGCAGATCTGTTCCCATTACTACTCTTCTCTTTCTGCCACCTTGATGCCTTTAATTGTTCACATTAACATCATTGAAATTCCTCTGAGTTGTGCCTTATTAATGGAGAATTCTAGTACAGTTCAGACAAAATGCTCACAATAAGATGATTTCTCCCAATTCAATTTAGGGAGTAAGAACTGGATCTTATACTTGTTCATATTCTCCAGATATCCATAAACTATGTTTTGAATTTTAAAATTTTGGTGCCTTTTGAAAGGGTACTAGAAAAATTGATTAAGTAACATTCACTAACTCAGAAAATGTCTACTCAGTATCTTACATAAGTAACTTGGATTTCTTACTTTAGAAAAGGTGATTGGGGAATCCCTGGGTGGCCCAGCGGTTTAGTGCCTGCCTTTGGCCCAGGGCGCGATCCTGGAGTCCCGGGATCGGGTCCCACGTTGGGCTCCCTGGCATGGGGCCTGCTTCTCCCTCCTCCTGTGTCTCTGCCTCTCCCTCTCTCTCTCTCTCTATCATAAAAAAATAAATAAATCTTAAAAAAAAGAAAAGGTGATTGAATAATTTTTTTAATACAATATTGCTTGAACTGCATTAGAAAATTCTTTTGGCTTTGCTTTCAGGTCCTTGTAGCATTAAATATCTTTTCTTAAGTTGGCATTTGCTGTTTGCTATTTGTCCAAAATGTATGGACAAATAAGGCAAAAGATGAAAGTAATGCCCTAAAAAATTGAAATTTCTCCAAAGATGACTGTAACAAAAATTACCCAGGCAACTTTATAATTAAAGCCCTTGATAAAATGCAAATGTAAAGTGAGTTTTTTGGAGGAGACTCTCTTTCTGCATTCTCCTTTTAAAAGATTAATTCATTTAACTGAAACCAACCATAGGAAGGAAATCCTATGCAGGCTTGAAATTTTGTTTGGAAACAGTTAGGTTCTGTCCTTCCCAAAATATAGATGGTGCAATTAATGGGGAACTTGGCTAGAGCAAGATTGTTGACAAGATGTAGCTAGAATATTTAAGCTATTTTTAGTTATTATGCTGTTTGTACTTAATAACATTTGACGTGAACAGTCACTTACATGGAAGTTATCCTTTTAACATATAATGAGGAAATAGTTGGCATTTGTTTTGGGAAAACATTCAATTTTTAGTAAAAAAATAAAACAAAACAAAAAAAACACCCTACACACCAAAGAGATAAGTATCCTCATTGACTTGAAGTGTGGAGAAATTGTATTAGGATATATAACACTTAACGTAGAACACTACAATTGTAAAACTTATTCTGAAGAAGTAAAAATTCTCATCTACAAAACATTTTAACACTTTTTTTTCTTTCAAGTATATCTAGTCCCTGAAAGTAGCCTGATAAAATTTTGTCTGGTACAGAAAATTGGGGGAATTGCTTTAATACATAATAATGGTTTTTAACCAACATTGTCAGTAAAAGGGGTCCTTCTAGAGTCCTTGAAAATACTTAAAAACAGCTTCCCTGTCTGCAATAGATTGTTTCGATTATGGCCTTTCTCTCACTATTTTGTCCTTCATAGGTAATAAAAACTAGTTTGCATTTTGTCCTTGTTAAACACCACACGTCTCTAGCGAGTGGGGCATGAAGTAATGAGATGTAACACTTCAGCATTGCGTGAATCCTTCCCATAAGGGAATGAGTCATCCAAATCAGAGAGTAGATGTTCCGCCTCTGGAGTTTGCTTCCCTGTGCATGGGGTTCAAGCTTCCCTCCACGTCCTGGCTTCCTCTGCAGACCCGGAGAGCTCTGGAACTCCCAAAGGATTCCCTTCACTGGGGCCCTGGTCTGTGCTCAGGATCTCATTAGACAGAGTCAACTGGGAATCCAAGCAGGCAGCTCTCATTGTTTCTAACACCACAAATCCAAAAGTTGCCTGGAAGCCCAACACATGACATGTCCAACAAAAGGAGAACATGTTTTTGTTCCTGCTGCCGACTTGATTGGTTTAGGAAGCCAGACAAGTCTGGACAGTGAAATGACTCAGGAACAGAATCTGCGAGAAGGCTGGTAGGAAGCATCATGACTGCCTCTCTCCATTCTTTTTAGTATTCGCTAGGGCTGGGTGTGAGTGTGCGTTTAGTTTATTCTTCTGTCAAAAAGTCACACATAGACCTAGCTTATAATCATAAAAATAACAAAGTAATACATAGACAAGTATTATAATAAAATAAGAACAGTGCCCAGCTGTGCCTTAGCCCACCTCATTTCCCTTTTCTGGTTCCTTACCTGGGAAGTAACTGCTTACAAATTTTTCAACTCCTTATTCTGGTATTTACTTACATATTTCTAAATAATGATTAATAAATAGTATCTGTTTTTACAGATATTTCTTGATTTTTCCAAGTTTAGATATTAACTACTGACTGCCTAGCAATCTCGCAAAAGTTGAGAGTTGAGAGTTATATCACATATTTGGTAAAATCCGTTTTAGTGCTACACGCACACATACACACACATGAATCTTCTTCATAGCTGAGCCACATAACGTATGGATTCTGGGTCTTTTTCTCTGCAGTTTTTCTTCCCCTGATGTTAACATTGTCTCAGTTTTTTTTTTTTCTTCCATTGCTTCATATTCTTTCATGAACCTCTAATAGTCCCTAACATGTACTTAACAAATGTTTCATGCCCAATATTGTTGTAAATAATTTACAGATAAGAGGTTTGGAGATAGGGAGTATATCATACTCCCCATACATAGATATCAAGCCCTGGCATAAAGGGGTAAAGTCCAGGTTCCTTGCTGTGCCATCTAACATGTGGCTCTTGGCTCCCCACTGGCCTCATTCCTGTCTTCTCCTTCCCATTGGTTTGCAGTCCAACCCCACCGGACTTGAACTTTCCAAGCCTTTTCTGTTTCCCTGGCCGTTTCCAGCCTCCTGCTGCCAGAATCACTCCTCTGCCCCCATGATTTGCTCCTTATCCACCCTCAGATGTCAATCCTCCCCCACCCCTAAGAACTGTTAGTGTCCTGTGTTGTGCTCCTGTAGCACTGTGTTCTCTCCACCCACCACTCTTTATGTTTATTACTTGATTACTGCCTGTGTTTCTCACTGAACCATAAGCTCCATGAAGGTGGGTCTGAGTAGTCTTGTTCCCGAGGGAGGCTTCAGTGTTTGGCATCTGAATTTTTGGCTGCTTTATAAATGTCAGCTATTATACGATGGGGTCTCTAAGGAGAAGGTCAGTGATGTAAATGCACATGAAAACATTGCAGTGACTCAGGGTGAGAAAATCCTAAGTGAGGATAATGAATTGTTTACTCACATGAAGTAATTCTGTCTCTCCTTTATAAGTTGCCTAACCTCAAACTGGCTGAGACTTGTTGCGATGATAAAGTGAGAGACACGTGGCTTTAGAGATTGGGCAACCTGAGTGTAAGAATCTAGGTCTTACTCTGATTTTGCAGATGATCCTGGGAGGCCTTGAAGAAATAAATTAACATCTTGGAGTGTCAGCATGGCTGGCCATATATTCTCGAAGCTCGCATCCACCATAACACACCGGAGGGATGTGCCATGCCCAGAGCAGTGGTTCTCTGAGTAGTGAAACCAGAGAAACCGGTGGAGGCTCTGTCTTCATGGAGTTTCTAGTCTAGAAAGGACTAAACAAGCAGCAGCTCAACATACATAAATATTGACTTACAGATGGACAAGAAATGGTGTCAAGTTGGAGACTAACTAGTGATGAGGAATAGAGAGGAAGTTTTGTATAGGTGTTCCGGGAAGGAGGTGCCTGAGTGAGTATCATTTAAATAAAAAGCCTGGGAAAAGGCATTCCCAGCTGAGGAAATCAAGTTCAAAGTCTCTAGGACAGGTGGTGGTTAAGGGGTTACCTCTCTAGGACAACAGGATTATGTCTAGAACCCAAAAGGAGTGCATTGTGGCTGGATCAGAGGAAGAAGCACTCAAATTCAAGTCTGAGAGACAGGCAGGAGCCTCCTTATTTGGGGTTGGGAAGCCCGTGCTATTCAGCTTGTTGTCTGAAAGTAAGCTTCTAGCCTGCCAACTGCTACCTGTCTGTGATAAGAAAAAGAGCTTGTGTAAGTGTAAATCAACTATGTCACCTGAAACACATCTTACTGAGCTTATACACACACACACACACACACACGTAGCACAACTTGCTCAATGAAAAAAGGAGTGTGCTGCTTTGTGTTTATGTTCTGATGTACATTCCTTATCTTGTTGCAGGCCAGCACATAGAGTATACAGTGGACACATACTGAAAGATTGTTAGTGCATGTGAATGTGTGATTGGTGGTGAGGGAGTTGGGGGTGGTGGTGTTATGGCGTGATTAGATTCACTTTCCAAAGTGATTTCTGTGGCTACACAATAGAGAACAGAGTGGGGAGAGGCAGAAGAGATCAGTCAGGACCAACATTCTAGCAAAGAGAAGACGATGACCTGGACCAAGATGGCGGCAATGGAGGTGGAAGGTTAGTGAACAGATCATGATATATTTGGAGACAGAATCTATGGGATGTTTTCATGAATTGGGGTAAAGGGAGTTAAGAGGGTAATTGGAACTTGGCTTCCAGATTTCTATTCCAAACAACTGTTTGAATATTCATGCCATTGCTTGCCATAATAATAGTAGAGGATGAATGAGTTTAGAATTGGGAGGGTGGCGTGCATGGCTATTAATATCAGTAGTTATAACAGTGGATTTTTAAATAACAGGAGCATTTATGAACTCTCCAAATTAATAAATGCTACCATAGTCCATATTTTTTTTCTCATAAAATGCTTTTTTTGAAAGCAGGAGGAAGAAAAATCAAAACTTGTGTTGAGCTATAGATAGTGGGAGGGGTTAGGCTCACTCATCAGCTGAGGGATGTTTTCATCATAAGTGATTCGATTACGTGGACTAAGCCAAGTTATCTAGCTATCATGATCTTGAGGGGTGCTTCCGAATGGCTGAAATTATAAATGTTAAATCCATGAATACCAAGGGTATGCCCAGGGTGAGGAATAAGTTTCTTCTTAACTGTCGTCTCTGATTAATTTTTAATGGATGCTCAGAGAACTCTTTTGAGGTTGCACCTGGAGTGAGTGAAAAGAATGTTGTCATCGATTTTAAGTGCATACCTGGGTTGCAGGAGGAGCTGTGGCAGTAGGCAGGCCTAGTATTTGCTGACCCTTTGCATTTTTCAGGTACAGAGAGTGAGTTGGATAAATGTTCCAACACACGGCACTGCATATAGGACTTCAAATATTGTAATGTGGAATGAGCACGAAACTTCAGAGGGAACTCTCTATGTGATTAAAACTTAGAATGGATTCCAAGAGCTAGAATACAATGTTGTTACTGTTGTTTCCTTCCACCATGATATTTGAATCAAAGCTGGTTGATAACAACCAAAATGCCTTCTGGGACGTCAATGTAGTTTTGTTCTGGGATCTATTAGGAATGGAAAAACAGCCTGATGAAGACTGGGCAAATTCCACACGTCTAATAGGGATAATTGCTGGGGAGTCAAATCAGATGGCCGCACCTGGTGATACGGTGGAGCATTCTCAATTTCTCACATGTTATTCTATGCACAAAGACTGTACTGCGCTCTGTTTACTCATTTCAATTTCATTTGGCTCTGTCATCCCTCCTACTATCTCTGAACCTTTCCCAGGTTCAGAATGAGGCCTTTTGCTTTCCTACCTCAAAGAAGATTTAAGTGACCATGTGAAGTTCAACTTTGGGTTGCCAAGGAAATTGAAGACTCAAGTCTGGATCATCAGAAAGTGGCCATGTTTTGGTGGAACAAACATTGGGAAGGCTGCTGCCAGCCTCTGCTCAGATTGTGGAGATAGGAAGGCTGATGTATGATATTAGAGATGATTATCTCAGGAGTCTGCCAAGCCTTCATGAATAAAAATGATAATAATTACTATCATGGTGAAGCAGAAGGGGAATAATGATTTGAGAAAGTTGACAGAACAAGTCACGTGAGTTTTAGGGTCAAAAACCGTGAACAGCCTTATTTTCCAGTGGAGAGAAGACACTGGTGATTTTTATAATTTAGATATTTTGTTAAGGAGCTCCTGAATTCACTGTTGGACAGGAGGAGAAAGAGGCCACATTCAAAAGTATTACTTTTGATTCACTTTGAGCTGTTTGACATGGGAGTAAAAATGAATTCACTAGCAAGTATATGCCTATTTGGTCATATTCATGGGGACTCATTAGAAAGAGTTGAAGATGTGTGATGTCATCCAGTTTAGGAGGATTCAAACTCTTTATTCTTTGTAATAGCACAAGTTAGAAAAAAAATAAACTCTTGTTCAACTCCAATACCAAACAGGTAAAAACAAAGATGATCATGGAGGAGATGGAATAGAAAGTCAAGAGAGTGACCCACCCGGGTCTGTGTCCTTCTCACCCACCTGATTTTTACAGGAGACACCTCTGGTCTAAGGGCTTAGTTTAAAACCAACAATCTAATGCAACTTTCTTAATTTATAACAGAAGCTAAGGTGACCTACCCAGCACACTTCAATTAGTTACCTGGGGGACCAGGTTCCCTATACAGTGACATTTCCACTACATCATACTTGGAGTGTCAAGAACAATCCTCCCATTTCCTGAGCCCCCTCTAAACCTTCCTACTTTTTGTGTCTACAGGGTTCCATTCAGTATTTTTCCCATGTTAATCAATAGACATGACAATTCTCAAGACAGCTTAAAGAAATCTGACTCCACCAACCCATACTCCACATACCCAAGAAAGCACAGTATAGACCTGCCTTCCTCAGTCCAGACCCACTGTGACTTCTGCTCCTAAACACACCCTGTGAAGGAGGGTCCCAGTCCATGACCAGAGCTGAGTGAGAGATGGGGAAGGAAGGGGAAGTCTGTCTTGTCTTTTATAGTGTTCCCCTGTTATGTGACAGAAGAGAATAATGAGAAATTCTCTGCAGGTCTCAGGTTGGTTGAAGCCACCTCTCTTTCTCAGAAATGACATTGTGTTTGGCCTTTAATGAGTGACACATTTTCATAACCTGTTTTGTGAGATTTTTAATCACGTGCAGTTAGTAAACAGTTACAAAGTGGTATAGAATCTATCACCATTTTATATGGACTTGTACTTTTAAGAATCAACAATTTTTAGAGCTAGATGTGATCATAGAGAATTTCTCATCCAATTTATTTTTTTTATAATGAGGAGGTTGACACTCATAGGGGTGAAGAGCTGTGTCTCTGATGAATCAGATGAATCAGCTAGTTTGAGCTGTGAACTCAGTCCTCCTTGCTCAAGACCCATTGCTCATTCAACTCTTTGTTGGCTTGATTTGATTTAAAAAATATGTGTGTCCCCCAGTGTAAAATATCTGTGTGAGAGAGGGAGATTTTTCTATTTTCCTGATGGAGAAGGGCAGAAAATAAAGACCCTCTAAGAGCTGGGGTCCTTACCTCATCTACAAGAGATTTGCATCCTAAAAGCATTGTTTGACAGCCCCTTTGGTCATTTTTTTTAGTCTGAGAGAGCAGTGTTTTATGCTGAGAGTTTAGGTATAGTCAGCGGTCCTGGCTACAATCTTTAGATTAATGACGGAAGCTTTTATCTTTTACATTAAATAAGATACAATTTGATCCAATCATTCTAATGCTGTCAGAGCTCTGGAGTGAAATTCCTTTGAGCTAATTTGCTAAGTTGAAACTCATAGCTATTGATGTTACCATCAAATATGGGCAGGCATCAGGCACATATGGGACAACGGATCTATCCAAATCTATCATCTTTCTTGGAGAGATAGAGTGACCCATATAAGACAATGACAAGGGGGAGGAGCCTTCATGGTATTACCTTCATCCTTCAAGAGTAAATGATTGCTATATTCCTATCTTTGAAGGCAGTCTGTTAGAGATAAAGAGTTGGTGCAGGAGCTGGACTGAGTCTGGATCCCAGGCCTGCCTATTACCGGCTATGTGACCTTTGTTGAGTTAGTGAACCTCACTTCACTGTGCCCAAAGTTTTGCATCACAGAATAGGTTAATAGGAATAAATATCTCAAAGCGTTCTGAAGATTAAATGAGTGAATACATGGAGGTATTAGAACAGTGTGGCATATAGTAAGCCCTTAATAAATATTATTTATTATTACCCTCATATAAATTAAAGGTGCCCTCTAAACTCTAGGTAAACACCAAATTTCTAATTGTTTAAAACTGTGAAATAATAAATATTTGTTGTTTGAAGCAGTTGTATTTTGAGATTATTTGTTATGAAGCTGTGCATAACCAATACACACATTAAGCATGACTTGAAGTCACCACTAATACGGATACAGTTTGGACAGAACAGGTCTAATTCTTGTTCTTTCACATACTTACTCAATAAGCATTTACTATGTGCTAGGGCAGTGTGGACATAAAATCAGCTTTAAAAAAAGACACTGTCCTTGCATTCTTGGGAAAGGCAAGCTTGCAAAATGTGTGGCAAATCTATTTATGCAACTTTACCAACTTAAACTATGACTTGTTATAAATGCTTAAGTAATTTATTAAATGTCTTTGCTCTATTAAACAAAGAAACAAACAAAAATCCCTTCCAAATGTCAAAATGGATTCCAGCTGTCTTCTTACTTTCCACATTCAGAAAGTTCTAAGGAATCATGATAGCCTCTTCTGGGCAGACTTTTTGTGTTATTTAAAGCCAGAGTTAGGGGAAAGTCTGTTTTCTGTAACTATTCATTTGGCATGCATTCCTGAGTGTTACTGATGGGACACGCCCCAGGCCAGGTGAACTAGGGGTGGAGGGAGGGTAGGTGAGGACATAAACATGATTAAGACTTGGTGTCTTCAGTTGGGCGGGTGAAAGGCGGGGATGCAAAAAAGGTAGAGTAGTCCTTGACTTCAAAGTGTTCACTGTCCTGAGAGAGATAAGATCAGTAAACGTAGAGTGACAAAGCAGTGAGAGAGGTACAAAGTGCTAGAGGAGCATGGAAGAGGAAGTGACTAAGACAGCCCCAGAGAACCCAGGGAAGCTTTAGACAGGAAATGACGTATAAACTGGGTCAAAGGATGACTGTTGGAGAGAGGAGTGAGGGTGGGTCTTAAGGAGGGGGAAACTGCATGTGCAAAGGCACGGAGGCACAGAAGTTGGCAACACTGGGATAGCATGAGCAGTCCAGAAAGAGCATGGTGCTGTCCTGCTTCAATGACGCATCATTGGCCAATTTCCTTAACTTAGCTGGCAGAGCCTAGCATGAGACAGTCCCTGTCCATCCTCCCAAGCCCATGTCTTGCTTCACAACCACCAGCTACGTGCACTCCTTTTTGTCTTCAGATCATCATAAGTAAGCACGATTCTACTTCAGAGCTGCTGCACTTACTACTTCTTTTCTCTGGAACATTCTCTCCTACCTGTTTGTATGGCTGACCCTTTCTTACTCTTTAGGTCTTACCTCCTCCAGGAGGCTACCCTCAGGGCCATTTTCCCAGAAGCAAATCCTCTAGTATTCCCTATCACAGCACATACCACATGTCACATGGGATGCATTGTGACCTGTCATTACACTCAGCAGTGTAGTGTGAGACCTGGGAGCAGGGACGCTGTCTTGTTCCTGTTGTACCCGTAGTGTCCAGATCAATCTCTGACTCTATGATTGATAGAAATTTGTTGAATGAAAAAAGGAAAACATCAATGAATGAATGTAGGAATGGATGAAAAATTTGGAAAGAGACTGGTCTGGGTATCTGCCATTGGTTTCTCCAAGTTCAATCTCCATCCTTCATCCAATTCTGTGTCATGAAAGGCTGACCTGTACTAACCACATCAATATCTACCCTCTGGGTTGGATTCAACCAAAAGGAAGCAGCTAAGGGAGAGAAAGGAGTTGGTGCCTCCAGCTGGCTGCATCTCTCCCCTGATGGTCTCTGTAAGGATCTCCTCACACAGTCTCTGCTTCTAGGGAAGGGTAAGTGCTTCCTCCCTTCCTCACTTTGAGGGGATTGACACTTCCTTTTATCTTTTCATGTCACCACCCTGTGGTTTCTCTATACCTACATCTTTGTCGGTATTAATCTTTCTTCAACTATGTTGATCTGTTTCCTGCCATGATCTGGAAGGATACAAGAGGGTTGGGAAAGGCCTTGCACACATCTAAGGAGCTCAGACTATATTCATTTGGAAATGGAGAACTATGAGAGATAGATCTTTATGAGGAAGTAACACATAACCCAGAGTTTGGCAAACACTGGTTGGGGGCAGTGTAGACTATATTCTCTAAACCTTTGATAGTGGGCCCCATCAGTGAAAACTGAGCATGTCCTGCTACTAAATGCATATCTGTTTATTTGTAAATTGTATACGTCCATGCTTGTACTAGTAACTGTTGTATAGTGTAAAATATAAAAGCAGACATTAAAAAGGACAAAGAAAAAAAAAGGACAAAGATAACCTATATTTAAAAGATTTAAAATTGATTTTCAGTTTTTATCTTGCTGAAAACCATACCATTACTGTTCTGATTGCTTCATTTTTAAGTGTCTCGCTAAAATTATAGCGAATATTTTAATATACACCTAGAGTGGCATTCACTGTCAGGGAGAGTACATAAAAATCCGTGTTTCAAAGCATGTTCTTGATAACTTCAGGTGGGTAGAGATGGGCCAATCTCTTGTCAAATCTAATTATAGTATAATTGTTTTGGACAGGGAGTATGGTGACAGAGCATTTCTATCAAGTATAATTTGCTAATTTTCTTATTCTTTTCCATATTTCTAGCACAGAAAACAAAGAAATTATAGTAATAACCATTTACTAAACACATAATTTGGCCCACATGATTAAATACAGACCAAGAACCAAGAGTTTCATATGCCATTTTAATTTCATACTAAAAGAGAGACCCAGTTGGATACACTGCAGAACAATCCTGTGAAACAGGATTATTTTCTACCTTTTTGATAATGAGGAAACACTTTGCAAACATGGGAAGATTGAAGAACTTGCCCAATAGCTAGCAAGTGTCAGAGAAAGCTTTAGCCTGCCGGTGCCCAGAGAGCTTGTCCCTAACCCACCATATAATCCAGATAAAGAAGAGGGAAATTTGTTATGTTTTTATTGGACTGCTTTGATTTTCTCAATAAAATAGAAGAAGAGGCTTAGTGGACTTGAAAGGCTAGGTTCAGATAAAATTGGGTTGAAATGTACTGATTACCCAGCTGGAAGGCAGAGCACCTTTGAAATTACTATCTTTGCCCTTCTCCACATTCAAACCAAGAATATAACATTCTCTCCATACAGTTCACTCTTATACGAACCTGGTTTCTCTGTGGTTCCTTCCCCCTCAGCTAGAGGTTTCGTTTGCTTGGCACCGGTTAATGCTATAAGTGAATAAGAGCTTGTATGGGGGAGAAACAAAGAATGCATGTTTCCTTTACTTGTTATTTTTGGTTCATTGTTCTTAGGCGCAAGCTGCAAGATGTTGAGGTGAATGTCAAGTAATGCTGAGTTCCCAGAGAGGAAATGGTGGGACACCAGTTAAGAAAACCCTTAAGGGAGGCCACGATTATGAGTCATATAAACCTTGATGAGAATATCCACACTCCTAGCTGGGCAGGTGACACTAATATCACAGTTTTTATGGAGCTATGGGCACCATCATATCCGTTCAATGAGTCTTAAGTCTGACCACTCCCTGTCTTCTGTTACAGAGACATAGTACTCTAAAAAGTAATAACTATTGAAAAAGGCTCAGAGATAACAGGTGTGTGTGTGTGTGTGGGGGGGTGTCCCAGCACAGTTAACAGGAAGACACTAGCTAAGAGAGTGGGTTACCATGGGTAAGGCGGGAACTTGGGTGAATTTTAGAAAAGCAGCCATGAGAGTGGGGAAGAGACCAAGGAGTAACCAGAAAGGAACAAGAGGAGCACTGAGTTACACATGAAAGAGTCCTAGCTCTTTAAACACTGAGCTTTCCACATGGGGCTGTTATGTGCCCCTCCAGAGAAGGCTGCTGGAGAAACAAGCCACTTTAGCTCTCGACAAATACATTTTCAAAGATTACAGTCTTGGGTGGGAGAGAAAACAAATAGGATTTTGTGCCTGCAAAGTAATTCATAGTAATCCACTGGGATGCCGTGGGAAATTCAAAGCCTTATGTTAAGAGCATGAAAAGGTAGCACTTTTAATATATTTCCTATTATTTCTAACTGAATAGGTCAAGTGGTAAACAGTGTTGAACACTGGCCCTTTATTGTGGCTTGGGAAATTTTGGAAAGCATTATGAATCTCTAATAAGCCCATAAAGTATAATGTTTCTATTGGGCCATGTTCTTTTGGGTCTACACACAATGGTACACTCTGGTGTAAGTGGGGACAAAGAGCCACTGCTGTCTCCCTGCAATGGGCCTCCCGATCTCCTGCCAGCAATCAATAGTACGATCCCTCTGGGCCCTGCATTGGAGGGGCGAGTGGAGGATGGGCTGAGGTGGGAAAATCTGAGTTATTAAATGCTGTTGGAAAAACCCACTCAAATTTGAAAGCTGTCCAGTCTCTCTTACACCCAGCCCTCACCAAAGTTAAGTGTTCCTTCTATTTGACTCCCACTGACTGTCTTCTGTTTCCTCAGGGGCCACTATAACACCTGTGTTTCCATCCCAACAACACTCTCCTTCCACACTGTTCATCACAAATTATTGGCTTCCTTCTCTCAAAGCACATGACCTATTCACTTGTTTTCCTGGGAAGATTTGGTTCTATTTATTTCTTTCCCTTTCAAATTCTTCATTCTTCACCCTGGTCTTCTCTTCTTCTGTCGGGTACTTTGAGTCATACCGCACTTGTCCCATCTCCATTCCTTCTGACATCCTTTCATCTAGAGGTATGCTCAGGTCTTTCCTTCTACTCAAGATACCTGTTTCCTCCTGAAATTTCAGCTTTATTGTTCCAGCTACCATCTCAGTTCATCACTAACCTTTACTGCTGAGGTTTTCCAAAAGCATATATTTTATAGTTATCTACTCTATTCCTTGACTTACTGACTCTAGGTTTTTCCATTCTTCTAGCACTCCATATAGAATGGTGGGAAGACAGAAGGGTATTTAGTTTGGAGGAGCAAAGGCTCAGATTTGCCATGCAAATGATGTTCGAATATATAAAGGGCTCTCTGATGGGGAAAGATTACTTTTCTCACCAGCCTACAATGGAGAATTTGAATTAACGAATAAAAGCTCTGCAGAGGCAAATTTTCAATACAATATTGGGATGTATTTTATTACCAGTGAAATTATCCAGAAATGAAATGGGCTCCTGGTGGGTAGCAGCAAGCTTCCTGCTACTGGAGGTATTCAAACTCAGCTTAAGTTGTAGTAGAATAGATTTGAGAATCAAATGAGCTCTACGACTGGATGTCTGCTTCCAAATCCTGAGATTTTGTGATAATCGTGAAATCATTTCCAAATTTTGTCTCCTCTGGTTTGTTTGCAGCCTAAGTCAACATTGTGTTTATTTTCTTGTTTTGTCGATTCACAAAAGTAATAACGATCATTACAAAAAATGTTAAGCAACACCGATGTACAAATGTCCAAGCCCTCCTGGCTCTGGCCCACTCCTTCCCACTCAAGTCATTCCTGCTGACAGCTTGAGTTGTTAGGTAGATAATGTGAATATCCTTCAGTCTAGCTGTATATGCATCTGCACTGAAATGGACTTGCACTCTATCTGCTGCTCTGTGGCTTACTTTTTGCTCACCATGGAATAGGAAGGGTCACCCTCCAGGTCAGTATATGTAGTTCCACCTCTGTTTCGATGGTTACATATAATTTAATAGTTTAGGTGTGGGTGAACTTTTTTTAAAAGATTATTTATCTTTAAAAGAGACAGAGAGAGAGAGAGAGAGAGAGAGAATGAGAAAGAAACAGGTAGAAGGAGAAGCAGGCTCCATGCAGGGAGCCTGATGTGGGACTCGATCCCAGGTCTCCAGGATCATGCCCTGGGCGGAAGGTGGCGCTAAACCGCTAAGCCTCCGGGGCTGCCCAGGTGAACCTTTTTTTTAAGGGATCAGAGAATAAATATTTTTGACTTTGTGGTCACTATAAGCTCTGTCCTAACTAACCAACCCAGTCATGTAGCATGAAAGCAACCATAGACATACGTGATGAGTGGATGTGCCTGTGTTCCAATAAATAGTTATTTACACTAAAATTTGGATGTCATATATTTCATGCATCATGGAATATCATTCTTCTGATTTTTTTTCAACTATTTAAAAATACAAAAACCATTCTTAGCTTGGAACTGCACAAAAACACGCAGTGGGCAAGATTTGGCCCATGGGCTGTAGTTTGCCAATCCCCCATAAATGTCATTAGGGAGGATTATTCATTCTTCACATCTTGTGTGCTCTTCATGTGGAGTGAGTGCCATTAACATAAGAACCTGCCTTCTTCACCTCCCCTACTAACTGCCCCAAAGAGGGTGGACAGATTGATATGATTGGTGAGGTTAGAAGAGAAAGTGGGGATGTCCTTTCCTCTCTCTTTCCTTTTTGGGAACCAGCTGTCCGTAGGGAGCATACATTTTTGTTTGGTCCAGGAGGAGTCCCCACCCCGCCACCCCCCCAACCAGCACTGCACGATGGGCAGGCAGTCTTTCTAATTCTGAGCATTATATGGGAATGTCCATTTGCTTTTCTTATTCAGATATAAGCCACTTTATCCAATATCAACTTCATCAATAAGAAAGGTAATATTTTGGTCTCTAATCTTTCTTGCTTTTTTGCCTTTTTTGCAATTGATTGAGACGCAGAATATACATTATTACTTATTACTTAATTACTTATTAAGTAATTTACTTAGCCATTCCTCACTCTTTCAATCCTAATGCTTTGTACTCTTTAGGTTAACTCTTCATAATCTAGTCTGTGGACTAAATCTTTATTCTTTCTTGCTTCTCATGCCATGTGAAAAAGGGACATGTTTTGTCGGCTTCTTTGAAAACTCTCATCGGTATCTCTAGACATGACCAATATAGTTTCCAACCCTCATCTCTTTCCTCTTCTAGATTTGTTGCCTGCTATTACCTGCTTAATATTATGATAGCATGGCATTGAGATGTCAGATACATCATGTTTGCTCAGAAACCTTTAATGAATCTCTATCAGTCATTAGATAAAGAATAAGTCCTTTGATGACATTCAAAGCCTTCAATATTTTGACCCTTATTTATTGTTCTAGTTTTAACTTTCATTATTTTAAAAAAGTGTTAATATGTATAAAATGTTTATAGTAGTGCCTGACATGTAATAAACCCTCAGCACGTGTCAGCTAAATTGTTGCTTTTCTCACACACACTCCAATCACTTTCCAATCATAGTGACAACTTACTATTTCCTACACAAGTTCCTTTTATCTGCATTTCCCCTTTTATTCAAGCCATTTCTTTTAAGCCATCATCTCTGCCAGTTGAAATCTTATCTAACCTCCAAAGCCTGCCTAATGAACTTTCTTCTCTGTGCATTATAATCTTATACTTTCAGAAACCTTAATTTAGCACATGAGCTCAATAAATGGTGAATTCCTATGGAACACTGTGTGAAGGGAGCCTTATGATGACAATTATTATCATTTTTAAATATTTTTATTTATTATATATTTGAGAGAGAGAGAGAGAGCAAGAACGATAGTAAGCAGAAGAAAGCCCAAGCATGGGGAATGGCAGAGGGATGATGGAGAAGCAGGCTCCCTGCTTGATCCCACATGGGGCTTGATTCCATGACTCTGGGATCACAACCTGAATGGAAGGCAGACACTTCACCAACTGAGCCTCCCAGGATCCCCAAGATGACAATTACATGGTAGTGATTGACATGTGAGTAAGAAGTTGCTATAGAATATATGATGGTTAATTTTATGTGTCAATGTGACTGGGCTAAGGGAAGCCCACATAGTTTGTAAAACATTATTTCTGGGTGTGTTTGTGAGTGTCTCTAGAAGAAATTAACATTTGAGTAGTAGACTGAGTAAAGAAGATCAGCCTCACCAATACAAGTGGACATCCATCTCTCAATCCACTGAGTACCTGAATAGACTATAAAGGCAGTCTAAGGGCAGCCCTAGTGGCCCAGTGGTTTAGCACCGCCTTCAGCCTGGGGTGTGATCCTAGAGACCCGGGATCGAGTCCCACGTCAGGCTCCCTGCATGGAGCCTGCTTCTCCCTCTGCCTGTGTCTCTGCCTCTCTCTCTCTCTCTGTGTGTCTGTCATGAATAAATAAATAAATAAATAAATAAATAAATAAATAAATAAATAAAACTTAAAAAAACATAAAGGCAGTCTACGAGATAATTTACTGTGCTTCGGTTGAGATACTCATTTTCTCCTGCCTTCTTCACATCAGAGCTCCTACTTCTTGGGCTTTTGACTTAGACCAGGAGTTAAAGCATTAGATCCCTAATACTCAGGCTTTTGGACTCAGACTGAATTACACTGCCAGCCTCCCTGATTCTCCAGCTTGCAGATAGCAGATCATGGGACTTCTACGTCTCCATAAAAGTGTGAGCCACTTTCTATAATAAATCACCTCCTATGGCTATCTTGATATATCCTATTGGTTCTGTTTCTCTGGAGAACCCTGACTAATACAAAATGTGAGATGTGAAATGATGTAAGTGATTTCAAGGTAAAATTTTGTAAATAGCAGGGAGTGATTCACAAATTTACTCTAATGAAGATTTATTGAATGCTTACTACGGGGCATGTCTTGTACCAGGAACTCCCTAGTGGTTAAAAGTAGAACTGGCCCTGTTCTCATAGGAATTTACCATCTGCAGAAGGAGACAGACATTAATCAGTTAACCTAACATATACTATAAAATTTAAACTTGGGCAAATGTACTGAGGGCAGATACGTGATGCTATGAGAGGGTAAGATGGAGTGGAGTCGACCTGGAGGCAAATGGATGGGTTAGAGATATGTTTTAGAGGGATAGTCAGCAACATAGTAGATGTGGCTGCCCCCTTCATTACATTCCCTATCAGGGCTTTGAAGGAGGAATTGGGATTCAGCAAGTAGGTATGTGGAAAGAAGGGATTTCAGATTGAGAAAACAACTTATGCAACTGCATGGAAATAGAGTACAGCATGCTGAGTTAGGAATTGCAAGTTGTTTAGTATGGCCAAGATGGAAGGTATGGGCAGATGGTAAGGAATGCATCAGAATGGGGAGGTAGGAATGACCAGATCGGAAAGGATCTTGTATTCTAGGGATATTCAGCTCATCTTGAAGACAGCGAGAAAACACTGAATAACTTTAAGTAGAGGAGTTACATGGCAGTTGTGTGGAAAATGGGCAGTGGAGGGGTAGGGATGGGACAAGTTTGGAAAAAGAGAGATCACTTAGATAATTACTACAAAATGCCAGAAGGGAAATGCTAAGGGCCTGCTTGGATCCTTGGGCACTGAGATCCTGATACGTTACCCTCATTAAATATTTTTAAAGTGAGGGAATGATCCTGTTATACTTTGCCAGCTCTGGCTTTTGGGATCTAGGTTTTTAGGTTTTTCAGATGGGTGCATCCAAAGACAGGTTTCCACAATTATTTACATTTGGAACTTGCAGATACAGATCTCAGAAAGGATTTGAATACAAGCTGCTTATTTGGGAGGTGATCCTAGGAAATGGTAGGAGAGTGACAGGAAGTAAGTAGGTGACAGAAAAGCATCCAATAAAGAATGTATTAGAGATGAGATTAGTGCTGTGGACAATTGAGATTCAATTCCTCTAGGGATCCCTGGGAGATAGCATAGACCAGGATTCCCAGAATGATCCCATCAAGTGTATTGGAGCTTGTGAGTTTATTCAAAACTCTATCATTACTTGAGAGATAGCTCTTCTGGATTGCCCCTTTGCAGGTAGAGTGGGCTCCAACCTTCAGATACAGTCGTAGGGCAGTGGGAGCCAATGGTATTTCTCTAGACTTCAACCTCGATACGTGTTTTCAAGTGAGCTAAGTCTTTGAAGCGATCTGAGAAATTCCAGGCACACTGCAGGAAACTTTGGATATCACAAGAGACTTTTTGTTTAAAAGTACAGCAATCCATATCATGGACTCCATTGAAGTGTTTAACGTAGGGTACCACGTTGGCTCATGTGACTTCTACATTGTATGGAGGTCAACAGTGAGGACATGAGTGGGAGATATCTAAAGGCAGAACACGAGACACAGAAGGAACTCTCACAGATCATGTGTCACTTACATGCCAGGGACAGTGCTGAATAATTTCCCATACCTTGTCTAAATTTATAAATTTAAGCACAGCAGCCACCTTGTGAAGAGGTCATTGTGCACTCATTTTGCAGATGAGGAAACTGAAGAAAACTAAAGCGTGCAGGGTAAAGTGATTTGCCTTGTATGTGATACACTATCACATAGTGTATCAGTTATCTTTTGCCACAATTATGCTGCATAACAAAACCCACACAGCCCAGTGCCTTAAAATAGTGTTTACTTAGTTCCTTAGTCTGTGGGTTGATGATTTAGGCTAAACTCAGCTGGGAAGTTCTGCTCTGAGCTGGGCTTACTTACATGCCTGGACGTCAGCTGACTGTCAGCAGTTTGGGATTGCTTGGGCTGGGATTACTAGGAGGCCTCAGTTATGCTCCCTTTGCCTTCTGTTATCTACTAGGCTAGGCCTGGCAAGTGCTCCTGATAATGGCTGAGGGAAGGAGCACAACCCTGAAACACGCAAGCACTTCTTAACCCTCTGCTTGCTACATGTCTGATAACAACCTGTTGGCCAAAGAAGGTCATATGGTTGGGACCAAAGTCAGAACCTGGACACGGAAGAGGTGAAGAATGGAAAATTAATGCAATCAACCTACCAAATTGGCCAGTAGGTGTCACCTGAGCTTTAAACCCAGAGCCTGGCAGGCCATTTGCTGTGCACCACGAGTCTTTGTCAAAGGAAGCCCCACATCATCTAAGATGGGCCTAGAATATGTCATTACTGGTTTCAGAGAAGGTGCATTTATTTAATCCTTTGCACGTTTGCATTGTTTCCAATGCATCCTCTGACCTAAGATGAATTTGACTCAATTTTTAAATTTTTATCTTTTGTAAAGAGAGAACCAGTAAGGAGAAAAGAACTACCAGGCCATTTTTTGCTGATTGGAAACTTAACTCTGTGGCCATTGGACTCGAAAACTGTCATAAAGGACCATGATGGATGCGTATCGTTTTATCTTTTCACAGTCATTTCGATAGTTCTGAGAGGAGGGATAATGGGATGATTATGGCCAATTTGCATTTAAAAGGATTTTCTTAGAGTTCAGTTATAAAAGGTCAGAAATATTTGTCCACCAACCAAGATAGTGTAGCTAAGGAGTGCTGGGATTGTCCCCCCTGCCCTGGGAAGCCTTGATTTAGGAATGCTTTCTTCCTCTTCCTTTGAAAGAAAAGTTGTGATCAACTCTTTGTGACCTGGCAGGAGAAAAGAACAAGACTTGACCTCCTTTTGTTCCAACAATAGCCTGCAACCGCCTCATTCCATTGTCTCAACGTGCATCATCTGTCACTCATCAACTCTCCTTCCAGGACATTGCTGCATTCACCTCCTGTTATCGCTTTGCTACGTGGTGTCCTTTTTCATCTGGTTTCGGAATTTAAAGGGGTGTGTGTGGGGAAGACCATGAAAAATGTGTAAGTTGGATGCTATTCATTCACTTATTTATAAATAAATGGAAACTGACAGGCACCTCTTCAGAAAATGTTTACTATATGGACAAGTGTTGATGACATGGGCTGAAAGACACAGTCTGGTGCCACCAGGACCAGCTGCTCCTTCACTAGTTCCCATTGTGCAGCCTCGCTTTCGTTTTGGCTTGGCACATGCATTTTCAGCCTGCCTTACATTGTGTCTCCAGGATACTTTATCTCTGGCACTGTCTGCCAGAGACAATAGATGGGCCTTTTGACCAGGCCTGAAAGCTTGGGCTTTGTGTGCTCTTGATCTCTGGTGTTACTGCTGCTTACATAATGGACCTTGCCTGATGCCAACGGATGCATCTGCTGTTGGCCCAGTAACTTTGGTTCATGGAAATGGCACTCATTTTTTTTTTTTTTTTTTTTTTTGTCCTCATGCTGCTGTGCTGACATTTGCTAAGCTGGACAAATGTTTTTGTTTTCAGCGGAGAAGAAATGCTGCTTATTGCCTAGATAGGGGAGCAGTGGATTAAGCTGTTGGATTTATAGTAGATCTCAAACTGGCCCAAGTCACAGATCCTGGGCCATCTCTCTGCAACTCTTCTAAGGGGGGCCATGTGGAAAGCTGCTGGAGAATTGGTGGTTGGATGCCTTCGGGATGTGTGGCTCCCCTGTATGAGCTCTACATTTTACAAGCCTGTTACATAGTTACAACAAAAGAATTAAATCCTTGTCAATCAATGGATCATCCAACCAACCAACTACCATCTATATATAGCTGCCTGAATGCAGGGAGCTGTATCGAATTCTGAAAATATAAAGGGACATTGGTTAAATCCTTGCTTTGGAGGTCTACAGGTTGACTCAGAAAAATTATACATATACACAAACTACACATACACATAAGGTATTATTTATCACATGGGGGGTGGGTTTAGAAAGGGGAGCTTGTTGTGAGCGGAAATGTCTGGGGAAGACTTCCTCAGGAGAAATGAAATTTAAACCGAATGTGGAAGTCTAACTGATACATTGAGGGTTGAGTGAACCCAGATGGATAAAAACACACAGTCATAAACAGAGCTATTCTTGGACATACAATGGTTGTTTTAGAAACTAAAACACCCCATGCCTTTGAACATCACATTTTTAATCCACAGGATGCACTGTGTTTTTTGTGTTTATTGGCAGTATCCTCCAGAGGCCTCAGTAAGCCGAGGGGCGAGGGCTTACATTTATTAGCCACCTTATGTTTGCAGTGCGCCGTGCTATCCGATTTACATATATTATCTCATTTCACTATTTCACAGTCCTGGGAGCCATGCTCTCCTGCTCCTGTTTATAAATGAGGAGACTCAGGCTCAGAGGGGAGGTTCAATCACTCGCCCAGGGCTCATGATTTTCAGGTGACAGCTGTCTGCGTTATTTATACAGGGCCAATGGTTTATTTGATTTTTAAGGTAGTCAGGAGAGTAGAAAAAATACCGTATCAATGGCATTTCTAAACAAATAATTAAAATTCTGCCTATGAGGTGATCCATTGTCAATAATCACAAAAATGAATTAAGTGGGGAAAAAAAAAGAAAAATAGCAGCAAAAGGAAATAAAATAGTTGATGTGTATCCTTTTGGGACCCAAAGGCCGTAGAGCATGTCATGAAGTATGTGGAAGCAGGATGTCTGTGTGTGTGTGTGTGTGTGTGTACGCACACGCATATGCGCACACACACACCTCTGGTGTTCTGGATTTGGCCCACCGCACATTTTTGGTGCTTACTAATGGGGTCAGTGTCTGAATATTAGAGTCCAGTCACAGAATGATGAAGAACAGTTCCACTCAGACTCTCAAGGTGACAGATGTTCTATAGCTAAAATATTGCTTTGGGGAAACCAGAATAGATCGCCGCACCTAAAATAATGAGCCAAAAATATAAGGGGAAAAAAAAGAGAAGACGGAGACTTGGGGCATTCGATGTGAGTGACAGCTCTCAGATTTTCCTCTGTGGGTCGTACTTGGCCTTGGATTGTCCATTGGTTCTTCTTCTTGTGAAGTTGTGGCCCTTTCCCACTCTTGGCCACCCAGCCTCTGCTGTCTTGCGTGAACGGAGTAGTGGAGGGTCCTACACGCCAGCCCCTGGGGCGGTGACTTGGTGGGGGCAGCAGACTGGGGCACGAATGTCGTGATGTGACTTGCACAAGCAGCTGCTTTCAGACTATAATTTTGCCCACTGTCCTTTAGCTACTCTTGGTACATTTCCAGAAGGATAATCCCTTGCAGTGAAGCCCCGTTCCCTCCCTGACTCCTGTTTGGAAACATCGCCTGGTCCCGTATGTCTTGCCCTTGTGTTCTGGGCTTCTTTCTCACACACACCAGTCAAGGTGAGCATCTCTGGGGTCCACGTCCTGGGCCAGGGAGCAGGTGACATTACTCTCTTCTATGCCGCCTTCTCAAGTATTTGTCCCTTTGGATCTTGCTGAGAAGTAACTCAACACAAGCATTTCTCTTACCAGGACCACTTGACTCTATAATCTATGTTAGGCTGTATTTTGGTGAAAGAAATGGCCAGACCTTTTTTTTTTTTTTAAATGACCAGACTTTTGTATGAAAACTTTATCATGGATCATGGGGGTGGGGGGCACCTGGGTGGCTCAGCGGTTGAGCGTCTGCCTTCAGCTCAGGTCATGATCCCGGGTTCCTGAGATGGAGTCCCGCATGGGGTGCTCCTCCCTCTGCCTGTGTCTCTGCCTCTCTCTGTCTCTCATGAATAAATAAATAAAATCTTTTTTTTTTTTTAAATACAACTTTATCATGGCGACACACACAGAGAAAAGTACACCAAACAAACTTATATCTTAGTGAATTATACAGTGAATGCTCATATAATTGCCATGTGGGGCAGGGAATAGAACATAGCCAGCACCTCGGAAGCTTGCTGAGTGTCCCTTTCCAACACACATACCTTTTTTCTCTCAAGATAGCTCCTGCTCTGACTTAATCTGGTAATCATTTCTGTGTGTGTGTGTTCATCAGGGAACACTGCAGTTTGGAAACTGACAGGCTTTTTAGACCTTTGACCTCCTTCTGTTTACCCAGGGAGACCCCACAACACAGGCTGGGAGGCTGTGCACCAGGAGATCTTGGCCTCGACAAGGTTGGGGGAAATATATGCTTTGCCTTTTTTTTTTGCCTTTTTTTTTTGGCTGTAGGGCTTTGGCAGATCACACAGACACTCTAAAGTTACTTTTCCTTATTTATGTAGTTGGAATAACAACTACCCACAGGGCTATTCTACTGGAAGTGAGGTGACACATGAAGCCACTTAATCGGTTGTCAAATGCTTGGCTGTGCAAGAGGAGTTATGAGACATGCCGTCTGCTCCTGCCCCCCCAGTAAGGCTTCTGCTCTCCATCTTCTGCTCCAGACAAGGCTCTCTGGGTTGTGTGGTGTGACCATCCACTCCCACCTTCCCTCACGGCACCAGAGTGGAGGTAGACACACACCAACTTGGGAAATAGTAGTCACGGAATGAGCATTGGCGGAATGAATGGCAAGCGAATGGGTCACCTTCTCGGCCCTTCTCTCCAACTTTATCATCTGGTAGAGAAGGTGAGGTCTACAAAAGGGATGAGGAAAGCCTCCTGAGGAAGCAGTATGGGGCCTTACTTAAGAGTTCCCGGCCTGCTGCTCTACTTACTAGCTGAGAACTGGGGCGATGCATTCAACAGTCTCTGCTTTAGCTTCTCCACCCGTGAAATGCAGCTGAAATGGTGACTAAATTGTGGGAAAGAAATGAGAACAACAGGTAAAGTGCTTACAGAAGGGGATGGCATGTGGTAAGTCCCATCAAAGGCGACTGGTGGGGCGCCTGGGTGGCTCAGTGGGTTAAGCGTCTGCCTTTGTCTCAGGTCATGACCTTAGGTGCTGGGATCAAGCCCCACATTGGGCTCCCTGCTCAGTGGGGAATCTGGTTCCCCCCCTCCCTCTGCCCCTTCCCCTTGCTTGTGCACACACTCTCTCACTCTCAAATAAATACATACATAAATAAATAATCTTAAAAAAATAATAAATGCGATTGGTGGTCTTACTCTTATTTTCATGAGTGACAAAATGCCAGGACAATTTGCAGAAAAGATGGGGATAGAGAGACTAAATACCTGAGGGGAAATTGGCAGAGACTTTTCAGGAAAAAAGCTTATTTGCACCTGGCTTTCAGCCTGTGTAGGACTTAGATTTACCTTCTCTTCCAGCCGAGGGCCCTCGGAGGTGCTGCTCCCACGCCTGGGTTGTTTTTGCCTCACCTTCCATGCCTGAGCAACGCTTCCTTATCACTTAATGTCATTATTCTCCAAGAAGGCTTTTCCTGGTCTGCCTGACAAGGTTAAGACATCTGGTCATAAAAACACTCAAAAGCACTTACATGCTTGGTTTTTAGAGCATCGACTGTATTTATGAATTTATTAATGCAATTAAAAATTTTTTCTAACTCACCCCCCACTGGATTGTCAGATTCTTGAAGAAAGTATTTGTGGCTTTATGTTTTTCCACTTTATTCTCCATGCCTGTAAACACAGTGCTGAGCCTGTGGTAGAGCCCAGGAAATACTTGCTGAGTGATTTCTTCCATCTATCTAGAAGTGGGGAAGGCCTTTTAGGAAGAGGAACAAATAGAGTGAACCCCTGTGGGAGCCCTCAGGGATTATAATAAACCCAAGGGGCAAGTTAACAAGCCCTACTATGTGATGGCAGTGAGCTCAGTGGTCTCTTCCCTCTGTGTTTTTTCTTTGTATCTACACCCAAGGTATAAAATATTTCATTTCCAAGAAAACTCTTCAAATCTTTGAAAGTTGCGGGTGATCTTGCAAATCATCTTCCGTTAGTTCTGCTTGACTTTCACTCTTCTCATCAGTCAGTCAGAGCGAGTGACTTTACTGAAAGATTTATTTGCTCCTTTTTTGGAGAAAGACCTGGCCCTCAATCTAGAGGATTTAGTCAGTCCCTGCTTCCTGTCAGTTAGTCCTAATTTCCTCTCTTTTTGCCACAGTGTCATCAAATGTATGAATTTCTTTTTCAATGTCCTACAAATGTTTCCTGGAATTTTCCTTCCTTCTTTCCTCCCTCCCTCCCTCCCTCCCTCCCTCCCTCCCTCCCTCCCTCCCTCCCTTCCTTCCTTCCTTCCTTCCTTCCTTCCTTCCTTCCTTTCTTCCTTCCTTCTTTCCTTCCTTCCTTCCTTCCTTCCTTCTCCCCTTCCCAATAGAAGCAAGAATATCCTCTTTATGCAAATCCACCCACCATTTATCTCTGGAAAGAAGCTCTTAGGGCTTGGACAATCATCTTCCTTCAATGACTCCTAATTTATATTTTTGGCATTCTAAGACTTGTGCATTCTATGCATTGTGAAAATGGTAGATAATAGATATTTCACAGGGCCCAGAGGCTAGTGGGGGGCCCGTCAGAGTGAGGGTTAGGCTGGGGATGTGGTGGATTCCTGAGAGGGAAGGAGAACTTGATGGACTCCTGACTGGTGACCTTGCCTGCTGCGCCCCACCACACCTGCTAGAGAGCACTAAGTATGCTCTCAATTCTTGCCACTCAATAAAACCATTTACTGAGCACTCACTGTGTACCAAACATGGTGCTAACCATACTTTTTGAGGGACATATTATCATTTCCTGTAACAGATGCCGTTGGTGCCCTGCCCAGATCCCCTTTACTGCTGCTCAGTCAGTCCCCTGGCTGCCCTGAGAAACGGCTCATTAACAATTTACTGACACATCCTTGGGAATGGGGAAGGGGCAGCTTCCCTTGGCCAATGGGAACCCTCCCCACACAGACCTTGGCCAACACCTGACTGACCCAGGAGGTACAAAAGGCCAGTCCCCTTATCTCAAGGCCAGACTAACTCTGATGTAATTTATGTTTCAGACTTTCCTTGTTTTTCTTTTTCCTGCCTCATCCTGCTTCACCCACTCCTCTTCTCTGGAGAACACTCTCCCAGTAAATTGCTTGAACAAAAGTCTCCAATTCGAGTTCTACTCCCAGGGCACCTGCCCTAAAACACCTCCCATTCTACACACAAAGACATTTGAGTTTAGGGTGATTCAATTGTTTGCCCAAATCACACTGAAGAGTGGGGATACAAAGTCCAATTCCATCCAATTCTGTTCAATTATTGTTTGATAATTCCTCCCAATGTCAGTTTTGATCGACAAGCTTCCCCCTCCAAGGGGACATGGCAGTTTCCTGTCCAGGTAGGCAGCTGGCTGGGTTCAGTTCAAGTCCAGAGCTGCAGCACTGGGAGGCGGTGATCCAGCCCCGAAGGGGGCAGGTGGCTTGTGGGTGCAGTCTTTCCACAGCAATGCTTCCCCTCCCACCACCCCTGGAATCATGCTATCTCCTCACTCCCCACCAAGGCTGGGGTCAGTTTGGAAAGCTGTATCCATTTTCTCTGGTTGTCACCAAGACCATGCCATAGTCCTTGCCTTAAGTGAGCATGGCCAAGAATGCCACAGAGTCTGCAACACAAGGGGTGTTTCTGCTCAGCAAGGAAGTGTTTTTGCACCAGTGCTCCTGTTGAGAAACACTGTGAAGTGTCCAGGGTCAAAAAGTAAGTGAGCCAAATGCAGTTATCAAGTCCAAAGGGCAAGGGGATGATGAAAAAGGGAAGACAAAGCCAAAGAGGGGATAGCCAGGCAGCTCTGGGGCTGGTGCCAGCCACGCTGAAGAAAAGGGAGTGAGAGGCTGCTGTGCTCACAGCTTGCTCTTCTCAGCATCCACTCTGGAGGCTCCCCACCCGGGGGAGTCAGGGCTACTTTAAAAGTTCAGGACAAAAGGAAGAATGGGGTGGATGTCATGGGAGCCCAGGAAGAAAGAAAATGTCCTTAGAGCCATTGTTCATTTATTTATTCCAACAGACAGGTAGCCAGCCCTGAATTTTCTAGTGCTATGGTGAGGGCTAAAAAAACCCCCAAAACACCAAAAAGTTGGACTCTGGTCAAGGCGAAGAAGTAGGTGCAGTAATGATTTGCTATATTTGAATTTTGATTGACCAGCCCTTGACCCTTATCCTATGTAGGAATTTTTTACCTTTTTAAGTCCTGCTGGGCAGGAGGCCATGGCTCACGTGAGAAGCTGAACGTGCTAGATCTCAGCTTTCTCTCCTCCCTTGCAGGCAGGCGTGGGTAGATGTCCTGGATTTTTAATTGGGAAGTTGTTAGCAAAGAGTGGAGTTGAGAGGACAGAAGTGTCTTTTCCCTAAGGAATAGCATTCATCAGGTGCTCTTTGGGGCCTTGTTTCTAGCCACACAGATCTAGGGTCTGGAATCTTCAGGCTTCTGGGAGGTTCTGGGCACGACCCAACGTCCTTTGAATAAATTCTTTTCTTGCTTAAGTCAGCCAGAATTAGCTTCTTTGGTGGGCAGATACGAACACCTACTGGGTACCAGCTGTTGGGAAAACAAACAGACATCAGACAAAGGTCCTGTGTTCTCGGTCTGGATGACAAACAGGTACCCCAGTCAGACTTGGGGAGTGCTTCTGTGTGGGTAGAACCAAGAACCGAGGAAGCCTGGGATGGAAAACAATTCATGATAACCTGCACCGGGGTCAGTTTGTTCCAGAGGCTAAGAACCAGGGAAGCTAGTGTGAGATAGTGGGGAAAAAAAAAAAAAAAAGATGAAGGGAGAAACTCATGAACATTTTGTTAAGAAGAGGTAGAGAAACGAGTCACATCCAGACCAGCCTGATTTGAGGACGGTAAAGGCTGTGAGCAGAGATTATGGTGGGACCGGGCTACAGAGCACTGGTTTCCCGGGCTCAGATTCCCCCTTGCTTTCCTAGGAAAAATAAAGGACAAAGAGCTGTGTACACAGTAGCCAAACTTCTGGCCCAGTTTATCAATGATCCTAAACCTCCCAAAGATTGTTTTATTTCTTCCACTATAAGTTTGCAATCCTATGATTTACAGTAGATGGTCCAGCCTGTGGTTTGTGCTATCTTGTGTAAATTAAATAGAATTTCATTTTAGGGAATTGAGGTAGGGAATGAGTCCAATGCTCGATTTCCCTTTTACTAGGTCGCTGTCGTCCATTGAGCATCTCTTCCATGCCAGTCTCTTTCCACATATTATCTGTAATCTTCAGCATAACCCTCCAAGTGGGTAATATGGGGTTAGTCGTACAGGTGAGGCCTAATGATTTGGCCCGGATCACCGAGCTGGTCGGTGACAAAACTTGGAACCTGTGTGAGTCTGGATCCAAGCTGACCTGCTTTCCATGACACACACCACGGTGCCTCTTTACCAGAGATCATAAGTCAAGAAATCATGCTTAGGGTTAATATGTCCATTGATCCATCTGTTTGTAACTCGCTCCCAGCTGGTTTGCCTCAGATAGATATCAAGCATTCTTAAGGGGTTGATTAAATTCAGTTATATAATCAGGAAAGACCAGTGGTGAATAAGTCTTTTTGACTTAAAAAAACAAAAAATCCTATGATTAAGACACTGCATTGTAAGCCCTCTTTCAGGCCTGATTTCTATGAATTCTGATTAGTCTGGTTGGTGGGAGAATGCTGCTGATAGTCGGAAGAGTGTTGTCCTGAGGTCAGAGGCACCAGAGTGGGCCCGTTCGCTCAGACTTGCCAAGCCCTCACCACTGCTCCCAGAGGACAAGAGGGCAAGCTATGCGAGCCAATGAACTGCTAGTAGGAGTGGTAATGATAACAGTTCACATTTTTGAGCACCTGCTATACGTTAGTGCTGTGATGCGCATCATCTTTAATCCTCTGCATGAACCTATGAGGTTCCACTTTTTAAAAGAGGAAACAGACTCTGGGAGGGTCAGTGACTAGTTAACATCACCCAGCAGCAGGTGGGCTATCTGGGGTTTAAACCCAGAGCTTTCTGCCCCTAGAGCCCGAATCTAAGGGTTCCTGTCATATTATCATAGAGAAGCAGGTCAGCTACACCTGTGAAGAGTCTCTTTAAAGCCAAGACCCATTTATTTCACAATTATCGACCAAGGCCTATTTTAAGATGAACAATGTCCTCCCAAACAAAAGAGAGAAGATGGCCTCGGCCTTCATGGTAGAGGAGAAAAAAAGAATCAAATCAGTTCACAAATACACATATAATTATACACCGTGCTATGTGCTACAATGGAAAGGCCCAGAAAGGTAAGAGAGTGTGGCCCAAGAGGACCTAATCTAATCTTCCATCAGGGAAGACTTTTTGGAAGCAGTGGCAACCGAGTAAATACCAGAGGGATGAGTGTAGTTGACTAGGATGGGAAGGGAAATGGGAGAAGAGAATTATTGGCAGAATGAAGGGCTTGTGCAAAGGCCCTGAAGCAGGAGGAAAGAATTTTCAGTCTGTGGTCATTAGACACCGCCGGCCTAGGGGATAAATTTAGTTTGTAGATATTTGTTTTGGCCCACAGATTCTTCTGGAAATTTTTGAGCTTCAAGGAGGAACTGTATAAATATTCGGACATGAAGCTCTTCTCAAAAAAGCCTAAGATCTGGCAACCCTTGGCCCTCAGGGCTTCAGGCAATAATGACAAATGCCAAGTGTCTGAGCAGCTGAGGTGGGGCACAAGTGGGGCACATACACTCCTCTTCCTCAGAGTTCCCTCCCGGAGGTGGGGGGGACATCTTCCCAGCACCTGTTACCCTGCATCAGCTTGTTGGCACTGTTGTTTTTCTTGCAGTCAAGTCTTTCTCCATATCTGTCTTGATCACAAATGAAAGGTACACCGAGAAAACCCCCTGCTCTTCCTCACCCTCAGAGTCTGCTCCTCAGGGGCCCTGTCTTGGTGCCTGTGGGCATTTAAATCCCCTCAACTCCTACCTCGGAGGAAACGGAATAATGGTCAGTAGCACGTTGAACTATTTAATGGCTTCAAACATATTGACTTTTTTTCTTTTTTTTCTCAGTGATGACTGCAAATGCTTAGTGACAATGGGATGGGCTTTATGCATGGCCAATCCTACCACCGAGGTAGACACCGAGAGCTGCCTGAAGGCTCCATTGCTTGGTAGTCAAAGGAATACAAAATACTGGTTCTGTGCTTCTAAATGCAGTAATGCTGCACTTTCAATTTATTAGTTGTTTTTAGTTGTCTTTCATTTTATTAAGCATTTCTACTGCAGTAAGCAAAATAGACCATACGAGAGCCCTGCTCTGGAGACGTATGTTTACCCATTAGTGTTTCCTTGGTCAGATAAATTAACCTTGGCGTCTCCAAACCACTGCTCCTTACATACTAGCAAGACAGCCAAAAAATCAGTTTTGATTTTTTTTTCCTGTACATTTATAAACATGTTAAGTCACGCAGACGTGTCTGGTATGGTGTAAGGACCCGGGGCTGTGATGCAAGAAACCACTTTGTTTTGCACAGTTAACACGTTCCTGAAAGACAGGGTGTAAGTCACGTCACATGTGCAGAGCGTGGGAGAAACTCACTGGGGGAACTTGTGACAAACCATTTTGTTTGCAAAGCAGAGAATTTCAATGTCGTGTGCACAAGTCTTTCATTAATGCATCCTTTTTGTATTCTGTTAAAATTTAATGAAGTACATATGCATCAAATATGTGGCACGACGCCTACATATTTAGGATATATGGCCTAAAATGTCCATTTCCTTATACGTAACTAAAATTAGTTGGTTTTAATTTGTGTCTGCCTTTTACCCCCTGGTGTGTGGCTTTCACTTAGCTGTCCCTGCTCTCTTTGCCCTGCATTGTGTGACTAAGCCCTGCTACAAATCAAAGCTCCAGCTTGAACTCAACCAGCAGAGGGTACTGTTTGAGCACTTAAGGGGACTTCCCATCTTTGTCCTACCCATCCGAAGAGAACAATATCTGAATAATAGCCAGGGACGATATTCAATAGGCAAGGTGCTGGCAAGATAATACACATCAATGATCATGTTTCAGCATCACTTTGCAGGAAATTCCCTTTGTTCTCTGCTGCTCACAAAGGACATTCCACGCAAAATGCACCTGTAGCTCCTGGTGATAAATGCATATATGAAGGTAGATGAAGACGGGTGGTGGTGGTAGAGGGGTGGTATCTGCTTCTAAATTTACCAAGTACTTATATCCACTTTAGGTTTAAGGTTCCGAATCAAGATAGCCCCATGTGTTCTCAGCTTGCTGGTGAATGATCATGAATAATTCTTGCAGTAGCAAATGACATAATAAAATAATCAGGCAGTCTATGCACATTGTAAACGGATGAGTGCAGATGTCTCCAAATGGAGGGGATATTTAAAGACACTTTACATCTGGGTTCGGAGCGGTCGAGAGTTTGTTAGTGACAGTTTATCAAAATAAAATGAGCATCTCTCCATTCTGAAATCATGTTCAGCGTTAAAGATAATTAAATATACTGTAGAAGAATACTTTGTCACTTAATTCTTACATGAATTTGATCCATTTGTGGATAGTGGTGGATTCTACATTTCTTAATAGAATTTATACGCTTGGATTTTTATATAAAGATTTTGAAAATTTTTCGTCAAAGCAAAAACTGCACATAGCAATAAAAGCTAGAAGCACTTAGGCCGAAAAACAAGAGTTCTCTGTCCCGTTCCCTATCTTCAGTGTCTTCTCAGATGTGACTTTTAACTTTTATGGCATTTCTTTTTGTTATTTACCTCTGTATCTCTAAACGATATTCTTGTACTGCTAATTCTTGGGTTCTTAGTTTTGGACATTATACATTGTTTTCCTGTGCTGATAGATGAGATTGTTACTCAATTAAGTCACTCAATGCCTCCTGTTTGTCATATCTCTGCTTTAGATATTTATTGGTTACCTATGCAACATTAGATAAAATACTTTTTCCTTTAATAATTGACAATTTGAGTTCCCATCTGTTTAGTCCTTCTTTCTCACTTCTTCATCCCCCTTATTGTAGCCTGTACCTGTACAACATTGAGGCTATTAACATTTGCCCTCTGCTCTCTAATCAAAATTCTACCATCTTTGTCTTTAGGTTGATTCTAAAATTGTAAACCAATAAATGGTGTTTATATTGGGGCTCTATATTGTTTATTGTGGTGTTACATAGTATATTGTTTTTTTTCTTTTTACATAGTATATTGTTATGACACTTCCTGTACAGCTTTTAATTTTACTGAGTTTCTAGTTGCCTTTTTTCTCATACTACTTGCCTTGCTTGTGTGCTCATTTTTTTTGTCTATCCAGAGATTTTGTTAAAATTTTTCCTCTTCATCTTGCTACTCTTGTCTGTATTTGTTCTATAGGCCTGCTACACAGTGATCATCTTGGTATTAGCCTTTTTTGCCCTATTTCCTCATTTCTGGAACTCAAGTCTTTTGCTTTCTTTGTTTACTTCTTTTTGCTCCAGTATATACTCAACAGAATTCCTAAGAAGTTATATGTGAGATGTCACTGTTCCGATTCTTTGAATGTATGAAATTCAGCACATACAAGTGTGATCTATGTTCACACTTGAATAATAATTTAATGAGGTGTAGAAAATATAGTTTAAAAATAACTCATCCCCCCCAAAAAAAATAAATAACTTCCCCCAGAGTTTTAAAGGCATTTTTCTGGACCTTTTTCTGGAACATCCAGTACTGCTGATGTGAGGTTTACTGCCAGGCTAGTTCTCATTCCTTGATAACTTGATTTTTCTTTAAAAAAAATTGTTATTAAGGTAGCTGACAAACAATGTTATATTAGTTTCAAGTTACAACATATTGACACAACAATTCTATACATTACTCAGTGCTCACCACAATAAGTGTAGCTACCCAATCTGCTTTTTATTTCTGCTTTTTTCTTCCAGCAATGATCTGGAGGTCTTTTTATAGTCACTGATGGGCTATCCCAGTCTAAAGTCTTAAGTCTTTCAGCTATCCCAAATTCTCTTGTGTCATTCAAATTAACAATACCTTCCCCTCCAGTTTTGCTAGTTATTTATCATAGTTCCTACTAATTTTCAATTGGCTCCCTCATTTGATCCTTTTGTCTACTTTTTTTTTATTTTCCATCCTGATTTTCTTAATTTTACATTCTAAAATTTTTCTTTTTCCTTTTGGCAATCCTGTTTTTTTTTTTTTTTTTCAGTCAAGTTTCCTTCTTAATCTGTTTGTTCTTTTTTCATAGTATCCTTTTCTTGTCCAATCAATACAATGCACTCTTGGATCTTTCTAAGGATGTTAGAATTTCCATAGAAACATCCATTTTTCATATTCTCTCTTTTTATTTTGTTTTTTTTTATTTTTTTATTATTTTTTATTTTTTTAAAATTTTTATTTATTTATGATAGTCACACACAGAGAGAGAGAGGGAGAGAGAGAGAGAGAGAGAGAGAGAGAGAGGCAGAGACACAGGCAGAGGGAGAAGCAGGGTCCATGCACCGGGAGCCCGACGTGGGATTCGATCCCGGGTCTCCAGGATCGCGCCCTGGGCCAAAGGCAGGCGCCAAACCGCTGCGCCACCCAGGGATCCCCTCTCTTTTTATTTTGGAATAAGTATTTCCTCTTTATCTTTGTCAGAATCTCCCATGTTAGAGACTTTCTCAAATGTGTAGAAATCATTGCTTTTCTGTTCACATTTTAGAGTGAAGCAAACACCACAACTGGGGGTACGATTTACATCGTGGTGAAATCAGCTATTCCATAAACAGAGTTTTGGTTGATTTATTCCATTTTTCAGCCTAATGTGCCGCTCCCACTCCTATCCACCCCTACTGTGTCTGAGTTATCAGAATTCTGAGTATCTCAGTGATTCTTCTAGGCAACTTATCTCCATTTCTGTTAGCACACCACCTCACCTTCCTTTATTTCACTCTCAGCTAACCTTGTTGGAGCCCTTTCATCTATTAGCATGTCTGCATTCACTTGTCTTCCAAAAATTTGTTGACGGTTTTTGTCAGCCAATGATCATGTCTTACTCTTATTTTACCTTGTAAGTTTATACTTATTTGCATTCCTTTACTGACATTTTAATGGGCTTCTGGATAGAAGAGACTATAAATACATGTGCACAGCCTGCCATCTTTAACTGGAAGTTCATGTTAATTTTGTAAAAAGATTTTATTTATTTATTTGAGAGAGAGAGAGAGAGAGCACAAACCAGAGGTGAGATAGAGGGAGAGGAAGAAGCAGACTACCTACTGAGCAGAGAGCATGATGCAGGGCTCCACCTCAGAATCCTGGGATCACGACCTGAGCTGAAGGCAGATACTTGACCAGCTGAGTCATCCAGGTGCCCCAGTTCATGTTAATTTTTGAAGGCACATTCGTATGACTGGAAATTTCTAGATGTGTATTCAGTACTTATTTGTAGCCCACATAATTTGTAAACCTGTATTTTCAGTGGAACTATTTAATATGTCTTTTACTATGTGTCCTTTCTTAAGCTATATTCTTAATATTAAGAAGTATAATAGCAAGTCAAACATTTGTTTGATCCTTTTGAGATATAAATAACTTCAAATGTTTATATTTGTTCTTTAAGATCACACTGTGAAATAGGGTATTGCTATTTCATTTCACAGATGAGAAATGGAGCTTCTGAGAGAGTCAAGTCACAAGCTTAAGATTATAGAGTTGGTGAGCACAAGCCTGGTACTTAGATCCAAACCTTCTAGTGTTTTTCCTCCTAAGCCACATCATGTCTCCTACCTACTACCTGATAAAACCCAATAAATCCAACAGTGTAAATAAATAACTTTGTCTAGAGATAAATTTCTATTTCCATAAAGTTTCATGTGAAATGTTTAGTTTTGGTATTGGTTGTACTTTTCAAATATTGTTTAAAGCTATTCATGAATATTTGATAAGAATGTAGCATTCCTAACTTCTCAGTGAACTTAATGAGACCTTCCACTGATAAAGTGTATCAATGTTGCATAAAGGAAAAGCTGTTATTTCAAAACACCGGGAGCAGGGCTAAGATAGAGCCAGAGTATTCCAGTTGTCTTCAACTATTACATATCTTACTACATTTTAGGTCAGATAATCTGGCTCATGACATTCAAAACTGTATTAATTATGGGATTTTATAACGAGGTTATGCAGTGTATGTTTGCCAATTGGGAAAGAAAGATAATTATGCTTGAATGTAGGTCACATTTAAGAAACTCTCTTAGGCCTAATGGGAACCATGTTTCCTTAAAAATCAAGAATTAATGACATTCAAGAGAATGGTGTCTCTCTCATCCTCTCATCCTGTGACCCAATTCTTCTGGTCAGAGATTTTTTTTTTTTTTTTTTTTTTTTTTACCTTTTTTGGTGGCAGTTCTTAGGAGGAGAAACTTGTGTAATTTCCCATAAGGCATTCTGAGCCATTTAGGGTAGCCACTGCTGAATTGGATCTTGTTGGTTGTAAGGAACTGGTGAATGAGGTATTACCAATGCGGACATTGGCAGGCACATTTCTAGAGCTGATACCTTAAGCAGATCATTCTAACTCTCCTCAAAGTCTTTTACGCTGACATTTATATGAGAAGGAGATTTTTATCTACTATGTGTTTGTCTCAGTCTTTCCCCTTGGACAATTGCTGTTGTGTTTGAACTGTCTGTGATTTTTGTTTTTTGCTTTTTTGTTTCCCCCTGAGCTCTTTTTGTTTCAGCAATACCAAATGGCAAATCTGAAGAACCCCGTTTAAAATGGGAGTGACCTCCCCTCAAAATTAACAAGTTTGTTATGAGGAATATTATAGTTACCCAGTAAGCTGATGAAATATTCCAAGGATGGATTTAATGGCCTGCATCTCTGTTTGTCTCTTTTTCATCTTTAGAGAATTAAGGTTCTTAAATAGGAGGCTGTTTTAAGGAACTAATGATGTCATAAAATGCACTGTACTTTAAGATTATTGGGCATTTTTCAGTGAGGACATCAAGCCTTGGTAAGACATATGACACATGAAAGAATGATCCAGACAGTGGAAAGATCTAGATACTGAAATAACTCTCCTAATTGAGTTCTCCAACCTTTCCTCCCAGAAAATACTTGGCCTTGAGGGCTGATGCTTTGTTTATATATCTATTTATTTCCCCATTTTTCATCCATCCCACCTCCCCATAATAATTTCCTCAAATTGGCTTAATTCTCTCCATTGGCCTCGCCATGAAATTTGCATGGTGGTTACTGAACATAGCAAAAGCTCACAGCAAGCTGTGGATGACCTGGATGCATGTCTTAGCTGCTTACTTAGACCAAAATCATCATCATCATCATCTTGGAATCCAGAATTGAGAAAATGTAGTTTTTCCTGGGTCTATTCAGACTCACCTAGCTGTTAATTTCCATTTTGGAGTTCTTTTATGCATGAGTGATGTGGGAATTCCTCAGGGTTTTGAACTTTATGTGAATAAAGAACTCTGAGATCAGTGCTCACGAATAGGTGTGCTGTGCTATAGTAACCCATCTGCTGCCTGTCTTTGGGTGTAGGATGTTTAGCTAATACTACTCAATATAATTCTAACTGGGTGGCTCTTGTTAAGTCTTTGAGGGAAAAGATGTAATATTCAGGCCAAGGGCACATGAAGAAAATACTCCCAACTCCCCCTGTCTCAAAGCACGTACTTGATTCATGCTTTTAAATAAGATTTATAAGCTACTCAGACTGATCTCCACTCCAAGGTTGTGGTTGGAACCTAACCAGGATAGTAGTAACACCACTTTCATCAAGTGGGGCATTGTTCAAGGTTGTAATGCAGGATGAAGGAGAAGTAATGGATATGATGCTTAAAGACATGTCTAATTGCTGGGAGATCTTTCAGGTACCGACCTAATAGCTCTGCTCCAATGACTTGTGGGAAGACATTTTTAAATGCTGAAGAGTGAGACTTTTAATAGGGGAAGGATTGTGGTCAGCTAAGTCTCCGTAAATTCTTCTTAAAGCCCTGGGATGACTTGTTAGGGTGTGTACCTGACGGAATAAATGCAAGTGTTTCTGAGACTCTAAGACTCTGTAAACAGGAGGCTTTTAGGTAGATCCCAAAGAATTTGAAGTAGCAGAAATGGTGGGGGCTGGATAAAGAGTATCACACGGTGAAGGTCTAAATCTGGTTAAAGTTAAAGATGCTACCTTTCCCTATTTGAATCACATTCAGTTTTGAAATTTGTAATTGTAATTTGTAATTGTGGGACCTTTGGAGAAAACCTTAGGCTCAAGAGCAAGGTGTCTGTCTTAATGCTCAACATAGCAATTTATTTTTATGAGGAGATGAGTAATTTGGGGATGATTTTTGGGTTTTAGAACAGTGTATTTGGTAACCCTATTATAAACTTCTGGATATATATTCCGCTCCATAAGATAGCTACAACAATTTGGATTTTTTTTTTCAATGTCCAGAGCCATTATAGGCTACAGCTCTTGGAGTTGACCCATAATGCTTCACAGTCCAAAGCAGTCTCTAGAGCCCAAACCTTGGCACCAATTCCAACAAAACAGTAGGTCAGCCCTGGAAGAGAGAGAAAAAAAAAGTGTTGCCTGATTGCCACGAATGGAAACAAGAGAAGAGAAATTCATATTAGAGTAAATCAACTCCTAGTCTTATTATTAGTAAGGGAGCTGTGAGTGGGTGGAAGGAGAAATAGGTGCAGGGCTGACATTTACCCAGCACTTACTCAATGGCTCACATGTTATTAGATGCTTTAACACATTTTTTTTTTTTCCTCTGGTCCTCACTAAGTCCTAAAAGTTTTATTATCTTTGTTATTACTGATAAGGAAGCTGAAGAGAGGCATGAGAGAATTGCCAGAGGTCCGACAGCAAGCTCATGGTGGAGATGTTTGTGAACTCAGGTGACTGAGTCTAAAGTGCAGGCTCTTTCTACTCCACCACAGAGGGTGCTACTTAGAGTAGTTGTTATTAACATCTGCTGTAGATCTAAAACTGTTTAGATCTGTGTGCAATGGCCATGGGTGATCAAATCATTCTGTTTTCTAGGGCTTGAAAAAAAATCAAGTCTAGCATTCATGGAACCTTGATTGTCAGCCATATATCTTTGACTTCATTCATTCATTCAAATCAATATTTGCTGAGCTCCAACTGCATGCCATGTACTGGGCCAGGTAATGGTAGTGCAGCAAGAGAGAGTTGTAGTTCTGGTCTTCATGAGTTTACACTCTAGAAATAGTACACAAGTTAAGAGGTAAACATATTCAAGCCATGAAAACATTAGATCAGGAGTGGAGCCATAATGTTATTTCAATGTGCCAGGTTGCTACAGGAATGAGATGCACAAGAAAACAGAATGTTCTGGTTATCTACACAGACTTTGCCAAAAAGTGAATCCAGGGGTATGCGGGTGGCTCAAATGGTTAAGCATCTGTGTTTGGTTCAGGTAATGATCCTGAGGTCCTAGGATAAAGTCTTGCATCAGGCTGCCTGTTCAGCGAGGAGTCTGCTTCTCCCTCTGCCTCTCTGCCCTGCTCACTCTCTCTCTGGCAAAAATAAATAGATAAAGTCTTTTTTAAAAAAAAAGTGAATCTGGCATTACTACATGGAAAAAACCTATGGATTTTTTCACCTATGTATTAGCTGCTATACAATGGTCCTCTTCATCCTTCTGTGTATATACCATTCAGTTTGTTACTGTTTAAATTTTTATTTTCTGACCTTCCCCTTTGGGGGACTTTCCTTGATTTCATTGATTATTAAAACCATATTAGAGCACCTGGGTGGCTCAGTAGGTTAAGTGTCTGACTCTTGACTTCAGCTCAGGTCTTGATCTCAGGGTCATGAATTCAAGCCCTGTGTTGGGATCCAAGCTGGGTGTCGAGCCTACTTAAAAGAAAAATAAATGAATGAAATGATACTAAAGACCTTCAATATGGTTATAATATCTTTATTTTGGGGGTGGGGGTAGTTTTTCAAGAAAGGGAATGGGTTTTTCTTCTTTGAAAGGTCACACTATTTTGATTTAGAATGCTCTTGAAGATATTTAGATGAATTAAAAAATAAAATTTGCAAATTTATTTTAAAAATTCTGTCAAACAATACTGCGTATTTTTAAAGGTGCATATATACGCAGAGAAACATCTAGGAGGAGACATACCAGGGCTTTAGGAGAAACTTGGGAATGTAGCTGATGGCCAAATGGAATTTTGTCTTATTCGTGCTATTTTACTTTTACCTAGAAAGTGTGGTCATATATTCTTTTTATAAGAAAAAAATTGTGGAAAGAGGTAGATTTGATGGAGAGTAGCTAAGAAGCTGTTGCACTATCACAGAAAAGAGGTGATTCTGATCTGAAATAAAAATGGAGATGATCTAGCCTAGTAGTTATAGAGAACAGAGAACAAAGGCTCTGATTCCTAATGATTTGGGCTTGAGTGTCTACTCTCACACTCACCAGCCATGTGCCAACTGGGTACATTACCTAAACTCTTTGTATCATGGCCATCTCATCTGTAAATGAATATGCAAAAAAATAGCACCTACTCATAGAACTATTGTGATAATTCAATGGCTAGTACATGAAAAGTGCTTGGAACGATGGAGAGTACATAATAAGCCTTCTAGAAATCCTAGCTACTATTTTCAGGGGGTGAGCAGGATTGAGTAGGGGAAATGGGAAGAATGATGAAAAACTAAAGATGCGAGTACATTTGATACCAAATTGATGCTGAATATCTTGGCAGGTCCTGTGAATCATCATGCTTTTATGACCATCGCTTCCCACTGTATGTCCTGAGGTCACAGGGGTAGAACAGCTTATAATGACTCTCTACTAATTCTGTGGCAGGTACTGGAAGTTGTTTTTCTAATCATGAATTGCAATCTGGAATGAGCTGGTCACATCACTTAGCCTCCTGTCGAGTTCTCTAATTAGTAAGTTGGTAACCATGTCACTTATCTTTAGTGCTTAGAGATTTTTTTTGGTAATTAATAAGGTGACTGTACACATTTCAGTGGACATAAAAGGCCTCTTCTCCCATTTCCCCTGTGTACTTTATTCCATTTTCAGTCACTGATAAATCTGCTTCTTTGGATAATGCTGTGGAAAACAAGAGAGGTCAAAGGAAAAACTTATTACCTCTCAGGGTCTGTTTGTGTGAAAACACAAAGACAAATATCACTTGAGGGGTAGCGTGGGGGTGACTCTGGCATACCGCCTAACACTGAATTATCCTAAGGATCCAATGAAGAAAAGTATGCTTGGAGAAAATATAAAGCACCATATACATTAGGATTCAGTCTATTAGCTTTCTGTTTGTCATTTTTTTGTTTCCTATTCCATGTGAAAATGCTATATAGAAAATTCTAGATGGCTTCACTCTAAATAAACAGAATCCTCTGAGTTCATATTTCTCTTCAGTTTTGTCTACTTGTCTCATCTTTGGGTTTACTGACTACTGAGAGATTGTTTAAACCTTGACATTTTATTCCCTACAATTTTTGTCCTACACTGGTAGGACAATTGCCAACTCTTTGGAAAAGGACAGATATTTAATTTAGATGTGGTTCTACCATCTGTATAGCATCAATATACATGTTTTCTCAGTATGACACTAAATAAATCTTTGATGACATTAAGTCTCTTCATTGGTGCTCAGGAGACTCTTGGAGCCTTTCCTGAAGGTCTTAATTTGCCTTTATTTGTCTTATTTTGGGTCAGGATCTAGCCCAATGTCTAGCCTCTTATAATAATATAATTATATTATTGTAATATATTATAATTATATTATTATTGTAATTATTGTAATATATTATAATTATATTATTGTAATATAATAATCTACAAACTATAATCAATAATTCTAGTCCTTTCCCTACGGTGGTCCCTGTTCCAGCTGATAACATCTTCCTTCCTTCTGCCTTAAGAGTAAAAGGTCTCCTGTTCCAATTAATTTTCTTCTTCTTTGCTTACCAACAGTATTAATTTACATATATCTGGGCCTTTCCTCATCTTGGCTTTTCTCACTTATATATCAAGAAATACCATCATATGTTATCATGAATTTGAAATTTGATTCTCAACTCAGAAGATACTGATATTTTGTAAAATTCTAAAACACGCTTTTTGAAAATACCACTTTACTGAGGTGTAATTGGCATACAATAAACTGTACACATTTGGAAAGCACAATTTAGAATCTACTTTTGAATAACAAACCTCGATCCATTTCCACAAAGCTCTGATTTAGGTACAAGCTAAGCTTGTCAAGGCCATTGTCTTAACTCCCTTTCCTTAATTACTCATCTTCCAGTAAAGTCCATTCTGTCCTCTCCAGTCAGGCTTCTGTTCTTGTTCCTCAGGTGAAATTGCTGTGGCAAAGCTCAACTGCCAAATTCGATGGCAGTTTTCTAGTCTTTTCTCTGGATTCTGGGTGCCATTTGCCCCCATTGACCTTTGTCCATCATCTTGAAAAAGTCAACTTTCTTGGCACCCACCAGGATAAACTCTCTTGGTTCCTCTCTTACCACTGACATGGTTGCTTCACAGTCTCCTACTACCTGCAGCAACAGGTAGTAGGCAGCTACTTAAGTGCAGCAACACCTTAAGTGGCAGCAACACCATGGCTGTGCCCTTCATTGCTCATCTTCTTAATCTCTACACTCTCCCCAAGTGAGCCTGTGCACTCAACTTCTGAGTCATACTGAATGTATGTTGACAAATCACAAGTACATAATTTCAGTTTAGATTTCTCTTCTGATGTCAGACCCATGTACATAAATTGCCTAATGGACATTTCTGCCTGGATCTACTATGGGAATATAAAACTTAGCATCTTAGAAACTCACTTCATTATCATTCTCTCATAAACCTCCTCTGTCTCTATTTCTTGACCTAAGACATAGGCCTTCCCTGTGGGGAACCTACCTTGTTGGTTGGTGAAACAAAATGCAAGCTCATGAAGTAATCACAAACAATCTTGTGTTGTTAGTGTCAGTTTGGTGTAAAAAAGCAGCAAAGAACTCAGTGGTACTATACAACCATCAGGGAAGAGAATCTTAGCAAACAAAGCCCTGGTGATGGGGAAGAGTTGATAATTGCAAAGAATATTCAGAAAAGTGAAAGTGTCAAAGTTAGATGGGGAAGGTTGGTTAAGAAGACTTCACAGAGCCAATGCAACTTTATTCTTTCATTTATTGAGCAGATGCTTGTTGAGGCTTTTCCACATGTGGAGAACTCAGGTTCTAGAGAAGTTTCAGTGGAATAGAGTCAGGCTCATTCTTGGTCTCATGGGTCTGACATTCTACAGGAAAAATAAGACAATGAACATGTAAAACATTAACAAAAGTATAATTTATATAGAGATAAACGCTACAAAGGAGTTAATGGAGTGTAATGGACTAGAAAGTGATAGAAAGGTGGAGGGATTCCTTTAGATGCTATGATGAGGGAACTCTCTCAGAAATGTGACATTAGAGCTTTTGGCTGAATGAATAAATGTATCTTTCTTTCTTTCTCAGCTCTGAAAAGAAAAAGTTTTAAAAACCAAATTGAACTACTAGAAAGAAGCCCATAGAGTGGGTGTGAGCCACTGAGTTTATTAGAATCCCTCCAAAAAATTGGGAACAATTACTTCTTTGTTCTACTTTCTTTGACATTTGAGATAAGATGCAGACTTACTGGACTTTTCTTTCTCACCCAAATATTGTGCTTGTGCTTGTGATGCAGAGAAAATAGGAAAACTCTGAGTGAGGAGACGCCTCTCTGCAGTGTCGGAAGTGAAAAACCCTTATCAGTAAGTAAACTTTGGTCTCCTATTTATTTTCAATGTTATCCCCAAATCCTAGTTTCTCCAACATAAGGGGAAAGAATATAACAGAACTGTTTTTTCGCAAGTGGCATCCTGAATGTTTATTCAGGAAATTGAATTCAGGATGCTGGCTTCTGGGAAAATAGCAATAACTAAGACAAATTCACATAAAGGTCTTATCTTCTAGTGGGAGGAAAAAGACAGTAAAGAAGTAAACCGGTAAAAATAAAACATTTAGATAGTGATAAATACTATTAAAAATAAAGGGGAGGCTGGTAGGTGACAGAGGAGCAATTTTAGGAGGTGTCTCCTGGGAAGTGATATTTGAATGCAGCCCTGAAAGATGGGAAAGCACCAGGGGTGTGAGGGAGAGGCAAATCAGAAGGGCAGCAAGTCAGTTGGCTAGGAGTCTGGTTCATTCAGCGGATGGGTAATTTCTCACTTCAATACATTGACATCTATAGCACACCATTTCTACAAACATGATATTAAGACCAGAAAGGGAAGTCCACTTGGCCTACAGATTTCGTATATTGAGAAGAATCACATTAATTTTCCCCCTAAAGTTGTCTTATTGTGAATGAGCTGATGTCCTCAAAAAGTGCATATTCTATTCTTCTGTTGGAAAGAGACTCATAAAGCGTTGGTGCACTGCAAATTTAGTTTTGCTATAGCAGCAGCTGGAGGATAAGAAGGGCTAAATACAAAACTGGCCTTTTATGGTTTTGTTGACTTTAAATTCGATGAAACAAGATGTAAGAACATGGATGTGTACTAAGCATTGTTACACGGAGGGGAGGGGAACATCATCCCTCAAAGTTTCATTTCCTAACTTATGTTTCTTTGCTCTGCTCTTGGAAAGCCCAAAACTCCCCTTGAGGGTTATAGTTTTTTTTTTTCGTTTTTTTTTTTCACATGGAAAAAGGAGAAAGAGCTAAGACTTGCTACTACTAAAGTGAAACCAGAAGTCATTGGTACTTGGTTTTCATTGGTTTTGGTTTCTGTTTGAAGGTGCTTGCTTTTGGAGAACACATAATGCTGATCTGGGGAATTTCTGCTTGAGGTTACAAATGGTCCATATGAGCTGGCTGATGAGACAGATTTTTTTTTTCTTTAAAGAACATTTTAGGGAGATGATAGAATTTGAAGTCAGAGCCTGGAAGTTGAGTAAACAAGCCATACTTGTTGTGTGGCTTTTAGTGAGTCGCAGAAATCATCTTTCGGGACAAGGAGGACTCAGGAGTCTGGTGTTTGGAAGTTGCAAAACACTTTGAAAATATTAGTTATTGGCCACTGTTGTGCTGATAATCACTGTTTTTATTCTCTTGGTAGATTTCTCTCCTTTGGAGGATTCATCTTCCCCAGCAAATTTACTTACTTGAGTTTTTCCCTACCATCATGGTGGTGAAGGAGTGTATTCTACTGACATAACTCAATACAAAGATCTAATTTGAAAAAAAGGAAATAAGGAAATTACACATTAGAAGAGGCTAACAATCGAAAAAAAAAAAAAGAAAAAAAAACATTGAAAAAAAAAAAGAAGAAGAGGCTAACAAGACAAGAAAGACATTATCTTAATGTAACGTAGGCTAAGAAAAGAGCCAGGAGGAAGACGTAAGCCAAGAGTTGAAGGAACAGAACAGGGCATGAAGGATGAACTGTCACGGGGAGCTGGGGAAAGGCTCCATACAGGAGCAGGAGTGTAGAGAAAGCTCAGGTTGTGTGCACAGAGGTAAAACAGGCTGAGAAGGGCCCTGGCCTGGAAGTAGGCCAACACCCTCTGTCCGGGCAGGCACGGGCCAGAGTGGGCAGGAAGTCCAGAGCAGCACGTATGATTGTGTCTGGTAAGCACGGCAGCAGCCAGCATGTGATTTTCCAGGACAGCTGTCAACATCAGAAGACTGAGAGCAGGAAGGAAGGGCAAGTCCTCGCAGGCCCAGTGACGGGGGCACAGGAGTGAGGGATCATAACAGCTCTTGGCAGCCAGGCAGCAGCTGATCAGGACCAGACAACCTGGCATGAGTAGCAGGATTGCAGAAAGCTTTCCCACCATCAGCCCATCACACACACACACACACACACACACACACACACACACACACACGCCCCTGGTTTCTCTTCTATTGAAGGTTACAACTATTTATCGAGCACAGCCTCTAGAGTCAGAACGCCTGATTTGATTCCTGGTTCCACCATCAATTGGCTGTAGGACCTTGGGCAAATTTCTCAACCCCTCTGTACCATGGTCTACTGACTGTGTGGGGAGCTCCCCAGCACAGAGGTGCTGTGAGGAGTGTGAGATCATGTGTGGGAGGTGTGTACCACAGAGCCTGGTGCATAATAAATGCCTAATAAATAAGATGAAAGAAAATGAAACCAGTGCTGGAGCCAACACTGTGCTCGCACTATGAGATTCGAGATGATCTCGCATAGAGATGTACTTAAACCCGGAGCGGTGGGAAGTGTTAACTAATGCTACATCTCAGAGGGTGGGGTGAGTTACCTTTAGGCCTCCCCTGCCTGGCTCGAGGTGGTTCTACAGATTGGCACAGGGCTGCATTTCAGGTTGGGGGGTCAGGGGGGAGTCATACAAGGTCCAGAAACCTGACAGGTGCACGGTATGCAGCAGGGCAGATGCACAAGGGCCGGTGGGAAAGCCGGATAACAAGGGCTGAAGGGTGAGGGGGTCACTAGGAGGTGACATCAGTGATACAGCCACGAGGTCCTCATGTAAAGTTCCAGAGAGTTGGAGGTTGACAGAAAAGATAAGCAAGACTGAGTGAGAAGCCTTCAGGAGCTTTCTGCAAGCCTTCAGTTGACTTGCGTCAGCTGTTGATTTAAGAATAAACTGAGGAAATGAGAAAGAGAGTAAATAAATAAGAGAGAGCAAAATTGATGGGAAATGTTTCTGAAAGAGAGAAAAAGAGAGAGATCGTGACGTGGTTAGGTGGAGTCACTCTTGGAATGAAGAGGCATTCCTGTCCAGAGCCAGGAGGGTGCCGATGTTAGAGAAAGAGTGAGATGGAATGGAAGGAAGACAAAGGGTCCTTCATCTGGTGGCCTCTGTGTCAGAGAAGAAGGGGATGAAGTCATCAGGCGGGGGGGAGGGGCAGAGGCTTAAGGAAATGGTGTCAAATAGTGACTGTGGGGAATTTGGTGGGGGGCCAACTGGAGGTGAATCAGTCCACCGTCCTGATTCTGGCGTTTCGGGAAGGCATGTCCCCAGGCTGGCCTGAATGGAAACTGAACGTCGTCTATACTGATGGCCTGAATTAGCACAACCCAGCTCATCTTCCCCTGCTCGGCTAACACCAATTGCCCACCTACTGTGCCCACCTCCCCCCCGCCAACGCCCCCCTGCATGCCCACTCTGGCCGCAGGCTCTGCTCAATCGGAGGTCGTCCAGGCAACGAGCCACTGCTGCCTCCTTCCCCTTCTTACTCTTACTGCCGTCCCTGGAGAATCAATAGTCTCTCCCTGCAGCTTCCTCCTTCATCCTCTGCCCCTATGTTTGCACAACAGATTCTTTCCCGTTTTGCAGGTCTCTCTTTGAAAGTTGCCACCTCTGAAACAGGCTTTCCTGAAACCCTACTGGAAGGTTCTTTCCTACACTGTAATATGTAAAAGGGAAGAAAGAGCCCTGTTGCTTTGCTCATTTTCTGGCTCCCCGACTAGCCCATAAGCTCCCTGGGGCCAGAGATCCAGCATTTAACACAGAAGGTATCCCATAGCAGGTGCTCCATAAATATCTGTAGAAGGAAAGGATGGACAAATAAATGAATGAATTGACTTTGCCTCCCTCCTGCTCTCCTCCCGCCTCTTCTTGCCACCCTGTTTTCTTCTCCCTGCCTGAAAGTGGCAAAACAGACACATTCCCACATCCAAGGTCCAAGTGTAACCTTCGGGCTGTCAGTGTGCCTTCGGGCCCCTCTGGTGGTCCTGTGCAAGCCTACCTGGTTTCCCCACCTCTGAGAACCTTCCCTCACTGGCACATCTATCACCCTGGATCCAGAAAATTTTTGTACAACTTCAAATACTTCCTAAAATACACTCTCCAGTTTCCTGGCAGAAACCTGAAACATCATGAGGCCCGAGAGGATGACCCGATCTAGAGGCAGCCTCGAAAACTCTAGTCGTGATGTGTGGCTCATGGCCTCGTGGGCGTGAGGCACCCAATAAGCGGGCAGGTCACGTGGCAGAGAGTGGGTCCCTGCTCATGAGTCGAGGGGTGGTTTTCTGCAGCTATCTCTGCCAGCCTCCCAGGGAGCTGATGGGGAAGCCTCCTGGAGAAACGTCTGCTCAGGAGCGTGGCCTTTGGAGTCCCTGCATAGAGTGACATGCCAGCCTCACCTCTTACAAGCAGAGTGACCTTAGTCAAGCATGAGATCTCTCTGTAGCTGTTTTCTCAGCTGTGCACTCGTGGCAGCAGCTGTTCCTTAAGTCCCAGGGTGGTTGTAGGTGCTAACGACTTAGTGCCCAAAGCGCTCAGATCTGTGCCTGGTACATCACAAGTGCTACCATAGGTTGGCTCTTAGTGACGGAATGGGGTGCGGTCACCACAGAGGGCTGGCGAGAGAGTCCTGGGGCAGGGAGCATGCAGGTGCCCATGAAGACAGGTGCCTGGGATCTGTGCCTCAGAACACAGACAGTGGCTCACACCCTGAGCTGCTGGTCTATACAGCCAGGTAAGGCCCAGAACATGGGTCCTCCAACCTGAGGTCCCACGGATGTTTGCATCAGTTCTCTGTACACGTTGATGAGTTTCCACGTGGCTTGTGAGGTGCACTCTCATTCCTCACCAGGGTTGGAGCTCTGCCGGGACCCCTAGTGCCTCTGGCCTCCTGAGTCTCCTCTTTGGTCAAGATCATATGTGTAAGGATAACATGTGAGCCTCCCTTGGATTCTGACAGAGATTGAGGGGACTGGGGGTGGCCCTGACCTTCCAGCCACTCTACTGAGGAGAAGTTAATCTTTACTGCCATCTTAATCTTCCCTGGCCTCCTCTGCTTGCACCCCTCTGGGTTTAATGAAATAAAAATTAGGGTTATTATGGAACTCTGCAGTCAGCCCACACCTGTATCTCCAGAATTTTTTCCCTATAACCATCATGCCAGTATCTTAAATGTTTTCAAAAACTTGTCTCTGCCACCCCCCAACAACCTGAAGAACTATGGAGTCTTTCTCTTCTGAACATTGGCTCCTGCTGTTCCTTTTCCTCTGCTCTCACTTATCTGGTAGTGACAGCTCTTAGTGAAACTCTGTGAGGTTCGAAGCTCCCTTGTGATGTAACAGGAGCCCCCCTCCCCCAACGTGGTTTCTGCAATGAGTGAGAGTCCCTTCTTTGGAGGTCCTACCTGCTTTTGTTGGGAGCTGTGTTTCTCAAGTGTGCAAACCAATCACTTAGGGAATTTTGGTAAAAAGCGTATTATGATTTTGGAAGTTCTTTGTGGGGTCTGAGAATCTGCCCATGTTATGGGTCCTTGTGTCAACTTGTGACATTTTCTAATTTCGTTGTGTATTGATGCCATTCATTCCACTGTGTTTTGAGATAGTCCAGGGTGGCATCGGTGCTGTAATGGATCATCACATCCTCCTAAGGGCCGGGTGCATGGTCTGGTTGCTGGTGCGCAGTGAATATCTGGAGCATTCGTGACAAATGCTCCAAAGTTCTACTTCATCACAGACTGGCCTTATAGACAGAGCTTCCCTTCTCCCTGACTTTTCCTTTATTGGTATCCCATGTCACTTCCCCTAAAACATGTAACCTCCACCCTGGGCCCAGTCTGTCACTAGAAAGAATCTCCCTCATAGTAAAATGTTAACGAATTGAAGTATTGCCTATCTTACAGATATCTGACGGAATAAAGGTCAATGTTGAACATACACGATAACCGGTGGTCTATGCAATGTGCCCCGTGTTCCTCCAGGCAAATAATTTTATCATCTCTTCATCGAAAGATGAATGGATAAAGAAGCTGTGGTCTATGTATACAATGGAATATTCCTCAGCCATTAGAAACGACAAATACCCACCATTTGCTTCAACGTGGATGGAACTGGAGGGTATTATGCTGAGTGAAGTAAGTCAATCGGAGAAGGACAAACATTATATGTTCTCATTCATTTGGGGAATATAAATAATAGTGAGAGGGAATATAAGGGAAGGGAGAAGAAATGTGTGGGAAATATCAGAAAGGGAGACAGAACATAAAGACTCCTAACTCTGGGAAATGAACTAGGGGTGGTGGGAGGGGAGGAGGGCAGGGGGTGGGGGTGAATGGGTGACGGGCACTGAGGGGGACACTTGACGGGATGAGCACTGGGTGTTATTCTGTATGTTGGTAAATTGAACACCAATAAAAAATTAATTTATTAAAAAAATAAAAAATAAAACTTCTAAAAGTTTTCAAAAACAAAAACAAAACAAAAAAAAAAACAAGCAAACAAACAAAAAATTTTATCATCTCCTGCTGAGTAACAGCTCTCCTGGGTATATGTGAACTGGGGGAGAAACTTTCCCACAGCAGAATATTATTTAGAGCTTTCATAAACTGGAGATCTTTAATTATATGGACAGCAGAATTGGACAGACACAACTTTTCTACCTTTGCTTCTGAATAACCACTCACCCACCCACCTGGTCATGTGGAGTGGGTACTTTGATTCAGGCTTCTTGATTTCCTACTGTCCTGGACTTCAGTGAGCAGGCCGATTGTAGTTCTCTCTGTGGTCCCCCATGGCTTTACATGATATGCTCAGTCTTGGAAAATGGCAACAAACAAACAAAACCAAAAAATCCCAAATATTTCTAATCCTTTCCAGTGGAGTTGCTACCTCTGTTCCACCCATGCTTCTCCTGGGGGTTCAAGCTGCCTTCTGCTGCTTTTAGGAATTGATGGACCTTGTAGCCACTGCACAGCCAGCTCTCCACCCCATGGCTCCATGTCCACAGATTCAGAAGGTGCTGGGAGGAAAGGGAGAAATCAAATCATTTTGGACAGGAGGTGACTTACTTTCATTTTCTTTACCAGTTGAACTATGGCTTGCTGGAGAGATCTTCTGGGCCCTCTGTGATTCCTTCTTCATCTGAGTGTCCCTTTGCCTACATCTGTCCTCCAGCCTAATGTCCTTTCTGTGGCACATGCCTCTGTGACAGTAAGGGCATAAAGGACTGGGTTCTCATGATGGCATTCCAGGGCCCTTAACACTTAATCACCAGACATATTTGAACAGAGAGGTCTTCCTAGGCCTTTGACCCCATTCCATGTGGCCAACCATTCCCTACATCTATGCCTTCTCATTGAATGAATCATTACTTTAGGATCTGCTTTGTCATAGTAACCTCATGTTGGCACAAAAAAAAAAAATTCTGAATATGGCTTTTCCTCAGGATGCAAATAACCTCCCACCTCAAACTGCTGATGCTTAGAACTGCATGTGATGCTGTAGCATGTAGGAGCAGTTTGCCAATGGAATATCATGCATTGAGACAGAGAGACCTTCAGAGCTCTTCTCTTTAGGGATTCCTTGCCCATTACCTCAATCCTTCAGTGTCAGCCTCAGTTTTTATTCTGGCCATGTTAGTAATTATTTGCTTTCACACAAAATATATGCATCTTTGTGCATCAACATCATACCTTATTCTCTTCTGTGGGAGAGGGTGAGGCTGTCACTGGCTCATTTGAAAAGAACATGTTCAGGGTGTGGCCAAAGGTTCATCTGAAACCCTAGAAATTCTAGGTGGAGAGTATTTCACAGCATGTTTGGGGGAGGCCAACCGGGGGGAATTGTTAATAGTCTGGAGCAGTAACAATCATGTAGGTTGTTTCAGAAATTAACTTAATGTGAAAACGGAGGTCATCTGACTTGCTTAAATGTCAGGATAAGGAGCATATGGGCCCAAATTTGGCTTCAATTTCCCTTTGAATTTAATGGGTGTGGCAGGTGCTTATCTAATCATGATATTTGGACCAATATGTTTTGCACATTCAGGACTTTGTAATGAGATACAGTGTTTATTTATGTTCCATTCTTTTCCCTACAGACTGCAAAAATACCCTTTGCTCAACCCTGTCTATTTATTGCCAGTGTCAACAGTCAAAGCTAGTGACAGAAGGTAGGTTTATGGGGCAGTAACCCTGCCCAGTTGGCATAAGAGATCTATTCCCAGGGAAAAAAATGCTTTAAGCAATCATGTAAACTTCAGACTGAATAAGAGAGCTTCAGTGGCTTGATGATTCCAAAGTAATGATCTTTTGGTCAGGTTGGTAGTGAATACAAGAGTGGGGTAGGTGGGGAAGTTTGTAGTTGATGGTTGTTAAATATGTATATTATACATGAGTCTTGTCTCTTTCAAAGTCAAACTTAAATCCCTGTGTCTGGTGTCTCCGTCCACCAAAACACTCACTGGTCACTCCCTACATTAATTTTTATTAATTAAACATTCACCAAATACCTACTAAGTTCCAGGTGCTTGGGTTAGCTTTGGAAAGTCAAAGAGAAAATGATCTGGGGCCAAGCTTTAGGATCTCTGTATCTCATTCTGAATTTCTACATCACAGTTTTTCTAGAGTGTGATTCCCAAACCTAGCTACTTGTTGGAAGCACCACTATAGCTTTTAAAATACTGGTGCCTAGATCTTTCCCCAGATATATCAAATCTGAATCTCTGGGCCTGGGGCCCCCAAATCTATATATTTAACAAGTACTTGTGACAGTTCTCATGCAGATCAACTCTGCAAAAGTCTGCAGATCTAAGTTTGGGGACCACTCACGTCCCACTGCTTGCTTGATACATAGCAATGTTACAGGTCTTTTATTAATTGTTTTATAGGTCAAACTCATACAACCTGATTGAAAATTACTTGAAGAACTGTGACTTCTTATATTCCTAAAATAAATCATAGTACTGTGTGCCAACCTTTGATAAATCAGTGTTTTGTTTTGTTTTTTTTTAATCTTGAGCACATATTAGAATTTTTTGGAGAGCTTTTAAGAAATGCTGACACTGGGGGGCACCTGGATGGCTCAGTTGGTTAAGTGTCTGATTCAGGGTTTTGGCTCAGGTCATGATTTCATGGGTCGGGAGATCAAGTTCCATGTTTGGTTCTGTGCTCAGCAGAGTCTTCTTGAGATTCTCTCCATCTCCCTACCCACTCCCTCAAATAAACAAACAAAACTTAAAAAAAAAAATGCTGGTACCAGGTCCTTACTCCATGCCAGCTAAATTGGAAACTCTAGACACTGAGTCTTGGCCATTGACATTACAAAACAAATAAATAATAATCTCTCCAGTTGATTCTAATATGAATCCAGAGTTGAGACCCACTGAAATAAATGTTTGCTGTTGATGAGAATAAACATGTGGAATTACTATCTTTCTGGAACCAGCACACACTTTTTTGATAATTCCTTATATTTTGTGGTTATTTTCAGCTTTCAGAGTGCCTTCATCTGTCTACATACAATGTTGTGAACTTCTAGAAGAGGTCTCAGAGATGGTCTATGCCAGGGGTCAGCTAGCCTTTCTGTGAAGGGCTAGGGAGCAAATATTTTAGGCTTTGTGAACCTTATGTCACAACTACTCCGCCGCTGTAGAATGAAACCAGCCATAGACAATATGTAAATGAACGGGTGCGGTGTGTTCCAATAAGTGTTATTAACAAAACAGGTTGGAGCTGGATTTGACCCTTGGGCTGTTATTTACTAAACCCTGGTCTACACCAGCATTCTAATTTTGCAGATGAGGAAACCAAGTTCCAATTGGTGATATACTTGGACTCATATCCCATGGCTAGGCAAAGGCAATAATGGGCCTGAAGTTTAGGTACTTAGACCTAAAAACCCCCAAACACACCCAAACAAAGACCCACAGTGGGTGAATTGTGTTTTTTAAAATTAAGGCACTGGAAAGAAGTTTTTCTCCTGCTCGCCTTCTGTGTTTGCCTGGCCTTAGTTGTGTTATGGTGGCTGTGTCAATGTTTATCCCTGTAACCCACACTGCAGGCTCCTAGAGACTAGAGTCTGAAGTCTTCCAGTGTTGTCCACGGGCCTGGGGCAAAGTTGTGCCCAGTATATGTGAGCGAATCAAATATATCAGAGTCCTGAATTTGGAGCTCAGTCCCAGGTGTTTATTTCAAGGCAACTCTGGCTGGCTCATTGACCCTCTTAGCTATCTGTTGTTAATATCTAGCTTACTAGGCTGTGCTTGTGCTCTTGTAACTTCAAATGATGTTTGCATAATGATAGAGAATGTTTTAGGGTTGTGGCAGTGGATAAAGCGAAGGTCAGAAGTCTAGTTATTTTGAAGAAGTTGCCCTCATGTTTCAGTAACTGTAAGAAATCAATTTGACTGCTCTTCTCCACGACATTGTTCTATCTTCACTTTTTCTTCTGTCCAGGCATGTAGGACAGTACATATTCAGTATGTTCCCCTCAGATGTTACATCTAGAAACCTTCCTCCCTCTGCCCCCCAACTATTATGCAGACTCTCCAGTTTGACCTTGGGAGGGACTGTTTGCAGTTGGGTGAACCTGGGACTCTCCCTTCTTGATTCAAGCTCAGCAAATGAGCAAGAAAAACCTGCAGAACCTGTTCAGCAATTTCAGACTATAAGCAAGCAATCCAAAGGGAATAGGGGGGTATTACTTTATGAATGCAATTAAAGCCTCCCTAAGTTGTCCACATACCAGGTTGAGTGCAGCCTGGGAAAAGTTGCTCATTTACCAGGCAGGTTGCTGGTTAGCCTGCAAGCAGTGCCATCCTGGCTGCAAAGTGCAGTGGGCTGTTATCCTATGTCCCTTGCTTTGTCAAAATATGTTTTTCACACACATAATGTCTCAGCATGGAAAAAGTGCCAGATGGAATATTATGGTCTTATGAGGGAAAGAACTTTTAAAGATGATTTATTCTTGGGAAAAGTGGGCCAGATGCTTGGGAAATAAATGAAGAGGAGAATTTAGCCAACAGATACAAGATATGGCTCTAATGTCACATAATTTTCATATCCATGGTGCAGAACCACAGTATTTGATTTAAAACTTTTGTACCATGATTGATAATTTGGGAGATGAAAGAAAGAAAAAGAAAGAAAGAAAGAAAGAAAGAAAGAAAGAAAGAAAGAAAGAAAGAAAGAAAGAAAGAAAGAAGAAAAAAAAGAAAAGAAAAGAAAAGAAAAAAGAAAAGAAAAGAAAAGAAAAGAGAAGAAAAGAAAAGGTTCCTGTCAGCTACTAGTTGACAATGATTGGAGGAGAAAGAACAATGTGTATGTTTTTGAAAAATGACAAAGATGCCAGATGAATAGAATGGCAACTTTTTACATGGCTTCAGAGGAGAGGATGGTTGGGACAAGGTGATATTTGATTAAGTCTTGAAGGATTGATTTAGATAGCAGAGTGGAGGGTAAGACATGCCAAGCTAGAGGCCAAACCAACAGAGACAGAAGAAAAGCACGCAATCTGGCTGGGCTAGTGCAGTTTCCTGGGGCGTGGCAATGCTTTGGTTGTAGCATAAGGTGGGAAAGTGGCTTGTGGAAAACCAAATAATGTCATGGTAAAATCTGTGGGCTTGGATCCAAATCCCAGCTTTGTCACTCTCCATCCATGACTGAAGGAAAGTAGCTTAATCTCCCTGAACCTCAGGTTCCTTTTCTGTAAAATTAGGTAATATGAGCATCTATCTCTGGTTATTTTGAGGATTAGGTGAGATAATCCATGTTAAACTCTGTGTGTGCTTAGCATACAATAAGCACCCAATAATAATAGCTATTGAATTATGGTAGATTTTGTAGGTCAAAGGAAATCATAATTTCCCAGACATGTTGGTGTTTATCTTTTTAAGGCATTTGCTTGTGACCTAAAAAAATCTCTTTTAAAACTAATGCTTCCTTCCTCTCTTATCTCTAATTTAAGCAAGACTGTCCCCACCATGGAGAGCCTTGTGAAAGCACCACAGGATGCTCTGAGACTAAACATTGGACTGGCCATTATGAACCAGGACTTAAGAGTTCTTTTTCTTTTCAGTCTAATATTTTAATGAGGAAAGTTAAAGAGACTTTAAACAGAAATGGACTCAGAAGAGAATTGTGAGACTTAAAGAACAAGCATTGCTTACTACAGAGAAGTTGATTTAAGAGGACTTCATTCATGACACATAAATATATATGAACAGTTAGGCTGAATATAGAGACAAGCTCTCATCCCCCTCTTGTGAAGATAATAGAAGAGAAATTGAACTCAAGTGATAGTTATACAAATCAAAAATAAAAATTAATTTTAAAAAGATGATTGATTAAATACACTACACAATGTAATATTTTTGGTTAGATGATGTTACAAAGATGTATTTATTGGCATGATTATTTTTTAATGCTGAACTGTTTTTCAAGTAGCCATTAAGAGATGATTTCTTTTCTGAGTAATTTTCCTGTTGTTAATTTCTTAATAATGTAAATTTCCAATTTTAGGTAGGATAGCAAGCTTTCAAGATATTTTTTCTTCCAAGTTTTTATTTAAATTCCATACAGTGTAATATTAATTTCAGGTGTAGGATTTAGTAATTCATCATTACATACAACATTCGTTGCTCATCACAAGTGCTTTCCTTAATCGCCTCATCTATTTAACCCATTCCCCTGCCAGCAACCCTTAGTGTGTTCTCTATAGTTAAGTCTGTTTTCTGTTTTTCAGGTTTCTCTTTTTTATCCCCCTGCTAAGTTCATCTGTTTTGTTTCTTAAATTCCACATATGAGTGGAATCCATCCATGTTATTGCAAATGACAAGATTTCACTCTTTTTGATGGCTGAGTAATATTCCACTGTGTGTGTGTGTGTGTGTGTGTGTGTGTGTGTGTGTGTAACACATCTTCTTTACCCATTATCAGTCAACGGACATCTGGGTTCTTTCCATAACTTGGCTATTGTTGATGATATTGCTATAAACATTGGGGTGCATGTATCCCTTCAGATTAGTATTTTTGTATCCTTTCTATAAATACCTAGTAGTGCAATTGTTGGGTCATAGGGTAGCTCTATTTTTAATTTCTTGAGGAACCTCCATACTGTTTCCAGAGTGGCTGCACCAGCCTACATTCCCACCAACACTGTAAGAGGGTTTCCCTTTCTCCATCTCCTCACCAACATCTTTTGTTTCCTGACTTGTTAATTTTAACCATTCTGACTGGTGTAAGGTGATATCTCATTGTGGTTTTGATTTACATTTCACCAATGATGAGTGATGAGCATCTTCTCATGTGTCTATTCACCATCTGTATGTCTTCTTTGGAGAAATGTCTGCTCATGTCTGCCCATTTTTTAACTGGATTATTTTTTTTTGGGGGGGGTGTTGAGTTTTATAAGCTTTTTACACATTTTGGATACTGACCCTTTACCAGATATGATGTTTGCAAATATCTTCTTCCATTCTGAAGGTTATCTTTTAGTTCTGTCGATTGTTTCCTTAGCTGTGCAGAAGCTTTTTATTTTGATGAAAGGACTTGGAGGTTCTAATCTCAGTGATCTAACTGACGCATTCTCTGTGCCTTTGATTACCTAACTGCCCATCTATAAAATGGCCTTTGACTCTGATACAAGGAGAGAATCAACATCTTCTCACATCACCTTTCCATTCCCTGAAAGGTATAAAATTCAAAGTAAGAATATTATATCTCTTGGTACACTTTATGGCATGTGTGCTAAGCCTCAAGTAAAAATTTTAGAAGGAAAAAATAAATAACTTAGGGTGGGAGTATTCCAAAGAACCCACAAGCTGTCCCTAAAGAAAATGTTTATAGGTGAGGAAACTAAAGAGTATCACACACTCAGGGTCACACAGAGCCGATCTCTGAGTGTAAATTGGAGGGCTCCTTGTCCATCATACTAATCCTACCTGCTGATTTCTAGAAGTATTAGCCATTTTGTTTTCCCAATAATTAGGACCTCAGTTAGGACAGAGGACACCTTATTGCCTCCAGAAAAAAATTCTGCCAAGTAAAGATTATGCATGGAACATTTGTTATGCGAAACTCTGCCCTTGGTAAATACAGAGATCCCAGGGGCTGTGTTCCCCTCCCTGGGACTGCCAGTGTGTCTGAATTGCTGGGAGCACCTCCCACCAGCCTACATAGATGGGCTGCTCCTTTGATGGGCCTGTCATGACTGTTTGATGGCCGTGAAATATCATTTAGAAGAGAGGTTAATGTCTTTTTGTTGTTGGTCCTTAACTCCATGGAGTCTGAGCCTCTGAGGAGTCTGCTTTCATGCCATGTGCACAGAAAGGTTTTGCTCAGCCTGAGCCAGTTTGGTGCTGGTTGCCAGGGCCGGCCTGCCCTGACTGCTACTGTTTCCTGGCGGTACCAGTGGGGTCCTTTTCTTCCTAACTGCACCCCTAGGACAAGTCCTCTAGGGCCGCTTTGTGTGTGCTCCTCTGCAGGGCTGCACGCTTGGTGGCTTGGCGTCCTGTGCATCCCGCCCTCTCCCTCCCCTGGCGGCTGAGCTGTTCCAATCGGATTTCCAGGGCAATTTCAGTTGACTGCACCCCGGGGGCATCCTCCTGAAGTTACTCTGTCCTGTGCTGTTTGGACAGCCTAGAAAAGTCCCTTGGGAAGCTTCTCAGATGGGCTGGTGTCAATAGCAGGAGTCTGGTTCTCATCATCAGGTTGCCTTTTATTTTCCATATCATCTTTACTGTCGGGTTTCCCTTTAAAGAAAAATTGTAAGACAAACATACTCTTTACCAAAGAAGTGTGGACTTTTATTGGGAGAGTTCAAAGGAGCCTCCCTGTGTAAACATTTCCCCTCCCACTCTCATGTGGCAACTTTGTTTGCTTTGAACCTGGGTGGGTGAGACCAGGTGGTTTGATCAGCTCCCTTCTCACCTGTGGTCTCCCTTTGGCTTCTGATCCTCAGAGAGCAGCCTGGCAGTGCTCTCAAGAATGAGTGGAGCCAGGTAAGCTTCTGAAGGCATCTGGACACCCAAAGGCCCTGAGTGGGCACAATGAGCACAAAGTCATAAATGGTGTCTGAGACAGATCCCCTGGGCCTGAGGTCTGGGAAGACATGACACAATAACAACCATTAACAAGGACCGAGTGTTGAACTGTGTGTCAGACCAGAGATGAGCGGTTTCCAAGGGTCATGCTATTTGATGTTCACAACATTCCAAGACACTGTTTCCTCTATTATTTCCATTTTACAGATATTAATGCTCTGAAAGGCTGAGTTTCCCAAAAACACATAGTTATTGTCAGAATCAAAATTTGATCTTCAGGGCTGCTGGACCCTGGAGCCCGTAACTTTCACCACTACGTTATAATGATTGAGTCCTGGTGTGTAGGGAAACTTGCCAGTTTTAGGAATAACCCATATCTAGATATAAATAAAGCATAAACATGGGCATGGCTAGTTCATGGGCACATTCCTTTCAAACTCCAAAGGGTAAGAGGTTATCCTCGTGACTTCGAGAAGAAACAGAAGATAGGTTGTAAAGTTTCTTGGGTAATTCTAGGTATTTGGACACCTGTTCAGTTATTCTGGGATTCTGTGGTAGGGGAAGGGGAACATGGGGAGGGTGAGGTCATTATTGTACAAACCATTTCCTGAGGCTTCGACTTCAGGAAATGCTGGGGCATTAAAAATACCAGTTGTGTGGGAGCAGTGGTAGAAGCATGACTCATGTTCAGCAATTGTGTCTATAGGTCACAAAGGATTTGGGGAACACAGGGGATATTCATACAAGATTGTGTTTGTGGGCGGTTCATTATGAAATTTTTAGTAGGTTGAGCAGCATGATCAGATTTTGAGAAGAGTGACATTTAAAATTTCCATGGAAATGGTGAAACTTGACTCATCCATTCATACATTGATTCGGCAACATCAATTGTCCTCCTACTAAGTGCAAGGCCTTGCTCTGGGTGCTTGGGGATGAGGCAAGGGGAATAAAGTGTGGTCCTTGCCCTTCAGTGAAGTATTTATGAATTGTTGACAATGAAGCAGCCTGCTTTCTCGAATTATTTTTTCCTTGGCCTCGTGATGCTTTGATTAAAAGAGGACTAGTTCTTTTTTTTTTTTTTTTAGATTTTATTTATTCATGTGAAACACAGAGAGAGAGGCAGAGACACAGGCAGAGGGAGAAGCAGGCTCCCCACGGGGATCCCCAGGTGGGACTGGATCCCAGGACCCCCAGGATCATGACCTGAGCCAAAGGCAGATGCTCAACTGCTGAGCCACCCAGGCATCCCACGAGGACTAGTTCTTAAAGAAAAACATTTTGTGTTATTTTCCAGCATAAATAATTCCCCAAATTCTGGTCTGGCAACCCCCAGGTCTTCCTAACAGGAGGCTGCGATTGTCAGGAGAAAAGAATCAGGAGCTTGGCCTGGTTTGGGTACTTTTGGTCACTATAGAGAGAGAGAATAGGGGCAGCCCAGGTGGCTCAATAGTTTAGCGCTGCCTTCAGCCCAGGGCCTGATCCTGGAGCCCCGGGATCAAGTCCCACGTCAGGCTCCCTGCATGGAGCCTGCTTCTCCCTCTGCCTGTGTCTCTGCCTCTCTCTCTCTCTCTCTCTCTGTCTCTCATGAATGAATAAATAAAATCTTAAAAAATAAAAAAATAAAATAAAGTAAAATAAAAAACATTTAAAAAAAGAGAGAGAATAGGAATTGTTCATTGTTCATATTCTTTACCTTTGAACTGTGCTTAGAGATTTTTTTTGCTCTGTTTAGTAGTTTAAAATTACATATTTATATAAAATTTGATACACCCTAGAGAATAATAATATAATGATGACCCATGAAACCACCATACAACCTAAGGACCAGAAGAGTATCAATAACTTGTATCTCCCTGTGTGTTCCTCCCTTGGCTCTAACAGACCCTCTTGCCTCTCCTCTCAGAGCAAGCCACCACCTTGGAATTTGTATTTACCTGATAGAGGGTAAACATTTCAAATCGGTCCATCTGTGTGTGAGGGAGACAGAGAAGTAGCTTAGTGTCCAGAGCTTGCTTTGCTGCCACCAATAAGTCTGTGACTGTGTTTGTTTCCAGACAAGGGTACAACCTACACCCAGATGCAGTCCCTCCTGCAGAGGTTGCATAGCACAGGGGTATGAGTATTGCCCCAAAGTCTCTAGATCTGGCTTCAACTCTCGCCCCCATTGGTATGAAGCAGGTGTGTGACCTCAGGCTAGTGCCTTCACCTCTCTGAGCCTCAGTCCACGGGAGATGAAGGGAGCAGTGCTTATATCTCATAGTGATGGTAAGGATTCAAGGAGTAAGTGCACAGAAACTGCTTGGCACATGGACAGCTCTCCATGACGAGTAGTCAAAGGAAAAACTAACTCTCTGAAATACTATGCAGCATCCTACTGTTACTAAGGAAATACACAGATTCTAAATTTGGTAATCTATATTATTTCTCCGGTCTCTCTCTCACTTTCCCCCGCACTGGGTCTTAACATGTTGGCCAATATCATATATAGGTCATTAAGAGAAAAGTAACTGGAACACTAGCTATTTCAGGCAAAATGTGATATGATGAAATTCGAGGCAAAAAGTGTAAATGCTAGCCATGAGCAAGCGTAATGTAAATTAAATATAAGCATAAAGACTGATTTACTTCTTTCTCTGTGTTAGTAGTACCTGATTAACAAAATTCACTAATGTTTTCAAGAACATTAATACAAATACAACAATTTTTTAAAAAAATCTCCTTATTTTTCCTTAGTAAACAAAACTTTTCTTCCTCTTAGAAAAGCTTTGTCTCTGAATAATACATATATAGTGTATACATATATATACAAATATATATATATAGATAGATAGATATGTATATTTGTTAAGTTTTCAAGTTCCTTTTTTCCAGACTTGACAAAGAAAAGGGTATTCAGCTGTGAACTGCTGCTTATGAATTACCTGCAAACAAATTTTAGGATTTTTTTTCTTTCAATTAACTAAGCTCATTCATTCAATAAAATTGTCAGCAGATATTTATTGCATAATTATGAAACAAGTGTATTTTTAGGGTTTGGAAATAAGTCATAAATGCCAGGAGACATAAAACTGTAATGGTTTTCAAGCTGGATTTTAATCACAAAGTCAGTACATTTAAGAACTATCCATCTGAATATCCATTTATAATAGAAACATTGGAAATTTAGGAATAGAAAAATAGATTTTCTTAATAGAAAAATAATGTACTCTGGATGGAATTAAAATGTAGTGGGTGTCATGAGTTCCGGGCACTTTACATATGATGTCTCAGTTATTCCTACGATGCTGAGAGATAAATGTTCACATCTTTGTCTTATTGATAAAGAAACTGAGGTGCAGAAAAATTGTGGGATTTGTTCTGTTTCAAGCTAATAAGAAATACCATCGATACAAAGCAAATGTCAAGTCTTATTCCAAATTGTCCTTTCTCCTGTTAGAAACTTTTTTTTTTTTAAATCAGTAAGAAAATAAAATGACCACTCTCATGTGTATTCAATATTGTTTTTGAAGTTCTGGTCACTGCAAGGAGATATTTTAAAAACTAGAAGAATTAATATTTGCAAACAAAATTAAAATGTCATTTTTAGATATTGTGATTGTCTTCTTCTAACTAAAAGGAAAAGTCTAAAAAACATATAGGCCTCAATAAAGCAAAAAGATGAATGTAAAACAAATATCTATGAATTACTAGGAGCTTTTTACCCCACATCAGAATAATGACATGATGTCTAAATGATTTAAGAATATTCTTATAATAGAGTTACACATCTTGTTTAATATAAACAAAAGTGTAAGACTTCACTGAATGTTAAAGATGATGAATGGAAAGGCATGACGTTTTCCTTGAAAGTAATGATAAATCAGAGAGACTTCTATTTCTTTCAATCAGTTTACAGCTTGAACATAAGCCAACTCAAAAATCTTGATTGGATTTTTTTTAATTTAATGAGTATAATTTGCATGTACAGAAACAGATCCTATTTATTCAGCACTTACTATACACCAGGTACTATGCCAAAGGCTTCACATACAGTGAACAATTCACTTAATAACTCATCACAGAAAACAGATACCTGTCTTTAGTGCCCTCATTTTACAAATAAGGAAACTGAGGCCAAGGGAGATTAGATAACTTGGCCACATTCACACGAGAACTGAAAAATTGCTGAGCCGTGGTTCAAATCTAGGCCGTCTGTCTCCAGTGCCCATGCACTTCACAACACCACACTCAGCTAAGAACATTAACTAGCATTTTGCAAAATGGAGCATTTGCAAAGTGGAGCTAGGTCTTCCTTGAATAAGCATGTAGATAAATGGAACAGCATAGTTTGGAAATGAGCATACAGTGTAATAGGCTGTAATAGGTAACAAGAGACATCTCAAAAGAACAGTGAAGAATTATTGAATACTCATTATTTAGGATATTTAACTAACACTTTTTGGGGAAAAAAAGTCAATTTAGTACCCCAATGTCATACCTCCTTGTCAAAATACATTTTAAATGGCTAACATGATAGATAATAGAAAATTTAGCAGAAAATGGAAGTTATTGCCTGTCAGATACCTGAAGAAGCCATCATTATTTTTTTTTTCCACTTTGAAGTGACAGAAGAAATCACAAAGGAAAAGACTGACAGATTTGGCTACATAAAGAATTGTAAACACATGTACAACAACAAGAACAAAATGACTTAGGTCAGCAGAAGAGAAAGGATCACATCAAACATGACAAGCAGAGGCTATCATCTGTACTGAAAACCCTCAAAGGAGAAATGAAAGCAGTAGACCAATTTTTCTCCCTGTGGGGGCTGTGGCAGCAGAAGAAGACTCACTGCCAGGAGGGTGCATGGCCGGTGTGGTGGGGACCCGCCTGGGATCTCCCCATTGCACGTGGCCCATGCACGAAAAAGGGGATGGACCTGATGCTTGCCTCGGTCTGCAAGGCTCTGAGGACTGACGATCTGGAATGGTCCGAGGGGAGGGCAAGATGTGGTCACCCAGGCATTTTGTCTTCCACCACGGTCCTTTAGTCAGAAGGGAGAAGGAAGGGAAAACAGAGAGCATGCAGCTTTGGACATGCCAAGTACTGGGAGAGCTGTCCGAGAAAATAAGCTCAGTGCCAAGGAGAGAAATTGGCTTGCCCAGGCCAAGAAGACGACGGGGTCTCCTAAAGACCCACTGGAACGTGGACGGTCTGCAAGCAGGAGAAACAGGATCCCGTGGCAGGTGCATTTTTCTTAGCTGTGAGTAAATTTTTTATGTGGTGGTGACAGGGCGGTGGTTTCTAAAGACAATCATCCCAGGACTCGGGAGACCACATGGGAAGTTGGAGGGAATAGAAGCTGCCGGGCAACTTATGAGACTTCACATTAAGAAGTCATGTAAAACACGGAAAAAAATGACACAAATCAGGGGTTTGCACAACTGCAATGACAGGCAGCCAAGGAACATGCGATGGAACCAAGGAACATTCATGTAACCAAGAACATGAAGCTGAAGGAATACTGGAAAGGACTTCAGGCCTAGCACACCAGCTTCCTTCCATGAAATCTAAGCTCCCTGCTGAGAATTTGGGGTTTTGTTTACATAGGAGATACCCAATGAAACTTTCTTAAATATAAACCACAGTGCCTGAGTGTCCCATTTGTGCCCAAAGCTGAATAACTCAAACATTGCTGATGGGAGGCTAAATTAGTTCAATATTTTGGGAAAACAAGAAGGCGGTGTATCATTATGCCTTTGCCACTGTCCAAGTCTTTGGAATCCATTAGTGTGCCCTGGGAAATTTATTCTGGGAAAATGATTGAACATCAAAACAAGGCTATATGTATCAACTTCTATAATACTAGAAAGAAAGTAAAAAAAGAAAAAATAAAAAAGCTTTATAAACTACATATATTGATGAAATACTGTTTATCCATCTAAGATGATCATGAAGAAGACTCTAGACTCCACAATAAGTGAATAAAGCAGGACAGGAAGGGTCCTCCCTGCTGCCTCCGATGGGAAGTTATTCAGGCACAGCTTCCTCTGCTCCAAATCCTGCTGTGGTGAGTGCAGACCCCGTGGACACCTGATAAGGCTTCCAGTGTCACAGTGATGCTACTGTGTCCACAAGTGTGACTGCGGCTGTTGCTGGTACTGCAGGTGCTTCCTGCTAATGCCCCCCAAGTCCCACCATGTGCGCACCCACTTCAGTGCCACGTCTCCCACTCTGGTCCCCATATTGTATAATCTTGTCTTCTCAACTGTGTCAGAAAACATTACATAGTAAGGATGTTATGTTCATCTTTCTTCCCATACAACGTGCTCCATCCAAATCATCAAACTCCTCCCTGCACTGTTTGACCAAAAGTGTGTGTCCGACTCTCACTTGTTTAAGTGACATTTTCTGAGGAGTTCTTGAAGTTCCTCATGGAAATCAACCCCCATGGGCTATGACTCTACGCATGCCCCAGCATGTCTGAATCCTCTGCTGTCAAGAACTACTTAGGTGCAAATTAAGACCCCTGATACGACAATAATTTTTTTGTTAAGTCGTGAGAGGAGATGTGTGCTTTGGCTTGAATAATGTTCTTATATTTTATACTTATGTGTTAATGTAAAATATACAAAAATGAAAAAGGGCTGCTGTCTGTTAACTTCTTGGAGGTTCTCGAGTCACTGTTTTGTATTTTGTTCTTGCATTTTTTAGTTTAGTTTAAAACATTACTAATCTAAGGAAGGTTTGAAACCATCCAAAGGTTTATAGAGAAGAAGGTGAGACTCTTCCCTATTCCATCCAACCCATTTTGACTCCTCTGAAAAACAAATGCTAGTAGTTTGATGTGTGCCTCTCCTCATATTTCTTTTCTGAGTGCTTAGACAGATAAACCTAAATGCGTGTTCTCGTATATGGGGAGGCTGTGTGCTGATGGAATCAACCTATACACATAAATTTGACACTTGCTATTTTTCACTTATTAATTCATCAGGACATCTATTCTGGCCAGCTAATACAGATCCCACCAATTATATTTATAGTAGCATGATATTCTGTAGTATAAATGGTTCATAGTTAATTCAACTATTTCTCTATTTTTGAACAATCCATTTTTGCAATTACTTAAAAATGTTACAATAGATATTCTTACAGATACATATTTTATTTTATTTTATTTTATTTTATTTTTTTTAATTTTTATTTATGATAGTCACAGAGAGAGAGAGAGAGAGGCAGAGACACAGTCAGAGGGAGAAGCAGGCTCCATGCACCGGGAGCCTGACGTGGGATTCGATCCCGGGTCTCCAGGATCGCGCCCTGGGCCAAAGGCAGGCGCCAAACTGCTGCGCCACCCAGGGATCCCCAGATACATATTTTAAATAAATGTACAGTTACAAACATATACATACACATATAAAATGTTGGTGTTTTTGTTTCTTTCAAGGATGAAATTGACATTGCTTCATCATGTGCTTTACATTTTAATATATGTTGCTAGTTTCCCAAAATGAGATGGTCATTGACAACTCCATCAGCCACATGCTGAGTGGACACATTCCTTTTCTTACTTCTTTGCTGAAATTGAACACATACCTTAATTTTTTTCCAGTTTGGTGGGTGAAAAATGGAATCTTACCATTATTTTATTTTATTTCTACATTTTTTAAATTTAAATTCAATTTGCCAACATACAGTATAACACACAGTGCTTATCCCATCACCATTATTTTAATTGGCATTTCTCCAACTATTTGTTAGGTTGTATATGTTTCCATTCGTTTATTGTCTTTTGAATTTTTCTTTCTGGTACATAATGTTTGTTTATATGTTTATCCATTTTTCCTTTTTGGCATTAGCTCTCTGCTTATGTTTTTATAGGAGCTTTTTATCATGGGCATTACAGTGTATGGTATAGAGGAGGAAAACTTGTTTCTGTCTACCCATCTTAGGTCCATTGCCTGAGGCCCTATAAATTAAACCAACAAAAGGTAGGTTAATAAGAGAAAAACAAATAGATGTTTATGAACATGTGTGTTGCACATACACATGGGAGAACTCAGGGATGAATAACTCAAACAGGTGGTAAGAACTTGGCCTTACATAGCACCTTAACAAAAAACAATACATTGTTCCAGAAGAGATGAGACAAAGGAAAAGGACTTTGCAGGGGTAACTGTTGGATGATAAATACTGGGGGAGCTAGTGAAAGATACAGGCTGGTCAGTAAAGTTTGTTATCTAGATTTCTCTGGTTTTGTCTCTAGGCTGATAAGGTTCTGGGGTATCTCCAGGAATTCACTTCTGTCCTTCCTGGAGGTGGGGTAGCTTTATAAATTTATGTCTTGTTTTTATACAAATAGAGGTAGAACAGAGAGCTTTTCTTATATCTGTTCTATCTCAATTGCCTTCAGCTCCAAATAATCCTTATGCCAAAGTGGCATATTTTGGGGTGGCATATTGTACTCCTCTTCAGTTGCTTACCTTTTAACTTTGTTCAATGGCATCATTTGTCATAAAAAAAATTAAAATTCATGGACTTAAGTCAGTTGTCTTTTGTGATTTCTGAGTATCCTATTTTGCTTTTAGGAAGATCTTCCTTCCCTAGATTATTCAAATTATTGTCTATATTTTCCTTCCCTCCCCCCCCACCTTGTTTACTTTTAAAATGTTTCCTGGAAATCCAGCTTCAATTTTCTTCTTAAATTTCTATGCTCTTCTTGGATGATCTCATTTATTCCCACAACATTAACTCCTGACAATACACTGATGTCTTCCACATTCATAGTTTTTATCTAATTCCATAGCTCTTATCATATCTCCAGAGGAAGGCTGATGTATTCTCCAGGCTACAGAGCATCTTGCAGGTACCAAACTGAATCCATGATTGTACTCCCTATCCTTTCCCCTGACTTTACATTCCTGCCTCTCTAGCCATGGATCAACAACTACCCCAAATTAAGAAACCTGGAAGGGAAACTTCAATTCTACTTTTCATGTAACTCAAATGTTCAACAAACCTGGGGTGCCTAGGTGGCTCAGTTGGTTGAACACCCAACTCTTGACTTCAGCTCAGGTCATTATTTCAGGTCATGATCTCAGGGTCCTGAGATCCAGCCTTGCAGTAGCCTGTGTGCTCAGCTGAGAGTCTGCTTCTCTCCTACCTGACCCTCTTTCTCTGTCCTTCCCCGGCTTGACTACAGGCTCTCTTGCTTTCTGTCTCTCAAATAAAAAATCAAATCTTAAAACAAACAAACAAACAAAAAAAAACAACAAAAAAAACTATTTCGTCTTTCCAGTTAATTTGTCCTGAATCAGTCTACTTCCCTGTTCTCATTTCACCTACCTGGGCTACTATCATAGCCTCCCAACTGTTTTCCTTAACAAATATTTTCCCCATCTGATTCAACATTAAAATTGTATTTAGAACTATTCTGAAGTGCAAATCAGATTATACCTATATCTAAAATCCCTTAATACTTTCCTCTTTTAAGCTAAGTCTAAATTATTAGGCATGGCCTAAAAAGCCACTCACAATAATAAACTCTTTGAGAGTAAGCCCACATCCTATCTATTTTGGTATCGTAAAGTGCTTAGTACATATTAGTGGGATAAGTGAATATATGAAAGAACACATTTCTGGAAAAAAGCTATCACATACATGTATTCCATTAGTGTCAAAAGCTAGAATTGATTTTATATATCTCTTTTATAGTAATCTGAGTAGTTTTCTATTGAATGATAAATAAGAACTAATGTTATAATGGATGTAATAAAAAAGGAGGTTCAGATTGAGGAATGAAAATAAAATATTTTTGAACAAATGCTTAGATGTGAAATTATTATGCCGATTTTATGTCTGAAAGGCTTTGATGAATCTTTTCAAATTGCTTTTGTGAGATATTGTTCATGTTTGAAACACCTCCAGCTGTAAGTTAAAATCTTGAACCTGAAGTCATATGATGTTTGTAACCAGCTTTCAAATAGTTCAGCAAGAATTATATATATATAATTTAATTTATGTATATACATAAACAGACATATACAGAACTCCTCTACCACCAGTGCCTCCTCCGAGGTCTCCCTCCCCCCAGCCTTTACTAAATCATGATTTTGCAGAAGTTCCAGGGAGAGATCCTAGTTCTTTGCCTCCAATAAAGCAATAAATATAAGAATGAGCTTTGGATACTTAATGGAAATAGACATTACAGCTTGCCTGGTGATCATCACATATGGAGAAAGAAAGAGAGGGAGGAATTCAATGTGGCAAATGTTAACAACTACTGAATACAGTTGAGAGGTGTATGGATGTTCATGATACTATACATTTAGATTTTCTGAAAATTTGAAAATTATCAAAAGAAAATATCAGGAAAAAGAATCCTAGCAGGAGTGTTTGAAAACATGTATTTCAAAACATCTCAATAGCCATAACGTTATAATAATTAAAAACAATCTTTTCTGATGTAATAGAAGTTGTATATGATTTTATTTTTTACTTCTTTAGCTATAAAGATCAATGTTTTTCATATGTTTGTAAGAAATTTTATTTCTCCTTTCATGAGTGTTCTTTCTCAATTTTCTGTAGGTGGTTTATTTCTCAAAAGCATTTTATATGTAAGCATATTGATGCTTTGTAATATATAAACAGATAATAATGAAACATGTCATTATACAAGAATTTCACATGTTATAAAGAAAGTACCACAAACCAATGGAAAAGGAATGAATTGGAAAAGTTGGCAAACTCTCACACGCACATATGGCATTTTTACCATATCTTACCCTAGGATAAACAGCAAAATTAATGCTGTCTGAGTAAAAAGTTGATTGTTAAGAAAGTGTAAAATCTTAAAACAGTTAAAACAAATATAGATAATTATTGATTGATCTTGGAAAAGAACTTTCCATAAAAACAATGGAAGAAACGACAAAGAAAATACTGGCAAAGTATTCAATTAAATACAAACCTAAAAAAAAAATACATAGACAAACACAAGGGTTGAAATCCTTAATGTAAATTCTTGAAATTGATAAAAACAATAATGTCACAATAGAGAAAAGCATTTAAAAAAGACAGGAAGGGGATCCCTGGGTGGCGCAGCAGTTTGGCGCCTGCCTTTGGCCCAGGGCGCGATCCTGGAGGCCCAGGATCGAATCCCACGTCGGGCTCCCGGTGCATGAAGCCTGCTTCTCCCTCTGCCTGTGTCTCTGCCTCTCTCTCTCTCTCTGTATGACTATCATAAATAAATTAAAAAAAAAAAATGTTAAAAAAAGACAGGAAGAAAAAAATAAATAAATAAATAAAAAAGACAGGAAGAAGAAAATTCAAGTAATGAAAGAAGAAATTCCAATGTCATAAAAGATATTAGCAGATATTTCAAGACAGAAAATGCAAAGCATTGGTCCCATTGGCTCAAGGCAGTCTGTGTGAGTGAGATTCAACTTCAGCTGATGACATCCAGAGAACTGGCAACAATGCTTTCAGAAATGCTGATAAAATACTCAACTCTCTTTTAGCAAGAGCACAGCAGGCAAGAAGGGCAGATCCTCCAGCCATACTTGGCATTGGTCAGGCCCTTATTAGCGTAATGCAATCAATGTGGGGTTCCACCCTTTAAAATGCATATGAAGAAACTAAGAGGCACTACCAAAATGATTACAGAGAAAATCAAACCGACTGGGGAAGATTAAGGGGATCGTATTTATTTAGTCTAGAGAGGAAAAAGCTAAATAGTGAATAGTTATTTTCAATTATACGAGTATTTGAAAAAAATGATTATCCTAAGGAAAGCTAGGTTACTCTATCTATATGATAGACAATAAACGAAGAGAAATATGGTTAAATTGCGCCAAGAGACTTTAATTAACATCAAGCCTTGCAAAACTTCAGGGCAGGCTAACAAAGAAACAAAGGAACCTCTGTCTTTGTATAACTTTCTGAGCAATTTAAACAACCGCCTATCTTGTGGCTTAGTTATAGAATGGCAGGTGGCTGGGTCCTTGATTAGAATTATAGGTTTTTAGAATCTCAGAACTGAAAAATAGACTCGGTAGATTAAAGTTTCTCATTTGCATGTTTTGTAGATTTCTGTTGCCACCCACTCACCAATAGCATATACAAAGAAAAGTATAGGATATGAAGCCTTGAAGGTTAGAGCTTTATCGTGGTTGAGTGACTGGAGCCTTTCAAAGCATCTGCTCAAATAATGTGAACAGATCTTAGTTATCTCGTATGAAAAAAACAAACTGTAAATTAGGGCTGGGTAAGACTTTCATACTAAAGGTTTCAGGTTTTTTTTGTTTTTGTGGGTTTTTGTTTTTTGTATTTAGTTTACAGATGAAAACTAGTCTTTTACTCAAGAAAAATGCATCCAGTTACATGCACCCATCAATGGCCCCCAAGTCCCCAGCTACAGTGGCCAAGATGGAGGCAGTATGATGTAGTGATTAAAAGCATAGCAGTTATATTATATTTATATCTATATTGAGCTATTCCCTTTTCACTTACTAGCCTTATAATCCTGGGAATGTTAAGTAACTTCTCCGCTTCTGTTTCCTTATTTCTAAAATGGGAATAACTTGAACTCTTCATGCAATTTTTTAATGAACATTAATTAAAAGGAAATGAAAAAATTCTTAAGTAAATGGTTTGCTGGATAGTAGATGCTATAGAACAGCGTTTTTCCAGTTTCAAGTTGTGATCCACTGTAAGAATTTGGTAGTAAAATTGATTCAATGGATAATAATGGATGTTACAAAAATGAAAAAGTAAAAAATATTAATTGCACTTAGTAATCATAAGCATTGCTTTGAATAATTTTTTTTTCTGGTGTACGTATGTTTGCTGTGTGAGTATTGTGGAAAATTTGTGTACTAGTAGTGATAGATATATAGCATTTCTTATTGCAGATCATGGTCAGAAGATTGTAGTCATTATTGGTTTTTGTTTCTGTTGTTTTAAATTTTATACCTTTGTTTTATTTTTCTAGTGCTTTTGGTGGGACCATGATACACATACATCCATACCTCAACACGGTCTAGTTTGAAATAACATGACACCACTTAGTATATAAAGCAACAATATTTATGTTGCCTACATACAATGTACCTATGTTAGTACACCTCCCACAGCAATATACCTCCATCTACCCTCTCTAGCCTTGGGTGCCATGATCCTCATGTATTTTTACTTCTACACATGTTACAAACCTTATAACATACTGCCATCATTTTTGCTTTAAATGGTCAACTTTCTACCAAATAAATTTTAAAAAGGGGTTAAAAAAAAACCCTTTCCATATTTATTATATCTGGTGCACTTCAGTGTTTCCTGTAGAACTGGGCTTCTATCCTCCCCTAAAGTTCCTCCCTCAACCTAAGCAACCTCCTTTGGCATCTTCTGAAGTGTGAATCTGTTGGCAATAATCTCTCTCAATTTTGACAATCTGAAAACATCTCTATATCCTCCCCACAATTACAGGGTATTGTTGGAGGTTAAAAAACTTCAGACCAACAATCCTGTTTCTCAACACCTCAAAGATGTTGTTCCATTGCCATCTGGTCTACTCAGCCTTTGATGAAAAGTCGTCGTTTCTCTGTGCAATGTTTCCTCTTCACTTGTTGCATATAAGAGTTTCTCTTTATTCTTGATTTTCAGCAATTTGGCCATGATGTCCCCCACCCCAGTATTGTTTGGTTTGTGTTTTTTCTGCTTGAGATTCATTGAGTTTCTGGGATCCTGGAGTGGATATTTCTAATCAAATTTGAAAATTGCTCAGCCATTAGTTTTTCAAACATATTCTCTTTTGTCTCCCTCTGAGATTTCAATTGCATGTCTAGTAAAGACCGTTTGACTTTATCTCTTAGGATACTCTCTGTTCTTTTTTCTCTCAATCTTTTTCCTCCCTGAGACTCAGATTGGAAAATCTCTACCAATTTATCTTTAATTTTACTAATGCTTTCTTCTAAAGTATACAATCCTCTTGTGTTAGTTTGGATACACTAAGAAGTAGATGCAAAGATAGGATTAGACTTCCAAAGATGTATTGGGGAAATGTCTGTGAATGATAAAAAATGAGGGAGTAGGAGCAGCAGAGAGAACCTTCAGACCATGATCAAAATTTGATGCCTGTGGAGAAGAGGAGATGTGAAAGGAAGAAGGATTATACAGGAAATTTAGACTTTTGCAACAGAAGTACACAAGTTTTTCCAGGCTGATGGGAATCACTCGACCTAAAGTCACCCATTGGAGAAGTCCAACAATTTACAGAAAAGGATGTACATTAATACACCTGTCATGCCATTGGCTGGGAGCAGCCTATTGGGAGCATGGCTTTGGTATGAATCGCATGATAGATCCAGAAAAACAGTAGCTAGGCTCTTAGTCAATTTTGCTCCCCATGGCAGGAAATTTGAACAATAGGCATTCGTGATTAATATATTGCTGTTAAGCCCATTTTTAAAGAATTTTAGATATTGTGTTTTTAGTTCTATAATTTTTTTCATTTGGTTCTTTTTTACTGTTTCTATTTCTGTCCTAGAAAATTCCATTTCTTCATCCATTACATCTATCTTTTCCTGTAAATTCTTTTATATACTTACATTAGTTATTTTCAAATCCTTTTCTGGTAATTCCAACAGTTTGATCATTTGCTGGTCTTATTCTTTAGACTATATTTTCTCTTCAATATGATCACATTTTCCTGTTTTGTTTTGTTTTGTTTTGTTTTTGCAAGTCTTGTAAATTTTAAATTTGTTTTCTGGATATTGTGTATAGAAGTACGTTATTTTTATTTTGTTCAAAATCCAGAAAGCGTACGTTCCTTCTTCTGTATTTTGGTTAGAATGGAGAACTAATAATTCATCTGTCTTTTAAGGGGGTGTTGAGCTGGTGCTAGATTGCGGCTTTTGCTAGATTGAAATCAACTCTGATTAACCATATTCCCAATTTCCTTCACAGACTTTTTGACCTTGTCACTATTTGAGCTGGAGAAGATCCGTCTATAGTTTTACCTTTGAATCAAAATCTGAAGGATCCCTGGAATTTGAGCATTATGAGAATGTGAGAGACTATGTCATTATGTTCTTTTTTTTTTTTCAGTCTCTCCTCCACTGTTTCTTTCTCACTCTAATTTGGAAGTCCAGACAAGGAGAGCACCATCAGGCTGAGTGATTTATTTTTTATCTAGGGCTCTATCAGATTCTAGTCCCTCCTTCTGGGCTTCATTGTTGAATAACATCTGGCTGTGTGTTGTCCTCTTTGAGAATCCTTTACAAAATCCTTTAGAGCAGGAGTCAGTAAACTTTTTCTGTAAAGAACCAGAAAATAATTTAATTTTTGTGGACCAGTCTCTGTCATTAATATTCAATGCAGCCAGTGTAGCATGAAAGCTTCTTGGTCATTCTTACCTTCTTGCAAGTTGTAAGGTCACTACATAAATAGGGTATAAAGGAATAAACATGGCTGTGTTCCCACAAAATTTAATTTACCAAAACAGATAGTAGTTTTCTGACATGTCTTCTAGATTATTAGTAGACCTAAATAATTATGCTTATTAAATTGTAAAGTGATTAATTGTTCCTCTGGGCTACTTTGAACATAGTTACTGTGTGATGTACTCTTTTCCGAGCCTATATATTCGGCACACAATAATTCTTTGCAGAATAAATAAAAGAAAGAAAATGTGAGATGATTATGGAAGAGAGAAGCGAGTGAGAAAACAGTATTTGATAAATAATGCTAGCCTCTGTAACATACCCTCCCTTGCCCCCACTGCCAAATCTCAGTGTCTTGACACAACAAAAATTTATTTCTTTGTAGTTTATGTGGTTCAATGTAGGATGGCTCTATATCATCATTCAGGGACACCAGTCTTTCCATCTAATGGCTTCACCAGCCTACTATAGGTCCTCAGAGTCTTCTCCATTTAGTCAGGGAAAGAAAGCAAGAATCATGAATGGAAGGTTCTGATATCTTGGGACTGGAAATGGCACCCATCTCTTTCATCTATGTTCTGTTGTCAAGATCTTAGTCACAGGCACTGCCCTAGGGTGACAAATGGAGGCTGAAAAATGTATTCCAACTCCGTGCCTGGAAAGAAGAGGGAATTATTGCTATTGGGGAGCACTAGTAGTCTAGTTTGGGTTACATTAAAAGAAGGCAATGAGGGGATAGAGCAGTTTAGATGAGAAAGCAATCAAAATGACACTTCCCAGAGGGAGGAAACAGCATTTTCAGTGATGGCATACAAGTTAATTTTCTCAGTAGAAGCTTGCAGTGCTTGTAAGTGCTATCATTTGCAAATGCATAAACCATCTTAGATAAATATAATTGTGTGCCAATGTAGGAAAAATCTTCACAAAACTGTGATTGGCCACACTCCAAGATACACTAGCACACGGTGACAGATATATGGGAATTTACCTGTCCTTGGTCTGGGAGAGGTTACAGGCATTAAGTTTAGTTATTTTAAAGCCCAGGGTACAATTATCAATCTCTGAAAACAATTTTATCCTAATTTAATCTTAATTACATTGAGTCTCTTTCTCAGTAGCTGCAATTATGTCTTTCCAAATAATCCCACTGGATATTTCTCATAGTTACAGAGAGTGCTTCCTTATCAGAGTTGGTGGGAAATAGTGGTAGGAGTGGGAAGGCAGAGATCTTCATATAAGAAAGCACTTTATAAAGTACTGCATGAATGAAAGGCATTGATAATGCAATGATGTGTGGTCATAATATTATTATCATCATCACTTCAGTTTATTTATTGCAGTTGAATTGCTTATGGACTTGAAATACCAGTAATGATACCTGCCTAAAGGAGATTAGCCCATGAGACTTTTTTTTTAAAGTAGGGATTATAGACAAGCTATTTCCTGGTGATGAGAAAGAAAGAAAGAAAGAAAGAAAGAAAGAAAGAAAGAAAGAAAGAAAGAAAGAAAGAAAGAAAGAAAGAAAAGAAAGAAAGAAGAAAGAAAGAAAGGAAAGAAAGAAGGAAAGAAAGAAGGAAAGAAAGAAAAAAAGAAGAAAGAAAGAAAGGAGAAAGAAAGAAAAATAGAGGAAAAAAAAAAGGATTGTGGGTTCCTTTCAAAATTGCACTTCCTTTAAAAATCTGATTTCAAAGTGGACTTTCCAGGGCAGTAGATAATGTGGAGATACTGCCATTTAGCATTCATTTCTAGGCCTGAAGTCCTGTTGTCCCTATAGTGGTTTATGGCACAAATGAAAAATATCTGGAGTTAGGTTCAGGCTCTTGAGCTGAGACAGCTTAAAGAAATCCACGGAGGAGGTTGGAAGAAAACATTGCCCTTTCATTTACAAAAGGATGAGGCATCTCCACTGAAGCCGCAGTTCCTTAAATAGGCCCTCGATTTTATCCCTGACAGCTCCGGAAGTACCCAGGACTGCTCTCCCTCGGGGTCTCCAGGAAGGTCGCCAGCGCTTCACCCTTGCTGTCATGACTGTAGCTTCCTTGGCAGAGTGTACAAGCCTTCTTACTGCCATGGAGCATGGGTATATTTGGCTCAGTAACTATGCTTAGAAGTTGGGTGGAAGAAGTTGTCATGACAAGCTTCTGTTCTGTCTTTTCCCCAAGGATGTGAGTTATCTTGGTTGACACTGAAGAATGACTAGAATGCAGATGTAGTAGGGGTGAGTGCAGCCTATAAATTCATTTTCATATTTGCCATATATTCCTTTTATATATTCAAGGAATTTGTATGTGCAGGGAAGAATGTAAAATTTACCAGTATAAAGAGTTAGAATGATATATGTACTGTAAACTAATGATTATGCTAACCAAAGAAAGGAAACATCACCATTAAGTAGGTAGTTGAGATTTTATTTCACTTTGGAAAGTTGAAATTCACGGGAAGAATTAAGGGATGTGTGTTTTACGTTACTGGGCTTTCAGAAATGCAGCAGCTGTCAATAGGTGATTGTCATAGTAATAATTTTAGTTAATATTGATTGAATGTTCATCATGTGCCAAGCAATGTTTCAACAACTCTGTAATGTAAGGAGTATGGTTTCCATTTTATAGATGAGGAAACTGAGGCATAGAGAATTTATGGATCTTGTCTAGGTCCACAAAGTAAGCTTAGAGCCACAATTCAATCTTAGCTAGCCTGACTCCACATCCCCACCCAATAACCTTTCCTACATTCTATTGCCCACTAAATGAGTTCACTTTTCTGTGCCCCTTTTCTTTTTCCAGATTTTTCAGGGTGTAGTTATAAGAGAAAGAGGACATCATCCTTTCTCATTTGATGCCTACAGTTTTTCTCTCCTGGCAGCAGCCATAGCTCCAGGTGGAAAAGGCAACCTACTCATTGAGGAAGTTCTAACCTCTACAGTCCGGGCTCCCTGGAAGAGGTAAGAAGGCTCTAGGACAATGAGAAAGTAGAAATGAGGGGTCTTCTGCTCTCTTCCAAGTGCCTCAAAGGGCTGCAGCACAGATTAGCTGGAATGGTTGTCATGGAGTAGGTTGAAAAAACTTTTTTACTGAGAATAATTAGACACAAATAATTTCCCCTCTCCGCTATCCTCAGATATATACATTCACATACACAGAGGTGCATGTGTGCACACACACACATGGTACATGTTTGAAATTTTATATTTCAAGCATTAATAAATTGAGATTTGTAGGCATTGTGGCTTGAAAAGAGCAGCTGAAAATCATTACAGCTCAAATGTTTCTGCCCCCTTTGCACAAGGAACAACAGAAGTAATAGTCTAAAATATATGGCAGGAACAATTTCAGCTTTGGCTTCAAATCACCTTACAGAAAAAATTTAGAGAGATACCTATGGAAGTGTAAACTATATGATGTTGGTTATTCAAGTCAAAAAAACCAATGTTCAAGTAGTGTACCAGATTGTGTTCATATTGATAAAATCAGTCTCCTCTTGTAGTAGAAATTGGAAGGTCATGAGCTTATTCCAATGTTCTTGCCATGGCTAATCCAATTTTCTTTAAATATTTTAAAGAATCTGATTAATATTCTTTGCAAGTGATATTGATTGGTAACAGACCATTGCCCTTGAAAAACAAATTATATTTATTTTTTAATAGGAGGAAATAACCAGGAGCTGAGTCTGAAGAAACGTGGGGGATTTAAAAAAAAAAAACAAAAAAAAAGTGATAAGGCTGTGGTGAAACCCAGGGTGTGGTTATAATAGTAAGATTAAATTTAATTGTGTAAAGTCATTGCTGTGAAGGTAATTCCAAAAACAAAACAAAACAAAAAATACTACGACAACAAAAATTGCACAGATGTGTGGCAGCCTTGAGTTTGTGGTGTCTAGATCTGAGTAACAGAAGTCTGCTTGATCTGTCAACAGTCTTTTATATGTTTGAATTCACTTGAGGGTGTTTATAAGACTCAGTTTCATATTTTACGGTCGCATGATACATACGTATAAAACATACATATATGTATATATGTATTTGAGTAATGATTGCAGTATCATATAAATTTAATAATAGAAAAATTAATGTTTCAGCATTGTCTGACAAGAAGAAAAGTAAGATTTGGTCAGCATTTCTGGTTTAGAGATAATTTTACTGTAAAGCCATGTCTTCATCTTTTGTACCTCATATATAATTCTTCACCTTTAAGGAATATTCAAAATAGGTTAGAGTAATGCAAGGTTACTCTCAGCAGAAAATTTATGGACTTCTTTTGGGAACTTGATATATGACTAGCAGGTGTTTTATTTCTTTTATAGCATTGAGGGGAAAATGAACATACTTGAAACTTCCTTAGTAGGACTTCATTTTTATTATTGCCAGGTTTAAAAATTCCAAAGGGATATTCTCTAGTTCTGAATCCTAATAGAAAGCTTCATATTTCATGCTTGTTACTCTTAGGTTCAGTTTTGGGAACCAGTGTTGGTTTCCCAGTGACATGGCAGAGAAGAAAGCCCTGGGCTAAAAGTTTACAGATTTGGGCAAAGTCTTTTCTCTATGTTCATTATCACTAGATTTGTGATTGTGTTGGACAAGTTAGCCTGTCTCTCTTGGCCTTCATAATGGCAGGGTTAAAATGAATGGAATGAACAAGATGTCTAAAAGTTCCCTTTCAGGTTCTCACCTTCTATAACTTGGTTTCTCTATAGTCACAAATTGGATATTTTGTGGTTTTGATGGCACAGATATCCTAAGACACGGGCTTACTTGGCTCTGGCATTTTAAAGAAAGGAGCCAGATCAGCAAATCCATTTTGTCTTCCTTCAAAGTTTGAGCTGGAGTAGGGAATGACCTACCCAAGCACTAACACAATCATCATTCTTATGGTGAGGCAAGTTAACAACTAGCTTGCCTGTTTCTTGGTTGACATACCCAGAAATTATCATCATTACATGCTTCATGTATTGCTTAATTGATGGACTGTAGTATTTTTGGAGTGGTGAATTTTGCAATACTCCCTTTCTTTTGATGGTTTTAAACCATAGAGTCATTATGGAAAATCAACTCTCTTCCGTATGTATACATAATTAGCATTGAATTCTCATGCAGATCAATCTGATTATAACTATTCTACATTGAACTAGAGCAATTCAGAACAAAGAGCAGTTCATCATTTTCATGGTCACAAAATTGTAAACCGTTTACATTTTTTGTTGGGTCACAAAAATATTGTATATAAAGCCCTTTTAGAAGTCCCTCAGTTCCTAACTCAGCATCCAGAGCTCTTTTCACTGTATCACAAGGCTACAAAAATAAAGCAAAATATTTGCTGACAGTAACTCAATATACTCCTCAGATTACCAGAAAACCTTTGCAAATTCAAACACCATGGCACATAAATTGAACTGCTCCTACTCCTGGTTTAAAATATGTTTCAGGGACTGAACACTGAGGCATCTAAATTGCGTATCCCTGCTCAGCTTCCAGAAAGTGACTTGAGTGATTTAATGGTAAGTTCAGCTTTGTGCACCTTCTATTGAATATTTTAAAAACTCAGCACATTTAGAGGAAGGGCAATATTGCTTGACAATAGGGAGTCATAATTGGTAATGTGCACCACAGTTGAAATTCAGAAATACTGGTGTATGTGTGTGAGTGTGTGCGTGTGCATGCGTGCGTATTTAGGGGAACTGACCTTGAGCTAGAAAGCTCATGGCAAAAAGGCTCTTCAGTAAGATGATCCTTACTTTAAAAGTACAAGTTCTACATCAAGACAGGATTTATGATCCTAGCACTTACTCAAGAAGCTGTTCATGGTTGGACAAGCCAAGGGAAATGGGAATACACTTTAGTATACTTAAAAGAAAGTGTCAAACCCCTTCAAATATCAAGTAGTTTTTGGAAGGTTTTTCAAACTTTAGAGGTTTAGGGTTAAACAAGTTCTTTTAATATTTTAGAGTTGTGGACTAAACTCTTAGAAGAGTATATTTATTTTTTGCTTCCAATAGTGAACATCTTTATATATCTATTTATATTTAGTTTCCTTGCATCTTCCAAAGATGGCCAAGAGTAGATTTGGGGTAAAGACAAGGAAGAAAGACAGAGAAGGGAAAATGGAACAGGAATGGGAGGAAGGGGAAGAAGAAGGAATATTATGCAAGAACTTAGCCAATTTGTACAAACTCTTTTTGTCTTGAATGAGTTTCTTTTATACTTCTCTATTAAAAAAAGATGTTACAATGAGCTCTGACTACTCTTGCTTTGGTATAAATCAGCAGATAAATCTCTTTTTACCCTCACTGACTTTCTTTCTTTTTTTTTTTTAAGATTTTATTTATTTATTCATCAGAGACACACACAGAGAGAGAGAGAGAGAGAGGCAGAGACACAGGCAGAGGGAGAAGCAGGCTCCACGCAGGAAGCCTGATGTGGGATTCTATACCGGGTCTCCCGGCTCAGGTCCTAGGCTGAAGGCGGCGCTAAACCGCTGAGCCACCCAGGCTGCTCATACCCCCACTGATTTTCTTAAGCAAGAAAGGAAATCTCTGTTTGGTTGATAGTAATATATTTTTTTAATAGTAATCTCTTATTGCAAATTTTCCTCCATCTCTACGATGGCATCCTCTTGGCAGTTCCAGCAGAGCTATGAGGCAAGGTGGCTTCCATATCTTTGAAGTCTGTGAGTACAAAAGTTAGTCCACTGGCTTTACTGGTTGAGAATTCCACTTCCTCATGACTGTATTTGTGCCTTCCTGAAGCCATGCGCTTGGATAATGCTGATGGATGACTCACCCAAGTGGGAATGACCATTTTTTCATTAGTCAAAAAGCTCCAAATTTGAGTCAAATGATATATAATTTTTGTGGAGGAAAGCGTATCCATCATCTCTTGCTGGGTTACGCCACGATAATAAATGACCCTCAAATTTCAGTTCCTTACAAGAATAAAAACTAATATTTCGCTCATGTTCCATGTTGGTTAAGGTCACCTATGGCTCCATCCCTCCTCCTCTTCACTTTGGCATCTGTGTTGCTAGAAAATTCCCAACTGAGGATATGATGAGCCTTGTGTCAGAGGGAAAATGTATTGGAACCTCACATGGCTCTCAATGCTTCTACACCTGTCACTCTCACTGCCATGTCACTTGCCAGAGGAAATCACATGGCCAAATCTAATAGGAATGTAAAATTGTCCCAAAGCAGACACAGTGACTATTTTGCAAAATAATAAAATCTATCAGAAGGAGTGTGAGACAAAACTGTTTAGAGTCTGAGCAAGACTTGTGGGGAAAATCTTTTGTTGGCACCCAGGGTGCCAAATGTATTTCAAAAAATAGCTATCATAAGAGACCTTTAAACTATGACCATAGGACGAGGTGCCCCAGAAAGCTTTCCTAAATTAGCCCAGAAGTCTCCTACTCACCAGCTTTCTTAAGGAGAGTCCCCTTCCACTGTCCTTAATCCATCAGTGAGCTGTTTTCTTTGTGGCAATATAAAATAATTATGAAAATATGTCTTACTGCTTGCTTCTCTTATTGGATTAGAAGGTATCTAAGAGCACAATAAATGTCATTGCTTAACTGTAAAGTTCCTAAAAAATCACAGCAAATCCTAACTTGGATATTATGTTCATTTCTCAGAATGAGAAAATAATTTGGTTCCAAGATCCTTTATCACTTATTTTTTTCTTTTTCAAGATACAGAGCAAAGCAGGCACTATTCATCCATCCATCTATCCAACAAATATTGAATGCCCATTCTAGTCCATCCACTAAGTCAGGTATTGAATTGTGATACCAGATGCTCAGTTTTTGCCCTTGTGAATCTTACGTTTTAGTGGGAATGACCCAGACAAATCAAATAACCACAAAAACGTAATTATAAACTGTGATAAACATTAGGAGCAAAACATAAAAGCATAATTTAAGAATATATATAGAGGACTAACTTACTTGGTGTCTTTATGAAGTCTTCTCTGAGGCAATTACAATTGAGCTGAGATCTGGAAGAAAAGTAGCAGTTAACTATATAAAATGAAGACAAAAAATTCAAAGAAGCTGCAAAGGCATGTGCAAAGGCCCTGAGGTGGGAGGAAGGGAAGAAAAACCAGTTGTGAGGGAGTATAAAAAGCAAAAAAGCACACAATGTGAAGCAAGTGGGGCCAGTTTACTCAGTGTCTTTTATGTCTTTTTAGTCTTTATTCACTGAAAGGTCTTTAGAAAGGACATACCAAAATCTGAGTTTTTAGGTGTCACTCTGGTTGGCATGTGAAGTAGATTGGAGAGTGGCAGATGAGTGGATGAAATCTTTTGCAGTAACAGCGATAGAAATTTCTGCTCAGTGCAAAACTAGCCCCTAAAAATTGAATGGCATACTACTGACATTCTGGATTTTTAGTTCCAATAAATATTTTTTTAAAAAAATTAGACTCTGGGACACCTCAGTGGTTGAGCTTCTGCATTGGGCTCAGGGTGTGATCCCGGGGTCCTGGGATTGAGTTTCACATCAGGCTCCCCATGGGGATAAAATTAATAAAAAAAATTAGACCCCAATTTAGCAGAACTAAAATCTAATTTAAGTTAGCTCATGGTTCATGATTTACAACACTGTTCAAAATATACCTCTGAGCTGAATAATCTCAACTATACCACAAGTGTAGGCCTATGACCCTCTAGGATTTCAGTGGAGGGGCTTCAGGGCATTCACAGAGCTTCCGAAATTCCATAAAAATTAGGTATGTTATTCTTACATGTTTTTCTAGGGAGAAGGTCTATCAATTTTATCAAATTCGTGACCCCCAAATGATTAAGAAATACTGATTCACCTTACCACTTGACCAACGCATAGTTACACTATCCTGGGAAATATGTCTTGAATTGGTGGGAAAGGTTAGTAGGCCAGCAAAGGTTTGATTCTCCAGGGCAGAGGGGCTGCTGGGATGTGGCTGCCTAGCCAGAGACTGTGTACCCCTGTTCCCTGGGATCCCTCAGTGGGGAGGGAGGGATGTGACCACTTCTGACTGATAGGATGTATGTAGACATTTTACATGACACTTGTGTGTGAAGTTGGGTATGTATCTGACATACCTTTCCCATAATTTCTCCACCTTCTCTAGTGACCATGGAGGTCACGTTTTGAAACGGACAGCATCACAAGATGGAAGAATCTTTGACTGCTGAGTCACAGAGTCAGCCAGGAGGGCTGTCCAACTCTGAACACCTGCATTGGATTTTTGTGATTAAGAAATAAATTTGTATTGTCTTATGCAATAGAGATTTAAGGTTATTTGTTACAGCAGTTAATCCACTCTGGCATAAAAAAAAATAACATCTCACACAGGAAAGACACCGTAATATGGGTGTGTTGGCTGGAAAAAAGTCCTCTTTAGAGTTCTTCCTGGAATAAAGTAACAACACTGTCCATAGTTACTTCATGTCTTTTTTTGCAATATGTAAATTACTCTAAATTCCAATTTCTGGTAACCTAGGTCTTAGCTGTCATAGATAGCTAATGTAAATGGCTTTAGCCACATGAGAACAGTTTTAATAAAGTAAAAGAGGCATGTTTTTAGTGGGTAGAGATATTCACTCATTCATTCATTTCACAAATATTTGTTTATTGAGTTTCTTTAATATATTTTAAAATGTACCTGGGATTTTGTTTTGATCAAGTTTGGTAAGATAACAGACACAGAGATAAGTGTTTCTGAAAAAAGCTTTTTGTTTACAATTCACAAGAAGATAAAGACATGTTAAGCCATGTGGAGCCACGCGGAGACCTACCAGAGTTGGTTGGGGGGGTGGGTAGAAGGAGGGAGGGGAAAGCATGAGCAACTGGGTTTATTTTGGTTTTCACAGAAAGAAATGGGCAGGGCAGGTGAATGAGATGAAATGAGCTCCTGAGCAGGTTTAGGATTAGTTTGAATAATTTTGACAGGCTATAGGGCTGGTCTCTAGTTGTCTAATAACTGGCCTTGGGGTGACTAAGAGCACAGGATCATGTCCCAGACCACAGTACCTGATAAAAGGAGGTGGTTGACAGTATGGACTCATGATGGGTTGGTTTGCATAAGAGAGCTGTGTTTGCAGGCAAAGTGTTTAGTATCTCCAGGAATTAGCGAATCCGGAGTAGTTCCTCTTCAGTCCACAAGGTCCCCAAATGTCAAAGCATCACAAAAAATAAGAAATTAAAAAATGATTAATACACACTGCACCAGACATATTTTAAAAAATAAGGCACCAGGGTTTATGTAAATAAAATTAAATAATTACAAGGACACGGACTTACTAACATTTAATAGACACAATTAGTGTCTCATTACACCATAGAAGTCACTTTGACCACTGCACATTTCTACCAAAATTATTCACTTAAATATATTCGGAGTTGTTCAAGCTTAAAATAAAATCATAGGTATTTCAAATTACTAAAAGAAGGTCCTTGAAGAATTGTCTAAGTACTTTAGGGTTTAAAGTAGACTTTACATAGATAGATACACGAACATGAAAAGTGTACAGAGTTTCCATTAGTTCTGGAAGGTAAATGCAATTCTCCCTTAACAAATAATTCAAGTTCTCACCCAAGTCCCCGCTCCACACCTCCTCCTGCCCCAAGAATGGCGTTCTAGAACATAGCCCCGTGCCTAGAACTCATCAGGGGTTCCTCGTTGCCTATCGCCAACATTTTCAAACTTCAATCATTTATAGACCACCTTCCTTCTCAACTTTTGTGTTTTTTTGCGTGTATTAGTATTAGTTTTTTGTATGTATTAGTATTAGTATTAGTATTTTTCTACAGACCAGCTCATCCTGGTACTATGTTAGGCCTCGTTGTAAGCAGTTGTTGTATCTGAATAATTGTGGATTTTTTTCTGATTTGTATACAATAAACATAAAGCTTCTGAAAACCTTTAAAGCGTTGCTTGTGCACCATCTCAGGACACACTGGTAACTGCCAGGGGTGCTAGTGCCAGCCTGGGGGGAGGGCCCAGCTGGGAGGCTGGTTCAGTCCTCCGAGCACATTTTGCAAAGCTCCTCATCATCGAGCCCCTGACTCTCCCTTTTCTACCATTCTTGTCAGTTGCTGGGCATTGTGGTAGCAACGACTGACCTTAATTTCCTGCCAAGGACCTTTTGTTTCCACGACGCCCTGAACACGGTCTATGCCTTTAACACTGCTCTCCCCCACCCCAGATGCGCCATCAGGCTGCCTCTAAAAATCCCCTAGAGCTCTGTGCAAAGGTTTCTCTCCAGCCTCTGCCTCCTACTCAGGCCTCAACCCTGGGCTGCCTCCAGCTCCTGCTTCTCCACCGCTGGGTTTTGCCTAAAGGACACTATGTGGGTATTTTTTCCACTAGGTTTAATTCTACCTTTCTCCCTGAATGCTGCCTTTGGGGGTTCCTTGGTGTCAAACTCTGAACCCATAAGCCAGTTCTATCCCATCCCACTCAGTTTTTCCTCCTGGGTTCTCAGAACCCCAATCAGAATAAGACATCGCAGACTTGTCCAGGTCCCCAGGAGGAGGACAAAGCTTTTTCCGTGGCTGTTCCCTTTGCCCGTAATGCTGTTCCTCCTCTCCTCCGTCTCCTGGTTATGCACCTACTTAGCTCACAGAACTCATTTCTGACATCACCACTTCCTAAATGCCTTCGATGCCCTCCCTGGGCAGTGTTCTTTTTTCCCTGTGGTGCTGCCACTTAGAACTCTCTGTAATTGCTATGATTGTCAGTCTGGGTACCTGTTTCTTCTATATATTTGAGGACATACAAGGCAGGGAATATAGTTTAGTTATCTTTAATTCTCCAGGACTTAACACAATGCTCAGTACACAGACAGTGTTTAAAGGGTGTCTACTGAATATATGAATAAATTAATAAACTGGAAATATATTAATATGTACTTTGGAACAGAGTTTTGAAATTTAGCTCCTGGCTAGGACATCAGAATGGGAAGAGAAGTGTTCTTACAATAAAATAATGTCAGAAATACTTGTCATTAAGCTTCCCTCCCATCCCCCTCTCCTGACCCTCCAAGCCCCGACTCCCAGCCCCATTCCTGAGCAGAGGAGACCCATGGGACAGTGAGAACTTTTACTTATAAGTTGGAGCAGGAAGTGGTCTCTGACCCAGGGGTGAAATGTCATGTTCACGCCCAGTCCCCAGAGATCCATTAAACTAAGCCCTGTGAAGAATTTTGTTAGGACTAAATACGAGGAAAAACACTGAATATTTACACAGTACATTTTTCCCCAGTTTAAGCCGAAGAAGAAGAAGAAAAAAAAAAGTAGAAAGGGGGGAAAGCCAAAATTAAATAAGCCAGCTGGTTTAACTTCTCTTTTTACATATTTTCCATTGCAATCCTCTCTTAGTCATAAAATCTTTCTCAACCACTTTACTGCTTTTCATTTGGCTCAAGATTTTCAGTTTTTTCTATATTAAAAAAAATACAGAATCAAAGGTTGAATGGATTTGACTTTATTCTCTTTCCCTTCTCTTCTTCCCCCTTCCACTGAGACACACACACACACACACACACTCCAACTGTGCTTGGTTAAAACCAGTTTCTGATAGCTGCTACCCAGAAACAGGATCTCTGCTCTTTTTGAGAAACAAAGCACATCATTTCTGAGGTGAAGAAATATTAGATGTTACTCACACTCCATCCCTGAGTCTACGCTCAAGCCCAGCTTCAGAAGAGCTGCTGAGCAACAAAAGCTCCTAACAGAGCCAGTAAATAGACAAGGCCTAATTTTCTTGACCTTTTCCACCTCTGCTCCATCCTCAGAATAGTGTTTGGATTCTGGACTGTGAGGGGGAGGGAGAGGAGGATGAGAGGAGGCTCCTTTTTCACTTGGTCTTTCTCTGTCCTTAAAAATAAAAGAGAAGTGTTCATTGGGAAATTTTGCTTAGTAATTTTGTTCCTGGTCTTAAAAAAAAAAAAAAAAAAAAAGTTACGTGCTGTGTGTGTGAGCGTGTGCGTGCATGTGTGTGTTTAGCAATTCCATTTGAAGAGGCTGGGTGATTTGCTCAGCGAGGAGACTCACTGGGATCATTCGGGCAGGTCACTCCACCTGGACAAGCTGGCCGATGAGGAGGGCTGTGGCCGGTGGTAGCAGCCGGGCATTTCCAAGTAGGTAAAAATCGGTTTCATAGACTCCCGTAGGAATCCGTAGGCTCTGTTCAGCTCTCAGACAAGGACCACCCAGTAATGCCTTTTGCCATGTGATAACAAGGCCTTTTCTTTCAACATAGAAAAAAGAACGTTCCCAACTCTTCTTCCCCGGTTGGGAACATTTAATCTTTATGGAGCTCAAATGAAACCCTGGCTTCCTGGCTGAGAACTGGATTCTGGAGACAGCAGTCACCCCAATCCTTGCCATACAAGCCTCCAACAGAGCAGCCTGAGGCAATGGACCCTTCTTTTTTTTTAAAGTCAGCGAATGAGAAGCAAATCAAAGCTGTGAGCTTTGCCTGTGAGGCTGCCCATGTGTGCGAAGCTCAAGCGAATCACTTCTCTCTCCCCTTCCTAACAAAAGACCCACTAATCCTGATTCCCTTAGGCACACATATATACACACACACAAAACCAAAGTGTAAAACCAGCCTAGGGGCTGGAAATAAAATGAAGGGGAGCAGCTCGCACATGCATGCCCCCCAAAACCCTCGCTAGCACCTCACCCTGAAACCCAATCGCCCTGCCTCCACGGGGGCTGAGGAGGGATTTCGTTTTGCTAAACTAAAGGCGGTGAAGTATATTTTTAACACATCAACCCAATGCGGGCCAAGCATGTGCATCTTGAAGCCAGTCCAAGCTTCATGCACCTGCTTCATGCACTCTCGGGACCCCTGCCCTCGGCTGCCACCTGCCCAGGCCCGGATTCGGAAGAGCAGCCCAGAGGGGTGAGCACCCCCCCACCGCAGGTGAACCCCAGGAAGCACGGCCCTGCCCCCACCCCCCACTTTACCACCAAACACTTCCTTTCCCTTTGGAGGAGCCACTGCCCAAGCCAGCCTTGGTCATTTTATTTGCGTCTTCTGAAGTCTCTCCAACTGGAAGGGGGCAAGTGAGTGAGAGCACGCTGAAAGCGAACAAAGCGGATGGTGGAAGCAAAAGAACATTCGAGAAAGAAACCCCCATCCCCTGTTCGTAGTGCTCGCCCCAGCCCGCGTGCTCCCGGCCTCCCCTAACTGAGCGCTTCCCCCAGGCTGCCCAGTGTGATCACACTTAATTCCAAGCAGCAAAGTCCATTTCAACCCATCTTTTCACACTAACAGGGTGAATCTGAGTAATAGGCGCACTGAGGCTGGTTTTTGAGTCAACAGCCCGGACGTGATGAATGTGACTTGTTCAGAAGAGAACGTGTTTAATAATAGCTCAGAAGCAACCTTTTGCCAACCCTAGAATCACCTCAGGAATCCTGTCAAGTGCAGCTCTTTGAATATGCTGGTCTGGAAGGATGGTGGTCTCTCCATGTACCCCTCTCAGGTCTAGTGCTTTCTCTCTCTCTCTCTCTCTCTCTCTCTCTCTCTCTCTCTCTCTCTCTCTCTCCCCCCTCACTGGAAAGTTTCTCCTCAGCAGCATAAACCCCATCAGAATCCCTGGCTTTTTTTTTCAGTTCCCCAGGACCTTGACTTGAGAGCCTAACTTGATTTTCTTGGTCTTCCTAGCATCTGAATAACCCTTCTTGTGTTTCACTGGGCTTGCTTCCTCCTCCAGTTCTCTGAATCTGAATAATTTCCTGGGGATTGGTTTCTGGGTGTATCACAGGATGCGATCCCTGTGCCCAGTTGTAGCCTGACATCCCACAAGATGTCAGAGCTATCCCAGGTTTCATGTCAAGACCAAGCTAGAACAACTTCCAGAGGAACACAGGAGGCCGTCTTCTCTCAGGCCTCCTTAGGAGCTTCCTGGAGAACTTCTTACATCTTGTTGGCTAGATCTGTGTCCCATGGACATGCCTAAGGAGATGGAAGTGACCAGCATTGGCTTAGACTATTCAGGATCCACCTTCTTTGATCTGAAAACGACTTCTAGTGAAGCTCATGGCTGAGGGCAGGTAGGGAGATAACTGAATGAAAATTTGGTTAAGAAGGTCAAAGTGGGGAATAGAAGTTGAAAACCCAGTGTCTGTTACCCTGCTTGTCCTTTTCTCTCTTTGTGAACTCATGGGCTCTCAAGCTTTTAATTGTCTCTGTGTGGACTGGCAAGACTCCTCCTGATTCCTAGCTACACATTCCCATTCAATGCTATTACCTCTAATGGAACCATGTGGTTGAAATTTATCTTCCCCTTTCTCTTATCCACTATCCCCCAGTTCAGTCCTTCTTTTGATTTCCCTGATTCTGTTTAGGTAGGACCATTCTCTATATCATTAGGATTCTTCTTTATTACTTCAGTCCCCCCAGGCTATGTTAAATTAGTCTCCAAGTCCTATTGATTCTTCTTTTGGAGGCTTGTCCTCATCCCTTTATTTCCATGTACCTTAAACCAGCTCTTTACAAGTCCCTCTTCTTTCAGTGTCTTCCCACTTAAGCAGATTTCAAACAAATCTTCCAAAACAACGCTCCATCATATCATCCCTTTTCTAAGAAAGCCTTTATCCCTACTATCTAAGATTTAATAAAAACTCCTTAGGCTAATATTCAAAGTGAACTTCCTCAATCTGATTCCAACCCACCTTTGCAGATATTTCTCCTATTACTTCTACATATGAACCCTTAACTACTCACAAATTCCACAAACACATCTTGTACTTAGAGACGAAATTGGTTTGGCTTCACAGTTTGCCCCTTGCCAGCCACAAATATTTGGACAGGTTACCTTGTTTTTAGAAGGCTTGGATTAGTTATCTGTAAAATAATTTTATATGGGGCATAAATAAGAAAAAGAATATTCTTACGGTGTTTATTATGTAGGCATGTTTAATAAGAAGAATTAACTCTGTACTTCTCAAGTGTAGTAGTCAGTGTGTTATTATCTATGGCTGCATAACAAATGATCACAAAAACTTAATGGCTGAAATAATATTTATCTTACAGCTTTTGTAGGTTAAGGACCTGGAGATGCCTTAGCTGGTGATTGGGGCTCAAGGTTTCACTCAAGTTGATGACTGGGACTGAGGTCTCATCTAAAGGCCCAACTGGGAAGGGAGGATCCACTTCCAAGTTCACTCATGTGGTGTTGGCAGATCTAGATCCCTCATCACATGAGATTCTATACAGGGATGCCTCATAACGTTAACAGTGGTGTTCTCCAGGGTCATTGACCCAAGAGAGAGCATGAGAGACGACACCTAAGATCAAAGCCACAATTTTTTTTGTAACCCATTCATTAGAAGTGAACCAGTAAATCCAGGCCATACTAGAAGGCAAGAGATAATATATCGGCATGAATACCAGTAGACAGGAATTAGCAGGGGCTATCTTAGAGGGTGTCTACCACAGTCAAGGACTCTTGGTTGACAGGGAGTGAACTCAAATTACTTTTAAAAATAAGACATGTATTTGAAGAACACTGAAGTATCTCATAGGATTGAAAGAGGAGATGTAGAAATAAAGGGTCCCAGGGACTGAGTATAGTACATATGTTATATCCTCTTGAACGTTTTCTTCACATTAATTCTAGAACAACATAACCCCCTTGATTTTTCTCCTACTCACCTACATGGTTCTTCTAAGACTTCTTTGCTAATTTTCCTTTTTCCTGATTTTTAAATGTTGAAGGACCTCAGGGATTAGTCTTCGCCAAATTACTTTTTTTTTTAAGATTTATTTATTTGAGAAAGAAAGAGAATATGTGATATAGGGGCAGAGGTTAGGGAGAGAGAAATTCAAGCAGACTCTGCACTGAGTGCACAGAACCCAAAGTGGGGCTTGATCCCACAACCCATGACCTGAGCTGAAACCAAGGGTCAGCATTCAATCAGCTGTGCCACTTAGGCACCCCCAAATTACCTGTATTCTCTATCAAAACCTAGTCCCTATAAAATGTCTTATAGCCTCATGTTTTAAATGACATTTATACATTAACTAATTCCTTTACTAGTTAAGATAATACTGGCCACTGTAACAAATTCTGAAATATGCTCTGATTAAGCATAATGACACTTATTTGTAGCTAACAGGAAGTCCAAACTGGATTTCTTGATCAGTTGACAACATTCTTCAAAGTGGCCTCCTTCCTTTTGTGGTTCTACTGTCTTCAACGTATAGCTTCCAAGGTTATCGCATTTGTTTGTAACAAGCTGAGAAAAGATGAAAAAGTATGAATGATCAGGCACAAGAGATTTCTGTGGATTTTGCCTTCTATGGCATCCATCATGCTCATTCATATGTACTGGCTAGAATTCAGTTGTATGATTAAATTAAATTGTAAGGGTGGTTGGAAATTTTAGTCCAGATGTGAACCCAGCAAGAAAAACACATACATTTGGGAATGAGTCTCTAATCACACTCATAAATTTTTACCTTTTATCTCTTGCCTCGCCTTTCTCTCTCCTTTCAACTCCTGGCTTACTTATGTACTCGCCCAGTTGTCATCTGCCCAGGTAACATCCCACAAGCAGCATGACCAGAAAGGACAAGCAATTTCTCTTTTGGAATTTCAACTCAAACATCCCAGGGGAAGAGTTTTACTGGCCCTGATTGGGTCATCTGACCACCTACTTGGATCTATCACCATGGCCAGAAAAAAATGGATGTTCTGATTGGCCTTGCCCACTCTGTGACATAGAGATTGAAACTCACCAAAGAATCAGAGATGGCCACTGGAAGAACTTTTCTAAGTTGGGCAGATGCCATGATATCTGCCTTTTTCATGAATTCTGTTGCTGATGTAAAGCACAGAAGTTGAGGTGAGGCATTGGACTTTAACTCATCAAGATCATTGGGCTTGTGTGACATCAAATAGTGAATGCTGTGTCATAAATTCTTTTCATTCATTCATTCATTTATTTATTCATTCATATCTTCATGCAGTGTTTATTAAGGCTCTGATACATAGAAGGCCCTGTCTGAGATGCAGAAATCCTTTTAATTGTGGGGAACATGGTAAGCCCTCAGAAACTACAACTGAATCACTGTCATATTCTTTCTTGTGACTCAGAAATTCCTTTTTTCTGGGCAAGAAATTGTCCAGCTTGACTTCACCTTAGCCTCATGACTCAGTCTAATCTGTGCCATCACCAGAATAATAATTTTATTATTCTTAGATTCCATTATTGGGAAAGAGAAAGATTCTTGTCAATATGAGAATTAAAATAAAACCATGTATTATTTACTGGCTCTTTATCAATGAAGATTGATGAGGATAATTTATTTCAAGCCTACTTCTTCTAAAAGAGTGATGAAGAAGCCACACTTATAATTGTTTGAAATACTATCTACTATATCTCCACATTGCCAACACCTCCAAAGGAGGTGTACTAGGAGGTGGTTGGGTTAGGACTCTGGATCTCAAATTGGTTACAGATTGATCCCCCTTCTCCATTTTCCTTTCAGCTCCAGGTGTTGAACTGATCAGATAAAGCATTCACATTCTTCTCTCCAATGATACTTTAAGGGTGTGGTTCTCAAAGTAAGGTTCCCTGGGCCAAAAATAGCAGCATTACCTGTAATGCTGTAAGAATTTGCATTACCTGTAAACCTATGGTAATGCAAATTCTTTGACCCTACCTCAGACTTACCTTCGACCCTAACTCAGAGACTCTGGGTGGGGTTAAGGCTCAGCAGATTGTGTTTTAACAAGTCTTCCCCACCCTACCTGCCACTGCTCCCCACATATACCCCAGGTGACAGGATGTTAGGTAAAGCTTTAAAACCACTGACTTTTCTGTTCCACAAAAGTGATTTTTCTGATGATGAATAAAATGGAAAATTTATCTTTTCTCGGCTCTACATTTCTGATATTTTCTTCAAGAATTACAGTGATAGTAATTCAACTGATATTCTATTTTTAATTATGACTCTCTTCCTATATGAAGAGTGAAGAAAAATGTGTGCACTTAGTGTGTGTGATTTACATTTCATTTGGCTTACTCAGTCCAGTTGTTTTGAGTAAGAGTTAAATAGGAGTAGTTTTGGTTTTTTCTTCCATTTCCTCATATAAGCACATACCTTTGGCTCCAGGAAATGCACAAAATGACATGATAGCCTTGCAAGGCAGAAGACACAACCAGATTGAGATATGGTGATATCAGCTATAGTACATGTATGCATGTGTATAGTACATTTGTGCACCATTTATATATAAATGTAACATCAAAGCCAAAAACAATGCCATCCTTTCTAAATAAAGAAGGATACCATTATAATCTTAGGTCCTCTGGTAATGACTTGAATTTTCAAAATTACATTTGACTATGTATAGATATTTATGTAGGGAGGATAAAAAAAAAAAAAAAGAATGAAAGAAAGAAAAGGGTATGACCCCAGATAACTGAAGCTGCTAAAATCTTGGCACTTAATGAGAATGACATCATTCCTAGGAATGTTACTTTAGAGCTGATCAAGGATCTAGATGAAGTATTTGTTTTTCACTGCCATTTCAATGCTTTCTGTTTTCACAAAGCTAATGTTGTCACCAGCAGAGCCTCTAAGTGATAAGATTCTAGCACTTATTCTATTTATGGATATTTTATAACCAAGAATAGAAAGCTGGTGTGCTGACTTCTTGTAATTGAACTAAATTGTTTTTTAAAAAATAATCAGGTGCAAACCTTTAAATTCTCTACTCAAGTCATGGTTAATAAACCATAGCATTTCAATGATCACCTTTGAACAATTTCTTATTTCTAGCAGAGGCTGATCTGGTGGGTTGCTGAATTGCAGTGTAGATTGAATTCATGGCTTCATCAAATTTCCCAAGTAAAAGTAATCAATAAAAAATTATTGCAATATTTTACTTTTTTTGGCCTAAGTTTTCAAAATATGATGTGCATTTCATACTTCTATCACAGTTCAATTCAGAGAAACCACATTCAGATGCTCAGTAGCCACATGGCTAGTGACTGCCATATTGGAGAGCACAGGTCTGGGCCATAAAGCTGAGCAGACCATTTAGCATTCCATCAGTGAGTTGACTTGGTAATCGGTTTAAGGAGAGCTTAAAGGCTCCCCCACTTGGGTAAGTGAATGAACAGGTGACTCACACTCCCAGGGTTCCTACTCTTCCTTTTCCAACAACTCTACCTTAACCCACTCCCCAGGATTCATCAGATACTCTCTATGACAAGTTGGTTGGTGGAGAAGAAGAAAATCCCGAGTCTATTTCCAAATTACTGTGCACACTCTGGGCTGCTGGCAGCTGGGAGTGGACTGCTATAGCCACAGGGGTTGCCCTGAAGGAAAATGCAAAAGGGAAGCTCATTGGACTGAATTGCAAGTGACACATTTGATTTCCTGCCTTCCCTGAAAGGAAATATGCCACCTGAGGACTGATAACTGGTGAAATTCAATGTAACAGTGTGTGTTCCCTGCTCTATGAGCAAGAGATGACCTCAGGCTGGAGTTAACCAGTCTGCACAAGAGTTAAAAAGAAGTGCTGCATTGCTCAGGTAGGTGTTCCCCGCCTGAAGTCTGTGATTTAGGTCTTGTAAAATCTAGTACCTTTGCAGTTTTGTTGAGTTGGAAGTCAATGATTTCTCCCCTCTCCCCAGTCTTTTTTTTTCCCCCTCTCCCCAGTCTAAAGCAGTTTAGATAGTAGCCTCCTTAGCAGGAGATGGCCACACTGCACAGGTGGTGGGCTACTCCCAAGATGGGATGTAGATTGTGATCTTCCTACCTGAGACCTTGTTCAAAATACCTGCCCATCTTTGGAAGATTTTGAAATGACAGGACACAGAATCTTGTAGGTGAAAGCAAGTCTTCCAACTTAAAAACTATTTTTAGATAAAATATTTGACTGTGGTTACCTGCACAGAAACTTATTGACAGCAAATAGATGGAAAATCTCTTTAAGTTTTTGAGAGAAATACACAGCCAAAGAAACCCCAAGCCTATCTGAAAAGTAGCTTGTGCTATAAAAATCCCTAAATAAACTTCCAGGCCCCTAACCTGTACCACCTAGAAGTGGGCCGCTGAAGCTAGCCAACCCCAAGTGTTGTGGACTGAATGTTTGTTCCTTCAAAATTCACATGTTGAAGCCCTAACATCCAATGTGATTGGTGATGGGGCCTTTGGGTGGAGATTAGATTTTGTTGAGGTCCTTAGGGTAGAGCCCTCATGGTGGATCAGTGTTCTTATAAGAAAAGGAAAAGACCAGAGCTCCCTTTCTCTCCCTATCCTCTTACCCGTCTCTACCCCCACCCCTACTATATAAGAACACAGCTAAAATGAGGCTATCTCTAAGCTAGAAAGGGCCCTTACCAGAAACTGGCCATCTTGGACTTACCAGCCCCCAGAAATGTGAGAAGTAAATGCCTGTTTTGTTTTGTTTTGTTTTTTAAGATTATTATTTATTTATTCATGAGAGACACACAGAGAGAGGCAGAGACATAGGTAGAAGGAGAGGCAGGCTCCCCCTGGGGAGCCTGATGTGGGATTCAATCCTGGGGCCCTGAGATCACGCCCTGAGCCAAAGGCAGGAGCCACCCAGGTGTCCCAAGAAGTAAATGCCTGTTGTTCAAACCACCCAGTCCATGGTATTTTGTTATTGTACCCCAAGCTAAGACACCAAGGAAAGAAATATTCCACAATGTCTACCTTGGCTGTGGCCACAAAAGATGATACACAAAGAAGAATTTCCTGGGGTGACCAGTGTCAAGGCCACAAGGGACAAAAGACAAGGGAAACCCTCCCAGGGATTAGAACCAGGGGCTGTCAGTGCGGTCAGCAATTAACCTTGCTCACCATTGCCATGGTCTTGTCATGGCTATGCTGTTTCTGCACTGCAGCATTTGATCATTGCTAGGGAACTGTGACTGCTATGTGTTTCCTTTTCCTTTCTCCCAAAACAGTTTTATTATTATTGTTGTTGTTGTTGTTGTTGTTATTCAGTTAGCCTATTCCGTTTATGACCATTTTATATTTGGTTTCATGGGAATAATAACTTGTCTTCTCATCTTATAGCAGCCACGTCTGACCCTAATAGAGAGGAAAGCACACAGATTCTAGGCTTTGAGCTGCATATGGTAAATGGATGCAGTATGTTCCATGCATGGGGATGAGTACATTAATGTGTTTGAGTAGCTTAGAGGATGGAGTTCACTACTGGCTTTCCAACAGCCCCCTCTCATACCTCACCCCCCCCCCACCTTACTCCTTAGTAACCCTGGGCCACAGCCAAACTTTATGATATAGAATAGAAATAAACCCTGTAGAAATTACTGCATTTGCAATAGGTATTCACCTACTATTGAGATCATTACTTATCTTTTTTTTTTTTTTCATTGAAGTGATGGCTGTGAGATTGTTCAAGGGAAAATGAATGGTTGCAGTTGAATGAGCTCTTAGTTAATCAGTGGTCACCAAATTTAATGAAAAATCCAGTGAGGCTTCTAAATGACCAGTAGCATCTGAACAATTGTCACACCTCTAAATGCTCTTAAACTCCTGTCAACAGACATGCTACATGATGAATATTCTTCAATTGTGAGACCTTTGGCCCCACTGTAACTCCGAGATAAAATCTGGGTATAAACTGGGGTTATTCCAGTTAGCAGGATTTCAGAATGAATCTGTTTTTGTCTTGAGATTAGGATTCAATAAAGATTTATTTTCATTTCTGTCATGGGCCCTCAAATCATGCATATTTATATGTTCAGGGAACTCTGTGAATATTCTTATCCCCGTAATGTTCATGTAATATTGGCATACATTAATAGCAAATTGATGTCTTTGTCACCCTTTAAACTCATTTCAAAAACAAAGGAATATTGAGGCATAGCAGATGATTTTAAAGATGGTACTCTATCCCTCTTACTGTAAGAATTTGCTAATAATCTAAGCTAAGTAGGCATTTGTCATAAAAATGGGGTATGAAAATATCTACATAGATGGTCTGCTTTGAATGTTCTTAATTTTAAACATGAGATTTGAAGCATACTGAATAAAAAGCCCCCAGCTTCATCACAAAAGTAGAATTTCTCTTTTGTTTTTTTTACATAGCCACCCACTTAAGAAGGATGTTTTTCCAAGAAGTTCCTGCAGTGGGTATAGGGCTCAATCTTACACACATGGTTTCCCACATATGATCCTGAATAGGCTGCTGAATGATAAGATAAGATGGACAAAAGCAACACCAGAAGGTTGCTTTTCTTTCTTTCTCTCTCTCTTTTTTTTAAAGGAATAATAGGCTCATTGTACAGGCTTCCAAATGACAAAATAGCTTACTAAAAATGCAGGTTCGAAGCTAGTTGATGTTTCACTGCAGTTTAAAAGCTCTTTCCAAGCTCAGATTAACACATTGATAATTGAAAACTATCTGGACACGTTATATGCTCTAGATATTAATCTGAGGCATTCATGAGTACCTATACCTTCAGACCTTCACACTAGGTAAGTGGCCCTAAATCCTTTCTGGAAGAAGGCAGGGCGTGAATAAATCTACTGGTTAAAACAAATTAAATGAATACACTGTCCACATTTGTTGAGACAGCTTTCAATCTCGAGAGGATCTGTTCCTCTTATCTAATCAGCCTCATTAAAGATGCAACTGCCCAAACCAGTTTTATAAAAGCGATATACCCTGAAATAATCCAAATTAAGTGATTTCTTAGGGCAGCGTCAAAGAACTTCCTGATAATCTTACAACGAAAGAAGCCAAAAGCAGTAACTTCATTTTGTTGTTTTCTCCTATGTGTAAAAACGATGGAATTTGTTTTTTCTGGAGAGATGTTTACCATAAGATGCTTTGCTTACATTTATTTTCATGTGAACATAAACATCTCCCAACTGCAGGATTTCAAACAAATATCCAACAAAGGAAGGCGTTGCTGTTGAAGGGAATATTTGTCATCACAGAAACTACCAAAACCATTGGCCATTGTGAATGGCAATGGGTTTTCTAGGACGGACACCATTTTGGTGACTACTGAGGGTAGAGTTTGAAGACTTTCAATACCTGGCTAAACCGGAGGTCTACGATATTCCTGAACACTTAATTGAATATGGCATTTTCCTAGGTGGTTTGTTTAAAGTGTCTCCAGGGCCTGTAACCATTGGGTGCAGATCTGATATGTTTATGAGCACTGATGTGGTTTTTAAGAAGATGTAACCAGACCTTGGCTTGTCTTTTTTTTTCCTACTCTGCTTCATTTTAAATCTTCCTTATGCTGGTGTTTTTAGTTCATTCCCTTGCTTTGAAATGTATATGAACCATCATCTTAGTATATGATTTTAAGGGCACCTGGTTGGCTCAATCAGTTAAGCTTACAACTCTTGATTTAGGCTCAGGTCATGATCTCAGGGTCATGAGATCCAAGCTCTGGGCCAGCTCTGCACTCAGCAGGGAACCTGCTTGAGATTCTCTCTCCTCAAATAAATAAATCCTTTAAAAAAAAAAAAAGAAAGAAAGAATATGATTTTAAATTTCAAAGAGGCACTTGGATTTGAAAACAGCCTTTTTTTTTTTTTTTAAATTCCCCCCACATTTGATCTGAGTGGTGATTGTATTAAATCTGGCTCTTATGGAAACATTATCATTACACACTTCTCATAGTCCCTCAGGACAGGCTTTAGAAACACAACACAGGCCTTTCTGATTAGGGTTATAACTCCCACTTGTTTGCAATGGTTTTGTGTTTGATTTGTACCAACTCACAGCTAATGATCCTGTTTTAGAGTTATTTAAAGAAGTCCTAACTAAAATTGTAAAGGAACTAGATGAAAAACATTAAGAGCAAACATTAACATAATAAATACATGTGTGTCCCCATTCCAGGAGGTGAACAATCCTTCAAACCCTCCTTATTTTTCTACCCTTTTCTTTGATTTGACTTCCTAAGTCCCTCTTCCCTCTCTCCTTACCCTGGGGAGCCTGGCCATTCCTCAGGGTGCTAAAATCTTGTATCTGCTTTTTTTCATTCTTTCTTCCATGATCCTCCAGGCCCTCAGTTCTGTTCTGTCCTCCCACTAATTCTTCTTGACTTTTCCATTGCCTAACCCCTCTGGGCTGCTCCTCCATCCTTTTCTTTATTTTCTTTGGCCTGAATTTTGGAGACTTTTTTTTTTTTTTTTTTTTTTTTTGCCTTCTTGTTCATTCTGCTGCTAGTCAGAAACTACCACTTCGCCTTGGAGTTTCCCACCTCCACTGAAATCTGTTCAAATCTGGACAAATCTTTAGGACTCTCAGAGCAGGAATTTCCTGACCTAACAAAGCAAACACCAGAGCACAGCATCCAGTGTTTCAGAAGCAATTGTTAAACATGGCCCTCCCTACTACAAGCTATGAAAAATAGACGCATACAGAAGGCAGATGCAAGATCAAAATATTAGCTATTGATATATCTTGATATTTATTGATAAAGCTGGACTAGAGACCCCGGCTTGAACTGTGGTCAGAAACAAACTTCCATCTTTAGTTGTTCCTTCTGGTCACTGGCAGAGCAGTCAGGCAACCAAATGTTGAGAACCTTCCATAAGTGTCTCACAGCATAGAGCAAGGACAGATGTGGGTTTGCTGAGAACTCTTGTTTTTCAACCTTGGCAATGCTCCTTGAATACCATTTCTTCTGTGAATATTATGGTGAATCCAAGTACACAGTTAATGCTGATGCCAGTCCCTAATTTATCCATTAGATCAAATCGTGTGTAAGAACTAATTTGAATCTACCCATTTATCTAATACATCAATACAGTTTTATAAAATTCTGACTGAACCCCTGGTAACTTTCTGAGCACCAGGGACATAAACATGAATTGGACATGGATGACTTTGGCCAATATGGTACAGGTGCAGGAAAATTAATTATATGTAATTATATGCAAAAAAATATTACGTAGGAGTCCTGTATGAAAAGTCCTCATGGGGGAGAGGCATCCTTGTTTGCTGCTTTTATAAATCTGTCTAGGCAAAATAGATAGGTTTTGTTGTAAACCGAAAGTTTATAGAATCTGAAGGTCCATTTTAGAGACTATAAAATTATGAATTTAAACTCAGTTTCAAAAGTGGGTATCTAACATGAAAATAGAACCCCCCTCCACAAATTATAAAGTCTTAGAGATGCAGGTCCCTTACTTTTGAGATCCATCGAGACATTTTCTCAGAAATGCTTCATATTTGCTAACTGGTTTCTTGTTCCATCAAGTCTATAGTTCCCGGTAGACTCCCAGAACTCACAAGGAGTGTGCAAGTGGACCTGACACTTGTGTCTGTCAGTGCCTTTAGAGTATAACCGTTCTGCAGCAAATCTCCAGAGTTGGAGTGTTGACTGAACCATGCCTTCAAATAAGAGAGTTTGCAAAAAGGAGAGGGCCTTGGAAGAGTTCTATGCATGTAGTTGGACAACTTCTCATACTCTCACAGATTTTCAGGGAAAACTACAAAGATCACAGTAGGTCTGTTGTGTCTGTTTCTCATAGAAATGGGCAAACAGTTACTTCTGCATCTTGGTTGGTGTGGGATCAAAACAGAGTGGAGAAGTAAATTGACAGGTAAGTAATCTACTTTGCAGTATCTTAAATGCCAGCATGAGAGATCTTTGTTCGAACTATATTAGCTTCTAATATATAACAGTATATACACCAAATCCTTATAAAATATAACACATGACCATATATCACAATGATTTATATCTGGTATTGGATTAATTTATGCTATGCTATATCTCAAACTGAAAATATCTAAAATCATATGTTTTTTTCCTGAAGCCTTCTCATGGATTTCTGATTACCCTTAATGGCACTTATACCCATGCCATCTATCCAAACCAGAATCCAAAGCCACCAGGTCTTATCCCTTGCACTTATGATACTTCATGCTTAAGTCTTGTTCCCTTTTCCTTGTCTTACCAATGAGTGTCCTATTAAAACCAATCATTCATTCCTAAGATATGAAGGGTATATACAGTATACTGAATAATGTCCACACCCCCCTCCAAGATGCCTACATCCTACCTAACCCCTGGAATCTGTAAATATGTTCCCTTACACAGCAAAAGGGACTTTACAGATGTGATTAAGGTACAGATATTGAGATGGGGAGACTATCTTGATTTTCTGTGTGGGCCCAATGTAATCACAAGGGTCCTTAAGAGGGAGGCATTTAGATCAGATTAAAAAGAGAAGAAAATGTATCTCTGTAAACAAGGAGAAAGAAAGAGGGAGATTTCAGAGATGCTGTTCTACTGGTTTTAAAGGTGGAGAAAGGGGCCAGCAGGCAAAGAATGTAGACAGTTTCTAAAAGCTGAAAAAAGCAACAAAACAGATTCTCCCTTAGAGTCTCCAGAAATAATGCAGCCCCAACACCACCTTAATTTTAGCCTAGTAAGATTCATTTTGGGCTTCTGACCTCCAGAACTGTAAAATAATGAATTTGTGTTGTCCTCAGTCACTATGTTTGTGGTAATTTGTTAAGGCAGCAATAAGAAAGTATTACAATGCCAATAATTCATTCTTTGCCACTGTGGCCAAAACAGTCCATTCATCAGCTTGGAGTATTAAATAAATTAAAAAAAGCTAATATTAAAAAAACAAAAAACATTTAAAATGATTGCTAAAACCTTCACTTTTCTTTCCTTTGGGGCTTTCCTCTTCACCTTGTGTTGGCCCAGAATCCCAGGGACCAATCTAGAACAAAGGGGTAAGCCAGTGTTGCTTAGAGACCCAAGGTAGCAGAGAGTGGGGGACTCTGACCCAGCAGAGATGTGCTGTGGGTTTCACAACATCTCAGTGGAAAACCAGTAAACATATATCTATTGCTGTGGTGGTGGTCTGGGCCTTGGTGCTTATTCAGGTGAGGGTGATCTTAGACTCACAAATGGCCATTTTCCTAGTGCTATCATATCTATACTGAGAGCCACTCTGTACCACTCTAGAACCCTCAACCCTGAAGGTCAGACTTCATGTCTCTAACAGAAAGCCCCTTTCTTTGTTCATCTTACTGCAAAGAGACCTCAGTTGCTCTTGTCCCAATCCATTAAAGATGTTGAAAGTCCATTTCATAAGAAGACAAATGGAATTCCAATCTCTTTCCTTCTAAGAAGGCCATTTGTTCCAATGAAAGATTTCTCCTCTTCTCCCTCATGACCATCTCTCTACACTGAAGATCTAAGAGAAAGAAAGAAAGAAAGAAAGAAAGAAAGAAAGAAAGAAAGAAAGAAAGAAAAGAAAGAAAGAAAAAGAAAGAAAGAAAGAAAGAAAGAAAGAAAGAAAGAAAGAAAGAAAGAAAGAAAGAAAAGACACAGTTCTACCTTCCCTAGGAAATAGGGATTTATTATCCTTATTTGCCACAGTTGCTTAGAAAGAAGAAGAGTGAGTTACCAGGAAGCTAATTTTCAGTATTGTGGGAAGAAAGAACTTAACCACTGCAGGTTGTCACTGCAAGCACAGAACACAAGTGTTAGGAAGCTGAGCTGCATCTTCAGGAAGAGTGGTATATACCACATACAGCTCCCATCACTCAAGTGACTTGAAGGCTGGTCATGACTGCAGTCCCTGTGTGCCATGGCTGTGCATGTCTCCTCTGCCTCTAGAAATAATGAACTGGTGAAATCACCAGCTGACAAACAATCCAATTTCTCCATAAGGAGATGACTGCCGAGGGCTATTTTTGAAATGATTTTGGCAATCTGAAAATTGAATTTTAAACTATTATTTTATTTACTGTTACCTTTTGTTTTCTTAGAAGCATATCAGCTGTCTGGGGTGCCTTGATTCCAGTAAATATTCCCTCAATATTCCCTAGTATTCTGGTTTATTTTTATTTTAAAAATATTTTAAGTTTGAGCTTTAATGACAAGAAAGAACAACTCTATTTTTATATTTTCACCAACATCTACCCTTGTCCTAAATTTTCTCTCCCAGGCCTTCATCTAGACAAAAACAAACAAAGAGACAAATAAACAAAAGCCTTAACAATTTTAAGGAAATTTAATGAAAACATTATGTCTTCCAGGCACTATGCCAGGTGCCAAAAATAGAAAAATGAATTAAACTTAGTCCCTGTTCTAGAGAAGCTCCCAGTTTCATGGTAGAGCAAAGCATGTCACCACCATAAAGTACAGCATCACTCAATCAATATTTGAATCCCTACTTTGTGCAAGTTTCTGTAGTTTCAAAAGTGAATACAATGGGGATCCCTGGGTGGCGCAGCGGTTTAGCGCCTGCCTTTGGCCCAGAGCGCGATCCTGGAGACCCGGGATCGAATCCCACGTCGGGCTCCCGGTGCATGGAGCCTGCTTCTCCCTCTGCCTGTGTCTCTGCCTCTCTCTCTCTCTCTGTGACTATCAAAAAAAAAAAAAAAAAAAGTGAATACAATGAACATGAAGCCTACTCACATGTAGCTTTGAGTCTGGCATAGAGAGTATCCTTTGAACTAATTTTTACAAGTATGATCCATGTCTCCAAGGAAAACCAAAGCATTGTATGGAAATATTTAAAAGGGCCACCACTCCAGATTGGAAAGAGAGAACAAACATTAGTTTGGAAATAGTGGTGGTAATTGGGGTAGTGTGGAGGAAGAGAACCAAGAGAAGAATCCCAACAGCATGTACAAAAATCCTTCAGGTTAGGAAGAGTATGAAGTATCCTGAAAACAAAAGTGTCCTGCAAACAAAACAGTGGGAAGTGTCCTGAAAACAAAAGACTCCAGTCTGTTTGGGGGTGGAGTAAAAAGGGGGCGGTAAGAAAGGTTTACCTAGGTTATGTTTTAAAATCTCTAGTACATAAAGTCTCCCAAGATTAAAGATATGTCAACCTTGAGAATTTTCTTAATAATAAAATAGTTGTATATATTCATGGGCAATGCTTCAGGTACTGATTCATTCAACAAGAGCTTACTGAGGGATGCGAGGGTGGCTCAGTGGTTGAGCATCTGCCTTCAGCTCAGGGCGTGATCCCAGAGTTCCAGGATTGAGTCCCATATTGGGCTCCCTGCAGGAAGCCTGCTTCTCCCTCTGCCTATGTCTCTGCTTCTGTGTGTGTGTGTGTGTGTCTCTCATGAATAAATAAATAAGCACTTATTATTAAAAAAATAAGTGCTTACTGAGTGATCATTATGTGTCAACTCCCTGGAAGAAGGGAGAGTAAAAAGGTGAATAAGGCAGGGATTCTATGCACATTGCATAGTTTGTATCAGGATGGAGGCAGATACAAGATGTGATAAAAACAGAGATGAGGAAACAATTCTATATTCACACTGTTTTCAAAGAAAGCACAATCCTTACACAGCTATTCCGGGATTTCTGGCCCAAATCAAGTCTAAAAATAAAGAGGGAGTGCTAAATGGTGGTAGAACTCCAAGCTGGTTATATGCCTGATGCTGGGCAGGTTTCCCAGTTCCAAGTGCCTGAGTTCTTCTCTAGATCTAGTATATTTCAATCTCTGGAAGTGAGACCCAAGAATCTAGAATTTTTACCCTCCCCCGCCCCCCAGTGATTCTGTGTTTATTCTGCAATTGGTACTTGGGAAATACTGAAGCCAAGTACGGTATCGGTGAGGCCATGGCTACATTTCCCCAAATGTGTGCTGCATGCTTTTAATAGATGACATTTGCAAAAAGGGTTCAGTGTTGAATAAATAGTGTCCTCACCCCTCCCATGTTCATTCACGAGTCCTGACTCCCAGCACCTCAGAATGTGACCTTAGGTGGAGATGGGGTCTTTACAGAGGTAATCAAGTTAGGATAGGCCCTAGGATCCAATATGACTGGGATTCTTATGAGCAGGGGAAATTTGGATACGGATACAAAGGCAGAATGCCTCATGAACATGAAGACAGCCATCTACAAGCCAAGGAAAGAGCTTGGAAGAGAACCTTCCTCACAGTCCTCAGAGGAAACTAAATAACACCTTCTTCTTAGACTTTTTGGCCTCCAGAACTGTGAGGCAATAAATTTTGTTTTTTAAACCATACTTTGTGGGACTTTCCAAGGCAGCCGTAGCAAACTAAAATAAGCAGTTAAATAAGTTTTGGAAGTTCTAAGTTAAAGAGAGTTAAACATGTTTTTTGCTTTGTTTTGTTTTGTTTTCCACCGTGAGGCCCTCAGAAGCTCACATATGCTAACATGTCCCGTGGGCCTCTGAGAGGTGACAGCGTGTGTGTGCCTCTTGTCCAAAATTTGATGACAGAATGCTTTTCAATTTGTTGCAGAGTATTTCTTGAGACTAGTGTTCTGTGGTTCTGATGCAGGGAAGTGTTGGGCTTGTTTCTCTTGGAGAAGCAGTCACGCTGTGAGTCTCACAACGGCAGCAAGGTCAAGCCTTGTGGAGCTTGGCTGCTTTTAGTAAATAAGTGGTGGTGAAATTTTTTGAGTGCATTAGTTCCAATCCATCACACCTCCTGGGAAAAAAAAATCAGCTCCATGGGAACAACCTGCTGGAAGTTATTGGAAACCATCTTTCTTGATCCATGAATCCTTTGATTCCTGTTATTTTACATCAGTGGCTCTGGAAGCAGCCTTTCAAAAGGAAACAAAGCCAAGGAGTATTTGGCTTCTTAGTGGTCTCCCTTAGCAGGAGTAGTTCAGGAAATGTAGGAGAAAAATATGCAAGGGTGATTCTATCAAATTGGACACACCACCACACATTTGTCTTCCAAACACTCCATTTACTCCCATTGTTGTTCCTTCAGACCTTGCCAAAACGGTGATCCATCTCTCTTGAAATGGAACATTGGGAGACAAATGAACCACTGTCATTGTCAATGGTTAAAAAAGTAAGACTGCAGAATTTAACTTGGATATTTATGTTATTAAACACACCCACCCACACACAGAGTGAGGAAAATGTGAACTAGATGAACCCAGGTTTTTTAAATTTTGCAAAAGTGCAGGACTTCAACTTCTTATTTATCTGATCTGTTTTACGTTACTTAAGGCTAGATTTAAACATATGGCAGTTTTAGACTTGATTTTAGATCTACAATTGTGACGTGTGTGTGACTACCCCCCATGAAAAGTTGATGTCATGCAAACAAAACATTCATCAATTTTCATTTCCTATTTGTCAGCCATCATTTCTTCATGCGACCCACCCTTCACAGCCCCTGCAGACTCAGTGAAATACCTCATTTAACATCTGCCTCCCTGCTCAACAGTTCCCTGTAACCAGTGCCCATCAAGCAAAACCACTGCCCACTTCAAACAGAAATGCCACTTCTTTGGTTCTACTTCTGGGTTTTCAAACTTGGGGCTAAGTTGAAAATCTGTGTCTTTAACAGGCATCTGGGGTTTCAAACTTGGGGCTAAGTTGAAAATCTGTGTCTTTAACGGGCATCCCGGGAGGGAGTCTAATGATAGCTAATTGTGAGAAACAAAACTACTCATTTGGCATTTGGCAGATCCAGTTTCAGCTGTTATTGAGACTTCCTTATCTGGGATCACCCTTGCCTTAACTGAATTACATTTGTAAAATATAAAAACTATGGAAAGTTTTTTTTTAAGATTTTATTTATTTATTCATGAGAGACACAGAGAGGGAGAGGCAGAGACATAGGCAGAGGGAGAAGCAGGCTCTCTGCAGGGAGCCTGATGCAGGACTGGATCCCATGATCCCAGGATCATGACCTGAGCCAAGGCGGATGCTCAACCACTGAGCCACCCAGGTGCCCCATATGGAAAGTTGTTTTAATGCTCTTTTTCATCTCTGTAAGTGAGCTTTTTACTCTTTTTTAAAGTGGTTGTCTCCTCTGGCTGTTCTATTTTAGCAGAAGAATATCCTTCTTGGTATGTGGATCATTATTCCTCCATCTGACTCCTGAGTCCCCTTGGGGTGTTCATTATTTTCAATGTTGACCTCTGGTTCTGATTGCCTGGATTAGCATTGCGGAACCCTGAGTCACAGGAATGGAGGGAGATGCAGCAGTGTGGGTCCCTAACTGGCAAATCGCCGAAAGGAAACCATTTCCCCACAAAGTTGCAAGGTGGCTGGCCAGCCTCAAAGGCAGAGAGCACCAGAGCCTGTCTGTCTAGGTCTGTCCAAACTCCTTCAAAGCCAACGATACCAGCAGGGGGTCCCAAGATCATCCCCCAAGATGGAGCACTGCCCCTTAAGGGTTCACAGATCCCCCCTCCCAGACTATACTCTCTCCAGGAAGCTTGGCACTCTGACTCTTTCCCCTAGTTCATCATTACTGGTGCATGGAAATCAGCTCACCACCAGCTTTCTGCAGCTGGACCCCCAGAGGTGGGAGGTCTGGTATGCATCCTCTACGCTCCATCTAGCACCCTACCCCAAAGATGCTCCGCTTAAGTTGGAAGTTGATTTGAATTAGAATGAGGGGGTAGGAGAAGAGGTGGCAGGGTGGGTGCTCAGGCCACCCTTTTTCAAGAATACTCTCATTATTATTGAGCTTTCCATCTGTGTGTGTCTGATTTCTCCAGCTAAGGGGCTTTGAATAGATCCCCTAGGCTCACGATGCCTTACGTTCCTTATTTTGAAAGCAGAGATAATAATAACCCCCACATAAAATTGGCATTTAAAGCACAACTATCACTATTGCACAATCTCTCTGTGCCAGGCACCTGGCTAAGTGCTCTGTGTGCATTAATGCCAAATGAGATAATACAGCTGATGCACTTAGCACATTGCCAGGCACACGTGGGTGCTCCATACATGCCAGTTGTCCTTTCTCTTCCGTTCTTGCTCTTAGCTCAGACCTCAATGAGGGTAGAAGCGGTCTTGCATATTTTACAGCCCCCCTCTTCCCTCTGTACTTTATACCCCACCTTACAGAGAGGCACTCAACGTATTTGTTGGTTGACTAACTGAGTAGATCATATGCTTCCAAATGGCAATTTCCTATTTTGTCTACACTTGGTCAATTCAATTAATTTTACATGTTGCTAAAAGCCCTAGCTGAAAGTTCACTGCCTTTGCAAAACTGCTCGTAATCTTTCCCCCCTGATAGAATGTCATCTACACATTTTAGAGGTGATTTATCCCCAACTTTACCTTGTATGTATACAAGTTATTTATGCATGTGAACTATATCCTTTGCTAGAATACACTTCTTTTCTGCTCCAAGTCAAGGAGTGTTCTATATGTGGAATTCTTCTTCTTTTTTTTTTTTTTTTTTTAAACCCTGCCCCTAAAACATGGGAGAATTACAATAGGAAACAAGAATTAGAGAAATCTTTTCTTCGTTTTTGGGGAGAGGAAAAGCTGTCAAATTGGCACTGTATATTTTACAAAATCTTTTTTTTAATAGGTGATTGTGTTTTGGAATCCAGCTTCTTATGAGCTGGAATCAGGCCCTCATTTATGACCAGCTACTACCCCAGCAATCAGTGCTGGGGTTCTGTTTAGTATAATACACATTATTTCATTGTCTGGTGTGGGTTCTGCTTTGTGCAATCTTTGATCAGAAGAATGTAGAAGGTAGGAACATGGGTATGGACATTTATACAGCAGGGTTAGGGGCCTGAAATACCACGTACATACCCTCTGGATCCGTAATGAGCTTGACATCAAGCTTCTGCTACATATTAACTATTATTAATGATAAGGAAATAGGACACTTGGAAAAATTTGCTCAAGTGCAGGCTACTGGAAGCCAAGAGGCCAGTTTCATTTAGTTCAAAACGTTCCACAATGCCCAGCACAGAATCTTATCCAAGGTACTGTGGCTAGCCTCTTCCAGAGTGTGAAGTTGTCACAGGAAAGTGGCTGGCCCATTGTGAAATTCGTTTCTCAATCATCTTGCATTAGGTGTGGCTATGTGATTCGTTCACTCCAATAGCATGTGAACAGAAGGTGGTTTATAAAGGGGAGTCTCTCAAGCTTCTTTTTCCTTATCTTGGGTAAGTAGAGAAGGCTCTGAGGCTCCAGAAGATGGTGGAGACACAGGATGAGGGATTCTGACTCCCTGAGTCATACGAATCACTCCCAAGGCATTGTTTCTGCCAATGAAAATTAAACCTTGATGATATTAAAATTTGGCCCTGAAATTTAGGGGCTTATTTATTACATCAACTTGCATTGCTTTAACTAATACTGCTATTCAGCCAATTTGTTGAAGAAATAAATAGGCTGTATAACTAAAACACCTCTGGTACAATGCCATTTAGTACTTAATATAGATATATGATAATCCATCAATCTTACTTCATCAATCTGTGGTTTCAAATAGAAACAGTTACAGTCAAACAGAATTTGAAGTGGGGCAGTGAGATGGGGTAGCTCTGAGGCAATATCGTGGCTTTTCTTTTTTGTATTTAAAAAAATATATTAGACCCTTGAAAAAAGGAAAGAAGCAAAAGAACCAAGGAGTGAAGTGGGGGTGGGGAAGCTCTTGTCCATTGTTGGAGTGTTTCGTCTTAGCAGTCAACTAATGAATGAAATCGAAATCATTTGTATATTTTCTGTTCAATCTACAATGTATTTTTGTCTTAAAAATATATATATATAGTCAATAATCCCCTTACTGAACTGAGAGAGAATTAGAAAAGCCTGCTAATAGCTTTTGTGTTTAGAAGTGTAATAATGTCTTCCAGTGAGTTATTTTATGGGCGAAGTGTCTGAAATTGCTTATGAATACTGGGTTATAGATTTTTTTCTTTCCTTTTTCTTTGTTTAACTAAGAGAACTTAAACATGATATTTAAAAAAAAAAAAAAAAAAGCATTTTGTCTTGTGGTAGAAATGTCAGCCACATTTCAATTCACTCTTAGGTTTCCCCTAAAAGGAATGACTTTTACGCATAACAATAGTCTTGTTTTTATAAGTGGTTGGTAATATCTGCAAATGTGTAAGGCATTCATTTTCTAGGAGCTCTTTTCTCCCTGGTAACACACCAGGAAATATCAGAGTGTTGTTATTTGAATTCTTTCTTAGGCTCTGACTCCCAGATGAATTGAAATTCAACTTCACAGTCAAATGAGTAGCCATTTAAAGCTCAGGTGTGTATTTCCTAAGACCCTCTCAAAGGATATATAACAGCTTATGTCTTTCCTAAAGACAGCAAACTGAATTTTAATTGGATCTTGCCTCTCCCAAGAGATCATTATCCCTATACTCCAAGGCCATATATTATAAAGCTTCAGTATGAATTGGAACATGGAGCCTGTGTTTGGGTTTAATATTTAAAGTTGAAGTTATAGCAGCTGACACCTGAGTCATTCTAGCAACTCCCCAAGCAAAATTTTATTTAATGTGAGTTCCTCAAAAAATGAACACACACACACACACACACATATAACTTGCATGTCAAAATTCCATAAACTTTCGGATTATGAAAAACAGTTTGTTTTCTCAGGAAATAAGTCCCAAATGGGGCTAGTTCCAAATTTTTCTTGCTTCAACCCTACCTTGACCTTGTCAGAGGGGGTAAAAAAAAAGAAGCCATGGAAAAGTTTGTACATCTATTAAAGACCTGCTGACTCAGAACTGGACTTGGGAGAACCTCATGTGGCTTAGAAAGAATCTTTCCATCCAATGGACAGAGATGGTATGAAAGATCATCTTATGCATGAGCACTTCTAGGGCTAGTCTCACTCTGATCTTAGAACTTGGCAAGACAACATGTAAAAGGAAACCCAAAGATTTGTGGGGCTAATTCACCAATACTAAATAACACAGTCATGCACTCCTTTGTTCTTTATAGTTGAAGAATCTGTGTAATTCTCCTGAGGTAAATCAGACTATGAAGACCAAGGTCAAAAATACTGTGAAAACACCCCAGAACATGCTGAAGAGTGGAATTCATACTTAAAACTCTTAAGGGGCACTGTTATGGTCTGGCCTTATACCATAACAAAGTGGATCTTTGTGTATTATATATACTTAAGACTAGCTTTTTTTCCCCCCTCCCTGGAAAATTTAAGTGGTATCTTTCTTCCAAATGTGAATGTTTTAGAAATCTGGACTTTTTTCCCTTAAACTTGTAGGCAGAGACTTGGGTTGGCAACCAAAGTACCAGAGTAGAGAGCAATATCTCTTAGCTTTTTTTCTGAGATGTGGTTTCTTCAATTGTAACATTAGGGGGTTGAAGTAAGTGATCTGTAGACCAGTTAGAGTTACAACATTTCATGGTTCTAAATTTCAAGTGGCTTTTTCTCTATTTATACATCTCTAGATTTCAGCATTTTTCTGCCATGATGTAAAAGAATATTTGGATTACATACTCAGAACACTCAGTACTGGAATCTTAGACAGGCTTCAGCTTGTCCATTTATTTCTACTTAATTATCTTCTACTGATAATGGACTGCTTGCTTCTCCTTCATTTTCTTTATCTGTCAGTGGTATCAACAGCTTCTCAGTTACTAGGTTCAAAATGCTGTACTTTTCCTCAATTGTTCATTCTCTTTTGTCTCGAACATTAAATCAATCACACAATTCTGCTGGGTGCACCTCTATGATGGTGAAGACTAGTTTTACAAAACAGAATTAGAGAATTGTAGAATTGGAAGGGATTCCATTTACTGGTTCACAGGTTTTATAAAATTGCTTTGAGGATCTCAAGAAATATAAGTACCACATCCCAGGAGGGGAAAATATATATGCATAGGGGTGTGTGTGTGTGTGTGTGTGTGTGTGTGTGTGTACATACAATTTTGCATGTGATTTCCAGGCATTCAAAGACTTCATGATGCTCACCTGTGGGTCTCAAATTAAGAATCCCTCAAGTAGGCCAAATGTCTCCAAAGGCAGAATTTCACTCAGAAACAATCTTAGTAGATGGCTGAGTAGATATGTTTGAGTATCTCCAGTGAATGAATGAGCTCAATTCATTTTGGAGCTTTCTCTTCCCTTGTTTGTAATGAAACTTTCATGACTGGAAATTTGGGGCAGGGGGGGGCGGTTAAAATCTGTTTGCCTGTAGCTTCCAGTTGATCCTAGGTCTCCAGTATCCAAAAATATCTCCCAAATCCCTCCAAATCTTTAATTTTCCATGTTAAATATTTACCATTGCTTTTTTTTATTGCATGGCTTCCAGACTTTTTTTTAGTATAATGGTCATCTTCCTCTGGACACCCTCTAGTTTTTATTTAATTCTGTTCCTTAAGATGAATAACATTCTTTATATGTGATTTCAATAACCAATGTCTTGTTTATTGGAGATTTGTTTTCATTACTAGCATTCAATCATAATTGAAGTCTTGGCTCTGCTGTTTTGGCCTAGTGCTGGTTACTTAACCTTCTCCATTTTCTCCTCTGGACCAAAAAGGAACAGTTATCCTATCATTATAACTTTATTATCTTAGACATATTAGGTACTCAATAAATGATAGATGTTATTTTTATTAATTCGGATTAAGATTATTTGGGATATTTTGAAGGTCATATCATAATTAAGCATGTACAATAAAAATCTCCAGAACATTTTTAAAAGACTTTATTTATTTATTCATGACAGACACACAGAGGCAGAGACATAGCAGAAGGAGAAACAGGCTCCCCACTGGGAGCCAATGCAGGACTCAGTCCCGGGACCCCAGCATCACAACCTAAGCCAAAGAAAGACGTTCAACCACTGAGCCACCCAGGCATCCCTCCAAAATATTTTTTTTAATTTATTTATTCGGCTTAGAGAGAGAGAGAGAGAGACAGGGAGAGCATGAGTGAGAGGAGCAGAGGTAGAGAGAGAGAGAATCTCAAGCAGACTCGCTCCGAGTGCAGAGGCCAACGTGGGGCTCTCTCTCATGACCTTGAGATCACAACCTAAGCAGAAACCAAGAGTTGGATGCTTAACCAACTGCACCACCAATGCACCCCTCCAAAATATTTTTAACCAGTATTAAACTTTGCTGATCCTACCCCAAGGCTGATATTACATTTTTTAAAATTTAAATGCAGAATTTCATAATTAGTATATATTGTCCAATGTTAACATATTGGGTTTGGCCCCCATGCCAGGCTCCTAAGATATTATTGAACCCTGATCCTGTCACCCAGTGTGTTACCTGTCCTTCCCAGTTTTGTGGTCTTTACTCCATGTGGGACAGAGGACCACATATTAGCCACTTCTCCCCAAGTTGACTTAAATTCATTAAACAACTCTCTGTCAGGACCAGAGTTTGTCATGTACCTTGTTGACACCATCTTACATACACTAGGCATTTGGGATTCCCCTGATTGAACTACCAAAAAAAAAAAAAAAGGGGGGGGTAGAAATTGATATTACTGTGCAATAAGTTGTTCTGCATGAAGTCACCATGTCTCAGTCATTTATCTGAGTTCATTCCAAGTCCCCTAAGCCATAATAAAACTATGTGAAGAAGGTGAGGAATGTCCCTAACTGTAACAGAGCCAAAGAGATCTTGAGGTGCTTCCCTAAGTGTACAACAGATCATTTCTTTGACTCCAGATCAGAGTGAAGCCGGATGCAAGGGCAAATAAAGGGAGCAGGCCTCTGTCTTCAGAGCATGGGCCAGTTCTCACAAATATGGTAGCTGTCCATGCTTCCAGAGAAATTCACGGAGCATGGTGGTGCAGCTCCTTGGACTTGCTAAGGAAAAGTGGGGTAGTAGGTAGTAGCCTTCTTTTTTTTGCCAGATCTCTCTAATCCTCCCCCAAGCTCAGGGACAGGGAAAAGGAGAAACAGCAAACTAGCTATGCATCCTTTCCAAAGGCCTGCTAAACTGAGACTCTCTGAGAAATTCTTCAACAATCCTTATGAATGAAATTTTTAAAAAGAATAGTTTTTAAGATGGATTTTCCAAACATCTTTCATGATGAAAAACGAGAGAGAGAAAGAAAGAAAACTCACTGCTTATACCCTTTTCATGAGCTCAGTCTATTTTGCTCTTTCTTGCCTCCAGCTGTTGCATGAGTTAGGGTGATATTTGGAAGGACAGCTCATTCGCTTTGGAAGGTCGAGCAGGGGAGTGTGCAAGAGGAGAGGCAGAGATGCCAGACAGGCGGGCGAGCCAGCAGACACACGTGGACAGGGCTCAGTGAGCTCCTCTTACTAGTGGAGTGTCGCTGCCTGAAATGCAATCCGAGGATCCGGCCTCGAGAGTGCAGGAGGACCGTGACCTCTCTGTGAACCTGGCCATGAACTCTCCTAGAAAGTGCTTCTGCTCAAGGTCCCTGACACTCCAGAGGCCCTTTGCTTGGAGTTTAGATTAATTGAGAGCTCTGTGAATCTGATCGAATGCACCTTCCCAACCCTGCCATCCACAAATAACAGGAAATTTCAAATGTTTTCTTTTTATTAGAGTCTGTCCTAACGGTTTAAGGTATGGTGAGATGTAGGATATGAAAACGTTCACTTTCTTCCAAGGAAGATGCAATGGCCGATCAATATATCTCTCTTGTTTTACCCCAAGCTTTTATTTAAAGCAAATAACAAATGTCCAAAGACATCTGGCTCTCATTTCCTGGATAAAACACAGAATGAATTAAATTCCCCAAATACATAAACTTCTCCCTACAAATTAGCACATGGAATAAGGCAATGAGCCTTTCAAGTAAGCATTCAGTATATAAAATGAATGACCCTCATAAGAACACATAAATAGTGGCATAGGACATAGCAAGGAATTCATTTAGCTCTCCAAAATCCCCCAATACCAGGAATGCATTAAACTATGGAAGAAATTGGCACTCTGCGTCTATATGGCTTCTTTGGAAAGGTGGTTCTCTTAAATCATCTATGCCATTTTTATGAAAAAAGAAAAAAAAAAAAACAATACTTAACAAATTGTGTGGTCTAGGGCGTGCTACCTTCCATTCTAATGGCTCAGGTTCCCGACCTGAAAAATAAACGTTGTGCCTATTTCCTCGCTGGCATACTTGTGAGTACTAGAGATGCCACAGATAAGCACAGTTTCTGGTTCCGAGGGTCAACTTAGCAAATGGCCAGCTGGCTGTCCTTGTAATTCAAAGATACTTAGAAGCAATGTCTTTGCAGACACCCCGGCCTCAGAAAAATTCTATGGCAGAAACCAACTGGGGGATCCCCTAAGTGAAGCTGTCTTGTAGTGAGTACCTTTGGAACTTTATCCATAAATTCCCCTTGAGTTGATGCCCTGTTGAGCCTGTCATATATGGACTTCCATTAATTTAAGAAACACCGTTTACTGAATTTCAGAGATCATGGAAATTATTGATTCAAAGCGCTTTGCCTCCCAATCTATCTGGTGTTAAAGACTTCAGCCCTTCCTAAATGTCACAAAGTAGTCTCACAGTAAGTGATTCTAAAGAGACATTTTCCCCCCCCAAGATTTTATTTATTTAAGAGGGAGGGAGAGAGAGAGAGAGAGAGAGAGAGAGCATGGGATGGGGAGGGGCAGAGGAAGAAGCAGACTCCCCGCTGAGCAGGGAAGCCTGTCGTGGGGCTCGATCCCAGGATGCCAAGATCATGGCCTGAGCCAAAGGCAGATGCTTAACTGAGCCATCCAGATGCACCTAAAGAGATCTCTGGCTCAGGAAATGCTCCCAGAGTCCAGGAGATGGTTGGAAACATAGGCCCACAGGAGTTCGTCTCAGTTTGTTTTCTTCTGAGGTGGATGCCTTTGCTGATAACATTTCCACAGACCACAGGGCAGTGAGTCATTATTGGCTTTGCTTAGGAGATAGGAACTAAATTTAAAACCCAGGTATTTGAGGAAAGTCATCTCATGCTCCTTCAGGTCACACACAGCAGCAGCAACAAAAAGTGATGATAATGTGGAGAGGTAGAGAAAGAGACCTAGGAAATGATATCCTTTAACCTGGGTTTTCATTTATGGACATGAGAGGAAGAAAAAAAAAAAAAGATGAGGGAAACCTTTCAAATATTCACTTCTTCCCCCACTCCTGGATCTGCATCTTGGAGATTATAAAAATTGGCAGATTCCATGGCCGGGATAAATGTTTTGAAGAAGTGACTCATTGATCATGTCCTCTCACTTGACATGTGTAACCAGACTAAATCAATACTTCTTAGAAGGGCAATGGCTTTGTAAAAAAACCAGCAACACCACCGGGTGACACGAAGCCCCACAGGATAAAAGATTCCTGTAGGCAAATTCCTTCTTTATCCTTACTGCATCTGTGAACGTCTTTGATTCAAACTCATAGGTGTGTAGCTATCCTGAGTGCCTGAATTCATGACGGTCAGGGCACAGAGGAGTTGTTGTGATGGTTGTTGTTGTTTTTTCATTTCTCAGTGCATTTTACTTGCCAACCAAGTTGTCTTAAAGGACACACATGAAGACAAAGAATCTTAGTTTTAAATTGAGAAGAAAAGGTTGAAAATAGAACTATGCAAAAATCCAGAGTGTCATCCCACACCCCACACCCCTTTTTAAAAATAAAGAATGTCTTCAGTCCCAGCATATTTAGGAAACAGTGCACCTTTAGGTCACAGCAGCACAGCATCTGCTTTCAGGCTTTATTCCTGGCAGTTCACTGACTGTGGTATGTCAACCGGAGAACATGCAGCAAACACACAAACAAAGGGTGTTGTTGTTGTTGTTGTTGTTTTAATCATTTTCATCCCTTCAGAGAAAATATGGAGGGAGAATCATTTCTTCATTTTGATTGTTACCTGGATTCAAAACTGTGCAACCAAGAATGGTTTCAGACAGATGGACAGATGGGCCTGGCCATTAAGAGGGATGGTGGTGGGAAAAAGGAAGAAATGAATATACTGTTTTCTTGTATAAGCAAACAAAAGGGAAGGGGGCACAAAGGGAATGAGCCAGCCACAGCTGAATCGGAGAGCACCTCTAAACACACCCTGACTTTCCTATACGGGGAGATCTACTTCTCCGTGAGCCAGTTCTGCACAGATGCAGACTCCTGAACCTAAAGATGCTGCCTCTCCAAGATAAACACTGCATTTTTGAGCAGTGCACACAGAGGTGGCCGGGACAGGACCCCACTGTGTGAGATGAGCAGTGATGGACTGCTGACCCAGCCGGGGAACGTGAATCACATTCATTTCATTCGGTATTGAGTGGCACATCTTGGACAGGGCTTGGCCAAGTGAACTGGGTGTGCAAAGTCCTTGCTTTGGTCTGTGCCTGGGGCGGGGACTGAGCTTGGGTACTGGGATGGTGCCCTCAGTGGGGAAAAATACATCTCACTGCTGGCTGCCCAGTGGCCCTGGGCCCTGTTGGCTTATGTTTACTTCTTACACAAGATTGCAGCTGTCTCTTTCCGTAAAAGGAGTAGAAGAATGGAGCAACCCACCTCACATGTTCCCTTCCTCCAAATGCATGTGGAGCCCCCCAGCTGTCCTTGCCCATCCTGCCACTCAGGGATGGGATGACTCGACAGGATCAGGAGTAGAGTGGGGAAGCTGAGATCGTTGGCTGGCTGGCGGTGGCAGGTGGGAGTGAACTGTTCTTCTAATGGGCTCACGTGGTGTGCTCCTCCGGGGATTGCCTCAAAAAAGAAAAAAAGAAGCGTTTAAAGGAGGCGATGAAGGAAAGTTGAATATACATGTCTTGTATTTCATACTTACAGATCTGAATGGCTGTGAAGGATGAATTCACTGGCTGTTAGTGCTGGAAGGGATTTGAAAGGTCCTCTTGTCTAGGAGTTTTCGAATATTTTTAGCAGTAGATTTTTTTTTTTTTTTTTGGCCCAACACATCTTAGCTCAGGAGCCTCATGTCATAAATGGAAATACCTTACATGGAACAAACAGGAACATCAATGGGAAAAGTGGGATATAAGAAAAACAGCCCTAATAACAAATGGGCTCAGCACCGGCACGCAGTGGGAGTGGTGGGGATTGTGGCAAAACTGGCAGTGCCAATTGCTCCTCCCTTCCAGCTTATGGCTTCCTGTGCCAAGTGGGAACTCATTCACCCATTCGTTCTTTACTAAATATTTATTCAATCCTTACTACTGTTTCAAGCACACATAAAATGGACAAGATCCCTGCTCTCATAATGCTTATATCCTAGGGAAGGAGGCAGCTAACAAAAAAAGGAAATGCATGAAAATGTATGTATTTGTAAGTCGTGAAACATCCCAAGAAGAAAATTAAAGCAGGGTAAGGGATGAGGAATAACTGAGACACGAAGCATTAGAGAGAACTCTCTGGAATGGACTTTTAAGGGAATACATCATAGCAGAGAGCTAAAGTGACAGGAAGAAATGATCCATGTGCAGATCTGGGTGGGAGTGTGGTGGGGTGGAACCAGGGGTGGTGAACCTTCCAGGGAATAGAAAAGAGAGTGTGGGCACTCCGAGGTAGGCTTTGCTTTCACCACCACCACCCCTCCCCCCAGTAGTGGAGCACAATTTGGACTTCTGTCCTAGTTCAAATTCTCCTGTGCACCTTAGGTGAGAGACCAGAGAGGTGAAGATGCTTGTCCAAGGTCCCACAGGGAGGCGCTGGGACTGGAGCCCAGATATTTCAGCTTCCATCCAGCCCAGTGCTCCTTTTCCTAACAAGTATATGCGCACTCATCATTTTCTTCCATGCCCCAAGAGTGCGGTCGTCTTAATCGAATCGACATGACTAAGGCTTAAGTGACTAATGAACAGCAACACAAAGAGTAGCAATCTCCAGTTGGGAATTCAAGGAAAATATCTAAACTTTCATAGAGTTCTATCCTAATTCGCCTACTCAATTTCTACCCTGGGGTATAATTCTCTGTTGCGTACAGCCTTCACATCTTTCTGTGCTTTTTTGCAAATATGATTAATGTTTAAGTCATTTACTCTTATCTAATAGATTAAATTCCACAGCAACAGAAGAGTCTGGGATACAGGAAACAAAACAAAACAAAACAAAAACAAAAACACCCAAATTACCAATAAAGAGAACAAAAAATTATCAGCTAAGTCTGACCAATTTTAAGAGGCATGCTGATTTTTTTTAATATGCTCAAATTATCTGGTACCTCACATCCCTAATTCACTTTCCACTCAAAGTTAGGTCAGCCAAGAGATGAAATAACAGTCTTTGATTATCTCTGGGTTCAGAGAACAGAATACAACAGATTGCTTCTGCTCAGTCAACCGACTGCTTGTTTTCCAATCACCCCGACATCAACTTCAGGTAGAAAATGAATATTGACCTATCAGAATGGCTAAAACTTCATAGCAGTGGTGTGCGCCTCTTCCTCACCCTTCCCTCCTCGCTCGGGTTGCAGCCACGACCAGGCTATGTAGCCTCCACCTCTTTTAAAGGCACGCTCCAAGACAAAAATGCACCTTCATCTTCTGGAACAGGTGTAAAGTGTCCCCTGATAATAACAGCCTACAACTTCTCTCTTCATTTCTTAAATACAAATAAGTTTTGTCTTTCATTCATATTGGATTTTTAAAAATATATATAGGTTAAAGAATCACAGAGAGAATCTCACTCAAAAGAATCTCTTCTGGATTTAGTTTTTCCTTCTAGTCAGTGGATACGAAAGGCAGAATCATATCCCACTCGTCGAAATCTTTTGAAATGCCTTTAGACTTTCCCGAATCTTCTAGATAACCCTAAAGGAAATCGATAGAGATCTTCCCAGGTGAAAGGAGTTTGACTAGCTAATGTGTCACTCATTTCGTTTAACCAATTAGAAGGCAGTCAGTTGTTAAATATTGACCATGTTTCATTCTTAGGCATTTATATATGCTTCAGTGGAAGGTTTTATTTAATAAATATCACTGACAATGGCAGTGCCCAAGGAGGAAAAACAAACTATAAATTATAATGTAGGTTTCTCTTTTATCGAAAGCACAGTGGAAAATTACCTTGAGATAAGCATGGACCATATGTGGGACATGTCTCAGAAATGTTTGTGTTTTGTATCTGTGCTTTGGGGTGATATCAATTTCGTTAAATCTATGAGTTATTTTATTAAGCATTTAATTTAGTGGGTATCTATAGTGAGGGTGGTAGGAAAATGTGGGTGTAATTTATATGGCTGCTTACAGTCTCCATAGAGATTGGACTAACCCATAAAATAAGTGTCACCAAGTATAAAATTTGTGTTATGAAAATTATAAAGGGCTAAAATTACTGGAGAAGAGTTCATGGAAAATGAAGGTTGGATTGGGTCTGAAATCATGGGTTAGGCTTTGGATTTGTGGAGAGAAAAGAAAGCTGGCAGGCAGACAAGCAATAACAAAGCCACAAAGAAGCAGCAAGCCTGCCCTGGACGTGAAGGAGTGTGGGGGGTGGTGACGAGATAGGAACAGAGGGGATGCACAACAGATACCAATAAGGCATGCCCATATTGCAGAGAAACTTGGAGTCCAGGAAGAGAATCTTGTCTTATTCTAAGACATGCTAGAAAAACCTCGCTGGAGAACTTGGAGAAGTGATATGCCATTGCTGATATGCAGACAATATCTGAGGGACATAGGCTCAAAATTGCAAAAATCACTTGGAAACTTACTGCGACATTCCTGTGTAAGCAGCCCCAAAATAGTGGTAGCAAAAAGAAAGGAGATCTAAAGAAAAAGAAGAACGTGGCATGATGCTTGATTCCATCCTCCATTTATCCACAGATAGGAGTTGGATGCCTCTATGTGCTGTAGATATAAACGCCCAATACTGCCTCTCCCTCGTGGGGCATAAACACTAGGAGACTGTAATGAGGACTGGGGTGGAGACCCATATGTGGATCTTTCAGCAAAGTGTGATGTCAAATGACTCCTGAAGAAGATAAGACTGAGGCCAGGGAAATTAAAATGCTTCACAAGTGCTCAGGCTGTCCTTTTATCCTTCGAGAGCCAGGTTGTCATGTAGGAAAACAACTAAGGAGTGACATATGCTTGGTGAGCCTGCGTCTCCATCGGCCTTGGCAGTGGCTGAAGGTTGACCTCTGAACTCCCCAAGCTCCACTCCCAAATCCCAGCCATTTTTTCAGTATTAAAGCTGGTGGGATAAAAGCTCTGGACCAGTACTCATAAGTCTCCTGATGGGAGTCTTGATTCTGCCACTTGCTTGGTGGCATGATCTTGGGAAGTCACTGAGACTTTCAAAAATCTCATTCAGCTTCTTCATTTTTAAAACGAGACTAATACTACCTTCTCGGCAAACTCAGAGGATTGTCAGGAAGATCCCAGGAGAAATATATATTAAGGCGACTAGAGCACTATGATGGTGGTGGGCAACTGGAGGAGAATGAAGGCTGCTTGCCCTGTTGTGGTTACCAGGGTGTGATTTTTAAAAAAGATACATAAGAATCATTTTCATGCTAGGAATTTTAAGCCTTGCTCTAAAAAAAAGCCTTGATCTAAAGAAACAACTCTGGTCTAATGAAGTGTTAGTTAAATGTTATTGCTGGGGAGTGTCTTTTTTAGCTCCAAATGAAAATTTGCATAATGTTTAATGTGTAAGACAGAGAAAACCAGGAGTCATTTTTAGTTCAAAGATTTTTAAAAATAATTTTTAATATTTACTTGTTATAAAATCAATCAATGGGAATAATGAAGGTTTTTTTCTGATTAACAAGAAATTAGAAATGGAAATCATATCCACTACAACCCCCAGTTTTATTTTTTTCTTTATTTTGGTTGCAGTGTCAAGGCAATTCTGCTTCACATAGATAAGTAGCTAAAAATGGCAATAATTAACTTTGTCAGCTTACCTTGAATTCTCTGCAGAATCTTTAAATAAACAGAACAGGAAAAGCTTTGCTTCAATGTCTGAGCACAAAAAAAGTTGACAGGACCTGTTAACACACAGAGGAAGAAAAGAGGTTAAATTTGGTACACATTGCATGAGTATAAGTTTCATTTTACTGGAGTGTTTTAAATAGTAAAATGCTTTAACAGCATTGTTTGGATCAAATATCTGTGGGACTTTTGAAAGAACTCTCTGGAACCTTAAGTGTCTGCAGAATTGTGTTTGAAAGCTGTCCACATGCAATGAGCACAGGAAACTGTTCTAAGCACTATTTGTGTTTTATTTCTTAATTCTCATAACCACTGCATGAGGTAGACGAGACCCCAAGACACACAAAGTTGAGTAATTTTGCATAAAGCACACAGTTGACAAATAGCCCCAGGCAAGATCCAAACCCGAATTGTTTGACTTCTAAGCCCCTGGAGTAGGAGAATGGATTCATGGTCTGGCTATACAACTTAATAATCAAGCAGTTTCAGTTTTTACACCAAACCAATCAGTTGTGTAGCTTAGTTATGACACTATCTGAAAACCTGGACATTTAGTAGGTGTTTAATAGATGTTGGCTGAGTCTGACTTTACCCTATGGTGTTTAATAGATGTTGGCTGACTCACCCTCACAGAGCCAGCTGCATAGAAGAATCCTTTAATACAGGGCTTGGCAAACTATAGCCACAAGCCAAATCTGGCCCACAGCCTATTCTTGTAAATAAAGTTTTATTATAACACAGTGATTCATGTTTGTTTGTCTATTGTCCATGTAGTTGTGACAGAGACTGTACGACTCACAAAGTCTGAAATATTCATTCTCTGGCCCTTTAGAGGAAAACTTTGTCAATCCTTTGTCTGTTTTCAACTTCTTGTAACACGGAACCATCTCAGGTAGCAATTCAGGTGTGTATAGTTGAAGGAGGAGGCAAGGGAAGGGCCTCACTAATGCACCTGCATGAAATCAGGACTGGTAAAGAGGTGGTAAGTGCCCTCTCTCTGCCCCCGCCTTGTCCCTGCTCAGTCTACTAACTCATTTCAGTCTGCATCAAAAAATTTTTAGCACATCTTATACATTGTAAAACATGGCTATGTTTAGTAGGAGGGATTTAAAAACAAAACAAAACAAAACAAAACAAAACAAAACATGGGATTAAGAAATCAAGCTATCCGTGGCCCAGGAATGATTTAACACTTTAATAATGGTTTGCAAAATTCAAGAATTTTTTTTTAAGGAAAAAGTTGGGCTATTCTCCATCATGAATGTACACCAAACAAAAGAAACAGTATTAAATTGGATATTATTGAAGTTAAATAATTATTTCTTTTGAGTTTAAATTGTCATTTGTGGAATTTCTTTTCTGTAACTTAAGGGACACATAATTTGAAGGTGGTAGGGAAGTGATACAGGTTCTACATCTCATTCTACAAAATGGACAGGATGCTTTTGTTAAAAAAATTCCATATTATATTTGTTAATCGTATCATATTGACAGTTTCAAGCCTCATTCTCCATTTCTTTTTTTTTTTAAGATTTTATTTACTTATTCATGAGAAAGAAGAGAGAGACACACAGAGACACAGACAGAGGGAGAAGCAGACTCTCTGCGGGGAGCCTCGTGCGGGACTGGATCCCAGGACCCTGGGATCACACCCAGAGCTGAAGGCAGACGCTCAACCACTGAGCCAGCCGGGCGTCCCTCATTCTTCATTTCTGTACATATTTGAAGCTTACTAGAAAGTGAACATTAGCAGAATAGATTCTAAGTTTTGAAAACCTCAGTTATCACTCACCTACTTACAGCCATAGTGACCTACGTCTGTGACTAAAGAAGTTTCCCCTACCTATAGAAGTATATTTCTGTTTTGAATATAAGACTATAATAGTAATTTTAAGTATATAAAGCAGTATCTAAAATTTTGGGTAGAAATTCCAGTCATTCATTCATTCAACAAATACACAGTGAATACCGATGGCGTACTAGCCACTGGTAATAGGTGTCATCCAACTCAGACACGTTGGCAATTCTGATGGAGCTTGGGAAGACAGACAAGAAGTAACCCTTAATTTTTTTTCAAGTTTTGATAAGCACAAAATAAAGAAAATGAACAGGATGAGGTGATAGAGAAAAACATGGTAAAAAACCATATCAAGTGGACCTATGGTGGTTGTGGAGGGTGAGCAGGAAGACGGATCTGGCTGCATGTGCGAAGGCCCTGGGACCTTGGGAATGAGCTTGGGATATTCATGAACTGAAAAGATGGCAGTGTGCTTGGAGAAAGTGGAAGAAGATGAGGTCGGAGGATGCACAAATGATCTCTCAAGCTATGTCAAATGAGAACAAGTTAAGGTTTTAACATTTCTGTTAATGAAAATGTTGCTTCATTTACTACAAAAGAGACCAATGCAAAAAAGCTTGTCTCGATGAACCTCTGATGTCTCTTTTAAGCGATGTTATTTCTCATCTATTTATCTTTGAAATCTCCAGCTAAGGGAAAGGTAGTGATTGTGTAATATGACACGCCCTTTTGTGGATAATTATATAATGCCACTAGGGTAGAAGCACTTAGAGAGAGGAGGTAATTTTACTCTTTTCAGCCCGGAATTTTTAGTAGATGAAGATAAAACATTTCAAGCTGTCTCCCATACATTGCCATCTCTCCTTTTTCCCCTTTACAAAAGATTCGTGTCTCGGTTTATCACACTAAATAAGAACATGTACATAAACGCTGCAAATTGCATCCCTGAGGAACCACCAAAATCAAAAGAAAATAATTATGCAGGATGAATCTATATACGTGTTCTATTGAACTTTTTGCCAAGCCACACACGGTGTTGCAATGTATGGTGCTATCAAAGTGAACCTGACAGGGAATTACAACTTCTGAAATGTTAGGGTTTTGCAGGTGATAATGCATGACACTATCACTACATATAAGAATATGATGCCAGCAGGTATCACAGACCCCACTGAAATTTAGAGGATTCTGAATAAAGTGATAAAATAATGATGGTGATAATTATTAGGATGAAAGCCAGCTATCTCCGAGCAGCTGGAGAGAACAGAGAGGTCAGGATTGATGACCCTTTAGAGCCAAGAAGGAAACTTGGCACCTTCTGTGTTGTGGGTTACTCCACTTTGAAGGGCTTGGTTGTGAAATATGAGATGATAGCACGGATCCCGTGAATATCGCTCACATCAAATAGGATCAATACAGAACTGGGAAAGGTAGAGTTTCAAGTTCTATAGTTTCCACCTGCAATTTCACTGGTAAATGGAAAAGCCTGGATTGATTACTTAGGAGATTAAATTGCTATTATTGCTAAGCTGTTGTGGGGAGTAGCTTAGATGTCCTTTGTAAGCACGCTTTCCTGGGAGAACATGTGCAGTGTCTTGGAAAGAGCAAGAGCAAGAGTCAGAAGGACCTAATCTGCTTACTGCACATTAAGTATGAGCTTGGACAGGTCACTTGATCTCTTTGTCAGCTTCCTCCGCAGTAAAATGAAGCCAGAAAATATTTCTTTTTTGAAACCCACTTCACTAGAGGTTTTCAGCTGCAAGATAACATTTGGTTATTTGTGAAGCACTATACTTTAGCATGAATCATCATGTTTTGTTTTAGAGTAGGGATCGAGAGATGACTGCAATGTGGTCAATGTTTGTGCCTTGTCCCATTTTTGGGATCCAAGGGACATCTGTAACCTTAGGAGATGTCACTTCGACGGAGACGGGTTGTAGATGTACTTTATCTTTTTAGTTATACTGGGTCTCAAAAAAATAATAACTCAAACATTCTTCTTTTTGCTTAAGAGTCCAAGGTCTGATTAGGAGAATAGAACACTTACAAGGAGAACAAAGCAACAAGGTGGGCTTCGGTCAGGTGAGACCCTCTTGCACTCTTGCTCTGTGGTTACAAAAATTCTAAATACAACTGCCTTTTGGACATCTCTTTTGGATGTCTCCTCCTTCTCATAACAAGTAATATGATCATCCCTTTCTTTGCCAAACCCAGCAACCCAGGAGTTAATTCAGATTTTTCTTCTAGCTCAACTCCCACATCTGTACCCAACACCAATCCTGTAAATTCCATTTTCTTAATTTATTGTACAGCCAGCCATACGTCCCATTCTACTCGTGTTACCTCTGCATTGATTCCGATCCTTATTTTTCAAAGCAGAATTACTACAGTAGCTTCCTAACTGCTCCCTTGTCTAGAACCAGCTCTTATAAACCATCCTCGTCAGTGATGGCAGACTGACTTCCTAAATTAGAGATCTGACCAAATTATTCCCTTGTTACAAATTTGGTAATGCTCCCCAGGGCTTCCAAGTCATAAATTCTTAGCAGATATGATTTTGTTTTCTGCCTGCATATGTGTCCCCAATCAAGCCTCATTATCCACACCCAGAAGTACGTCCTTTGTTCTGTCCATATCATGTTGTTTCATGCTTCCAGTCTTTCACACATGATGCTAGCATAGCCTAGAAAATTATTTTCCCCATTATATGCCTGGCTAACTGTGGTTTATTCTTCAAACCTCAGCTCTATTGCCATCTCTTTCTAAAAGACTTCCCGATGCCTATTCATTTTAATGTCACTTCCCCGGGCTCTGAATGTGCCCTGTGTACATTGTTACTGTATTCATAAATCCTAATTAATCCTAATCTTGATGTTTTCCTGCGTATCTGTAGATTCTAACAGTGATGGGCACATAACCTGGCATTCAATAATTCAGCTTCTTCTGAATGGTCGAATCAGCACATCTAATATGATGGCCACACCAGGAGAGAAGATAAAAATCATACCCTGACTGGGTTGAATGAGACAAGGGGAGCCAAACTGTAAAGGCATTCTCTGTGAAGGTATTGGAGTGACAGCTTAAGGAGGAAAAAGGGAACAAACAGAAAAAGAATGAGAAGCAAGGAGACCAAAAGAAGTTCAGGTTAAAGCTTACAAAAATAATGTTCTAGCTGAGGATTGACATACCCATTAGGTTATGGGAGCGTCCTCACTGTTAGGAGATTGCAGCAGACACTATTGTATTTTGCATTGTTCGAGGGAGAAGGAAGAGTCAGTGAAGAGACAAGAGGGTTTAAAGAGCATACAGAAGGCTGGTTTGGCTGGGATGGAGTGAGTGAGGGTGCTTACACTGAATTGTGTCCCCTCAAATTTCATATATTGCAACCCTGACCTTCGGACATCAGAATGTCACTGCATTTGGAGATAGAGCCTTTTAAGAAATGATTAGGTTAAAATAAGGCCATGAGGCTGGGCTCTAATCCTATCTGACTGGCATCCTGATAAAGAGAAAATTTGGACCTAAAACAAGATGCCAGAGGAAAAACCCATGTGAGGAATACTGCGAAAAGGTGGCCATCTACAAGCCAAGGAGAAACACCTCAGAGGAAACCAAACCCAGTGGCACTTAGATCTTGGATTTCCAGCTTCTAGAACTGTGAGAAAATAAATTTCTGTTGTTTCAGTCACCCGTTCTGTGGCATTCTGTTATAGCAGCCCTAGCAAATTAACAGGGGGAAGAATGATAGATCCAGTCAGCAAAATAGTAGGAGTTTGAGCAGACAGTGTGGAGGAAAATTATGTTGTGGGGCCTTACAGGTCATTGTAAGGACTTAAGGTTTCATTCTAGTGAAATGGGAAGGCTTTAGAGGATCTGGAGCGGATGAATATTATAACCCGACTTTTACCTTCATGGAGATTAGGAACTGACCGTGCAGGAGTCACATTGATAAGAAATTCAAAGTTGTCAACTGTGTAAGAGAGAAGGACATGGAGGATGCTTCCTCCCTTCCATTTAATAACCGAAATAAATAAATAAATAAATATCCAAAGTGAGAAAACAGGATCCCAGAGTGACCTGCCCAAGATGATGGAGTAATTGTGTAGCTATCCTAGAAGAAGAATCAGGCATCCGGTGCTCTTGACTACTTTGTGCTTGGAGAAAGATGCAATTGGCTTCTCAAGTAGGGACTGCAAATCAGATTGCATAATATTTTGGAGAGGTTGGATGTCTTTGTGTGAGATAACACTTGAATTCTGGTAGCCATGGAATGGCTCAACTGCCCCTCCCTGTGTCTGTGACTCAAGGACACATATCTTAAAAGACTGGCAGGAGCAAGTGGAAATTATTCATGGGCTCTCATCACACACTGTGTTTCCACAGATGTCCTTCATGGTGGATCATTTCATTGATAGAACAATTTTCAGAGATGACAATAGCAGTGGCCGATCTCTAAACAGTTCTCCAACATGTACGACAATGGGGAATTCTGATTTTAGGTTAATAAAGATTTTGTGTGTATGTGTGTATATATACATATAAATGTATATATACACAACATATGTAATTAATTTGTGTAGTACCCATACAACATATACATATGTGTGTATATATATATCATGTGTGTGCTGTATCATATATGCTATATATTTCTATATATGATAGAGAATATCAAACTTAGAGATAATAAAATATGCTTAATTATATAAATATGCTCAATTAGGTCTGAAAGATGTTGCAGTGAGGTCTGAGTTTAAATCCCATTTCTGGCTCTTAATAACTACATGAACTTGGAAGCATTACTAACACTTATCAAGGTTCAATTTCCTCATCTGAAAAATAGGATAATAATCATGACTAACTTATAAAGTTGTGACCAGATAGAGCAGGTACAGGGCATAAGTCTCTTAAGAAAACACCTAGGTCACAGTAATTCAATTAGGGTAGTTTAATTTTTAAATTATTATTATTTTTTTAATATAAAGATTTTATTTATTCATGAGAGACACAGAGAGACTGGAAGAGACACAGGCAGAGGGAGAAGCAGGCTCCCTGCAGGACTCGATCCCAGGACCCCGGGAACATGACCTGAGCCAAGGGCAGATGCTCAGCCACTGAGCCACCCAGGTACCACTGGGGAGTTATATTTTCATTAATTTTTTTTTCTCTTCGTCTTACCTTGGGTTTAATTTCCTCTTCTTTTTCTAGTTTCCTAAGGTGTAAGCAAAGATCATTGGTTTGATCTTTCTTCTTTTCTAAGGTAAACATTTAATGCTATAAACTTTTCCCTAAGCACTGCCTTAATTTCATTCCACAACTTTGATATATTGTTTTTATTTTCATTCAGATCAAAGCGTTTTCTAGTATTTTTTGGAATTTTTCTCTTTGATCCATGAGTCAGTTTCCAAATATTTGGAGAGTTTTACAGGTATGAATTTTCAGTATTGAGTTCTAGCTTAATTTTCTTATTAATAAGAAAATGGCCATAAGAAAATGGCCAAAGAACATACTCTGTATAACATTAATACCCTTAAATTTATTAAAAATTGTTTTATGGCTCATAATAATGTCTACTTTATTTTAGTGAATGCTCTATGTGCCCTTGAGAATAATATGTATCCTGATATTGTTGGATTGGGTACTCTATAAATGCTAATTAGGTCAACTGTTGTTCTAGTGGCCAACTATTCTATATCCTCACTGATCTACTGTCTACTTTTGCTATCAATTACTGAGAGTGAACTGCTGAAATTTCCAACTATAATTGTTGAAACAGTAAAATGTCAGATATTAATACAGTCACTCTAGAATTTCTTTGATCAGAGTTGGCTTGGTGTATCTTTTGCCTTCTTTTATTTTTGATTATTAAAATCTATTTGTTAAGTGGTATCTTTCAGGCATCATAGAGTTGTGCTATTGCCTTTTTATCCAATCCAACAATATCAGTCATTTAGTTCATGTCTAGACCTGTTATGCTTAATATAGTATGGATATTCTTGGTTTTAAATATTCCATATTGCTATTTACTATTTATCTTTTCTTATTTATTTTTCTCTCAATTATTTTTTGTGTTAGGTGAATATTTTTATTTTTGTTTCATTTTTCCGCTATAACTTTTTAAAATTTTTAGCGATTGCTGTGGAATTTACAATATATATTTTTAGCTTCTCACAATTTACCATCAAGTAATGTTATACCACTTCACACATGATATAAGAACCTTACAACATTGTATATGTCCATTTCCTGTTTGATCCTTTCTGTTTTGTTGCCATACTTTTCCTTTTATTTATGACATAAAATTCAGAATTCACTGCTTTTTTTTCTTTGAAGAGCTGCCTATCTTTTAAAGAGGTTGGAAAATGACAGTTTTATATTGACCCAAATTTCATCTATTTCTGATGCTCTTTATTCCTTTGTATAAAACCAAATTTCCACCTGTTGTCATTTTTTACCTGCCTAGAGAATTTTCTTTAATATTTATTGAAGTGAACATTTGCTGATAATGAATCATCTCCCTTTTTGTTTGTCTGAAAATTTTTATTTGACTTAAGTTTGGAAAGATATTTTCACTTTTTAAAGAATTCTTGATTGATTTTTTTTTTTCTTTTTTGGTCTTTCAGTATTTTAGATGTCTCTCTAGCATCTTTTGACTTGAATAGTTTCTGATAAGAAGTAAACCTTCATCCTTTTTTTCTTCTCTATGTAATTTGTCTTTTCAAGATTTTGTCTTTATCACTGGTGGCCCTCCTCCAATCTCATTATGATTTTTTAACTTTTTTTTAAAGTTAATTTTTTTTTGCTGAAGATTCATTGAACTTCTTGGATCTTTGGGCTTATTGTTTATAGTTTAAATAAAATATTGTAATTTTTAGCCATTATTATTTCAAATATTTTGCTTCCCACTTCTCCCCTGGAACTTTAATTTTATATGTTTTATACCAATAATATTGTCTCATTGTCACTGATTTCTTGTTTATTTTCATCAGTCTTTATTTTTATGTTTATTTTAGATTTTTTTGCTCTATGTTCAAATTCACTGATATTTTCTTCTATAGTGTCTAATCTGCTATAAATCCATCTAGTGCATTTTTATATCAGATATTATATTTTTCTTTTCTAGAAGTTCCATTTGGGTATTTTTATATCTTTGAATTTTCTCTTCATCATGCTCATCTTTTCCTCTACCTTATTTAACATATAAAGAATATTTATACTAGACATTTTTACATCCTTGCCTGCTGGTTCCAGCATCCTTGTCATTTCTAGGTGTTTCTGTATTAATTGATTTGTTCCTAGATTTATGAATTGTGTTGTATTTTTAAATTAATATTAGATTTTTTTTTTCCTGGCACATGGCTAAGTTACCTGAAAGCAATTGGATCCTATCCTGTAAGCTCTGTTAGAGCAACGTTTAGTCTAGGGCTAATTTACCCCATTACTCAGACAGTGCCCCCCTGAGGATTCTACCCAATGTTCACTGAATTATGAAGTGTTTTATTTCTTGCTTTTAGGATAACAAACTAGTCTCCGCCCTGTGTGAGATCTAAGGGTTTTCCCGCCTACTCCTTTCTGGTATTTCCTTCCCCAGTCTCAGGTAGTTGCCTCCCCTAAATGCGCAGATCAGAACTCAGCCAATAATGCGAGGAAACCCTTCTCTGTATCTCTAGAGTGCCACTTTTTCCTGTGCACAACTTTCTTCTTTTTGTTACTCACCCCTCAGATTCTAACTTTGTCTCTCTAAACTACTATCTCTATTTTCTCTGTTTATTAAGTCTTGTGGGCTACATTTGGGTCCCTTTTTTCCTGTGCTAAAGCTGGAAACTTCCTATAAGAAATCAGCTGATGAAATTATGGGGCTTTTAGGATGAACAACTTTCCTGATTTAGCCAGGATTATTCCAGTTTTAGCACTAAAAATCTCCTGTTCTGAGAATCTTCTAAGTTCCATGCAAAAATCATTGGTCACTCTCAGTCACATTGTTGCTTTCCTTATTTGAGGGAAATCACAGTTCTATACTACCTTTGGGTCAATATCTGAAAATTGTGGGACACACACACACACACACACACATTTCAATATTCTGATTGTTTCAAGTTGTTCCTGCTGCTCTGTTTTGGCCAGAAAAGGAAACCCTGATTTATTTTTAGAGTCATTTATTCTTCTGTGTGAAAAATTGGAAATGACAAAAATAAAATTGGGAAGACCTGTTGAGACCTATTATTGTGGTCTTTGATGATGATGGCTTAGACTACATATGGTGATATATCTGATAGCTATGGGTGGAAGGAGTTGAGATATATTCGAGAAATATGTTGAACAGGACAAGTCCTAATGTAATTGATGAAATACTTTTTCTAGACTTACTTTGATAATCCAAATAATTATGAACCCAGCTACGGTGATTCAGCATATATTCTTGGATCTTGCCCAGAAGGGCTCATGGATAAGATCTCTAGATCCAGGACCCATGCTCATTGGGCAAATAATCTGGTAGTTGGTGAGAAACTCAAAAGGAAGGAGTCAGCAACTCACAGAGGATGGAGAGAAAGAGATTACATTTCAGGGCATAGTGGCTAGGATACTTTGGGTCTATCCCTGGAATGGAAATTCCCATCAAGTTTGTAGTGACCAGAAGGGAAGAGGAAGTCACTTATGTGTTTAGGCCCAGTGGGCCATGTCCTTTGACATCTAATAGGTTCATAACTACTCAGGCACAAATTCCTTGCTAATCCTTATGCAGAAAACTGGGCTTCATCAAACTTCACCCAGGATGGAGGAAAAAAATATTTACGTCCTCCATGTTTTCTTTCACATCACATCAAGATTCAGATGCCATAATTAACTGGATGCAGACTAACTTTTTGGGAATAGGGAAGAGCCATAGCCTAAGAAACACCCAGATGAGAATATCTCTTGGGATAACACAAGATAACATATAACTCTAACCTCTGTGGAAATGACTCACAGGAAGGCCAAACAAATTCAAATGGCTGATGTCAGATCTTTCCTTAGTTACCAGAAAAAGATGTGGAGATTTGATATCTGACACAGCAGAAAGAGTCAAATCAAGGGAGAAAAGAGGAAAAAAAAAGTGACTTTATCAAGGGTTTCCATCCTCAGATGAAAATGACCAAAGAGAGAGAGAAAAGGTGACCAAAGCATTTTTGTCATGCATGGCTGTGAATGCACATTTTTATTATGTTTTATAAAAATAAATCTCTCTTACAAGGCAACTTTGTGCCTCAGTGATTTGTATATTTTTGTTAGCAAATAGCTTTTCAGTGGCAGAAATCTGGAAAAATGGCATAGAACAGGTCTCTCCAAAGAAAATTCTAGAAAACAAAGGACTGAAATAAGCAAACCATTAGAATATAATATCTTTTAGGGAAGGGACCATGTCTGATATATTCAATTAATCTCCAACACCCTTCCCTCATGCCTGCACATGTTAGGTGTTCAGCAAATATTTATTGAATAAAAGCCTAAAGTTTGGGAAATGGAAACATTCCCTAGACAAATGAGTCTGGAAACACTATATCCAATACCTCTGTTTTTGTAAATTCACAACACATATTAACCTGTCAAAGATTCCTAAAAGACCTACAATAAGAAAACTTATTTATTTATTTATTTATTTATTTATTTATTTATTTATTTATTTATTTTTTAGGAAACTAGCTTTTCACCAATACCTTTGACCATGGAACTGATTTTTTTGTTATTTGTTTTTGCTTTTGTTTTTTAGGGAATACCTGTTCTGCATCCTGCAGAAATTCTGCTGTAACCCAATTGTCTTTGAGGAGGCAAAGCTGATTGTAAAGAGAAGAATTTGAAGAGATGACTGTGACATCACATCAAACCCTTGTTACATTAAATCCATACCACAAAAATACTTAATGTATTCAAGTTAAACTGGTTTATTGTCTTAGCTTACTTGGTAGGTAGAAAGTAGAAAGCAATTTTTATTTTGTTTCCACCCCTTCCAACCTGATATTCACCTCGAACCCCCGGGTTCCATCAACCAATATAACTTAGTTTTTCTGGTTACCAACAGGTAATAAATTAAAATAAAACACACACACACACACACACACACACACACTCCCTGCAAGTCCCACTTTTTTTTCAAGTCTGGTGCAGTAGAATGTCTACTTGAACATTAGCTGTCTCCTCTCACAGCTGTTATCACTTGTGTTGGAAGTCTAGGACTAGGAGAAGGGTACCAGGTGGATTTCCTTACTTTCTCCTCTTTATAGTGTTGCCACCTTCCCTAGCTGTGATTTTCATTCTCTCCAGAGACAGGATAAGTAGGTCAAGGGAGGGAAAGATGGAAAGGTGGAATTAACTTCACTCAGGTTATCATAATCTGTTATGATCCTCTGAATAGTAGACATTCCAGTTGACTTTACTCTCATGGAACATTGGGTGAGTCTTTTTTAAAGATACCTCCTTTTGTCTACATTGTAGGGCATCTCTCAGTAGTTGTTCCACTGACTGCAATTATGCCTTCTCAGGCTAGTCAGTTATGACTCCTTCATTCTCTCGGCTTCCAGTGATACATTCCACTAATGGGGTCATGTCACCCTTCCAGACCATCTCTTCCGAGATGACCCAATCTACCTTTCTTAAGTAGGGTCCTTATTTGTGCCACCAAATTCTGGAAGTGCTCATTATCCCCAATATATCTTGGTCCTGGACTGCAGAGAAGAGCAGTTCAGGCTACAGTCCCCTGTGTTTTTGAGTATGTGTCAGACATCAGTTCCTATGTTTTATAAAGTCCCAAAGACATATATCAAGCTCTCTGAGTGGTTCCATTGACATCTCTCTCTTTTGGTTTGTGTTAAGGAAAAAACACATCTGTTGGCATGGAGAAAGAGGATGGGGACACTTATTAAATTGATTACTGCTTCCAAATAATCTTCAGGATCCGCTTCTTTTAAGTCACACTTGATAGGCTGGAGATTGCCAATGTGATAACGTGGGTAGAACCACTTCCGTAACCTCTTAGCAAGCCCCTTCATATGTAAGCTACCACCTGGCTTTGTGAGTCTCCTTGGCATCAACTTTATTGGGCCTTTTCTGGAACACCTCTATGACAGCAAATGACCCATTTAACTTCCCATTGCAGGTGACTTAATATTCTCAATCCACACTAATATCTTTTATGAGAAATGAGCAAGAGGAACCAAAGTTGAAATAAGAACCAGCCAGGAGTATAACTGCCGAGACTTAATCATGTTTTTTATAATGCATAAAGCCTACAAAATAAGAAAGAAAAAAATGGAAAGTATTAGTTTTATGCACCAATTATTAGCTTCATATGGTGAGTTTTACAGCCATTTGAATGTGGACAGAGATTGAATTTCACTTGCAAAAGGCTCATTTTGCTCTATTGCCCAGTTCGTGGCCACCAGGCAACAAATTAATTTCCCCTATAAATACTTATCTATGCTGGGGCTTGCTCTTGTCCTCTGGCTTTCATTTGTGTTTGACATTTACAGCACCTTTGTTTGCCTAGACATCTCCTGTTGTCAGCACTGGTTCCAAATGAATCCAAAGGTACTAAGGCCACCAGAAATTATACTAGAGTTAGGAGTCACAGTTAAAAAAAGAAAAGGCGGTTCATGTTTTTTTAAAAGATTTTATTTATTCATTAGAGACACAGAAAGAGAGGCAGAGACACAGGCAGAGGGAGAAGCAGTCTCCATGCAAGGAGCCTGATGCGGGACTCGATCCAGGGAATCCGGGATCATGCCCTGAGCCAAAGGTAGATGCTCAACCACTGAGTCACCCAGGCGTCCCAAGATGGTTCATATTGAATGTCAACTCTCTGACCCGCATTCAAGCATCCCATCTCCAGGAAGAAGAGATATGGCAAGTATATTGGCCAGACTATGGTATGCTTGGCTTTGCCTACTCAGTGCTTCTTTATAAATTGATTGGGTTCCATCATTTAAAAACCAAGAGGTTTTTTTTTTTTTTTTTTTTTTTCTTCAAGATTTTATTTCTTTATGAGAGACACAGGCAGAGGGAGAAGCAGGCTCCATGCAGGGAGCCTGACGTGGGAGTCGATACCCGGTCTCCAGGATCGCGCCCTGGGCTGTAGGCGGCGCTAAACCACTGAGCCACCAGGGCTGCCCCCAAACCAAGAGTTTTAATGACAACATTCTAACTCTAGTTTCTCTAGAAGGCTCAGCTATTTGGGCAATAACGGCCACTTCTCTCCATGGTACCATGACAGGTAGCTGGTACCAGGTAGCAGCGACCACGTTAGAGCAAGCCTATACTTTCCAGTTTGCCCACAAGCCTTGCCCGTTGGTGGTCTTGCCTGGCTCCTGCAGACAGAGTTCTGGACTCCTATTATTGTCCAAGTTTGGAGACACCTTTCAAACCTTAGCCCCTTCCGTTTTCAAAGGCAGTCAACTCCAACTTACCCCCAAAGAGCCTTCTTTGATCTGAATGGCTCAAACAATCCCTTAACCCCCGATTGTTTAAAAGGTTATTCAGTTTCTCTCTTCCATTCTCTGCCAGCCCATTCTCCCCTCCCCCCCAGAGAGTTTGTTCTGTTCTTTTGCTTTAAAAAGGAAAACAAAGTGTGACTACACGTCTTCTCTCCAAAGACCATAGCTCTTCGAGGCTGAGAGCCAGATGCCTGATTTGTTTTCCATCCAGAGCTGTACATACAGAAAAAGTCATCGGCACAAGGCCATTCTGCCTTTGACCTTCCTAGGGCTGAATGCACAGCTAGTCAACACTGGAGCTGAAAATAGAACCCAGGACTTTCAAATCATTGTTCTGCTTGCTGGGCCGTGCTTCCTCCCATAAGAACTTGGTTAAACAATGTCCTGTTTTGCAAAAGCAGAAATCATAATATATGTATGACAATATTCAGACTTAGAAGAAACACAGGCCTTACTCTCGGGAAAGATGGCATGGTAGTGTAAAAGGAGTGTGAATCCATTTCTAACACTGCAGCTTATAGGTAGGATGCACTCAAGAAATGTGTGTTGAATCATCAGCTTTGTAACGTGTGGCATTTTGAACAGGGAGTTCTCACTGAGTGCCAGGAATGTATTTGCTTGACAACCCCCGGAAAGCAAATTTACGACGTTAGAAAGGTTATCATGGAAACGACTGAACTGGTCTATAAAGATGGTCAGGGACCTGGGGGTAACTTCTTAGCAGAGGGTAGCAGCAAGTGTCATGGGGAGAAACCTGAGGTTTGGTAACACTGTGATTCTCAGCTCCACGTATGTGTGTGGCCCACACAGAGCACAGAAAGCAGATGTGAACAATAGGAGGTTGGAGGTAGCTGCTGTTTTTCAGGCTCCCAGGAAGAGTGCAGAGCTCTCTCTCCCGTGCCGCCCTTGTGCAGCGCGCTCGCCTGTCTTAGGGGTCATCACCCTGCTTTGGTGTTCAGTGAGCTCCCAGCGGGCCGGCCCTGGGCCCTGGCACACAGCCCAACCCCAGAGGCAGCAAAGCAGAGCCCAGAGCCCGACTTTCCGAGTTGGAGTCTTGACTCTACAGTCTCTCAGCTGCGAGACTTTGGACAGGTGACTTTCCTCTCCGTGTCTCGATTTTCTCATTTGTAAAACAGTAATAATAGTTCTTACCTCAAGCAGTCATAATGAAAATCAAATGAATCACCACTTGTGAAGTTGTTAGAATGACACTCGGCACATAATAAGCATTCATGAAGTGTTAGTTATTAGAGACCAAATGTACATCATTTATGAATGGGTGGCCCGGCTAGCAGCACAGGACAGTTAGAGTACACCAGGTGACCTGATCACTTGCATGGATTGCTCCATGCAACTCTAAAAACAGGTGCACGGAACAGCCATATTACAGGTGAGGCACTGAAGCCCAGGAGAGTTGACTACTTAGTCAAGGCCACACAGCTGGTGAGGGACAGAGGAAGGATTTGAAACCATAAGGTCTGATGCTGCAGCATTCTGCCCAGGAAATATATGCTCCCCAGGAGCAATACAGGTAAAGCTGCTCTACGATGTTCTTATGAGGCTCAAATATAATCATTTATTGACACTTTGAAGGGAGTAAAAAAAAAAAAAAAAAAAAAAAATGTGAGATGATGGTGATGACTAATAAACACATGAGAAATCCAGCTCTTATTAGCCTTATTTAGCATATCAAAAGGTGTTAAAAATAATGATTAGCCTCAGGAACTAAAGAACAAGTAAAACCAGTCATTTTGACACACCAAATGCAATTTGATATGCAAGTGTCATGTACTCAGGATAACAGCCATTGAATAAATTAACAAAAGGGCTTGTCAGGAACTGGAGCACCATGATCTTTTGCTTGTTTCTTTCCTAAAACTTACTTAGTTATGATATATTTTACTTATTTACATTCTTTGTCTCTGAATAGTTTCGTCAGCTATAAATATGAGGAGAGATGATGAGATCATTTTTCTCTTCTCCAAAATTACTGGGGGCATTCTGGTGTCATGGAAAACAAACCAAACTTGAGGTTGAGAGATAAGGTTTCTGGCTCTGACTTCATTCTCAAGTGACTCCCTCTAGAACCTGAAGCAAATCTCCCAGTCTTCCTGGGCTTCCGATTTCTCTGTCTGAAAGCAGAGCTTTGGAAGCCATCGATTGTAAAATTCCTAGTACTTTTAACAATTGTTGGTTTTCCTCCTGGAAACTTTTATTACACAGCACACCTTTCCCCAACTCTATCCCCATACATCTGCTTCGACCTTCTTAGAATCAGAGTATTTTACAATTAAAACACACATTAAATGGAATCTTTTCTGTTCCTCTTCTTCTCCTTTTTATTTCCTCCTCTTTTCTTTTTCTCTTCCTCATCCCACTCCTTCTTCTTTCCCTTCTCTTTCTTCTGCCCTGAAATACTGTCATTGAACTGATAGTGAATCTTAGATTTAAGGCAAAAAACAAAACCCAAACAGAAAGAACATAACATCCACCACCACAAAACAATAGCTAAAGCTGTTCCAAAGACTTGGTTGATATGTGAATGGACTTGTGTGCTGAAAATACAGAAAGAGCACTCAAGTGTCATTACTGCTTCATTTTTTTAAAGTTCAGGCCCTCTCCCAGGGGATGCATTGTGTTTTCTCTCTAGCAGCTATGATCCCTGGGTGCCCCCTATCACTGATGACAGCACCCTTTCAGAGACAAAACACTTTTAAAAACTAAAATGTCTCAGTGCAGTTGATTCTGCAATCATCTGCATGTACCAGTGACTAATCTGTGCAAAGCCAAGTCATTTCTTTGCAGTCAGCAGAGAATACCAAGGGGCCCTCCTGTACTCCAGGCATATCCAAGTGGGAGAACAGCTGTTCTTTGTTTCAGGAAAGGATGGGGCAAAGGTTAGCTAATGGGTAGAGTTTCCTGTTTGTAATGTCTGAAACCCAGGGAGGTGCCAACAGTTTGGAAGGTTTTATTAAAGGGGAGATAGTTCTTGCAAGGGTAAAGTTACGAGGAAAGTGAAATTCCTTCCCCAGTTGATGTCTTAGGTACTGCACATGTGCAGAAGACTAATCATACAATCTCCCTGCTACTGTCCTTCCATGGCTCCCCTTTCCTTGCTGGATAAAGTCCAAACACTTCAGCACTCTCTTAAGTCAGAATTATTTGCAGTTCTATGAACGCACCTTGTTCCTTTGTGCTTGGAATGGCTTGCCCACATGTTCACCTGGACAGCCCACCTGATAAGATTTAGCTTGGGTGTCATTGCCCCATGGAAGCTTCTGGTAGCTCATCCGTTAGGATAAGAGCTTTTTCTTTGTAGTCTCAAGCATCCCATGTGTCTGTCTCTATCCAAGGGATTCTCAAACAGCTGCACAATGGAATCACCAGAAAAGCTGTCAAATATGCCCATACCCAGGCTCTGCTCAGGGAGCTTGATTACACTGGTCCGGGTTGGGGTCAGGCTTCTCTAGTTAGTGAATCAGGTGATTTTAATGTGCAGCCAATGTTGTGAACCACAGATTTATTGTAAACTTTATTACATATTGTATTGAAAGTTTTGTTTAACTTCCTCCAGACTAAGTTTCTTGAGGACTGGACTTATTTTATAGTGGTACGTATATCCCCTGAAATTTAAAAAACATCAAGGACCAGCACTATTAAATAAGTAGTGTATGAGGAATGAAGGAACGAATAACACATACACACCCCAACATTCTACCCACCTATCCTGAGAGGCTCACTAATGCTCATGCAATTGTTTAGTGTAAGACTGTGTGGAAAACAGAAGAATCAATGTGGATCCCAGGTGTTTGGGGACAAAGGATGCAGTTTAATAGAAGTGTCTGAGAAAACAAAATAAGGCCTAAGAGAAAACCAGGGAAATTTTGAATTAATTAAGAGCAGCTGTGGAAAAAAACCAGAACCATGAAATCTGACCTGGGCAGGAACTTTGAGAGAGAAACTAATGCAAGATATTTGGGAGCCGGAGATTGGGAGAAGGGAATAACCAGCTCACAACGTAAGAGGTTGGGAAGAGATTAGCTTCTACCTACACTGGATAGAAATACAAGGTACATGGGGTCTGTCCAGAAGAGACTTAGCTTTTCCTGAAGACTCCAGGGTCTAAAGCCTTAGTCAAGGTGACCTGGTAGCCTAAGAGGAAATCAGTAGCATGCGAGTCAAGTTCGAACAGCACTAGACTCTGCTATACTGTAACTGCTGTTCTACAAATCTATATTTTGTGGGCCCTAGTATGTGCTAAGTGCCCTACATGTTATCCCATTGAATGTGCAGGCTTAGGCTTATGAAGTAGGCTTCATCATCACCAGTTTTACAGATGAAGACACTGAAGTTTAGGGGGGTTTGGTAAGAGTCCCAAGCTACCTGTACTATAAGTGGTAAGTATCATTTTCTATCACTGACCCGATGACATCCTATGGAGGAGAGATATTGGGGAAAATGGAAGGATGGGCTGGAATTCCAGGTTCTTTGGAAGGATGGGCTGGAATTCCAGGTTCTTTTTTTTTTTTTTTTTTCTTAATTCCAGGTTCTTAATCCAAGAAGAGGGCCGTTCCTCTCAAGTCCTGGCAGTGGACTAGAAGACAGAAGGTGAAGGAGACTTTGGTTGATGGTTGCCTCAAGTGTTTTGATTTTTAAAAAGCTCCAACTTGTTTAAGCCCAGGACCACTAAGTAGCCTTGAATAGTGAGCACACAAAGCTCTCTACTTCTGAATTCCTAGTGAATATATTTTCTGGCACATGCGCTTTCTCCGAGTTGAGAAGATAGTCAAGAACACTCAGAATTCAACAATTCTACAAGATGGAAGAATGCTGCTTGGGTGTGAAGTTTGGACTGTGGGGAGCCTGGGTGGCTTAATTAGTTGAATGTCCAACTATTGATTTCAGTTCAGGTCATGACCTCAGGGTTGAGATTGAGCCCTGAGTTTTGCACAAGAGCCTGCTTAAGATTCTCTCTCTTCCTTTCCCTCTGCTCCTCCCCTCTCTAAAAAAAAGTTTGGACTGTGTTGTTGGGTTTTTTTTTGATGAGTTATCAATGTATTACCTTCATAATATGGGGGTTGGTTATACTCCACATAATGTGTCATCAAAATTTTAGTCTTGAAATATTTGGTATGCCATTTTAAGGGGAATTCCCTCCCTCTGAATCTCCCTCTTCACTGTTGACAGTCTGGGATGAGGCAAGCTTCTCTCTTATCTTAATAAACATTAGGTTCCAAAATGAGGTCCGACCTTCACTATTAGTCTCGCCAATCAGGTTAGTCTATCTGTCTCATGGTGTGATGATGACGCCTGCAGATTTGTGTTCACTAAAATCAACTTCCCTGATCAATCAACTGTGATGACTAGTCCGTCTGAATTAGTTCCTGTAGTCATAGCCTTCATGCCAAGCACGTCGGAGCCACTGGCCTTTCCCCTAACCCTGCACACAATTCCTGTCTGTGGGAACTATAATCACCCTCCTGGAAGAGATGCTTGCTTGGCAATATGCCAGGAGGAGTTGGGCTATTTCCTTGACTTATTGGGAAATAACCCAGGTTTAAAACTTAGTTGAATCTCGGTTCAAAATCTCACTCTGCCATTTGCAAACACTTCCAGAGCCAAGTAGAGCTCAAGAAATGTTGATTTCTTTCCTTGTCTCCCTTTGTTGAGAAACAGTGCACTCCTCTTTCCAGGGGATCATTTCTGTGATGCAATCATATGTATGTTCAGTCCAACACACCCACACAGGAAGCACACGGTTATGGATTTTACTCTCTGCTGCCCTTGGTTTGTTTTCAAGAAGTCAGGATTTTAGAAACCACTCATGAGCTGTCTGTATGTCATGGCAATTTATTATCTCACTTTTCTCCAGAATGTGAATGTTCTATTACCCCTGGCTTTCTGACGTGTAAAAAAATATATTCCTTCTTGCTCAGTCTGTGTGTTCCGATAACAAGTTTAGATGAGCATTTTCTCAATAATAAAAGAGAAGGTGACTGTCACTGGCAGTTATAAATGACCTTATTTCAGGATTCTGTTGTGCAACTCTTACCTCACTTGCCAGAGAGAGGCAGTGTGTGTCAGTGTGAGATCTCTCTACAGGGAGTCAAAACAAAAGGCAGCGCCTGATCTTGGGCACGTTCACTCATCTTCTCTGATCTTGGGTGGGTTTTTCTCTGTGAAGGGCAGATTGTGCCACGTGGCATCTCAAGTCCATTCCTCTTCTAAGATATCTGAGTCTACTTCTTGCTGATTTATAAGAAAACACATTGACTTGCCTGAAGATAAAAAGACATTAAATGGCAAATATTTAACAAGAGAACTTGTCTTTCTCAACTCTCTCTCTTTTATGTCTAAGTTATAAAATTATTATAGTGATTACTTTTTCATCACCCACCTAATCCTATAAAACACCTCTCACTATATAAATGCACATGGCCTATTTTCCTGTAGCAATTACTCATTTCGCTCATGGGAATTGGGTCTTTGCTAAAGGCTGGTAAGGAAGGGTGCTAGTTTTTTGCTAGCAGACTTTGTTTTTGTCTCTGGGCAAAGGTTTACTGTGGCTGAGACCAACTCAGCATCATTATTGTCTTCCCCTAAGGGAGAATTACCAACTACTGTTTAGGGGCTCTAAACACTAGTGACATGTGCCATGAAAATGGGAGAGAAGGGAAGTAACATTTATGAGTAGGAATAAATGAGACATAGTAGATTCTCTTTATTGTACTTCTCATATATTGCTCAGTGTTAACTAGAAAATTTCATGTAGTGATCTCATTTCTTCTCTTTTACACTTATGATGATCCTTCAGAGCAAATCTTAAACTTCTTTTATAATTGAGAGCATGGGGTTTCAGAGATGTTAGTAAATTTCCCACGGTCACTTAGGTCTCTGGAAAACAAAGCCTGTGCTAATTTGTGTGATCTCTGCCAAGAACTCCTACATGTGTCTAAAGCAGGTAAAGAGAAAACTGTTCCAGGATGTGGAGAAACCCCAAAATGACCAGCACCACTGAAGCAACCCTGCCAAAATGGTGTATTCTGTAGTTGCAAAGCTCCAAGAAGGGACCTCATGAACCTGGAAATAACTACTGAAAGATTCAACACTCCTATATCAAGTGGGTTTTAAATCCTTTTCCCCAGTAGAATCACAGAAGATGGACATAAATTCAGATGTATTCATCATGGAAACGATTGATCGAACTCATTATGTTCCTGGGTCTGTACCAAATACCTCACTAGCACTATTTTATTTACCTAGACAATGCCCCAGGAGATGGTGATTACTCTCCTATATAGACGTGCGCACTGAGAATTATGAAGAGGTATCACTTACCCAAGTGGCATGACTTGGGAGGGTTGGAATCCAGGTCTATATGAATCTAAAGCAAAATGATACTATTGACTAGTTGATAGTGCCTCTGCACTGAGGAGAAGAACAAGACTCAGGGAGTCCTGTTCTCTCCCTCCCCTGGGTCTGCACTTCTATATGGTAACTTTAAGAACTTGTGAGAATCACTTCTGTGAACACAGAATGTCCACAACTGGCAGTAACATGCATAGGGAAGATCAGCACTGGAAGTTCCCACTATACTTGCATTCATTAAAAATAGAAATTTAAGGGGAAGAAGCCAAAGGGGAAAATCCCTGTCCCAAATGAGGTCATTTGAACAATAGAGCAATCTTGCTAATTATTTAGAGGGAACATAACTGATTAGGTATCAGGACTAGAACTATAAAGAGGCAGCCCTCTCCAAAAGCTGCCTCCCTTAGAGCATTTCCCTGAAAGATCACTTTTTGTTTACTTGAATAGTTTTAAAAATAATAAGGGATAACAAGATCTGCCAAGCTAGATTGATTAGCAGATAAAAGATTCCCAACAATGGAATGTTTTCAGTTGATTGTAGCTTAAGGAAGCCAAATCTAGCAGGTCATCATTAAGGAAATGTATGTAAATACTGCCTTTGGATTTCACAATAACATTTAAGCAATATTGGCCTAATCCAAGTTTGTTTGTCACAGAATACTAGACTTTCACATCATGGCTTTCACTCCTTAGCTGAGAGTTGATTTTTTTTTTTTTTTAAGATTGTACTTATTTATTGAGAGATTGAGAGATAGAGCATTAACAGAAGGAGGGGCAGAGGGAAAGAGAGAAGCAGACTCCTCGCTGAGCAGGGAGCCCGATGCAGGGCTAAATGCTCGATCCCAGTACCCCGAGATCACCACCTGAATCAAAGGCAGATGCTTGACCCACTGAGCCACCCAGGCACCCCATTAGCCGAGAGTTGATTATGAAACAGCAGGTCTTTTCCTGGACACGGAGTTTAAAATATATCATGACCTGATATCAGTGGATTAAGAGAGACAGGGTCAGAGATAGGAAATGAATCAGGCTTGGTAAACAACCCTGGCCACTCCTGTTGCAGCTGTGTGGGATGAAGGGTAGCCAGTGCACTCCCTGGAGTCCTGTAGAATAGACTGGCCTTGAAACATCTGCCAGCCCTGTCTCTTCTGATCGCCAGTCACATGACTTTCTCGAAATGGCAGAAACAAGAGCTTCTGTGTTTTTACCCACTTTATTTTTATTTATTTATTTATTTATGTATTTATTTATTTATTTATTTATTTTTTACCCACTTTAGAAACATCACCATCTTCAACTTCTAACCCAGACCTAATGTGTATAGATCGGCCCTTGGGAAGGTGATGGGGAAACAAATACATTCATTTTTTCAAATATTTAGTGAGTACCTACAAAACACCAGGCATTGTATGGCATGTGGTATAGATGAGGAAGCAGGACAGAGCCAGTGAAAAATAAACAACGGTGCACAATTGTTCACACTAAGTACAGAAAGAGGAAGAGGCCAGGAGTGTGCACGTATGAAGCAACTGCTGACGCCAGAGGACAGCTCTCAGAGTTGCAGACCAGACACTTATACTCAGAGAAATAAAAACTCCCTTTAAAGTGGAGTGTGACAGATAGCATGGTTTTCTGAGATTAATCCAAATCTAAGGGTGGTTTAGACATCAAAACAAAACAAAACAAAACAAGGCCTCTTAAAATAAAGAAAGAAAAGAAAATAATTTCATCCACCTAATCCCACAAAGGAAGTACCGCAAGAGGGCTTAGAAGAGAATTAGTTCAAAGATATTTTCTGTTTTCTCTTTGCTTCTTAATCCAAGACCCACACAGAATTGTTTATAGTAATCAATCTAGTAGAAGTCAATATCCACTAGCCTCTATACATGTAAGAAGAAAACGAGGCTCAGAGACACCAATTAAGGTGGCCCAGGAGTAGAACAGCAAAATTCAGGTGTCTGGACTCTGTATCGCCTCCCTAATCTTTGTGATGACTCTCAGCTTGGCTGCTTCTGTACAAAAGTTATAGGATTTTCAGAGGAAAGATAGATAAATGTTAAATTATGATAATAACTGAATCCTTGATTGGCTGTTATCAAAAACAGAAATAAAGAAGACATAAAGAATATGCCCTGTAACTTTCTGATCAGCAACAAGAATTTAGAGCAAGCTCTCTATTTGCATTTGTAGGCCAGGGTATGAAGATACTGATCTCTGTGCAGCAGGGAATTTCCTGCCTGCCTCTAATAAAGCACATTCTGCACAGCTGATATTCTGGGAACAAAGCGTTACACCTTGGAGTTTCCCTAAATCTGAAAAGAGAGTATCACTTTCAACTTTCCTTGTGCTAAATAACTTAGTCTAACTTCCCTAAAAAGATGGACCTATGTACATGTTAAGAATTTGATATTTTCACTTTCTCTAGACCCCCTCTACCTTTCTCTCCTAATCACATCTTCAAGTGGTTGACGTCATCACCTTCTTTAAAAAAAAAAAAAAAAAGGTTCCATTTCTTTCTCCTGACTCCACACAGATCAACTGCCTCACACAGGTGATGTCTCTAACATCATTGGCACAAACCAGTTCCATCATTAGAATCCTGGAATGCCTTTCCTGCTAAAATGAACTGTCCTTAACACATTTCTCAAGTGGCAGTAACATGTCTCTAAATTCTGTGTCAGAGGGAGAAATCAAGTAGATTCCATGTCCCATCCCCCCTTTAAAGCCTGTTAGATTCTATAGAATGCTGGAAAGGAAATCCTTGGCAACTTCCAATCCTAGCTGGAAAAAGTCCATGCAGCCTCTGCCAGTGTCTCCTGAGGCAGTCACTCTGAGAGTTTTGCCTCCTGTAAGAAGTTCATCTATCTGGTGTCCACCACTTAGAAAGACCACATCGAGATACCAAATTGAGAAAGTGCTAAAAACTCACGCAAGGAGCTTCCTTTGTACCTAGATCTGATTTAGATGGTAAGATTCTGAACCTTGAACCAAAGGCTAAGGAGACACTGAGGAGTCCAGGAAGGAGCAAATTTATGAGTGTGTTTTGCATGTGAGAGAAATGTAAATAATTTGTGGCCAGTAAGTACACTTGGAATTTTAAATCATGTTCACGATTTTGTGCCACTACTCCTATCAAAAGATAGAGTGTAATTCCTGTTCCCTTGAATATGGACTGGCTTTACTAACACACTTCTTAAAAATAGAATGGACCTTATGCTACTTTAATTTTAAGCTCAGGTCTTAAGTAGTGCAACTTCAACCTGGCTCCCTCTTGGAACACTTATCCTTGCACCCTCAACCTTAGTATGAGAAAGCCCAGGCCAAATGGACAGTCCCAAATGCAAATGCACCAAGGCCCCAGCCACCTGCTATTGTAAATAAACTTTTTTTCTTTCTTTTTGGTCTTTTTTTAAAAAACAGACAGACACATTCATTCATTTATGTTTTGCTATGGTTGCTTTTGCACTACATAGCAGAGCTGAGTAGTTGTGACAGAGACCATATGGTTCACAAAGCATAAAATATCACTATCTTGTCCTTTACAGAAAACATTTGCTGACTCCTGAGATCACTGAAGATCTCTTTCTTAAGGAATTCATAAAATATCATAAATAGGAATTACAGACAGACAGGTATGACCTAAAACCCATCTCTATTACTAGGTGTGATCTTGAGAGAATCTCTTAACTTCTCTGAATTTTAAGTTTTATAAAAGCTTGAAAGAGTAGTTAAGACCTTTGTCATAATTGATAAATGCCAAGATACTGACACATAAACAGAATATTATTAACAGGGATCCCTGGGTGGCAGCAGTTTGGCGCCTGTCTTTGGCCCGGGGCGCGATCCTAGAAGTCCGGATCCAGTCCCACGTCGGGCTTCCGGTGCATGGAGCCTGCTTCTGTCTCTGCCTCTCTCTCTCGATCTGTGTGACTATCATAAAAAAAAAAAAAATATATATATATATATATATATATATATATATTCTTAACATGTTAAAATTAACACCAATATTTTAAAATTAGAGCCAAATTTAAGGATCATATAATTAGAGGCAGAGGAAATAAAAAACATCAAATATTTTATTTTAGCAAACATTCATAATAGAGCACATGAGAAGGAAACAATAACAACTTCTGTTAGGTGTGAAACACAAATGGGAATCTATGGTCAGTGAAAATTCAGGTTGTGAATTTGCTTCTGTAGGCCAGATTTTAAAAGCAAATCCTACAGGCAGAGATGGCTTCACAGGAAACAGTTTTCCAAAACCAAGTTCTGATCGATTAAATGCCAAAATTTGAAGAAAGAACTCTTGGTTGCCTCTTGAGCTAAAAGCAGAATAATATTTTTTCCACACTATAGCTGAATATTTTTCTTTGAGAATATGAGTAAATTTAGAATCCTAAAGGCAGAGCAATTTGACCTGACTAAAATTATTACTTTCTCAAGTCTACAGATAGTCCAAGCAACTGTCAGCAAGTTAGTTATTTCATCATTCCAGCCACAATGATTTAATACTGTGGGGGTTGGAATCTTTAAAATGGATCTAAGTAGCTGAACTGTCTGTTTCAGTTCCTCGGAGAGGTGAGTAGTTCCACTGCTTGAGGAAGCATGAGAACCTATTTTGGAGGGCATCGACTTCCTTTCGGTATTGTTACCAGGAGACCTGGTCCCAGTGAAAGAGCTGCGGAGTCACCGGTCACCTCAGTTCCCAGGTGATGTAGGTCACTTTTGCAGGTATTGATTGCACATCTGTCTACAGGTGTGGGCAGTGCTCTTCCCCAAGAAAGGAATTGTGGGCCTGTGACTGGTATGGCTGTAAAGTGAGTGAAGAGATGACCCTGGGCTTGATGATGTACCTTGGTGAGAATCAACTGAACATCACCTCAAACTGCTGTGTGGCTTCTGGTTTTTCAGTCAAGTTTCTTCTCTTTCCCTGTTTTCAGTAGTCACATACGTAAAGGGCAGTGAAATGCCAACCTGACCTAACTGAAAGTCCTGGAGGTATGAAACTGTAAAAGAAGATAATAGACATATGTGGAGCTGACTGGAAGCCCTTGATAGCATACTTCACGTTCCTGTTTAACCTTTTAACTAGAAAAATGCACTCGTTGAGTAGAAACGTCTGCTAGGAAAAAAGAAAAGAAGAAAGGAAGGAAGGAAGGAAGGAAGGAAGGAAGGAAGGAAGGAAGGAAGGAAGGAATTCTGTTTCAAATCCTTTGGGCATATTTTTAGTTTTGTACCATGTCAATGCATTGCTTCATTAAAGAAATCACAGACCCTAGAGGTGGAAAGTTCCTTAGAGATACTTTGTCAAGATTTGGACTCATGCAGGACTCTTCTGTGTAAGTACTAAGGTAGGTTCATTTATTCACTCAACAGTGTTATCTTTTAGCATCATCTATACCAGGTATTGATCTAGGCAAAGGGCTAAACATAATAGACAAACGTCTTGCCTTCGTGGAATCTGCTAATGTTCAAGGACCTGTGCTTGGACATATCCAGTGACCAAGAGCTGTTAGTTTCAATGAGAGAAAATTGGTTTCTGAGATATTTATTTATTAACAAACTTTTCTGGAGCAGAGTTTTAAGCACTTTATGAATATTAGCTCAGATGATGCTCTTATTAAGCCTATGAGGTCGATATCATCATCATCATCATCATCCCTCTTATTCAGATGAGTAAATTAGGCACAAAGAATTTAAAGGAATACCCAAGACCCCATAGCTGGTAAGCAACAGGGACAAGAATTAAACCCAGCAGTTGGGTTTAGAGTTTGGGTTCTTAACTACTAGGCTATGCTGTCAATATTTGGCTAGCTTAAATTTTTGTCTTGGTTCTGTTTTTCTTTTTTTGTTGTTTCTTTTTTTTTTTTAAGATTTTATTTATTTATTCATAAGAGACTCAAAGAGAGAGAGGCAGAGACACAGGCAGAGAGAGAAGCAGGCTCCATGCAGACAGCCTGATGTGGGACTTGATCCTGGGACTCCAGGATCACGCCCTGAGCCGAAGGCAGATGCTCAACCACTGAGCCACTCACGTGTCCCTGCTTCTGTTTTTCCTTATTAGTATCCCTTACTCGAAAATATTTAGCTCCTTTCTGTCTGATTCTTGGAGTCTTTAACTGTGTACTCTAATCCACTGAATACAACCAAAGACGATGCCGGACTCTTGATTATATAGGATGAGTCAGCACCTCCTTAAAAGGTGGGGGTCCCCCTGGTCCTACCACTCCCACTGCCCATATAGAAAGGTGGTACCTGCACATACTAGGCGATCAGTAAGTGATAGATCTTGTTATTAATTCATAACTTTCTGGCTCACCAATGCCTGAAAGTCCCCAGTTTAGCTTCCTCCTTCTAGTGCAAGCCTATTCTCTAGGAAAGGAAGCCAATTAGGCTTTATTGGACAAGTTTTCAAAATTTTCCCTAAAAGTAGGTTTTAATAAATGGGAAAAGACTTCATAGGGCTGAGCAGAGAGACATTGTCATCACTGACAATGGCAAAAGGGAGAAGGAAGAGGATGAGGAAGTTGGGAACATGGAAAAGCTCACATGTGGGCCATTCGAAGGCTGCCTTCCACAGGAGCTCACGCAATTATGTTAGAAATAAAACAGCCCAGCTGTTCCATCATGGAATGAGAAGTAGGAGGTGTGGGATAAAAGTTTGAATAGGGTCCTAATGATTTTAAACTTTTTCTGAGTCAACTCATAGGTTGGTTTAATCCTGTGTTTGAAAGGAATTTAAAGTTTTGTCATGTGCCTTTTCCCTTCAAATGAAATCATCTCAAAATAACCTTAACATCAATCCCCAGTGATTTCTGGATTATCACTCAGGATTCCTCTTTCTGTCATTAATGAGATTAATCTAGTCAATTTTCTAGTTTCCTGGTTTCAGAATTCTCTGTCAATGAGCCTCAGCCAAGATGACTTTCTTTCTCTTAACCAGTCCTCCTACCTGCAGATTTGGTCTACGGAAAGTATGATTCCTCATGCATCCCCTCTTTTGCTTCTGTCATTCCAAACAAGAGGCTGGGCCTGACATAGGATTACCTACCTCTTGTGTTCATGCAAAGCCTCCCTTACACTTCGTCTTCTTTTGCATGACACTCCCTGGGTATTCTTCTAAACACAACTTGCAGCTGTTCCCTGATCTGCTGCTCCGGGCTACAGTCCTGCCCATAGAGCCATTATTTAAACTAGTAAACCAGTTAACTCAATGAATATTTACATGCACAACTGTGGTCATAACTGTTTTAAAACCAATCTAGTTATAATAGCCAATGTGTAAGCATCTGGGAAGCAAAAGCAAGAGCTACTCGACACAAGCATCCCAGACTGAGCTTATAAAAGAGAGTGCCCTTTAAAAATTTTTCACAGTGCATGGTACTTAATTTTTTTTTGCAACCAAATCTTGGGAGAGCCATATACATCTGCAAGAAAGGTTTTTGAAATTAATAAATTGTAAATTTCTTGACATCCCCCTGAGAAATGTTACTTTTTCTAAGGCAAAGTTGGTAAAAATAATTTGTGACATTTGCCACAATCTCTCAAAAAATCTGGCTCAGAATTTGAGTCTTGGGATCAAACACAGATACTGGCAACCCAGGTGCATTCCTGTTTCATCCAAACGAGTTTGTTTTTCTTTTTCCTGGCTGGTACTTTTAAGTGCCTGCTGGTTATTAGGGAAGAAGTGTATCTTAGGCTATTAACGTAAATAAAAAAAAAATTTTTTTAAAGGAGGACATTTCTTTTGAATTTTCCCCAAATGCTTTGGATGGATTTCTGTTGCATTATTGGTTGAGAATATTCTTACCATGATAATCCACTTTTAGTAGCCTCATTTACATTAGCTATCACTCTGGAGAGCCATAGTAACAGGCCGCTGAATTACCCTAGAGAAATTACTCTTGAAAGTAATCATTGTGAATGAATTTTCATCACTTGCTCTCATCATTTCATGCTGTTTTGTCTCTTTCTTTTTTGCCCCTGATAAAAGTTAAGCATAAAGAGGCCTTTTGTTATTATCTCATTTTCATTAGAAAACTTAGTCTTAATCATAGCAGCCAGTTTGTATAGCCAACCAAAGGGCATCTCACACACACACGAACGCACAGAATTTTTGAAATGCATTTTATTTTCTTGTGGTAAACATTGTTTTGTTTTTAGTCTACTATATCTCATGTAAATTTGTATTTCATGTAACTCAGTTGGTTCAAGGTTTATGTTTTTGAGGGTAGGGGCTTTTTTAAGCCAGATAACTTTGTTTCAAGTCACCAACACCAAAAAAAAAATGAAATTTTAAACTCTTGGAGAAAAAAAAAAAAACAAAAAACTTTAGAATAAATAAAGAAGTAATAGCAATAAAAAAATATTTAGCGAGTACTTACTTGAGACCAGGCCTTATTTTAAAAGATGCTTAAAAAAAAAATAAAATAAAATAAAATAAAATAAAATAAAATAAAATAAAATAAAAGATGCTTAAAGGAGATTTTTGTTGTTGCCATTTATTAGTTTTACATTCTTTCATTTGCTCCCAAGATGTTGGTGCTATAATTTTTGCTACTTTCCCTATTTTCCAGATGAGGGAACAGAATTTCAAAGGGATAGGTAACTTGTCCAAACTCACACAGCTATCAAACAGTGGTTCCAGAATTATAACCTGGGAAGGGTTATAATTATAACCAGGAGGTCTGATTTCTTAATCTTTCCATTTTATTGCATTGTATTATGTGGTGACTACTAAAGAATACTGAAGTGAATGGAAAACATGATTAAAATTCTATTTAGCCACTATTTTATGTGGGATTATAAAGCAACAGAGAATGACTGGCCTAGTTGTTTAACTGTTGAAAAGGTTTCTCCCAAGATATCATTTTCCATCTATTCAAAATGAAATTCTCATGATGCCTAAAAGTGGGAAGATTTGGATTTTTTTTGTTTGTTTATTTTTGCTTTTATTTGATAATATCTAAAGAATGGGCCAACAATGAGATAATCATTGGGGAAAATCGACATCAACAGCTGTTTTCTTTACCAAAAACACTTGTGTTCAGAGTCATATTCAGCAGCATGAAGTCAGAGTTTTGTAGGTTGAGAAACTGGTAGAGATTTCCACCAGGTTCTATTTTTTAGATTTAAATTTAAAGTAATAAAAAGTGATTGCAAATCGCATCCTTTTTAATTATTAAATTTTGTTACCAATCCGTTTCCAGATGTCCATTCTACAATTAATCCTTTCAACAGACGGCTGTTGACACCTGCTCTGTACCATGCTCTACTGAGACCCCAAGAATATGATGGTAAACAGACCAGACAACTGGCTCTCAGAGATTCTGTGCCACCAAGGGAAAGAGAAAATTGAAAAAAAAATATAAATAAATATGTTATATAACATTAGGAAGTAGTAAATTCAATGTAGGAAAAAAATAACACTGGGTAAAGGACAGAAATCTGGTAATTAGTGAAATCAGTGACATTTGAAGGTCACATAAACAATATAAAAGAGTTGTGGGACACAGTATGAGGCACAGGAGAGTTTTTTCTGTACATTTTAAAGGTTTGAATGTGGGCATCTCATTTTTAATCCTCAGCCACCCCCCACTCACCTTATGTTGTTCTTTTAAAACTCCAGAGTATAAGTTAACAGTTGCTTTGTGAATGGTTGCCCTTTTTTTTTTTTTTTTTTAATGTATAGTTATTTTATTTTCTGCATCTGGAAAAAGAAGCACAACTTAGCCAAATATTTGTCAATTCTTTTTTCATTTTACAAATATTGTTAAAATTCCAATGTACCTTGATGCAACATTTGATATTTTTACTTTTTCAAGTGTTTTTTTCATAATCCACTGGGAGATCGAATTCTTCCTTCACGCTTTTTAAGGAAAAGGATACCCTGACAAATAAAATTAGTCTGACCTCAGAATTAGCAATAAAAACATTCTCTGGCCTATATTCACACTCACCTTAAGAACTAGTCACTTGTAAAATTGGGTGAAGAGTCCCCAACTTCATCTTCCACCCAGGCCCGGTTTCTTGAGCCCTCATGGCATCGGCGGCTCTTCTTTCCTCAGGGATGGACACCTGACCTGGGTCAGCCCAGTGAAACATAATGCGGGCTCTGGACTGGACCATGGGGAGAGGAAATACTCAGACGGTATTGTGAGTCTGGGGCTGCCAGCAGCTGTTTTGCCACCTCCTTGGGGAGAAGCTGCCTGAAAAGGAATCCAGTGAATGGGAAGCATTTTAAAGAGGTTGGGAAGGAAGAACCAAGTTCTGTAACGTTGCCTGGTTCTAGGACCCAACACTAGTTTTACTCACAGACTTCTCAGTTCTCTGAATTCCTAATTCCTTGCAATTTGATCTAGGCTTCTGTCACTAGCTGCTCAAAGATTCCCAATTAGACAGCAAGGGAAGACCGCAGGGTAGTAGTCAAGGAACCAGTCAAAGCAGAATGGAATAGAAATATCTAGGCAACCAGTAGCTTAGGAATCACGCAGCTGTGTATCTTGAGATGATCGTGCCAGGAACAAAAACACTACCTCATCTTGATCATAACGTAGGGACTGCTTGCCCTCTGGCCTTGTATTTTCTCTGTAAGGCAGAAAACCGGTGGCTCTGAGATAACAGATGTCCTTCTAGAACTCAAGTGTAACTGGAGAGAGTATCTACAGAGATCCATACAATCTAGTCTTGGCCAGAGCAAAACAAGAGAAATTAGGATTATTAGAAGAGTCTTGTCATCCCCATCAGCTATCAGATCCATAAAAAGATTTTAGGGCAAGACAGCTTATGCTACTTATTGCGTGTAATCACTGATAAGACATTTTATGCTTTCTGAGCTTATTTTCCTCTTTGATGAAATAGAGGAAAATTCTACTACTTAACCCTCATAGTAGTTGTAGTGTCTTCCAAATGGAAACACTTCTGAGAAAGGGGTGGGGTGGGTGTTCATAATCACGATGGTTAGCCACCCTCAGGGAGGGCTGTTCCAGCCGATCAGCGCCTATGGCCACTCTTTCCTCAGTCAGTTATCCTGGTTCTTTCCTCACTGGATTTTTCACACCTACCTTCTGCCTTCAATCATCTGTAGAAAATGAGAGCATTCTAGATGGCTCCTCTCTCCTTTTTTTTTTTTGCTGTGTCCACAGCTAGCTGGGTCATGGTGCTACAGTAAGCAAGGCATTGCTCTGTATTCACCTCGTCTCACTGCGAGGCAGGAATGACTTGGGGATAAGGAACAGACTCAGGCCGCTCCCTGAGTGGGCCTGCCATATGGAACGGAGAAGCCAGAGCCTTTGCTCTTTGCATAGCACTCTGCTGTCTTTTGGTCTTTCAAGTGTCTATGTGGGTCCAGCCAGCCTCATTTTCCCCTACATCATTTAAAGTCTGGGGGCTTAGAATTTCCAAAGATAATATATTTTTAATAGTGCATTTAAAAATTATTTTTGCATATATTTTAATAATAGAAATGAATGCAATATACATATTTTTAAATTTGAGGTCTGCCTCCAAGTCTTTCCACTGTGGCTTCTGAAGGATGTGCTAATAAAAACTGAAGGGAGGAACACCTGAGTGGCTCAGTTGGTTGAGCATCTACCTTTGGCTCAGGTCATCATCCTGGGGTCCTGGGATTGAGTCCCATATCAGCCTCCTTGCTCAGTGGGGAGCCTACTTCTCTCTCTCCCTCTGCTACTCCCCACTCCCCTTGTGTTCTCTTTCTCTCTGTCAAATAAATAAATAAAGTCTTAAAAAAAAAAAAAACCTGAAGGATGCTTTCCCATGGGTGTCAATGTCCTGGGTTCTGCCTAGGTCTCTGCTTAGGATGCTTTCCCATGGGTGTCAATGTCCTGGGTTCTGCCTAGGTCTCTGCTTAGAGTCCTTTCCTGGGGTCTTCTGTGGCCAGGCTCAGCCACCTGAAATAGATCCTCCGAGAAGGTGGAAATGAAAGTGAGATCCCAGGACCATCATGAGCATTCCACAGAAGCAGGAGCCTGCAGTGGGTGACACCCAGGCCAGAGCATTTCCAGGGCTCTTCTCCTCTATTCCACAAATTTATTTTCAGTAATAATCCTGTCATAACCCCAATAATGATCCTTTCCTTGATTTGTTCTTTAGTCTTAAAGCAAATGCCAAGCTTAAGAAGAAGAAAAATCATACTTTTAACGATACTATTGAAGCTTGAAAAAATAGTTCACATATTGAAATTTTGTACTTAAAAGCCAAGAACATTACAACTCGCAGCTCATACTCAGTTTCACTGTTTGATATTTTAGACAAAAAAATCCTAAGCCCTCTCACAGAATGACAGAATTGAAGCAACTTTAGTTCAATTTCTTTGTCTTTATAATTACCGTATTGTTCGCGATGATTTTGAATCTGTGACTTGAAAGCAGAAATGCAGGGTGCCACAGTATCACACAGACTAGGGTCATGAACTTGCCCCAAACATGTTCCTGAGTCCATGTGAGTTAGAGACTGATTGTACTCAGGAGTATTGATTGTACACCTGAACTTTTTCCAAAATAATTTTCATGTTGGATTCAATGCTTAGTAAAGGTTAAGTAATGACAATGTGCTAATTTGAAGCTTATCCATGTATAATCCAACTCAGTAGTAACCACAAAAATTATTTAAAATGTAGACCAAAGAAATATTTTTTTCAGGGTGGAGTAAATTTACTACCAATATTGTTTAGAATCATGGTGCAAAGCAATAATGATACCAGATTGGATTATTATCGGTTTCAGATTCTCTACAGACAATGTGGTCCCTTCTTGCCTGGACCAGAGCTTCTCATGGCTCTGAACTTGGAGCCCCACCGCTTGGAAGGAATGAGTATCAGTATTCAAAAGTATTTAAATAATCCTGCTTACCCCAGTTTTATTCAGCAAATGTCATCTGTAATAAAGAAATGGATATTGGCAATTTTTTTTTCACAGCTACTGAAGGATCTTGAGAGCACTTTATGATAAAATACTCTTGTTGAGCCCTTGATACCCATAGGCCAATGGGCTGGGTTTGTCCCAAATGATGCCCCATGCCCCAAGAGCAAGGCATTACCCCAGTTTACGTGCCTATCCCCCAACTCCACATAATCAAATGCTGAGTTTTTGAACTTTATAACATAGACTGATTAGTGACCCCTTAATTCTTGAAGGCTGGTAGATGGTCTGTCTGCTTAATTTTATAGCTACCCAAAGGTTTTCATCAGCACTCACAAGTTCAGTTTGATCATCCCAGCACAGCCTGAGCTTGAACTTCAGCTACAAGTGCTGAGGCGATGGGTTCTTTGGGTCTTGTTCCTAAAGACTAGGAAGTGAGAATGATAGTGACTTTGTTTCCCTTGTGGGGGAATTCTCTCCTCCGTAGTCTTGCTAACAAATTTGTCTCCCAAACTCTGAGATTTCAGGGGGAAAACAAAGGGCCTCCTCTGTGTACAGGAAAGTAAGTGATGGAAACATGCCGAGGAGAAGGAGTGACACACTCAGGGAGTGCCTGTAGCACCATGATGGCATGGGAAGAAATGGAAGGTATGTCCAATAGAGAGCAGGTGAGGGATGTGACCTCTGGGCAAGTGGCAATACTCAGGACAACAATCATACAAATTTGGAAATGGGAATCAGTGTATAAAGTACACAAATAAAGCCAATGAAGCCCAAAGAATGGAAACCATCCCAACAAGAGAAAGTGGAACCATGCAGACATTTCATGTGACAACTCAGATCACGATGACGGATCGAGACAGCTGAACAAGTGAGGGGCGGAGAAACAGCTCAGACCTGGACCTTTCTTACTGCAGTCCACACCTTGTGTCAGAAGAATGAATGACCAAAGGGAACCATCTTTGGTTTAAGCACAGAAGTAGAATGTACCTAATTTTATCTTTAGCTGCCTGTGTTTGGGGGTCTTAATATTTTTGTAATCAAAACCATCATGTATTAGGTTCAAGCATTTGAAGTTGCCAACATGCATCCATTTTTTACCCACAAAAACTGCATTTCATATGCTTCAAATTTTTAGATGCAAAAATATACTAAGGGTGCTTTTTGGGTTTGTCTTCAGGTCCATATTGGAGATGAAGAAAAACTGGCCGTTACTAAGATTTCTGCATTCTTCTGGTGTTGTGATCTACAAATTCGGTGCCATCTGTGGAAGTGACAATCCCTGACGTGTTCAGCCTGCCCCTGCCCCTGGCATGAGAGGAGCTAGGGAGAAAGAGAAGTCCCAGAATTACAGTGGCCGAGGGAGGTGGTGATAGCTTCTGTACATGTTTATTTCTTCTTGTTGCTTTGCTTTTGATTTCAAACTCATTTGTCTTCGGGTTCCAGATTTCTTTTCCTCATTGTAAACTAGGTTTTGAAATTATTTGGCCCATCTATGTGTTTCTCTTAAATGAAACGTAAATTGGCTTTTGTTTTAAATTTCAGGTGTTTCAGGTTTGACTCTACTACTCATCTCCTAAGGCAGTTTAGCTATGGCAGTGAATTTATTACTGCCAAGAACAGAGAAGTCTTGCTGTTTGGAATCCTTTTCTTTAAATAAATATGCATTTTTATGCAAAAAAATCAGTTTATGATGGTCTGATGGTCTGATTTGCTTGCCTATGATCTTATGATTTCTTTCTTTTTTCTCATTATTTTCTACCCTGTGACCCCTTTATTTATGCTATTATCACATTTCTTTTTATATACCCTCCCTATGTAAGGAGCCCAAGATGAGCCACTATCTGTTCCTTTCTCAAAGTTAAAAAAAAAAGAAGAAAAGAAAAGAAAAGGAAAGAAAAGACAGAAAGAGAGACGCCTGTGGGATCATGCTGATTCCTCTGGGCCCCTTGCATAAATGATCATAGTGCATTAGATAATGACCCTTCATTGGCCAATCAATAATTATTGAGTGCCTCGTTTGTGCAGACTATGGTCCATACTACAGTGTGGGTAATGATGGGAACATATTTCATGAAGGACATTGAAATATTCATGGACATGGACTTCCTTGGCAATTATGCTTTCGAGATCCATTTATAACAGACACATACTTGGAATGGAAGAAAGCTGGAGACTCTCACAAAGGTCTGATGCAATGTCTTTTTCATGAATCTAACCGCTGTGAAGTTTAGCATTTAGCTCATATCCATCCACTGTGTACCTCTGGTGACGCCACACTATGGAAGGTATGCAGGTAAGAGGTTTTTCCCAGGTGGTAAAAGTCCTACATTACCAAATACTCTCCCAAGTAACTCTATGTTACTGTCATACTACCAAAATGTTTTCTTCCTGGGGATTATCTTAACGGTGACATTTCTCCATGTAGTATTTTATTACCCAGGAGAGGGTGCTTCGTATCTAGCCAAACATTTGGAAGAACAGCTGATCCCTCTCTTCACATGGCAGGAAACAAGGGCCATGAGCAGTTGAGGCACATGATGACTTTACATTGACATAAAGAAGTGGTTTGGGAAAGAGTTAAGAGAAAGGTGGTCTTGTACAGGTCTAGGGAAGGAAAACAACGTTGGGTCCCTCAACAGATAGAGGTACTGAAAAGAAGGAAGAGATGCCAAAGAAGGGAACTGAAGAAACATCAATGAAGAATTCACTTTTGCTGCAATTTAGCTTTTGCCCAACCTGAGTAGGAAAGTTTTGATGAGCAGTGGGGCAACTTTGTTGGAAAGCTTGGGAAAGCTTTTATCAGCCATCTGAATGGGGAGGCTAGAGTAAGGAGACTGATGGCAGCCAGACGTGCCTGAGCCTTTCCTAGTTTTAACACTGAATGTCCCACATCCCTCAACTCCCCTCAGCCCCAGGCCGCTCAGGAATGGTTGGTCCTCCTACCTCCCACCTCCGATACTCAGAACACCGCCATCTGATTTACAAATAATTTTGCCAGGAAATCTGCATGAAAATCACTCATCATAATAGAAGCTAGGTTGTAGAGGGTGGAGCAAATGCAAATCTTTGATCTCTTCTGGTATTTTCCTGAGTTTCTGGACCATCTCTGTAGGTTATACTGTTTTTTGGGTTTTGGTAGCATTAGCTTTCCCTCCAGCAGAACATTACCTCACCCTTCTGCGCTCACCATAATTGTTTTGCTTTTTGATTTTAGAAACCATTTCATTCGAGGAGCATCACCTCCTAAAGTCATTATTTGGTGCCATGTGAGAAGATTCTCTGAGGGCTCTGATAGGTAGGGGCTGTGAAGCTGTGACAGAGGTGTCATTCCCACTAGAATTCAACAGTGAATTTCCACCTATTTCCACGTGGAGGTAAGTGTGAAGTATGATGGTGACTTCAGGAACGTCAGGTCCTTGGTCCTAAGAAATAAGCAGTTACTGATTTTCTCATGGGAAACCTCAAATACTCTAAGATGTGCAGCACTTATATATGCTTGCCCTTGTGTGGAGAGGTCTCTGTTTAATTTACAGTTTATGAAAGATGTTAAGCCGTGGCTATAATCCTATATGTCCTATATGCTGGTGAGAATCTGTGGCAATACCATAAAATCATTTATAGACTCCATTAACTGGAGAATGTTTTTTAAAAAGATTAAATGAAGTTAAATAACTCACTAAAAAAGGGCAGATAGGTGAAATAAAATACATTCTATTACTTAAAGATATTTGTAATAAAGTTTCATACCATTCTAATTCTTTACTACAAAATAGTCAAGTTCTAATGCCCTTACGCAAGTAAAATGAGAGCATTCATAAATTAGGATTTTGTTCGTAAAGTCAACTTCTCACTAATGTGATGAACAGTGGAGAGAAATGCATTGTTTTCTTCTGTTTTAAGCTGAATCAGAATTAAAACAATTACAAGTTAACAAAAAGTGGTATGAAACTCAAGTCAGTTAAAAAATGCACCCAATGTTTGGGGACACAATCACTATTGAATAGAGTTCATCCAAAAGTGGAAAATTCATATAAGGGTTTAATTTAGGGACATTAAACATTGGAAATAAACAGCCAGAAGCTTTTGATCTGTCAAAATAGTCTACTGTTGGTGTTCCTCAGCTGAGTCGAGCCCTCAAATATTTGAATAGTAAGAATCTTAACTGAAGTTTGTTAGTTTCTGTGTGAAGTGTGTAAGGCTTACTGGTTTCTTTCCATGTAAAATTTCATTCAAATCACCCAACAACCCTGCAAGGAAGGTACAGCTATAATCCTCTCATATTTTCATCATGAAGGTTAGGTAGCAAATACAAAGGGACATATTGTGTGGCCCACACCTTCTGAATTGGTGTCTCCGAAGGTGGGCCCAGGAATCCTCATTTTTAACAAGTTCCCAGATAATTTGTATGCCATCAAAATGAAATACACATCTAACAATTAACAGTCTGTTATTACTATTAATGGTATTATTACTTTCTTAGTGACCTTCAGGAACCAGGCAGTACCCTGCTCTTACTTTTAGCCAGAATAGATGCACCGATTTCTCAAATTACACTGTGGTGTAGAACAGTTTCTGAACATGAGAGGAAATTTATCTTAAAAGAACCATACAGAATTTGAATATATCTGGGAAGCACATTAAATCTTCCTGTGCTAATACCAGTACCTTGAATATTTAAGTGACATTAAGGAAACAGTGTTTTGTCTATAGTCTTTACATTATTTTACACAATTGGAATGACCTTAGCAGGAGCTGGAGGTAAGAGAGAGAAAGTGTATGAGGGAGAGAGAGAGAGAGAGAGAGAAAGAGAGAGAGAGAGAGAGATGCTATTTTGATCCATGGAAATGCCCATAAATGCCATTCCTGGTAAAGTTTAGGAAGAAGTAGACACCAAATTGCATGAATACCTTTGTAAGAATATCATCCAGGAGGTTTATTTAAAGACCAGAAACTAAATAAATAAATAAATAAATAAATAAATAAATAAATAAATACCAGAAACACATGGCACTAAAGAGAGCGTAAGAGTAGAGGCAGTGGAGAAAACTGGTTACCGTAAGGTTAGAGTGTTTTGGCAAAAAAAAAAAAAAAAAAAAAAAAAAATGCGTTCCTTCTTGTGGCTTGGAGAAGTAGAGCAAGTATTTTGAAACCAGGATTTTTACAAATATTTCATAGTGTGGAATGGGTTTCTCTTCAAAAAAATTGAATTAAATGTTTACTGGCTATTTTTTTTCCATAAATGTATTTACTATCATGCAAGCCAAACTTCCAAACTTGAATTTCTGAGCATATCAGTGAGGGCTGAGTGCATATGGTTTATGGTTTAAGAATTGCCACTTCTCCTGGGGTCCTGGGTGGCTCAGTCAGTTAAGCGTCTGATTATGATGCCAGAGTCCCAGGATTGAGTCCCACATCAGGATCCCTGCTCAGCAGGAGTCTGATTCTCCCCCTCCTTTCACCCCTCTCCCTGCTCCCTCTCTTTCTCTAAAATAAAATAAAATAAAATAAAATAAAATAAAATAAAATAAAATAAAATAAAATAAAATAAAATAAAATAAAATAAAATAAAATAGAATTGCTACCCTTCATTACATTGTCTTCCTGAGAGCAAAACCCACTGATGACCTGCTTCTCTTCTTCCTCTGGGCAACATGTTTTTCCTCATTTCTCTCTCCTCTGGTTCATTTCTCTGAATCTTACCCTTTTTCCAGTCACACGTCAGTTCCCCATCTCTTGTTCCCAACCAGCACTAGCCCACAGAAATTTCTCCTTTTCCTGACTTCTCATATTACCAAGTGTCTGTGCCAAAGGTTTTGGCTCATGGAGATTGTAACTCAGAGTGTTGTTGGATTGTATTTTATGTCTAAGTCCAGTTCCCTCAGCTAGGTCCTAAAAGTTGAGACCCAGAAAGAGAACATATATTACTTTTTCATTTCCAACAGAGTACATAAACAGTGTTCAATAAATATACAGTATTTTGAGTCACATCAAAAATTTTTCCCTCTACTTTTCCAGTCAAATCTATCTCTTTTGTTATTCTTGGCCAGTCATGGTGATTTTCACCTTATAACTCCTCTGATAGGATGAGGAAGAAAAAAGAACTAGCAATCACAATGAAGTTATTCATTTGTGGGAGGCAAAGTGTTAAAGAATATTATTATACTTCATACAAGAAATGTGAAGATGGTTGTATTTCAACTAATTTTGACAAGTCGGGTGGTAAGAGCCATCTACCAGCACATAGATCCCACCTATTACTTGGAGAAGCTACCTAAGAGTCAATATAAATTTCAGCTCTAAGAAGTAGCCATTTGAAATGTGGCTAATTTATAAAAATACTTTACCTAGTTAATTAGACCATTGGGTGTGTTTGACACAAAGACTGTTTGCATAATGTCAGACATTGCATACTGACATTGGCCATATGTAGGATTTATCCATCTATAGTCAAGTAATTATTTTAAATAAAAGAATGTTTTACCAAAGGAGAGTAAAGTCCCATAGACAGTGGTAAGTGTCAAAGGACAAGTGGTCAGCAGTCTTCAGGAGTTCTTACTGAGTGAGTTTGAGATCCTTGTAGACAACAAGCATTCAGGAACCATTTGAAACATATGAAAGGAGACCTTTTCATGCATTCATTTCTCAGGGCCTTGAAAAGAACATAAGCCGTGTAATGGGAGAGCTTCAGTTCAAATCCCACTTCTCTACTTTCTGGCTATGAGATCTTGGACAGGATACTCAATGCATTTAAATATTTATTTCCTCATTTGTAAAATATGCATAACAGTATTTCAGTGGGTTTTTGAAAGTAATGAGAAGAATCGATAGGTGCTTGGCAAAAGACATGGCAGGTGTTTTTCGAACGATTTCGTTCATACCTCAGTTGCCCTACATCACACAAGAAGAGACTGGCATGGACGTTATAGGACAAAGGTAATTAAAATTTACAGTGTGAGGCTCAGAGATCAAGAGACATAACTTAAAGGTTAAGAAATAATGTAAAAAAATAAATTAAAAAAAGAAATAATGTATGAATCTGAAAAATTGTGTTTTTCTACGTGTGTCTGTCATCAAGGCATGTAAAGTGAACACTTTCCTCTATGAAAAATGGCCACGAATAATACACAGCCCTAGAACACAGGGCCACAATGAGAGGCAGGCTAGAGGCCACCAATGGCCCACGTGTGCCACATGTGGGAATGCTTAGTGGAAAGCACAGGACCCACACTGGGCAACAGGGGCACGGAATCCTCCCTGAAACAGCCTCAGCTCTGAAGTTAGGTATCTCCTGAGCAGTGGGCTGGCCAGAGAAGAGGCTAGAATTTGCAACTCATGACATCTAGCCATGGTCCACCTTTCTCTCCAAACTTCCTGTGTGCCAGGCATTATGCTTTATCTAATTTAATCCCCTCAAGAACCACCTGAGGTAGGTGTTGCCAGTATCTTCAAATTACAGATGAGTAAGCTGAGGCACAGAGACATTATGTTATTGGTTTCAGGGCACAAGCCTAGGAAACTATCAGTAGGAGCTGAGCCTTGGTGGCCTGAATTCACAGGCTGCTTTCTCTGATGCTCTTGAAAGCAAAACACAGGAGATACATTTGCATGGGGACCAGTAGAGGTGCCTCATGGGATCTGGGGGAAGAGATGGCTCTACAAAAGGAAGGACATGTTGGTCAGAGAGCCAGCCCTGTGTAATTTCGTCAGTCTGGCATGCTGCTTAAATGGCATGGAATCTGCTCCCAGACAGATGCTGGCCGAGAGTAGAGTCTGGGTGATAAGAAAGGCTGTATGTGCGGTGTGGCCCAGTGACAGGGTGGGTTGTCTATTTCCAGGGCCTGGGGGCTGCTCTCCCAGACTTGACCCAGATAAGTGCCAGACATGGGAGCACAGGTGCAAGATCAACTGGTCTGCTTCTTGGGTGGAATTTTCCTGCTCAAAAAAAAAAAAAGAAAAAGAAAAAAAAATGCAGGAAAAGAACAGCTTCCTATGACCTCATTCTGCTTAAAATTCCTGGATATGTCTCTACTTCCCTTCTGGTTCCAGACTTTTTCATACTTACTTTTAGACTAAATTCAGCTTCTTTAAAAGGAAACAAGTGTCAACTTCATAAAGAAGTGGTGTTGATTCCTTTTCCAGAATAGTTTGAACTGCAGAGCCAACACTTCTTATTTAATTGATCTCTGATTCAGTTTTTTTCCCAGATGGTCAACTTCTCCTGAGAAGGTGCTTCACAGACTTTCTGAATAAGAATGACTGGGCATGTTTATTAAATTCAGTCATTCATTTATCAAAGCTGTTTACTGGGTAGGTGCTATGTGACAAGCTTTGTATTAGATATTGATTAGCAGTCCCTTGTCACACCTTCCAAATTAGTGTCTCTGGAAGTGGGCCCAGAAATCCTCATCTTTAACAAGTTTCCAGATTAATTTTATGTTCTCAAAACTTTGAAGACCACTGATTTATATTATGAACTCTTCAAATACAGAATATGGGGTTTCATGTAGGTTTGTTTCTAATCCCTAACAAATTGCCTGGCATGGTGGTGTTGATATGTAGTTGACAGTGATTCAATGAAAAAATGCATTTCCAAACTCACTGCTAGCACTGACTTAGAAGATCAAACGTATCGTCTATTATCTTTTTTTTGGAATATTTTATTTATTTGTTTGAGGAGAGAGAACACAAGTGGTGAGAGGGACAGAGGGAGAAGGAGAAGCAGACTCCTCGCTGAGCAGGGAGCCCAAAGCAGAGCTCAATCTCAGGACCCTGAGATCATAACCTGAGCCAAAGGCAGCCCTGTAACTGACTGAGCTACCTAGGTGTCCCATCTATAATTTATTCTTGTTCATACTTTTTTACTTTTTAACTTGTTGGTCTTGAGCCTAGCTGGTCAGACACCTATAAGTCAAGCATTTACTTGTTTATTTTCAAGTTCTGGCCTTTGTTTTGTTTTGTTTTGTCCAGGAATATATTGGTCAATGGGTCATGCATTTCTTTACTGGAATATTCTCAAAATCCACTTTGCATTTTTTTATTATTATTTAAAAAATCAGAGAATGTTAAGTTTGAGTTGACCTTAAAGATAATAAGTATTTCAATCATTCATCAAGTCCTTTGATTCTTCTCACAGTATATTCTTTGTATTAGATCAGAGTAACTGCTTTAACAAACAACATCAAATTTTCATTTCTTCATCACAATGAAGTTCATTTTTCACTCATATCTTAGTAGGGGCCTGTGTCATTCAGGGAACCCAAGCTCCTTCTGTCTTGTGGCTCCGTTCTTTCGAAAACCAAGGTTTTCCCTTTTCAGCCAGCAGATGGGGCAAGAGTGTGAGCATCACACATTGGAGGGTGAGGGTTGGGGGTTCAAGCACATCCTGGATGTGGCGCTTTCACTCATTTTCATCAGCCAGACTTCAGCCACTGGACCACACTTAGCTGCAAAGGAGCCCAATGTATATCTAAGTATATGACTGTATGCTCTGCCTTAGCCTCCAAGTGGCTTTAGGGCCCCCCTACAATTCTTCTGGAGATAGGGGGCTCATTATTATTATTTTTTTTTTTAGTAAAATAACATATCATCTTTGAACATCTTGGATAGTTTAGAGAGTTCTTTTGTTGAATTGAAATATATCTTGCTGCATTGGCAAGATAGCACAGTAATAAGAATATGGGCTCTGGAGTCAGACGGCTTGAGCTTGTATCCCAACTCTGAACTTTGGATTTCTTTCCTCATAAGTTAATCCATGGGTTGTGCCTGACATGAAGTCACTTCTCAATAGTTGTTACTATGAAATCTGTGTGTTCTACCCCTGTCCTCACAGAGATATATCCTTATCCATGGACATCTGAAGACATCTCTGCCCCTATTCTGGGTCGTTTCCAGAATTTTCAGCTATTTCTCACAACTATTTCTGTCATTTAGCATTACCTCTCTACCTTGTTCACTCTCAGATTGTGGTCCAGTGGGTCCATCCCTTTGAAGAATGTGGCACTCTTACAGAATATAAGATTCTAGCATGTTCTGACCAAGGCAGAGAGCAGCAAAACTATAACTTCCTCATTTTGAGTTGCTGTGTACATGTACTCATGCAGCCAAAGATCACATTAGCTTTTTCAGCCACCACTTCATCCAGTTGATTACATACTGACCTTATTTTGTACTAAAATTTTAATTTTTTATACAAAAAGTATTTTATATAAATATAATTGCTAAGCCAAGTCTCTTTCACTATTATAGGATTTTTTGGTTTCAAAAGCAGACTTTTATATCTACAGATTTCTAGTATATTCTTTTTGATCTTGTATTTTCAATCCAAAAGAAAGAGTTACTACACCCTTGGGGCTCTCCTGCTACCTAAGAGTGGTTAATACAGTTTTACTCCACACACAAGGAGAGTGATTAAGACTCATCCGTTAGTGTAAATTTCTTCGGGTCAAGAGTACACAAGAAAAACCTACTAACACCACTGGTATTTACTAAACTGTTTAGGATTTTTTTCTTTTCTATTTTCTAAAAGTTGAAAAATAAAAAAAAGACAAAACACCAGCATATCCTCCCTTGGAGACTCACACCACTTACTGTCTCAACCTGAATCTCTTTGCCCTTTTCTTCTTTGTTGGCAGAAGTTTCTGTGTGTGTGTGTTAGTGAGGACATGTGCCTTTAGGGGAGGACAAGAAGGAAGACAAAAGATGTGGTGGAAAAAGCAGGTGGATACCGCAGACACCACTTCAGGCCCAGCAGTGGGTGAACTAGCTGATCCTGAAGGCTCCTTGCAAACCTGTGATTCTAAGACTCCATGTCATTAATAAATGGATTCCAGCTCCAGTAGTCTCAGTGTACCAACCTCAGAAATGGGAACATTCTGAATTTTGAAACACTCATTCTAAGTTCTCTCTCTTCAAATCAAAAATAACATTCTTCCCACTTAATAGTTCATCTGTGATTACTACTCCTCTGTAGTGTAAGAGCCTGATCCTGGAGCCTAATCCACTGAGACCTCTGGTCTTCTCTACTAAAGTCAGTCTTTGATGATGATTTGATGCACTGGGGCTTTCAATAATAATAGTGGCAACAATAACAGCAATACTAATAACTAATACTGATCAAGAACATACTGTGTGTCAGGAACATACGACATGGTACTATCAACCACAGGGTATAGAGGAAACTGAGACAGAGAAAACTGAAGTAATTTGCCCAGGGTCCTGTAGTAGCAGAGCTAGCTAAATACACACCCTAACTATAGAGTGCAAACCCCCTTTCACCAGTTACAAAGGCCCTACCATTTCCCAGCACCAGAGGCTTTGGGCTTAGCTGCTCAACTACCAGAGTCATGTCTCAGGCCATATGCCACTCATACCATTTTGTGGACACATTTCACTAATTCGCCTGACTCTGCCATATTGTGCTTCAACTTAGTGCCTATTAACCTAGCATTTGGTAAGAAGCTGAAATGGTATTTGGGTGTCATTTCAGAATGATCGGCCCCAAGCCCTGGGCAACACTGGAATTAGTGGTGCTTCAAGGAAGACAAGAAGAGATACTGTAGCATGTTAACATGACGACTTAAAAAAATTCCTTACAGAGCCAAGGCCACTAATCCTTTCAGCTGAGCTGGAACTGAGGGTGGGGAAACCCCACGAAACAGAACAGTGCAAGCACCTCTTTCCATAGCCCACATGCACAGCTGATTTCTGAGAACTGACTTGAACTCATTGAGGTTTCATGATGAGCTGCTGGATGACATCCGGCACTAACCCAACCGCTAATCTCAGATCTCATAGCAACACAGATCCCCTGCAACCCAAAATAGTCTTACCTCGAGCTCTTTTCACTTCTTATCACTTGAGCAAGAGCCTGTGTGAGGAAGGCATCTGTCAGCTGACAGCAGCTGGTTTGCAGAGAACCAAGTGGATGTGTGGCCCATCCCATTCAATTGGGCACCATCTATCAGCAGCCTTAACGCTTCCACGTTTCCAGCCAACTCCACCTATGCAGATTTCCTCTTATCCAAGAGTCCACTGGACTTTCTCAAATTCACTTGCACATGTGATGTTTTTCTAGGGCTTAAAATGGAATGAAATCCCCTTTAATCCCAACCCTTCTCCACTTTATTTGGTTTCTTAACATTTTCCTTTTGTAGAAACACATCGAAGGCTAATCCCCAAGACCTTGAGAGAGATACACATAAGAATAGCTTTTTGACTTTGCCAGAGGATCTTTAGCTTGCCTGAAAAGCTTGGATATCATCTGTTTACAGCTCCCCGCGTCTTCATCCCTTGGCCTCAGTTAGAGACGCGGCTGCCATAAAGTGGATTACTCCTGATAAAGGGCACAGTGTCCACTATAATAACATCGCTTCCATCTATGACAGCTGTGGGACCCGCAGCCTAAGAACACTTTGTTTGAATTCTTATCTCAAGAAAACTCTCTGGGTTCGCCCAAGAGCAATTTACATCGGCAGAAGAAATCAACAAAAAAACACTAACAGAGTATATTGGGATTTCTTGTATTTTATATGATAAAAAACCAATAATAATTTTTATATTATGTATATTTCAATCACCTAAATGAGTGGTTCCTGCATTATATGTACTATAAGAAATCCACATGAAAAAATCCTCATCCTTCCCCTAACCTCTGCCAAGCCCCCTTTAAGTGGTCATGTGGAACCTTCCATACTTTGTGGTTGAAAGGGGTTGAGGAGCCATATTTTTTCTCTGCAAGTCCCATATGCTCTTGCTTCCAGGTCAAAACAACCAAGGATATGCCCTACTTTGTTTTTTTCAGAGTTGAATTTAAATTATACCAAAAGAGTTCTTCAAATTCTGAACAAAGACCATTATATGAGAATCTGCTCAGAAAGACCAAGTGAACTGCTATATTGCAGAGCCACCAAGGGTTTGGTACAATTCAACTCAATTTGTGAGCAATCGTTAATTGTTTACTAAGGACAAACCATTTGTTTCATTTAAGAGGGTTCTCTCCTGCCTTTGAAGCAAATTTAAAGGAGGAGAAGGAGAGGAGGAGGATGGAAAAGAGGAGGACAGCCAGGGGAAGGGAGGAGGAGGGAAAAGGAGAAGACACTGATGATGATGACGATGACGACGACGTCACCACCTGCTAAGGAATCAAAAGGTAGATCTATTGGTCCTCCCCTCCCCCTGCCTTCCAGCCACCCGATCTCAGGTGTTGTCCCCCTGTGGTGCTCACCAAGTCAGAAGAACATAAAACAGTAGGACCCTCTGAACTGCCCACCCCAGCAATACTCCCAAGTGCCATCCTCCCCAAGGATTGGAAGGGAACCCATATTTACTGAACTCTGGCACTTTACTGCCTTAGATGCACAGTTTCATCTAATTCTCAAACAAACTTATGACGTAGGCAGTGTTATTCTCCTTTGTATTGATCAAGATTAAGAAGTCGAGAAACTCACCCAGGGTCACAGGGCTGACAAGCCAGAAGCTGGCATTCCAATCTGCACACCTGGACTGCCACACCTAGGCTTGTCCCATCCTCTCCTGCACACTGTATCCCTGTTCTGCCAGGAGATGGGTGTAGTGTCTCCTTTCCAACGTGGCTGGAAAGCTTGGCCCAATCGGAGTTTCCAATGTGAGTCCCAAACATGTGTATTTTGCTTTCATAGGTCACTTTTCCCAAAGCGATGTGGCTGTGCACTTAGACATTTCTCACCACCTAACATAAGACTGACCATCCCTGAGGTATTAAGCACTAACCTCACAGCTACCTGGATATGCTGGCACCACACAGATCAAAGAACTCTTCATTGAGAAAAGCAGATATGGGTTTCCCCTGCTATCTGAAAGCAGGGCATTCCTCTGAAACCTTTCGTAAGGCAACATGACATAGAGCAAAGAAATGATTACAATCAATCCATCAAGGTATTTTTATCATTAGTTTACATGGAAAAAAATTTGAGCATTCCCAGACCCCCCAAAAATAACCTCTCTTAGGCTTTTCTAGAAAATACCTTAGGACACATTTAGCTAATGGATGCACCGAATAAATCGAGAGAAAGCACAGATGCTCACAGACGCAGCTCAAGGCTCTGGTGGCTGGATGCTGAGTGTGGTTCCAGGGCAAAGAGCTTGGCAGGGCCACTCTCCCTGCTTGCGGTGTGCATTGCCTCTGTAAGGCTCACTGCAAAACAAATCCTGAACCCTATTTTTGATTTCCACCTTTTCCTGTAAAAGCGAAAATCCTATTCAAATGTCTTTCAGTGAGAGAAAGCAGGCAGTAACGTAGGTCTTTCGTACAAGTGAGGTGGCGTAATGCAAACTACGGAAAAGATGGGAAATTGATGAAGACAGCTTTCATATGATTTGGTGATATTGGTTTAAAATATCTCTGCTTTTCATTTCTGATCAGATCATAAAATGTTATCATGCATGTTGGCACTTTGAACTGTGAGTGTGAGGTGCCTTTTTTATGAAGTAGGAGACTCTCCCTGGGTATTCATAAACCCTTTAACTGAGATGAAAGAAAATCTCCCCAAATTGTTGACTGTGATGTGGTATTTTTTTTTTAAAGGTAGGTGTCAGGGAAAGGATACACCATCACAATCCATATTAAGGAGAGGGAAAAGGGATTGGAGACAAGAGCAAGTAAACTGAGTGCTGACTGTGCCAGCCATGTCAATTAGCCTTGACGCCGGCTAAATTTATTTTCTTTCCACTGTTTCAACAATCCTGCAACATAAAAACATTCTACACCCCACCACAACCATCACCACCCCCACACCATCACCACCCCCACCCCCACCCCCACCCCCACCACCCCCACCATCCCCACCACCACCCCCACCACCCCCACCATCCCTACCACCACCACCACCACCACCACCACCACCATCATCACCCCCACCACCACCACCACCATCACCACCACCACCACCACCACCACCATCAACACCACCAAAACTCAAGGAGGAATGCTTTGTCTTGTCTCCAGTGGCCACTGAGTGGTGCAGCTGGGATTTGAACAGCAATGTCTTTCTTCCTGGGCTGTTTTCACTACAGTGTACAATCTCCTAAAAAGCAGGGCTCTGTTTTGGTCCTGGGGAGTTAAAGAGTGAGAAAACATACCCCTGTTTTCACCTCAGGAGGCTTACATTTTAATTAGGAGGCAAACTGTTTTAAAAAGTCAAGAGCAGGGACACTTGGGTAACCCAGTGGTTGAGCATCTGCCTTGGGCTCAGGTAGTGATCTCAGGGCCCTGGGATCGAGTTCTGCATCAGGCTTTCCACAGGGAGTCTGCTTCTCCCTCTGCCTATGTCTCTGCCTCTCTCTCTGTGTCTCTCATGAATAAATAAATAAAATTTTTAAAAAAAATCAAGAGCAACATATGCTTGCAATAAGCACATGGCAACAAAACTACAGGAGCTCAAGGAGCCATTGGTGACAGGGTTTTAGTAAAAGATGGAGATTTGAGTGAGCCTTGGAGGAAAGCTGATGACTTAGAAATGGAGAAGAGGCCAGCAGCTGTCCAGGAGAAGGGATCATCCTGAGCTAAGAACACAGTTGCTGCACTCGGGAATGAGGCAGGTGGCGGTGGTAGTTGCTGCTGTTTCCAGGAGTGCGCGCAGACGGAATTGAGAAGTGTCCCTTTGGAAGGTACGTGAGGCCCTTGCTCCTCAAAGTAGGGCCTAAACACCAGGGCCACCACCGCCATCTGAGAGCATGTCAAAAATGCAGAGTCGGGCCCTGCACCAGACCCATTAAATCAGAATCTGCATTTTCACAAGATTCACCGTGAAACTTGGAGGCATGTTGGAGTCTGACAAGAACTACTCTAGAGAAGCAGATCTGGTCCTCTCGTCTTCCTTCTCTTAGATCCCAAAATAAGACCAAAGAGTACAGAAGCCTTTTTCTGCTCTCTGTCCCATTCTTTCTCTTTCTATAGTGGCCCAGGTGGCTGTCGGTGACCTCAGGGACTTGAGTGATGCTTCCTTTTTACTGCTTTGCCTAAAACCCAACATCCTCTTTCTGTAACTTCTGTGCATCACTGTCTTCTTCCTTTGCACTGGCACGCACTGATCTGTGAATGTCACACTCGAGAATGTGGAGCAAATGCATTTTGCACACAAATATCTACAAAATGGAACAACTCAATTGCCATCCCAGGAGGCAGCCTCAAACTACCAGCCCATTTGTAAAAGCAGCTGACCTGTGCATAAGAGAATGTTCTGCGTTAGCATCACCCATTTTAAGCAGTGGGGGTTGAAAGGGCCTTGCTACCCACAGTGGGACCATTTGGAAACAGAGCACCTGGGAGACAGAGAGGCAGCCTCAAAGTTTGGGCTCTGCCTTCTGGTTTACCCGAATTGGACTATCCAGTCCCGTGGATTTTTTCGATCTTCAGACTTGAGACCACAACTTCCATGTGGCAAGATGCTAGGTTTAGGGGAAGCTCGGCGGGGGGAAGGCAGGGCAGGGAACAGAAATATCATACACATAAATTGGGGGCATTTTTGGTTTCCAATTTCTACTTTTGGCACTCCCATCTATACAACAAGAACAAAATTGTACAAACCAGGGACTCTTCTTAGATCCTTCAGAGATCACAGAGCAAACCACTGACCCCCAAACTGGAGAGACAGGCAGATGGATACAGACTCTCAGCTCACTAGGAGCAGAAGGCTTTGAAGAATCTGGTACCAGAGTCAGAGAACCCAGACTGTCATTCACAAATTGCTAGAGACTCTATGTGGGTAAGTTTAAAAATGCAAAACTCCCAGGAGACCCTGTCTGGGGGGTGCTCCCCAAATTTTTGTGAGTTTTACCTCCAGGAGCTCCATTAGGTTTCCCAGGATGGAAGCAGAGAGCTCCCTCGCTACTTCTTGTAGAGGGAGTGGAAAAGTAGGCATTTTGAGGTGCTCCCAGAGCCCTTCATTCTCTTTAACAAGCCCTGCCCACAAGGGTAACTATTTTTACCAGAGCCTGACCCACTGGGGTTTTACCAAGGGCCTAGCCAACCTAGAGAAGGGAAATACCCAAGTCAGGTCCAATAAGAGACCAAAACCTAGTCCTAAGACTTCAGAATGCTGTTGCAAACCCCACATCTCACCAACACAGCAATAATGCCCCTGATAATAACAGAAGATCGCAGCGACAAGAACTGCAAGCCTCAGAGTCCAATGGAGGCGTCACTCGGAGATTTTAGCCTCTGACAGCCTAATTCCTCACCAGATAAAACCTCACGCTAAATGCTTATTTATATAAATGGGGGGAATCTCTATTGAAGGTAGCTACTTGACCAGATGTCATTTCTGCTCACCCAGCAAAATGTTCTGGGTTTTCTGCTTAGAAATCAAACAAAGGATGGAGAGAAACAGCCACAGGGTTTTAGGATTTGGGGAGGAAGGAAAATCACCTTCCTGCAGGCTCTGCCCTCTTTGAACTTGACAGTTGCCATCTCGCCATAAGCAATGATTTATCTGTATTTCTCATCATCCCACTTCAGCTGATATTTTAGAGATTACGGAATCCAGTGGGCTTATTCGTTACAAGTCATCGAGATGTCTACGAAAGTTTTCCAGTTTATTGTGGTCATGAGTCAGTTCATTAATGCTGGATATTTATAGTGATAACTTTATCTTGACAAATCTTACCTGTTCAAGTTTTTCTCCAGTCTCTTTGCCCAACCTGCCTGCCAATGTGTGGGTGTCATGGGAAAAGAAGTTCCTGGGAACAAAGGCCATCTATCTTCTAGTTTTGATTTTACCATACATTTGTTGTATAATCAAGGGGAAGACACATAGCCTTTTGGGGACTCAGTTTACCCAGAAGTGAAAGAGGATAATAATGGCTGACCTATTTCAGCCCCAAAGTCAAGATCAAATAAAATCACAAGTTATCATATCAATGCACACTATTAATGTCCACGAGTCTATAAGGGCATATATATATATATATATAACATGGTGAGAGTAAGAAAAACAAATCACTGAAGTTAAATGTAATTTAGATGCAACTTGAAGTCAGTCTTCTGAAAGTATGAATATCGTAGTAGAAACCATGCATTTCTCTGTTTCACGTTATTTTTCTGATTTCTGTACCTTATCCTGAGAGTCTCCATTCCGTCTCCTTTTGTACCCCTCTATAGAGCTCCACTTATGTTTTGAAGGTGTTTAGGGAAAAAGAGAAAAATTTGCAAACATCTTTGGGGCACTCTAGCCAGCTGAAAATGGGCTGTATGTGGATTTTCTCTAAAAGGAAACCAAATAAAACAGTCTTGACATGGCAAACAAACAGCCATCCTGAGGGCAATATTTTTAGGAGCTAAGTGTAAATGAAACAAACAAACAAAAATCCATGGTGATTTTCCCCAAAAAACATAAAAGAAACTAAAAAACACATTTCTCATCCCAAATACAATTTGAATCGTACTAAATTGAAAACAATTGTGCAAAATATTGGAGCCATTTGAGGATCACATCAGGCATCTGCCTAAAAATCTTAACCACTTATATGTAACACACAATTACTGGGTCGCTGAGCAAGAATAAATCATTCCAGTGATCCAGGAGAGGACAAAATTGGAAAAACACAGCATTAGTCACAAATCCCCAGGCATGTGTCATGAAGGCAGACTTGTGAGAGGGAAGACACTAGGCTTAGGATTGGTTCCTACTGTTTACATGCTGGTGGGATGAAGGAGATGTACCAGGTCTGAGAGCCCTGTGTATGGTCTGGGACTTGACCTACTTGATTAAACGAAGAAAATGGATTCATGCCAGGACTATTCATGTCTTCGAAATAATGTGGGCTGAAACACAAGTTCTAACAGGGCTATGAACTGCGAATCAAGTGTTAATCACTTTGCCAGTGGGTTTGGCTTTCTACACCTACTCTCTGGTAGGCAGAGAGCACAGATGTTAAGAAATTCTGGAGTCAGACAGTGCACTTCTGAAGCCTCTCTGCCTCGATACCTTCATCTAAAAAAGTGTGGTCATGAAAATAATAGTATTCAACTCATTGGGTTGCTGTAAACATTAAAAGAGACAACCCATGCAAAACAAAATGCCTAGATTTGTGTCCTGCCCATAAGGGTTATTGTTGCACATTCGCTTCTCTCTCCATTCTACTCCAAGACCTCCAGCTATCCTCCTTCTGTCTTTGCAATCCCACCTGGCCTCAAGATAATATCCAATAGCCTATGTTCTAAGCATGTCCCAATGAAAGCCTCTTTATCACTTCCCCCAGTTCAATTATATAAACACTTTGCTAGAGCACCACTTTCCAACTCTAATGTGCATATGAGGGTCCTGGGGGATCAAAATAAAAAGCAGACCCTGATTCAGTAGATTTGAATGTATCCCTAGGAGATTTTGCATTTCTTTTTTTTTTTTTAATTTTTCTAGTTATTTATGATAGTCACAGAGAGAGAAAGAGAGAGAGGCAGAGACATAGGCAGAGGGAGAAGCAGGCTCCATGCACCGGAAGCCTGACGTGGGATTCGATCCCGGGTCTCCAGGATCGCGCCCTGGGCCAAAGGCAGGCGCCAAACCGCTGCGCCACCCAGGGATCCCGATTTTGCATTTCTAACAGGCTCTGATGCTGTAGGTCTCTGGGCCACACTTGGAGTAACAAACACTAGGTAATTGGCTATCCAAACTGACCAACATTTTAGGGGGTGGGCACTTGAAGATTGAGTTCTTCAGCAGGATACTAATCGTCTATAACCTACAAGCAATCAGATCCTCTTTCAGTTATGGAATCCAGTTGCCAGATGGATGTTTCACATGGCTGCATTTGTTTGCATGCAAAATTTACAATTAATTACATTAATTCAGACTAAGGTTTTGAGGATGAATGCCCCATGTGTGACCCAGCAGGGAGAAATTTTACATCTAAAGAAGCTTGGTAAAGGATACCATGTGAGGCTAAATATTTTAGATTGATATAGGTAGGAGGAAATATACTTTGTTGGCAGCCTGGAAATTACAAGGCAGGCATTTATAATGTCAAGCCATTCTGATGGCTAGTTGGCTAAAATGAGTGGTAAATAAAGGCAATTTTTCTTCCATCAGTATAGAAATACCGGTTAAGTAACATCCTCCAAAATTCATGTCTACCCAGAATCTTATTTGGAAATAGGGTTTTCTTCAGATGTAATTAGTTAAAATGAGGTCATACTGAATTACAGTGGACCATAACCCAATCACTGGTGTTTTAATAAGAAGTGACACAGAGAGATACAGAGGGACGGATGCAGAGAGGACTACAGGATGATAAGACACACGGGGAGAATGCCCCGTGACTATGGAGACAGAAACTGAAGTTATGCTTCCAAGATCCAAAGAACACCAAGAACTGCCGGCTACCACCAGAAGCTAGGAGAAAGACATGGAATAGTTCTTCCCTCAGAGGCCCCAAAAGGAAGCACATCTGAAGACACCTGGATTTTGGACTTCTAGCCTCCTGAACGTAAGAGGATAAATTTCTGTTGTTTAAACTATTCTGTTTGTCATCATTTGTTACATTTGTTACATTCTCCCACAAATAAACCATCTGTGGGGGACAAGGTCAGCCCAGTTGCCAAAGGAGCGTCTGGAGCTCAATGTTCAAAGGTTCTCTCCCCTTTTTAATCTCTGGTTGCTGAGGTGGTGATGGAAAAGTTAGGTGCATATAAGGGGATACTGCCAACGTGGGCATCCTGGCCTCCTCTGCTCTCTTGGATCAATAGTGACAGGGGAGAAAACAAGAGGTGGCCTATTCCTCCTTGGCTCAAGGATTAATTCCACTGGAGTAAAGACAATTGAATGTTTCTAAAAGTGGATTTGACTAGTTGCTCCCTTTCACATCTGGCCACATTGCCCAAACACAAACACCTCCATGTAGTTAGCTCTGTGGTGAGGCAGGTAGCAAATGTGATCTAGTGGTGGAGGAAGCACTGAATGAAGCCTCCTGAGGATAATGCCCTTGGGCATGATCTAATGGAAGGTGATGAGAGATGCTTAGGAGACAAAGGAGGACTTGGTTAGTGAACAGAATGGAAGTGGTCCAATCCGTCAGTGCTATTTTAATCTTCTTGTAGGCACTTTGGCTTGGTGTTTCTTGTCTCTGCATGGATGCCGAAGCTTGCCTCCTAGGCTTTCACAACCTCAGACAACTTGGAAACTTTTGCTTTGACTAGTGAGGAGCCTGAGATCCACATTTATCTCAAGAAAACATACTCAATTAAGGAAAACATACTCCCCACCCATGATTATTCTATATTCAGTAACACTGGTTAAACATAGGCCTCCTGCCAAAAAGGCTCCTCAAGTCTTCAGTCTGTTTAAACAAAATGAGGAAAATGCCTAAAATTATTCTTTTTCCCATTTCCAGCCCAGTGCATTTATGGTTTAAGGCAATACAATGCATTCAGAAAGCACCTTTTATCTACAGAAATTAAAATATCCTATTGAGATGCTCTAAACGCACTGCTAATCTGCCAAGGTTGGATGCAAATTACATCACCAGGTACTTCAGGAGATTATCAACATGAATATGTGCATCTGAGGAAGTTTAAGTCCCATCTTCCGTCCAGCAACAAAACTAAACAATAGTTTCAGGTTTAGAGTTGAAAGAACTTTCTGAGTTCAAGATCTGCCAGTTACCAGGGACATTGAGAACCATTCTAAAGTCTCTGAGCCTCAGCTTGTCGTACATAAATAAATTGCTCCTGAATTTGCAGAGAAGTCTTTATAACAGATTTATAAGTCATATAGTAGATCATCTAGCCAACAAATGATTCAGATTAGTTTTCTGAATGCACAGATGGTGAAGAAAGAACTTCACTTTGAGTAGCTTCAACATTTTCATTGTTTATGAAACCATTTTCTTTTCTGTAGGAAGTTCCTCTTTCTCTGATTTTTTTATGTGGCCTGAACTATATTTAATCTGGTACCAGCCTATCTCACTTTTTACCAAATATGGACTGACTCACAACATGCTCTATAACTGTTATCTGGATCTAGTCTCATATCTCTAGAGTTCTCGGCCCACTTTCATATCTAACCATATAGACAATTAGGACAATAGTTAAGCTTTAATTCCAGAAGATTCTAGTGTTGCTGGAGCTTGAACAAGAGTCTCAGGATGCCCTGGTGATTCAAATTCCCATGCCTTAGCCATCATCCATAAGGTGGATCATCACTCAGCAATATGATATAGAACAACAAAAACAACAAAATATTTTGATTATTATGTTAATAAAATAAGATATTCTATTTGGATAACTAAAAATTCCAAAGCGCTATACAAAGTATCAAAAATTGAGTGGAAAAAAAAATGAGTGCATTCTTCATTTAATAAGAACTTTTTGAGCAAAGGGACCTGGCTGTGTTCTCCTATAGCATACTTTTCAACCTTCTAGACTTATCTCTATCACTTCAGTTTTATGTGAGACTCAGTATCTTCAGAGCACTGAGGATGCCTATATTTATTCCTTCAATAAGTATTTTTTGAGCACCTATTATATAACTAGTCATCTTCTAAGCATTAGGTATAGCACAGAGATAGACAAGAAAGTCAGAATCCTTACTCTCATGGAACCTCTAGGAGTGGAGACCAACAATGAAAAAAAAACACCTAATATAATGTTTCTAAATTGGTTTAATACTATTAAGAAGACAAGGAACAAAAACAAACAAGAGAAGAGCAACTTCAGATAGTCAGTTTGAGAAGGCATCTCCAAAGAGAGCTATTTAACCTAAGATTAAAGGATGAGAAAAAGATCTGTGTGCCAAAGACCTGATAGGAAGAATGTTCTAGAAAGAGATATTTGCCTATGGTGTGAAATAGCAGCTGAATGGAAAGATATGCAGCTTCAATGAGGTGAGTGGGGGGAAAGAGGTGAATGGGAAAGTTAAAATAGGGGCCAAGGGTAACATTCTACAAGGCCCTGCACGGGCCACGTTTGTGGATTTTATTCCAAAGTTGACAGCAAGCCATTGGAAGAAGTGAAGACACAAGTGTGACATAATTTGATGTATATATCCAGAGAATCACTCAGAGTTCTGTGAGGAAAATGAACAAAGGGAACAAAAACAAAAACAGAGAAACAGTTATAGAACCATTGCCGTGTTCCAGGCAAAGCCAATGTATTCACACACAAAAAACGAAGCAAAACAAATAGAGCTGAAATCTTTTGGAGTTTACAGAACAGGACTCACTAACGGGTTAGATGGTGGTGGAAGGAGGGATGAGAAAAGAGCAGAATTCGGATTTGTCTATTTCTGTGTCCCCAGCCCTTATCATAACGTCTAGCACATAGTAAACACTCAATAAGCATGTTCAGAATTGTTTGATTTTCTCCTGTCAGAGCTAGGTGTCCCAAACTGTGATGACCACAGAAAGAATGGAAGAGTCTAGAAAATAGATAAATAAAAAGAGACTCTAGAGAATGAATCAAGGGAAAAATGGACACAAAGACTTCCTTTTAGTGAAGCTGGTAATGACTTTACTGTCAGCAGATCAAGATTAAAATCTTCCTTTACGTCTCTCCCTGCAGGTGGCTTTCCAATAAATGTCTAAGGATGTCCTGGGCCAGTAGAGACCGGATTGAATACTGCAATGGCGAATAAGGGATGGGACTGTATATAGAAAAGATATTTTTAAAGTTATCTGTGATTTAGGAAATAATTTTTCCTCATTTCCTTGGCTGAGTTTGAAGAGAGAGCTTAAGAATAAAGAAAAGACCATGAAGCATATAGTCTGAAAATGATAGAACCAAGTGATTTTGTCTTGGTACATTGATTCAGATGTTACAGAGGGCATCTTGTGAGCCCTGAGTAGCCCTTGGTATTATCATTGATGTCGCATTCATGCACAGACATGTTCCTTTTCAATAAGACTACCAAAAAAATCCCCTGAGATAGGCAATGTAACCCTTGCAAAGATTTTAAATGGAAAGCACAAATAGTCCCACATTTCAGACTGATGAGCTTAAGTAAGAATAGTTGAGGGTCATCCATATTAAATACTATATAAGTGATAGCAGACATCCAAACTTTGATTGGCACCCATGGTTGAATTCAGGCTCTCTTAAAAATTCTGACATTATTGGAAAGGGGTTTCAAGCACCCATATTCCTCCCTAGTCTGTCTTCCAAGATTCAATTTATAGGCCATTTAAAAAAAAAATCTTGCTGGCTCTTCATATACTTTCAAGTGATGCTTCAAAAAAATCCCCTCTAAGTGAACTTCAAACTAAAGCGTACTTGCTTTTATGCTAATGTCATTTGGGGTCTAAAAATGTCGTTGACAACTTTCATGTTGCTCTTTCTCCTCTGGCTGCAGAACTGGCGTCTCCTGTATGTGACTGATGGATAGTCTTTGCTCCCAGAACAAGCCACATCATATACATCTCAATTCTACTCAATAAGCACAGAGATGCACTTAGGTTCTCTTCATTCTCTGTCTCTAACTATAGCTCTTTCCCTGTTCTCTTAGCCAAATGTTATCTGAAATATTGACAGCTTCAAAAAAATATATCTATTTATTAAAGGATGGCCCAGCTATTGCTGGGCTGAGAGGACATGAGAGAAAGGCTTTGAAATGGAAAGGAAATAGAATTCTAGAGCATTGGCAAGTGGCATCAATAAACACTGCCCTAGAGACTGAAAAGTCTTTGGGAAGGTCCCTCCAATCAGGTGTCTGGCTTCTTGTTCTCTCTACTCCACGGCCAGCTCTGAAACTCCCATCTTCTCCAGAGGTGCATTGGGTTCACAGATGAGCACAGCATGGGAACAATTTCCTTGGTGGAATATATAAAAGGCCACTCACCTTTCTTGTGGCAAAATTTCTAAGAATGCCCTGGGCCTTCTTACTGTGCCTCACAACTGTCCCCTCTCCCCTAACCAGGAGTGAGAATACTGAAGGTTTTATACAGTCCATTTATTTTATGGAAAGTCCATAACAGATATCTTATTTCTTTCTGACCTCCTACCCCTTCCCCAGGTAGAATCAATGGCTCCTTTCTTTGGATCACTTGGCACCTGTACTTACCCCTTTACCCTCCTACACACAATAGTATTTTTTTTTTTGGCACTCAATCATATGTACTATGTTGATTGTCTTCCCCCGCTAGTCTCCTTAAGAGAGGAGACTAAGATTTATTTGTACTTTTATTCCCAAATGCATGATATAGTTGCTATTTTGGTGTCCCACTCCAATGGAAGGATCAAGAAAGATTCTCCACTCTATTAAACCCTGTTAAATCCTGCTTCTTCGGGGTCCTGTAAAGTAGGAAAGCACAAAGCAAAAAGAGACATTCAAACACATCCATTCTTCACTGTTCCAGATCATCAAAAGGAGTGTGGAAGTTTTTATGGGACCATACATAACACATAACACTTTTATCCCGTCCATGTTGTCCCAGCCATGGAACAAAAAGGAGAAATGTAGGAGGTCTTGAGACTCCTCCATGCTGAGTTGGGGACAATCTGCTTCTGGCTGTTGAAATTCTGCAAGGTCAGACCCCCTGCCACAACCATGGAGTGATTGCTTGTCCCTTGTTGTTGTGTTTGTCAGGTAACACCTGATCTTAGCATTCTTTCCTCTGCAGCTACAGAGGACCCAGTGGCTTTCATTTATCTAATGTGAACTTTCTTGAGTTCAACCAATCCTATGCATGAATTTTAAGCAGCAAACTCAGAAACCTAGAAGCAATGCCATTATTTCCAAAGAACAACCTCAGTCAACTAAAGTCATTACCTTCGAATGTCAAATTCCTGAAAATACAGGATTTGAACCTATACTGCAGAATAATTTATTGGATTACCAGGGCTACTAACAAAACCTTCTAATCTAATCAGCATTACAATCTTTGGTCAGAGGCAATGTAATCCTTTCAAAGTGATTTTTCTGGGATAATGACCAGTAACTTTGGTGAATGAATGAATGAATGAATGAACGAACGAACTAATGACTGGCATCTAAACTGGCTCAATTTTCCCTCTTCCACTTAGTACTCTGCATAAACACTTCCTTTGGCGTCATGTGCTACACAGCCCGCATCACAATCTGATTTTATTTCTAGAAGACAACAAATGTAAGGAAGAGACTTGGCTGATGGTATCACAAAAATGCATCAGAGGAGTTTTAGATAACTCCCAAAAGATGACTCTTTGAAGTCACTACTTTTCAATCAGGAGAAGAGTTGAAGTTTTTATTCAACCTTTCAGAAGAGTAGGGGTTGATGGTTTATAGTACCTGTCCCAGAAAAATATCAAAGTACATTTAAGGAAATTTTAACCACAAAAAACTTTTAAATATATCTTTCTCCATAATTTCAGAATCTAAATGATTCTAGAACACATCACTTTACTCATGGTGCCATGTCTTTTGTCACCTATGTGGTTAATTCCTCTCTACGGAGGTCTTTTCTCTTTCTTTTCTTTTTTAAAGATTTTATTTATTTATTCATGAGAGACACACATATATAGAGAGAGAGAAAGAGAAGCAGGCTCCCTGCAAGGAGCCCGATGTGGGACTCGATCCCAGAACCCCAGGATCATGCCCTGAGCCAAAGGTAGATGCTCAACCACTGAGCATGCTCTTTCTTTCTTTCTTTCTTTCTTTCTTTCTTTCTTTCTTTCTTTCTTTCTTCTTTCTTTCTTTCTTTCTTTCTTTCTTTCTTTCTTTCTTTCTTTCTTTCTTTCTTCTTTCTTTCTTTCTCTCTCTTTCTCTTTCCTTCCTTCTTTTTCTCTTTCTCTTTCCTTCCTTCTTTTTCTCCTTCTTCTTTCCTTCTTCCTTTCTCCCTTCCTTCCTTGCTTTCTTCCTTCCTTTTTATTTCTCTTTCTCTTTTTCTCTTTATTTCCTTTCTTCTTCTCCCCTCTCCCTCTGTTCTTCTCTATTTTCCTCTCTTCCTTCCCTTTCCTTCCCTCCTTCTTTTTATTAGTCACTAGACTTAGATATATTCATAACCATTTAATATAGTCCTCACAACAATGAAATATAAATAATGTATGTAGTTATTTTATAATTTGGGAAACTGAGTCTCAGAGATATTAGTAACTTGCCTAAGGTAACAATAGAGCCTGAATTCAAACCCAGGACTGAAAGAGTCGAAGATTAGTAGTTTATTTTAGTGGTTTGTTTCTTAACTACTACTGTTGAAAAACAGTAATGTCTTTTGGGGGTTATTAAAAGCTAATTTTAAAGCTAATGCAGAGAAAGAAAAAACCCTGAAATATATAAATCAGGAATACAGCATATTTTTATAGCCCCAAGCAAAAGATAGAGCAGAGAAAAAAGAACTGAACAAGGATTAAACGTTAGTTTCTTCAAGACTCTTCTTGATGTATTATAAAAATTGATCATGTGTCCCTAAAAGCCATAATATAATTATCTGGATGCAATCATTTGACAATGAAATGCAATTCTTCAAGTCTACTTTGATATTCAAGGACAGCAACGATGGCCTCCAGGGACAGAGAATAAAAATACAGACAGAGACGTGTGAAAGGACATCATTTACAGAGTAATCCAAGATATTTCACTGCCGGTTTCCCAGCTGACTCCTTATCAATTAGCATATGTTCCTCCAAAGATAAGAAATGGAATGTTTGGGTTTCTGTTTAGGGATTTCCAGTTGGACAGATGGTGGGTCAAGTGATTGGATGCTCCTAGGGTGGGTCCAAAATCCTTAACTAACTGGCCTAAAATGTGATCTACAGGGTCTGGGTCTCTGGTCTCCTAGGCTCATCTCCAGCACTCCTGTCTGGCTTTCCATTCTCCTCCACCACTTTCCGTGCCCCTCCACCACTTTCCATACTTTTCCACCATACCTACTGTCTTATTTCCAAGGTCCTATGCCCAGGCTCCTTCTGTTTCAGGATCTTCACATTTTTACTGCATTTCCTTGGCTCATCCCACTCTCCCATTCCTTCTCTCCTATCTAACCTCTTGTCACCCTCTCTTATTTATTTTTCGTGTCACTGCTTATACTTTTCTTAGGTCCCCCAGATAGCATGGGCCATGGGTGGCCTCTGCCCCAGGTTGAACACTTGCTAGTTCCACACACTGTTGCAAATGCTTTACATGTGCTATCTCATTAATCCTGACAACAACCTTTGGAGGGAATTACTCCTATAGTTCCATGGCATAACTGGGAAGACTGAGGCATGAGCGATTAAACAATTGGCCCGCTATCGCAGGGCTGGTACAGGGAAGAACAAGACTTGAGCCTCCTTGTTGGATTCCAGAGCCCATCATTCTCAACCACTCAGCTAAACTTCCTCTCTTAGGAAACCCTACATGCTCACTCCTGGCACTTATCCTCATAATTATTTGTGAAATTATTTGGTTTCCTTGTCCATCTTTTGTACTATATCTTCTGTAAGAGCAAGATCTAAATTTCTATGGTAGCACCTACATCTAACATTGTGCCTGGAACATAGGAGGTAGCCAATAAATATCTGAAGAGTAAACAAATAAATAGATGATTAAATGGAGGGGCAGATGGATGGCAAGATGAATGACTTTGGTGACTTATGTCTTTAAAAACATGGTACCTATGAATTTTGGATTTTAAGCTTTACACGTAAACAAAAACCCTGTCCCTGCAGTAGCCACGTTATCATCTTACACAAAGTGCAGGATACTTGGGGCTACATATTTTGGACAGACTAGGTCTTGGTTCACCTCAAATTTATTTTTTCAGTGGGAAGCACTGGTGTAGGAGGCCCAGATCCAGCCAAACGTTTGAGAGGTCAACACGTTACAAAACTGGCGTGGGGCAGACAAAGGGTAAAATAAAATGGTAGGGTATTTCTATGCTAAAAGAAACCATAAAGACCACCAAATTCAACTTCTCCATGTTATAGTAGTTGATGTAGCAACAATTCTTAGGTGCTGGGGCCAGATTTCTTCAACCATATCTCTGTCTGTTTTTAGCATAGGTGAAGGAATTCAGAAGTGGTCAGCCGGTGTCCTCCTATCTGGCATGCTCCGCTGCTGTCAAAGATAACACATGATGCATTTTAGAAAAGCCACGGGACTGTGATACGACTCTTTCATCCAGCTGTGGAAGACACAGTGACTGATAATAACTTCAGAAACATCACCTACTTACAAAATGTCTGAATTCACACAAATCAACAGTCTTAAGGCATAAAGCAATTATTTTATAGAAGTACGAGGTTGAACAACGGCTTCCAAGGAAAAAGTGTTTTGCAAAGGCTTTCTATTTGAAAATAATATGGCTTTTTTTTGTTAAGATCAAAGGCTGATTTCAAAGGAAGGACCCCTCCGAGTATCTTTCCTTATTTGGTGTCCGACTTGCATGGAAATACAACTCCAATCCCAATGGTTGTATAGGAAAGTATTGCACGGAGCTCAGGACTTGGAGCTGGAAAACTGTCCTCTTTCTAGCTGTGACCTTGGGCAAGCCACTTGACCTCCCTGAGTCTCAGTGTTCTCATCTGCAAAATGGAGCTAGTGCTTCAACAAACACTTGTACAAAGTCTTCCAGGGGTGAAGTTTATGAATGATGGGGAGCGCTACCGTTCATCAAGTACATGCCATGTAGTAGGTATTTTACCTGCATTACCTCACTCTACACACAGCAGAATCCTGTGAAGAGACATCTTCTCTCTCTCTCTCTTTTTCTTTCTCTCTTTCTCTTTCCTTCCTTCTTTTTCTCCTTCTTTCCTTCTTCTTCTCTCCCTTCCTTCCTTGCAACAACACAGATGAAACTGAAGCTTGATGGCTAACATCAGTGGGCAGAAAAGCAAGGGTCCAAACCCAAGTCCACTGACACCACCATCTTTGCTCCTTTGGCTCAGCTTCACATACAGACTTGCGTGCAGGAAGGTGCTTTGAAAACTGTGGAGGGTGAGATCTGTGTGTCGTTGTCTCTGCTGGATTTATGCTCTCCTCTTAAATTCTTTTTTATTCTCCATTGTTAGCTTGAAGTGACATCCTTAGGGAAACTTCCATCATCCTCTGAAATTCCCTGGAAAAGAAATACAATGGAGCTTGCAGGAGCTTTTCCTGCCTGCCTGTCTTGTGTCTCTGCCCAACTTCCACATTTTACAGGCAAGAAGAGTCGCCGTGTGGAGCTTTCCAGAGACCCCACAGCTGGGACAAGGAGCCAAGCCCTCCCTCTCTTCCTCTCTTCCCAAGTATCAGAGTCTTTTAAAGCAGGATCCCCTCATTTTCCAGCACAGTCCTACACTTCACGGAGCACTTATTCTCTTGAAGATAATCTGCCATAAAAATCTTGAATGTTTGGTGTTGATTATTTTATTTTATTTTATTTTATTATGTATTTTCCCTAGCTTTGTTGAGGTATAATTGAAAGATACAATTGTGTATATTTAAAGTGTACAACATGATGATTTGCTGTAAGTATACATGGTGAAAGTATTGCCATAATCAAGTTAATTAACATATTCATCACCTTACATAGTTACTTTTTTTTCTGGTAAGAATGCATAACATCTATTTCCTTAGCAATTTTCCAGGATATAATACAGTATTATTAACTGTAATCACCATGTGTACCTTAGATACCCAGAACTTATTCATCTTATAACTGGAAGTTTGTGCCTTTTGATCAATATCTTCCCATTCCCCCCATGTGCCAGCCCTTGGTGACCACCATTCTCCTGTTTGTTAGGAGTTTGACTTTTTTTTTTAAGACTCCATATTTAAATAGTGAGATCATACAGTATTTGTCTTTCTCTCTGTCTGACTTATTTCATTTAGCATAATGCCCTTTTGTTTCATCTGTGTTGTTGCAAATGACAGGACTTCCTTCTTTTATGGCTGAATAATATTCATATATATATATATATATATATATATATATATATATATATAACATTTTCTTTATCTATTCATCCATCCACAGACACTTAGGTTGCTTCTTTGAAGTGTTGGTGACTTTAAATCCTGTTGTCTCACACTTCCTTGTCACTCCTGTGGCTGCCAATAGGTTTGAAGGAGGAGTCCACACCCAACAGCAACAGCCATCATTGTGATGATACCTGGTTGTCAGGAGATTCTTTGGGTCACTCTCTGTACTGCTTTGTAGTGAACTCAGATTGGCTCCGTGTCTCCACAGTGCTGATACCAGGTGGTGTATCAGTGCTGATACGCAAATTCCAGAACCACTGAGGACAAAATAGAATGATGGCAAACACAGGAGAATGCATTGTTTAGTGAGTGAAAATTGAATGAAGAGACAGATAAAAGGCTAAATTACTAAACCATCAATTTTTTCCCCCTCACTCTCAGGATGGATTTTCCTCCCTAGATGGAAACATGTGCTATAGCACATGGTAGTATTGCCTGGGTGACCACAGAATTTACTGACCAAGCCAAATAGCCTATTCCCAGGACAGTAGGCATATCCCAACAGCCTTGGGTGGGTCAGGATGTATGGTCTCCCCAGTATCACCCATTATATCCACCTTGGACTCCAGGATCTATCATCTGAGGTATGTTTCTAACTGAGACTTGGTGTGTTCTGGCCACACACAGCTAATGGGTAGTTGCTGCTCATCAAGTGCATAGTTCTCATTTTACTCTTCTGTTCTGCTCCCTACCAAGCTTCAGTTTCTCAAATGTGGAGATCAAGAAGTGGACTCTTTGATCAGACTTGAGTTTCAAATCTAGCCCTGCCAATTACAGGCTGTGGGACTTAGTCAAGATCCTTTCACATCACCAATTCCCCAATTTCTCACCCTTGAGGTGAGGATAATAATAGCACCTGCCTCCTGCTGTCATTATGAGGATAAAATGAGCTAGGTAAAGTGATTGACATGCCTGGCACATAATGAGTGTTCAATACACACTTGCCAAAATCACTAGCTATTATTTAGTGTTGGCAAAAAGGCAGAGATTATAAAATTCCTAAAGGCTAATAAATACCTAAGACAATATCCTTCTGACCTCCTGGTAAAATTCACTCCTTTTCCTGTTGGACTCACACTCTCACACTCCTACGATAGTATCTATAGTCCAATATGCCCAACTAGATTTGTATTTGAATCTATTTCCTTCCACTCCTTTCTTCTTCCTATCACTAGTTACCTGGCACTGCCTTGCTCATCATGGTACACGTTCAATAAATATTTGCAGAATTCATTTGAGAGATTGGTTTAGAAAAGACTGTCCAAATTCTTTTTCAATTCAGTAAATAAATGCATTACTTTGCATCGTATCTTTGAAACCACCCTGTTTGCTCTTTCTGACTGGGAAGTGTGTAGTTTAAGTTAAAGGTCCCTAGAATAGAAATCCAATCTTGGGTTGAGGTCTGGGATCTGGGCCAGCAGACTCCTGGTTTGTTGTGCTGGTCCTGGGAGGGCAGCAGCCAGGGGAACTAGAGTGGAAACAATGGGAGTGGGAGAGATAATCTTGGATTCTGTCTTGGTCCTCCCATGAGCTTTGTGGTTTGGGCTAACTCTGTATCCCTCACTGAACCTCACTCCCTCACTGAGAAGTGGAAATAATAACATCTATATTTTTAGTTAATCTAGGATAAGAGATGATATATATAAATTGTGTTCCATGTAACTGGGAGTTCAATAATGGTGGTTAATGGTCTCCTGGACATAGGTCTACTTATCCAGGTAAGAATTCCCAGCCAGACTAAGATCAATTTAGATGATCTTAAGATAAGACAACTGAGGGGTGCCTGGGGGTTCAGTCAGTTAAGTATCTGCTTTCAGATCAGATTGTGATCTCAGGGTCCTGAGATCAAAACCTGCCTCAGGCTCTCTGCTCAGCAGGGAGCCTGCTTCTCCCTCTGCCCCTCCCTCTGCTCATTCTCTCTCTCTGTCTCTCTCTCTGTCTCATTTTCTCTCTCTCTGTCTCTGTCTCTCTCTCTCTCTGTCTCTCTCTCTCTCTCATTTTCTCTCTCTCAAATAAACAAAAAAAATCTTTTTTAAAAAATAAGACAAATGAGCAGGAGTCATCAACAAACTGGAGTTAGAAAACAGAAAAGAGGATTTGTCTTAAAGGGTGACCAGGCTCCGTGTGCCTGGCTCAGTCCGTTAAGCATCTGCCTTCATCTCAGGTCATGATCCTGGGATTCTGGGATCAAGCCCCACATCGGGCCTGTCACTGGGGAGTCTGCTTCTCCTCCCGCTGCCACTCCTCCTGCTTGTGTTCTCTCTCTCAAATAAATAAATAAATTCTTTTGTAAAAAGATGGGTGACCAGGCTCAAAGCAAGGGGCAGACTTCTGTTGTAAAAATAGGCCCAAATTCCCAGTCCAATGTGGGCACCCATATCAAGTTAAACAAGGTATTTTGCTTGTACAGCAATTCTAGGGTAAGTGCTGCTTTGTAAGCCCCAGCCTTGTTACTCAAGTGTAATTCAAGGGCCAGCAGCATCAAAACCACCTGGAAACTACCTGGAAATGCAGGTCCTCCAGCCCCATACCAGACCCCTAAATCAGAGCCTGAATTGTATTAAGATTCTCCAGTGATTTACATGGGCATGAAACTTTGAGGAACACTGACCTGCCAGAGGCCTGGACATACCTCGTTAACTTTTTTAAAAGCAAAATCTGTGTGAGTCTGACAGGTAAGGACTCTGAACTCCCACTTGGCTTGCCAGGTGGTTCACAACTCTCCAGGTTGCTGATTAGGTAGTGCCACATCAGCCCTCATGGTGAATAAGGATCTTTTTCTGGGATCCTCTTCCTTTGGAAACCTAGAGGCCTTGGAGCAGACCATCTAGTTCCAATCTGCTGATGAGGTGAAAAACAAAACCAACCAACCAACCAAATAAAAAGCAATGTTCACTCCTCACCTCTGACCAAATCCAAATATTTACACCCAGGCGTGGGTATTTTTTAAAGCTTACAAGTTATTCCAATGTGTGGTCAAGAATGAGAACCACTGCTTTCAGCCTTTAGTGTTTTCTTCACTTGGAAACGGTCTATAGTTTTGCAATACACACTGGGACTTAAGTATACGTTAATGTCTAGTTAACCCCAGTGGTGCTGGAGTAGGCTCAGAATGGCTTATACGCAAGGGGAATTCATAAGCGTGAGAATGCCAAGAGGTGGGGATAATTGAAGCCCACTTTCAAGTCTGGGTCCACATAGGCCTGCCTTAGGAAGCACTTAAGCAGTGCCTGGCACATAGCAATATTTCAACCAACAGCATGGTTATTATTTGGGATCCCACGCATACCAGAGATGGATAAACCTTGAGCCTCGGAGGTCTCATGAAATCGGTTTTAGCTGAGGGGGAGAAGACAGAGACGAACACATCCTTCAATAAACCTAAAGGGGCTAAGGTCTCAGTTTGCCAAGAACAAAACATAGCACTGAGAACTCTGGCCATGCTGGGGTGGGCGGGGGAGAATTAGACAAATGGCTGAAAAAAGTAGAGTCAAGAGACAATATGTAGGTATTGAGATTTTTCAGCACACTATTGGCTGTCCTGACACCACCCTTTCTTAGTTCACCTCCTCCTTCTCTGCCTAAAAATGTTTTCTACTCTTTTGCTGAGGCATTCTACTTTCATTCTGGAATGAACTTCTTCCTTCCCTACAAGGTTGATAACACTCCCTCCTCCCAGCAGCAGTTCCTTTCTCTGTTTACAGTGCAACCTTTGAACCTGTGTCCTACAGCTTATTTTATTGGTTGCCTCAATGGCTTCTTGTTTATCTCTATCTTTGACACTATTTCTTGAGCTTCCTGGTCACAGGGAGTCTTTCATTTTTATGCTTTCTGAAGTGCCTTGCACACAGTAGGTGCTCTACCACTGTTGTTTGAAACTGAACAGCAGGTGACTGAGATTTGAATTGTAGGTCCTCTAGGCCAAAATGTACAGAGCTTTTCTTTCTATAAACCACTGAATTAGTCAGTCTCCAGTAGAAAACAATAACTACCCCCTTCACAGACACACACACACACACACACACACATACACGCACACACACTCTATTCCCTTTATGGAGCTCGTGACTGTGTAGGCGTAAGTCAGGGAGTATTCATGACTTTGGCTGTGATGGTGATAATTGATGTTGAAATGAAAGAGAACACAGAGCAATAGATTACCCGAGATCAAAAAGAGAATATCTCAGACAACTGTAGGCATTTCCAGAGCTGAATCAAACATTTCATGGAGTTTTGCTTACAGATTCCAGTTCCTGCACTTTTTCTATTCATGCATCAGAAGAATTATCCTTATAATACTCCCTAAGCATCCTGTTCATCACTGTGCCTCCTGGTCATTCTTTAATTAAAAATCTGCTCTTCCCCCAAGCAGCCTGAGGTAACCTCCAGAGATGGTTCGCTACTCGCTGGACCCAGAAAAACCCTACAAAATCATGCAAGTCAAGAGGTTCAAATCTTCGTGTTGACTTTAAGAACATGCGTGAAACTGCCCAGGCCATCAAGGGTATGCATATCTGAAAAGAAACCAAGTATCTGAAAGATGTCACTTTGCAGAAGCAGTGTGTGTCATTCCATCGCTACAATGGTGGAGTTGGTAGGTGTGCGCAGGCCAAACAGTGGGGCTGGACACAGGGCCGGTGGCCCAAGAAGAGCGCGGAATTTTTACTGCACTTGCTTAAAAATGCAGAGAGTAATGCTGAACTTAAGGGTTTAGATGTAGATTCTCTGGTCATTGAGCACATCCAGGTGAACAAAGCCCCCAAGATGTGACATAGAACCTACAGGACTCATGGCTGGATTAACCCATACATGAGCTCTCCCTGCCACATCGAGATGATTCGTACTGAAAAAGAGCAGATTGTTCCTAAAGCAGAAGAGGAGGTTGCACAGAAGAAAAAGATACCCCAGGAGAAACTGAAGAAACAAAAACTTATGGCCTGGGAGTAAATTCTGCATAGAATAAATGCAAATTAAAAAAAAATCCATCATAATCCCAAACTGTTTTTTTCCCCCCAGAAAGGAGTTCTTACCTGTATTAATGAATTTATTTTTATATCCTTGCATTTTGGTAATGCAGTGTCATTATCTTCTCCAAGGACCTTCTGAGTCCTGAATCCTTTTGTTAGGTATGGGTCGGATCATGCACAGGTATCACTAGGCATGGCTTCAAGGGCTTCAAGGATTTTTCAGGTTGGAAAAAAGAACCACAATGATCTCACTTGGAAGCACAAGTAGGTTAAGTGTCCCAGTATGGTCCCTGTCAATAGAACAGCATTCATTATGTGTTGTCCCTAACTGCCCCATCACTGAAGTCTTTGTTATGGAACTCAAATCCAGCCCAATTTGTGAGTCAATCTTGACCCAGACTGCAAGTAGGGGAGCCCCACCCATGGGTGGACTCCTGGAATTAATTAATCCTGGCTGCCAATCCTGCCATACCTACACATGTGCCCTGAGTCAAGGCCTTTCCTCACAACCTGCAGGGTATTTTACAGGCATCATTCAACATGAGTAAGGGGCTGAGTATGAGGATGGGACTTTGTGCTCCTATTTTCCCGCTTAGTCCTTTAGTTGGGTCCAGGGGAGTGTGAAAAAGGCAACGTGATATATGTAATAGAAAGACCTTAAAATCTGGAGTCCAGTTAATTTAGATTCTTCTTCCCTTCTATCTTTTGGAAAAATAACTGTTTAGTTTTGGACAAACTGTATAACTTCATTTCTCATTTGGGAAGTAGGAGGAATATTACTTTCATAGCAGAGGTATGTGACGGTCCTAGCATGTAGTAAGTGCCCCATAATATTACTTTTATTTCTGGATTCCTTCAGGCTGGAGGAATCTCCAACGAATCCATGGAGAATATCACCCCAGATTCTATACTCTGCTGCAAAGTCCACCTAGTAGCTCCCTTCCATAACTCCTTGACTTCCACCTGAGTCCACTTCCATTACTCCTTAGAAGTGACAGCAGCCCAAATAAACACAAAGGGATTCGGTTTGTTATGCTGGATTGGTGGTTGCTTCCTTAGGGCACACTTTTACAGTTGGCTCAGTTATCTCCATCTTGGCCTCACCTAGACCCAGACCCTCCCATCCCTCTGCCCAGTGCCAGTAAGACACGATGGGCAAGCAAAGTGTAATAGTCTTTCAGTATACAGGCTTTGGAGTTGCACAGTCCAAGTTTAAATCCCATTGCTATTGCTTCCACACTGTGTGACCTTAACTCCTCTGAAGCCTCAGGTCCTCAATCTTGAAATGGAGCTTCATGAGATTACCTACCTTGGAGACCATGGGGGCGGGGGGCGGGCAGGGTAGTGGGGATCACTTGAGATAATACATAAAAAGCTTTTAGAAAAGTACTTGGCAGGTAATGAATGTTCTATTAATATTGGCTATTACTTTCTGCTCTGCTGCTGAACCCAGTTATGTAATAATGGTAAGCACTAATCACGAAGCGATTCTTCTGTCTTGACTACTGCTCACCTGTCAGTAGTTGGAATCAGTACACTACCTTTCCTGCCACGTTAGCTCCTGTTTCTTCATGATGAATTTTGGGATAGGAATATTAGCCACACACACATTTGAGTGAGCTTTTATTTCTTTGCTTTATCTCCCCTATTCACAAGTGGCCTCAGACTTCAGGTTTAAAATAAGGAAAAAGTAGTCAGTCAATCAGGATTCTTGCTCATCTGTGTCAGAGAAGTATGTTTATGACCACAAAGAAATGTTTGAGTCTAGAAGACAAGTCATCTGTAGGCAGTCTACTACAGTATTCTCAGTGAGAATCTTGAAAGGCCTGAATGAAGCAGAGGTATATGAGAGTAAAAAAATAATAATAATAATGAATAATAACTAGCTAACTAAATAAATGAAAGTTTTTTTAAAAATTTAAAAAAGCATCAATTCTGGGCTTAAGAGTGGCCTCCATGTCAAAAATACAGGAAAACTACATTGATTAGAAAGCATGTGGGGGCCTCTGTGACTTGGAATCCTGTTCTCAGGGCCACCACAACATGATTGAAATCCTAGAGCAACCAACCCCAAGGCTAACAGTCATCAGGCTCCAGGGAAAGACTGCCCCAAACCAGTTGACCTGTCTTTGGAAGAAAAGACAATATCATCGCCCAGCCATGAAGCTTGGTGGTTAGGCTGCCGCTGACATGGGGGTCAGAAATGGCATAGGAAGGATCAAAGCATTTGGGTGACAGCAGCATTTAAAGAAAATAAAAGCACATTATTTACCTTCAATTCTCCCTGTATGAAGTATGTGTGAAGTGAGATATTGGTTCCTTACATTGGTAACTGAAGGTAGAATTGTGAATAGTTTAAGTTTTATAAAAGCATTTAATGATACCTAATGACTTTTTTAGAAAATAAAGTTTTAGTTAATAATTGTGATTTATGTTCTTGATAGTTCTTAATCATAAATCATATTTTTCTTTTAATTTAAATAATTTGGATGTTTGAGAAAAAACTTAAAAAACACAAGAAAAATAATTTCTTCTGTTTTAGCTTTGCTTTATTTTATATTTTTTATTAAAATACATTCACATTTTGTGTATTTTGGACATGATTACATTTCCATTTTTAATGCCTTAGATCATTATTATCAGTAGACTCAAACTCAGTAAAAATCTTGGTAAAAGTAATTTAATTAGTAATTTTGCACAAAAGGAAAGTAAAAATGAATTTTATGAAATAAATATGTAATAATTTTTTAATGAAGTATGCTTTTACTTACCCACTCAAACTCTGAAAACCCATCAAATGAATATCCCAGACAAGTGCAATATTAATTAAGTTCAGTCATCCCTGTTATTTTATAAGCCTTCAATTCTATAATGACAATAGCTTTACATATTTAAAAATACTTTATCATTAGGGAGATATACTTGTTAATGTAGGGGATAGAATGTATTTCATTAAACAGTCTCTCTGCTTGACTTATAACTTTTAAATGTTTAGACATAAGGTAGATAGGCTTCCATTTGTACTCCTGACATGAGTGTCGGGTTGGGTACATATGTACCTGCTGGTGTGTAAGTCCTCTCATTCCAGATTGGTGAGACACAGACAGGAAAAATGAAGGCAGGGGTGCCAATTTGAAAACCAAGTAATCAACCAACCAGCCAATCAACTAACCAAAGATATAGAACAGACACCAATAGAAGGAGCCACTGAATCGGTTTCTGCCTGCTTACACCATGGATTTACATCCAAAACATAGTCACTCTGAACTCTGAATGCATAGCCCATAATTTTAGACAAACTTATCTTTTTAAAAGTTTTATTAAAAAAAAATTTTTTTTGAACACATGACCCTGAGATCAAGACCTGAGCTGAGATCAAGAGATGGATGCTTAACCAACTGAACCACTCAGGTGGCCTTCAAATTTTATGTTTTGAAAAGAAAGTCAGAAACGGTCTACATTATCTTTCATTCCTGACTTGATCATGTTCAATCCGTTGACCACCTAATGAAGTGGAAGTCAATCATGATATACTTAATTCAGAAAGTTGATATCCAGAAATTTTGACATTTTTAGAATCATAGATAATGACTAGAGGTGATCAGGGACAGAGAACTGCAATTGAGAGAGACTGGCCAGGGACTCAGAACATATTTCTTATCTTGAGTAATTGAAAAATTACTAATTGAAAAATGTTACCTGGATGCTACTCAAATGTCAAATGGTTCAATAAGCAAGATACACAGACACACATAAACAGACACAAACACACACGAACATATATGCACACACCCAAACAAAAGAGACCACATCATCAGCTCTGGGTTTTGAGTTTAGAAAGGGTTATGTCAACACACTTTGTGTTGGATTTTTTTTTTTTTTCATGTTCTACAGATCAATGAATAGACGGCAAATTTATTCTTCTGAGAGGAGGTATCTAAGAAATTAGCAAGGATTAGGAAACCCTTTTTCAAACATCTCTTTGGATTTACTCTTTAAGGTTATATGAAACAATGAGTTTATTGTTCTTCATCAGTGTCTAATCTCCTTGGGAGTAACATTTTGCTATCTGGTTCCATTGCTTTGTAGCCGAGTGTGTGTCAAGTCTGAGATCTACATAAAAGCCACAGGGACAAATGGGTTCCTCACTGCCACAGTGTAAATTTGTAATCAGACAATCAATATGGCTAACACGTGCCAACTTCACTGGAGGAGGGTGAGCCTGTTTGAGATTCATGATACTAGAGAAATTAGGTGAAGACGCTATATGAATGGGCTTATTGTTTGCCTCTATTTTAAAAGTTCTCATTTTTCGCAACATTTTACGGTGAGCTCTTAAAAGGCCTTTATTGATAGAGATACTCATTAAGTGTCAGTTTAAAAAGAGGTGTTGTTGATGTAATGTAACATAATCTGCTTTTGCATAAGCCTTTTTATCCCAGCGTATTAGGAGTACTTTGCCAAGTTTATCCTATCACCAAAATCCAAGATGTCATTCATAGAAACCAAGAAAACAGCCTTCTAGATTGAAATTCAGATGCTTGGAATATTTGTGAGATCCAGTGCTCCCAAAAGATTGGCATGAGTTTGGCATATGACTGTTTCTCTGAGATAACCAGATGCTGAATATTTACTCCTTCACTCACCATTTATTGAGCATCTGCAATATCCCAGGTACAGTGCTGAGTGGGGAGCTAGGGAAGCTATTGTCCTTGCCTCCTCATGACAGAATAGAACGTGATCACGGGGGTGACCATGCGGTGTGAGAACTGCAATGTAAGTGCAATTTATGGCGTGCGAGTATACGGGCGATGCAGGGAACCTGCGCCAGTTGCAAGTTTGAATAGAGCATCAGTTCTCAAAACACAGTCTCAGAACCAGTAGAATCAGCATGACCTGGGAAGTGATTAGAAATGCAAATTCTCAGGCCTGGAACCACTGAATTCTGACCCTGAGGGCGGACCCTTGCAACCTGTGCTTCCACAAGCCCTCCAGCTGATTCTGATGCTTGCTTGTTTGAAAACCTCTAGCCTAGAGCAGTCATTTCTCAAACTTGGGTGCACGTGAGTTTCACCTGGGGAGTGCTTAAGACTCCCAAAGCTCAGGCCACAACCCAGCAATTAAAATCAGAGTCACGAGGGGGAGATGAAGTGATGTCTGTGTCAGGTTTTAAAAGTCAAATAAGATATTTCCAGGAAGACATGGTGAGAGGGCATTTCAGGCGGAGAGAAGATTTCACAAAGGCTCAGAAGCATGAACAGCTCTGTATATTAGAGGTGAAAGCAGCATTGTTGCTGAAGCATAAAGTTTGAAAGGAAAAGTAACGGAAGAATGAACTGGAGCAGTAGAGGGAGCAGGAGTCAGGCTGCAGGGAGCTATGGCCTGGAGAATGAATGGAATCTTGGTCCAATTTTTGGTGCTGGTGGTCTTTACTGGGCAATTAGTCCAGATCCCATTTTACTGCCTACCATTCTTGCTTCCTGGGCTTGGCTTTCCCAGCAGGACCATTCCTCTCCACTAAGGCTGGTGATAATCAAGATCAGTGATTCTTCAGCGCTCAGCAAAACCCAGCCCCATGCAGCTCTGAACAGAAGGGCGGGGAGCTGGTGGCCCACGGGTCAGAAAAGAGGATCTGAGAGAAAGTGAAGGAACTTCAGAACAGGAAAGGCGTGCTTTAGACTTTTGGTTGTTTGGGTTTTGTTTTTTGTTTTTATTTTTGTTTCCCAGCTGAATCAGGGAGGGACCCTGGAATCGGTGCATCTGCCCTCTAAGAAATCAATGCCAGATCCAGGAAGGGGATGAAAAGAGCCTTTCCAAGGGGCGCCAGCTGCCGCGGTCCCTTCTGTCTGCTGTGGGCCCAGCAGCTGCACAGACCCCTCTTGTTGGGAGACGAGATGGGATCCTTTCAATCCCGTGACCTCAACCTCCTCCCCAGTGGCAGAGAAGAGAGAAGCTGAAATTCTTCTGACTGAGCAAGTGAGAATGTGACAGTTATTTGGGGTGACAGGTTCCCTGGCTATCGGGGCTACCGTGTGGAATGCGCACACATGTGCCTGTGCCAGAGGAAGGAGAAGGAGGACAAGGAGACAGGAGTGGCCCACGCTTTGATCGGTGTAATATCAATGTTTCCAGGAGACAGAGATGGGCAGAACCTTAAGCCACAACTTTCCGTCATCTCAGCAGAGGGGGCTGAATAAAGCCTCCAGCACCCCCAACCCACCCCTCCTCTCTTCCGGCTCCCGTTGGAGATTTTCAGGGTATCAGATACTCTATCAGGATCTGCTCCTTGACTTGGATTCAAGTTCAAGCCGCACTAGGTACTCAGCCTTCACAGCCTGCTGACAAGATCAGAGCAACTCTGAGTCTGCTGGAGGCTGTTCACACCCGAGCCTGCACTAACTTCGTTAGGCTCAAATCTCTACCTTTGAAATATGCAATATGCTCTATGGAAGGAAAGGGAACAAATGCAATGGAAGGAGGTGGACATGAGTATGCTCTGGACAGGATGCATCCGCTAACCGAGCCTGAGATGGTGGCAGGCCATGTAGGCTCATTTGAATGGGAGTAAAGCTCATCATGTGATTACCCACTGGACTCCACCAGATCATCTCTCATCTCCATACATCACACCACACGATATATTTGGGAGAAAGGGCCAAGCCTGTTTCCTGCTGGCAGGTGATTTGGTTTTTCTTCTCCATGAATTTTAATGGACCTTGTTTGGTGGACTCTTTATTATATATCAAAGCCTTCTTCTGTGCCAAGCTAGGATAAGCACTTTATACAGCAACGTGATAGCCTAGTTCTTAAACCACAGGCTTTGGAATCATTCCGCCAGCTTTGATCCCTTGGGACAAGTCACCTAATCTAGTCTAGCCTCGGACGTTACAGCAGAATACTACTAATAGCACTTGCCTCATTGGATTAATATGAGAATTAATGAACCTATCTATGTAATATGCTTACTTTAGTGACTTAGTGACTGACATGTAGAAAGTGCTTGAGAAATGTTGCATGCCGCTGTGAGCCATTATTGCCACTAAGTATGTGTACACCTTTCTCTTTGCAAAGTGCAAGGGGACAAGAGATTTTTCAGTTTACTTTCCAATCCAAAATCACACAACCTGTTAAATGGGAGATGTGGAGTTCTGGGGGTGGAGTGGGGTCTGTGCTGTTCAACACTATGCTAGACAGCCTCTACCAAACAGTTATTTTAATTATTATTTTATTTTATTTTATTTTATTTTATTTTATTTTATTATTTTATTGTTGTTGTTGTTGTTGTTGTTATTTGACCATTTAAATCTACCTCTCCTCTCCTTCACAAAACCATTAGCACTTCATCCAATGCATAATTTATTCCCAAATCTGCCCCTGTCTGATTCCCCTTCTCAGTTTGCAATTCTACTGTTGCATTTCCGTATTGTACTCACCGTTTTTAATGCCATCTGTTATAAGCTAGTCATTTTGCTTCCACACATTCCTAAAGATAAGACTGTTTCTTAAGAAAAAGTAGAAGAAAGCAGGAACAGATTCTCAGATGTAATCATCATGATGTGCAATGAATATCTGAGCACTTGCAGGGTCATTACACTTTCAAATATTCCTTTTCTTGTCTGCATGGCAAAGACTCAGTAACACTCTTCTAAAGACAGCTGGCTATTGTAGTCTGGGTGAAAAGCTTCACCAATAGATCTGTGCTCAGTTTTACAATGAGAGAACAAAGATGGTGTAAGCTTCAGATATATGTGTGCGTGTGGATATAAATTACATATATGTATATATTCATGTGCGCGTATATGTACATATACACACACACGTCTCTAATCATTTTGGACTATTAAAAATATATAGTTGGACTTTTATGGGCAACACTCACAAGTCACCACCATAAACTGAAGACAAACAATTCAGTCTCCTACCAACCTCTTGAATTGAAACAACTGAAATCAGGTGGTTTTTCTGGGACTTTGAAGTATAGATAATTTGAGAAGTCAGTTATTAGAAGTCAATTGCTATGACATGTATGTGATACCAAATAAGGTCATTTTAGACCTAGATTATCAAATAGGGTCTTCACAATTATAACAAGACATGGTTATATAATGTCCAGCCCAGCAGCTGCAATAAATACAATGTATTTGTATAGATGTTGTCAATTGGCATGTTTTTCTGTTTTGTTTTGTTTTGTTGCTTTCTTCCTGTTGGCCACATACCTTTGGTTTCTTGGGGACAAGAGCTGTACCTTGCTCATCATACCTTTCACACTCCCTCCAGGGGTATAGTACTCGGCATATGGTTTTTACTCAGTGAAGAAGTATATTTAAGTCAAACTCTCAGTTTTTAACTTATTTTTTAATTGGGCAAGAAGTTACAAGTGTAAAAAAATGCCATTTTTTTTTTCCTAAATCTTTTAAAACGGGTTCAGCATTTATTGAGTACTCATTGTGTCCAAGATGTGCTTTGGGGGAATGTAAAAAAAGTGCTGGGCAGGGACGAGGTAAGCCCATCTCTACCTTCAGGTAGCTTCCAGACTAATTGCATTATAGGGCTCTATCTAAATAATTATCAAGCTACAGATCTTACCTCTGGGCACTAAAAGTCTAGCCATATTCTTGAGACAGACATAGCATCACTTCCTGTGTTAGGCTTCACAAACAGAAAGCATTGCATACGCTGTGCCCTTCACTTTTTTTTAATGTTAGCTCTTTAGGTTGCAGAACTCAGGAAAACCACTTAAGAGGAAGTTCAACTCTCTCCCTCTTTTTTTTTTTTTGGTTTCCAATGTATAAACATACTCGATAACGTGAATTATTAAGAAACAGCTCCCTGTTGACGCAGGCTCGGGGACACTTGCTCACTCTTTCTCTAGTGACCCTTCTGACCTTTATGCCCTACGTGTTGGGATGATGCTTACAAAGTCAGGAGGTACCAGGAAGGGCCTGTCCACTTACGACTGTACCAAGGGCGTTCAGTAATCATAGCTGTGCCCCTGTGATAGTATCTAGATGATAAATGGGGGGAAATGGAGATTTTAGGTAACCTAGAGCTCTCAAACACTTCAAAATGGTCATTTTCTTTTTTTTAAAAAAGATTCTATTTATTTATTTATTTGAGAGAGAGAAAGTGAGAGTGATTTTTTTTTAAAGATTTTATTTATTTGAGAGAGAGAAAGTGAGTGTGAGAGAGGATGAGTGGTAGGGGGGTGCAGGAGAGGGAAAGGGAGAAGCAGACTCCCCCCTGGGCAGGGAGCCCACGAGAGACTCCATCCCAGAACGATGAGATCATGACCTGAGCCGAAGGTAGATGCTTCACCGACTGAGCCCCCCCACCCCGCCCCAGGCACCCCTCACAATGGTCATTTTCTGTATACCACCTCATTGGAATATTTCATTCGGGATCCATCTCTTCTACTATGTATTCTACACATATTTCCTTCACTCTGCTCGGTTTCGTTTATGTGTTAGGGACCCATGCGTGCAAAGATATAGATCCTGTCCATAAGGAATTTATATGTCTGGCTAGACGGCTTGAAGGGCACAGATGTTTTGCTCCCCACTCCTAACCCTTCTGAAGGAACAACTGTTAGCTTCTGAAACTTTATATACAGTATTTTCTTTAAGAGGAGCCCAGCAGGAAGTTCCAAAATACACTGCAGAGCATGAATAGGTTGTGAGTGACGTTACACTGTAGCTGAACACATACTGTAGCCAAGGGCAAGATAGCTCATAACTAATTATATTCATTTTGCACTTAACAGAGACATTCAAAGTATAGATCTTAAAATGTGTAAGTTGAACTTCTGTTAAAATTACACTCTCCCTAAGGGAAATCATTCCCTTTTCTGGCTATACTTTGGGCTCTACTCATAGGCTGCCAAAACACTTCATTTAATTGGGGGGGGGGGGGGGAGAGTCCATCCAACTGTTGTCAGGGATCATGTAACAACCAGTTGTTTTGCTGATTTTTTTTTTTTTTTTAAACCTTGTAACTGTACATTTGCCTTCTGGTGACCCAGCCTGAGGCCACTTGAGAGAGACAGAATTGAAAGAGTTGATTCAAGCAGGCAACGAAAAGAAGAATGTGCATCATCACAGGCTTTTGCAAGTCTATGAAACTTCCACATACATTACCTCATGTAAGTCTGCCAGAGTCTCTGCCCATGGAGGTAGTATTACTGTCCCTGATTTTCAGATGAAATATGATTGCAAAAGTGACAGGAGTAGGACTCAAGCCTAGGTAGTCTGCTTCTAAATCTTGGTGTTTTCCCACATCACATTTCTAAAACCCAGCATGCGCTAGGATAAATCTTTGCCAGAATCATGTTTCCAATCTGGCTGTTGATACCCAAATGCCAATGTTGCTTAGTTCTCTCTTAACGTTTCATGTGCCTAAGTCAGATTCGAAGCCTGGAGTCCTCTAAAAGGAACCTCATATCAATAGGGAGCTTTAGGAACCAGGGGAACAGTATGGCATTTATTAGTAGCCTTGAGTGTCTTTTAATTAAGTACAGAAGTAAGAAATACCTTCAGTTCTAGACTTGACCTGGAATCTAATCTGTCTTATACTAGGTCACTGAAGACAACCAGTGGTGGAAGACAAAGGAATGGAACCGGGGCTTTTTTTTTTTTTTTTTAAGATTCTTATATATTTATTTATTTATGAGAGACACAGGGAGGTGGGGCAGAGACATAGGCAGAGGGAGAAGCAGGCTCCCTGCGGGGAGCCCAATGTGGGACTCGATCCCAAGACCCCAGGATCACACCCTGAGCCGGAGGCAAATGCTCAACCACTGAGCCACCCAGATACCCCTGGAACTGGGGCTTTAAGTTCAAAATACTTTCTGTAGGACATTCTTATAATTGCTAGAATGTGCAGGACATGGTGCAGATATTAAGGGAGGTGGGGAATACATCCTGTTTTACCCAGACCGGTCCTGATTTATGCCAGTCGTGTCCTGTCTGCTTAGAGCCACTGACCCCTTTGATCTCAACAATTACACGGTCAACCTAGTTAGAATAGATTTAAAGTCAAGAAAAACCTCAGAACTATCCTCAAAATTATATGACAGAGGCATGAGAAAGAAGGCATGAGGCATAATATGACAGTAGGCCTGATAGAAGTAGACCAGAATGTTCCCAAAGTTCTTTTAAAACAACGTCAAGGGGCACCTGGGTGGCTCAGTCTTTTAAGCATCTGCCTTTGGGTCAGGTCATGATCCCAGAGTTTCAGGATCCAGCCCCACGTCTGGCTCCCTGCTCCTCAGGGAATCTGCTTCTCCCTCTGCCCCTCATCCTGCACATGGTCTCTCTCTCTCTCTCTCTCTCTCACTCACTTTCTCTCTCTCAAATAAATAAATAAAGTCTTCTAAATTTTTTTAAAAAATAAAACAAACGTCAAGCAAAGTGCTTTGGGAGTTTAGAAATATGTATTATTTGAGGTTAATGAGGGAGGAAAGTATCACTCTATGTCATTTTCCACAGCAACAGTGAACTGTCAAAAATGTTGGAATGGAAGCAAAATGTATGCTAGTGTTGAGACCGTGGCTCAGGTGTCATTCTCCATTGAGGAAGATCTATTTTGTTCTAGGTCCTTCAGCTGAGCCACACCAGACAATCTGAAACTTTCTGTCAGTAAGGGCGCTAACTGCGGGGAATTCATGATGTCCAGGCCATGAATCTACACTTCGAATTCTGTTCCTATTTCCTCCCGCTCAGACTGATGCAGATGTCAGTGTGATTGTCGGGAAGTGTGACGCTTCTGAAACAAGAGTGCACTCTACAAAAATGCCCATTAAAAACCCTTTTCCTTCTCTACTCTCGAAAGGAAAAGTGCCTGTTTGAACCTCACCGTTTTTGGTGGTAAGAATATAAATTCTAGGCTGGTTGCTATTGTGAACACTCTTTATCTGATTGTCTAAAGCCTTCTACTTTGTGGTTCCTTCCTATATTGAACTATTAAATCTCCCACCGGTAAGGACCCGTCTCCATCTTCCACCTATTTCACAGCTGTTGTAGGAGAAAGCATTTGCTGCCTCACTAAGGTATTTATTTTCAAGACTTTTATGTCTGTTTGTACATGAATTACCCTAGGTCCTGTGGGTGATAAGAAAGAGAAGCAGTAAATAATGGCTTTTGACCTTAATAGAAGACCACACATCATAATTTGCTTGGACAGTTCAGGTTTGTGCCAGGTTTCCTGATGTAATTATTAATAATATCTCTTTTCACTCTCAAAGTGTCCCAATTTATATAATAGATGATATGGTCCCCTAGACCTTAGAGGCCTTAAATCCCATTAGGGAGACGAGAGACGCAAACAGAAATAGACAACTAATACAACCAAGCACTGTGTGATGAATGGCAACGACACGATCTACGCTGTCATGAATGGAACCACGTTTTAGGGGGAGAGGCTGCCGAGGACCTCAGCCATCTGGTAGACTGCCTCAATTCAAACAGGTGGCAAAGAAAGGAAGATCACGCAATAAATCCTTCTCTGGAGACTGCTAAAATCAAAGCCTAAGTTTTTCAACGTGAATAAGTCCTTGTAGAAATGATTTCCTCTCTTCTTCTAAGCAAGCCAATGTTACAGGCAAACCAGCTTGGCAGCTTGAGCAGAAAACCCATTTTGGTCTCTTTAAATACATGAGTGTTTTCCGAATGTTCGCATTGGTTCCCCACCATGCTAACGAGCCATTCGCCTGCTGACAACATCACCATTCCGTGGCTGTGGAGGGACCACAATGCTAAATCCTGCCTCAGCTGCTTTGCCTAGTCAAGGAATCCCCAGAGGGCAGTTTGGACTTCATGATGGTTGCAAGATGTGGAGCTGCAAGCATCACCCATCTCCTACTAGGCTGCCTTTTCAACCACCCTCTTGGTCCATTTGAGCACAGGGGCACCAATGAGAAGGAATTGCTGAATGGGGATACACGCATAAGGCTGCACACTCAGTTTTCAAAGGCCTCTTATCAAAGTGATAAAAAAAAAGAGTGTCCATCAGTTTTACTTATTAATCAGAGTGTCCACAATGAATAGAGTTGGGTTTAATGCTTTTAGGGTGTGAATGTCACAACCACCCTGGCTTCTTTGAGCATCGTTCCATTAAATTAAATATATGTGGCTGTTCTCTTCTTAGAGCTTAATTACATCAATGGTTTTTAGATTTACTCTTCTTTAAGAATTGAAGCCTTTTATTCAAGCAAAGTCTTAGAGAAAAATGCTCATTTGTATGAGACAGAGCCTGCTTGTTATCAACCCAGTACACACTCTCTCCTTCTTTCTTGTTAAAGAAGCTCCAGTTTTTAATTGGGGCAGCAATATACCCAGGTTAAAACAATAAACTCCAGATTTCCTAGCTTTCCTTTTATCTGAAGGTGGCACAGTTCTAGCCAAAGGAACATATAGTATGAGGTGTTCAAGAAAACCCATCTAAGAGGACTAAATCATTTGGCATGTACCTTTTTGCTCTTTCCCTTTCCCTCTATCCTGTCTGAGCTGCAGACGTAATGGCTGGAGCTCTGGCAGTCTTCTTGAAGACATGAAAATGGGGCCATAGCCTAAAGAAGTGGGAAGAGAAAGCCATAAGGAACTTGGTTATCTAATGATATCATGGAACTACCACACCAACCGCTAAACTGCCTACTTGTAGACTAATTTATGTGACACACAAAAAAAATTATCTATGTCCTTTATTTCTTTATGTAACTTACTTAAAGTTTCCTGCATTAGCAGAAAAAGGGCAATTGAACGTTAAACTGTTAAATGTTAACCTGTTGAATGTTAAGTTGACAAATAATAGGACACTTCTCTGGTTGAAGTAAAGGTAAATGGAGAGTAGAGTGTCACCTATCCTAAATTTGAATTATAAGCTATTTACCAAACAACTTTGGGTTAATATAGCATTTCTGGAGGTGCTAATAATGAAATAGAGGACCATCTCTTAATTATTTAATCTTAGAGTCAAACCCTCTGTATTGGCTATAGAATGCCCTTGAGATAAACATATTGGAGGGAACTATCACTTCCTTTTTTGTTACTTCAGAGCAAGTGCTAGTAAAGATTGCTATAATCCAGACCTTAACCACTATTGAATAATGTGCCTTTTCCCAATTTAAGCGGGAAAATGCAAGTACAAAAGAACAGAGAAAGAGGAATATATCTATGAATTGTGTGTCATTTTATCTATATTATAACATGCAGTCATCACTACAAACCTGTAAGGGAGGGAGATCCAAATGTTGCCTGACTCCAGTAAGCACCATTCATGTTGAATACAATGAAGAGAGTGCCCACGGCAGCCATGCAATGCAGCTCTCCAATAATTTGCTTTATTTACCTCTTGCCCCTTTCTTTGCAGAACCAGCCTCCACTCCACAGCAATCTTCCACAACCATATCCTTCAGTGGGCCTATTTTCCTTGCCCCATTTTGGTCATTTGCCCCAAACTCTGTCCCTCTGATATTCCATCTCATACCCACAGTGAATTCAAGGACATTCCTAATCAAAAACAGACCAATGAGAGGACCAGTGGGACTTTTCCCAGAGCAAAGAGGAAAGATCTCTTCTACCTTTTGGATCCTGATGGTAAAAGAAGCATGTGAGCCTTTAAGATTCTAGTGGGCATCTCACTGTTATGTGTCATATGACCCAGAGCTTGTCTGCAAATGGAACTATAATGTTATTTGAGAACACGGATGCAGTCATTTTATGGACACTGGACTTTCTTATTTACATGAGTCCATTAATACCTTTTTCTTAAAAAGCTAGTTTGATTTATATTTCTGTCATCTGCTAGAGTTTCAACCAATGCAGATAGCTGTTGCCATCTCTATGAGTCTCTGAGAAATTAAGTAACTTGGCCAAGCCTAGTCGGTGATTGACAGAAACAGGATTCTGATATAGAACCATCTGGTACTCACATCCATCTTCTTTTCATTACACTATGCTGCCTCCCCAAGCTGATAAAATCAACCACAATTTATGAAAATCATGTGGATGTATCATTAGGCTTTCTAAAATATATTATTTCTACAAATACAGTTTTCCGGTCCCAAATTTTATGCTAATTCTATCTGATAAAATTTTCAAAGCAGAGAACCCTGGGTGGCGCAGCGGTTTAGCGCCTGCCTTTGGCCCAGGGCGCGATCCTGGAGACCCGGGATCGAATCCCACGTCGGGCTCCCGGTGCATGGAGCCTGCTTCTCCCTCTGCCTATGTCTCTGCCTCTCTCTCTCTCTGTGTGTGACTATCATAAATAAGTAAACATTTAAAAAAATTTTTTTCAAAGCAGAGCTATTATTGTTTGTTATGGAAATATTTCCATATTTACAAAGCTATGGAGAATGTTTTAGTGGGACCTGTCAATAAATCCTTTTTGAACACCTATAAACATGGCATTGGATTTGTTGTTAACAAGGAGATAAAAGAATGAAACAAATGGAAATAACAGTCTACAGCATAGTATATTTTTAAGTCACTATATATTCCAAGATGGAAAGTGGTAAGTGCCATAACACAAACACAGATAAAATGCTATTGCAAAAAGCAGTGGGTTGATAGGGGAGATATTATTTGAGCTAGGCAATGACGATCCTGTAGGACTAAGTGTGAGGTGATGTGAGTGAGTAGGCCATGTTAGGCCAGTGTTGACAGACAGAATTTTCTCCAATAATGAAAATGTTCCCTAGTCCAAAATGAGTATCTTCCCTGTGTAACATGGTAGATACTGGCCACATATGACTATTAGGCACTTAAAATGCAGCTAATTCAACAACCTTAGGGCTAACGTCTCCCATTTTGGCCAGTGTAGTTCTAGAGAAATAGTTATGCACATAGCACAAGCAATGTATAGGATGGGAAGACTGGAAAGCTCCAGGTTTACAAGAAGATAAAGCAAATCACCTATTTCAAGCTCATAAGGAAGTGAAGTAAGAAACAATATTCAATAAAGTGGACTGGGTCTAGATGGTGAAAGATTTCTACCTTGGGCTGATACCAGCTCCTGAGCTAAGAAGTGCTAAGGCCAGCCCAGCACTGTGGGAAGACTGACCCAGCAGCTAGGGGTGTGTAGAACTAGACAGGATACAGCAGAGAAGTAGCAGTGCACTCAGGAGACCACAGTGAAAGTCCAAACGAGTTTGTGAAAGACATTGAGTGACAAAGGAGATGTCAAAAAGACAGGCGTGGAATACACTGTGAAAGTAGAAACAAGAGAACCACATCCATTGGAAGGTTTGGAAGGTGAGGAAGAGGAGTGCATTTTGGAGAACAAAGCACGGGAGAAAAATTATAGGAGAAGCAGATTTGGTGGCACAGCCGTCTGATTACAGAGATGCTCTGAGTTTTATTTTAGACCTTTTGAGTATCAGGTAAAAGTGTTAGAAATTTCATTACAGAATGTTTTTTTAAGATTTTATTTATTTATTCACAAGAGACACAGAAAGAAAGAGGCAGAGACATAGACAGAGGAAGGAGAAGTAGGCTCCATGCAGACAGCCACATGTGGGACTCAACCCCAGGATTCTGGGGTCACACCCTGAACCAAAGGCGGATGCTCAACCACTGAGCCACCCAGGCATCCCCATCATCACACCATTAAAAAGAAGTATTTAAAAATGCAGTAGAAACTTGTGATTTATCTCCATATAGATCTGGGATCAGCAAACTACAGCCCTCAGGCCAAATCTGGCCTTCCACCTGTTTTGTAAGTACAATTTGATTGGAAGACAGCTGTTCTCATTTGTTTCCATATCATCCATAGCTGCTTTGCAGTATAAAATAGTTTCAACAAACTGTTATGAAGTTGAAATCATTTACTACCTAGCCCTTTACAAAACACATTTGCTGACCCTGATATAGTCGATAAAAATCACCGGAATCCACAAGAACCTAGTAATTTTACTATAGGAAATTCTGTTGATTAGAATTCAGTATAATGTTCTATTATATATTACTATGATATTGATACATCTATAATATACTAATATTCAGAATGAAAATACAGAGATCTTCCATGATCCTAAAATTTTTCCTGGATTGCCAAGAAAAGATAAATTATTTCCCATATAAAAATCTATTAAATGTGTTGTATTTTTGTCTAGATATTTAGAAATGGGTTCTCCTTTGGTGATTTATATTTCATTATCTATTAAACATAGTATTTTGTTAGGCAGAACACTTCATTCTCTGTCTACGCCAAATGATAGATATTTTAAACCATATGAAATTCTCACTTCATTAAAGTTTCATCAATTAATGGAAACTAAATAGGATCTCAAGTGTAAGTTTCAGGTTCAAATTTGTGTGATCAAAGGAGTAGGGACAACTATTTGCCTCTTAGAGGGAGAATATATTTATGTTTCAGTATAATAAAAAAAAAAAAGGAGAGAAGGAGGTTGGGAGGGAAGAAAGAAGGAAAGAGGGAGAAATATAGGAAAAAACAAAGAAAAAAACAGATGGAATAAACGTGGTCTTTCGACCCAAACTGATTTAGGCTGGAAACTTGGTTCTACTGCTAAACTATATGTGACCTCGAGCATGATATTTAATCACTCGAATGTTAATTTTGTCACTTTTTAATTGTAAACTTCAACTACTTTATAAATTTGTTCTGAGCCTAGGGAGGTAAGATAAAATAACATCACATCCAGGTAAATTTGAACTTCAGGAAAACGGAGCATAATTTTTTTTAGCGCAGATATATCCTATGCATATTTGTTACCTGAAATTCAAGTTCAACGGAGTGTGGTGGGCTTAGTAATGGCCCCTACATATGTCTACATCCTAGTGCTCAGAAGCTGTAAATGTTCTTTTATGTGGCAATAAGGATATTGCAATTGGGGTTAAGTTAAGAATCTTGAGGTGGGGAGATTGTCCTGGATTTCTGATGGGCCCAGAGTAATCACATGGGTCCTTTGGAGAAGGATGAAGCAGGAAGAGTCAGAGAAGACAATGTCAAGATGGGAGCAGAGGTTGGAGAGATGTGTTTAGAAGATGGAGGAAGAGGCCACAAACTGAGAAGAGATGGCCTCTAGCAGCTGAAAGGGTAAATCAACAAATTCTCCCCTGAGAGCCTGAAGAAACCAGCATTGTTAACATCTGGACTTGAGCCCCATGAAACTGACTTTGGACTTCTAACCTCCAGAAGTATAACAGAATAAATCTGTGTGTTGTTTTTAAGGCACTGGGTTTGTCAAAATTTGTTACAGCAACCATAGGAAACTATTACATTGAGCATCCCGTATTTTTACTTGCTGTGTCTAGCAACCCTACGGATGATTACATGTGGTAAGTCTGGGATAAACTCCCTGTTGTACCTGGTGGAGTTAACACCTGCGTTTATCTCTGCTTCCTCCAAAATTCTCCTAAAATTAAATTAAGAATAAATAACATAAATCCATAAAGATAGAAATGGGCAGAAGTGAGGGACATCAGCAAACTACAAATGTCAACCCAATTTTGGAAACTGAAAGAATGGTGATTAATTTAGCCAGAGAATGTGATACTAATTTAAACAAGCATGCAACCTAAAGTGATAGAGGGTGGATCCAAAAAGAAGCAGCCCATTCGCACGGCAGAGCTCTGAAAGGTTCAGACGTTGAAGGCATCGCAGACCAATGCAGGCAAAACAGGTTTATTAAAAGTCTGCTTAAGAAGTAATTAGTTACCAGAACCCGTCTCCTATCTCCAAACATTTCAGTTGACATCTCTTACCCACTCTGCAGGAGATCTGATGCTTATTTTCTGAGTACATTAAGAGATACTCTGGAGTCGGAGATATCAGGCCCAGAGGAGGGTGGGCCTCATAGAATTTGTACTAAAAATAGCACATTACGTAATTGTTAGCATACTGAAGAGTAAAAACCCTAACCTCCTTCCCTGATAAGATTTCAGGATGCTGGACATCAAGATTTTACTGCCCAGGCAGGAAATTTCATCTTGCAATTCTATTATTGTGTTTTGAAATATCTCAGCTCTTAAGAAAAATCTTTTCACAGACTCCCCCTTTAAAATGGACCGTTTATGCTATAGAGTTTGAAAAGAACAAAAGTAATCATTAATCAGTGTGTTATATTAACCATTAATCGTTTATGTTAGAGCGTTAGAATGGAATAAAATTAACATGCATGATGATGCAACACCAAAATTTGGCAAAAGATCAAAATAAATGCAAAAATAGAGAAAGCTTATTTTATGTGTTTTGTCTTCTAAAAATACTTGAAAAAAAAAGCACTCTGGGAGAAAAATATAAGACAGTACCTTCAAAATAATTAGAATAAAATATTCATACAATTCAGTAAACCCCCTAAAGAATATCCTTCATTGAGCAGAATTTACTCTGCAATTACAAAATATCTCAGCAGCTTTAGAGAGAGTGTTTTCTCAGTAAAAAATTTATGGTCAACAGAGAAAAGTCAGTTAAGGTTGTCAAAGTGTCAAATTTATTGACCACTGAAGAATGCAACTTTAAAGAAGACTGGCAATGTTATGGGAAAAGTTAAAATAAGAAGACCATTAAAAATACACTCTTCAGAAAATCTCCAGTGTCATATTAGATTCAGATATGACTTTAAATGATTAAATTATATAAATAAGTACCAAGAATAATTATTCTCATGTTATTTTTAATATTCAGATAATCATAAATAAGGATTTTTTTAAACTTTACATGAATATGTATTATTTTGAATTTTTAGATAAAATTTTGAAAATATTTTTTGAATATAATTATTTTATAGGCCAACCAATATGTAATAATAGCATAAGCACGGCATGCTGTCACAGCCACAGTGCCCACCACCATCACCAAAGACACGCTCGACGGCGGTGACCTCAGTCCTGCTCTGTCTGACCTGGAAGAGTCTGGACAAAGTGTGGATGGCTAAGACCCTGAGCGCAGGCTACATTTCACAGGGAACAGAGACAGATGGGAGAAGCAGTTGTCCATATTATTACAGCTTGATGCTGTGATGTATGCATTGCATTGTGCACAATGCAAACATTGCGATATTTGCTGCATTGATAGTAATAATTTTAAGTAAAAATAACTAGCCAAAAAAAGAAATTTCTTCAAGTTTTCAATATGGATCAGCCTTTGTGGCCTGTTCTACTGATTTAACTAGAAATTTGGATATAATCACAATAGGCCTATGAAGGAAAGGGTTGTGATAGGAGAGTTAATTCCCATTTTCCTTAGAGGAAGTTATTAGTATGATAGACAATGTCCAAAAGTTTTTTAAATAATCAAGAAGTAAGGACACCTGGGTGACTCAGCGGTTGAGTGCCTACTTCAGCTCAGGGCATGATTCCGGGGCCCAGGATCGAGTCCCACATCAGGCTCCTTAGGGGAGGCCTGCTTCTTCCTCTGCCTGTGTCTCTGCCTCTTTCTCTGTGTCTCTCATGAATAAATAAATAAAACCTTTAAAAAAATAATCAAGAAGTAGCGCTAGAAATGTCTTATGTATAAATATGGAAGAAAACAGCAGAAGAAACCACTAAACTGGTTGAAAGTGGAAATGGACTTGGGATGAGGTGAGAAGAGTTGGCGCTAAAAGTTTATATTATTGTATTTGAGTTTTAAAATTTTGAACATCTGTTGGTCTTTAAAAAACTAAATAAGTTAAATTTTTAAACAAAGGGCCTGATCTACATAGCAAGACACCCAGTTTTCCTGTCCCTGCCATTTCCCATTTTCCCAAGCCTCTCTTTATACAACTGATTTCCGCCTGTTTTCTGACAATTTTGGCATCAGAAATTACTAATTACCACAATCTTGAGGCCATGCAGACTGACATACATCGTCTTGGAATTGCTAAACCGTTAGGAAGGGCTTTCTGTTAGCTCAGTTTCAATCCCTTCAGAAGGCGAAATTTTTGCTAACTCAGAGCATTTTTACAAACATAGTTGATTGGAATCTGGAAAAGTGATGAGCTTCTTTATATTTTTGCATGGCATTCCCAATGTCACACACTAGAATTCATTTGAACGATTACCTACTTGTCCCAAATATCCTCACCATATTAAAGGAAAACAGAGATGACCCTCTTCTGGTTTCCCATGATGGAGATGAGAGCTATAAATGTGTTATTATAAATCATAATCAATGGTGGGTGGAAATTCTGGTATCGAATAAAGGAAGTTACACCCCAGATGAGGCTTACTAATGAAGCATTTTTTTTGTTTAATGCATCATTGACTTCTCCTTCCTTGTGTTTCTGGGTAAACAAATCAAGAATTCTGAGAGTTGTGGGCTGGCCTTGGGTTTCCCTGCAATGCATTTCCTGGGCTCTATCACTGAAATGCATGTCATTGTCTGTACATCAGTCCAGAGGCCCTCAGGTGCTGTTGTGACTAGTTCATTCATGGTGTTCAAATCATCTAGTTGTAGTGGCAACACTTTGAGGTTAAGTCTCTGATCATGACCCTCCAGGCTTACTCCGTTATTGGCAGTGGGTTCTTTTTCACAGTGCTGAAACCTCAGATCAACATCTGCTCAAAACAGACTTGATCAGCAATGAGAAGTAGGGTACTCCACATTGAAATTGCCAAGTGAATCAGTAGAGGGTCACTTTAGACTCTGGATAGTTTCACAGCTGGTTGAAAATGATATTGGGTAAAAAAGTTTGAGTTAATATTGAGGGCAATTATCCATTACCAGCCTGTTCCAGCCTCCCTTTTAAGAGTAAACTGATCATAATCAGAGCTACATTCCCTGGGGCTTACAGAGCTCAAGATAGGCATGGTTTTTGTTGTTGTTGTTTTGTTTTGCCTTTTTAAAGAATTTATTTATTTATTTATTTATTATTTATTTATTTGTTTGAGAGAGAGAAAGCAGGCACGAGTAGGAGGAGAAGCAGAGAGAGAGAGGGAGGGGGAAGTCATCTCAAGCAGACTCCACGCTGAGCACTGGAGGCAGGGCTCCATCCCACCACCCCAAGATCATGACCTAAGCTGAAACCAAGAGTCAGATGCTAACCGACTGAGCCACTCAGGCTCCCCAGGCAAGGTTTTAAGTACTTTTTCTGTCTTATCTCATTTAGTCCTCATCACATCCATAGGTGGTTTTTCTCCTTCATAGAGTTAAATAAAAGAATGTCATACATACTTAACAAAATCCCTGCCTACGCATAAAGAAATGTTAGCCCACTATCATCACTAATCATCGATAAAGAATCATCAATGTGTTGTAGTTATAAAGCAGAGTCTCTCAGAATCCTACCAGTTCAAGGTAGACTCCTCCCTTGGGGGAGGAATGCAAAGAGTAGAATAGTAAACTTTTATGCAAGTTCATATTCATATATTTTAGTGGCTAGTAATGTCAACAAGCAAGGGCAAGACAAAAGAAATTTCCCAACACAAGTTATAGTGACTCAAGTACATCCAGTGTCCAGATGTTACATGTGACTTTCCTGCGCCAACTCCTCCCCAGTTTAATACCAGCCTTTTAGCTCAGTGACCAGAGATTCAGTCTCACAGCCTCAACTGCCCCGGAGGGAATAGGATGCCGGGCAGACAGTGGGAACGCTTTGTAAATCTCGTCAGCAAAGATGCCATAGAGGAAATTAAAGCAACAGTTTAGTGTCGCGTCTCACTCTGAGAATGTACAATGCCAAGGACCCATGTTGATAACACTTTTTAAGGGATTGAAGTAAAGGCTTCATCACTGTATTGCTAAGTTTACATTTTGGAAACAAAACTTAATGAGATCTTATTTTTAGTGAAAACTTTTAACTACAAAAAAAAAAGCTTTAAGAAAGGATATTAAAAAGTTAAACATTAGAATCCTAGGTGGGCCATGGTTGGGGTGGGCAAGGGGCGTGATGTAAGGATGCGATTAAATCAGGAACTTTGGCATCAGATGGATAGGACTAGGATTAAAATGACACTGAGCCTAACTAGCTCCGGGACCTTGGGAAAGAGGTCATGTAGTCTCTTTACATGCATGGTTCTGCATCTGCAGAATAAGATACCTTAAAGAATCTTTATAAGGATTCTGTGAGGGTACACCTATAAAGTACTTGGTACGTAGTAGGTGCTTGGTAAGTGACAGTTATAACAGTAACAATGAAAAGGAGACCAAAGAGAGCCAAGAAGTACCTTTGAGTTCTGCACAGCAGAGGGATCATTTTCAAGTCATTCGCCATAAACGATTCACCCATCTTGCCCCAAACTTGGGCATATCAACCCCTCCTAACCTCACAAACCAGTTCAGAGAGTTGCAGTCATTCTCTCAGAGTTCCTGTCTCCCTGCCTGCACCCTCCGGGTGTGGGGTGGTCACCCTTACCATGCTCTCTACCACCCCAATGCAGACACCCAGACTAACACCTGTTTGGATGAGTGGTCCGCCCTTTAGGATGTCAGGACCATCCTGCTGTCCATCCAGAGCCTGCTAGAAGAACCAAACATCAATAGCCCTTTGAACACACATGCTGCCGAGCTCTGGAAAACCCCCATAGCCTTGAATAAATATCTGCAAGAAACCTGCTCAAAGCAGGTCTCCAGCCAAGAACCCTGTCTGGCCTCTCTCCTTGCGCTATCTTTCTATTTTCTCCTTAGATGGTCTGTCCTTTCCTTCATTTCTGTCCAGGACTCTGTATCTTAAGTTGTGGTGTCATTTTTGTTTTATTTCTGTGTTTTAAATTAAATCTCTGGTTGAGCCCTGCTGATGAATGTATTAAATATATAGATTGTTGGGGTTTTTTCGGTAACAATGAGAAAAAAACATACACACACACACAAAACCACTCAGAAAAATGTAAGTCTGGACAGAAAAGGCTAGAGAGGCAGATTATGTGTTTCTCACAGGTAATAATACCTCAGGTGATGCATATTTGCATCCAGTGGGTACCAAACAAACTTTCACACACGGCAGACATTCAATAAATAGAACCAAGCAGAACAGGAAGCACGTTTAGCAGAAACACCACTTCCTGTAGGAAATAGCCAGCATTTCAGAGTCTCCCAAAGGACAGCAGATATGTTGAACTCACCAATGCAAACTCCATAAAATACAGAAATTATCTGTAGTTAAACTGCAAATGACCAGAGAGAGGGAACCAACAATTCCGACCAGGGTGGATGATTACAGGAAACATGGAGGGCAGACACTGAGAGATACAAAATCAGGACATGGACAGATAAGGAGTTTTGGCTCCTAAAAGGCAGAGAAATTACCATCTCTCCAAAGAGGAAGAGCCCACATTATTATTTTTATTACAGAATTAGCTTATAGTGCATTCTTGTTCTTATTCAGTCATATATTCATTCATTCTCAATTATTTCTTTCATTTAGAAAGAAACCTTTTAGCTGTTAATGACACCTGGAATAACTGAGACCCCAATTGGCAATGTTAATAGTGGTTTTAGGATGGATAGCCCAAGCTCAGTAGATACCCCTGCAAAGTGGTGTTTTCATGAAGTTTAATCCTATATAATAAATTTGCCATTATTCCTTCCATCTCAACACTGCCTTTGTAAGTAGATGAGGAAAGTATTATCAGACCCATTTCACAGATGACAGGACTAAGCTCCTTGCCATGTTAATTTCCCAAACCTACAGAGTTTATGTGAGAACTGAGTGTAAAATCCAGGTCAAGTTAAGTAAAACAAAATCCCAGGACCTCTGCTCTTTACCATATTGCCTTCTGAGAAATACTTTTGTGAATAATATGGTGTTTTTATTTGCTTCTGGTTTCAAAATGTTACATTTTCTAATCTGACTGTGATTTCAGCCTACTCTATGTTGAATATGTAATCTCTGAACTGTGAAAAACCTTGTGATATTTCTAAGGATCCAAGAGCTATATACAGTCTAGAAGAACATCAGTTATAATGGAAATAATGGATGCATTGAATGGGTCGGATCTTTAAAATATTCATTTCACACAAGGAAATGCTTTAGAATTAGACTCCGTGCTAACACACTACAGAAAAAATATCAATAACCTTCGGGATGGAATTAAGGCTGAAATTTAAACCCAGCCTGGCCCTAGAATTGCTATGTTTAACATTTACTGAAGGAGCCATACTCGGTCACATTCTGAAGATTGAGACTTGTTTTGTTAAATCCATATGTATATATCTTCAGACAGGCTAAGAAATGTAAATGTAATATAGTTTTCACATGTTATGTGTGAAAATGTTCTCCTTTTGGTTGATTGGTTATGGAGATTCTGAATTCATAGACCCTGACACCTGCAGATATATGCACATTTGCAAATGGTAATTAGACCCTCATCCTGCCACCCCGTTCAATGCTCCCACCTCTAATATCTTCTATTTATCTTGTTTAGATTTTGGTTATCTTTGCAGAACTCTCAAGGAAGGAAGAAGAGGCTGCTGCTCTGGCACATTCCCAGGACTGAATTTGTCATCACTGATGTTTTGAACCAGCTGCATTTGGGTTATTGTAATAATTGGTTCAGAAAGGTTAGAGAAGTCTCATCTCATTCCCTACCCAAAGATGCTGGGACGATGTCAACCCCAAAGGAGTACAGTACAAAGGTAGTCTGGAATCAGTCGGTCATTTTGTGTAAGGAAGGGTAGGTGCACGTCAGCAGGCCAAGGTCTTTGACATCCTTTACCAATCCCCCTTTTCTGAGTTGCCTTTTAATGACGCCGGTGGAAACAACACTTTAAATGACTTATTGAATTTTCCAGCTGGGAGAGATGTTAGGGATTATCAAATGCCATTTCCATCATTTTATGGAAATGAAGGCACAGAGAGATGACATGCTTTTCCCAAGGCGACATAACTAGTAGTGACAACTGGAACTAGAAACTGGGTTTACCAACATCCTTTCGCTTCACACTCTGCCTTCCATGCCCAGTCAAATAAATGAGTTAAGGGAGATGGTCACTGAATTAAGCAGTTGTTTTGATTGAACTGGTGTAATAAATTCAAGTTCCAGCAACGAGGATTTTTTTTTTTTCCAGTTGAGCCACAGTGCTGATGAGCAGACTTAAAGCTGATTAAGCATTTCAGATTCAATTCTTTCTGGATTCCTTGGGCCATGCTCTCATCTGGCTCAACCTCAAAATAAAGAACTCCGGAACATTTTATTCCTTAAGAAATGCAATTAGGTATGCCATTGTAAAATGTATTGTGTGATTATAGGAATTTTGCCATTATATCCTCTCAGCCAAAGATGATTTTATTATGTAGAATTGAATTGAAGTCATGTAAATGGAAAACACTATTTTTTAAAACACCAAGAAAGAACAACATTGCAGAGATGTGATAACATCTACATCACATAAATGCTGGGTTTTGACTAGTACTTAATGTTGTTTGGAACACAGAATAATGGAATCCATGAAGGAAATAACCAGCACCACCTTTAAATTTCTCAAGTAGATCTCAGGGAAAAATGCAGCATTTAACAGGCACTGGAAACCATCATTGAATATCTAAAGGCTTTCTTTCAGTTGTAGGACAAAGGGACTGGTGTCAAAAAAAGAGGGGGGGGAGGAAATCAGATGTAATGATTGATATTTCTTCTGTAGCTCCTGGCCTGGTGTCTTTAAAAGCCATGAAGTACCCTCATCATTTGTGGCCATAGCAAGAGATAGTGGAATCATTCATGAAATCAGTTAAATGGGGGCATTTATGAAAGCATGTGAAATTGATATAAAGAAAGAAAGTTAGGTCATCAACATATTTACCATTAAAATCTATTGCATCTGTGTACATGTGTTTTGGGTATAGTTGCACCGATTGCTATTTTCAGCAGCAAGTTCATTCCTTGTTTCAAGCCAAGTTCCTTTTAGGATTTCCACGTGACTTGCATTAGCATTTTTGGCTTCAAAACTCCCTCTGATGAACCATTGGCAGTTTGAGGTTTTTTTTTTTTTAAGAGTGCTTAAAAAAATTAGGCTGTGACAGTTATCCAAAACATAATTTGATATACTGTTTAATTATTTAACAGGCTGTTTAAAAATTGAAATGTGGCTTCTGGTTGGTTGGTTGATATAATACTATTAAGGTGGATTGGAAGCCCCTTCACAACTATGATTATCAGCAGAGTCTTTCATGGCCTAACTTTATGAATTAGATTGTGTTCTAATGAAATGCTAATTCAAAAATGTTGATATTGATGATGTTTTTAAACGTATGTCTTTAAAATATTACTAAACACATATCTTTAAAAAAAGAATTACTAAGCCAAGGAAATTGAGTGAGATATTCTTTTAAAGTGAAAGTACTCTTATTATATTTATGTACACTCTCATTTGTATCTCATTTTCAAATTCTAAAAACACACACACACACACACACAAAAAAAAAAAAAACAAAAACAAAAACCCAGGATTCTATTCTACAAAAATATCTGTTGACCATTATTAGCGTGGTTTAGATCTTCACGAAATATCTGGCCTTGAGGCAAGCTCTAAGATAGTGATGGGTTTCTTGTAACAAATGACTATTGGACATCACATAAACCTTAGAATTCTTTTTATAGGAGGAAAATGAAAGTGAGTGACAACTTTTCTGCACCATATTATCAAATTGTGCCTCTTTTTGTGAAATACAGTAGTAGTGCTTTTTTTTTTCAGGAGTAATATAAATAGAAATGGAAATATAATGTGGCTTAGATAAATATTTCTTGAACAGTACTCTGAAGACCTCTGTATTAGAATCACCTGGTACTGTGGTACTTGTTTAAAATGCAAATTCTTTGGAGACCTGGGGGGCTCAGCCAGTTAAATGTCCCACTCTTGATTTCAGCTCAGGTCATGATCTCAGGGTGTGGGGATAGAGTCCCACTTTGGGCTCTGTGCTCAGTAGGGGAGTCTGCTTGAGACTTTCTCTCCTTCTCCCTCTGCCCCTCCTCTCATTTAAAAAAAATACAATGAAAATTCTTGGCTAGCCTCAGACCTACAGAATCTGAGGGTTCTTTAAAATTTGAAAACCACTGATTAAGATGCTTAACTATTCCTTGTTTCAAAGGAGTTCCTGATCCACCTCAAAACCAGATTTGTTAGTTTTTCCCATATTCTTTCTTCAAATTACCCTTACATTATAATTACTGCCTGAAGACAGGGGCAGTGTTTTCTTGTCCATTGTATTCTCAGGATTTAGCACAGTAACTGAGATGTGGTAAACCTGTTTAGTAACTATTTGTTGAATTAAATGAACAACTAATTAGTATAACATGGAACTTTGGCCATGATGAAGCAGAAGTGTTGATGATAATCCAATCTCCCAAATCACAAACTAAGGTGACTTTATTTATTTATTTTTTAAGATTTTGTTTATTTATTAGAGAGAGCACAAACTAGGGTAGGGAGACAGAGAGAGGGAAAGGGAGAAGCAGACTCCCCACTCAGCAGGGAGCCAGATGTGGGGCTTGATCCCAGGACCTTGGGATCATGACCTGAGCCAAAGGCAGATGCCTAACTGACTGAGCCACCCAGGTACCCCTAAAGTGACTTTAAATAAAGGGTCAGTCCTTCCCTCTGCCACCACCCAACAGGCTGCCACCACCGCAGAGAACAATCCACAAACTTTAGAACTGAACTATCACCTCAGTAATGATATTCAAGTATGTCTACAACTCTGTAATTATTCAGGCCAGATCTTTTGCTCATCCAAATTTAGAACTGGAAGCACCCTGTACCCTTGGCATTGGGATCAAGAATGCTCTTAAGAGAAGTCAAAAATGCAAGATGAGCAAAGTTCAATGCAGTGAAGTGGTTGACTAAGAATTGAGGGAAATTGGAGAAGCCAGAGACACCAGAAACTTTGTATAATTCTTTGAGGTTAAGTCTGGAAATCTGTTAGAAAAGTATAACTAGAGGGTTTTCAAAATTTTGGTTAAGCATTCAAGATTAAGAGAAGTACCTTATTTACTCGAATGTAGGGTGCAGTTTGTGTTAGAAACATCACCCCTTAAAGAGAGTATGGGGGACTGATCTGGGAAAACCACCCCAGTGTACCTGCTCTTATATTTATCTCAATAAACCACTCTTCCGGGTAGAAAGGAGCAAAAAGAGGGAGCCGCCTAAGACATTTCTTAGTTTGAATGAATGATACATTCAGTAACAATATTCTAGGCTCAGAAGGCACTAGAGTTTGACTGTTTTGAGGACCTCGATCAGGGCCTCTTTACCTTTGCACCCTCACACTCCTGAAAGAGCTCTGGCTCGCAGCAGTAGTTACTTGGTCAATGCTTGTTGGATGTTGAATCAAAACAAAAGGAAAACTCACACTAAGCAAGAATAGAGAGTTTTAAGTAATTGGGTTTCTCTCTATCAAAATTTTTCTGTTGAGTATTATACTAAAGCATAGGCCTCCACTGAAAGTATAGACTCAGAGTATGAAAGGTAAATATGGACAGGACTAGAGCCAAAACCGGAATGTGGGATGAGAGCTTGGCCACTGGTAAGACAAGTACAGTTATTGAGACCAAAAAGAAGCTGATTAGATTCTGAACAGCTACAATCATGGCCTGAGGCTTCTCTTCCTCAGCTTCTCAAGGACTGGTTGAGTCGAAGATCTTTGAGCAGAATTTGGACACCTGGCAAAAGAAGGGGGTGATGGCTAAGGTTATGAAGAGATTTAGGAAGCTTTCATGAACAGTTTGGCTTACAGACCCTCCCTCCTTTGGCACACCTATTAACATCTCCCAGACATGGCCAGACTTGTAGGCGTACAACCTGTGTAGTCAGAGGGACTCTTGGGCTGCCATCTTGAAATTCTTAAGAATTTTATTTTAGAGCTTGTGTTTTGTAAGTGAGATTCCATGAAGCAGCAGAGCATGTGTAGGAGCAGAGAAGATATGCACCATATGAGTGTCTGTCCTTTCTTGCCTCCTTGCTCACATACAGTGTTTGTGATGTCCCAAGGACACAGATTCCAGGTGGGTCCATGATGTGGGCAAGTTCAACAAGCCTAAGGAAGTACAAGTAACATTTAAAACTGAGTCATCTGGGCCTACTGACAGCCCCAAGCATCTATACATTCAATCTGAACCAGAGTGTGCTTGGAACAGAGGGAGAAAGCAGTGGGACTTTGAGGAACATCAACCTAATTTAGGAATCCTGTCATTTTTACTGCTGTTTTTCCCCAAATGGGCCAAACACGTTTGCTGAAAATGATGCTGTAGTAGGAAAGGGGGAGAGATAGGGTCAACCCAATGTTCCTTCTCCTTCTAGTTCTTCCTTACTCCTCAGTAAGATAGAGATAGAGAGTGTTGGTGGAATGTGTGTATATCAGGAAGGAAAAGAACGTTTCACAGCATTTCCACTCTTGTGGTAAGAACAAAATATATATGCATGTGTGAGCTACAGACTATGACTTGTGCCATTTCGTGATTCTGCATCTGCTCTTACATTTGCATTTAAAACTGACATTGTACAGTATAAACATGAACAGTAAAATTCACGCTAACGATTTAAAATTTTAATTTTTGTCTATTTAGAATGACATTTAATAATAAACAAAACACTATGACACGTCAAGAGAGAGACCGCAGAACAAAGGAAAAAGTTTATCTTTTAATATCTTTCCTGGCACTTCCCCCACCCCCACTTCTGCTTTCTCAACAGGGAACTGTGTGTTTTTATTTTGCTCTAAACTCTGCATGTGAAATAGCTAGTCTTGCTCTCAGGCAAGTATTCCAAGGACCATCTTCTTGGAAAATGCTGGAAAGGAGGCATGAACAGCAGAGAAGTGAAACCTGAAAGAGTATTTAACCTCCTTCCCAGCCAATGGGGCAATCGAAGGGCATTGTCAGGAACTCTGTTGAAGTAGGCTGATCTAGGTTTTGCTCTTTAGCTGTGTGGTCTTGTAAGTATTGCTTAACCTTTCTGAGCCTCAGTTTCCCCATCTGTGAAAGTGGATTAGTAACATGCATGGGTTTTGAGAGAGATAGACACTACTCATACAAAGTGTCTACCACATAGTGAGCTCTAAGTCTATAATAGCTATTAATACTGCTGTAATCAAAGGTCCGGTTATTTCTAGGACCCATAGGACTGCCTTATCTCTGGTGGGCTATGGTGGACTAAGGTTTGCTTTCATGAAAGGATTTGAAGACATGCTGACTTTTTTTTTTTTTTTTTCCTGAGGCCTAAAACTCCTCCAGCAATTCACTCCGGATTATTCTACTTTTCCTTTTCATAGGCCTACCGGGAAAGAGGTATGATACAAATCCCGAGCATTTCATTGTGAATGTAACATAAAATACAGGCCATATCTGCAAGACCAGTGGATGCCTGGAAGGGGGGTGCAGTATGTTTCTAAAAGAAAGAAGTTCTCCAGAATGAGAGCATGAAGGAAGGGGAGAAGGAAGAACAGGAATGAATTCTATCTTCTTGAAAGCTGCAAGTAAAACTCACCATCATCAACCTGAACAAACTTGAACAAGTCAAATGTCTTACAACCCATTGGTCTCGGTTTCATATAAAATAAGGGGTTGATTATGTGAAACTACCATCACAATCAAAGATTTAGAAATTCAAAAAGTATTTGAGACCTGTTCCAGATATGACACAGTTCTAGGCATTGGGGAGACATGAAAAGAATAAGGAAGAATCCTTGCCCTCAAGGAGGTCACAATTTGGAAAGAAGGATTAGATCAACATATCCAACACTCACCATATATAATACAGAGAAGAATAAAGGTTATAGGAAGAACAGAGACTGAAAACAGAGACCTTATTTTGATCTGATAAGAGCCTTTCTTTACTCTTCCTGTCACGTACTAACCTATGTGAACTTCTTTTGTTTTTTGTAATAAGAACCACATTTTTTTTTTTTTGGCACATGCAATCTGTGTCAAACATTGTTCCAGAAACATTCACCTATGCCATATTAGTTAAACCATGTGAATACTTCTAGAATGAGAGAATGGACTAATAGAAGCTCAAGACTTGTTCAAGGTCATGTGGCTAATGAGTAACAGAGTTAGGATTTGAACCTAGGTTAAACCGACTCCAAAGCCCATTTTCTTTGCATTTTGCTTTCTTAAGGGCCTACTGGAGTTTCTCCAAAGAGACCACATTGCTATGTTCCTCCAGCTTTGTATATGTTATTCCTCTATCTGGAATGATCTTGACCCCTGGTCTCCATGATAAGTTCCTATACATTATTACTAACCCACCTCTGCTATTAAACTCCTTCCCCTACCACTTTACTCTTCCATCAAAGAAAATTAATCGATTGATTAATTAATTAATTCAATGCTTCCAGTTATCGACTATATGTGTTATAATTTTACACATCATGTCATAGAGAAATAATTCATTTATAGTTTTGTTATAACTTTAAGGCAGTAAGCTCCTTGAGGGACAGTTCATATCTTTTCTGTTTTTGTATATTTAGCACATGGTAAGGCCTCAATAAGTTTTTCCTAAAACACATTGAATTGGATATTCAGTGAGGGGAATTAGTAATGGTTAATGTTATATTGCAAGGCTCTGCAGACATTTTCTGTGAAGGACTAGAAAGTAAGTATTTTAGGCTTCACATACCTAAGGGGTCTCTGAGGCAATTACTTACCACGGGTGTTTCAGTACAAAAGCAGCCATCGAAAATATACTTAAATGAACAGGTGTGACTGTGTTTCAATAGAATTTATCTACAAAAAATAGACTGGTGGGCCAGATTTGGCCTTCAGAGTGTAGTTTACCAACTCTTAATGTAGTGTATGCCAACAAACTGATATTAAGAATGGGAATAGGGGTGTCTGGGTGGTTCAGTTGGTTGAGTGTCTGACTCCTGGTTTACAGCTCAGGTTGTGGTCTCCAGGTTATGAGATCAAGGCCCAACTAGGGCTTCATGCTCAGCGGGGAGTCTGGTTGAGATTATCTCCCTCCTGTCCCCCACCCTGGCTCACACACTCTCTCTCTAAAATAAATAAATAGATAGATAGATAGATAGATAGATAGATAGATAGATAGATGATAGATAGATAGATAGATAAGTAAATAAATAAATAAATCTTAAGCCAAAAAAAGGGATGGGAATAAAGAAGGCCTGCCAAGCTGCAGAAACAGCATTTGCAAATGTCCTGTGGTAGTATATGTTCAGGGAAAAACACAAACCAGCAAGGCTGTTTTATGATATACAAAACAAAGCAAGAGAGTAACAATAGACACATTTGGAGAAGTAGGGCAAGAATATGGAGGGACTGAAATGCTAGAGTAAAGAATCTATTCTAAATCCAGCAGGTATGGGAATACCATTGAAGTTCTTGAGCATACTGATGACCTGCAGTGACTGTACATAGATTAAGAGGGTCATAAAATAACCTAATCAAGGAACTAATGACCATAAGAATGGAAAGACAGGGGCAAACATGAGAAAGATTGAGGCAAAACTGGCAGGAACTGGCATGGACAGAATAAAAGATGACACTGACCTCTCTATCCTGGTGTCGGGGAACATGCAGACCCAGGAATAAAACCAGGAAAGGCAAGAGGAGAGACTGGCTTCAGAAAAAAAAAAAAAAAAATGACGAATGTGTTTCAGACATGTTAAGTCTGATTTTCATACTTGTTTTGCCTGGTTAAAGCCTAAGTTTAAAATACTGTGACTTATAACAGCATTCCTTTCCAAAACTGGATTAAAATGTTTCTGCCATTTGGCAGGGAAAAGACTTTTAAATTCTTTTCCCAAATATACCTTTCTGTGATGTTTGATCTCCGTTTAATTTTTCTTTTAAGTTCCATTTGTCCTAACAACTAAAAACACTTAGGAAGTTCCCTCTCCTTTTCCATGTTTTTAAATTTTTTAGTCACATGTTATGTAATTCTGGACCAATTTCTTTAGGTTCACATTTCCTTCATAAAATGGGACAAATTAATCGTCAGTGCAGGGAATTTGGGTCATTCCTTATGAACTGTGATTTCTGAGGTAGAGTTAGGGTACAGCCCAATGATAAGAACACAAAACCTAAATGTCAAGCTAGAGAAACAACTGAAATTGAATTGTAATCATAAGATGTGTCTCAAAGGAAAATTGATGTGGCACATAGAAATTGAGGTCAGGAACTTGCAAGTTCTGAGTCAGGTTGCCAAATCTTGGTAAGAAACATCTGAGAGCACAGCCCAAAAGACTAAATCAAGTCATATGGTTGAGACTCACATACAGGAACCATGTGCAACTGAGGATGCAGAGTGTTAGTGGAAGGGAGAGTGTGTGGGTCTTATCTGATTGTGATCAACCATGAAATGTAAACTCACCCCAAACCCAGTGATATTTGGAGCCCCTAATGTCAGACAAGGGCAGAGCTGGTTAAGTATAAAACTTACAGTTGAAAGCCACACTCAACTCCTTAGGGCATAAAACAACAGATCTACCATTACACACCTATTAGAATGGCCAAAACACAGAATACTGACAATACCAAATGCCAACAACAGAAACTCTCAACCATTGTTGATAAGAGTGTCGACTTTGGAAGACAGTTTAGCAGTTCCTTACAAAACTAAACACAGTCCCATCATACCAGCAATCATGATCCTTGGTGTTTACCCAAAGGTGTTGAAAACTTAACATTCACACAGAAACCTGCACATGGATGTTGACAACAACTTTCATCATAATTGCCAAAATTTAGAAGCAATCAAGATGTTTCTTAGTAGTAGAATAGTAGAATGAGTAAAGAAGCTGCGGTACATCCAGACAAGGGAATATTATTCAGAGCTTAAAGGAAATGAGCTATCAAACTATAAAAAGACATGGAGCAACCTTAAATGCATATTTACTTTTCTTGAAAGTGAAAGAAGCCAATCTTAAAAAGCTATATACTGTGTGATGCCAACTATATGACATTCTGGAAAACAAAAAGCTATGGAGACTGTAAAAAAAAAAAAAAAAAAAAAACCAGACAGAGGTTGCTAGGGATGGGCTGGGAGTGAGTGTTAGGGGATGAGCATGTGGAGCATTGAGGAATATTATGGCAGTGAAACTATTCTGTATGATACTATAATGGATACAGGTCATTTATACATTTGTCTAATCTCATAGAAGGTACACCACCAAGAGTGAACCCTATGTAAATTATGGACTTTGGGTGACAATGATGTCACTATAGCTTCATCAGTTGTAACAAAGGTACTACTCTGGTGGGAGGTGCTGATAATAGGGGAGGCTGTACATATGTGGGGACAGAGAGTAAAAGGGATATCTCTGTACCTTCCTCTCAGTTTTGCTGTCAACTTAAAATTGCTCTTACAATAAAGCCTTAATAATTTTTTTAAATCATTCACTAAAAAAAAAAAAAAAAAATCCTAACAAGGATGATGAAATTGGAAGATACAAGAAAAACTTGCAAGGAAAAATTGTACCACAATCTGAATAAAGTCTGCAGTTTAGTAAATAGTACTGTACCAAAGATAGTTTCTTAGTTCTGACAAATGTAGCATGATTATGTAAGACGTTAACATTAGAAGAGGGATGAAGGGTAGATGGGAACTCTTTGTACTATCTTTGCGACTTCTCTATGAAATCTAAATTTATTCTGAAATAAAGAGGCTAAAATAAAAACAAAATCTCCACATGCTTCCTGGTTCTACAATTTACCTAGTTGAAAGATTAGTCACGGCTTAGATTGGCTTTTCTGCAAAAAAGTCCTTACTGCAAATAACTCAATTGCTCAGGGCACATATGCCGAAACTCAAGGATTCTGGTTTCAAGCCTGATTCTGTTTTACTAGTTGTGTGACTTGGAGCAGGTTTACTTCACTTCTGTAGGTCTCTATTTACTTCACATACCAAGTGAGTACACTAACAATACTTACCCTTCACAAAATCATCCGCGAGCTTTGCACATTGCCACTGATACATGGATAGTACTCAATAGATGCGATTGGTGTCAATAGTATCGATTGATATCTGTATATTGTCTGTGTGTAAAAATTTAACTTGTCCACAGGCAGAGCTGAATATGCAGCCCTCAGTCATATCTCATCACTGCCCGAATGAAATGCTAGACTTGTTTTGCTGTGCTTTGGGTTCACAAACACAAGACTTGTTCCAGCCTTCTCTCAGAAGTATGATTTTCAACTCAGGCAGTCTTTTATATTAAAGCAAGCACTGTGAGCAGATGGTCCCTGTTCTGGAGTTCCAGAATGACATTAAAAATGAGTGGGCAGAGGGATTTTATTAGTCATTTGTTGGCTTCACAGCAGCCATTTCCATGAAATTATAGGACAATGACAAAATTAAGGCAGCTTATGTTGGGCTTTGGAAAGCTGGTCCCTATGTCTGCAAATATTCATAGGTCAGGAATGTAGAACACGGGCAATAAATTGGAGAATTACTGCCTGATGATCTCGGGTCCTTCTGACTGAAAAGCCAAGACCTCTCAGGAGCTAGGCCCAGAGGAAAATTAAGCTCATGACAGGAAATATTGTGATGCCGAAGAAGGCCTATAATGCCTCAGCTTTCTGGTTAGCACTGTGCTGCCAATGGAAGGGAGGTATTTCCTAATGGGCTGCTGGAAATTGCCCTTGAACTGGATCTAACAGGTGAAGAGAAACTGGGATCACACCTGGGACTTTAAACCAACCCATCCAAGCAGGACTTCTTTTCAAGTCTTCCCTGGACTGCCAGGGCCCTGCTTACCCCTTTATCACCTCATAGTCACCCCCTCTTTCCCCAACCATTCCTCTGCCAGACTGTCTTCTCACTATTCATTGCCATCTCCACCAGCCTACCTCCCAGCTCAAGTTCTCAGAAGCTGGTGACAGATGATGTGGAACAAAGGAGCATGAAGCTTAGAGGCTCAGACTTAAGTTCTGGTGCTACCTCCACTACTTGCTTGCATGTGAAAGAGTCTGAACATCTCCCATCATCTCTGTTTTCTCATGTTCAAGAGCTTCCTTTGCATGAAAAACAACATCAAATCCCCTCCTTGATCTGCAAAAGCCACATGGAGTTGTTGTGAGGTTTAAATGGAACATATATTAAAAGTAACCAGTACCTTGTAGCCACTCCATAGACATTAGTTACCCTCCCCTTATTACCCATTGGAGGACTTTATTTAAAAATTTTTTAAATATTAAAATACATATTTTTTAAGTAAGTTCTTTTTTCTACACCCAACATGGGGCCTGAACTCATGACCCTGAGATCAAGAGTCATATGCTTTACTGACTGAGCCTGCCAGGCACTCCTGGAGAACTTTAATATCCACTGCCATTGGCCTGAATTTTGGTCTTGCTCATAGGACAGTGAAAAATAAAATATCTTAGAATTTCAGAAAATACTGCCTTTTGAGATTTCAAAGCCACATGAATATCTAATGGAGTGTCTGCTCTGAGCTCAGCTATCTCTGACAGCAACTGATTTTGATTGTTACACAAAGGATATATAGGAAGTAAGTAGTTAATTAGATGACCTTCTTTCGGGATCCCTGGGTGGTGCAGCGGTTTAGCACCTGCCTTTGGCCCAGGGCGCGATCCTGGAGACCTGGGATCGAATCTCACGTCGGGCTCCCGGTGCATGGAGCCTGCCTGCTTCTCCCTCTGCCTGTGTCTCTGCCTCTCTCTCTCTCTCTCTCTCTCTCTCTGATGTGACTATCATAAATAAATAAAAAAAATTAAAAAAAAAAAAGATGACCTTCTTTCTTAACACTCATGTGATATTTGCTTGAATAAATTTGCCCACTCTTTCCATCGATATTTTCACTCTACATCCAGTGAGAAGAGAACAGGGAAAGCACTCTGATCCAGGTCTTGTGTCTCCTTAAAAGTTTTCTGGATATCTCCAATATATCTATCCTCTACCCTCTTTTCCCTAGGAAGTGACTGGAATCGACTTTGCCAAAATGTTATCCATTTCTTTCAGCAGTTCCTAGAATTTCTAAAAGTGACAGAAAGGCTGCTTTTGTATTTTTTGGAGGATGACAGGGAAAGAGAGATCATTTACAAGTGACTGAAAGGTTATATTAGCTTTTCAAATTGCCCTTCCTTTAAAATCTCAAGTTTGATACTGGGCACCTTTGGTTCTAAAGCTGAAAAGAATTGGTCAGTTGCTGTGACTCACAGGGACAGCAAGTTAGTTTTATCAGAGTAACTTAACTGTCAGAGTAACTTTCAGAGTAACTGTTAGAGTAACTGCCAGAGTAACTGTCACAGTAACTGTATGAGAAAGAGTATGTGTCAGAGTAAGTGTCAGCTCTTGTGCAATGATTTCAGCATGGTGCTCCTATCTGTGCACCTCAACTTCAGAAATCAGTACCGATTGATTGGATGTGAATTAGACTTACTGTGGTGGGCATTTCACAACGTATACAAACATCAAATGTTTTATGTTTCACAGCTGTAATTAATATAATGTTATATGTCAATTATACCTAAAAAAACTTTATAATGTATTTTTACCCTCTGCCTTATATTGTTCTCTGTCTTCTATTCAATTTAGAGAATACGTTGTATCTTCATGTACTTACTTTCAAAACTTTTATTAGAATGATGATTAGATATTTTGTGGAAAATAAACATATTGAAATGAAAAAAAGCAAACATTTGGAAGAGCTGGTAAAGAGGTGTAGCAGGTCAGAGTTAAATTCAATGTGTGACTAAAAGGAAATTGTTTTAGGATGAAGAGAAAGAATAGAAGAATGCAATAAAAGCAAAGTAGAAGAAATGATTATGACACCAAAGAGGCAGGATAATGCAGCAGTTAGGAGCATAGATGTTCTAGTTTCTCAACCCAGATCCACTCATGTTAGCTTTGTGATTGTCTTAACTTTTTTGCCTGTACCAGAGATGATGTGCTAACGGTAACTGTCTAATAATGTTGCTAAAAGGATTAAATGAGTTAGTGTCTATCACTTAGAAAACACCATAAAAATCTCTGTTAAATACAAATAACAATGGCATAGTAGAAACATGACATGATGCCTTTGTTGAAACCCATGGAAATGTATGGCACAAAAAGTGAACCTTAATGTATGCAAATTTTTAAAAGATCATTTAGGACATTGGGTGGAAAGCAGAATATGAGAAAACAATCTAGCTATATGACAATTGGATCAACCAAGCTCCCTGAAGATGGTGGAGGGAAAGAGACCAACCTAAATAACTTTGGGAAAGAGTGGAGTCTATGAGACTAAAGGCAAAAGAAACAGCACATGAGGTCCGTATTGCAAATGACAGAGTTACATATTGGTTAGAGTCTCTGATAACACTTTTGTTAACAATTAAATAAATGGATGGCAGGTGTTGGAGCCAAGCTTCTCATTTGCTGGAGTGGGAGGTTACAGGAGAGTGAGGGGAGGCGGCAAGAATGACTGGTATGGTATGGTATGGTAATGGACTACAGTTGGACACATCAGTATGAACTAATGTTAAGCTTAATATAGAGACAGTTATATAGAGAGAGTTATATATAGACATATTTACAGATGTGTGTACATACATAAGCTGGTCTACACATATGCATTTTCTTACTCTATCGGTTGAGAAGGCCTAGAAGCAATAACACTCAGTAGCAATGAGTACATCTAGCACCCAGATCTTGGCTTCTAATGCCATCCCATAAAAGAGTCAGGATTCCTGGAGGAAATGGATAACTGTGGGACTGAGAAGGGAAATGTAACAGCTGAAATGGGAGCATCTTGCAGTGCCAAAGAGTAAAGAAACTAACAGCTCAGAAAAACTAACAACAACAACAACAAAAAAAACCCACTCCCACAACAAAAAAACAAGTTCATATCAATGGGAGTATTTCAAAGGGACCCAAGAGTTGATAGAAAGCGCTCCCAATGACCAAAGCTGGAATAATTTGAGCAATAAAATAACATAGTATTGGTTTATAAACCAAAATATAAAATGAATATCCATCGGTCCATATTGACATAAAGAATTGAATAAATAAAATTATTGGGGGGTGAGGGAAGGAAATAGACAAAATTCCCAAGCATACTTCCCAATAATGTATGTAGATAGGAAGCGGACATACCCCTCCACACACACACACTCTTTAAACATGGGCTGTGCATAATGACTTCTTTCTAACGAGTACAGTTTGGAAGAAGGAGGGGAAAGTATCTTTGTAGTGGAAAAACTGCCACACGCTACCTTAGCTAAGTAACCAAGGTGAACATCAACAGTGATAAGTCATGTTGATAGCATATATTCTCAGAATGATGTGATAAAAATGGAATGTGACCTATGTGGTGTTCCTCTGCAAAACACATAATCCCAGTGTCATCATGAGAAAAACACCAGACATATCCCAGGGGAGGGACATCCTACAAAACATCTGACCAGTACTCCCCAAAACCGTCAATGTCATTAAAATATAGGAAAGTCTGAGAAACTGTCACAGCCAAGAATAGCCTGAAGAGACATGGCTACTAAATTTAATAACGTGGTATCCTGAGTGGGATCCAGGAACATAAAAGGTCATTAAGTAAAAACTATGAAAATCTCAGTGAAGTGTGGACCTTATATAATAATAATAATGTATCAACAATGGTTCATTAGTTTTAACAAACATACCATACAATGTACCATACAAATGCAAGATGCTATTAGGGGAAACTGAATGTGGGGCATATAGGACACCCATCCTATCTTCACAACTTTTCTGCATATCTAAGACAGTTATAAAATAAAAAACTGAAAAAAAAATGACTAACATCTATGAAGCACTCATTATATGGTAGATACTTCTATGTATTAAGTTTATAACCCCAAAATGATTGATACCACTTATAATAAATCAACCAAAAATAAGATCTTAAGTTAGTTTCATAGTAAGTATTGGGGGAAAAAAATAAGTTTGATTGGATACCCATTTTGAAAAAGAAGACTAGGGCACCTGGGTGGCTTAGTTGGTTAAGCGTCTGCATTTGGCTCAGGTCATGATCCCAGGACCCTGGGATCAAGTCCTGCATCGGGCTCCCCACAGGGAGCCTGCTTCTCCCTCTGCCTATGTCTCTGCCTCCCTCTCTGTGTCTCTCATGAATAAATAAATAACATCTTTAAAAAAAAAAAAAAAAGAAAAGACTAAAATGATGAAACTAACCTTATTTTTTAATATTTTTATTTTTTGGTTTCAATAAAATTTTTTTGCCTTTCTTTTTAAAAAATATTTTATTTAAATTCAATTTGCCAACATATAGTATAACACCCAGGGCTCATCACATCACATATCTTCCCTAATGCCTGTCACCCAGTTACCCCATCCCCCTCATTCATCTCCCCTTCAACCCTCACTCTATTTCCTAGATTTAAGAGTCTCTCATGGTTTGTCTTCCTTGCTAATTTTTCCGTTAGGTTTCCCCTCCTTCCCTTATGGCCCCTTATGCTATTCCTCATATTCCACATATGAGTGAAACCATATGATAATTGTCTTTCTCCAACTGACTTATTTCACTCAGCATAATACCCTCCAGTTCTATCCATGTCAAGGTAAATGGTAGGTATTCATCCTTTCTGATGGCTGAGGAATATTCCATTGTATATATTTGCATAGCACATCTTCTTTATTTATCTGTCGAATGACATCATGGCTCCTTCCACAGATTGGCTATTGTGGACATTGCTGCTGTGAACATTGGGGTACAATTTCTACTTTACAACAATCTTGTTTTCTTTCTCATAAGCCTGACCTTCCCCCTCCAGGCACGGCTGTCAGGCCATTGGCACTTTTCTAGTCTTCCCAGAGAATGCCAATACCTCTGCTTCCAATTGCACAGCAAGGTTGGTTTAGAATTTCCTCTCTTCCCAATAAAGCAGGTTTGTCAGTACATTTTAACTGCATGGTAGCTATAGTCTATTGACCTCTGACCTCTGAGGTGCAGTGTTGAGAACAATTCTGATTTTAGGTCCAGAAACAGTGGAAGAGGCCCCCATGACAGGCTAGAAATATCCGTCATGACTTTAGGATCCAGGAACTGATGATATATAATCTATGATCTCAAAAATGTAGCGACCAGCAATTTCTCAGCCCCTCTATGTGTATGCTGTTCCTCACCTCAAGAAGTAGAGTTGATGTCCCCTCTCCCTAAATCTGGGCTGAGCTCCTTAGACCAATAGAATTTGGAAGAAGCAATTTAGGACTCCTGAGGCTATCTATGCCTTAAAAGGGATTAGTAGCTTTCCTTCCTCTCTTTTAAAGCTAGGTGGCATTCAAGAAGTCAACTAACAAGACCACCATAAAGAAGCCCAGGCTGGCCATATGGAGAGAGAGTCATCTTCTGGAAGATCACTGAGGTGCCAGTCACATGAATCAAGCCTTATTGGACCGTTGGAGTCCAAAGGTCTCCAGCCTGAATGGCTCTCGGTGACATTATGTGGTGCTCTGAAGGGTCAGCCAGTTTAGTCCTGCCCAAATTTCTGACCCACAGAATCACCAAAAACAGCAATCATTGTTTTAAGGCATTGACTATTAGAATCGTTTATTAGACAGCAGTAGATACACAAAACATCGTAATGAGACAGGGTTTTGACATTTTTAATTTAAAGAGAAGCAGTTAGCTCCCAGGCCCCAATTCCAGGTAATCTGATTCAATGGGTCAGGGATTGGTATGTTTTAAAAGTTCTCCTTTAGAGACTCTTACCTAGAGCTATGGTTCAGAACCACTGGTCCAGCTGGGATCATAAAAAGTACTACACACAAAGTTAGAAAGTTAAACTGAGCTGTAGCACAGGGATAAGACTTTAGCAAGTCATTAAAATCTGGGATTAGCCAGATAAAGTAAAACAAAACAAAAACTCTTCCTTGTCATCAATGATATGACACACTAGGCCAGGTAAGTTGCAGAGGGGCAAATAAAGAAAACAGGAATCAAAATGTATAACCAACCTGGCAAATAAAAGAAAACTCCTCTTGTTTGTTTGTTTCTTTGGTTTTTTTGTTTTGTTTTGTTTTTCTGAGCAACGTAAGATTTTTCTTTCTGCTTTCTCTATCTCAGCCTTTTCTGTGTGTCCATACTAAATAAAACTTGGCCTGGAGTTGGGTGACCAAGGTCTGCATTTAACATCACCTTGAGTGGATTTTGCAGTGTGTTGGTGGATCCATTAGGTCCTCACCCCCAAATTCAGGCCCAGTGTTACTCAGTTGCAACATACATAGCAGTACAATCAAAGGAAAATACTGATTTTTTTTTTTTTTTTTTTTGGCTAAGATTTTTGGAATTGTATTTTGTGCTTCATGTCCTATTCTCAATAGAAATTTGGATAATAAAAAGGCTTGACAATTTTTGGTGAAAATGAGAGAAACGAGTTTAGGAGCCTCAGATGTGTGGAGCACTGTTAGATATTTTCATCTTTCCCTGGAAAGTCATTAAGGAAATACGTATGCCAAGCCACACCATCAATTTCCAGATATTGACTCTAACAGAGATGTCGACATTCTAGTCACATCAGCAGAGTTTAACCTCAACTAATGTCTACTGACACCTGACACTTTCCTTGCCCTTTAAACCGTTTATATCTTTGCTCTAGGCAAAATGCATTCGGGTCTCTATTGATATGTAATTGTCAAGTACTTGAATCTAAAATTGTAGACTTCAACGAACCAAAAAAAGAAAAGAGGAAAGAAAGAAAAGAAAGAAAAGAAAAGAAAAGAAAAGAAAAGAAAGAAAAGAAAAGAAAAAAGAAAAGAAAAAGGAAAAGAAAAGAAAGAGTGCTGGTTTTCATTGGAGGCATGTCTGCTTTGAAGCTTCATATTTCAGAAGCTGAAATAAGAGTCTCCAGTGGTTTTGATTATAATCGTTGCTATGTGGTCCTCCTGTTTTCCAGGGCACCTAATATAAGACCACGTGTGCGATTGGCTGAATAGCGCTGATTAGTGAATGAATATGACACAGAAAAGCCTAGAGGTCTTTCAGCCCCCAGCCACTTTCCAGGAGGGGAAAGAACATCCTCTGGGCCAGGCACATTCAGCCTTTGGATGTGTTCATATAAAATACTTTCAGCGCTCCAATTTCCACTCCTGTGGATTTTTCCTGGCTCCAACTCAGTGACCTGATTCTCTAATTTTTCCCCCTCTGAGAACATACTTTTTCTTAAGTTATTTTTTTCTCTGAAATCCACACCGCCTCCCCTCCCTTTCCTTTTGATTTCTTATTCAGCCTAGAAACTACCTCACCAGTTGTAATTAGCCCGAATACTTGAGGGAGGGAGGAGGGCTCTCCTCAGGAAATAGCCAGAATAAAGCAGGATTCCTTCTTCTCAGAGTAGGGAAGAGAAACCCAAGCCCATGTAAGCTGATTAAATCTCTTCTTGCTTTTTCATCTATTGTGAAGCACCGAACTCTGATGAGGGCCTGTTCTTTGTGTTATTTTATAACCTTAATTGACCCATACCACACATTGTCAGCTTGTTAGGCCAAATACACTTTCTAATATGCTTTCTTGGACCAAGGGAAGAGCAGAAATATACAATTTTAAGTGTCAAGTTCGCAGCTTTCTATGTTTTTTTCTATCTCAGCCTTTTCTTTGTGTCTGTACTAAATGAAACTTGCCTAGAGTTGGGTGACAAAGGTCTGCATTTTATTCCTATTAATGTCAGCTTGAGCAAATTTTGCAGTGTGTTAGCGAGTCCATTAGGTCCTCACAAATATTATTTCTGTGAAAGGATTATAACGTTTCCTATGTTTTCTACAAAGTCAATTTGTCGGGTTTTTCCAGTTATAGTAACTACGAGCCACGCGTGCTGTACATTGTTCAGCCTTTTAACGATATAATCTCGAGTGAATATAATACCCCTCTAAAATAACCCTGAATGTAGTTATTGATACCCCCATTTTGCAGATGGAAAATCTGAAGCTTGGTATTAGATATAATAACTGGCCCAAGGGGGCACAGCTAGTGTCAGACCTGAGATGCAAACTCAGGGCTCCTTAGCACCAAGCCTTTATATTAACCACTATATTAAACTGTCTTTCGGGGATCCCTGGGTGGCTCAGCGGTTTAGCGCCTGCCTTTGGCCCAGGGCGTGATCCCGGAGTCCCGGGATCGAGTCCCGCGTCGGGCTCCTGGCATGCAGCCTGCTTCTCCCTCCTCCTGTGTCTCTGCCTCTCTCTCTCTGTCTATCATAAATAAATAAATAAATAAATAAATAAATAAATCTCTAAAAAATAAAAAAATATAAAAATAAAAATAAAATAAATGTTTAAAAAAAAAATAAATAAATAAATAAAAATAAACTTTCAAAAACATGTACTGCCAGCTTGAAAAATCATTGAAGAGGGAGAGAACAAGAGAGAAATTAAAAAAAAAAAAAAAAAGAGGAAAGAGAGACAAAAGAAAAAGTTTTCTTTTGTGAGTATCCCATATGTGATGGCAGGGGAACCCACCAACTGCATAGCTGGTCAGAAGCATTAAAACCTGAGAAAGGCAGGTGCTTGGCAGAGAATACCCTGATTTGCAGAGAACTAAAGTAATAAAAGAAAGCTTGTTCCCTGGGTGGCGCAGCGGTTTGGCGCCTGCCTTTGGCCCAGGGCGCGATCCTGGAGACCCGGGATCAAATCCCACGTCGGGCTCCTGGTGCATGGAGCCTGCTTCTCTCTCTGCCTGTGTCTCTGCCTCTCTCTCTCTCTCTCTCTGTGACTATCATAAAAAAAAAAAAAAAAAAAAAAAAAAAGGTGCATCACCATAAAAAAAAAAAAAAAGAAAGAAAGCTTGTTACCTGGTTGCAGTGTTTCGAAGAATGCTTACAGGTATTGCTATGTTTCAAAATTAGTTGTTGGGGCTCCTGGGTGGCTCAGGTGTTAAGCATCTGACTCTTGATTTCAGCTCAGGTCATGGTCTCAGAGTCCTGAGATGGAGCCCTGCATTAGGGCTCTGTGCTCAGAGAGGAGTCTGCTTGAGATTCTCTCTCCCTCTCCCTTTGCCCCTCCCCCACTCCCATGCCCATACACTCTCGCTCGCCCCCCCTCAAATTAATAAATTAATCTTTAAAAAATTTTTAAAAATAAAAATTCATTGTTGAACTTGATGTACACTCTGTCTCTAGTCATCAAGAAGTCACTGGGCTGAGATATAATCCTCTTTATCAATTAGTGTTTGTTACTGATTTGGAGAAGATGTAGACTTTTCAGTAAAGAAAGCATAACATGCTACTCTCCCAACAAAATTTCATAAACTTTCTCTCTCAATAAAAACAAGTGGTGCCTCGGTGGCGCAGTTGGTTGAGCATCTGACTCTTGGTTTTGGCTTGGGTGGGGATCTCAGGGTCATGAGATAGAACCCCATGTCAGGCTTGGCACTCAGTGTGGATCCTGCTTAAGATTCTCCCTCCCTCGCCCTCTCCCACTGTCCCTCCTGATCATGTACTCTCTGTCTCCCTAAAATTAATAAATAAATCTTTAAAAAAAACAGTAAGTATAAAAATGAGAAGAAATGTAAACACAGAAGCTTACATCATCATGTTTGCATACCCCCTACTGTGTGCTAAAACCATTTTATTCCTTTTCATGTATTTTTCAAATTCTGAAGTGAATATCTATGTAATTATAATCTTTAAATTCTAGTTCTTAAATATCTCTTGATTTCTATTTGCCAAAATTGATTATGAAAACTAGTACTTGCACATGTGACTGCTTTATTGATAGATACTATGTTTAGACCAGAGATTCCTGATTCAACTGCCTGTTACACTGGCACCGACACCACCAGGAAACTACTCCCTGACCTGCACAAAGTCATTATTTGATGTGCCCGAAAGATAACTGTGGTTACAACTGCTTGGCTGTACCCTTGATAAAACTCCTGATACGACCCAGAACGAGTTTCCAGAGCTACTGTAGCTGACAATTGGCTGACTGACTGGAACAGAATCCTAAGAGAGACATAGGTGAAATCTCGGGGACCATGGTCACTGGACAATGAACACTGGGAAATCTACGGGAAATGTAATTTCATTTTACCTTTGAAGTTCATGGTGAGAAGATCATTCACATTTGTGACCATGGCACTGAGACATTTTTGCAATTTCCCATAGCTTAGGGGCTTTTCATGGTGCATTAAGTATCTATGGTGTTTAAACAGCATTACAACCTATTAAATCCACGACCCACAAAATAGAAAGCTTGATAGGCACAAAAAAGTAATTCACAAGAACAGTTTTCTAGGAGGTTATTTCTCTGTAAACTATATATTATATCCTTTTTGTAAAGAGTAGGTATTTGGGTCCTTGGGGTCATCGATAAGTGGAAGATAAAGGGGAAACAAATTCAACTGCTTCTACCTACTTTTCTCTGTCACATGTTTTGTTTCTTACAGTAAATGGGTATAGATGAGTCTGTAGCATTGCATAGTCAAGACATTAGGAGTCATTGCCTTAGAATTCATAATTCTACTTACTTTCTATGCCAAAGTTTGACCACACCTGCGTATCCAAAACTGAGAGAGAGACCTACTCATTGCAATAAAAATATCTTCAACCAGGGGCTGCTCTAATTTAGCTTGGCTTTGGTCTTATGAAATGACTCACCCAACACTTACAAAAACTTCTCCCATATTGAATAAATAAAATATAACTGAATCTGTAATTTGCAGGAACCAACTGAACTACTTACTAATCCTTACTCACTTGGAGATAGAAGGACTGCAACATTTTATCCTCTGAAATGAAACTTTTTTTTTTTTAATAGATCCTTGGAAAATAACCATTTGACTTCTGAACACAATGTTTCAAACTTCAGTGTTAATTTCATTAAGCAGTATAATCAGAAAGTCACTTGAATCATCATGTAATCATTTTTGCTTCTGGACCTTAATAGTCGTGGCTCTAAGGCCTGAATGCTCAAATAGTCATTCCAACCAAGAGGGAATTAATCAACCCAATGCTATTCAAACCCCAAAGTAACTCCTTGTAGCAATTCTCATTTTTAAAAATGTAATCTTAAAAAAAAAAAAAAAAAAAAAGAATAGGGTACTAGGGATTTGGGGAGGTTTCTTACAACAGAGGTGTGTCGGCAACTTTGGAAAAACAAAAGGAGAGGCACACATCTTATGGAATCTTGATACCAAGTACACACAGTCTACAGGGTGAGGGCACACTTCCTATCTTCTTTAGCAAAATTGAACTAGTTCTATTGAGTGATCTTACCATAAACTCTGGAGAAAAACTTATGTGTAATTTCAAGACAAAAAGAGTAGAATGTTCAGGTAGAAACCCAAATATCTCTAGTGTCATAATATCATACAATAACATGTAGTACCCATTCTCCCTCTTTTTAAGTTCTGCTTGTTAGTATTAGTTTTTGTAATTTAAATGGTGTCCATATTCATTTATGTGAAAACTTTCCTTAGATTACAACTTCATATTCATTCCACAAAAATTTAATGAGTATCTGCGCCTGTGTTGTGTTGTAGAGAGGATGAATGAAACATGGCTCAGCATTCAGACTGCTCAGAGATTAGTTGAAGAGATAGAGATAGAAGCCAACATTATGATTGTAAAAATGTTATAAGAGTGTAAGTTACTGTAGCGTCCCAGGGGAAAGAAGGTACTCTTTGGACCTCCCCCATTCTCTGTCATACACACTTTGTATAGACTTTCATCCTCACTATTCTTCAAACAAAATATGGCTCCTATGTTGCCAAATTTGGGTCATGCCTTAGCCTTCATCTTGCTCAATATGTTAACAATATTTCACATAGTTGTTCATTTCCTCCTTCTTGAAAGACTTTCTTCACTTGGCTCCTGGGAAGTGATTCTTACTTCACTTCCTGTCTCATTGGTCACTCATTTTAAGTCCTTTGTTGGCTCCTCTTCCTCTTCCCAACCTCCAAATGTTGGAGTGCTCCAGAACTTAGCCTCTGACCTCTATTCTCTTCTCATTTCTCCCTAACTGATCTACCTCATTTCTAGGTTTTAAACATCATCCATCGCAGATAACCCCCAAATAGCTATCTCTGCCCATGTTATTTCCACTGAACTCAAAAGCTATTATTCAACATCTAATTAACCTTTCCACTTAGAGATCCGATAGGCATCTTGAACATAACATAATTTTTAAAAAATATTGGTTATCCCCACCCATCTGTTCTTCCTACAGTTTTTGCTATCTCAACAAATCAGATTTCATCATTCCAGTTGCTCAGGTCAAAACTCTTGATGTTATCCTGGAGTACTTCCTTCACACCGTAACTTTCAGCTTTGCCTTCAAACTATATTCAGAATCTGACAACTCACACCACGTCCACTGTGATCACCCTAAACAGCATTTGTCACCTGGGTTATCGCACTAGCCTCCTTAGCAGGTCTCTCTGCTTTCATTCTCACCTCCCTACACTGTGTCCTACATGGGACCATCAGAGTGATCCCATTAAAATATAAGGTGGATCACACCACATTCTGCTCTCTACCTTTCAGTGGTTTCTATTCTTAATTACAATAACTGTGGAAGAAGTCAAGATGTCCTTCAACAGATGAATGGGTAAAGAAGATGTGCTCCACATACACAATGGAATATTCCTCAGCCAATAGAAAGGATGAATACCTATCATTCACATCAATGTGGATGGAACTGGAGGGTATTATGCTAAGTGAAATAAGTCAATTGGAGAAAGACAATTAGATGGTTTCACTCATATGTGAAATATAAGGAATAATGCAAGGGATCATAAGGGAAGGACGGGAAACCAAACGGGGAAAAATTAGCAAGGCAGACAAACCACGAGAGACTCTTAAATCTGGGAAATAAACTGAGAGCTGCTGAAGGGGAGGTGAGTGCGGGGGATGGGGTAATTGGGTGACGGGCATTAGACAGGACATGTAACATGATGAGCACTGGATGTTATATGTTGGCAAATTGAATTGAAATTTTAAAAAATAATAAGTAAAAAGAAATAAAGCCTAACCATCAACTTTTAAAAGAAAAGAATAAGAAGAAGAAAACTCAAAGTCCTTTCCGTGGCCTATAAGGCTCTAAAAAACCTTGCCTACAGCTACTTCTCTGATCTCATCCCTCTCTCCTTCACTCCACTCCAACCACACTGGCTTCCTTTTACTTCCTCCAGTATACCAAGAATACTCTGCCTTGGGCGCTTTGCACTTGCTATTCCCTGGGCCTGGAATGCTTCCCCACACCTCTTTCCTCATCCACACTGACTGAACTCAGACTTTATTTTCATCTTTGTTCTCCATCTCCTGGTCCAAGGTTACTTTTTTCTTTTTTAAAGATTTATTTGTTTATTTATTTATTTGAGAGAGAAAGAGAGAGAGAGAGTGCGAGAGAGAGAGCATGAACTGGGAGAGAGGCAGATGGAGAGGGAGACAAAGACTCTCAGCTGAGCAGGGAGCTCAATGTGGGGCTCGATCCCAGGACCCCGGGATCATGACCTGAGCCTAAAGCAGACACTTCACTGACTGAGCCACCCAGGTACCCATTCTATCTAAAGTAACATTCTCAGCCCCTGTCTTTGCTATATTTTCTCCATTTTAGTTCCAGCTGGCATTATGCTTTTGTTTGCTACTTATTTGCTGTCTATTTGCTTCCACTAGAATCTGAATTCTTTTTTTTTTTTAAGATTTTATTTATTTATTTATGACAGACACACAGAGAGAGAGGCAGAGACATAGGCAGAGGGAGAAGCAGGCTCCATGCAGGGAGCCTGATGTGGGACTCAATCCTGGGACTCCAGGATCACGCCCTCAGCCAAAGGCAGACACTCAACTGCTGAGCCACCCAGGGATCCCTAGAATCTGAATTCTATACAGTAGAAAAGGTTGCCCTTTTCACTGCTGCATCTCTAGATCCCGGGATAGATTCCGACACATAATAGTCTTCCAAAAATTAATAAATTAATTTATTTGAGGTGTGTGTGGGGGTCGGGGAGGGGGGGGAGGACAAAAACTCCAAGGCAGAAGAAACCAGCTCCTATAAAGGAATACATTGGTCTAAACCAAGGCTTGGCAAACTACAATCTGGAGGCCAAATCTTGCCTGCTACTTGTTTGTTTGTTTAGTGAAATTTTTTTGAAACATAGCCATGCTTATTCATTTATGTCTTAATGATGATTGTTTTTGTGCTACAATAGCAGAATTGAATGGTTGCGCCGGAAGACCACATGGCCTGCAAGCCTAAAAATATTTATTGTGTGACTATTTACAGAAAAAGTTTGCCACCCCTTGATCTGGAGGGTAGAATGCATGGCAGAGAGAGTGGGAAAAGAGAAGGGTAGGTGAGCGCAAGCTGGAAACGATTTAGACAAGTTTGGATGTCAGATGTAAGCCAAGAGAGAATGAGACAATGGATGCTTTTAGGCAAGGGAGCCCCTGAAAGGCAGGACTATGTCTAATATTATTTGTGCATAAAAGAGCGCTTCATATTCAAACGAGTCATCCCAGTGGCAGCTGCTGCCAGGACTCCAGCCTTAATGTCACGGCCATGTCTGGGATTAGCTGTTGCTGCAGGAACCAAAAAATGGTGAGAAGTCATTTGCTTTTCCCACCCCGTCCATACTAGAGGTTGGTTTGGAACTGATCTATCTCTTGTGGTAAGTCTGGTATAGACTGCTCCAACAGAATCCATTGGAACCTCTGGATATCTGGCCTGGGCTAATTTTAAAAGTTCCAGAAACATGAGATTGGTTCTAGGGTCACCTAGAGACTTGTATTTTTGGCCTTATTGGTCCTGCTTTAGGAAGCTTCTGGAATTTAAGAAACTTCTGAATCATTTCTATATACAGTGACAAGCCAAACTCTAACATTTCAGTGGTTTGACAGCTCAACCAGTGGTTTGACAGACCTTTTCCTAATTATCTAAACCATGTGGATCAGTTATACTTTACTAGTAGGCAAGGTCAAAAGATTGCTTGATCCTCTTGCTTTTACTCAGATTGGATTGGATTTCACAATAAAGCAACCTTTCTGCTGGTATTTTTTGGCTCTTAGTATTTTTGTTCCAGGCAGACTGTAAGGAAGGGCAGAAGTACATTTTGAAGGCAAAAAAAAAAAAAAAAAAAAAAAAAAAAGAACAAATGTGTTCTGAATTTCACAGAACAAAGTGGAGCTCTGGCTTGTGGTTGAGCCTGGGCACAGTGCCCCCCCCCCCCCCCCAGCGCTCTTCCCTCTGAGAACACAGTGGTGAAATCTGGTCTGCTCCAGTGAAGCTGTGGCATTTGGGTTTAATTTGATAAATCCCAGTGTTGCCTACTTCGGTTTGGGACTTGGTTCTGGCCAGACTTTTTTTCCTTTTTCTTTTTTACCCATCTCTCAAGTGCGTATAAGCAGAGCAATCCAAGTTTCCACTTGTATCTACTGAATCACTCAACTGGTCTGCTGCCTTCACATCAGTTTGTGTTGTTTATTGGCTTCTGTCTTTAAAAATTCTGAGTATGGATTAACTGAAAATTGATCGGTTATCATTTCAAGGAGGAAGCGGAAAGCTCCAAACAGACAACAGTCTAGCCTTAAGCAAAAGAAACAAAAACTTTGATTTCTACTGTAGATTTGGGGACCCACCCTTTCTCTTGGCTTTGCAGCAGATCAGAGGGCTTTTTTCTTTTCTTTTTTTTTTTTTTTTTTTGGTTTAATTTAATACTTCGATTTTCGGGAAGGAACCAGATCAAGCTTTTTAGGCATTATCTGCCTGGGACGTGCTGAATTAATTGCAGGCTTCATTTTGTAGGAGTCAGTATCAATGGATGGGGTGCTAGCTCAGCCCTTTTGAAAGCAACAGACGGAGGTGGCTCCAATAATTACATTAAGACCGTGGATACACACTTGCCTTGGGGATTTGGAGTTGGGTTTAATCAAATCTGGATTTGACATTTCACAGCCCACATCAAGGATTTCTACAAAGGAACATCAGAGCATTGCCAGCTATGATCTTGCTCTTACTTACTGCCTCCTCCTGAGTAACTGAACAGGCCTTGTGCTAATCTTGTTGATGCTTTGGCTACATCTCTACCCTGCTGCATAGCACTCAGAGCATCTGTAGGCTATAGTTTCTTTCAGTGAAAAGGCATTCATTTAGTGCCCATCATGGCCCAGGCCCTGGGCTGGGATCTAGGAGAGACATGATAGTGAGCAAGACTGACCAGATCCTGAGCTACCATCATACTTACATGGAGAAGGGACCACAAAAGCCCAACCCATGCCTCTAAAGTAAGTAACCATTTGTCTTCATTCATACACCTACCATGTACTAGGAGGTGGTACTTGCCCTTGAGTCCAGTGGTTATCAAACGTGAGTCCCCTAAGAAGCCCCGGGGATGCCTATTTAAAATGGGAGTGAGGTATTTGTGCTTTTCATAGGCAGACATTCTGGAGGCGGTTGTTCTTTGAGCCATATTCTGAGAAATAATGATAAAAGTAGAAGTGGTGCCAACAAACATTTGCTAATGTGGTATAATGAAAGCTGCCCCTGTCACAGTGAAGGCTTAGAGGGGAAAGAGCTTCATTGGGGAGGCCAGGGAAGGTTCCTGAGATGAAGATCTAGCTCTTGCAGGATAACAAAGAGTTTCACAGCTGACCATACCACAGGCAGAATGCTGGACGGGAGGGAGAAGTCCAGGTGGAGAAGACAGCAGGTAGAGGACACCGAGGTGTAGCAAGTGTATGTGTTTGGGTGCCCTGTGAGTGTAGAGCTGAGAGGGAGAGCCCCAGACACCCCAGAGGCAAAGCAGGCTGGAGGCAGGGCATGGAGGATCTCGAAAGCCAATCGTGTTCAGAATTAGAGCTGAACTGCCAGCCTCAGGAGGAGCAGGGCTGCCAGCTTCACCCTAATGCCCTTAGCATTAGGCCAGCATCCTCCCTGCACCTGCTCCCCACCTTACTCTCCATTCACTGGCTTCGTAATTCTCTTGGATCCACCTCACATCTTCTGGCCCCAAATTTCTACTCCTTTAGGAACAAGTAAAAAAAAGATGCAGCTCGAACACCTGTAACATAATGCACTAAGTTTTAGAAAGGATGCCCGAGAGCATATTAAGCCTAGGTGAAGTCATTTCACTTAGAGGGTGGCCTTGAACAAGACCTTCTATATATTAGTGATCCACTTATTAGTGGATCCTAAGTTTCTTAAAACCATGACAGTCATTGGCTGTTTGTAAAAAAAAAAAAAAAAAAAAAAAAAAAAAGGATCTTTTTTACTAATTCATCACTAAGTGTGATGAATTAATACCAAATCAATGATTTGGGGAGCCACAGCTGGAAAGGAATACAAAGATGCATAAATGTGGGCTATTTCTCTGGCAAGACATCATCAATTCACAATGATTGGAAGAAAACAACTACTAGCATAAATATATGAATATTTTGAATTGTGGACCATCACAAAGCATTCAGTCTTATTTTCGAGTGTAAGAATTCAAACTGAGTTCCTATTGGAATTGGATCCTCAAGGCCTGCTGAAATAAATTATTTAGAGTGATTTGTAATGGAACATATCAATGTCTTTTTCTGTAAACAGTCCTTCCACATTTTTTAAATGGTCCATGATTCTATACGACTTTAACATTCTCCTTGAAAAGGTGAATGCATCATTCATTTCTTTAGCAAACCTATTGCTACATGAAGTGCAAGATAAATTTTAAACTCAGCCCCAGCATCAACTGTTACAGATTAAAAATCTGTCTCACTCTCTTTTTTTTTTTTTTTTTTTTTTTTTTTTTTTCAAGTAGTAAGTGATAGAGTTGAGGTTTAAGCCCACACAGCCTCATTGTGTTCTTTTTTTTTGTTTGTTTTAATTTTTATTTATTTATGATAGTCACAGAGAGAGAGAGAGAGGCAGAGACACAGGCAGAGGGAGAAGCAGGCTCCATGCACCGGGAGCCTGACGTGGGATTCGATCCCGGGTCTCCAGGATCGCGCCCTGGGCCAAAGGCAGGCGCCAAACCGCTGCGCCACCCAGGGATCCCTCACTCTCTTAAGAGTAAGAGAAACATATTTCGGCAACCAAAATTCATTAAAAAAAAAAAAAAAAAAAGTCAGAAGTAGTGAGGTGTTTCTGTGTTAGCCCCAGCTTCTTTCCACAGGTTATTATTCTTGTCTCTAAGACTCTAGGTCAGCCGTGGAATCAGGTTTCAAAAGCCTTTAGTTCTGCAAACATCCAAAAGTCATGAAAAATTCTCATTAAGCCCATTGGCAGTGTTCCTCGTAAACAGCAACTGCCCCTCCTTCCCACAATGCTGGGCTATGAGAACCTGGGGAGCTGCCTGCAGCAAATACTCACCCAGAGTTCTCACCACACACACGTTTCCATGAAAAACAAGCACCAATGGGGCTGGCAGGAGGGGCAGACACAGAGTGCCCATCCATCCCCAGTGCTGCTCGGGCCCATTCCTGATTGCTTTAAGGCTAGCAGCTGATTTGCAAGCATTGGAAGGAATTCTGTATGAAGGTTTTTGCCAATCAGCAGGGAGGCCAAGACTCCCCTTCTTGGCTGCTCCGCGTGGAGCTGGTCTCCCTGTGGTTCGGGAGGTTCTCTCCCTCTCCATCACAGCTTCCAGGGTGGTAGGTCTGGTCTCTGCAGCTGACACAGAGGCAGAGGGATGGGGTGTGTGTCCGGTCAAGACCCTACATTCATTCCAGTTCTGCTAGCACTGTGTCTGACACACTTCAAGGGAGGCCTCGTTGCTGCGGTGAGCATCAGTTTAGGTGAATAAATTCACGTCCTTCGGGATTTTATAAACTTTTAACTAGAGCCCCTCATAATGTGGATCCCTCAAGGCCTAAGAGGCATAATTATTCTATTCTGTCCTCACAGGACTCTCTTTTCATCTATTCCATTGATTTTGCCACACTTTGCTGGACTTTGCAGCACTGTTCTGTGTCTTTTGAGAATTCTGTTGAGAGACTGATTTGGTATAATGGGTAACCTCACAATCCTTTTAGTTTGTAAGCCCAGAGATGAAACAGAGGCTCTGCTGTGAAACTGCACTGTGACCTAGGACAAGGTGCTTAACTTTCCTGAGCCTCTTTACTCACCACTAAAGTTTAAAGACCAACAGTATGTTCTTTATCAGGTTGTTATAAGAATTAAATAAATTATCACATGTGCCCTATTAGAACAGCACCTGGTCCATATAAATGTAAGTGTGATAATTTGGAAACACTGATAGAACGAGATAACTGAATTTTTCATTTCTTCATATGAATATTCGACACACTATAATCTATGCATTTGCTAAGAATACAATTCCAGAAGTTTTCTGACCAACGACAAGTTGCAGTTGAATCCATCGAGCTTTAAAGTGGTAGCTGCTGGAATGGTGTTGACTTTGCCCATGCCATGTACAGGAGCACACTATGCACTTTACTTAAGGCCATATTTAGTATTTATCTTTTATTCCATGCTTACTCTCATGTAGGTGCTGCATTAGGCAGTGATGTCTGAAAGAACAAATCGAAGCCTACCCTTAGAAACCTTTCAGTGTGCTCACAGTGTGCGCATAATTACCATAAGCTTTGTTCCTCTGTATTAGTGTTTATACACTGGAACAAACAGTCTTGATGTCTCAGTGACTCAATAAAGTCTTGCATTTATTCATGTTATATTAGCGATCTATTGCCGTGTAGCGAATGGCCTGAAAACTTGGCAGTTTAAAACCAAATATTTATTATCTCTCTCAGTCTCTGAGAATCAAAAATCCAGGAGCAGCTTAGCTGAGTGATTCGAGTTCAGTTTGTCACCCAAATCATATTGAGACTGCTGGAGTTGTAGGTTAGCAACTCCCTGAACTAGCAGGCCTCAACTCCTTGCTGGCTGTCTGAGGGAAGCCTCCATTCCTTACCATGTGGGCATATCCTTGGGCTGCCTAGGTAAGCCCAAGACAGGACAAATGACTTCCTTGAGAAAGAGTGGTGACAGAGGGAAAGAGAGACAATGAGCGTGCAAGCTCCAACACAGAAGCTATGGTCTTTAGTGATTTAACCTTACAAGTGACATACCATCACTTCTGCCGTACGCTATGTGACCCTGGTACCTTTTGGGAGGTAAATACACAGGATATGAAAATCAGATGTGATGGTTGGACTGTCGACCACACAATGAACATGTGTCATAGTCTACTGTGAGTCATTGGTCAGGAGAGACAGAAAAAGGCAGAGTCTGTGTGTTCACACAGTCTTATTTCAGGACCCAAGTTCCTTCCATCCAGAGGCTCTTCCTTATGCTCTTGGCATTCCTCACCTTCACTCTGCACCTTGCCAGGAGATCGGGAGCCTAGTGTAGAGGATGAATGTAGGAGTTGCCCACTAGATTCTAGTAGCCAGACTGGAACATTGTATACATTACTTTGGCCCACATTCCATGGGCTAGAAACCACCTAATTGCAGGGGTGGCAGGGAAGTGTGTTCTATCTGTGACTTGGGATTTAAAAGGAATGGGATTTGGCGAATCTCTTTTCTACTTGAAAAGAGACTGTACATTTAAACAGCTTATTTAAAAAAAAAAAAAAAGCAGTCTGTTCAGTTTTAATACAACAACAAAAAAATATGATTGCCTGCCACTACGCGACAAAGCGACTGATTGATTGCATATTTTCACCTTTTCAATGCATTGTAAATGCAGCCCCTATTTAAGGGGCCCATAAGCAGGTGGTGGAGAGCAGATCCTGAACCATTAAGTTTGCTGCTTTTTCAGGAATACTATTAGGATGCTGGCAGGAACAAGTCTTGCCTTGTTTCCCAAGTGGGGAAAAAAGAAAGTCTTTGTTCCCAAGCAAATGAAAATACAAATCACAAGACTAAAATTATGAATGCAAAACAATATATTAAAATGTGGCTTGTATTTGCATGCATTTTAATATGCATCTGTCATTCCTTTTGCTAAATTCAGTAGGCGCTGAAAATATTAAACAACTGAGTACAATTAATAATTAGAGGAATTGTTTTAAGATATATTTCAACCTATGTTTCTATTGCCAAACCTCTTGGTCTTTCAGGGCTCTAAGATGTCAAAACATATCATTTTATTGGTCAGATTTCAGATCTTTGTGGCTTGAGAACAAGTCATGAAAATATTTTTTTACAAATTGATGTGATAACACTCGAAAGATTAGAACATGACTGAAACCATTTCTAGGATAGAAAATCACATCTAAATTTGAAAGCTGGAAAAGGCTTTGGAGATACTTTGGATTAGATATTTTCATCTCTCCTATTTATCCTATTTATTCTCAAGTCTGGCTGTCTTTATTCTCCATCCAATGAATGAATGTCTCATCCAACAGACTCATGAGAAATTTAAGACCCCTTTTTCCAAAACCCCAATTCGCTAAGCCTTCTGCTCCAGTTATCTTTGCAGTCAAAGTTTTCAGTCACAAATGCCTCTTCCTGGGGACCGTTTACCTGGCTTTCAAAAGCAAACCCCCAAAAGAGAAATCACTTTTAGGGCAGTAGCAGAAATGAACCTAAATTTCAGTCAGACTTTGAATCCTTGCTCTCTGCACCTCAAGGCTCCTGGCCCAGGGAAGAATCTATTTCATGAGAACCTAGCTCTAAGTCATAAACTTGAAATACATCAAGCTCTTTGTTGTTAATTGGCACTTACCTCACCTGAGGGCCTTTGCCAAGGAGAGCAGAGGGGTTAATGGGGAAGGAAGAAAGGAAAGAGCCTGGAGCTCTGGAAAACAGTCCCAGCCACATGTGATTTTTCAGCTGGGGGACTTCCCACCCCTCAGTATGCTAGAGCAACAAAGTAGCCTATGTGCTTTCTCAAACCTCCGCTGTTTGTTTGGGGGGTAATGCTCAGACTGGGGCTCGAGTGATAACTGCTTCATGTAATTATGAAGACAGCTTGAACACTATGCCCCTCTTTGTTTCGGCCTCCAGATGACGGCTGTCTAACCGCTGTTTGTGCCAGTTTTATTTCAAAGCACTTTTCTTTCCATATTTCAAAGGTCAGTGTGTTTACTGGTGGCCAAAAAGAGCCTGTGTGTAAGAGAAAGAAACACATGTGGTTGAGTGGCAGAACTGGATGAGGAGTAGGGAGTACTGGACTTGAATCCTAGATTGGCTTCTAGATACGTGAAAGAGTGAAAGAGCTGAGAATATTTGCCCTCTTCTTTTTCATTACATAGAAAGGAGGGAAGGTAAGTATCAATGGCCTCTTTTAGGGGAAAAAAATGTAGAAATCTGGTTTAGGAAGAAGAAATGTGGGTATTTCCAGTAAAGAAACATTATCAAATATGCAGCCAAGAAAACGTCTACTTCATCTTCTCAAAATGGAAATATTTCCCCCTTCAAAGAAAGCAGGCTGGATATTCTGGCCACCTTTAGAAACCTTGAGATTGTTTTTGGTCAAGGAATATTAGCACAGGGAAATAAAGCAAACCACAAACACTTTCTCAGGAGGCTCAGTTGGCTTTCTGACATCATTACTTCAAACATCAAGGTTGATCAGACCGTTACCTGCCCATATATAAAACATTAGTGTTTCTATTATGAATATTTGAGAACAGCATCAGATTTCAATTACATAAGCTTAATAACTATTTCAAATGTTCTTCATGATTCATTTTCTTCTGATCTGTGTTTTCCCCATCTATCTTCCTTCAATTCTCTGTGTGTTGAGCTCCCAGGGAAAAGAGATGCATACAACTGTTGTAATGGTACAGAGCACCTATTCTCAAACTAGATTTGCCGGCGTTCAGGTCTTGATCCGACCACTTATTAGCTGTGTGACCTTGCATCAGTCGCTTAAACTCTGCCTCTGTACCCTGCCTACGAATAATACAGGTGTTGTGAGGATGGAATGGGTTGACACGCGTGAGGTAGACAGAAGAGTGCCGGGCATTTAGCAAGCATCCAAACTTGAGCTAATCATGAAATGAATTCTACTTTTGGGGAAAAAAAAAAAATCTTCTCTTTTGTGCTAGTATTTTTCTTCTTGAATCAATCCACCTACACCTGTAGAAATAAAAAAAAAAAAAGTAAATTTGCAAATGCCAAGGAAACGGTGCCTACACCTTAAAAGGCGGCAGAAAGTGAAATAGAAAAAGAGATTGGACATGTCTGCGACTTAATCTTCCAGGTCCTGTGGTTAAGTCAGGGTACTTTCTGCTCGGAGTTTGCGCAAGACCAGCAATTCTTGGCGATTCTTGGCCGTGCCTCTGGAAGGGATACAAGTGGGAGAAAGGCTAAGGCGAGGAAGCCCGAAGTGCACTGCGCACGTCGTCTAAGCCTTGCATTTTTATCTTCTGGAATCTACGGCTTGTCACAAAGAAAACGCGGTTCGGCGAAGCGCAGAGACTTTTCAAAGTCTGTTGAGCCGGGCAGGGACGCGGCTGGGAGGCGAAGCACTCCTTACTGGATGCACGAGTCGCCGGTCGCCTTCCTCCGTCACCTGCTCAGGAAGGACGCAGCCCAGGGCCCAGGTGGGGGCCGGGCTCCCGGGGACCGGCCCCCACACAGACAGCGCCAGCGGGAGCCGCCCGCATTGGTCTCTAAGCCATTCCTACCCCCTGTTCAGATGAAGTAGCCTCATGGGGCAGTTTGCCGCGAACCGTGTAATTCTAGGCATCCACGGGAGGGCACTTTGGAAAGTAACGTCCTTTTCGCTGCTGAACCCAGGACTGCCTCTCGGGCGCAGCCACTCGGGCGGCGGCCCGCGCTCCGCCCCCAGCCCTTCCGGATCTCCGCAGAAGCAGAGGTTCATGGGAGACGGTGCCGCACATGCGCAGAGCCTCGAGGCCCGCCTCCTCCTCCCGCGCGGCCGACCCTCTGAGGGGCCGACGACGCGCACCGAGGCGCCTGCGTGAGGGGCTGGCGCGCAGCCCCGGGCCCGGCACCCGCCGGAAGTCACGGCTGCGGAGCCGGCCCGCGTCAGGTTAGGAAGGTTCCAGAAGCCGAGGGGCCCGGCAGGCGTGGCTCCGGGGGCAGCGGCAAACCTCAGCTCCCCGGGCGGGATGTGCCGGCGGGTTGAGGCCCTGAGCTCGGCGGGGTGTGCGGTGGCAACGATGGCGTGAGCTGCCCGCAGAAGCTTCTAACAGCTTCTCTTCAGGTTTATGAGGTAATGCCATTGCCCACCCCACCCCATCCCCGCGCTTTTTTTAAATTTTATTTTTTTCCTAATTACTGCAGTTTGGAAGTCGAGGTTGGAGGTGCCTCGGTGGGTTCCTGCTGCGAGGAAATCGAGCACATCCTCCTCCTTCACTTGCAGGACATCCAGGGCTCCACTTTGAAAGTTTTCCTTCAGGTTACAAGGGGAAACCGGAACGATGCCACATGGACCCCACTCTGGGTGGTGTGGGAAAGCACAAAACCTCTTCATGGAAATAGAGCTTGCGCATATGCATCTCTTCGTGGCAGGACCTTGTTGTCCACTCCCCTCTTCATTGCCTTGGAACAAGTACGGCCCATGTTAATAGGAACCTGGCAAAAATAAATAAATAACCAAAAAACAAAACAAAACAAAAAGCCAAAAAAAACCGTTATTTTCTTCATACCTAATTATTTCATTGAATTCAACCAGGTTTTCTAAACCTGTTTGTATTTAGACATACGGCATGAGTAATTTGTGAGCATTTACCGAGAACTCTTATCCAAATTTCTTTTAAGAAAGATGCCAGGACCTCATTCTCAGTTCTGTTACTGAAGCTGTGATTTTCCCATTTTAGAGTTGAGATGCTACAGCTAAACGGGAATATGGATTTCACTTTCAATAAAATCACTGGCTGGTAAAGCCCAAATTAAAACAGAGCATTGGAAATCAAGCTGCCTTTTTCTATTAGAACTAACAAGAGCTGTTTCATTTTCCAAGTCAAAAGTTCTAGATACTGAAATCCTATTTGCAGGCAATGCTCAAGCATTATTAAAAATGCAGATAGTCATCACGAGCTGGCATGTCTTCTCGTGGTTGCCAGGATGTCTTAACAATAAAGCCGAGGACAGGTGCACATAACACATCAACGTTTTAATCGAAGAATAAAGACAGAAGACACGAAATTCTCCAAAGCAAAGGAGAGATAATGCCTCCTCTTGAGAATCAACAGTGACCTTGTTGTTTAGAAAAAAATAAAAATGCTACTCTCCATCTCTTTTCTGTATTTCTTTTCTGTCTGCAGTTTTCGATCTTAAAATCACAACAAAAGAGGAATAATGGCAGCAATGAGAACTTTGTTTGTCTTGGTGCCCCCGTTAGTCCCTATTTAGAAAAGGGATTCTTAACCTGGCCTTCATACAAAACTTTACATACATAACTCTAATGGTATTTTTTTTTCTGAGAATTGGGTCCAAAGCTTCCATAAACATGCAAAGAACTTATGGCTGTCCAAAAGAAGTTAAGCCAAACACACAAACACTGAAAAAATATGTGACACCCTCTTAGTCCATCTTTCCTGTACTGCTATTTTGTTTCCTCAGGGTTTTTGATGAAAGCTAATGAGTAGTCAATTCAAGGTTAATTTTTCTGGTCAGAGTAGATATGGTGCTGCTATGACTGTGAATATTGTAAAGAGATGGAATCACTGGGACATCCTACCACCTACTTCAGTTCAAACCCATCTTTCCTCCAAAACCATTTCCCTTCTACTATGGTATCATCCTGTCCATTCCCTTAGGCTTGAGATCTGAGTTGTCTTGGAGTCTTCCCTGACCTTTATCTCTCCTGTGTAATCAATCAACAGTCCTTTTAGGTCACCCTCACAGGTTTCTTACCACTCTCCCGTTCATCATTAAAAGCCAGCATAGACTACCACTGGTGGTTTTATAACTGGCTGAACATTAGGATTACATGGGGAGCTTTTTACATTACACTAAAGCTTACATCCTGGACTCAGAAAGTTTCATAAAACTCTTCCGGGGTAAAGCCTGGGCATTTGAATGTTTGAAAGCTTGTAGGGGGCAGCCAGTGCTGACAGTTACTTGCCTACCCTAGCTATTGGACTATATATATATATATATATATATATACACACACACACACACACATATATATATACACACACACACATATATATATGTTAAAGTACATATATTTTACTTTAAGAGCTTTCTAGTTGGTGATCTAGTATCCAGTGTTGCTATTCTTTATCTTATTCCATATTTACTGTATATATAGTATACCATAGTATATACAATAAAAATATATATTTATATTTAACTATATATATTTGACTCTATAGTGTTTACCATATATATTTTTGTGTAAGAGCCTTCTTGTTGGCGATACTATATCCAATCTTGCTACTCTCTCTATAACATATATATATTTATAGATATATTTTGTTGTTTTGTTTTGTTTTATTTTGTTTTTACTATAGGAGCCTTCTAGTTGGTAATCTTGTATCCAGACTTTCTACTATCTTATTCCATATTTTCTCTCCCCCAGATTAATCTTCTCAGTATCTTAATTTTCTCATGGCTTTCTTTGATTAGGAAACCCCATTGTTATTTATTGTCTGTCTGTAGAGGCACCTAAATTACTCTGTGGGACTTTAAGGGTGCCCCAGAACCCCACTGGGAACTCTGAGGAAGGATGAAGAGATGAAGGGGCAGTGCTCTTAGAGCATCTCTCCCCTAGTTTTGCAATGGAACCCTCCAAGATAAAGGGGTTTGACTCGCTTAAAGACACAATCTGTTAGTGACAGAGATGGATCTAGAACTAAATCCTCTTACTCTTGACCCCCTTTCTGATTCGGAATGCTACATATCCCAGGGCCATTAATAATTGGTGATGGAAGTCAGTGCTGGGCCTTTGCCACATTTCTCCATTTGTTAGCTTTATTCTGCTTTCCTCTGTTTGGAACATCTTCAGCAGGTGTATCTACATCTTTAGGAAAATCTGATGTGACTGAGAGATTTGGCTAGTCCAATTTGTCAGACTTGTTGACAGCAGCCCTGGGAGCTGTGGGACCAGTAACACAGAGGCCTTGATGCCATGCCTGTCAACCTAATATCATGGTGTTTAAGCACAGAGAGTTCTGCTTTAGCCTCAAACTCTGTCCATGATACTTTGTATTAAATAACTTTAGGACCAGCTCTTCGGTTATCCAAATAGCAGCTTATCTGTGATTCAAGGAAGATGGAATGCTCTACCTACCCCTAAATATCATCCTTACCCACTTTCTACATTACATGAAGTTCTTAATTCTGGTTATTCTTCCTGGTGATAAGACAATCTTTATTTTGTAAAATGCAAATGTGAAATCCCAAAAGCATAACATTAACTGATCAGCATCCATTAATACCTTAGATTAGATTTTTTTTTTTTTTTAATATTTTCACTGGTTCAGAGCAAAGTCCTGACGGAACAGAACAGAATTAGTGTGGGTAAAAGGTGACTGAGGAAGGGTAAATATGGAGGGGAGCAGAGAAAAAAATCTGGAGGTTGGGTGCAGTATTCTAGGAGGAACCTAGAGAAAGTAAAACGGACAGAGGGAGCCAAAGGCTTAGCTTTGCCTGATTCCCAGTCTTGCCAAATTCTGTATTTATCCTGAGTTCTCCTTGGTTAGCTCCCTTTCTTTATTGATTTTGCCTGACATTGGCTAAAATACTAAAAATTTTGGGGAAAAAATACTACCAATCTCTGTAGCTAACATTAATTGAGCACTCACTATGTGCCAGACATTGATCAAAGCATTCTACATGCATCAACTTATTTTATCCTCCCCATAACATTTGGAGATTAGATGCCATTAATATCCCTCATTTCATAGGTGTAGAAACTGAGGCCCAGAGGTTTGAAGAACTTCCCTAAACTCAGCCAGCAAGGAAATGGTGAAATCAGGGTTCCAACCCAAGTGGTCTGGTTCCAATGCCTAAATTCTTAACCCCTGTGATCTACTGTCTCAAAATCACAGCATCTGTAAGCAAATGATGGGGTTCTTCTTCAAATCCAGACAGTCTGATTCCAGATCATCCCACTATAATGCTTCCTAGGCTGCAGTGAATCTTTCAAGTACATCATGACTTTTACAGTCATAGAGACTGTAGTGGTCCAGAAAAAGTGTCTTGGTTTAGGATCTTTCTAAAGTGATCGTAGTCTCGTGTCTTAATAACAGTGCTCTATTGATTTATTATCAAATGCCACCCTGACAAAGGCAGTCAAGTTCAAACCTCACAAAATGTGGGACACAATCCCTGTCCAGCTGTTATTGTCCCACACTGAAATGGAGAATCCAGATAAAATTACTTCTGGTCTCTGTAAAAGACCAGCTGAAATAAAAATTGTTTAATATATCTTTTTCTTCTATATAACCAAACATCCTAGCACCCAGGGAACATCAAAGATAAATCTGAAATCTTGGATTTAGGAAATCACTGTACCACCTTTAGTTGTTATTTTGCAAGGGCCTCCAAAGGGCATTCGGGATATTATCTAACGAATCCTCATTGACATTCAGCCAGGTTTTCACCCCCGGAGTGCTACCTTCCTGCTAAGAAGAACTTCCCTGGAAATAAAGCAGATGGCAGGTGTCAGATTAATATAAAAATGTAGCTGTAGTTTGGAGAAAGGCTTGCTCAATGCATCCCCTTCCCCGTAATGATGGAATGAATTCTAGTAAGATGGTCCATTTGGGGGCTGGAGAGAAGAATAAAATGTCTTTTAGGCCAGTGCTACTGGAACTCAACTTCTTGATGATTCTCTGGGAGCTGAGGAGGGAAAGAGAATGGCTGAGGGAAGGGAGGAGGAAAGGCTGAGAGAAGGAACAGGAAGGTTATATGTTGTGTAAACTATAAGGGCTCCATCTTGGAAACCCCTTCCTTTTTTCTTCTAATAATTAGCTATTTTCATACCGAAATTAAATCATTTCTCCCTACTTTCAGTAAATAAATATGAAACAAAACCAACCAAACAAAATGATACCCTTGTTTCATCAGAAAATAACCTTTTCTATTATTCTGCACTTTTCAGGAGGCAAATGCCTCATCCTCTCTCAATAGATTTGACCTATCTTTGCTTGGGAACATCTTTCATTTCCATGGAAGTCTTAAAGAAATAGCAAGACATTGCAGCAGAAATTCCCAATCTTTTTGTCAAGAGAAGCTGCTTTTCATTTCCCCTAAAGCTGTAAGGTCAGGGGTGGGGGTGGGGAGTTTCCAGCAGATGTTTCATTCCTCCCTGGGGAAGCTGTCAATCCCCAGGCTACTCAGTGGAGCATTATCAGATCAAGCTTTGAGCTCTACCAGCAGACTCTTAGCAACTGGTTGAGGACTGGTATAAAAGGATTCCTCCATTTGATGAGCAATGGAAAAACTTAAAAATAACAGAAAGATAAGGAGGGAGAGGATGGAGAGACGAAGGAAGGAAAGGAAGGAAAGGAAGGAAGGAAGGAAGGAAAGAAGGAGAAAGAGAAAGAGGGAGAAAGAAAAAAGAAAAAAAGAAAAAAAGAAAGAAAGAAAGAAAGAAAGAAAAAGAAAAATAAAGAAAGAAAAAGAAAAGAAAAAAGAAAAGAAAAGAAGAGGAAAGGCAATTACTTGCTTTTTCACTTCCTGAGAACATGTTCTGAGTACCAGCTAAACTCGTTTGCCACCAAAGTTGATCAAACAGTGAAATTGATGGAGTTTAGCCTCTGGAATTTTTTTTTCTTAGCTTTGTATCATCCTTGTACACATCCCAGGCCACTTTTCCTGTAAATGCCCTTGTTGCCCTGGCAAGTTTCCAGGCTTGCAGGTCCTGACTGAGTGGGACATTCAGCTAGCTTTCCCTCTTTGGAGTACCATTCTTGCTGGGCTAAGAACTTCCCTGGAAATAAAGCTGTAACTAAGGTACTCACCATCCCGCTATTTATTCTTGCGTCATTCATATTTCTTGAGTTTTCAGGATACAAACTATGCTTCTGGTTCGAGTTGGAGGATGTAATATGGAGATGGAGAAACTGAACTTTCCAGGTAGCTATGCTAGGAATAACTTATAGAAGAGTATATGGACATCAGAATTCAACTACAGAAAAGTAAACTGCAAAGCTTAGAGTTTGAAGAAATTTCAGTGGATCATTTGATCCAGTTCAAACATCTTGGATAGAATGATCCCATTTTACAGATGACACAGATGACACAATTGACACAATAGAAGCTCAGAGACTAAAGACCATATCTAAAGTTATCTGGTCATCTTTAAGACAGAGGGAAGCTGAGGGCCCTTATCTTTTACCTCCTACTTTATGCTATTTTACAAATATTTAAAGGAATGTATGATGCCAAAACATAATGATTTATGCAAATGTGGTATCTACCAGGGAGAGAAAAAGAATGGGATACTTAATAATGCAGCATAGGAAGTCCTGTGATAGCAATCCCTTCTGGTTAGTAGCATACTTTGGCTTCTTTAAGAATCTGACCCAAACTCAAAGTTAATTAAAATTAATGGTTTAGATTCCTGACTTTATAATATAGCAAGTTATTTCTTATGCCATTTTTGTCAATTTTATTCTATACATGGTCCTCTGTTAGAATCTCCTCCTATCCTCCTCCTCTTTGCCTCATGACTTGCCATCTCAACTTGGTTGTTTTGGTACTGTTGAGATCTTTCCCAAAAGGCTGAGTGATTCCTCAGAAGATCAGATAGATAACACTATTGCTGGGTCAACCAGGTTCCCAGGCCTTATCTCCTATATGCTGCTTGTAGATGGCCTTAGTCAGTATACACTAGACATGGGTGAGTGAGAAAGAATGTTTCTGGTAATAGTTATGATTATAAACCCCAGAGCTATGTATAAATCGTTTTCATCATCACTGCAATAAGGATAGGCAGAGTTTAGAAAGAGAGAGAAGACAACAGATAGTGGGGGTTCGTTTGAGGTGTTTCCATTTGGTGTGTATCTTTGCGACAACCCAGTAGTATCTGGAATTCTAGATATAAAGTTGAAATACGGATTCTATACTTGAACTATGAATTTTGAATTACTACAGATAGAGACAAAGAACGTTTCTGCAGTTGATACAAAAATACCCATTCCCACACAAATGTGGGAAAGGGGACCATATGGAACATGAGAAGAAAGGGCCATATTTTAAAGAACCAAATGAATGCAAGGAAGAGATACAAAATAGGATCGGAACATAGATGTTTTTCTTAACCTCAGTGGTTAACATTTTCCAATTGTCATGTAGGAAAAAGTAGAAGGTTTTTAAAAATAAATATTATCTAAAATTATTATTAATTTATATTATTCAATATGATTGTGAATTTGTGTATATATACTCATGCCGTGTTCAATATCCATTACCCTGTAACAAGTTATCCCAAGATTTAGTGGCTTAAAACAAGTGGCTTAAAACAATAAACATTTATTATCTCACAGTTTCCAAGAGTCAGAAATCCCAGAGTGGGGATTTTAAGTAGATGTTCTGGCTCAGAGTCTCTTGTGAGCTTCCAGTCCAGATATCAGCTAGGGCTGCATCATCTGAAGCCTTGGATGTGCCTGGAGGATCTACATCCAAGAAGGATCCCTAAGTAGGGTTGTCCAGAAGTCTCAGTTCTTTGCCACATGGACATCTCCATACAGCCACCTATGTGGCTTCAAGACATGGTAGTGGGCTTTTCCCAGAGTAAGGGGTCCAAGAGACAAAAAGAGAGACATACAACACCTAACATGGAAGCTGCAATCTTTTTTTTTTTTTTTTTTTTTTTGGACTTTTATTTATTTGAGAGTGAGAGAGAGAACACAGGAGTAGGGGGAGGGGCTGAGGAAGAGCAAGAAGCCTGGTGCAGGCTGTATCCCAGGACTCTGAGATTGTGACCTGAGCTGAAGGCAGCCACTTAACCCATGGAGGCACCCAGGCACCCCTAACTTTATCATGTTAACCAATTCTCAAGTGTAGATTTCAGTGGCAATAATTATGTTCACATTGTTGTGTGACCATCACCACAATTCATTTCCATCATCCCAAACAGAAGCTCTATATCCATGTAGCAAAAATTCCCCATCCTCCTACTTCCAACCCCTGGTATTCTCTATTCTACTTTATGTCTCTGTGAATCTGCCTACCCTGAATACCTCATGTAAGTGGAATCATAATATTTATCCCTTTGTGTCTGGCTTATTTCACTTAGCATAGTGTTTGCAAGATTCATCCAGGTTGTAGCATGTATCAGAATTTCATTCCTTTTTATGACTGAATAACATTCCATTGCAGGTATATACACATTTTGTTTATCCATTCGTCTGTCACTGGACATTTGGATTGTTCCCACCTTTGCTGCAGTCTTTTTATAGCCTAATCTGGAAGTGTAATCTATTCACTGGAAGCAAGTCATTAAATTGAGCCCACGCTCAAGGGAAGAAGAGGGAGAGAAATATCAAAGAATTTGTGGATATGTTTCTAAAAGAGTAGAAGATACTTAAGTTGGTTTTACCAGCTGCACATGGTGCTTTACATGGGGCTCGGTCATGGTCCTTAATTCCTGTAGATTTTATAAAACCCTGAGTTTAAGAATCTTTGTGACTGCACTTGGAATAGCCCCAACAAGAGCACATGATGAAAATGGGCAAACCAGAAAAATGACATGCCTGGTGAATATTGCTCTAACAAGGCTGATTTTGGTACATAAGGCATTATGGGTATAACCTAATTTCTCTGCTGCTCTCAGTCCTGGGTTTACCAGCAGAAGGAATGAAAGTAGACCTGCCTTGTGTTTCATTCTACTGCATATGAGTGGGTACATTTTTCATGACAGTAGTAGCTGAGGCATAGGTATTCAGAGCATATTCAGAGTTATTCCTGTTGGTGTCTGTCTTTGTATGTAGTAGCAAGAAGGCTTAAACTATACTGACAAAAATAACAACAAGAAGAAACAACCTCCCACCCTCACTCTTACCCCTTTTATTAATCCTGTAAATGTTCTTCCTTCTTTTAAGATGAGCACCATAAAGCTGAGCTCTTTTGCCTTTTTAATTTATTATGCTACTTCAATTTTCAATTTTGTGATGAATGTAAGGAATTTGGAAGTAGTTTGCAAAGATGAAGGCAGGTAGGATAAAAAAGCAATTACCTCATGCCAGTTATACCAGGAAATAGTGGAGATGCCATTCCTGCAGCATTTTCTGTCTATTTTTCTTCATTACTGTAATGGTGGCCGCTCTCCTCATTACCCAGCACATTTCTCTTCATTACCAGCTGTGGTGATGGGGGTGATGATGAGTGCTATTTACAGCTGGAATTCTGTGAAGGGCCCAGCAGATGAATAATAATTATTCAAACAGATATGTGGAAGCCAAAAAGACAAATGGTTAATGTGAAGCTATTGTGTCCCAGACAGGCAGGGAAGTAATTTCTTTCTTTCTTTCTTTCTTTCTTTCTTTCTTTCTTTCTTTCTTTCTTTCTTTCTTTCTTTCTTTCTTTCTTTCTTTTCTTTCTTTCTTTCTTTTTTTTTTTTTAACATTTTATTTAGAGAGAGAGAGATCACAGGGAGGAGCAGAGAGAGAGGGACAAGCAGACTCTGTAATGGGTGCAGAGCCAAATATGGGGCTTGGTCCCATGACTCCAAAATCATGACCTAAGCCAAAATCAAGAGTAGGATGCTTAACCAAATGAGCCACCCAGGTGCCCCAAGATAATTTCTTTTGAAGGGAGAGGGGGCATGTATTCCTCATTCATGGACTATCCTGCAGTGTTGGGTGGAATGGCTTCTTTAAGTTACTTAGTTTGTTATTATAAGAACTGACTGAAAAATAATGATTCACTTAAAACTATCAAACAAATGTCGAGGCCCACTGTAACCCTTGCCAGAAAGAAAGCAGGGCTTTCCTTGGGTCTACACTAAAAAGCTATCTCACCACAAACTTCCTCACACCCTCCACCCTTGTATCAAACTATCCACCTACCCTACCTGGGGCAATCTTGTTAGGACAATATTTATAAGGTGTATTAACTATCATCTATCCGTGTGTGTGTGTGTGTGTAGCTGTCTATCTGTATTAGTCTGAGTTATCCAAAGAAACAGAACCAACAAAAAGCGTGGGAAGAGAGAGAGAGAGATTTTAAGGAATTGGCTCACCTGATTATGGAGGATTAGAGAGTCCAAAAAATCAGATGGGGTAAACCAACAAACTGCCGATTCAGGAAAGAGTTGCAGTCCTAATTTAAATTTTTTTTTTTTTTTTTTTTTTTTTTTAATGATAGTCACACAGAGAGAGAGAAAGGCAGAGACACAGGCAGAAGGAGAAGCAGGCTCCATGCACCGGGAGCCCGACGTGGGATTAGATCCCAGATCTCCAGGATCGCACCCTGGGCCAAAGGCAGGCGCCAAACTGCTGCGCCACCCAGGGATCTCTTCAGTTCTAGTTTAAAAGCAGTTTGGTAAGAGAATTCCTTTTCATTTGGGGAAGGTCAGTCTTTGGTCCATTAAGACCTCCAACTGATTGGATGAGGCGCACTCACGTTATGAAGGGTAAGTTGCCTTACTCAGAATCCACTGATTTAAATGTTAATCTCATCCAAAAAACGCTTTCCCAGAAACATCCAGAAAAATGTTTGAGAAATATCTGGCCACCGTGGCTCAGCCAATTTGAATTTGTGACCCGCGAATAACAGTACTAAACTGAGTTTTTACCTAGTGATGAGTCTTTGACTTGGACTATAAAGATTCTTCAGGGAGTGTGGGAGAATCCATCCAGCAGCTCTAACAAGGAGTTGAGTCCTGCCTTCCATCCTGACTCCTTCCAGGCACTTGACTTGAGGGGAATAATTGCCCCAGTGGCAGAAGGGGATCTATAGGTGAGTTTGGAGGAGAGCCAGAAAGTACGTATGATTGGGAACTGTGGTGAATTGTTTATTAAAGAACACCTTCCAATTTAATTATCTAATTGCTAGTCTTGCTTTGACTTTCTCACTAGCAATGGTCCTCACAGCTATCCCATAGCAATCTTGCCCAACTCAAAAAGGTGTTGAAACAGACTGTAGAAGTTCCAAGCCAGGCAAGTAGGAGCAAGTCAGCTTCTCAGAGATGGGCTCATGAGCAGGCCTCTAGTTAACCCCTGCTAGACCGGAGCATCTGGGAATAAGGCCCTGGGAAAAGATTTCCACTAGAAGGGCATTGCCATTTGCCAAACTCTGACGGTGTGTGCAGCCTGTTAAGAATGATAGAGGCGGTGTTCCAGCACAGCGGGCTTTCAATATGAGACAGAGGGATGAAAGGAGTACAATATGAAAACAGCAGGTGAGAATGGATGTATCACACAGGGAAAAGATGTTAGAGGAATACTGAGGTATATTAATTCTCCCCAGGCCCCCTCAAATTCAGTAGCTTCAGTGAGAGCAAAAATATGCTCTTGAATTAGGCTGGGCTCCTAACAAGTGCCAAAGCACCATCTGCTTCATAGCAAAAGGCATAGGAGGTGGGAAAGGCAGACCTGCATGGCAATCAATCATGATACTGCCTTCAATAACCTCGATTACCTCAGGGTATCTCACAAGGTGTCCTGTGTGGACAAACTTAGGGAATTTGATATCTCCAATATGACTCTTCCCCAGACTTAGGCTACTTCCGCAAGCAAAAGGGCATTTACCTCATGGCTTTGGGATAATTTTCATTTTTATAAAGGCTTGAAACAAGCAGCAGAAGCAGCAACTATTTGGCACCTGGAGAATCCCTCCTAATGATCTGGGTCTGGAGATGCTTCTCAACATAGTGTTTGTGGGCAGGTCATCAGGCCCTGTCTGTGACAAATTGTTCACACCATTGAGAAAGGACATGATCCTGTACCTTCACACCCATCTCATTGTAACTTCAGGGTAACAAAGGCAAACCAAAGGTAAGTGTCCTGTAGGTGTGTGAATCAACTACATCCCTGAGAGAGCTCAGAGAGTTCCTTAAGTAACTAGTTTCAGTCTTTTGGCTTAGGCCTTTAGATTTATTTTCCCTAGTGCTTGGGCCACTTGCCATTTCCCTAAACCAATTTCCTGAGCCCCTGAACAGGAAGCATGCGATGACAATCTCCCCAATCTAGACCCAAATAGCTTAAGTCCATAGTGACTTTGTTCTGTCTTGGCACCAGACATCCATTTGGAGAATTTGGATGAAGCAAATTTCATCATGCCTCTCCTCACTGTCCCTGGGTAACCTCCATTCTCATGGATTCAGCCACCACCAGTGGTCTTGATGACCTCCAAATCCATCTCTCTCATCGGAGCCCAAAACTTTCTTCAGAGCTTAAGCCTGGACTTCTCAACCTGAATATAAAATGGACACCTCAAAAAATATGTTCACAATGGAACTCACCCCAAACATGTTCTCTTTTATTTCCTAGCCCTGTTAGTGGCACCCTGCCTCACCACTCACTGGAACTAGTTACCTTTTACTTCTCCATTTCTGATCTTCACACACATCGAATTTATCACCAAATTATGTGGATTTAACATTCTGAAGAGGTTTTGTTTTTTTTTTTTTTTTTAAAGAAAAATATATCTCTTTCTTTCCATTCCTGAAATTATTACAGTAATCCAGGCTCTTAGAGTTATCCTAATTTGCTTACAACCGGTCTTCTTCTACCTAAATTCGTTTTAGATTGCATACAACAGTTTAAATAATTGATCTCAAATACTTTAAATCTTTAAAAGCTCCCCATCATTTACTAAGCACCAAACTAAGCAGTAAACTACTTATCCAGCCCTCTTTGACTTCCTTCTCCAGTATTTATTATCTCCCAATAATGCCCCCTGTCCCTTTCCACTTTTGAAATATCCTTTTAATTCCACACATGGACCATGCAGCTTCCTGCTCCATGCCTCTGTGGGACTTATTCCTTCAATCTGGAACACTCATCCCACCCTTCTTCATAGGCTAATTATGCCTGACTCATCTTTAATACTCAGCTAAAGCATTAGCTCTTCCAGGAAACCTCTTGTGAACTCAGAATGGAACAAGTACCGTTCCTCTCTATTATTCCCCATAATACTCTGTAGATAAATATCTCTTTTATTATCCCACATGTCCATTTCTCTTACTGAATTTTTAGGACCCTTTTAAAAAAATCTTTACTCTCAGATTTCCTCAGATTCCTAGAATGACAGTAGAAATGGGAAAAATTCATTTTGCACATAAGTCCTATATCTTTGTGGTTTTAGATTTCACTGAGCAAATGTTATTAATTCTACCAACAAATTCCTTCAATTCACTAAAACGTCATATCAGTTTATTGTACATGGAACATCCCTGTGTAAAGATCTCCAAAGATCTTTAATATCTCCACACTTGGAAGCCACACATCTTCTCTTTAACCTACAACATCTAATTCTCCAATACCACTGACCTCGTTGAAAAGTGATTTTTGGATTAAGTGCCTTCTGTGATGTATGTTTCCAATATGGCTGACATTTCCAAGTGACTAACATGACTTACTCTCTTGGCTGCAATTTTGGGGTTCCACAAACAGTCATCAGAACATCAAACAAGCAAAGCAAACTGGCAAAATCCCATCTTAGATTATGTTAGGGATCCAACACAGGCATTGCTGGAACATTAAGAAATCTCTAGAGAATACCTAAGAATAGAAAGGGACTCTCTGCCAGCTTACCTAGTTGGAAAAGAATATCTGGCATTTCATTATCTCAATTAAATCTTTGTGTTCGTCACACTATAAATATAACTGGGGTTAAGAAATCAATCCTCATCTATGAGAGGCTTGGAATTTAAAGATGCAAATATTCTTGGATGCATGATACAAATACTTATAGATCATATTATGTTTTTGCTTTAAAATTCTTAACTCCTTGATTACATTCAGGATCAAACTCCTTATGATACAACATCCCTGAGAGACATTATGGCATGGAAAACAGAAGTGTGTGTCCCAGCACCAGAGTAGATTGATATCCAAATACTTGCTAAGAATATAACTATCCATATTTCAATTTCTTCATCTGCAAAATGGGAATAATAAAATAAGAATAGTGCCTATTTATGAAGTATTGTGGCAATAAAAGACACGACAAGAACCTGGAAGAGTGTCTGGCACATAATTATTAAATAAAATTTAACTACTGTTAGGTAACATATGACTTGTCCATTTCTCTATTACATTTGTCATTGTACTCCAGCCATATTGAACTTGAAATTCCTCTGTTGCATTATTCTCATATTGCTTTGCACCTGCTACCAGGAATGTTTCTGCCTCCTTCTTATGGTTAAATCCTACAAATTTCCCTACCAGTCTCTGTTAATGGACCAATTTGTGTACTGTCATAGATCCCTGTGCTTCCTGCTCCCACTGTCCTGATGCTCCTTCACATGTCCATCTCCCACACTATACTCTAAAGCCCTCAGTGGGAGGGAGTGTTTTCTTTTCCTTTCATCTCCCAATTTATACACAGTAACTGCCATATAAAAGATGCTTAAAAATACCTATGAAATGAGCTGAAGACTAAATATCCCCCCAAACAAATGTGAAAAGTGAAAATAAACATCTATCTAATTCAAAAGAATGAGAAGACAAGCCACAGATTGAGCAAAGAATATTTGCAAATGATACATCTGATAAAAAGAAAATTATCCAGAATACATAAAAAATTCTTAAAAACAATAAAATCAACAAACCAATTCAAAAATGGCTGAAAGACCGTAATGGACACCTCCCCTGTAAAAACATACAGATGGCAAATAAACATATGAAAAAATGCCCCATATCATATGTCACAAGGGAAATTAAAATTAAAACAGTGAGATGCTGCGGTGCCTGGCTAGCTCAGTTGGTAGAGCATGCAACTCTTAATCTCAAGGTCATGAGTTCAAGCCCCATGTTGGGCATAAAGACTACTTAAAATAAAAATTAACAAAGTAAAACAGATACCACTGCACATCTACTAGAATGGTCACGATCCAGAACCCTGATAGTACCAAATGCTGACAAGGATGTGTAACAACAGAAACTCATTCGTTGCTGGTTTGGTCTTAAGTGTGATGGAGGATCCCTGGGTGGCACAGCGGGTTAGCGCCTACCTTTGGCCCAGGGCGCGATCCTGGAGACCCGGGATCAAATCCCACATCGGGCTCTCGGTGCATGGAGCCTGCTTCTCCCTCTGCCTGTGTCTCTGCCTCTCTCTCTCTCTCTTTCTCTGTGACTATCATAAATAAATAAAAATTTAAGTGTGATGGAGGACATGAACTATATGGTTGAGTATCAGTGTACAGGCTCTGAGAAATGCCTCTCAAACTGCAATATGTAGAAGAGTGACCCAGAGATCTTATTAAAATGCAGATTCTGATTTCATAGGTCTGAAATTCCATGTTTCTAACATGTAGCCAGGTAAATAACAATACTGCTGGTCTGTGAACCATATACTGATGGAAGGTTCTAGAGTCAGGCCCTCTGGGCTCAAATCCCAGTCCTGCTATGGGCTTTTTAACCTCCTGGGATTCAGTTTTTTCCCATCTGAAAATTGAGAATGACAACAGCCCTGACCTAGGGTTTTATGAGGATTAATTTAGGGAATATATATATATCAGGCATTTAGAGCAGTACTCTGAATCTGATAATCAGTGTTTGCCATTATTACCCCCTTGGAATTTAATTCATCCTGACTTGAGCTCATACAATTGTTATGTGCTTTCTTATCATATGCTCACCTATTTTGGGCTTTCATTCTCTCTTAAACTGAAGTATGAATCTCCATATTTTCCAGTTTACTGCTTTTTGATAGTAAAAATGAAAGCACGTAAGAATTGGGAAATTTCACTTGTTTTTCATGTACCATCTACCCTGTGTAGTCAGCTTATGCTTTTCATGTTTTTCTTCTCGTTCCAGGTGTACTTTGAAATATTCTATTTAACATTTTTGGCATTTCGTTAAACTTAATTCATCCTGATGCTATTCAATGTCAGAAGTCTGTTTAAAAATAACAGAGTCATTTACATTAGCTATTGTAAATAGCTAAGTGATTCATTCAAATTATTTTGTGTGGCCTAAATGAAAAAAAGCTTCTCACACTCAGGCTCTTGCTGCCCGGGTGAGGAAGCCAGATAATAATAGGTCAGTTTTCCCTTATGACTGATACGGGACAGATAGGACAGATTGTATAGTTCATTATCAGTCCTCCAAGCAGTCACCACACCCTTGTTTTAAGACAATTTAGAAAATTGGGGTTGTAATGAAGGGGATCATTGCTGGGTACGAATTATGTTAGTTTTTACAGAGTTGTTGCCAAATCCTACTTTACTTGGATAAAAGGCAACTGAGAGTTTTAATGTCACTAACATGCCTCATAAATCATGACTATGCTAAGTATTATGAAAATTAAAGTGATAAGGCTGCAGTTCTCACAAAGAAGCAATCATTAGATTAAATGATAAATTGGAAATCATCCATACCTAAGCTGGTGGCTGAGAACAGGCAGGTCCCAAGACACACCATGCTGTGTAAACCCTGAATAATAAAGACAACTTAACTTGAATTCGGTTTAAGAGATTATAAAATCTTCCCACGTATATTATTTTATTTGATCTTCCCAGCGGAATCTCAAGGAATTCCACAGAAACATTTCTTTCTGCCACGTCTGGAATGGTAGTCAGTAGTTTGGATTCTTAAATCAGATTGCCTGATTTTGTTAGTTTAGTTCCTCCAGAAAACAGATGTCAAAATGGGATTAAATGTGCAAGAATTTTCTTAAGGGAAACGCCTGAGTTGGAGACAATGCGGGAGAGAGCTGGGATAAGATGGGTCATCAGTGGTGCTTGTCTGGGCCTAAGTAAAGGAGGGAGGGTTGGGTGGAAGCGTCCTAGACTGTTGTGAAGTCTAACAGAGATTTGGGAAGGATCTTTACACATACTTAAGGCAAAGTGACCTGTCAGAGAACCTGTATCATCCAGAAATGGACCTGTCACAGCATCCCTGCAATGGATTTCAGTGAGCTGCAGCTGAGCACCTTGGTCAGTAATGCATCCTGTAGTTGGAGATCATAGGTGCCCCATGGTTAAAATCCTAGTTCCACCATTAATTAGCTGTTATTTTAGCAAATTACTCTGCTTCTTTCTAAGCCTCATCTTCCTCATTTATAAAATGGTAATCATAGTGATGCCTCTTCTATTGTGTGCATTAAATGAGATGCACATAAAAATATTATTTTTCTCTGAGGCTTGTGGGCCTGCAAGTACCAACTTCTTCCATAAAATAGGAGATCCAGGTCCATCCTGCTGGGTGGCTTGTGATAGAGGTAAAGTCGGGTCTGAAATTCACAGATTTCCTAGGCTAATGGGCACTGCTTTCTAATCTCACTCATCAAGAAGCACCCCCAAAATTTTGCCTTTTGACTTTTGAATATGTTTCTCTTTTAAAAAAATGAAAGAAATATGGGGAGCCTGGGTGGCTTAGTTATTAGTTAAGTGTCTGACTCTTGATTTCAGCTCAGGTCATGATCTCAGAGTCTGAGATCTAACCCCACATTGCACTCCACACTGGGCATGGAACCTGCTTAAGAAGGAAGAACATGATAAGCAAAAATATGGTTAAATACAATTGACTTTAATTCTCTTTAGTTTTCTAAATTATATTTGGTGGTTGAAGCCAAAAGTGTAACACTATCTTATGTAGTTCTAGATGTACATTGAGGAAATATGTAAGCAAATTAAATTTTAAGCAGGTAATTAGGGCACACAAATCAGAAAGGAAGAATACAACTTTCCCTATTTCTTTTTTTTTTTTTTTTAACTTTCCCTATTTCTAAATGATGATTTTCTATGTAGAGAGCCCTATGAAGTAAAAGGAAAAACAAAATAAAATCTTCTAGAACTAGTAATTGAGTTTATCAAGGTTGCAAAGTACAAAAAAAAAAAAAACCAAAAAGCAAAAAATCAACTGTATTTCTATATACTAAAAACAAATTACCCAAATAAAAAATGCAGAACCATTTACAATCAATAAAAAATTATGCATTAACAGAATATGTGTAGGACTTGTGTGCTGAAAACTGCAAAATGCAGATGAAAGAAATCAAAGAAGACCAATTTAAATGGTGAGACATACTACATTCATGCATTGAAAGATTTGACATAGTAAAGATACCATTTCTCTCCAAATCAATATACGGGTTTAACTCAATTCCTATCAAAATCCCAGCAAGGGTTTTGTAGATAAAAACAAAACTATTTCTCAAATTTATATGGAAAGGCATAGAAACTAAGATAGACAAACCAATTTTGAAAAAGAATAAAGTGGGAGGAATCTTCTTTCTCATTTCAAGACATCATAAAGTGTTAATAATCACAAATACATGGTATTGGCAGAAGGATAGACACATACATCAATGAAACAGAATAGAAAAGCCAGAAACTGACCTACACAAATATGCCCAACTGATTTTTGAGTAAAGTGCAATAGCAACTTAATGAAGGAAAGATAGCATTTTCAACAAATGGTACTGCAGCAATTGGATATCCATAGGCAAAAATTGAAACTCGACCAAAAACATAGAACTTATACAAAAATTAACTCAAGATGAATTATAGACTTAAATATAAAATATAAAACTTAAAAAGTTTTAGAAAAATGTATAGGAGGACCTTTAGAATCTAGAGCTAGGCAAAGAGTTCTTAGATTTGAAATCAAAAGCAAGATTCATAAAAAAAATTGGTAAGTTAAATTTAGACTTAATCAAAATAGTACCTCTTGCTTTGTGAAAAATCCTGCTGAGTGTGAAAAGACAAGCTACCCATTGGCAGAAAATGTTGTAACCCACGTCTTCAAAGGACTAATATCCAGAACATATAAAGAATTTTCAAAAATCAGTACTATTAGCTTAATATAGAGACCAAAGTATGGAGAATTATAAAACACACAATATTATAAAAGACAAAATCTTGGGCCATCCCTGGGCTCTATGCTATTTTGCCACATAGTTTTCTGTGAATTATTTTACTCTCATAACCTTTTGCAGTAGTAATGTAGAAAACACATATTATTTCCTGGTAAATAATTAAATAATTAGATTATTGAATAGCTGAATGAATAAATTAATGTATGAGTGAATGGATGGTGCTATAGACTAAATGCCTATGTTTCCTCCAAAAATTCATACACTGAAACCTAATCCCCACTGCGATGGTATATGCAAGTAAGCCTTTGGGAGATGCTCAGGTCATGAGAATGAAGTCCTCATGAATGGGATTTGTGCCCATATAAAAGACATCACAGAGCTCCCTCAGTGATTCTACCCTGTGAGTACACGTCAAGAGAATGGTCATCTTTGAGCCAGGGAACAGCCTTCACCAGATCTGGACTGTGTTGGTACTTTGATCTTGGAATTCTCAGCCCCCAGGAATGTGAGAAATAAATGTCTGTTGTTCAAGCCTCCTAGTCTGTGGTATTCTATTGCATATTCTATTATAGCAGTCCAAATGGACTAAGACAAATGGATGGAAGGATGGATGGATGTACGTTTGGAATTGGATGAAGTGTGGAACATGTAAAAATTGTTAAAGCACAGGGCATTTATAAGCATGAAGTTAAGTAGTTTATTTTAAGTGAATTTTGGTCACAAGACCAATTTAAAGGCCTTGGGCCCAGGCAGAAGGATGCAGGAAGTTCAAAGAAAAACAAAAATGAGTCACACCCTGTAACTATAAACAAGAACTCCTTACATACTAGGCATTTTTGGAAATAGTGTATAATTTTTTGCGGTAAGTACAAGATAAAGACTTTTGTTTAGAACTTTTCCTGTTACCCGCTGCATGTTCTGATCATCTGCAAGGCTGTGTATCTTTTATCGCTCAGACTTGTGGCTGACCACGCCTAGGAAATCAGCTACTCGTTTTTAATGTAGCAGGAAATGCAATGGCAAGCTTTCTGATACGAAAGACCACCAATGGAGCAACACATGTGCTTGAATTACCATTTGCCTGCCTTTGACCCTTGACATGACTTGACCTCCAGCTTCTGAGCATTCTCTTCTCTTTCCTAGCTTTGGTTCAGAGGTCACCACACTTGAGCTCTGACTCCTAACTTGGTTTGGGTTGTAGTGCACAATCTGTAGTCCCCCAAGGTCCAGAAAAGCCTTTTTACTAGTTCCCACCGGCTGTTGTCTGCTTTGTTCTCGCTCTCCAGGTGTGGCCAATTGAAATATGCAGCCACTAACAATTGTGTGGCCCATTCAAGTTGCCTTGTGCCTCGTGTACTGCCTTTGATTGAATGCTAATAATTATTACCGTGAATGCCCATTTCCTAAAATTCTAACCATGCTACTACATTCTCCATCTCATAACATTTAGGAATCCCATGAGGAGAATACCAGTTAGCCCTTCTTTTTAAAGATTAGGAAACAGGCTCAGCAAAATTGAAGGTAGCTGATCTAAGTTTGCACTGCCAGAAAGTGTCAGATTTAGGATGTGTAATTTGTACTCCAAATCAATTTCTCATGCTTCTATTTATTAAGCATTCCCACCATAGACCATCCCAGTGTTGGTCTGGATATTGAATATACACATGTTTAAAAAAAAAACTAGGTTTGAGGCACCTGAGTGGCTCAGTGATTGAGCATCTGCCTTTGGCTCGGGTCATGATCCCGGAGTCCTGGGATCGAGTCCCACATCGGGCTCCCTGGAGGGAGCCTGCTTCTCCCTCTGCCTCTCTCTCTGTGTCTCTCATGAATAAATAGATAAACCTTTAAAAAACAAAACAAAACTAGGTGTGGGTTTTAAAAGATGCTATATCCTGCAATGTTCCATGAAGCTTTGACCACCTGTAGTAGGTGCAAGATAGCCGTACCTCACCTCAAATCTCTGATACTGAGCTTAGGATATTCATAGGAAGCCATGTGACTCATGCTTGCACAATCCAGAAATACCAGGGAGCTAATGCCCTGGAGTTCACCCTTGACTAATGTGGGTAGGAGCCAACGAACCACTTCCCCTTCACGTCACCCAGCAGACGTTTCCCAAAGGCATTTGCTGGCCCTCTTCAGAAAAGTGTATAGAAATGAGCTCCCATTAACCACAGCAATGATCCACTGGACAATCCATACTAGTATCTGGTTCCTTTCTTGTTTCACTTCCCTTGTCCATCACTCCTATTCTTGGGATCCATTTCTGAAGTAACTATGCACACACTAGATTGACTCAGCCCTTGCTTCTGGAGAAACCCAGGCTGACTCTACCTATCAGTGAGTCTGAATTAGTACATTTACTGAATTTTATCGTAGTTTTACGTCTTACATGAATGATCGTGTACAAGGATTAATCAAGTTTATTTGGTTTCTTGATCAGTTGATTTGGCTCCAGCAGTGGTTTTATAACACTATTCACAAATAGCCCTCTGGAATAAATTATCAACATATTTGTGTGAAGTTACTTGTTTCTCATTCATAAGGGAACTTTAATTAGCTGCTAAGTAAGATGAGTTGAGTCAGAAGTCTCCTGACTGTTAATGGTTCTTATGTGAATAGTAACTGAAATCTTTCTTTGATGATAAAAATCTATAGTAACAAATCCATAGCTGTTCTTTCACATTCTTGAACTTCCCTTCTGCCTCCTGTAAACACCATCCCTCACAAGATGTGTAATGTTTATCCCTGAATTGGTTAAGCCCTATATTCTCTATAAGAACATACTGGCCACTTTAGCTCATTTGACCACTGAGTTCACGACTGCTTGAGGTGAGGAGGTAGATAAATAGGGATGCACATTTTGGAAACGTTTCCTGGTGATTCTGATGCTCAATCACCCCTGACCTCTCCTTTACCCTCTGCCCCTTTACACACACAGGATCTCACACCTGGGTTTAGGGAAAACCTAGATGCAAACCGTGCAATGGGACAATAAAATCAATTCTACAGAACATTGCCTTTAGAATCTCCATGGATAGAAAAGTAAAACCAGATGAGTAAAGTGGGTGGAGGGAACAAAACAAAATTGAATGTCTTTCTTTCATTTTATTCATCCTTAAGAGGCCCAGAATTAAATTGCTTTTCATGAAATCTCCTTAGCAAGTAAATTTGTATAAAAGCAGATAAGCTTAGAAATTCTCACATCTTTCAGAGAAAAATATTCCAGGTAATTATAATCTAGGGATCTGGGGAATTAATGGTTGTGGTTTATTCTGAATGTCAAGCAATAAAATTATAGAAATAGAGATCATATATAGATCATATACCATGGTTGATTTTGCGTTTTAGTTGTCCTTTACATTCAAAAGCAGTCATCTAAGCTGTATGAATTAACTATTGCAGTCAGCACTGAGTTGCATTATTTGACAGAATAGCAAAATTCATCACATCAAAATAGAAAGGATTGCATTAGCTTTTTCACTGTCCTTTGTGTCTGATATAAAACCTAGCATCAATGATCTTGCAGGAGTTAAGACAGTGGACACCAAGCATCAAGAAAGACTATCTGAGTTATCTGATATAAAAATTCAATTATAAAAGTGGAAAAATACATGTGAATGTACACATGCATACAGGAATAGCAAGATGATTCCATAATCGCTAAATCTATATTTTTTAATATTTACCAAAAGCATTTATTAAATATCAGCCTCTATGTGACACTTTTCAGGATGATACAGATTTCTCCCCTTCATACTTTTTCCCGATCTCTGCTATAGCATTTATGACACTTTATTATAGTTTGTTACATATTATCTATCTCCCTAAACAGAATAAGGGCACAGAAGACAGGCCTGTCCAGTCTGCCCTAGCATGCATGTGGCCCATGGGAGACAGCAAATCATGTTTTTGGATTCACTAATCCATGTGAATGGATTAGTGAATAATTAAAAATTATTTGGTAGTTGGATCTAGACTAATGATGTCTGAGCTTTCTTTTTGGTCTGAAGACATGGGCAGGCTCGTCTCGTCACTGAGAAGGCAGAAGTTCCGTCTCTATTATGGCTCTCCTTGCATGTCATACGTAAGCTATTAGCTTAATACAGAAACCAAACTATAAAAGATTTTATAAAACACACAGCATGCCATAAAAGACAAGTGCATGGGCCATTCCTGGGCCCTGGCTGGAATGTGTATTATTTGCCAGAGACTTTTATGTCCTTTATCTCATTTTACCCCTACAGCCCTGTGAGGCCGTTATGCCTTCCATTTCCAGATCAGGAAATGGAGGTTCAGAAATCTCAAGTAATTTGCTTCGAGAGACAAAGCCAGGCACAGAACCCAGGCTTTCAGAATCAAGGTCCAGGGTTCATTCTGTTGGAGTTCGGCTGCTTTCTTCCTTTAAGAGTATTTGTTTAGACAAATATTCCGAGGGGAAAAATATCCAAACTGCTTGGCATTGTATCAGTTCAACACGAAACAACCTGGTGATGAGCTGAATTATTCACTCTTCACTTGATTATTTTGTCATCTTGTACACACAAGCATGCTCTGGTTAAGAATGAAAAATGTCTTTCATAAGACCATTGTGAGCTCTGCCCCTGGCATGTTCCGTTCAGTACAGTGTTGTTATTTTTCTTTTAAATCTTCAGACTTCTTCCAAATGCAAAAATGACCTAAGCTCCTTTGTGTTTTCCCTCCATAATTTATTCCTGGAGTTATTCCTCATGTTGTATTTAAAATTTTTGGCATTTGCTTTTAAATGCACTTGTGATTCTTGTGGAAGCTTTAATATGGGAGATCAATATTTTTCCCCTGAAAAACATACTTTTAATTTTACACACATCAACAGACTACTATGATTTGCCCTATAGAAATCCACCTTCTAGGCAACTTTTTAAAAAAAATATGCTATTCTGCAAAATGCAGCACCTGTTCAGACGAGAAGGAAAGAAGCAAAGAGAAAAATTCATTACGTGGCACCATGAATTCTTTGATCGGTTGTCTCTTTTCTCAGAGCCATTTCCCCCCATCACTACATTTCTCAGACTCCAAATGGAGAATTATAATTCTGGAAGGTGATGGAATGAGCTGAGAGCTCCGCAGATGCTGAGGCAGCCAGTTTACTATTAGATTTCAAAGGCAACAACCCCAAACTGATGCCTGAGGAAATTTGTTTTTATTTAGATAACAGAGAACTCAAGATGAATAAAACAATAGATTTACAAGTGCTATTCAGAACTACTATGTAAATAAGTAGCTTACACAGCCAGACATAGGGATAAACAAAGGAATGTCAACTGACATTCAAATCTCATTACTGCATTAATGTAATCTTTCTGGGTATGGGGTGAAATAATTCATATGAATGTGTATAGAGGAACAGAAAAATAAATTAACCAAATACAAATTTTCAACAATTTATCACCCAGCAATATAATCCTCTACAATAAATGCCCACAATACCTGATTCTTCTTGCAACGTTTCACCCGTTTCCTTTATTTGAGCAACTAGAGGATCTCTAAAGACCTCCTCATCGCATCAGACTGAAATGGGACTGACCTCATTCAGCACAACCAATTGTTCATAATTGGGTTTTGTGAACTGTGCTGAGTATTAGGTGCTTTCTATCGAAATTGTCTTCTACGTGATTCCTCACGAGCCCCATCCATTTCAGCTTTTCATTTCTTCCAGTAAATGTGGTCATGCTCAGAGCTTCAGAATCTTTACAATGTGAAAAAGGATGGAGTGTTGCCATTATCATATATAAGAGCACGTCTCAATTCTGGGAGGGGATCTCTCTGCTCTGAGATGCAGGGGTTAAAATGGCTAAGGATTTAGTGTTTGTGTATTTAAATTACATTCAATAGTTCAATTATTTAAAGCCGTGGGTTCCATGTACCAGTTCACACACTGATTCTACTCTGGGACCAAATTCTTACCCATCCACTGAAATAAGAAAAACAAAAACATTAAAGTTGGGAGGTTTTAATACATCCATGTTCTTATGTTTTAATTCTGAAATTCTATGGTATAGCATAAGTTGTATGAAATTATGTAGTGGATAATACAATATTGGTTTTGAATACTCTCTTTAGATCAACTAAGGCTTGACAACTCTGTTGAATTCACAGTTTTTTAGACTTTGCTGACCTATAAAATCCAAAATTTGCTACCAGGAATTTTATTCAAAAATGGTTGAGAAAACTAGTTATTCTTTGGATAAAAAGACCAAAGTCATTTAACAAAGTTTCACAGATATTTCACAGATAAACCCCAGACTGAGTAAATACGTAATCACAAAAGACAGAACAAAGAGAACCGTTGGAAAAAGTAAATAGGAAGATATGATCATCAGGCTGGGCAAAACTTCTGAGGAAAACATGGAAACCCAGAAACCATAATGGAGAAAAGTTATGAAAGAACAGATGTTCTCTTAAGGGTCCCATTTCCCAGAGTATTCATTATCCAAATCCCTCCGGTTTCTGTAAGAAAGCTCAGTTGTTCTAATATAAAAATGCCCACTAATAAATATGAACACCTCTACTTCTTTTATGATTAATACTAATATCTATTTCCACCCATTGTGTCAGTGGCTTGGTGATTGTCTAATATTGCTAGTAATGAATAAACAATTTAAATTCCATTTGAGTTGACAAATCTTAGAAATGTTTCAGAATTTTGTGAAGTTGATCACAGTGATGTGGGAGAATTGGCCAAATCATAAGCAAAGTTAGTGACAAATGAAGATTCAAAAGAGTTGAACAAGTTAAAAACTACCACAGAGATCCTTAGGCAAGAGGATAAAGTCCTCTAATAGTTTTGCAAGGTAAGTCCTCTTTGTAATCATCCTGAGAAAGCACTGATATTGTGGAGGGCTTTTCAAAATGCTAGAGTACAAGTTTGACTTACACTGTATTCACGATCAAAATAAAACAATTATGTTTTTTAAATGTGCTCCAAAATGAGCACTAAAATAATTGTGTTTGAATGTTTGAAGAATTAATGTTTAGAATTATAGTTAATATAAGATAAAATTAAATCATTATCTTCATTTTTTTTTTAAAGATAAAGACTAGGGATCCCTGGGTGGCTTAGCAGTTTAGCACCTGCCTTTGGCCCAGGGCATAATCCTGGAGTCCCAGGATCGAGTCCCACATGGGGCTTCCTGCATGGAGCCTGCTTCTCCTGCCTGTGTCTCTGCCTCTCTCTCTCTCTCTCTGTGTCTCTCATGAATAAATAAATAAAATCTTAAAAAAAAAAAAAAAAAAAGATAAAGACTAAATCAACTTAAAAATATTTACTAGGACATTTTGGTCCATTTTTAAAGTGGAGTCACTAAAAGTAAACTTCTTATGTAAACTCTCCTTGGAAAACACCTATTCATAAATATATATGTGTTATATCTACGTGTGTGTGTGTGTGTGTGTGTGTATATATATAAATATATATGTGTTATATCTACATGTGTGTGTATGTGTGTATATATATATACACACAATAAGAGATAAGATTATGAAGAGAAATTATGAATTCAGAAGAAGAAATATAATTGATGTGTAAAGCTATGAAGAGATGCCTAACTTCACTAGTATTTAAGAAAAGTAGGGGGATCCCTGGGTGGCTCAGCAGTTTAGTGCCTGCCTTTGGCCCAGGGTGTGATCCTGCAGTCCCAGGATCGAGTCCCACATCGGGCTCCCTGCTTCTCCCTCTGCCTGTGTCTCTGCCTCTCTCTGTCTTTCATGAATAAATAAAATCTTTTTTTAAAAAAAGTAAAGTAAATTAAAGCAGTAAACTAACAGTTTCACCCATCATATTGGTAAAAATATATGTATGTTTTGGCAAGAGTCTGAGGAAATGGGCACTCTCATTGGAGTGTAAAAATTAGGTTCCTTTTTGCTAAGTAATCTGTCATCTATATTAAAATCTAAAATAAACATACTCTTTGACCTGACAGTTCCATACCTGGGTCTATTTTGTACAATACTACCAAGGATATGTAAAAATACAGGTACAGGATGCTTACTATAGCATTAATTGTAGTAGCAAATAAAAAACTTATTAGAAAACTTCAGTAAATGTGGTACATTCACATAATGGAATATTAAATAGTCATAAAAAATGAAATGCGATCTGAAAAATAATGTCTAAAATACAGTATCATGTGAAAAACCCAGGAGCAAACAAATTTGTTCACTATCATTCCACTGTGAATATATATATTTTGCACCCCCTCCCCTCGCTCAGCTATCACACACGTACACACGGCAGCTTGCTGAAAATCAGGTATGATATTTTCCAAATTCTTCACAGTGATTATCTTGGGGTGCTAGGATTGGTAGAGAAGGAGGTGATTCTCACTTCTTGCTTTATGTATTTTTTTTAAATGATGGAACAAAACTATTTTTTTTCAGGATTTTCAAATTAAAAACAAAAACAAAAACAAAAACAAAACAAAACAAAACAAAAAAAAACAATGCTAGTGACAATTATAGGCCTAGGATCTTACTTGAGGCTACAGATGATATCCAAGGGAGCACCATGGCTGAGAATGTACTTGTAGCCAAAATGCACACGCATGCCATCCCAAACTCATAATCTAGTTCAGGCCCCTTCACCTGGGACTCAGAGACCTGCAAAGAACTGTCTGTAGAATTCAGGGAGTCACAGTAATAAAGAAGCACATCTAGGGGTGCCTCGGTGGCTCAGTTAACATCTGCCTTTAGCTCAGGTCATGATTTCAGGGTCCCAGGATTGAGCCCCACATCGGGCCACCTGCTCAGTGGAGAGTTTACTTCTCCCTCTCCTTTTGCCCCTCCCCCCTGCTCATGCTCACTCGCTCTTTCTCTAAAATAAAATCTTAAAACAAAAAAGAAGCACATCTATTACTGTATCACAGATTTGAAGTTTCTAAGTATTTTGATAATTGTATATAAGCATAATTGTCTTCCTTTGTAATTCTTTTTTTTTCTAATTTTGTGCATTTAAACAATTTTCCGAAAAGGGGTCCCTGGGATTCATTAGATTTCCCCAGTGGGGCCATAGCACAAATACAAGGTTAAGAAGTCCTTTAAATGTATTGGAGTTTGGGAGAAAGACACTGGAATGCAGTAAACATGATGCTAGATTATAATTTAGAGGTCTGTCACTTACTCTTTACATCCTGCCTAAAGATAGCCTTGGACTCTTTTGAAAGCTTCTAATCTGTAGCAGGCACTTTTCCAGGTGCTGAGAAGTTGATGTGCACTGAACAAGCAATGAACAGTTCAATGAGCTCTCATGGAGCTTACATCTAGAGGGATGAGGTGGGGAGAGGGGAGATGGAAAAGAAGTAGACTAAATAATTACAGATTGAAGTAAATTCTATGAAGAAAATAAAAGAGCACAAACAGGCATTTGGATGCACTTTTCTAAATGCACCAGAAAACCATGGAATGTCTTAAGCAGGGTGCAAAACTGATTGGAGGAGAACAAGATGTATGATGGTTTGGAATACGGAGGTAGAAGTGGAAACGGGGAAACATGGAAGGAAATGAATTATATTTGATTGCTTTTCAATAGACTCCTCATTCCACTTAAGAAATAGAATATCCATTCTAGAAATTATCCCCCAAGTCACTAGCATATTCTGTAGATTAGACTAGATGATACCCATACAATACCATGAAAACATACATCATACTTGTCCATCTCATGGTATAGAGAGGCAACAGTAGGCTGGATATTAGCTCAGGCTGATAGAAGTTCTACAGAAAGAAGATTGAGGCATATGTTGTCTGCAGACATAAGGAAAACCAATTCAGATTTTGTGTAAAGAATATGTTAACAGAACATACCCCTGCAAACCACCTGAAAAAATTAGGAATCCCAGCATATTCAGAAGATAAAGGACAGTGTTTTCAGCAAGAGACATGCATGACCACGCTTGCAAGATGGAAGCCTGCTAGCCAGCTCCTAGCCACGCTGAGAATCTTTCATAACAAGGAGCCTCTCTGCTTGATGACACACAGCTCTCAGCAGCAACAGCTGTGTGATCATTGTTAAAGCCTGGCAGCTTCAACAGCTTTGGCAAAGAGCCTTGTGTAACAATATTGCCAGAAGTATCTACCAGGGATATGATACAACACAATCATATTTCTGCTTCTGTTCTTGCTCTTGTCATTGCTATAACTACCATTTATTGAGTGCCTACTCTGCACTCTTGCAGTTGACTAGGAACTTTCTGTATATTACTGTATTTAAACACCAGGCAAGCACATAAGTTTAAGTACCAGTATATGATGAGTTCAAAGAGTTTAAGTACCCACCCAGCATTGTCAAGTAGAACTTTCTACAGTAATGAAAATCTTCTATATCTATGCTGTCCAATAGGATAACCACTAGCCACCTCAGTTGTTGAACTCTTGAAGTGTGGCAAGAACGAATAAAGAACTGATTTTTAAACTTTATTTTTAGTTTATGCAAGTATAAATTTAAAATAGCCTACATGTAGTTGGTTGGCTAGCATATTGGACAGTACAAAGACCAAGTTCACATGACTAGCAAATACCAGAAGTAGGGATTCACACCAGGGATTATCTCGCTCCAGAGTTATGCTTTACAAATTAGTACTAGTTGAAACACCCTAAGGGATGTCGTCGTGTTGGCACAATTACCACTTTTCAGTTAGTGCTTATAGCTACTTTTTTGTTTACAAGTCTAGAAGAGCACTAAATTTGGGTGCCTTGAGCAATCTGTCATTGCAAATTCTACGTGTATAGGCAGTGCCACCTACTATGAATATGTGGTATTAGGATTTCCTGGTTATGTCCACCAAGCTAACCAAATGTGAAGGTAGGAAACAAGACTAATAATGAAATTATTGGTGCTAGATATTTAATGTTTGTCCCTTTAGATCTACTCTTTGCTGTTCTCTGCTCTGTTCTCAGAGTCCTGACAATATGGGCTGCTTATTAGGGTTCCCTTGCCTCGCAGCTTCTGGTTGTATCTAGCCAATGGAGCCTCTGGTTGGAACCTAAAGGATAAAAGGAGAAAGAGCTGCAAGTCTTTATCCCTCCCAGCTCTTTCTCTGCCTGGCGATTGTTTAGCTGAGGCTACAAAATTCTATTTGAGAACACAGCTCCTAGTGGGAGGCTTTCCCCTCAGCCTGCAGGTTTTACCAGGTTCCAGTAAATATTCCTTCCCATTCCCCTTCAGCTAAGTCTGATAACAGCTTCCCATGGTTGCCAGCCTGGGATACTTCCTTGACTCTTGTTAGCTTCCCTTACTCCTGTCCACACTTTCATTAAAAAAATTCCTTGAGTAAACTTCCTCTGCTTCTCCTTTGGAATGTGTCATCTCTTTCTTGCTGGGGACACTGATGGATATACCATTCGATGAATTTAAAGAACAAAAACTAGTAACTCACCGATGAACTTACAATAAAGAAGTAATATGGTTTTTCATAAGGTAGTTATATATCCTTAGCCACACACACAAAAAAATGCAGCACATGGCAAATTATATATAGGAAAGCTGTGCCAATAAGTGATGTCTGATGACCTGAATTTTGATATTGAAAGGATCCAAAGAAAATATATAAGAAGGGACATTCATTGCAACATTATTTTCAATATAAAAAAAGTTGGAGCAAGTCATATGTCATAGGTCCATCAGAAAAAGTGTGGCAAAATTATAAGTACGTTTTATAAGGAAAACTATATAGTCATCAAAAAGAATGAGGAATATTTTAAAATACCAAAATAGAAAGATGTCTATGACATAGCTTTGAGTAGAAAAAAGAAAGTTATCAAACTGCACATATAATATATTCCAGTATTTCTAAGGTAAATGTTTATTTAACAAGTACAGAGCACCTACTATGTGTCAAGCATTGTTCTAGGCTCTGGGGATTCAGCAGGAATCAGAACAGAGAAAAAAGTATCCCTATCCTTATGAAACTTGCATTCCACTGGAGGGTGGCAGGTAATAAATGAAATTAGTCAATTATATAATATGCTAAAAGGTGAAATATGCAGAAAAGAAGGTAGACAGTTTTGGACAAGGGGTACAGTGTTTCATAGGATGATCAAAGAAAGCCTCACTGGGAAAGTGACAATTGAGTAAAGACCTAGTGGAGAGAGTAAGGCAGGTGCATACCTGGGAAAGAAACATTCTAGGTGGAGGAAATAGGAAATGCTAAGGCCCTTGAGGTTGAAATTTGCCTGATATGGTAGAGAAGGCTGTGAGGTAGTAGGGTGGGTTGGACCAGTGAGTGAGGAAAAGAAGTATGGAAGGAGCATGTGAAGAGGTATTTAACTCTATGTATTTGTATGTGAATTTTTTAAAGTTTAGAAAAATACCCATCAAGCTATTCGGTTTTAATTTTATGCACTGATACAATGTTTAAATGTTAAAAATAGATGGGTATGGCTTACAACATTTTAAATAAGTTTGTTTTTTCAAAGAAGAATCAGAAAACAGAAGACCACGTAGAGGTCTAGTAGATGCCAGGAAATGAAAATAACTCTCCCCAAACACCCGCATTTTTACAGAAAGTAACTCAAGAAATTTCTGGTCAAAACTACCTATTGATGTTACAGAATTTTCCTGAGTGCTAAAACTAATCAAAATGGCCCCAGGGCCATGAGTTCCATTTTTTGTGCCTGCTATGACAATGACCGCCCCATACCAGTTATTTACATCACATGTCTTGCCAGACGCTATTGCTTCTGACAGCGGACTTTCATTTATTCCTTCTATTGAACTTAGGGAATTTGTCGCCGAGAATATTATGAGACGTCATCTTTGGGATTCATTAAGCAAACTCTCAGTCTTAATAGAAGCTAAGGATGCCTTGAAGCAATTTGTTAGAAGAAACTGGCCAGTAACAGTTGTTAGATTCTTCATTTAACATGTGATTGCATACTCCACCAAAGTTCTTCTGGGTGACCCGTGACATCTCAAAGTTTACTTGGAGTGACTTCTGTAAGATTGAGTTGTGATTTCATTCCGCCTGGCTCACTCTGCTCATTTTTAAGAGTCTTTTCAAGAACCATGGGACCTGTCTCTTCCTTCCCCATTTGCTTCCTCCTATTTCCCCGGTTACTTCCCAGCTTATGCCCCTATTAACTCTCATTTTTCCTCTGCAGGTGAAATCATACCTTTCTCACCCCTCCTCAGATTCTGGCTGGCATCTCCCTCACCTTTGGTCCTTCTCCTGCCACCCGCCCCCAATTCCCCTTTCTCCCATGTACCTCGTTTTCTGATTGAAAACAAATGTTCACAACATGGATTTGAAATTCATTTCAATAGACTTTTTACTGTTTTACTTTCTTTATTTGAAAAGAAAATAAAAAATAGGAAAACACTGTAAATATACAAATAAGGCATTTTTTACTTTTTTTCCCTCCCAGTTATTAAAAAAAAAAAAAAAAAGCACACCTGGGTGGCTCAGTGGCTTAGTGTCTGCCTTTGGCTCAGGTCATGATCCCAGGGTCCTGGGACTGAATCCCTCATTGGGCTTCCCGCAGGAAGACTGTTTCTCCCTCTGCCTATGTCTCTGCCTCTCCCTCTATGTCTTTTATAAAAAATAAAAAAATAAATTTTTTTTTTTAAAAAAAGGAATATGCAGGTTTGCCAGGTGAATTCCAACCACTGTAAGAGATAAGATGTGTACAAAGACTGGACTATAGGTAGCTGGATGGGGTATTGTTCTGGTGACCAACAGTAAGGAACTCATTAAAAGAGAACTTTTAGAAAAAGCAGTAAATACGGGGTATGTGTGGTGCTGGTCTCCATTCCTGTCTCTCTAAGAGACATTGCCAGCCGGTCACCACCCTGCCCCACATATGCTGATGGCAGCTTCAGGACCCTTCTCCACACAGTACTCCCAGGCAGCCACTATTATTCATGAACATTAAGGGTAAAATGTATCCTCCTTGTGGTCCTCTTCTAGAGTCATCTCTTCTAGAGTCATTGGATATTTTGGCTGGGTGGTCCCACTTTGCCAGGACCACAAGCTCAAGACAGAAACAGAATACTGGCTAATGGAACCAATCTCACTACATAGTGCCTCCCTCTCGGTGTGAATTAGAGAAGTCTTACAGCTAAAGCAGAGTTAGAAATATAAGTCAGATGCCTTAAAATTACCTGTCTTATTAACCTAGTGATTCCAATCCTATAAGAAATTAAAGAAGTAAATATTTAACCACACACACACACACACACACACACACACACACACTGTTCATCTAAGTGCTTCTATCAAATAAAAGAGGAACAACTGAAATCTCCAACAATAAGAAACAAAAATTCTGCATAGGATATGATGCAAAAACTTAACTCCATGATTTAGTCATTGTACTTATATTGTTAAGCTTTAGAGTAAAATTGCAGAGTATAAACTCTATCATCCATTTTTAAAAATACTGTAGGTGAAGCAACCAAAAATATCTGTAAAGGAGACCACAATATTATCAATGCTTATCTCTGCAGGGCAAGCTCATGGATTATTTTTATTTCCTCCTTTTTGCTTGTCAGTAGGTTCTATGTGCTCCAAAGCAAAATCTATAAAATGTTTTAAATATCAAAATACATTAAGAGTTTTGTTCATTTTAATGAGGACCTTCTTTTCATTAGTGGTTCTACTAAATAGGGAAGAGCACTGAGAATGCTCAAGATGTCCTGGTGCAGTATTAAGACACTCACTCTAGGGCAGCCCTGGTGGCGCAGCGGTTTGGCGCTGCCTGTGGCCTGGGGTGTGATCCTGGAGACCTGGGATCGAGTCCCTCGTCGGGCTCCCTGCAGGGAGTCTGCTTCTCCCTCTGCCTGTGTCTCTGCCTCTCTCTCTCTCTGTGTCTATAAATAAATAAAATCTTAAAAAAAAAAAAGACACTCATTCTAGCTTTTGAGTTTCTGATGTTCTAGCCACAGTGGTTTCTGAAAGAGGAGGCACCCTGGAGCTGACCTGGAGTTGCCTGATGTTAATAAATAAAGGGCTATGTGTTTCAACCCTGTTTATTCTGTGATTGATTTGTGGGGTGGGGATGACTTTTGTTTATTCTTCTTGCTACTAAATATAACAATATTGCAACACAAACTGAACAGGTGGTCCTGAAGAACAAATAGATCCTAAATGAGGAAGTCCTTTTCAGACAGTACAGTTCTTTACAAAGGCACAGTGTTGGTCAGGCGTTCTCTTCTCATCCGAATTCTTCACTGTTTGAATTTTTAAGCCAGTCTTTTTGTAATCACGGAGGCACAGCTTATAGGTGAGTAAGGAATAGAACAGCCCCATCAGATGCACTTTTCTGACCATGTCTGGTGTCCAGTGTCTCCTCGCGAACTTAAATTGGTTTGTTGTTCAGTTGACTTCCTTCATATTGTAAAGAGTGTCTAAAAATGGTTTCTCCTGAGTAAAAACAGCAAACAGTCAAAACAGTTAAGAATAAAAACCAGGGGGGAAAAAGAATAAAAACTGGAACACTAACAAATCCCAAAAGATCAGTAAGTTTAGAACCCTGGTTTCCAGTGCGCACTTCTGGTTACCAGCAGCCACATCGCTCAGGGCCACTGAGCGATGGTGGGCCAGAGCCACTTGTGCCTTCATGTGTCCCTTCCTTTATTAAAAAAATAAAAATAAATTAAGATTAATATTTTTAGACTGCACTGTTCTAAAGATGAACAGGTTAGACTCATCATTATACATTCACTATTACTATGTTAACTATTCTGATTTTAAGAAATTAAAATCAAACCATTTTCATGGGCCACTAAAAGTAAAGTATGCCATGGATGCTTGTACCTACTGTGCTTAATGAATATGTTGGTCCTGGCATTGCCTGGGAACTTGGAAATGCAAATTCTTGGGTCCTACCCTAGACTTAATGAACCAGAATTTCACCAATGTGTGTTTTGACAAAACCTCCAGGTGATTCCAAACCACATTCAAGTTTGAGAAAAATTGGTTTAGACAATTCAAAGCTAGATAGATAGAACCTTACTCTAAAAAAACTAAAAATTCTTCAGCAACTCTAGTTTTTACTATCATGGGTCTGTTTTTAGAGGTCAGGAAGAGCGGTCATCCTTTTGACTATTTGTCAAAGTGGCTTTATCACTTAGAAGATATTTGAAGCTTTGGAAAACAACACCAACCACTTAGACTTTAAACAGTTTTAGACTAGTAAATTATCTTGGGGGGAAAAAAGTCATATACGTTCTAGTTACAGTCTGCATGTATGTATATAATATTTACATGTGTTTTAAAAATCACTGCACTATGCAAAGCCTTACAATAAAAACTGCAGGCCTTATGATATTGGCGTGTCAGTAATACATTTAAAAAAGAGAGAGAAGGGCAGCCCCAGTGGCTCAGTGGGACTTCGGCCCGGGCATGATCCTGGAGACCCAGGATCGGGTCCCACGTCGGGCTCCCTGCGTGGAGCCTGCTTCTCCCCTCTGCCTGTGTCTCTGCCTCTCTATCTCTCTGTCTCTCATGAATAAATAAATTAAAAATCTTAAAAAAAAAAAAAAGAAAGAAACCTAGTAAAAACAAATATGCCTTTCCCCATCTTAAATGGTTAATAAATGCACAACTACTACAATAATCATGGCATTTTATCTTGAAAGGGACCTGAAATTCGCTTGTGGACGTGGGCATCAGGACTATAGCTTGTGAGTCCCTATGAAGTGAGAGAGTTACCTGAAACATGACAAAATGCTGTAACATTAGGCGTGGATGAATGTTACTCATGACACATGTGAAATAACATAGCTGATAGATGTTTGAGATGTGTGCACGGTGAGTTTTGTGTATTCGTTTGCAGCTTAGTTCATCCGGGTGCAGTTTTCTGCATTCACGTACTATTTCTCTCTTGTGAAATTATGCATAAGCAAATGCAAAATTTGCATTCTGCTCAAATTGTTCCCTAATGGGAAACTCTATACAAACAAGCATTATCACAGAGCTGACTCTCTTTATGTGTGTGTGTGTGTATAATGTTATAGTTGCATATAAAAATTCCAAAAATAAGTGTTATTCCTACGGTTGAAAGCTGATCTTTGTATATCCTGTGAGTTCAATAGCATTGTTTTATATAGAACATTAAGCATAAATGGACAACTGAGAGACTGTACATGTGTATGTATTTATGCTAATGTACAATAAGCCCTATTAGAAGAAATAGTACACTTACATGTCAATCCAAACATTTCAATTGTTAAGTTTCATCAATATCTATATTTGTTAATTCTAAGGAGTTACTGGCAATTAGGCTAGTTTTTAATCTTTCACACTGGAAAAAAAATCAAGGATGAAATCACATTTTTATTGAAGATTTAAAATTGACACACAAGCTCTGCTGTTACACAAAAATAAGTGTTTCTAGGTTCTCCTATTGTGATACCAGTCACGGCAGTTCTGATCTTCACCCCAACAGTTGTTTTAAGGAATCAAATGCAGGCAAGTCTTGCTTTCCATGGCTCTAACATGCACAAATTTCAGTTGCCATGGTTTAGTTAAGTAACTCCAGTCCCCCAACAACACAGTTCAAATTTGTTACCCTGGTATATTAGCAATTACATAAAGTCCAAACTTTGCTGCTGGCTCTTCAAGTCCCCAAATCATTATGTCAATAACAGATTTGCTTCATGATCAGGGACTAATCACATCACTTCTTTCAAAGCTTTTTCTCGGTCACCACACGTCTGTTTTTCAGTTCATGTCTAGACAGCAACACATGTAGTTGGGTTGCCTCCTTGTCTCCCACTGACAGATTCATGCAGCATTTTGCAAAAACAGATCATTGAAAGAGGGAACCGGCTAAGAAATGTGGAAAAGTAGCAAAGAAACAAAAGTTGGAGCACTGGAAGTGATCCTTGACTGGAATGTAAATGGATTTATAGAAGAAATTGGCTGCCCGTGGGAAGGTTGACACTGCTGCAGGTGGGGAGACTCTAGACATGTAGACATGTAGACACTTAGTGAAGCTAATGTCAGACATGAGACTGATTTGACCACAAGGATGAAGATGCCCCAGAGGCAGAGACACTGGCAAAAATCTTCGCAATGAGGAACCATCAGAGATATTTCATGACATTGAAAGTGAAAAAGAGAAAATGTTGGAGTTAACCAGTTAGAAAGATGGGTGACGGTTAGCAGGGGCACAGAAACAGTGGTTGCTCTGCATCACTAAGTTGTATGATGAGAACAAGACAAGTACCATTCAAACTACTTTTGATGAGTTGTTTTTACAAAGAAATAAAACCTTACTTCTCAGGTTTATAATGTTTTAAATTACAGTCTACTAAATAATGGTCAGTGTCACTGCTTTTAAAAATTTCCTTACGCGTTTATAACAAATGGTAAGATAAATGGTACAGGAGCAGTAACATTAACAATGATGTTAATGTTTTGACTAAAGATTTTAAAGGTCAAGAACAGTCATAATTTTCCCATTGATTATTAAGATAGCTTTACCCGTTTGGGCTTGAAGAGTTATTTATACCTGTCTGCACTATGCAAGGCAAGGAGGACCTGTATAACCCACAGGAACCATGCATGTACAGTTATCTTGGTATCAATGGTAATAATAAATGAGCTAAGAAGATACTCAGTTTTTAGCAAATTAGGTTAATTTTGTGTTCTGTATTGCCAAAAATCCATCCAAAATCATTGGTCTCATGGGACACCTGGGTGGCTCAGTGGTTAAGCGTTTCCCTTTGGGTCAGGGTGTGATCCCGGGATTCCGGGATCGAGTTACACATCGGGCTCCCTGCGTGGAGCCTGCTTCTCCCTCTGCCTGTGTCTTTGCCTCTCTTTCTGTATCTCTCATGAATAAATAAATAAAACATTAAAAAACAAACAAAAATCACTGGTCTCATTTTAGTATAATTATTTGTTTAAACAATACCTGAGATACCCATTTCACATGAATTTCGATCCCATCTGAAAACTCCTCTAAAACAATGAGTTATTTTGGTGAAACAGAACAGGGCAGCACAGGGGTGTGAGGAAAGCTGTCTGGTCATTGAAAAGACCTCTGTCCCATCAACTGCATGAAGTCTTGGAGTCAAGCTCACCAATGTTAATTGAATTTGTCAGTTAAAAATATTTAGTTCAAATAAATATTTCGGTAACATTGTACAATTTATAGATAGCTCTTGCTACCTGTGAAGAAGAATGGCTGATGTAAACAAGGCAGACATTTTTAACATTTCCTTAGCAATAAGATACTTTATCATTATTCTAGAAAGGAAAAAGAATAAAACAAAATAGTTTTAGAATAATAATTCTTTTCAGATGTTTTGGAAACCTCTATTAATCTACCCTGGGCTGAGCTTGTTTCATGAAAGTACCACCAACTAGTGCTTTAGGCATTACCTTTTAAACAATTACCTCTTCTGCCTATTTATGTAATTTAGAGATCTAGTGGTTCCCTTTGATCAAATGATCAGCCTCATCTTTAACCAGTTGTGGAGGAAGGATTTTCAATAGGTTATTAATTAGATTTACACACAACTGCCATCCTCTGTATTTCACGCTGAAGGCTAGGTGCTGGCTTTTACTTGGAAGTCAAGTTCAAGTGGAAAATAATAAACCTTTGGAGTACAAGCTCTATGCCTCCCACTTCACGTTTACAGTTAGTATGCGATTCAGCACATGTATTGACTACATCAAGATTATGAGAATTTCTCTTTTTAATGTCATTTACTATAAGTAAATATATTCTCTATGATTGTGCTTACGTTTACACAATAAGTAATCTGGAGAAAAGCAAAATATTTCATTAATAAATCAGTTGTTTTCTCTGTACATAACTCAATAATTATTTTTATTCTCCTCCCTTTTCTGTCTTAAAAAATAACAATTTTTACTGAAAAGATTGAAACACTACATGTTTTGACATTGTGTAGACAGACATCCCTTCAGTCAACATTAGGCCAAATGTTATAAGCAACCTAAATCTCAGACGAATTATTCAAGGGGCTCTAACCACATTTTTATAGTATGAATGATTGATTGAAATTTGTTGGGATTCCAGAAAAACTAAAACCATCTCAATGAAAGCAGCGCATGATTTGAATATGTATAAGGTAATTGGCAATTCTAGCAATATGTTTACTTTAGCAGAAGCAATTAAATATAAAATAACAAAAATAGAGAATTGTACGCGGGTGTGGAAAGAATAGGTTAAGGAAAAATAAAAGTGGAGTATATTAAATCACACTGCTGTTTGTTTATGTTTCTATAATATCATCATCAGAGATGATTAACATAGAATTTTCAGTGTGTTCCATGTATAAATCGCACTTGCATGGTATTTTTATGTTTTCCACATTCAGAAATCTAACTCTGATTTTGAAGAACCAGAAGGAAATTATGACTGTAACTATGTAAAGCAGCATACTTAGGCTGAATCCTCTCTGGAAACATTAGATGCTAATGCTTATAATTAGCCTTCCTGTCCTGTGTGGGGCCATTTTGATACCAATGGGAATGTTTAGTGGCAAACTGTAATGTGCACAGCATAGTTGAGAAAGCCAAGTGGCTGCTTCCTCTGAGTCGTCAGATGTAGAACACCCTGCCATGAGGGACAGAAAGAGAATGGCATTCTCTTTAGTGCCTATGATGTGCCAAATTCTCTGCCACTTACAGTCTATATGTTGTTTCATTTAATATCTTCACACCAACCTTACACAATATGTCTACAATGCTCATTTTATAAATGAAGAAACTAAGACTCACAGAGGTTGTATGATAAATGAATCTCCTAACCAAAAAATTGAAGGAGGAAAAAAAAAAAAAAAAACAAGTTACCTACGATATCCACAGGGTAATATAGTCTATGTACTTGTTTTCAAAACATGGTACACAATAGTACATATTGCCTGACATAAATACATAGGTGGTGAGCGTTAAGGATTTGGGCAGGATGACAAACATCAAATTGGAAATGATTCTCTCTTAGTGGAGGATTTTTGGGGTCAGACAGTGCACAGAGGGGGCTTTCACTCCATTTCTATGTTGGATTTTTTTTTTTTAAGATTTTATTCATTGATCTGAGAAAGAGAAAGCCCAGGGGGAGGGAGAGAGGGAGAGGAAGAGAGAGAGAGTCTCAAGCAGACTCTAAGCTGAGTGCAGAGCTCGACATGGGGCTCTGTCTCATGACTCTGAGATCATGACTTGAGCCAAAAGCAAGAATTGGGCATTTAACTGACTGTGCCTCAGGCACCCCCTGTTTGATTTTTAAGCTGGGATTTGAGCATATGGGTAATCATTATTCCCTACTTTTTTTTTTTTTTTTTTTCTGAAGTATTTTGTAAGGATTTAAAAAGTAAAAGAGAGGGATGCCTGAGTGGCTCAGCAGTTGAGCATCTGCTTTGGCTCAGGGCATGATCCCAGAGTCCCAGGATTGAGTCCTGTATCGGGCTCCCTGCATGAAGCCTGCTTCTTCCTCTGCCCATGTCTCTGCCTCTCTCTGTGTCTCTCATGAATAAATAAATAAAATCTTAAAAAAAAAAAAAAAAAGTAAAAGAGAAGTTCAGCAACTGGTTAAAAGTCACACAGCATGAAAGAAAAGGTGGAGCTGGGCTCAACCCCAAGTCTGCTGTTATTAGAGACTGCATACTTAAACTTTGTACCAGCTGGACAATGCAGAGGCCTTCTTGGAGAAACACAGTTTGGCTGGGAAAGAAGGGATTGACCATGAATCTCCCCATGACTATACTGTGCACCGTTGTATAGTGGTGCGGTAGAGAGGATAGGACCAAGGGGGCCTGTGTTTTGTGGGGAAGGAACCCATGCCACTTAGAGGAATGATAAAACAGGCTCACCAGAGTCCCTTTCCCTGCTCCTGGTGCTGCTGCTCCGTTCAAGCTCCCCCAGACAATGGAACGAGATGTTATTAAAAAAAAAAAAAAAAAAAAAAAAAAGCTTATTAACCACTTCGATATAGTAATAAAGCTAAGCAAATAAGCTGTAAAATTCCATCACAAGCATAATTTCTCATAGGGATAATGTCGAGGAATAACTGGATGCTGGCTACAAAATTAATTTGTGATACACTCTTAAAGTGCTGTTATATTAAAGTTCTTAAAATTGACTTCACAGAATGTTCTTCTTCTCCCTCTTCCTCCCCATTCCTCCTGACCACAGAGATCTATTGTTGCAGTTGAGCCTGGGAAACCTATATCTTTATATATTGCACTGTACATTATAGATTTATTATCTCTAACTCGACTTAGCACCTAGCATCCTGGCATGTGGTGGGCAGTGAATGGGATATGTGAAATGTTATCTGTTGTTTGCATTATTTATTTTTTTATGGGAGGCATGGAGTCTAGGGACTGAGCCTTTGCAAGGAGTCAGTGGTTGGGAAGAAGGCCAACAGAGTGGTTCCACCTCTCTAGAAACCTAGCTTATCAATGATGGCGCTTTGGGCAAACTATTCAACCTCTATACACCTCAGCTTCAGAAAAATTGGGATAATACAAATGCCTCTCCCTTAAGTTTGTTGTGAGAATTAAATGAGATAATACCTCTAAAATGCCTATAATAGTGCTAGGTATATAGTAAGTGCTCATTAAATGTTAGCTATTATTGAGATCGTTTTGGTTCCTACTGTATAATCTTTGTTTTTTTGAGAGAAGTATACACTGTTTGTCTCATTGCTTTCTGAATGGGTTCATAAAAAAAAAAAAAGAAAGAAAGAAAGCCTATGGAGCTACCCATCTCTTTTATTTATTTATTTATTTTTCCTTATCAAAATCACTCTTTCTTGGGCAGTTCGGGTGGCTCAGCAGTTTAGCGCCACCTTCGGCCCAAGGTGTGATCCTGGGGAGCCTGCTTCTCCCTCTGCCTGTGTCTCTGCCTTTCTCTCTCTCTCTCTGTCTCTCATGAATAAATAAATAAAATCTTTTTAAAAAAAGAAAAAATCACTCTTAACAGCAAAGTCACCATTCACCTACCATTACAGAAGAAAAATGACTTTAATCTCAAAGGCAGCATTAAAAATAGGATGAAAGAAAACAAATCAATAAAGGCAAAGGTCATAAGAAACAGATGATTCGAACATACAGCAGTACTTCTGAGCACTGAGTTATACACATGAATTTGAAAAGAAACACGCTAATAAGCAGAACATCTGGAAGAGAAATTACATAATTTGGATACCAACATCCAAACAATTTTGTATGTCAAACTTTTTAAAGAAGCCATGTAACTTTATTTCAAAAGCCTTTAAAAAAAAAAAAAAAAAAACTATATCCAAAGATTTCACTTTCCAGCAATGTGATTTCCTTTCCTCAGAAGCCGGGTTTCCTTTCCTTAGAAGCCACACACACACACACACACACTCACAGTCTCACACAGTCACATACATGCCCACACTCACACACACAGACACACACACCATGTCCAGAATTGCTTATATTCTCTACCATGGAAAGATTTAGAGGTTGCTTTAAGAAAAAATAATAAGATACCAAGGCTGAGGTTCAGATAAGCATGCTATTTCTTCTTGTTCCAGCTCATCATCAGACATGGCCAGTGTGTCATTAAAAAATAGTTGTTTTAATCATCATCAGGATTTTTTAAGTGATTGTTCTATGTATAGGAAGAAGCTATGGAAATTGATCACTCAGCGCAGCAGCTTTGAAACATTTTTTACCATGGTTCCCAATAAGGAATTCATTTCATTCAACCCAAATATTTTATCGTATTTCATTTTTCAAATATTAGCTCTGACTCACTAAATTTATTTTCACAATCCACTGATCAGTAATGACCCACTATTTGGAAAACACCATCTTTGGATGTTCTATCTCAACTGTTCCACTGAAGTAGTGGAGAAAAGGGAAAACTTGGGGGCTGGGGGATTGGGAGAGAAGGTCGGGAGAAGGACTATGAGGATCTTGCCGAAGTGCAAAACTTCTTTGAAGTTTCTTTATTCACCTCTAAGATTTATCCCACTTTGGCATTAGACATCAAACAAGACCATTAGTTTTCTATAAAAGGTTTTAAATCTCCCAGTATAATAAAACAGATGCTCCAGGGACGCATACTGTGTAATCCCAGGGTTACCTCTCTTGCTAAGGATATGCCCGTTGCAGTCTGCAAAGCAGGCTGTCTTGAATGATAAATTTACCCCTCGATAGTACATGAATTTACCCAAGGCTCGGGGCCTTTTGACTGTCTATCATTCAGCACAGGTCACGTGGATGATCTCACCAAGAAGATGAGGACACCTCCCTTGCGTTGACAGACACACATCTGAGTGTGGCCCTTTGCCTCTCTCTCTAGAACTTGTAGGCCTGGAGGCTTGAAAGGGGAGGGCCTAACTCCATGACTCAGACCTCATTAGCCCACACCACACACACAGAGCCTCCCAGCGGCCATGGTGGCAGGAAGGGCACGGGCCATGCTAACGAGGTCACCCTGCAATGGGCTAAGCAGAGTTGGTCATGATGAGCCAGATGATGAATGTGGAACCATGGAATCAATCATTTTGAAGGGAGGACATGTTAATTCTTCTTTTTCCGTGCAATTGGCTTGACAGCGGTTTGACATCATCCCTGCCCTGAGTCAGCCACCACCAAGATCACCATGTGCTAGAAGGAAAATGGAGAAAAGAAGTAAATAAACCAAGGGAAGGAGAGCTTCTGGCATTTTTAAAAGCGCTTCCTTTTTTCACTTGGCATCCAAAGATCCCAGTAGCTGTTTGGGATCCAAAGACACGATGAAATGATGTGGATACTCTGTTGTTTCAAAGAAAACTCTCTGAAAGCTCAAACTTTTCCATTGCAAAATGAAATCTGGTTTTAGACATTTACATTAATTACCAAAAAGAAAAGAAAAAAAGAAAAAAATTACAAAAACCTCAGTGGAAACTTAAGAAAGATCCCTTTGACTGAACTATACCCATCTATATAGATACAGATGTAAATAGATATAAGCAACGAGGCTTAAGCAAAATAAGTTTTGTGAACCCAATGCGGAAAATTGCTGCAATAAACCATTTAAATGTGAGTATAAACTTGAAGTCTATCTCTGTCTCTCTTTTTCTTCTACTGTGCTGGCTCTTACTCCCAACCTTAAACCAGGTCCTGGAACTAAGGTAGATTTCAGCAGAATACCTTATTGTAGTAATAAAAAGGACCCCACAATTTGAAAAGCCAAGCCTCTTCTGTTTAAAAGTACAAAGGGTTTGTTTTTTTTTTCCTCGTTAAAAGAATAAAGCGCATGTGTGGAAATCCAGACTTTTGGGAACTTGAACACTGTATTTCTCAAACTGAAGACATAGCAATGAATTCCAAGTTGAAGAACTTATTTCAGGCAGAAGTAGCCACTATAATAATATTTAATTACCCTCAAGCAAAAAAAAAAAAAAAAAAAAAAAACCAAAAAACTGGTTGGCTGCAGAATTTGAACACGAAGTTATAAAATATAGGGACATGAATTTTCTTGCCTTCTGGGACATTTCTGTCTGCCAGACATGTTAAACTGCTGGATTCAAAATGTATAATCGAAAATGTTTCATCTGAAAGGTTGTTTTTGTTTTTGTTTTTTTAACATACATTTAAAAAGTCAAATCGGATGGCAAAACTTTCTGGTGAAAAGATTAAAAAGATTATCAGATGGCCTCTAAGTGTGCTTTTGGATGATTTCTAAAAGGTAGTTACATGACAGGAAAAATACCGAAGCTCAGAAAGTGCAGGTTCGCTTCTTTTCAGACAGCGTGCTACAGGTGTGGAGAGGGAGAGGTTAACATGCCTGGCTTTCCTCCCAGCTCCCTTCCTTTGTGGGGCCTCCCCTCTGACCAGAAAGCCCCAGAACCATACCAGCCGCCTGCCCGGATTGCGAATATCTTAGAAAGTAAGGGAGGTCTGGACAGATGACCCGTGTGTGGTGGTCCCTTGCGAAGCAGATTATCAGGGACATTAGCATGCTCTTGCGATCACTGCGCTAGTTTTAAAAAAATCTAATTGTTACCTTCGTAGAGCCTTTTCTGATATAATCACTTTTTAACAAAAATCTCTGCACAATTAAATGAAGCCAATAAATAGCATTTCCATACTTTAAAGGAAGAGATGGAGAGGCAGGCTTGTTTTGTTCTCCAGGCAAGGTGATGTCTTCTTTTATAAATTTTCACAGCACTCTGAACATTTCCTCTCCGGTGTTTACTGCAGTCACAATTAATACTGTTGGCTCTGAACTTCCTGAGAACAGGGATCCTTGGCCGCCTTATCACTAAATATCGAGCACCTTGCACGATGACCGGCCACAGGCGTGCTCAAAAAAGACTGGACAACTGAATACATGTAGGACTAACATTTTCCCAAGTCTCACAGGAAATGATGGGTGGAACCGAGATTTGAACCCAGGTGTCTACTGGAAATTCCTTGGTCCTTCTGCTTTATCAGCGTCCTTCCTAAGCCTTCTGGGGCTCAGGTGGAGCTGCGGCTAAGTAAAGGGAAGCCAGACTACATGGGAAGAGAGCACTAGAGAGGACATCCTTGCACAAAGCCCCTGGAAAGCTCGGATTATCCTTGCAGGGCTTTGTCCTCTGGGTTTGCAGCTCACCACCCTCGGCACAGAAGAGGGCATGTAAACCCTTCACAACATGGTTTTTCCCCCTTGCTGGCAGCGAGTGAAAATCAGTATTTGAATTTGGCTCAAGTGTGTCCCGAGAATGACCTGATTCGGAAACACGTTTGTACTTTTTTTTTTTTTTTTAATTTTTTTATTTATTTATGATAGGCACACAGTGAGAGAGAGAGAGAGGGGCAGAGACACAGGCAGAGGGAGAAGCAGGCTCCATGCACCGGGAGCCCGACGTGGGATTCGATCCCGGGTCTCCAGGATCGCGCCCTGGGCCAAAGGCAGGCGCTAAACCACTGCGCCACCCAGGGATCCCACGTTTGTACTTCTTAACCCCCAGGTCTCCGGAGCCATCCGGGCCGGGCTGGAGCCGGTGTAGCGGCGGGAAGCGGAGCTGCTGGCCCGGGAGGGCGGGATCGGGCCCGACTGCGCCTCCGCCCGCGGGAGCCAACAAGGCCCTGGGCTCCAGCCACCACTGCTCAAATCCATCCTGGGGAGAGCGGGGCCCAATCGACTGCCCTGCTGCCTTTTTGGCAAAGTTAACTCAATTCGGGGGTCGATGCGGTTTAAGTGAATGAACCAGCAGAGAAGGAGGACTGCTTTTATTTTCTCCTGCCTTCCTCCATCCCAACCTGCCCTCACTCACCAGGCCCTCAGCCGGTGCCTGCAGGATTGGCTGCCAGCGCCCCAGAGTCGCCTCCCAGGGCCCCTGGGCCCTCCCTGGGGTGGCTTCAGGTCTCTCTCCAATCACGCTCAAATACTGTGCCTTGTACTTCTTTGTCTTCCATGGAAAGGATATTGAACGTACAATAGGTACACAATAACATCTTGATTATTCCTCGGGTAACATAGCATCGTTCTCTCCAAGGCTTACGGTGTAAAGAGGCATATTTAAGGGCCTCGGCTCGTGATTTGCTCCGTGAAGATTCAAACCCCACGCGTCCCCCTTAGAGCACTACGCCTCTCCACCAAGCTTATTGACTTATTTAATTGTTTCATTTGCAAAGGTGATGATCATAATAATATCTAGCTTAGAATGTCGTTATGAGGATTAAATGAAACGTGCTGCAAAGCACAGCACCTGAAATTTAATAAGAGTTTAATCGATGCTAGATTTTTATTATGCAATGGTTGTTGGTAACGTTATAAAAGTATTATTGTTAAGAATTTTAAATTGTTATTAACATATTTAAATGATTATTATTATTATTATTTATCAAGAATAGATTGCTATTGCTACATTCAGTCTAGCTTCATGGTGGAGAGTGAGTTCTAGAGTCAGGCTGCCTGAGATGCTGGATCTGCAACATGACTTGAGTGGTTACTCAGTCCTTGCCTTACATTCCTGTCTGAAAAATGGGGGTAATAATAGCACCTACCCCAGGAGGTGTGAGACTTACATCAATATACATCAGAGAACTTAGAACATGCTCTGCAATACTTTTCAAACTACCTTTCAAATATTTAGCTTCTGGACTCCAGCGTGCCAGGCGGAGCTTTCCAAGCTACATCTGTCTTGCTTCCTAAATTCCAAGAGCAACAGAGGAGGGTGAAAAGAGCCAACAAGTGCACTCATAACAAGACAGGAACTGAACACTCTCTGGATTCTAACTCCCCTCTTAATCCACCCATGTGTGCTACCCACATGGTCCTGTTGGGAGTTATCTTCTGGCTCGGACTTGCTTCCTAAGACTTGGCGGAGAAAGTTGCCCTTGCCAGAGACCCTGACCACATGCATTCCACAGTTTCTGTTTTCTGGGAATCATGGGACACAATTGGGAAATGGAGACACCACCTTCTGAAGGAGGACATGACAGGCACCGATTGCAACTGTGAGAGTGGCCCGGGCTGGAATCCAGTCTCCTCCAGTGATCAGCTCTTGAGTCTTCGGTGAGTCCCTTAACTTCTCTGAAAACAGGTTTCCTGATCTACAAAACTATTTTATTTAATAAGTACCTCATGGAATGATTGCAAACATTTGATTAGCTAGTTAAGCTATTTGAAAACTCATTGCAAGAGGTCTGGCCCTCAATAAACCTTAGTTGCATTTGAATCTAAATCTAAACCTTTGAGGCCACCTGGTTGAGCGTCTGCCTTCAGCTCAGGTCGTGATGCTGGGGTCCTGGGATGGAGTCCTGCTTCAGACTCCCCGCAGGGAGCCTGCTACTCCCTCTGCCTATGTCTCTGCCCCTCGCTCTGTTTCTCTCATAAATAAATCAATAAAACCTAATATATATATATATATATATATATATATATATATATACCTTTGAAAGCCAACCTCCAGAAAGTTCTCCATTTGACGTGTGGCAATACTTCTAGGAGAGGAATGTTGTGTGTTGGCCACAAACATGCCCTCATCTGCCAGGGTGGATTTGGATATACATTTGCATTTTCATTCTGTTTAATCGCTTCTTCTTCTATCTATTTGGAGTGTTGCCTCTAAGTGTACAGCTTCTGCTAGCTCCATCATGCACATCTGTATTTTCAGCCAAGACCTCTACTCTTTCTCACCTGCCCTCACGTCTCACCAGCCCTCTAACTGTTCCTTTCTTACTTTGGATAAGAAGTAAGATAAGCTTGTTCTATTATAAACAAACTCCATTATGGAGGCACTATTGAAATGCATAATAAGTAAAAGGTACCATTGTTGCCTACTGCAACTGTCTAACCTTTTTTACTGGCCTCAATCCCTGATCTCACGATTCCCAGTCTTGGCACATTACCACATCTCTTAGTCTGCTGTATGATGTATAATTATTTCTGTGTAATTTTCCACAAACACATTTTAGCTATCCCCAAAGGAAAAAAACTTATTTTTCCTGACCCATAGAAATGTACTTTGAAATCAGTATATAATGCTTTTAACTATGAATTTTTCTGCTAGAAAGCTGGTGGTAAATAGTTGGAAGGTTACAGTTAAGTCTATGAAAACTTGGCGTGCAGATAAAAGATTGAATAGCAAGCAGGTTTGAGCATTATTCACGGGCTCCTTGGCTAGTATTTAGAATAAGAATGGACTTTCTTCTCCTATGCAAGGCCATTTACTTTCTTCTTTTAGCTGTGGAAATAGTGGCTTCCTTTAGCTAGGTAAATAACTTCAGAAAAAAATGTAAAGGGATATTTCAAAGTGTATAGTTGAATATCTTCCAATGGCATGTGAGTATCATCATTTAAAACAGAATTTAATGTTGAATAATATATAAATCCACCTCCTGGAGACTATTATATGATTTTTTTGATGTTTCACAAAAGTGAAATTATAATTTCTGATAGCCTGAGATACTCCCTTCATGGTGTTACAAATAATAGAGTTTGGTTTGGCAGAAAGCTCTTCATGCATGTCTTATTCTTTTATTTCAACTTTTCTTATGGAGGAATCTGCCCAGTTCTCTTTTCTTACACGTGAAAAAAATCTGTGTTGTTAGTTAATACATACAGAAGGTGTGGTGTTTTGGGTCCTGAGTAGACAAGTCTCATGCATGACATTCCCTCCTGTAAATGCTGGCATGTTAAGATGATCTTTAGCACTGTAAGTGCTGAAAATTATGTCAAGCCTAGACTTGGCATCTGGTATAACTGGTCTCTCTCCACTCTGGAATCACTATTGATACTGCTTCTAGAGCTGTCTTTTAAAGCCAAAGATCATGTCACTGTGTCATTTAAAATCCTTTAGCACCACCAGTGCAGAGCACATATCCATCAGCACACCACCCACAAACCTGCCAAGCACCTGCTGACCCGTCTTTACCTTTCCAGTTTCTTCTCTCCCAGCTTCCACTTCAAAGGTGACATCCCAGCCTAACCGGATATTTGTGATTCTCTGAATGCACCAAGTCCTTTGGTTTTCATATCTTTTCATCTTGGTCATCGAATGTTCCCCCTTGATCATATATCCACCACTATTCCCCTTCTTCTGATTAGTACTTGACTGTGGTTCAATTAAGGAGCAGGTTCTACCTTTAAGAGAAAGCACCTCTCCTCCGAATCCTTTTTGATTCTTCAATCCTTGAGTAGATTATGTCTTTCCCTCTCCTCTCCCCTTCATGCTACCCTAGTGCTTTAGGGCTTTGTATCTAGCTCTAGTACAGCACTTCACACATTGTACTTTAATTATTTGTCTGCCCTACTTCCTGACTTGTCTCTTATAAATTTGAGTAAAAGTCTGTGCCTAGTCATCATTGTCTCCCAATGAGAGATCAACCAGCACTGAATAGTCACATAAACTATTTGATGAATGAATGGTCTATATTTTCACCATCAAGGCTAAGAAATTAGGAACATTTTTATAAAGCTGGAGCTGGAGCAACCTGACATATAAAGCAGCAAATGAATGAAAACAAATGCTCCAAGGGCAACCAACTTCTTCTCTGTTAAAAGAGGACTGCCAATTAATTACTCATTTTCACTAGAAATTATGTTCAAGCTTTATGAATGTTTGAAAATAATGACATTTCTTGTCTAGATTCAAATTGATGTTACTGTTTAGTAACACTTCAAGAGCATTACATAAAAGATCTCAATAAAATTATGAAAAAAAAAAGACCTCAAGAACAAAAACATAATCTTTTAGAAGCCTACCAGCATATCATGTACTACATTAACAGGAAGAACAACTGTGCTCCATGTGTGAAAACTTAGAATTGACCTCCACCAAGAAATAATAATGAGTCAGAAATAAACTATTTATATGTAGGTAGGCCCATTGTTTATTAGTTGTTATTGACTTTTAATTAAGCATGGAACCAAGTGCTTTCATGTACAGGAGGAACTATAGTATCATGTCTAGGAACTTAGACTAGGGAGTCAGCCTACCCAGTTCAAAATGCAGCTCTGCCATCCTGAAATCTTGGATGAGGTAATCAACCATCCAATCAGGTATACAATCTAATGTATTCCTCATTTTCTTCATCAGTCTCAATTTCCTCATCAGTAAAATGGAGCTAATAATAGTATGTACCTACTTCACAAGGTTAATGTGACAATCAAATTGGAAAACCAACCTAAAGAACTTAGCAAGCAGTCCGTTTTCAGTAAATATCAGATGTTGTTGTAATTTCTTCAGTTAAAAGAGACAAGGGGATGAGTTTCATTAAACAAAGGAAGATGTAGAATGGCCCAATCCACTAAAAATATAGTGCAATAGAGCCAACACATCTGAGACATGGTTCTCAGAACCTGGTTAAAATTTTAGTTCTTAAAGAAGGGTGGGAAGGAAAGGAATAGAATTCCTCTAGAATTCCAAGATGACCTAGCTAATTGCCCCCATATGGTATAGGAGGAACCACAGCAAGCAGCTGTATAGTGAACACAAGACTGATGCTGCATTAGCTCCAGCAATAGTTGCTCCTAGTTGGGTACTTTCTTTCTACTATACAGAAAGTTGCCAGAGGCAGGGGTGGAAGATGGGGAAAAATGGGTGAAGATGGTCAAAAAGTCCAACTTCCAATTATAAAATAAAGAAGTCCTGGGGATGTAGTGTATAGCATGATGACTAGAGTTAGTAAGACTGTATTGTATATCTGAAAGTTGCTGAGAGAGTAGATCTTAAAAGTTCTCATCACACCCACAAAACCATGACTATGTGTGGTGATGGATACTAACTAGACTTATGGTGGTTATCATTTTACAATATATACAAATATCAACTCATGATATTGCATACCTGAAGTGAATACAATGTTATATGTTGATTATATTTCAATTTTTAAAAATTGGAAAATAAGAACTAGAAAAGAAGATTTCTAACATTAACAGTAACAAACACAAAACGTTTGTTGCATGTAAGTGGCTTCTTCTCAAATATTAGACAATTCAGGAGTCCAAGTCATATTTACATTTTCAAAGTGGAAGTTTTATCTTTTTCTTTTTTAAATAAAAACACTTAACTATTTTTCTACTATTGCACGTTTGATAATTTGTATAATATATATTTTAAAGTCAGTGTCAAGTGTGAATAGCACCACAACTGAATTTTTTTGAATTTTTTTTTTTTTTAATACAAAATGTTTCTACTTCTGGACTTTGCTTGAAGTCAGATAGAATGAGTTGACTTGGATTTTCCTCCTGGAATATCTTCCTCTATGATTTCTGCTTGACTGATGGGTCTTTCCATTTTAATTTCACTTTGGTAGCTAGTTCTTGCACTTAGGTTAAGTTTCCTTTATTCACTTGTTGCTTGTCTTCTGCCAATTCTATTATTGTTGTTGCTGCTACTTCTGGGAAGATGGAACCCCCAGGGTCTCACCATCAGCTCTTCTCCAGAGGGAGCTGATTCTGAAAAGGCCTCATCTCCCCTGCAGGCCACTTCTAGAGGTTTAGAGGTTAGTGATATGGGCAACTTCTCTTTCTGTTCTTCCTGAGGAACACACACACACACACACACACAAAAGTCTCAAGTTCTTTCTCCCATAAGAATAGCAGGTGGTAAAAGTTGAAACCTTATCAAATGATAGTGGATCCAAAAAATAAGGCCCAATAGCAAACAGCAAACGGAGAATCCATGGCAGGACTCCAGTAGCAAAAAAACAAAACAAAAAAATCCAGAAAGAGAAGAGTCATAACAAAAATAATCAGGGATGAGTGAGTGGAGAGACGCAGAAGATATCAAGTGTACAATGGTTCATGTTTTTTCCTCTTTTTTTCACAAAAGGGTTTCAATCCCTTGATTTCACAAGCTTGCTGCCATAGTTAGCTCAAAACCCTCTCTGGGGTTTACCTAAGAGCTCCTTAATTCCCTAACACATTCAAATTAAAGTTAAGACAAAATAACAACAAAAACCAAAAGTGGATAAAAAAATTAATTCAAATTTCCTTGGACAATAGAATAGAGCAGAGAGTCCTCTCTATTTGCACAACTGTTTTTATAGACCTAGAGGAAGAGTACTATTTTAATAAAAATTCAGTGTTGGGGGATGCCTGAGTGGCTCAGTGGTTGAGGTCTGCCTTCAGCCCAAGGCGAGATCCTGGGGTCCCGGGATCGATTTCCACACCTGGCTCCCTGCACGGACCCTGCTTCTCCCTCTGCCTGTGTGTCTCTCATGAATAAATAAATAAATAAATTTTTAAAAATAAAACCAAAAAACCAAAAAAACAACTCAGTGTTGGAATGGGCCATAAATTTATCATACGTAGAGAATTGAGCGAGCAAAGACAAACAACTTTTTGTTTTTATAGAAATAGATCAGATCTTCTTCATGAACCCTAATTCCAGAGGGAGATGAAGAGGCAGGTTTTAAATGTGCCAAATAATGGGGTCCCAATATGTTTCCACTTAAATAGTCTCTTTTGAAAGACTCACTGCTTTTCAGGTAGTTTCACAGTCTCTTAGATTTTTCTTTCCTTCTTCTTGCTCATCTTCAAGATGTCATTTGTGTATGGGAGAGTGACAGCTCCCAGCTTGATAGACTTTGTGGGGGGCCTCAGATCTGCAGACTGTCAGAAGGTCCTCCTGGCTTCTGCCATCAAGTCGCTAATCTGACCTTGTTTCTGGACTATAATCTGCTGAGCTACGCCTGGTTTGTGTGGGTTAATAACTTAGAACTCACATCTAAATTCTGGGCCTGCAGCATCTAGTAGCAAAGTCCCTGCGAAGCCTCATTGCTTCAACTTGAGGACTCTGCTGAGCCACCATGGTCTCGGTGCTTTGTCACCCAAGGGCTCTGAGCCTCACTGTAGCCTAAGTGGTAGAAGAGGCATCTGTCCTGCTTTCTGAAAATACGGTCATTTTTATTGTTATTTTACTTTCTTTCTTCTCTTTCTTTTCTTTCCCTTTATCCTTTTTTTTTTAAATTTGTTACCTCAGAGAGTACCACTTCATTGTGGTGTATTTTGTTCACTAAACGTATGTACCACGTGTGGATACGTGTTACATTCTGGGAAAGGACAATATTCACCACAGCTGAATTCAAATTCCTGTCCTCACATGTTCCCTTGATTTACCTCACCAAGCCTCTATTTCTTCATCCTAAAAGTGAGGATAACAATATTTATATGATAAGAGAGTCATGAAGATCACATTAGGCATCTCAATCTTAACCTGTCCAAAATTATACTCTTGATTTTCCACCCTACAGAACTATTTCTCCTCCATTTTTTTTTAAAGTAATCTCTACACCTAATGTAGGGCTTAAACTCATGATCCCAAGATCAAGAGTCATGTGCTTTACCAACTAAGCCAGTCAGGTGCCCCTGCTCCTCAAATCTTTCCATCTCAATAAATGGCAATTCCCTCCCACAAATGTTGAAGGCAAAAAACATTTAGATGGTACTTTGCATTTATTTTTCTTACTTTCTTACCACATCCAAATCCTTGAAAAATCCTGTCACTGTTCTATTTAGGTAGAATTTGGTTACTCCTCATCATCTTCACTGCTAGCACCCTGGTGTAAGGAAGAAGGACCCATCACTTTTGAGGTTAGGTAATATTAGATGCTGCTTCACAATATCTCTATGGTTTAACAGCAGAGAAGGTTGTTCTGTGCTCTTGATCAATGGTCAGCGGTCGCCTCTCTCAGCAGTGAGCCTGGGAACACCCTGTTTCATCCTTGTGGCCCTATACTTCCAACAATGGCATCAAAGTTGCAGAAGCAGGAGAGCATGGAGGCAGCACATGGGAGATTTGGGGGCCAGGCCCAGAAGTGGTGTGCATCACTTTATTTACATTCTAGAAATCAGAAAGCAGTTAGATGGCTATACCTAACTGCAAAGGAGCTGGGAAAAAGTCTGGCTGTGTGCTTAGGAGAAGAGAAAATGGGTTTGGTAAATAACTAGGCAATTTCAACCACTCTTAACCTAGACATTAATTGCAAACATTCTCTAATTGGCTTTCCCATGTTTACCTTTGTGCTTTCCCAATTCTTCTTCTCAACATATCAGCCTAATGATCCTTCAAAATGTCATTCAGATCATCTCCCTCCTTTGCTCAACACATTCCAATGGCTTTTTACGTCTTCTGTGTATTCCAAAGTTCTTATCATGACTGCAAGGTTTTATATGATCTACCTTTCACCCACTTTCTTGATTCCTTTCTTAGCCTTCTCCCCGCTTACTCACTCCACTACAGCCACCCTGGCAGCCATAGTCTCCCTCAAATATGCCAAGCACATCACATTTCCTCTTTACTCTGCCCAGAACACTCTTCCCCCTAGATACTCTCAGAGATCACTTTCATCTTGCCTTCAGATCTATGTTCAGATTCCAGCTTATTAAGCAGCCTTTGTTGGAGAGCCAATCCAAGAAGACTCTCTCTCTCCACTCCCTTTTGTATTCCATTTAACATATTATATATGTGTTTCTATGCTTAATGTCTCTCTTCCAAGATTAGAGCATCTTCCTCATAGGAGGAGGGACTTTGTTTTATCCCCAGTCCCTTGGTTCTATGTGCACAGAGCAGGGGCTTAACAAACATTCTTTTTAATTATTGAAAAAGTGAATGAATTAGTAAGTGACTTAATTGTTCAGCACACAGCCTGGCCAAAAGGAATCAATAAATGGTAGCATTGCTGTAATACTAAGTTTTTCTCTTAGATTGAAAAAGATGTTCTCTTTTTTCTGTTTTATTCATATTTGGGTTTTTATGCTTTTCCAAAAAATGTACAAATACAAAATTAACTTCTTCCTCAGGTCCTCATCACTCTTAACATGACTTTCTCTGTTCTTTTAACTGCTCATCTGTGCACCTTTGCTTCAATACACTGATTTGTCCTACATCTATCGAATGAGGTGGGAGTGAGATCATAGGTAGAGAAGAAAGGAGAGGAATAATTTATAGTTCAACATACTGCTAAAAGTGAAAAACAAAGTCAATGACCACATCTTGTGCTGAAAAAGGAATAATGAGATGTAAAAATCATAACCAAAGGTGACCATTTCTACTTAATTAAGTGAATTTAAAATTGCTGTATGTATAGTCAAGGCCTCAATTTCTTAAACTAAAGCAATGACAATCTCTATGACTAGAAATAAGATGAGATAAATATAATTACTCTTTTTCTTTTATCTTATATATATAAAAAAAGACCCCAAAGCATTTGCAAAATATCTCAGATTTTTGTTAGCACAGTATTTGTAGTTTGTATATAGTATTTGTAGTAGTTTGTATATAGGGAAAAAGAAATCACATGCTGAGAATAGCCTAATCAGGGGTCAAAGGTAGCTCTGGAGTAGAAATTCTAAACTGTAAAAAAGCTATCAAAATGTGACTTTCAATTAGCTTAGAAATGAACTCTAACACTCTCTGTGACTATGTCTTCAGAAATGAGACCTTTTATTCCTCCAATATATAAAAAATGAGTTAGTAAAAGGTAATTTGAAGTTACTCAAAAGATTCAGTGTCTGATTTTGTTACCTTTCAACTAATTACTGGTACATAATGAAAAATTACTAGATATCTGACTGGATTCTTGACAGGTTAAAAAAAAATTCTGAAGAAATTGTGGTATTAAGCCTTATAATTCATAATTATAAGCATAATTCATTTTGTGCTTTCTTTCTTCAGCCAGACCAAAATCCCTTCTAACCAGTGAGGTTTTCATTTGCGTGTGTAGAGGTGTGTGGGTGGGGATGGAAGACAGTTGAGAAAACTTGCGAAGTCCATCGTTATATTAGTAAATATATATTGTAAGGTAGTATATGAATAACACTGATTTTCAAAACACTTTGTACCCGCTACTTCTAGTGCAAAGTACTTTCAAAGAAAGAGGCCATATGTTCAAAAACTACAATGACCTTAGGTGACTTGTGGACTAGATATCCCATTGCTCCATCAACTGTGCTCCAACAGCAATAGTAGGAACTACTTACCCCATTCAGTAGTCCTCTCCAGTTGTTCCAACTCAATGGTGGTCAAGCCCCGCCTAAGAGATGAATCCAGGTCACAGCCAGGCTGAACTTTCAGAGCACCAAGGTGCAGTCAAGAGGGTGATAACAGATATGCAAGGGGGAGAAATTATAATCACCCAAAGGAATTTCATTAATAAGTTATTAGTAAGAGAGTTATTAATCAGTTAGGAACAGGGACGCCTGAGGGGCTCAGTGGTTGAGCCTTTGGCTCAGGTCGTGATCCTGGGGTCCAGGGTTCGAGTCCCACATCAGGCTTCTTGCAAGGAGCCTACTTCTTCTGCCTATGTTTCTGCCTCTCTTTGTGTGCTTCTCAGGAATATGTAAATGAAATATTTAAAAAATAATAATAGGTTAGGAACAACAGTCAAGCTGCAGTCATTCAGACAAGTTGGAAAGCAAACTTGGGTGTAAGGACTGTTTGGCTCAGAGGCCCTGGAGTCAGAGAGGATGTAAGGCGGGGAGGCAGAGTTTCACTTATGTGGGGAATGAGGAGAGGGAGGAGGGGAAGGAGGAACAACGGGTCCAGTGGACTTGAACATATGGTGAACACATGAACTGGCTAACCATTTGCCTCCAAGTGTGGCCCTTCTGCACCGTTTGCATCAGAATCCTCTAGGAGTGGGTGTTTCCGGACATAGGTTCCCAGGCCCCACCCTAGATTTCCCGAATCACATGGCTGGAAGTGGAGCCTAGGCATTTAGACTTTTAGGGTCTCTTGGGCACACTTCACATTTGCATGCTGAATTCCTTACCTGTACCAAGCCTCCAACAGTTCTGTGTAGCTTGTGTACTAGTATTAGCCCCTCCTCAAACAGGAAACGGATTCAGAGCAGCAGACAAACTCAAGACCCAAAGTTTATACATGGCAAAGCCAGAATGCAAACTCAGACGTTAATCATTATAGGCCGAGGGTACTCAAACCTTTTCTGTAAAATGGCCAGATAATTATCATTTATGGTATTGTCTGCTCTGTGGTCTCTACTGCAACTACTGGACCCTGCCGTAGACAATCCATAAACAAGTGGAAACGGTCGGGTGTTCCAATATAACTTTACGAAAACAGGTGCCTGTCTGATGACCCCTGCTCTAAAATCAGAATTGCTTTTCAAGATGTAGTATTCAGAATAGTAGCATATTTAGAGCTTATTAGAAATGTGGAAGGTCAGTCTGCTCCAGACTTGCTGAATCAGAATCTGCATTTAACAAGGTCCCCAGGTGATTTTTATGTGCTTTAAAGTATGAGACTCCTACTCTAGGCCATTTTCAAAGGACTTCTCCCAAAACTGTCCTTATTGCTTGTGCTCTCCCTAAAGTGCATGAACTCGGCTTCTGACAGTGAGTATGCTGATTGCCTCCTCAAAAAAGGTTTAGGAGTAAATAATAAAAATCTTTAATCAGGGGGGAAAAAAACTCTTTCAACTAAATTCTAATCAGTTTCTCTTACTACTTCTTTTGCTGTCTTTATTCTTGGCAGCACAGTGTTCATCTCCAAAAGGTGGGAACAGAGTGAGAGTGGGATTAGTATTTAACTATTTATTTGGTACAAACTTAGAGAAAAGTTGCAAGGATAATGTAAAGCACTCTCCTATCCTCAGATTAATCAATGTTTTTCTTACATCATTTGCCTCATTATTATATATATGTCTAGATAGATAGAAAGATACTTAACTTTTTTTTTCCCTTTCTCAAAGCCGTTTGAGAGTAGATTGCAGAAATTCTGTCTCTTTACCTCTAAATACTTCAGTATGGATGTTCTTAAGAATAAGATCATTTTTTTAAGATTTTTTTTTTTAATTGAGACACACACAGAGAGAGAGAGAGAGAGAGAGAGAGGCAGAGACCCAGGCAGAGGGAGAAGCAGGCTCCACGCAAGGAGCCTGACGCGGGACTCGATCCCGGGTCTCCAGGATCACACCCCGGGCTGCAGACGGAACTAAACCACTGTGCCACCGAGGCTGCCTGATTATATATATATATATATATATATATATATATATATATATATATATATAAAACTACAGTCCAATGATCAAAAGCAGGAAATTTAATATTAAGACATTACTAGTACCTATCCACAGCCTATATTCAGACTCTGGTCTGTAAGGGAGTCTCCGGATTTAGTTAGGACCTATGTTAGTTGTCCACAGCCAGCATTCTCCAGATTGCTATATTACCATAGGAGTCATATGTCTACACTGAGTTTCTCAACCACTGGTGGCATTAGGAACAAGGTTATTTTTTGTTGCTGGAGACTTCCCTGTGCATTTTAGGACGTGGAGCCGCTTCTTTATCCCCCACACGTCAATACCTTCACTCACCCAAGTAGTAACAAATAAAACTGTTTCCATGTAGAATTGATGCTGAAGGACAAAATCACCCTTGATGGAGAGCCAATTGCATTACGTTGAATAATGACCCTTCAAAAGATAATTTCACCAAGAACTGACCTGTAAATGTGACCTTATTTAGAAAAATGGTCTTCATGGATGTGGGTAAGGCTCTTCAAATGAGATAATTCTGTATATATGTGGAACCTGAATCCAATGACCGGTGGCTTTATAAGAGAAAGGCAGAGGAGTTTGGGGAGATAGACTCAGAGCAATGCTGCCACAAGCCAAGGACACCTCAGCCACCAGAAGCAGAAAGAGGCAAGGAAAGACTCTCTCTTCAAGAATTTGGAGAAAGTGTGGCTCTGCCAATGCCTTGATTTTAGACTTCTGGCCACTAGAACTTTGAGAGAATAAATTTCTGGTTTTAAGCCACTAAGTTTATAGTCATTTGTCATTGAAGCCTTAGGAAACTAATGCACCACTGGTCTAAGGGGAATAGAAACTTTAGTTCATATTATGTGCATGTGCAATCAGCTGTAATTATTACTTATTACAGATGAGAGAAATACAGTTTACACTAGCAACAGGGGGTATTCATAGTTCGGAATCAAGGTTTTTGAAATAATCAAGTACGGGCTGACCAATGAAACTTTGCAAAAGTCAGGGATTCATTTAAGCTTTAGAAAAAATTGGAACTAAGTGTTTATACCTTGTCCACTCTCCTTTTCTTCATCTATTATTCCCTCTCTCTTTGCTTCTCTCCATATGATGGCATCCTCCTCATCCTAGGAACTGAGGCTACTTAGAGTTCCCAAGGCTTTCCCCTAGAGGATCCCACTGGCAATGAGAGTCTGGCTTCCCTGCCCTTGATTCAGTTTTTAAGTTCCAGGAAAAGAAAGCACTGACCTCACTTTGGTCAGATGCTCATTCCTAGAACAGTCAACTATGGCAGCGGTGGGCATGGTTCTGTAAAAACTTTGTATTCCTTAATCCAGACCTATGGACGGGATTAGGAGGACAGTAGTTTCTAGGAGAAAGAAAAGATTTTGAGCATCCAAACCCACAAATATCTACCACTGTATGTAAATCAACATGATTAGCTTTAAAGTGTAATTTTCACATCCTAATGTTTTTTGGAAAGCATGGTGGCAAACAAGTTAATATTTCCTCCACTCTGAACCTAGTCATTCAGCTAAATGCTTGGATAGGCACAAAGGTAGCCTATATGGAAGATATGGAAACGTAACTAAAACCACCCTATGGCTTTTAGTGTCATAGCAGTTCAGTAAGTGAAGGATTAATTGAGTCTTCAACAAAGCCCTGGGTGTGAAAATCCCACAACAGGACTTTTTAGGAGAGAATGCCCCATCATTGGGGCCCAAACAAAGCCTGTAAAGAATCATTCAGGTGTCCTTAAAAGAGACCTATTTCCAAATTGATTAGAATGATCAAGTATATTGTCATCCTATCTTGAATGAATTAGAAAATAAGGTAGAGTGGAATTTTAAATACGCCTCTATTTCTCTCTTTTTCATTAATCTGCTAGTCCTGAAAGGCCCTGAAATCCCTGCCTGAGAAGTTTTAGTACACCAGATCCTTTCCCAGCCTCTGCTGATGAGACAGGCCTTTGTCTCGGTGTCCTATTGGATTACGAAGATTGCTGGACACGTCTCCTCTGATCAGTCTGTCTAGGAATTTAAAATGCACCATTCTAAAATGGAGATGACGGGATTTAGCACCTTGTTCGGACAATAGAAGTGAGACTATCATTGGTAACATTTCACTACCATTTTGTGCTGCCAGGAATATTTCCCTTGTACTAGACTGTGACTGAAGACTTTTTCCCAAATCATAGGAGTCAGCAAATAAGTCTGAAATTAAGGGAGGAAAAGGAGTGACACTGTAGAAATATGTTCTTAAGATGTTTTGCACGGTTGTCTCCTCTGTTGCATAAAGAACCCTTTTGCTCAACATTCGGTTACTCCAATGCTGATCTGAAAGACATACGGTGGAGTGCTAGACACCTGCTTCGGGACCCAGGGACTTCTCTTTCCCGACTCTGGAAGTGCCGGATGCTGCCTCTGACACCTGAGTCCCGCTCTAAGACTGCCCTTGGCCCAAGGGGACTGACTGCCTGGCCTCGGATGCCGAGTGACGTCCTATGTGGGAGTAGCCTGCAAGCCAGGGTGCGTCATCGATGCAGGGGCACGCAGGCCCAGTTGCCTGGCCTCCCTGGGGTAGCTCCGAAGGGCCACCCTAGCTCAAGACCTCCCTGTGTGGGGGACACACTGAGGCCCCCATGGCACCTGACTGACAGGCCACACTCTCCCTCTTCCCGCTCCTGCAGCTCGCTCACCCACACAGGTGGTTTTCCACGAGCCCACCCCCAGGCCTGCCCAGGTGACTACTGGTATGTACACTTCTGCCTCTGAACCCTCGAGGACCCCAACTGAGACAGAAGGGCCTAGCGGAAACCCCAGAAGCAGTGGATCTGAAACAACTGGCATAGAGCGTGTGCTCAGAAGGGATTCTGTGCTAACCTCTAGCTACTTCCTAGTAACCAAATGAGTGAAGACTGGAATTGCTTCACGATTTCTGGTTCTCCAAAAGGGAAATAAACTGCAAAGGAAAGAGAAAAGCCAGAGAGGGGGAAAAGGAAGAGGGTAGGAAGCAAGGGGGAAAAAAGCCGAATGTACCCCATCTGCTTTGCAATTTTACACTTTTGAGAGTTCTTAAGTATTGCAATTGCTGTTTTTAAAGTAGAGTTATCATTCTTTGGCTGCCTATGATAATCTTTGCTAACTACATGGGCTGTCTCCAAATCTCAGAACAATACTGCAGGGGAGATAATATTATCAGAGAGGTTAAGTGATTTGCCCAAAGGCACAGAGCTAGTAAGACGAAACAGGAATTAAAAAACAAAACAAAACAAAACAACAACCGTTGGCCCTAAATCCTGCTTTCTTTTCTCTGAGTCAGGTGCTGCTTCTCTTCGCAGCGCAGCAAGGAACACAAACCTACCCACACCAGGAGCAGAGTTTAACTTTATTTTGAAAGACAGCTGCCATAGGACTTGGGACTCTTTTCTCAGCAAGGGACAGAGGCTCATTTCAAACCAGCTGAAACAGAAGATAATTTATCATGAATGAGAATACTGAGATGTTTCATGGAAACTAAGAAAAGAACATTACTTGATCTCAGAAAAAAAGGAAAAAATTGGAACCGAGGACAACAAAACTTGTTAGGATCCACTTTCTCTTTGCCACATGTGGAAAACATTACAGCCAACATCTCTGGAACTTTACAGCTCTGAATAGCAAGATCGGCCTATATCCTTTGTCCCAAGGGGGGAAAAAGAAAGAAAAAAAAATACCACTTCATTAGCCAACCCTGAACCAATCACCCCTGACCTGGGATCAGAATTACAGTAGAATACATTTGTCTTTACTCTACCCTGTGGATAGAAGCGGCAAGGAGAGAGTGAGGATTTTTAAAAAGAGGAAGCGAGGCAGGGGTGTCACTCTGTACCACCGCACAGACTCAGCATGGGTACTGGCAATTCATGAACTTGATAAATGTGTACACCCAGCAGCGTTCTGATTTTTTTCAGCTATCTCTCAAACATATTACTATAAAATTTGCCAATCCAGTGAGAGATGGCAGGCAGGGTTAGCTGAGAAAGCCGCCCCCAGATTGCACCTGTATTATTACAGGGTTGTTGGCGTTGGGGGCTCCAAAAGAAAGCGGGTTGAAAAGACAGAGCGGGGAGTAAAGTCTGGTCCATTTGGGAAGCTCCAACTTTCCTCATCGAAACAGGAAATTAATTTCTTCCTCCTCGTGATGGCTGAAGGAGATTGGCCAGAAAGAACAGGTGAGGAAAGGCTTAAGATGCATTTTTCTGACAGCACCGCTCGTGCAGTCCTCCGAGCAACTGCGCAGAGTGTGCACCCTTGCCCATGGAAGCGAGTTAATAATCAGATATATACTTATTAACATGCTTCACAAACGCTTCCCCTCCAGACCGGGCAGAAAGGGCCCCCCACTCTCACCCCCACCCCCCCCATGGAGCCAGGGTTTCTCTCCAGGCCCTACTAAGACCTCCTTGCAGACTCACCTTCAAAGTACACAAAAGGACAAAAGGGCCTTTCATTCTACCCTCCCTAGAAGAACTTGAGTTTGAAAATGGCTATTTGTTCCCTTCGCCACATATACGTCTGATAATATGCATGGGCATGCATAATTGACTGCCTGCATTATGTATGAATTAGACCCCACTCTTGTTTGGCAACAGCTGGAGGGTTGGTTTTTTTTTTCTCTTCCAGATGCCCAGCTGCAGAAGGGCCCCTCCCCCTCTTCATGTGCCTGTACCACCCTTCCCCCCACCCCACCCCCACATGGGCACTGGGGACAATTGTCCTAATTTACCAGAACCCAAGGACCATTATAGCCAGGGCAATGTGTTTTTGTTTGAGTTGCTTTTCTTTTATTAAAATGTGTTTTTCTTCCACATTTCACTGCCACCCTGCTACTAATGGAACAAAGACTCTGGCCGAACAAGCACCCTAGCAATCACCTTCGTTCTTTCTCACAGCCAAAGGCTTCTAAAAGCCCTGTTTTCAAGCTGTTGGCTGGATGGTCTCCCTGGGGCAATGCTTGCCACTTTTAAAGATGTTTCGAGCCAAGAGAAACTAGGATAAAGGCACCACTGGGCAGTTTTTCTTGTTTCTTTGTTTGTGATCCATTATCACCAAGTTCCTGATCTCCTTTGCTGAAACCAAGGCATTGCAAGGGGGATTAAAAAAAAAAGTAACAAATATAATATTACTTTTGCAAGACTACATTGAAGTACCATCTAAATGACATTGTTTTTAGGAAGAAAGCGGCAGGGCCTAGATAATTATCTGGTCATTTGCAAGATATTTTAATGAAACGAATCTTCAAGCATTTGGGGATTGGAGGGTCTGAGTCATTGCCTAAATTTTGCAATTCCCCCTGGATGTTCGCCATCCTACAATGTAGCTTGTATGTCAAAGAAAGAAACATTATATGTTAGAAAATGTTATGGGGAGTGATGTAAGTTGGCTTCACTCTATTTAACAGAAGGGAATGTGTTTGTAGGCCCATAAACAACTTAATCTAAGGGCTGAAAATATCCTGCCAAAAGTGACCTCTGCTACCTTCGCCCCCCAAGAAAACCTCCTAGAATAAGCTCCTCTTAAAATATTTCCCAAAAAGAGGGGTCTTTATATAGTGGCCTCCTGAAGACCCAGATGAAAACATAACAGTCTTTGATCAACTTGGCTGTCTAGTGGAGAAAGCGAATATGAAGACTCTAATGACCATTTTCTTGCTGAAATGTCCTCTATAGTGGAGGTCAATCATCCAGCCACTTTCCCCATCAAACAGCTCACAAGAATAAGGACACACAGCCAATCTCCTTCCGTCTCTCACCAAATTTCTGAGGTCAAAGCATTTATGCAGTGAGGTCTTTCAATACCATTAACCGTGAAAATATCCAATATCACAATAATTCTGAATTTCAAAACCAATTTGAGTTTTAATCTGAGTATTTAGGGTATTCACCCTTGATATTGATGCATCCAGCCACCAGTTCACCTCAAATTGGTCAAATTGATGAGGTCAGTGACGTTAAATAAAAGACCGCAATGTATTGTCACCATTGTTTATGTGACTGTTTTTTTGCTTCTCTCATTATTCCCTCAGTACAGAACTTTGAGACAGGGCATTGGTATATATTACAAAACAAGGAGACTTCCAGCTCTTATTGCTTACTGCTTTCCTCCCTTTCAGCAACGGTGTAGGGGTAGTGGAGGGGGTGAGGATGTTGGAGAGATACAAGGGGAAAGAGCAGTATCTAGTATAAAGTGGAACATGAAATGGCATCTCGTCCTGTTGAGCAGGATCATCCTGGGAATTAGAAAGACATGAATTTTAATTTCTAGCTTCACTACTTTTTGACTGTTTTCTCTTTTCTAAATGGAGATAATAGCATCTACCTTTTAGAGTATTAAATGTGATGTTGGAAGGGGGAGCACCTAGCTTGGGGCTCAGTAAATCTAAGTTACTTGTTTCTTCTGTTCCAACTCTCTGCTGACACTGTCCTGAACCCCAGCCTATGTGTCTCGGGCCCTATGCCTAGCTCTAGGGTCTACACCATATTCTTACACTTATAGATGGATCAATCCCACAGAACCAAGCTGTCATTTTAAGAATCAACCTGGGGGGCACGCCGAAGGTGGGGGGATTCAGTCAGTTAAGCATCTGACTCTTTGATTTCAGCTTAGGTCATGCTCTTAGGCTTCTGGGACTGAGTCCCACATCGAGATCCAGGCTCAGCAGGCAGTCTGCTTCTTTCCTTCTCCCTCTGCTTCCCTCAACATCCATGCTCTCTCTCTCTCTCTCTCTCTCTCTCTCTTGCTGTCTCTCTCTCTCTCCCTCTCTCTCTCCCAATCTCTCTCTGTTTAAAATAAATTAATTAAAAAATAAATAATCAACCTGGAAGACACTATTGGTTGCCCCCCACCATAGCCATATCCCCCTTCCTTCTTGCCAGTACAACTCCAATTTCTTCAGATATCAGATAATGAGGTATTCAAGAAAGACAATCTTCCCCAAAGTTCTGGGCAACTAATCAGCTCAACTGGACTATGGTTAATCCATTCTCCTTTGCTAGTGGATAGTTGAAGGATGGGCCTGGGCCCCAGTTCTGATCAATCAGGTGTAAGAGGAAATCTGGGTAAGTGGTATGGGAAATATTTTTCTTCCCAAATAGAGAAAGAGAGAAAGAGATAGGGGAACAGAGCTGCATTTCTTCCTCATCTCATCTGATCTTCTGCTCTACTCTTAGACTTTGTCATATGAGGATTTAGTGTTTGGATCTGAGCAACACAGCATATTGCCACCCACTGTGAGAGGGTCACACCTAGACAAAACACAAAGAAGCAGGCCCATAACCGTTGACATGATTGAGCTATTAAATTAAACAACCTTGCAACTACCAGACTCAAGAATTCTCATTTTGTGAGATGCTAAATCTCATGTAATTAGGTTTTCTATTTCTTACAACTGGGGACATCATAACTGACACACATCCTGCATTCTGTGCTCTTCTTGTGATATTTGCTAACCAACAGGGCCTCCCTAGATTTGATGGTGGTAAAGCATGGTAGTCTGTATCTAACCCAGCTGCACTTCCTTCCCTGTTTCAAGGAGAAACTGGGAGACTGCCTTGACCACCTTACAAACTTGAATCACACGGTCACTCACACAAGTCCTAACTAGGTTTATGATCAACTCCTTTGTGTTCTTCAAAATACTTGATGCGCTCTTTTAGGAATCCATCGTGTTTCTGAGGCTATGTAGAAAGTTTTCTTAATTCTCTTTTCAATAAATCCTCAATAGTCTGGTGTATTCGTCCAGTTGTATAGGCAACACATCAAGACTAAAGGAGACTTTAAGTTTGGCGAAGCATGTAACATAAAGCAGTAAAACTGATCTCCAGTAAAAGAAGAAGTGAGGGGAGGGAATTGTTAAAAATATTGGCATCCAACTTAATTAGTACTGTTAGGTTTATACGATTCAGATACCATGATATCTGTGATTAACTAAAATGGTGGCAAAATCTTTGGCAGTTATTTTTGATCAATAGAATGTATATAACTTCTGAGACTGGGCCATATAGATCTATAGCTTCTCCCTTTACACTTCCTCCAACCTAGAAACCCAGCTTTAATATTTTAAAAAATGCAAGTCATAGGAGGGACCACGCGGAGGAGAACCGAGGTGCTTTTATAGGCAGTACCAGGTGAGCGAGCACCTAGTCAATAGTTCATACCAACTGCTAACCATGAGAATAAGTTATATTGGATATTACTGTTCGGTGAGGCCTCTGGATGACTGCAGTCTTACTGATACCACACTGGAGTAGAGAACCCGCATTCCACACTGGAGTAGAGAACTATAGCTGAGACTGATGACTGCACAGAATGTAGTAAATGGTAGCTGTTATTTTAAGCTGCTAAATTTTGGGGTGTTTTTGTTATGTAGTGATGGATTGCTGGAACTAAACCCAAGCATACAAAATGAGTCTCCAGTGATGTCCCAGTCAACCAGTGCTGAGTGGAGGGTGGGGTTGGAACTAGCCCACTTACATGGTACGAATACCCCTGCCATGGCTGATTTCAAGCCACCATCACCATGTCAGCTGGCTCACATAATTCCTGAAACCTTAACAATCAGCTGTCACAAGCCAGTACAAACCAGCTTGAGCCAGTTTCACCCCATCACTGGCATTCTCCTGAAATAAATCATACCTATTTTATCATATTGATCCCCCAGATCTTTTCTGCCATGTAATCAAAAAAACATAATGTATCTCATTTGCTTAGCCCTTTATGTTTTATAAACCATCTATTTTACATATCCTCTATTTTAATTTTCACAGGAACCAAGAGAAATTGTTATTCTCTCACTATAATGAAATAAGGATGCTGGAAACTTAAAGAATAACTGCCAAATCTGCACCCAGATCTTTTCTCTCCAGAGTTGGGATTCCTTGGAACTGCACAAATCTTACATCCTCGCAATTCTACTCACCATTATAACCCTTTCCTTCCACATTTCCTAATACTGAGTGCATAATGCCTTTGAATACAAAAGGATAAAAGGCTACAGTTCATTGCATATATTGTTTGAAGGTCTTTCGGGATAACCGTCCAAGGACCAGTTAAATTCTTTTACTAGTCTATTTGGGGCCAGCTTCTTAGCCATTCTCAAGCTTAAAACATATTGTATTCTGAGCCCATGCTTTGAAGAAATCTAGTAATAAAGAGAGCTGTCTGTGGGAGGTCTGTTCCTTGTTGTTTCCAAATAATCATTAAGTGGACATATGGCGAATTGAATACATACCAACATTTCTGAACCTATTCAATTTTTAAAAAAAAAATTGAACTAGAGGGTAACCAATTTGTAAGCATTTTCAGAACTTTCCCATTGAAATTAAGTTTTAATTATCCCAATTCTCATCATAAGAATTAAGAGTCGAGGACAATAGAAAATGGATCTTTGCCAAAAGATAGCTAAATCCAACTTGCCAGGCATAGGGTTTGGGATTATGTGTGTTGCTCCTAAGTTAAATGCTTTCAGTGGTGATCTATCATTAACAATTACAATTTGGGGGACATCTGGGTGGCTCAGTTGGTTAAGCTTCAGACTCTTGATTTCGGTTCAGGTCGTGATCTCAGGGTCATGGGATTGAGCCCTGTGTCAGGCTCTGCACTCAACAGGGAGTCGGCTTGGGATTTCTCCCTGTCTCTCTCTCTCTCTCTCTCTCTCTCTTCCCCCTTTTGTCCCCCTAACATGTGCACTCTCTCTCTCTCTCTCTCTCTCTCTCTCTAAAATTTAAAAAAAAAAATACAGTTTCATGTGGCTTTTCAGCATTTGCAAATCACAAACATGACTTGTGGAAAACAATCTACTTCAGTGGCTGGGCTCTCCAACCGCCCATAATTCAATTATAAATTTAGAATATCCTTTTGTGGTGGAAGGTATGTGAGGAGAAAGTGGAGTAGGTAGGAAAGAAGGTGGGGACCATGGTACATCTTTCCTGAGGAACCAAGTGACAAAGGTGAGCAGTGCCTGTTTACATTGACTTCGTCAGCATTTCAAAGCCTATATATCAAGGAGGGAATTTCCACCATCTTGATAACATTAGTCTCAGTAAATACTATTCCCTGTGTGCCCCAGAGGAAAAGATCAAATTACCCCAACAAACTTAGACAGTTGAAAGATTTTAGTAATTTTTCCCATCTTATTTTCTCTCTCTTTCTCTCTGTCTCTGTCTCTCTGTCTCTTCCACACACAGTATAAATTGCTCATAAGGAGAGTTTAATGTGATAAAATTAGGTTATACTTCAATAACAAATGATTATTCAAATCTTTTGGAGACATACTATTCCAGTGTACACAATACTAGAATCTTCTTTGTGTTTCTGGAGAAGAGAAAAGGGGCTTCTAAAAAAACCATGGATTCCAGCCGTTAATGGGCTTTGAAAAATACCAGACTTGAGGGTAGTAAGTTGATGCCATTAGGAAAATTCAATAATATTCTTATTTTCTTATTATCTTAGAGGCATCTGCTGCTTGGGGAGAAATAATGAGATGAAGTTTTCTTTCCTACACATCAGCACCATTCTGAGATCTTTTGGAAAACTGTTTCTGCAAGTAAAGAGCAAGTGTAAAGCTTCAGGTCAAGGGCAGATTGAGTCCTGTGTAACCAGACAGACCGACTCCTGCCTGCCTAATCTTGAAGCGGAAAGTTGACACTTGGTTCTCTGACACAAGTTCTGACCTGACAAAGCAGTATAATCTTCACAAATAGGGCCAGGATGGCTAGAAATTTTCAGCTATTTACTACTGAGCTGATCTTCAGAGCCAAAGGGCTCTGTTTATTTTCTATCAATAACTTTCCCCTCGTTCTGAAAAATAAGAAAAACAAACAAACAAACTTGAAGGATCTCTGAAATTTTTCCACATTAAGAACATCCTTCTGATCTTGTTTTCTGATTTGCAGAGCACACTACAAGTCACAAATGCCTATCTTTTACAAATATCATCTCAATCTAACTGAAATTCACTGTTTTCAATTATAATTCCTAACGCATCTATTTCCTGGGGGATCAGGTTTTAGAAAACAGAATAAATTAATGGCAGATACCAGTAAAAATCATGTGTTCCTCCAGGATCCCAGTTTCCATAAAGTCCTCTTGGGGAAAGAATTAAACACACATCCATATCCCTATGGTGGAAGGACCTATCAGTCCAAAAAAAACAAAAAACAAAAACAAAAAACAAAACAAAAAAAACCCTGCTAAGGGCATTTCTTTAATATGTTTGGAATTGCAAGAGGGAGAGGATTTTCTCTTCAAACTCCAGCCTCACATACCTTGGAGCTGATGAATTCTGCACGTCCCTGGGATTTGCGGGAGGTTACAGAACAAGATTACACACCCTGGTGATATATTTACTGCAAGGACAAGCCGGGCACAGCTACAGCTTGAAACCAGAAATGTGTAGAAAGGCTGTAACCATGAAATACTTAAGGCTATTATTTCAATGGAGCATCCTTGTGTACCTGGGAAATGAAGCCAATCAATTTTGCTTTGCTTTTTCATTGTTGTTGGCTTAATGTAATTTAGTCAAAGAGGATGAAAACTGGTACCTGACTTTATTATTTTCTCATGTAAAATCAGGGCCCAGAGAAAAACTGTGCCCAGTGATAGGGATTTTATGCAGTTAACTGATTTGCAAAGAATTATACGAAGGCAAAGCTCTTGGGTTGTGCAAAAATGGAAGGTTGGGGTTTTCCTGTCCTTTTAGGACTAAGCTGCAAATGTCATTTAACATTGAATGGCTCTAGAAATGATATCACATCGAATTTCTCAAGTGTCTTCCCCAGACTTTTTTTTTCTTTTTCTTTCCTCCCAGTTCCTAAATAATTATGCTGAGGGCCTTGTGGACAGAGCAGTTAGCCAAGCAGACAAAGCCCTCGTGGAGTCCATAACCTTGTTAGGAAAAGGACATTAAAAGAAGAAGTAGAGGGACAGACATAATAACAGAGTTATGAGCCTTCATAAAGCTAGCACAAAGCACTCCAAGAGAGACGCTTATGTGCCTCACGTTTCTGTTTCTTTGCCCGCTTGCTCTATCAATCAGTCTGTGAGATTTGTGATTGAAGCAATGTGTTGTTTAAACTATTTTTTCAAAAACCTCCACGTCTTCTCATTTGGTTCCCAGAGCCTTGCACAGTGCCTGGCACATGGTAGACACTTAAGGATCTTTGTTAGTGATGTTGGTTGAGTAAAATGACAGTTGTTGGAATGACTTGTGCAATCCTTACAAAAATTATATGAGCTCACTTTGACTGGTATTTATGTCCTCTCTTTACTGATAGGAAAACAGGAAAAATTAAATGGTTTGCTCAAACCCTCTCAACTAGTAAGAAAGCACTGAAATGGGTCTTTGGACTCTGAAGCCAGTGTTCTCTCACCGAGCAACATTGCCTCCAGAAAAAAAACAGATAATGTGAAGGCTGAAAATAATCCTGATGAAGCTAACGGACTGCATGTGATTGCCTGGGGAAGGGGGGCGGGGGAGAAACCTAGGAGGAAAGCTTCAGAGTTAGGCCTGAGTTAAAATGCATCCAACTCACCCTAAATGAAAATGCTATGGGATAAAAGCCAAAAATTTCCTTAGACTTTTGTGTCTCCAGCAACCTATATTTAAGCAGATGTATTTCTTTTTAAAGAACTCTCCTATTCAAGCTTTTGAAAAGGAAGATTTGCCTTTTCATGGGAGATCTTCATTCCATCGTGAAGATAAAACACAACTTCACAAGTTTGGTTATTTACTCTCAATTTTAGCAGACTTTTTTTCCCCCTTCAACTACTACATTTAGCGTATGAAAAAAGATAGTGTCTGCATTATATTCGAGGTCACACGGACTGGAAACATCCATAGGAGATAACTTAGCTTGGGCTTGCCATGACAAAGTACCACAGACTGGGTGGCTTAAACAACAGAAATTCATTCCTCACAGTTCTGGAGACAAGGAAGTTCAAGATCAAGGTGTTGGCTGGTGAGAGTTCTCTTCCTGGTTTGCAAAAATAGCCTCCTTCTTGCTGTGTCTTCACGGGGCAGAGAAAGAACTGTCTCTCTCTTTCTCCTGCTTCTTCTAAGGCCACTAATACAGTCATGAGGGCCTTACCCTCCTGACCCACTCTAATCTCAATTACCTACCAAAGGCTGCATCTCCAAGTATTATCACAGCAGGGGTTATGGCTTTACCATGTAAATTTTGGAAGATGTAAACATTCAGTCCATAACAGAAAATGTAACTAGAAAGTATTTTTAAGAAATGAAACAAATTCCAGGACACATACATGCTCACACACACACAGGCACACACATGAGGCCTTAAGCCCCGCTTTGAAGCTTTGACAGGAGGACCAGGTGTAAAGTTATGCCTAATCTTGAGGCACTGAATCGAAATAAGAAAAATTAGAGCAACAATCCACAAAAAAAGGACAAATAAAGATAATCAGGAATGGCTTGTGCATTTGCCATTGTCACTGAAGAAATTGGAGATAGTTAGACACACACACGTCAGCAGGCAAGTCCAACAGTGATCTTCCTGGTCAAGAAGAGCCTTTTGAATTTAACCTGAGCATCTTAAAGCCGTAGGACCTGAAACGTCCTTGTTTTAAAAGGGTGCAATGTCCATGGAATCCATTTATTAGACATTTAAAAATATTTTATTGACGATGGCTTCAGATTTATCACCAAAGTGGAAGAAAATGAGCACATTTTTTTTATTTTGCTATGTTCTAGCCAATGAGCAAAAACAAAACAAAGAAAGGATGAATTGTAATGCTGTTATACTTCAATCCTTGTGAAAGAAGCGTTAATGACCAACATAACCATCAGCTAATCAAAAACTTGTCTTGATTAACTGTCATATTAAGAATGGTTGTATTTATTTTGATTTGTGTCCTACCTACTTTCAAATAGAATTTTTGGTGGTAAAAATATAAATCATTATTTGTTAACCCATATTGGATTGCAAGGTCCAGAAAACCCCAACTACAATGGTTTATGTACAAAAGGGAATTTGTCAGCCCCCCTAGTGGAAGTCCTGAGATAGAACTCACATCTAACACAACTACATCCAAAGATTCAAAGAGGTCGTAAGGCATCAATTTCCCTATCTTCACATCTCAGGTCTGCTTTCCTTTGGGTTGGCTCCATTGTCAGGGACTGTCTCCTGTGGAGCAAAATGGCAGCTGGAAGCTCTGGTTTTTCATCCCATATTCTTGGGCATTCTAGTGGAAAATTAACACCCTCTTCACAGTCATGTTAGTGAAAGCATTTAAATGTGCTTTGATAGGCCTGACTTATGTCATATCATAGGCTCATTCCTGATCCAATTACTGTGATCAGAGCAATAGAGGACACTGACTGGCCTGGCCTGTGTCATGATCCCACCCTTGGCTCTGAAAGACCAGGATTAATCTCCTCTGACCCACACAGACTGAGAATGGGGAAAGGAAGCAATCAAGAAATAGTGACACTCTATTACCACAAAAGGCGTAAATAGACTTCAGGTAATTGAACACTACAGATGCCTACCACAGTCACAGTACAATAAAATTAAATCACTGACAAATATTGAAAAGCAAAAGCCTCATATAAAAGGGTTGAGGGAGCACGTGATTAAGCATCTGCCTTTGGCTTAGATCGTGATCCTGGGGTTCTGGGATCAAGTCCTACGTCAGGCTCCCCAGAGGGAGCCTGCTTCTCCCTCTGCCTATGTCTCTGCCTTTCTCTCTGTGTCTCTCGTGAATAAATAAATGAAATCTTATAAATAAATAAATAAATAAATAAATAAATAAATAAATAAATGCAAGGGGTAGTGATCTTCCAGGGTGTGGAAGGAAGGTAGGGGAACGGTACATCACAGAAAACTGGACTGAGAAGGCTAGAATGATCAAGTACAAAACTTTGTTCTGAGTTTCCTAGAAGCCAAGGCAAGGAGAGACATTCAATGGATCATGTGACTCTCCTAATAATCTAATGAAAGGAGGCTCGCAGCTTGTTGGTTGGTATAGATCCTTTCCTGGCTCTGAATTCTGAGAATAATTTGTCTCCAAAGCCTTCAAATAAGAAAAACTCTACAACATCATGGTTTCAAAAAGTGAGATTTCAAGTAAAGCAAGATTTTATTTTGCTCAATGAAAGCCAAGGACATAGTGTTATCCCATAGCTCTGTAAAGTAAATTATTCAGAAGGCTAGTGTGACAGGGTCCAACTGTGTAACTTGACAAAGGACTCAAAGGTAGAAAACCTACAGTGAAATGCTAGCCCTGCCACTTATTAGCTGAGGCACCTTAGCTAAGTCCTTCTCATTCTCTAAGCTTGTTTTTTAATTATAAAGGAGTAATAATATCTATATTCTGGACTATATGTGAGAATTAAATACAGCAACATGAAAGTACTTTTAAATCTTAAGCATGTATTTATGGATACAGAAAGTATTTTCATCAGGCAAATGATACTCTAGGATCTTCTAGATAAAGTCAGATGGCATTATATATATTTTATAATTGATTACATAAAATGTTCAGCTGATGAGCCATTAAATAATAAAAGACAATTTTCAGTTTTCATGGAAACTTTAATAAAACCCTTTTTTTACTGCCCTTTTCATTATTTTGCTCCTAAACTTCCTGTGTTTCAAATAAGTGAGATGTCACTAACGAAAGATACAGCTATTTTTATTTATGAAGAATTTTAAGATAGTGACCATAACACTGAATAAAGTTTTGTAGACATTATTATTTCGAATACAATCATTCCTCTGCCATTACCTCTACCAATCACTACAATTTATTGAGCATTTAGTATTGGCCAGACAAGAAACAAAACACTTTTGCATACATTCAAAACACAATCCCTGGACTAGGAATGAGGTGAAGGGGGATTTTCAAACACCCCTCAAGAGTGTTAACACCTGGGATCCCTGGGTGGCGCAGCGGTTTAGCGCCTGCCTTTGGCCCAGGGCGCAATCCTGGAGACCCGGGATCGAGTCCCACGTCAGGCTCCCGGTGCATGGAGCCTGTTTCTCCCTCTGCCTGTGTCTCTGCCTCTCTCTCTCTCTCTCTCTCTCTCTCTCTCTGTGTGTGACTATCATAAATAAATAAAAAAAATTAAAAAAAAAAAAAAGAGTGTTAACACCTTAGCCTCGCCACTCATCTCTGACTCTGTTTCTCCAGGCATAGAGGGGTATGACTGCCCATCGTAATGGCTTTCTTCCAGACTTCAGTATTCTATTCTTACTTTGCCAGGGTTGATTTAATGGTGAAAAGATTGCTTTTCACATTTGTGGTGTACTCTAAGCACTGTTACCCTGGTTATGAATTGGTACTTTTCTTATAGTGTTCTCTTGGGCAGTTTATCAGAAGCGGCACCATTTTCCCCTCCCAGGAACCCTATGCTCAGTTCTTCCAGAAGAGAGAAGAGCATGTCTTCTACAATTAGTGGAAATTTGTGGAATGTGCTTTCCTTTAGCATAATAGTAAAGATCCAACAAATTTGTGTTACTGTCAAACTAGTGAGTGGTACTGTGTTTCCAAGGAAAAATTCATCTTTTAAAAACAATTTTAATTAATTATTTTAATTATTTTTAATTAATTGTATTCAATTTTTACAATGAAATTAAAATTTTATTAAAAATTGTATTGAAGTATATTGGATGTAATGTTATTTCATAAGTTCCCTAATAAATAGTTCTTCAGCTTTCATCAGTTAAGATCATAGTTAATATACCAACATGGCATCTAGGAGTGGCTTTCAGTTTTAGACACACCGGAGAGCTTTAAAAAATATCAATGCCTGAAAAAATTGGCCCGGGGGGGCAGCCTGGAAATTGTTTTTTTTTTTTTTTTTTTTCTAAAGTTCTCCCAGATGATAATAAGGTGTAGTCAACATTGAGATTTACTGGCCCATCTGGTGTTATCAGTGAGGCAGAGCATCACATACCTGAAGACAAAATGTGCCAATCAGGGTGAGGTGGTGAATGCACTATTGGAAAAAAGCAGTAGGATTGACCTGTCAGGCCCCAATCAATATTTACAAGGTATGTGAAACCCGTAGTATACAAAATGGCGGGTTGTGAGAAGGATTTTTTACTTATGTATGTTATTTGGAGGACTTGTCAACTGAGAAGAAACAGAAATGTATGTCGTCTTCAATGGAAAAAAACCTATGTGAGTCTTTCTTTTCTTTTTAAATTGTCAAAATCTAGAGCAGACACCTGGGAAAGATGATCAAATACAGATTTGCCTTCCTACCCCCTTTGGGTGGCACTACATTTTCTTTTCTCATTTAGAAGTTTTCTGGACATGATTTATAACATTATTGTGTCCTGCAGGGTCTATTTTAATTGACAGAACCAATAGACTCAAGAAATCTTTACCAAAATGAGAAACCAATTTTGGGGCAATCCTTTGGGAATTTCTTTGCCTTCTCAGATAAACTCCAACGCATGGTCCTGTCCTGGCATGTTTGGGAAATTATGCCCATTATGTCTCTTTGTTGGCTTTTTTAAACCAGCTTTTTTGATTTCTTGCAAATTTTTCTGTGCAAGGCTAAATTGATTCTGCACAGCAAAGATAAACTCCAATCCAGAAACAGAAAAGGAAATGTTTATGTGGTTGAGGTGCATATTTATAGAATTCCTGGTTGGGGGGGTGAGACCCAGAGGAGCATCGGTTCAGCTTCTGGTGGATACAATAATCCTTTTTCAGTTCTATGAGATGAGAGGTTTTCATCTTCACCATGAAGCTTGACAGGCCTGGTCTACAGATGGCTGACATTTGTGCTCTTTCTTATATATGCTTGTGACCTCTTAGATGAAATTTTGAGGTTAAATGTACAAATAATATGGAAGGAAGTAAATGCTTGAGGTTAATGTTTGCAGAAAAAACCAGGGAGGGGACTTTTTGCTAAAGGTTTTTTTTAAAAGGTATTCTACTTCCTACAGATTGATATAATAACCCAAGATAAGGGGTTTTCACTAATTTTTTTCAATTTTATAGTGACCACAAAAATATATTTCATACTCTGAAAAAGAGAGAAATACTCAAACTAGTCATAGTGTCATATTATTTTGTTTGTTTCCCTTTCTGTTTCACAATATGATGAAAGAAAACTAAGATGTTTGGAAAACTAATAGCATAGTAAAATAAATTTCCTCCACAATAGCATTTTTAGAGGTTAAAAACAAATAGGAAAGGCTACTAATAATTATATGATTCACTGATTACCTGAAGATTTCAGAGATTTTTATTTTCTGGTATTGATTTTCCTGTTGGTAAGAATCCTTAATATATATTTTTTCTCATATCTCAGCCTTTATCACTGTTAAATAATCTATGAGGGTGTGTGTGTGTGTGGGGGGGTGCAATTTAGAAATGTAGTAATAGGTTTTCTCATAATACAATTACCTCTTGGTTTGAAAGGTGAATTTTATTAAAGTATAGGATACATGTAAGGAATTCTGGCTGTCAATAATAGAAACCAATTTTGGCTAGTTTCAGCAAAAATCAAGCTTCATTGCGGGGATGTTGGGGGTTATTTCGCAGTACCTAAAGGCTGACAGATGTCAGTATATTTGGCTGCTTTTAAAATGGCTATCAATGACCCCTGATTCCTGATGTTTATTCCCTCTATGATCCCCTCACCATGAACGTTGGCTGGATCTAGTAACCTCTAACAAACAGAACTCAGCAAAAGTGATGGGATGTCTCTTCCAAGATGAAGTTAAGAAAGACTGTGGCTTCCGCCTTGTTCTTTCTCTTTCCACTCTGATGAAGGCAGATGCCATGTGGTGAGCTGCCCTGTGATGAGCTTACATGGCAAGGAATTGAGGGCAGCAGTCTCTTGCCAGGAGCTCCAGAGGAACTGAGGTTCTTGATGTAACTCTTGGCAAGAACAGTATCCTGCCAACAGCTGTGAGAGCCTGGAAAACATCCTGCCCTAGTTGAGACATCAGATAAGGCTATGGCTCGGGCCAGCGCCTGGACCATAATTTTGTGAGAGACCTGGGGACAGAGGATCCAGTTAAGGCGTGTCTAGATTCCTCACTTGCAGGAATTGTGGGAAAGGAAATGCTCTTCATTAATTTAGTTTTGAGTTGATTTGTTACACAACAATAGATAACTAAGATAATCAGCAAGAACCTGCCAAGGCACTCAGGGAATCTATCCAATGTTTTTTTTCTGCTCCTTGATTCCCATTTACTTTGGGTGTCTGTCTCGTTCATCGCTCTTATTACCAAGCCATGTCACCTGCTCCTCGGTACCAAGGATACCAATAGCTCCTATACTTACCAGGAAGTTAATGTATGTGTAGTTACATATCCAAACCTCAAATGCCAGGAATCGGGTTGGCTGAGTCTGGACCAGAGGCCCACGTTTGAGCTAATTGTCTATGTTCAGGAGGGAAATAAAAGGAAGAGACTGTGATTGACCTTGCTGGATCAAGTATAACAACAGCAGTATTCAGAGTAATTTGGAAGATGTTGGAGAAGGTAGTTAGATTTGCAATTTGTCTTAATACTTTGGTCACTTTGGTCTATTGCTTATACAATTTGAATTACCAATATATATTAGCAATGTATTTGAATTACTAATCTAGTATATGCCATCACTCTAAAAAGTAAATGTAGAAAAAAATGTAAGGTCTCTAAGAAGACTTTCCACCTAGAAAATGCATCATATGAAACTTGAGATTTGTGCAAGGTACATGCCAACAAGTAGAAAGTAATAGACACTGACATTCTTGATTATTCAGGAAGGATATGGTTTGACATTTAAGGCCAACTGAAGCTTCTTACCCCAATCATATCACAAGCTCCTCTGGGCTTCCACTCTCTACTTACTGTCCTACATGTGTGGAAAAACTGATACAATTTTGGCAAAAGGGGGGGAACCCCACTAAGATCGGTCAGTTGTACCAGGATTAACGAGTGTTTATCAAGCTACAGTATTTACCAAGCTGCACTTGTTTAACCGTGACAACTGACAAGGTCCTCTCAGAACTGCCTATGGGTAGAAGAGCACAACATTGACTGTAATCAAACAATGCAGACAAAAATGGGGTGGCTTCACCACTGACTCACTGGGATCCAAACAGAACAAATGGTGGGAGATTATGTTCTGTCTTGACCATCAAACTGGCTTAGTATTTCAAAAGAGTTTTGTAAAACTTTGCTCTGGAATCAGAGAGAATAAGCATACTTTACTGCTATTTTGGTGAGGTAGGAGTATCGGTGATGGAGTGAAAGCAAGCATCCCGTGGGAAAAGGCCAAGGTGATAAAATCATGCAGGCTGTTAATGGGCGGTTAGCATGTACGTGGGTTGTACCTTGGTATCAGAGGCAGGAATGGTGCGAGTGAGGGCACACACTAGCCAAATACAATATGGCAAGTTTCTTAAGCACATGGGCTTTCGAGTCACACCACTCAGATTCAAATCCTGTTTTTGCCAAGCACTAGAGATGTTGAGCACATAATGTATACTCTGTGCCTTTGTTTCTTCATCTTTGAAATAGGGAAAAATTTAAGAGCACCTACCTTTCTAGTCGTGTTGTAAGGATGAGATAAGATAATTCATATAAAGACATTGGCACAGCGCCTAGGACACAGTGAGCACTCAAATGGTTATTATTATTATGTACTTTCAAGAACGTTTATTTATTACTTATTTTTAAGTAACTCTACACCCAACATGGGGCTCAAACTCACGACCCTGAGATTATGAGTCGCATGCTCTTCTGACTGAGCCAGTCAGGCAACCCTACTACATACTTTTTGACACCAGTTATTTACTCTTTCAACCTCAGTGTCTTCATTTATTAAATAGAGAAGTGATTTTAGCAATGACACATAATCAAGTTTGTGTATGACCCAGCACATGGCATTAAGTGTGCACTCAATCTAATACATTTCTTCATAATCCTTTGGGAATGAGAAGGGGAAGTAAGTTGGTTGTCAATTTGTTATCATCTAGGATCACCCCGCAGACACATTCTGGTGCATTAGTTTCTTAGGGCTGCCCTAACAAATTGCCACGAACTTGATGGCTTAAAACAATGGAAATCTATTCTCAGATTTGGAGGTCAGAAATCCAAAGTCAGGGTGTCAGCAGGACATGCTCCCTCTAAGGACCCTTGGGGAACATTTTTCCTTGACTCCCTCGGCTTCTGGTGGCTCCTGGTGCCCCATGGTCTGTGACAGCGGAACCCCAATGTCTTCTTCTGTCTTCACATGACCTTCCTTCTCCCCCAGAGCATGCCTGACTCTCAGCTTCTCGTTCCTGTCTCTTGGGAGGACACCCATCATTGGATTCAAGTTCGCCCTACATCCAGAATGATTTCATCTGAGGATCATAAACTACATCTGCAAAGACTCTATTTTCACAGAAAGTCACACTCCAAGGTGCTGGATGTTGAGATGGGGGGGAGGGGGCACTATTCCACTCACTACAGGGGTGGTGTTTCCAGATGCCTTCACCTCCTTCATGCCATTTACCTAATTCTTATTTCAATCTATTCACTCAACTCACATTTTGGGAGTAGCCACTGATGATCATCAGATCCTGGCATACAAAGTTGGTTCCTTGAAAAGGCTCACAATATTTTGAGAAAGATGCACACTGAACAGGTTCTCCAGAACTGTAGCAACAGAGAGAAAAATGGTGTTTTATCCATAAGTGGTTGGAGTGGGCTCCCTGAAAGAAGTAAAACCTGCAGTTTTACTCATCTACTCAAAGCACAGGTGCCAAATGAAGGTATCTGGGCAGAAAGAAGGATGGGCAGGGCCAGACAGACCATTCTTGCCCTGGGGATTAAACAGAGCTAGGAAACTTCCTTGAGTACCCAACTAACTTGCTTCAAATAGGATTGCATCCAACATTCAAGGCAGATGAATAATGAGGTCTAACAAATGAGAACCCTGGATTGTAACATTAATTTAGAATAAAACATTTACCTTGAGTCTTCTATCTGTGAGAAATACAGTTTTATTTAAAATGGGGAAAGTGTACTACAAAATGCATATATTTATGACCCTTAATTCACTGGAACAAAATATCACTTATTTCTAAATTATTTAATTGGTTACAGTGCTTGTCAGATGTGGTGATGGTCAAGCTCCCTTTATAGGTATGTTTCTTTTAAAGGGACGTTTTTTCTAAATCTAATTTCATAAATATAATAGTTTAAAATACTTCCCTGCAGCTAAGTGGCAACTGAAAGCTCGATGTTAACTTGTCATTGCACCTTGTTTTGTGAAAATAACTCTGCAGGTGCAAGAACACTTATTTTCAGCACTTGGAATGTGGCAAATGTGTTACCTCTAGACTTTGTGAAGTTCACCTCCACCTCCCTCCATCCCACCTAAATTCTTGGTGAGTGTAGGTGTTATGTTTTCTATGACAGAGGCTTTGTCCTCAAACGGAAAATCACATGTGCAAGGTGTGTCACAAGGTTTCAATGGTATTTCGACAACAACTACTTCTTCTGGCAGGGGCTGGCTTAAGCTACATCACCCCGGAATAAGGCTCCGAAGCTACACTGAAGAAAAGCTTTGGCTTTTAGAAAACCCTGGTATCTATTTGAAAAATGATTATTAATTTGAGGTAGTTAAACAGAGAGGGGACTCACTTGAATGAAATTGTGAAGTAGGTAAACATTTCCATTATCCTCTTACTCCTCTTCGCTAGACACTCAATGTCTGAATAGACAAGTAGAACACAAAGATTTTTGAAGTGGTTCAATAAGCCTCGATATATTTAAAACTTGAGTTAACATTTGACTGCTTTAAGGATTAGGAAGGGGCATGGAACCAGTGTGGCTGCCATGGAAAGAAAGGCAACCGTGATGTCTCACATCTCCCCGCTTCCAAGAGCAAGCAGGGTTTTCTACAACTGTCCCTTACAGCCCAGTTTTACCTATCCCACCTTTGGTCATAGCCATCTTTAAATTCTTTCAAATGTGATCAAAGAAATGGACTCTTCCCTCAAAAGAATGCATAATATGATTTACAAACATTTTCAGTGCATTTTTAGTGGTCACATCTCCCTTCCCTAGGAACCAGGCCCAGTCTCCTGCTGTCTTTCGGCTCAGGCTCACCCTTTCTTGGGTTGGAATGGAGTAGCAGCTGGACTGGCCATTATCCTTCTCCCCTTCCCTACCAGGCGAGCTTCTGAATGGCTTCTTCCATGCTGTCACTCTGCAGACAGACCCACTGATCCTTCTTATTTTCCGGGCTTGTCTGTCAATCACTGTGAGAAAACACTACTGGGGAAACAATAGCAGGGGATTACAAAAATAACAATAGGGCCCTTATAAAGCTTAACTCTTAAGGCCCTCATGCCCTCGCTGAGAAGGTTCTAGGGACCCATCCTTCAATGGCTGCAGCCTGATTTTTTTTTCTTTCAAGTTGGATCTCTCCTGATTAACTTGTTGGTTGAATTCTTTCTCTTCTCTAGGAAAATCTCAAGAGTGTTTTGAAAGTTATCCTGGGAGTGGATTTATCTCAAGTAGGTAATTTGCATCCTTGAGCTCCTGTGGCCTGAGTGACAACCCAAACTTGGGTACCTTCTCTCTACACAGATCCGTGAATCTTTTCCCTAAGAAACAGATAAGGGTCAGGGATTTCGTGTGCAAGGAAGTCAATAATTTCTAAGAATCTCCGAAGGGCATTGGAAAAGGGAATATCATTAAGGAGGGGGTTCGTTCATTCAAAAAACACTTAATGCTAACCTACTACAAGTGAGAGACTGCAGAGTAAGGAGACACAGATGATTACAAAGAAAACTGCCCTGTTTTCTCTTTGCTCACAACCAGGATTTTTGTTGTTTTCCCATCTTTTCTGTCCTACATTCTTCTCTCACCCAACTTCATTGCATTGCAGTCCAAATATTTCTTCAGCTTTTGGGGATTATTTGGGATTCTTAAAAAAGGCGCTTACCACTCTGAATTTCATAGCTTTTCTCATCACTGCTTACACTCTTTTCCTCCATAACTTACCTACCCAGGGTGGCCAGGTTTAGCAACAAAAAAGAATTTTTAGTCTGAATTTCAGATAAACAGCAAATGATTTTTTTAGTATGAATATGTTCCAAATGTTACTTTAAAAAAATTGTTTATCTAATTCTGATTTAACTGGACATCCCGGTTATTGTCTTGCAACCCTACCCTAACCCCAGCCCATCTCTCTAAAATGTTAGCCCTGGAAGTTAGCGGCATCCACACAGATTTAGAGAGTATCTTCTTTATTCAATAATTGTGATCCTAGAGACAAATGCTACAAGCCCCCTAGGAAACCACTCCCTGCCAGGCAGCACTTAACTTGCTCCCTTCCGATGTTGACCCTTTCAGCTGACGGGGACACCTCAGCCACAGCTAACCTCATTTAATACATGTCACGTCTGGAGAATGTTTGTTTTGTTCCCGATGTCTCACTGATTTGAATTTTTGATTTTTTTTTTTTTTTTCCTCCAGGAAAACAAATCCTATGGGTCTAGTTTGTCTATCACCTGTCCTGGCTCTGGGTTTGTCCTTTGTTTCTGAGACAAAAGTAAATGAGGATCATGTGAGTAATTATCAAGCACAGATTCTCCAGGATCATCCAATGCAGGAAAGACTAAAGTCTATGAGTAACTTAAACCTGAATTTTCACCTTCTCTAAAAAGCAAAGAAGAAAAGCAAAGGTGAACAACTGATCATTCCATTGTTTCACCTGCTCATAGTCTGGCAGGATTTAGAATGGATGCGGCCTGCAGAAACAGATTTCAGGTTAGCTCCTCTCTGAGAGTTGGCTGCTCTGAGCTCACGAGATACCAGAGTTATCATGAGACTGGTAAACACCAAATGTGTAAATTTACTTAATGCAAGACTTTTATAGGTATATGATCATGCCCACTGATATCATTTGTTAACCTCAGCCTAACCGAATTAAGAATATGTTGTCACTAATACTCGAAATCAGCAATTTCTAAAATAGTTTAATATGCAGCTGCTTTAAAATGTGCTTACAGATTAGCAAAATGTCAGAGCCTACTTTCAAAGAAAGCTGTCCTCGGGGACACCATCTATTCTCACTCATAACTTTAATACGATTACCTCCCACTGAAGCAGACTGGTTTTCTATAACATTCTAAAGAGAAGTTAACCACAGAAAAGGCTGTAATATTTCCAGTTAGCACGGCCACTCTAAGACAGGTAACAGACCCTGAGACTTCCGTGACCCCCACCTCCCGCGCCCATTGCTAAATTAATTAAACAAGGAGGCCGTTAGGCTGAGGTGGTTCTAATACCTTAGCAGCCTACGCAAGCGTATCAAAGCCTAAGCCTATAAATGCTTCAAGGGTAAGAAATCAAAATCTAAGAACAACCAATCACAGCCAACTAGGCTTTTCCCAATTAACACAATGGCTTAAGCTATACCCAACTTAAGAATTTTTTGTGTTTTGCTTCCGTTTCTTTTCTTTATTACTATTATCTTTTAAAGATTTTATTTATTTATTTGGGGGCGAGGGGAGGGCAGAAGGAGAAAGAACCTGAAGCTGACTCCACACTGAGCACATAGCCCAATGTGGGAGCTTGATCCCATGACCAAGAACCTGAATCAAAACCTGAACCAAAACCAAGAATCAGATGCCTTTTTTTTTTTTTTTTTTTTTTTAAAAGTAAAAACAGAAACAGGTTTTATTTCAATCCTGTTAGGGAGTGAGAGGGATGGAAAACAAAAAATGAAGGGAGGGGTCTCTTCATACACACATGACATCAAGATCGACTACAAGGAATAATACCCATTTTCATCCCTCGCCCAACTCCTACGTGGGGTCCAAGGCCAGCTGAGAATAGACAGAACAGGAATTAAGACACTGTTGGCACAGCAACAGGGCCAACGCACCAGAAGATGGAGAGAGAGGAGAATTCCTCAGGGAGCAAGACCCTGTGCCTCAGCTGCTTCCCCAGTGGAGGGGGAATGAGAAAACTTTGGCTCAGCAGGAAGGCAGTTGGCAAAAATCAGAGATCCCTTAGCTGGACGCCCCAGATCACAAAACTAACTAGCTGACTGAGTCACTCAGACTCCCCTGGCCTCTTCTCTTTAAAAGTCTAGCCTCTTGGGCACCTGGGTGGCTCAGTGGTAGAGAGTCTGCCTTTGGCCCAGGGCGTGATCCCTGGGTCCTGGGATCGAGTCTCACATGGGGCTCCTTACAGGAAGCCTGCTTCTCCCTCTGCCTGTGTCTCTGCCTCTCTCTCTGTATGTCTCATGGATAAATAAACAAAAATCTTTGGTAAAGAAAAAAAAAAAAGCCTACCCTCTAGCTTCGGAATAGTCCTAACCACTTCAGGTCTGGTGCTGCCCTATTTGAATTGATTTTTGTTCAAATAAACTCTTACAATTTTTAACAGACCTCAGTTTATGTTTTAACACTATAAAGGAATCATTTATAGACCTAAAATTTGTATGCACAGAGATTTGGATGTAGACCAGATTATTATTCCCCCAAGAGCTGAATCTAAAACAGGATGGCCGTTTGTACCACTGGTGTATAAAGCTCACTTTTCAGGGAAACACACAAATGTTTCTGGAATCTGCATGTGACTCCTTGCGGGGAGGGGTCAAGGGAGAGTGCAGAGGACTTGCAAACAGCCTATGAGCCTTTTCAGGCCCATTGGTAAATCAGAGTGCACAAGCCTTTAGGGAGGGGGCCCTCGGGCGTGACTTGAGGCCTCAGGACCTCACTTTAGATAACCCTGGTTACGAAAGGCCTGGGTGGGGGCACCTGGGTGGCTCAGTGGTTGATTGTCTGCCTTCGGCTCAGGGCGTGAGTGATCCTGAGGTCCTGGGATCGAGTCCCCGCAGGGAGCCTGCTTCTCCCTCTGCCTGTGTCTCTGCCTCTCTCTCTGTGTTTCTCATGCATAAATACATAAAATCTTAAAAAAAAAAAAAAAATGCCCCTGCGTGCTGTCCCGGGCCTGGAGGTCCTACTGGCTACTCGGGAGCAGTCTCACTGCCTCCAGTAAGTCCTGATTTCAGCCTGGCTGGGGGTGGTTCTGCACTGTTTTGGTTATATCTGCTGGTTCTGAGGATCTCATTACTTTGTTAATTAAATTTTTAGATTATTTTAATCTTTTAATAGTTCACTTTTAACGGTTGGGGAAGAGGAAGTAGCACCTCAGAGACTAGTGTCTGCCCCAAAGGTAGTTAGCTCCATGGCCTGCCTTCTTGCACCTCAGATCCTTCCCTCTGGCCAGGCCTGTCAGACAAGGAACCTCAAAGACGCATGTTAAAAATATTCATCCAGGTGGTTTAGGAAGACCACAGGTGAAATTACTCCTCTGGGGAGAAATGCAAATAGCCCTCCGGCCTCTGGGAAATGTCAGAAAAAAACAAAACAAACAAAAAGAGTCCCAGAGGCTTGCTCCAAAGGGAAGGGCTCTCACCCCAAAAGTCTTGCATGTGTGTGTTAAAGTGTTTTTTCCCCCAGTGTTTATCACTTGGGCTACAATAACCCCCTCTGTGTCTCTCTGGGCACAGAACAGACACCGGAAGGAGTCTTTTTGGATGTGGTTGACCCAGGTCACCATCCTTACTCCTCCGTCCACACGGTGTGAATGTGGGTCTGTGCCCCTGGACGCTGGCTCTTGCAGGTAAGTGGACAACTCAGAAAATGCCAGCTGTTCGCTTATTCTCTATCGTCCAGTCCCTTAAGGATCTTGGCTCCATTAAACGTTGACAAATGTTTTTGCCTAGTGGTCATTAGTAAGTGGTCTTTCTTTCTTTCTTTCTTTTTTTTTTCCTTTGGGGTTTTGGCTAGAGGTTTCAAATTTTCATGCCATTGCATCTATGCTCCTTATTAGGATATATTTCCACAGCAGAGTTTCTGGCACTTTTGCTTTAAAACAATCCATTATGAAGACAAAGTTTTAAAGATCCAACTAAGAATATAAACAGGGTCAAGAGCTCTAAGAGTCTGGATCAGTGTGGCATCTCATGATGTACAGCAGTACGATTGCGGGCTGACAGAGACACGCTCGTTTGATCTCCACCAAATGCCACCAATGCACACTCGATGCTCTGTGGGAAACCCTAAGAATCCTCCTTTTTCTCTTCTGCCTCTTTCCTAAGAAGTTCAGTCCTATAGAGGTGAAGTGGAATGGAGCAAAGTAGATGATGAGCTTCAGCACAGGGGTGTGGGGATAGGGAGGCTGGAAGGCCAGAGCTCAAGTGAAGTGACAAGGACACATATCTACCTTCACTATCTACTTATAATTATTAGCTCATGGTCCACAGGTGGGGTAGGATATTTCATATTCTTACCAAGAAGTTAATTACTGAATAAGAAGCCTTTCTACAGAGACACCTGGGTGGCTCAGGCATCTGCCTTTGGCTCAGGGCGTGATGATGGGTTCCTGGGATCAAGTCCCGCATCGGGCTCTCTGCATGGAGCCTGCTTCTCCCTCTGCCTGTGTCTCTGCCTCTCATTCTGTGTCTCTTATGAATAAATAAATAAAATCTTTTTTTTTTTAAGAAGTCTTTCTTATTTACGATGCTATTGGTTCTAAGGGATAATAACAAGTTAAACCAGCTTAAGCAAAAAAAAAAAAAAAAAAAAATGGGTGGTTGGGGAACTTACTAAAAGCTTTTGAGGTTTCTCACAGAATCTTAGGAGAAGGTGAATGACCAAGTCACAAGAAGGGCCAGGATGCAGCTAAGCCCCCATGAACCACTCAATTCAGGAACCTAAATGTCCCCAGGATATTCTCGATGCCTTTCACTTCTGTTTCTTTTTGTGTTTTCTCTTTTTCTAGAATGGTATTCTTCACAGAGTTGGAGAAAACAGACTGCTAGTGGTTTCAAGATTTGACTTGTAGCACATACAACTACAGGAAAGAAAGCACCTTGATTTCCAATGTTTCTAAGTCCAAAAATCCCAGTCAATGGACTCATAGGCCAAACCTTACGCACCTAGTCATGGCTCCTCCCACACCCTTGAAAGTGGGAGAATAAGGACAATGAGGCAGTATTTGAGGGATATCCCAGAACAGGGATGTTGTGCATAACCCCTAAGTATCTAGGATGTACACCTTCCTACTTACCTCAGTCTCTTAGGGGCACAGGTGAGCAGTTGTTTTCTGTAATAACTTGACACTCAACTATGATGGTCAATTCAAGAAAATGACGTTTATAAAAAGTGAGAGCTCCTCAGTTAGCATGTTGCCTTCTGAGTTACATGGACTCTGTGAGTTATAGCTGTCAAAAGTGGGATGTCAACATGTAAGCAGATTTTTAATGAATAAACTTGGCCAGTTATTCTCCAAGAAGATTGTAGCTAATTGTACTTCCATAAACAAAGCATCAGAAGTGCCATTTCCCTAAATGTATGAGAATAGACATCACTCATCTTTTTAATATTCATTGGATAGGTAGTAAATGGCATATGGGTTTATTTTTGCATTTTCCTGACTATTAATAAGACTGCATATCTTTTATAGTTGTTATCCACCTTCCTTTGTTCTCAAGGAAATTGCCTGTTCCTATAGTTTTCCTATTTTTCTCTTGTTTGCTTGTTTTCAACGTGTAGGTCTTTGTGTGAGGGTATTAATTTAACTGATTATATTTTGATTTTTGTTCACTATACTTAATATTAACCTCTAATTTGTCACGAGTCACTATAACTTTTTTAACCCCTCATTCATATCAGCTTTGTTTATGAAGCTTCTTATACAGAAACAACATTTATATATAGTCATATATATTAATCTTTTTCTTTATGGATGTTTATTTTCCTAACTTACTTAAGAAAGTTTTTCTACCCATTCTTACTCTTGTAGATCTGCACATTTTCTAACCTTTCTTCTTTTTTTTTTTTAAGATTTTATTTATTTATTCATGAGAGACACAGAGAGAGAGAGAGGCAGAGACACATGCAGAGGGAGAAGCAGACTCCCTGTGGGGATCGTGATGCGGAACTTGATCCCAGGACCCCGGGATCACACCCTGGGCCAGAGGCAGATGCTCTACCACTGAGCCACGCAGGTGGCCCTCCTAACTTTGCTTCTACTGGTTTTTATTTTTGCAATGCAGTCCAAATGGATTTGATTTTATATATGATGCAGCACTCTAACTTTTAGCTGGAAAGCCAGTACTCAGGATATATAAAAAAAATAAATCCCCACCTTTCCAAACATAACCTTAGAGGAGTCCACATTTGGTGCTAACCTTGGACTTATCCCTATGCACATATAATTCTTTGAGATGTGCATGTGTATGGGTGTTTACATGTACACACACACATGCATGCACAGATAAACTCTGTATGTAGAGCACGATCCGTTTTTATTTTATTTGCTTTCTTTGCTTAAAATTCTGGGAAGGAACTCGAAACCAGTGGTGTATGTGGCTCTAGCTCATGCTTTCAGAAGACACAATAGCATGGTCTCGGAAGAATGGATAAACCTGATGCAGCAAGGCATTACCAATTAATTAACTTCTCCCAGCCAAAGTCCCCAGGGTAAAATCTTCAGCTGCCCCAGCTCTCCAAGTCCTGCTCTGAATAGTCAAGTCTCCACAAAGTTCTGTGCTCAACTCTCCTAAGACAGAGTCCCAGTATCTAGCTCTGTCTTCAAAAAGGGTAACCTTCACCTGCACCTCCTTCAACCAGTCTCCTCCACTGACACTCCACATTCTGAGCTAGCTTTCTTCTTAATGAGTTGCAGGTCTGGCTTCTCCATTTAATATTCTGCATGGAAAAGGAGTGTGGAAAGCACCACTGATCTCCTGCTGACCCTTTTAATACTTTTTAATCTATGGGGGTTTTGACCGTGGATATAGTTAAAAATAACTGAAGACTCCTGCAATATTGATTGATCTCTCATCAATCTTTGATTCCATAGGCAGATACCACTTAGCCGAGCCATATGATTTTGATATTGATTCAAGGTTTTTCATCTTCCCTCAGAGCTTTTACTGCCACAGAATCTCAATCAGGGTTTATTTATTCCTCAAATATGTATTGATGTCACACTTTACCAAACACGGTGTTAAGTGCTGTGGATACACTGGCGAGCACAATAGTCACAATGCTGGGTAGTTACGGACTTCTTTGAGCAAAGTCTCATCTTGGATGTCATTAAAAACATTCTTTGTCCCCGATTCTCCTTTGAAGCATCTATCCAAATACTTGATGCAAATTTAGCCTTCCTTATGCTCTCCTACCATAAGAAACAAGCTGGGCATCTTTTGCTATCTAGAAGAGAAGGTGTTTTATGCCATCGGTGCCACCGTGACGCTTTTCAAACAATTTTTTTCTGGATGGTTTAGAGTCTTTTTAACAAAACCAATGTTGTTGCTATGGGAGAACAATCGCTTGGTTTTCAAGAAATAGTTTTGGAGCGCCTATTATATGTAAGACACACAATGATCTAGATCCAAAATCAAGATCCAGAGGTTGTTTTTTGTACCATGGACTCCTTTTACAGTCTAAAATAAATGAAATCTTTCTGAGAACAATATTTTTATAAATACATAAATTAAGATACATTGGATTACAAAGGAAACCAACTGACCTATACCTTGGTTAACAATTCATTTCTACAAGCCCTGGTGTTCAGTGAAGTCTTCAAAAAATAAAAATCTCCATTAACGGGAAAAAAATTACTATGTATTACATCTTAACCTAAAACACCCAAACCATTTTCAAAGATTTTTTAAAAAACGTATGTGTGTGTATATATATAATTATTTATACATACACACAAGTCCATTCATATATGTATATATTCACACATACACCTGTAAGAAAAGTAAGTTTGCATAAAAAATAGTACAGAATTTGAAAGGAAGCAAGCATAGTAATCCAGTGAAGGTTTATCGTACTCACCAAAGGAAGAAAAGATGACCTGATAAAGAAACTGCTTAAAAGCACCAAGTTGAACAAAAATCAAAATAACTGCATTAATGCTTCAGTGAAACTCAATTTTATTTATTTATTTTTTAAGACATGTTTTCTTTTTATTATTTGAAGATTTTATTTATTTATTCATGAGAGAGAGAGGTAGAGGCAGGCTCCTTGCAGTGCAGGAAGCCCGTTGTGGACTCGATCTCAGGACCCCGAGATCATGACCTGAGCTGAAGGCAGATGCTTAACCCACTGAGCCACCCAGGCGCCCCAAAGCTGGGTTTTAAAAGTGACCGGCTTCCTGTCTTCCCTAAAACTCCCCTCCCTCCTTTCTTAGTCTTTTTTTTTTTCAAGAGCCTGTTAGCACCTTGAAAAGGACCTGAGGCTGGCAGCAGTACATAATTCCTGCCCAAACCAGCTAGATCCTGCATTTCTCTGAAACCATGCCCCTCCCCCTCCCCCCCACTCCCCGCCCAGCTCCCTGGGGGGTAAGGGAGGGACTCGCGGTTTTTGAAGGCCAGAGCCTGCTGCAGCTCCCTTTGCCCACTGAAGCAGTACAGCTATTGTTCTTCTTTATCCCAAATTCTGTCTTCCCTTATGTTTTGTCTCCAAAGCACAGAGGACAGTTTTGGACAACTGTGGGTGATGTATGGACAGGTAAGGAGTGAGGGAATTTGACATCGGAAAGCTTATTATTCTTTCTGCATAATTTTTTTTTCACTGATTTTTTTATCCTTTTGGGGAAGCTCATTAGTGTGGAGGTCAAATTTTGCTTAAAATAAGCTTGAAAACTTATCACTAGGGCCAAAATAAAAGCAAACAATGCAAACTACATGGAGGTGGCACATGCACCCAACAGGCCAAAGTGTTGTAAGAAATGAAGATGTTTCGTCTCCATCTCTTACTTGGTGTCCACAGGCAACACAAGCATGTTTGGGTTCATCCAAACAGGACATCTAATTTGAATCTGCTCCCTGTGGTACCTTGACCACAAAACTCTGCTGAGTGAATTGGTGAGTGTTTTTGTTTGAAATGATCATGTGGACGCAATGTCTTACAGGTACTTGGTGTGTTCCGGGTGCAATTTTTCTTCATACTGTTAAAAAGGAAAACACAGGTCCAAAATGGAGTCATTTAGGCCAAGTCACCAAATGGACTTAATACCTAACCTAGGAGCAAATTCTACCCTCCTCCAGACCTGTAGTCTAAACCTGTCAATCACGAATTTTCTAAGCCCCTCCAATGAGGTCACATGGGTCCTCTCCAAGCCTCTACCCCACCAAAGGAAGGTGAGGTAATCCACCTAATAAAGACAGCCTGCCTTTCCCCCTAAGGGAAAGTGACTTTGCTGGAAACAATCTTTTCTTTTCTTTTGCTAATAACGTCTTGCCCCACCCTCCTTCTATAAAAACCTTCCATTTTGCACAACTCCTAGGAGCCTCTCCCTACTTGTTTCTGGTTCGTGAATCGTTTAATAAAGCCAATTAGATCTACTGGGTTGAATTTTGTTTAACAATACTGAGAATAAAAAGTTTCCCAATAGTCATATGACTTTTGAAGAGTTTTATTGCTGAAAAGTCATTAACTGAATGTTCATCTTGTGAGTTACATCTGTGAGCATATTATGCTCTAGGCAAAACTAAGCTAAGGGGTTAAAACAAAACAAAACTGAACAAAACAGACATCACTCCCTGCCTCTAAAGAGCTTATTTTCTTCACAGTCTACATGGATGATAATTTTTTCACAAGATAAACTCACTCCACTCACAGAGGTGCGTTTTGTCCCTGATATTTAGTCCTATCATGACAGTCCTCATAAAGCCCCAGTAGAGTACAGTTAGCCCATTAAAGCTTGGTTTGCTGGATGGTTACCATATCCTCCAAAATCTCCGTCAAGATCACTTCTTGAATGCTTCTTGATCTAGGTCAGAGATAGGCAAAGTATTGTGAAGAAGAGCCCAGTTGAGGACCTCTGGCTTTGTAAATAAAGTTTTATTGGAACACAGCCATGCCCATATTGTCGATGGCTGCTTTTGTGCAGAGATAAGGAATTGGGAAAAGTATCTTCTTGCTCAAAAGGTAAAAAATATCTATTATCAAGCTCTTTATAAAAATATTTGCCCATCACTGATCTAAATTTCTGGAGCTTCAAGTATAGTATTATCCAACTTTTGACCAGATCTGAGAAGCTTCTTAAGAGATGGATAGAACTTCATAGAAATGGATCTTCACTTTCTAATTTTCACCAGAATACCAGAATATCCATTTCTGTGGTGCTTAATGGGTGGAACTCTTACTATGCAAATCTGTCTGTCACTGCTTAAAACTCTCCTTATTCTTTGGATAAGATTAATGTTTTTAAATGCAATCTACAAGGTGCCTCAGATCCTGACCTCACATACTTTCCCAGCCTTATCTTTGGTCTCTACTCTGTTTCTCCCTACTAGGACCCCAGGGTTCTGCTTTGGGCACACCTCTCTGTCCTTTGTAAACTCACTTCCTTAGTCTATGGAGCAACTCTAATAATGCCCTCAGGTTCCACTCAGCTTAATTCCTACTCCTCCTCAGGCTTCTGATTAAAGACACTGTTGTAGGAAAGGTTTCTTTGATTGTCTCAACAACTAGATTTGACTTTCAAAGGTCCTACATTTTTCTTTCGTAGTGATTTTCAGAGTAGCCAATATGTACTTGCTTTCACTACTTACTTAATTTCCGTTTTCTGGCCAGATTCTGTAGAGTGTGAGGCAGCTCTTTTCTGTTTGTGGCTCTATCTCCAGTGCTTACCCATTACTTTATTAGTGAATTAAATTTGTGGAATGAATTGATGAATGCCATAGAACACATACATGAGACATTTAGTAGTGAACTTGTTCTCAGTCCTCGCTGGGAGAGTCAGATCAAGAATGCCCGACCTGTTGGGGTGCCTGGGTGGCTGAATAGGTTAAGCGTCTGACTCTTGGTTTTGGCTCAGATCGTGATCTCAGGGTTGTGGGATCCAGCCCCCGTGTCCAGGTCCATTGAGCGTGGAGTCCCTTTGGGATTCTCTCCCTTTCCCCCCTCTCTGCTCCTCGACCCTTCTCCACACTCTTTTTCACTCTCTCTCAAATAAGCAAAATCTTAAAAAATGCACTACCCAAAGCATATTTCCCCGAATGTTTTAGAAAATTATGCAAAACTGTTCTGTATCATAAGTTGATACATCTATCAGAGTTCAACACTAATGAGTGCTTTTTCTTTTCTTTTTCTTTTTGTTAGCAAAAGCAATGCAAACTTTTGCTGTGTTTCTTTTTCCTGGATGCCAAGAAGCTCAAATGTAAAAGCATTGCTTATTGAGAGCTTAAGAGCAATGTTCTCCAAACCCAGATTCCTGGTAAAAATTCTTCCTACTTTCTTTACATGGCTTATGAGGACTTTTATTTATTTTTTAAAAACTCTGTTAAGTATTTGCTTCATGTCAAGTTGCCTCAACTTTGCATGATTATATCTCGATCTTATTTCAGACTCATGACTTTTCTCATCGGAGCAAATTTAGAAAACTATATAAACAGTGCCTCTTTGGTCATAGCTGAACAATGTGTAGGAATGGAAGCTACAATCGGATGCAGGAGGCTCTAAGCATTCTGACTAAAATTACATGACTGCCTTGGGCCAGAGGAGAGGGGATGGAGGAGGAGTGGGTAAGTAAATCAATTAAAAAAAAAAAAAGGCAGCGAAATAAACTGGAGTAGGGTGTCCAGTACTCATGAAATTCAAACAGCATATTCATACATGGTATCAGCACCGAGGCTGAACTTGGCTACATGTGCAACCAGTGCAGGACGCAGCCAAACATGTCTACAGTTTGAAAATGAAGATCTCCCAGGTCACTTCTTGCTTCACTGGCAGGCAAATTTTCAGGTTGCTTCTGCCTCCCTAAGTCTGGGGGGGGGGGGGCGGGCGGGGGAGACAGGGGGCAGGAGGTGACTTAAAAGATCTCATCTGTTTTGGAGTTTGGGGCACTTAATCATAAGTTTGCACTTACTTCAGAAGATTAAACAATGAGTGTTTATGAAATCAAGAGAAATGTGTTTTCCCCCCAGAAATTTCCTTTTCAAAGACGTCTCTGTGCACTCTGGCTAATTTAAAAAGAGCCCCATAGGGTGCTTATTTTTTTACACATATATTGCCAAAGTAGTTCCTGTTTTGGTTTTAATGTGTTCCTTCTTTTTAGTGAGATGAAAGAGAACTTTCTTTAAAAAAGACTTGTCTGCTGATCATGTTTGTTAGAATGAGCCTAAATAAAGCTTCTGTTAAGAGTTTAACTGTTTAGCTAAATCCTCTGGGCGAAATTATCTGGCAGATTTTCGGCTTTAGTTGGACTATGTAACCAGAGTGCTCTTTTTAGCCTCTTTCTAACTTGAAATTTCTGCCTCCCCCAGGACTTCTCTGAAGTGAAGGTCTCTAGGAAGGAGCTCTTTCTCTCTATCCAGTTGACTTAACTTTTTTTTTTTTTTTTTTTTTTGCATAAAGATACAAGTGCTCTTGACTCATAGTCCCTACCCCCTACATATTGCACAGACAGCTTTGTTACCACAAGGCAGAAAGCCACGAAAAGAACCATTCCTTGAGTGCTTCAAGGTTGTGCCTCTGACTACTGTTTTATACAGTTTGAAATGGACAGACATTAAAAACAACACGGAGACCATTCTTGGAGTTTGAAGGTCAGCATCACAGTCAAAACTCACAACTGATTTCCAGAAGATGGAAATGCTTTCTTTCCTGCAGGGTGCTGGATGAAAGGACTTGGAAGGTGAGGCCCCTACTACAAAATATGCAAATATGGAATGCTTTCAACACAAGCTCCAATGCCAATAAAGGATCCTTGGCTTTCAGATTCAATTAATTCAACTAAATCAAAGCAGTAAATATTATCTAAGCTGAAGATTGCTTCTGCTTCATTTAGGGAAAACAAGTATTTACTAAACAAATGGATAAGAACACAAGATGAGAAGCCTCTACGTTATCTCCTTCAGTAAATAAATACAATTTGACATGCAAATCGTAACCTTTCTTGTTTTTTTTTCTAGAGAACTTTTTTTCTTGGCTAGAATAGGCTTTTTAGGAATTTGGATCAGTCTAGCTTGTTGTCCGGCAAAAATGAGTATATTCTAAGTTCCATTTTCCAGCGGGGCTCCGACCCTTTCATTCTAGCTGAGGTACATCCAAATCCACGATAGTTTTTACAATCATGGTGGGCATCTCTGTGTGGGACCTCTATATTAATTTCTTTATTGCACTTCCTCTAGCCATTTGAATGTTCCTTTGTTTTAGTTGACTACCTTGTGTCAAATGAATGATGTGACGTCACTTAGTGCATGTAAATGCTAATCTACTTTGAGATTTTAAATTCAAGTCCCTTAAAAAGGTCAAGTTGCTGCTTTCCTTAGAAGTGAAAATAAAACCACGGACTGTGCCAACATTTGGTTAGATGATTATTTTACTGAGCTTCCTGAGTATTATCTTCTCTCTTGAGAGTAACATGTGGACATCATTATCCGTTCTTGTCTCAGAAGCTGGGAAGGATGCATTTTACCCAGACTATAGGACTTGAGGGAAGGAAGCAAATAACAACTCACTGAAAACTTCGTTGATACTTACCGGCCGCTTTTGCACATTAAGTTGGTGGGTTAACTTTTTTCTTTTAGGAGAAAAGATTTCTAACTTGAGATAGCATGTGCCTGGATAAAAGTTTCGTTGGTTTCGAGTTACAGAATTTTGCCACTACTTTTCGAGATTTTTAGTTTTAAGTAATCTCTATACCCAATGTGGGGTGCGAACTCAAGATCTGGAGATTGTCACTACTTTTTAAAACCAGTTTTTCTGAAACATCAGTTTCTAGATAGACACCACCTCGGGAGAGAGACCTCTACCTCTGGAGTTTTTGATTTAGGGGGCCTCGAGCCAAAAGTTTGCATTTCTGTCAATTTCCTGGGGTGATGCTGGGGTGGAAACCACTGAGAAGTCCCCACCTCCTGTCCTATTAGTTTGAAGGGAAGGCGAGATCCATATTCACTAAGTTAAAAAAATGCCATAGGCTGGGGTGAAAACTTAAGAACTTTGTAATGATTCTTTAAAGTTTCCAATTTTCCAAACTTGATTCTTATCATCTGTCTCTTTCCCCATGACTACTGTTAAGCTTTAACCCTGAAAGAGGTCTTTGGCAGCTGGGGAGATGCAGATAAACATCCACTAAGCCTGAACCCTGGAGGAGACAGAGTATATGGTGGTAACTTTACAAAGAGCAAAGTAAATGGAATCCCAGGGTTCTGCAAAAAGGAAGGAAACCAGGTCCTGGAGGGGAGGCCTGGCTTGGAGAAGTGGCCCTGGCGCTTAACAATAGAAAGTTCAAGGAGAATTCCTGGAGGGCAAGTGATCAAGTTCCAAAAGCCCTGCTGAGATAGACACAAAACCAGCCCTTCAGCTGCCCTCCTGCTTCTTCCACCTGCCGCCCAGTGGGCTCCCCTCAGTTGCTGGGGCAGGGGCAGTGTGGGCTGACCCCTTCCTCCTGCCAGTGTAGGCCAAAGGAGAAGTGCGGTGCTTTTTAGAGTCAGACATAGAAGGCATTTTCGCCGCTTTCTCTTAAGGGCCCCTAGGGATAATTTTCATTCCAGCAAAATTATTTTATTTGGCAGGTTAATGTTTTAATAGGTCCTTTGATTCATTTTTCAGGGAGCCTTTTAATGAATGTAGCTGTATTTTCCTGGGTATGTCAGCCATGTGAGGTCTCTTCAGTTGCCTCAAGTTTTGTTTGTTTTCTCTTTCTCCTGTCCCTGTTCATCCCCGGAATGGTCTTCTAACTCCACAGGGTTTTATGTCTCGCAGGCGCCTTTGGAAAAGGTAGTATCAGGAGCAGGCCTCCAAGTTTCGGAGTCTGTGACTTGAGAGCTCAAATCTGGTTGCAAGACCCTGGGTAAATTCCTCATTTTCTTCAAGACTGAAATCTCTAATGGTTCACTGCCAGTTAGACCTCCCTGGTGGCGCTTGGAGAAGGACACAGGAACGCCCCTGCTGCACTCAGCCTGGTGGGCCCTGCACCATGATATGAGACCACTGCTCTTGCTGCTGGTAGGCAAAGTTGTCATCCCCTTTCCTCCCATTCTCCCCAACCCCAAGAAACAGGGTTAGCCCCAAATCTGCGTGTCACCCTCGGATTCCCTGTCCTCTTGTGTCTTCTGAACCCCAGTAGATCTAAACCTGGTAGAAATTGCCTTAGTTTGTTCCCTCGGATTCACACCTAAGCAAAGCAAGGCAGAGTGCCAGACGGGGAGGCTGCAAAAAGTGGTCTCCTTCCTGTGGGTAACCAACAAAAGAATAAATAAAAGGCACAGGTCTCTGTTGAAGAGATAACCCCACGTGCAAGCTAAATTATTTAAAGATTTAAGTGAGAACTGGAGACGAAAATAGCAGTCACTTCAACATTACCTCTTTCCAATCCATCATCCTCAGGGCTTTCGAAAAAACAAATCTGATCCTATCACTTCCCTGTCAAAAATAGCCCCCCTCCGAACATCCTATGCTCCCCCAACCAGTTTTTTCAAAAAAGGTTATTTTCCTTCTATTGGTTTAAATCTTCAAAATACTCCAAGGTCAGACCCCTCTTCTTCTTCCTCCCAAAGAGAACGAATTACGAGGCAGCCTCACTGGTTTAGAAGAGATTATTCACTTTGGGGGCTTCTTTCTCTCCTCCTGCAGCCAAACACACTCAAAAATAAATGCCTTGTCTCTATTTGCTATTAACACCGTAGAGAGCTCTCCCACTCCACCCTGTACTTTTTGGCTTCAGCTGTGAGTTTTCTAAAGCAAGCACCAGAGACACATAACTCTCTATCTGGAAGTAAGTTCCAGACAAATACAATTTTAGTGAATGCAGCTAGCTGACTGGCAACAATGAAGCCACTTTCAGTTCAGCCAGGGAAGTCTAGGAATCCTAAATGTGCCTTCAGGGGAGGGGATGGTCCAGATGGGGAACAAGGTAGGATCACCCTATACCTGGGAAAGGTGGGCAAAGGCCTTCCAGACAAACTTGTGAACTGTGACAGAGCCATTACAAAAATTCTGGAACCTTCCTGGCAATAATCCAGGAATCCTGGATCTCATGAGTAAATTGAGACGCGGGAGCTTAGGAAGGACACTTCCTCAGCGATGTCAGGATAGAAGGGCAGCGTGAGAGAGTGGCACATAAGCAAATGACACCATGGTTCACCGGATGTAAAAATACTGAAACATGTCTAGGTGGTATAAGGGGAAACAAAGCAAAAAAACCTTTGGCAATGTGGATGTTACCACAATATTCCTGAGCAACAAATCTTACTTTGGCCTCCATTTCATTTGCTCTGGAAATGCAGTCTATCCTAAAACAATGTTTACTTACAAAAGAAAAGCACTTTCTGCAATAATCTAACAGGGCAGCCAGGAAAAAAAGTGCCATGGAGTGGAGTTACTTATCTTGTCCTCTCAAATATTGATTGTCCAATTTTAAGCCGCAAAAACTCTCTATATATTATTTTTCACCTGGTAAATCCCAAGTGATGGTTTTGATTGGACTCATTTGTATTTTGATATGTCTATTTAGCATCATTCAAGAGCCTTTCCTGTGAGTTGGGCATTAGGCATTGGGGTACAATAGCGAATTACATAGGATGCCTGCTCCCAAAAATTTACAGACTAGAAAGAGAGACTAGCAAACACAATAAATCTAGGGTGTTTGCTAAGTCCCAGAGCCAGCGGAAAGCAAAGCAGAATACTGTAGACATTTACTCAAGTGCAGAGTCAGGAAAGCTTCTTGGAGGACTAGCAGAAATTAGCTGGGGAGAGGGGAAAGGGAGAGGCTATCTCAGGCAGCGGGACTAGCATATAAAACGAACAGCATAATAGCTTCATTTAGAGCTATCATCTTCATAGATTAATAGTTTAGATGAGTTCCCCAGTGCAGGGCCATGATGACATGCAAAAAGTGGCATTTAGTGACTTTAAAATTATTCAATTAGAAGACCATGCTTTATTCTAATATGGATACCTTCCCTACTTTGGGGATGTTAAAATGTCATCCTTTTCCCAAAATGATAGTGATAGCAGATGGTAATGTGATTAAAAAAAAATTCTTTGGCAAAATAAAACATTTTCAACCTTGTGTTCATCCTTAAATTTTACTAGTCTATGAAATAAACAAGTTTATTCCCCTGCCCTATGTAAGTCTTTATTTTTTTTCCCACTTTCTCATTTTGGTTGCAAAACACAATACTCAACAAGTGTATAGGTTGCTCTGATTTGTAGGCCAGAGCAAACAGTTTTAGTTACAGTTGAGCTGAGGGATGGGACAATAAATCCCCAGCCCTTTGAAATTCTAGTTAGTTGTCCAATAGTTACCTCTATAGAAAGGGCTTTCTGAACTCCTGAATGCTCTTTCCAAAGACATTTGTGCTTTTACTTGCAAACTGATTTTGAAACCGAGGTTCATTTCCTGGATTTGCTTTGATAGGCTTCCTAAGTTTTGTTTGTTTTTAATGTAAATTTTTCTAGGTTTGGGAAATAAATCCAATATTATCAAATTGCCTGATGACGATATAAGCCAGTGGATGCTTATTTAGTGCCTGAGATAGTGCTAAATTAGTCTCTATAGTTATTCCACTTAGTCCTCACAATAACCTTTAAGCTTCTGAAGAAAATAGTATGCAGAGAAGCAAGTAACTTGCCTCTTACAGTCAAGAGTTGGATTTGTAAAGACAGGTGACCCTTCAACAACACGGGTTCGAGCTGCAGGGGTCTACTGACAGGAGGCCTTTTTGATAAATGTTATACTATATTGTAAACGTATTTTCTCTTGTGATTTTAATAACATTTTCTTTTCTCAGCGTTACTTTATTATAAGAATACAGTGTCTAACATATATAATATACAAAATATGCCTTAACTGACCATTTATGCTATTGGTAAGGCTTCTGGTCCACGATGGGCTACGAGTGGTTAAGTTTTGGGGGAGTCAAAAGTAATAGGTGGATTTGACTGCTTGTGGTTCCTTACCCCTAATCCCTGCGTTTTTCAAGGGTCAACTGTAGTTGACACTGCCCTGTAGTTTAACCTAACAGCAAAACGAGAAAGTGCCTTTATAATTCAAAAGCTGTCAAGATACACTAGCTTGTTTTTTTAGATGAGACCACCTCTGGAAAAATATTACTAAACATATGTATGTCCAGAATTGAAAATTGTCAGTAATTGACATTGTGCACTATGGAAAGCTTGCATTTAGGACCAATATTCATTTCCAGTTCTTTCCCAGTGCTCTCCCTAGATTCTCCAGGTAGAAGAGTAATTTCTTAGATCCATTTGTCTCTTAAAAGGATGATTTAAAGAAGGAAACATACACATGCAATAAAGAACAGTGTGGAGGTGAGTTTAACTTTCTGGTAACCCTATTCAACTGATTTTAAAAGCTTTCAGAAGGGGTCCAGCCGCTGCCTGGGAAGGCACTTATAAGTGGAGAGAAGATGCACTTTGGGGGACGAGGCTGAGTTCAAATCCTAGCAGTTTGTTACCTTCATAAATTTTTTTTGCAGAAGAGTCAAATGAAGCTCAGAATTATCAGCAGTCCAAGTTGGAGACCAGGCTTGGAGGAGAAAAACCTTCATTTGATTGCTCATCTCATGCTCAAATGACTGATAAAGTGAGGGAAATGAACGGAGCACACGATTGAGGGCGGGTGGGGTTGGGAGGGAGATCAGAAGACCTTGTGCTGGGGCTCTGGTCACGCCAGAAATTTACTTCTGTTTCCCTACCTCCTTTTTGCGTAGTATAAGGGGTTTCACGTCCTCAATGAATGACCATGATCTTTATTTTTAAGCACAGTTCTATCTGAAAAGTCCTGGAAGGACACAGAGGTACTTCATTTACCATTATTTTTGATGCATTCGTCCAAAGAAAATTAGGACGTTCCCATGTAACTAATTACTGTGTATGGATGAATAAACAATCTCAAGGGTGTTCCTTCAAACCCAGTTTTACGTGTTCCATTTAAACAATAAATGTCTTCTCCCTCCGCTTTGCAACATCCTCCTTTTGCTTCATTTCTATACCCGCTGGCTCAGTACTTAAAAACACAGACACACACACACACACACACACACACACACACAACTCCAAGTGGTGTGTTTTGCAATATTGATGACCAACTCAACTCAGGATATTTATTTCCATCTGGTGGAGTCCAACTTCTGCCTCTTGTTTGCTTCCTCCATCTGCCGGGACTCACCATCTCCCTTTTTCTGCCCCCTCCTCCTTAACCGAGTCAGGCTTAACCCTCTCCTGGGCTTAATCATTTTAGCAGGCTCAGCCCTAGTACAACAGTCCTTTTTTTTCTTCTTCTTCTTTTTTTTTTTTTTCTTTTCTAGTTTCGCCAGTAGGGTTTCCAGTAAACTCAGATGCCTACGACTAATACTTTGACAAGCTCCAAATTCACTATTTATTTTTTTCTGTTTTTCTAATGAGCAGCAGAACTCTAAGGGCCCCACAGTTATTTGGACTGGATGGGGGGGGGGGGGAGGAAGAAGAGCAGCCAATCTTTGGTTAGGGTATAAACGGTGTAAAAGGCATCATACTGCCTCCCCACCCCCCAATTCCGCTTAAACTTTACGGGCGCCGCGTCTACACGGATCTGGGGTGCCGGGCTCTGCCGGCGGCGCGGGGCCGGATTCCCCAAGGTCCGCGCTCCTCTCCTCTGCGCCCCGAAGTTACGGCGGCCGCAGCCCGAGCTGCCCTTTTCTGTATTTTGCAGTCAGACCTTTACGGAGCCTTCGCTCCGCGCCTCCCCTCCGCCTCCGCCTCCGCGAGCCCGTGGGCGCCGGGCCCCGACCCCGGGCGGCCGCCGCTCCTCCGGGTCCGCACCTCCGGCGCCCGCGCGCGCGGACCGGCCGAGCCCCGCCGCCCCCGGCCCCGCGCCCCGCGTCCCGCAGCCGCCCCAGCGGGGGGAGGAGCGCGGCCCGGGGCGGGGCTTTCACTCGCGCACCCGCGCTCGGCCCCCCGCCCCCGCCCCCGCCCCCCGCGTCCCGGCCCAGCCCGCCGCCGCCGCCGCCGCCGCCGCTCGGGAGTTTATTTGTTTACAAGCGGATTACGTCAGCCCCTCCCTCTCGGCCGGGCCCCGGCCCCCGCCCCCTGCTCCCTTTGCCCGCCCCCTCCGGCTCCGAATCCGCTACGTCACAATGGTGCGATCTCCGGATTGGCTGCGGCCGGCCGTCCCCCCCCCCGGCTACGCCACTTCCTTTCTCGGCGCTATAAAAGCTACCGCACGGCGCCTGCATCTCTTCGCCCCTCCGAGCTGGAAATGCAACTGTCGGGAGCTTCGGAGGCTGCGGAGCTGGACGCGGAGGCGGCTGGGGAAGTCCGAGCGATGTGACCAGGCCGCCGTCGCTCGTCTCTTCCTCTCGCCTGCCGCCTCCTGTCGTGAAAATAACTTTTTTTTTTTTTTTTTTACTATAAAGGAGAGAGAAAAAAAAAGTAGCTGCCCGCCCCTCCCGCCCTCTGTTCCTCTCAGCCCTGTGAGCCGCGAGGGAGCCCGGGGTGGCCGCTCCGCCGTCGGGGCCGCGCCGCCGAGCCCCGGCCGCCCCGGGCCGCCCCGCCCGCCGCCCCCATGCATCCCTTCTACACCCGGGCCGCCACCATGATAGGCGAGATCGCCGCCGCCGTGTCCTTCATCTCCAAGTTCCTCCGCACCAAGGGGCTCACGAGCGAGCGACAGCTGCAGACCTTCAGCCAGAGCCTGCAGGAGCTGCTGGCAGGTGAGGCGGCCGCGCCGGGCGGGCGGGGGGGCGGGGGCGCGGGCGGGAGCGGCCCGGGCCGTCGGGGCGGCCGCTAACGGCGGGTCCCGGCGAGGCCCCCGCGGCCCCCCGCGCCCCGCGCCCCGCGGCCGGCCCTCGGAGGGGAGAAGGACGGGCGCGCAACAAAGAAACTACGGCCCCCGGGCGGGAGCTGCGGCCCTCGGACGGGACAAAGGAGCTGCGGGGCTGGGGTTGCTCCGGCGCCCCCCCCCCCCCGGCCCGTCGTGCGCTCGGCGGCCCGGCCCGGGGTCTCCCCGCGCCCCCTCCGCGGCCCATTAATCACCGGGTTCGTCCCCGGCCGGGTTACAGCCCTGCCCGGCGCGGGGCTTAGGGCTGCTGGTTTTCCTCCCCTTCGGGGTGAACAGCCCGGCGGCGCCACCGCCGAAGCCGTCAGGCCCATTGTGCGCGGCCGGGCCGGGCCCCCGGCTCCCGGGCCGGAGGAGGTAGAGGCTCCGCCGGGGCCGCCCCGCCGCCTCGACCGGTCGGTTCCTGGGAATGGGTTTGTCCCGCGCCCCGCGCCCCGCCGGGTGCCCTCTCCAGGCCCGCGCGCTCGCCGGCCGGCCCCGCGCACGCTCGGCCCCGCGAGGGCAACGCTGGGCATTTTTTTTTTTTTAAAAGTTGGTGGCTTCACATTTTTCACTTCTCAGAGGAGCCGGCGGAAGCGGGAAGAGGCTGCGGCGGGATGTGTAACAGTAACGATCTAAGTGTTGTTTCTCTGTTCTTTTCCTCCTCCTCCTCCTCCTGTCTTCCTATAGAACATTATAAACATCACTGGTTCCCAGAAAAGCCGTGCAAGGGATCAGGTTACCGTTGTATTCGCATCAACCATAAAATGGATCCTCTGATTGGACAGGCAGCGCAGCGGATTGGACTGAGCAGTCAGGAGCTGTTCAGGCTGCTCCCAAGTGAACTCACACTCTGGGTTGACCCCTACGAAGTGTCCTACCGAATCGGAGAGGATGGCTCCATCTGCGTGCTGTACGAAGCCTCGCCAGCAGGAGGTAGCACTCAAAACAGCAGCAACGTGCAAATGGTAGACAGCAGAATCAGCTGTAAGGAGGAACTTCTCTTGGGCCGAACAAGCCCTTCCAAAAACTACAATATGATGACTGTATCAGGTTAAGATATAGTCTATGGATGGATCATCTTATAATGGATGGATAAATTTGATTTTTGCTTTGGGTGGGCTCCTCTTGGGGATGGATTATGGAATTTAAACCATGTCACAGCTGTGAAGATCTGGCACAAGATAGAGTGGTAAAAAAAATTTTTTTTTTAAAGTGACAGTGCCATAGTTTGGACAGTACCTTTCAATGATTTAATAGCCTGTGAGTCCAAGTAAACGATCACTTTATTTGCTAGGGAGTGAAGTCCTAGGGTGGTTTCAGTTTCTCCCAGATGTTATACCGAAACATTTTTCCCATCAACCCCTTTAAGGCAAATCTGTATTTCAAAGAACCTTTCTCTGCAGTAGATCTTGCAGAGGAAATTTGCACTATTACACTTGAAAATTGTTAACTTTTTTGGCAGCTCAATAGGAAAGCTCGACATTTTAAACATGGTAGTACTGGAAATTTCGACAAGACTTTTACCTAGCACTTAAATATGTATAAATGTACATAAGACAAACCTAGTAAGCATGACCTGGGGAAATGGTCAGACCTTGTATTGTGTTTTTGGCCTTGAGAGTAGCAAGTGACCAGAATCTGCCATGGCAACAGGCTTTTAAAAAGACCCTTCAAAAGACACTGTCTCAACTGTGGTGTTAGCACCAGCCAGCTCTCTGTACATTTGCTAGCTTGTAGTTTTCTAAGACTGAGTAAACTTCTTATTTTTAGAAAGTGGAGGTCTGGTTTGTAACTTTCCTTGTACTTAATTGGGTAAAAGTCTTTTCCACAAACCACCATCTATTTTGTGAACTTTGTTAGTCATCTTTTATTTGGTAAATTATGAACTGGTGTAAATTTGTACAGTTCATGTATATTGATTGTGGCAAAGTTGTACAGATTTCTATATTTTGGATGAGAAATTTTTCTTCTCTCTATAATAAATTGTTTCTTATCTTGGCATTTTAATCAATCTCTTGTCATGATTATAGAGGCTCAGCTCTGAAAGCTATGTTTCTCAGAAGACTTAGGTTCTATAAGCTATGTGAATGTCAGTTGCACACTGGTCATGCCGAGAAACATTTGATAGAAGTGAAAGTGATCTGTGCATGCATATTTAGGTGTTAGAGGAAACACGGGGTAACTTTTTTTTTTTTAATCTCTAAAGTCAAAACATGGACACATTCCCAGGCTAATCTCATGAAATGAGGATAAAAGACAAAGGTAACATCTACCAGACAAAGTGATACTCAAAAGGATTGCATGTCCTTGCTTCCCCGTTGAAGTGAAGATCTAAATGTTCCATTCTGGCCCACCTTTGAAAAACAATTATTTTGCCCCCACGGAATCCTTGTTCATTTAGAAAATCCTGGGGTAGATGACCCGTAGTCTTAAAAGAAGCAGGCTAATCACTGCAGATTGGTTGCTTTTTGCCTTTCATCAGCTGCAAGATGTACATAAAAATCACTTAAGCTGGAATTCAACAAAAGGTACGTTCATGAATTTTTATTCTCAAAAGTTGAAATGTGAGTTCTCGGTTCCTCGTTTTCAGACTTCTGTTTTCAGCTAAGTTCTAAACCTAAATGAAACGTGAGTGCTGGAGTGTAAGATCCCTCCACGACCCCATATGGTGGAAACTTGTTGGCAGTTCTTGGGTTGTAGGGGGTAACATGGTTCTTCAGCGGAAATTGCTGCGGGAATTTGGAGTTTTTCTCTCTCCACAGTTAGTAGCTTAGTGTATAGTGGCTCTTTTTGAGGTATTTATGTAAACATGTTCACACTGGAAATAGTCCTCAATTTAGGTTACTTGAAATTAGAGGCAGATTTGGGGATTTATTAAGGACTCTGATCTTGCAGTAAGTAGACTACACGGGAAAACCCAACTGAATACGCAGGTATTTAGAATACAGATCATGTCTGGGTACTTTATAGGCCGTTCTTGGGCATTTGCGGTAAAAACACAGCACATGGGAACCCGTTGCCGATTATGGTTTTATTTTTCAGGGTGTCCTTGAGAAAACCGTCCAGTTTTTCAAACTTGACTGTAGTAAAACAACAGGTAGTATATAGTCTTTACACCCGTCTCACCCCCGTTCTGACCGCTGAGTGTTTACCACCTGCATCTTATCAGCTAACTTCTTTGAAGCCAGGTGGTTGATAAAATTCTGCACACTAAATCATTGGAACCGAAGGCAGGGTATCCAGAGAGTTGGATATATTCTGGTACCCAAAACTTGTGTCACAGAACCTATTCTCAGATGGAAAATTATCTTTGAAGATTTTTGCCTTCGGACTTTTAGGTGCTTAAAAAGAAATTTCGGCAGGAAGAGAACTTAAGACATTTTAGAGTTTAGGTGATACCTGGCATGTAAGGAGCTGTTAAGTTCCTCTTTAAAAAGGCTTGCAAACATCGCTGAAACCTAGCATCGGGCTGTTTCCTGGGACTTTAACCTTACATTTCCCAGACACTTCTACGGTGCAGGAGCTGTTGGAAATTTCTCAGTCATTGCTTCCGGGGGTGGGGGTGGGGGTGTTTTGCCTCGCTGTTTTGATGAAAAACATGAGTGTCTGTTGGATGCACGTGCAGGTGTGTACCAGTCATTTCTGTGTGCCTTTTAAAGAAAACGTAATAGTGGCATAATACGAAAGGCTCCCACACTGCCTGAGTGAAAGGGCAGTTTCTCAGAAATCCTTTCAAAAAAGGATGACTGCTTTCAAAATCGTTAATTGCCATTAGCACCCAGAGTTCATAATCATTGGCAACCTGTTCAGGAATGTTACTTTCCGAATTTTAAGGGATAGTTTTGAAAATACTTCCTTTTCTCGAAATGTACTGCCTTGGCGCTGTAATGCTAAGCAAGGCTTACCCTAGTGTATGCAGGATCCTGTGGCCGTCTCCTCGGTCTGCAATGGGAGTCACATGTCCATCTGTGGCCTTAATTTGCAATATTTCTGTATTAATAGATTGGAAAGGCCACTAGAAAATTGCTTACCGGCACTGTTGCACAAATGGTTTCCTTAAATCACTGTTCCTCAACAGTTGCAAGTAATTCTGTTTTGTGTAGGTGTCGCAGATCGTGGAATTGGCCCTCAGGTTAAAAGGAAGCAGTATTCCTGACTTCTGGGGTTTAATAATGAAAGGTCAAAACAGTATATTGTATATCAAAGTTGAAAGATCGTTCCTCTCCCCTTGGCTTCCTCCTCCCCCTTGACTCCCAGGTTTCAGCTAATGTGATAAGGTGCTGTTGATAAACTATGGGGAGAATTTATCAATAGTTTCATTTCGGGTTGTCTGAAACAATAGATCTTCTTTACCTGAAGGGATAGGCACTGCAGATGGTCTAGTCCCATCTCAAGTCTGCAGCTGAACTTTCGTACGCGGCTGCTAAGGTACAACCACACTTGATTTTTTGTGTTTGGAACACAACAGTGTGAAAAACTTTTGGAGTGAAAGTTTGTCCTACTAACTGAACTAAGCTGCTTCCTGAAGTCAGGTGTAGGCCAGAGGAATTGATATGTGATAAGTAATAGTTTCTGGCTATTTCTAGAAACTATAATTTTTTTTTTTTGTAGTTTTAAGATGCTCCAAACAAGTAAGCTTTAGGTTGTACCAGTAGTGAGGATTGACTCTATTTATTTCCTCAACAATTAATTTGTGGACTAGCATGGACACCGGTCTTTGATTGCACCTTGGCTAACCGATTCCTTTTGGTATTGCTCAGTGTGTCAAATGGTGGAAAAATGAGAAGGCTTCCAGTTAAGGATTTTCAATTTTTGTGTTTTCAGTCGTCGTTGAATAATCTCACAAGGAACATTCTGGAGTTCAACTCAGACTTTTAGGGAAGCCTTTTCATGATATTTACCATTTCAGTGTTGATGAATATCGAGAGGTTTTTGTGGCAGAGTTTGGGAAATACGACTGTAGGGATTCTGTGATTCATGAATGTGGGACAAAGTCTGCACTCCCGTTTGAACATGCAGGTCAAAGTGGTAGTAAGCTTTATGGCCCACGGAGTGGGAATCAGGCTTGGGGGAGGAGGGCTGAGAAGTCTAAGGAAGCATGCCGCTCGAGGCATTTTTAGAGAAACTCAAGTATAGCGCTTAATGTCTTGGTCTAGGTATTTTATAAAGGGAGAATATTTTTGTAAGCTGTTCTACACTACCTGCTTGTTGGCCCCTTTCCTTGTACCTTTAAGTCGGGAGGCCGTTTGTAACCCCACTCCTGAAGCTAGAAGGGTGATTAAGTGTAGGCCACGGACACCTAACATCCCAGTAGAGACCACCAGGCAGGAAACAACGGTGGAGTTAACTGCGTTCCTGTATTTGAAGACTCTCACGTCAGACACTAATTACTGTTTCGAATCCTAACAAGACGTGGTCACCTATGGGCACATTTAGTTTTAATAATTCTCTAGATAGTGATCCCCAGAGTACCTTTAGGTCATTCTTTCACAGTATTTGTGCACCTGTGTCCCTGTGTGTATGTACAAGCACATGGTATATTTTATAAACAAATACACATATTGGGGAGGTACTAAAAACCCTGTGGTTAGGGGTGCGTGGACCAAAAATATTTAGAGACTTTCTCTAGATCATCACGGAAGTAGGTGGGTGCTCGCTTAACGATTAGTGATCCTTAAGTGCCAAGTCTTCAAATGAGAAGCTGTTGTAGCATTTTAAAGAGGGTTATCTCGTCTGATTTTAGCTTATCTGCTTAAGTCCTTTTTTGTAAAATTAAGAGCTCTTTTACAGCCAACAGAAACCCCAAATTAAATGTTCCATTAATTCAAAGTCAGTGGGCTCCAATGTGTTAAAATTGTGTACTGCTAGGTGTGGAAATCCACATTTTATGTTAGAAATTTTTTTAAGCGTCAGGGCTCTTATTACATTATTTGCATGCATGGTTGTAAAAGAACCGAGTTAATGTAGTTGCACATCAGTGATGTTATCTTTAGCCATTATGGGTTAGTCAGAAGTCTCCTGTATCTTTTCTCTCTGGTTCTGAGCAATCTCTAAATTTGTAGGAAGGAAAGATGACTGCAAATTGGACTTTATTTGAGAAGATCCTATAAATGGGCATAAACCTAAGATGATAGGATTTGCCAATCGCACTATAAACAGGCTTGGATACACCCTTCAGTCTTGATTTATGGCAGGTATTGTCCCCTCGAGTCAATAGACTAAATGGAATTGTATTTCCTATAAATTACACTGTGAGCCCTCGAGTTACCAACATACGTTCGTTCTTGATCTCCCAACAACTGGATGAGGTTGGCTGGGAGGTAGGTTAGTATTTTTTTATTCTTCGTGTTGTGGATGGGAAGCTGAGGTTCAGGGAGTTGAAGCAGTTTGCCCCATAGTCAAACAGCTAATAAATAGCTCATTCATAATATGAACTTGGGCCATTTTGGCCCCAGAACCCGAGCTCTTAACTATTGGTGTGTTGATGTGTGATCTACTGTGTTTCACATTGTTGGAGAGTGTAGCTAGCTTCTAATTTCTCATTGCTGGCTAGCCATCTTGGGTCATTTTCAGCTTCGAAGGCCTTTTGCTCTCCATGCTCACAAGGCATAGAAGTCTTACAACTAGGCTCCTTAGTTCAGGAGGCGTTTGGGGCTTAGGATAAAGAACACTACTAGTTGGACTTGGAAGAATGATCCCGAATGCAGGCCTGAACCAGCCTCCAGTTTGATCCCTTGGACAACTTGCTTAGCCTCTCTGAGCCCACCACTCCGTATGTCAGACGGAATAAAAATAAGTGCTAAAACATGAAAACATCTAGCAAAGAATGGTTGGATTCCTGGGAGTTGAATACTGTCTATACCATGGAGGCAGATTGAGCAGGTCGTTTTCGTGGTTTCTTGAAAATTCGACGTCACTAATTGTTGAGAGTTACTTGAAAGTCAGTGTTAGCCAACGGCTGCGAGCAATGTACTTGGGTTTTGAGATACAGTGGGAAGGAAAATGGGACTCCTCTTTAAAAGTGGAACGGCAGGTAACCCAGGTGTTGCATGTTAAATTCACAGCCTTGCCAGAGCTGGGTCCTTACCACACTAAGTACCTTTTGGAGCTATTTTCTCTGGGGTAGGACGCAAAAGAGGGGATCCCTTCAGCTCCTCCATCTGGAGAGATGGGACTACACTCCCAAGTGGGTGTAGCCAGGCAGCCTGGTGGGGCGCATGGTGGTGTGCATTATCTCGTTTAATCCTTGCCTCTGCTGTGTAAAGTAAGTTGACTGTTCCCAGGGTGTGCAGTCCTTTGAGCCATTTGTATTTGGCCAAACTTTTGTTTCAAAACGGTGGTTTTCAAACAGAACTCCGTGGTTCTCAATCTCTTCCTAATCTAGAATAGTGTAAGTGCTTCCTTGACTGCAGCGAAAAGCAGCCCTTTCTTCAATTCATCAGTTAGGGTTCCAGCTCCATGTGGGGTCACCTGATGCTGCATCTGCTCCAATCATGAGTAATGTAGTTCTTCTAGTCCTAAATGAGTCAGTGACCATGTGTTCTTTATAGTTTCAACTCCAGTCCCTTTTTCTGTGTGAAGATCCCGTCGTGGACTCGCTCACTGCTGGGTCGCATAGCATGACTGCAGACTTCGATGAAGTAGGTTCTCAGCCAGCAGAGCTTCTTGCTAATTGATTTTGAAAGAATATGGGAAACCAAGGGCCCCAAAAGAACCTCAAGAGACTTCTTGGCAGAATTCCTCTGGCCCTTTCAGAAATCTTGCATCTTAAAGTCCCCGTGTGGTTCAGGCTGGCTTGGAGTTGTGCATAGCGTGATCAGTTAGTCAGTGTGTTCCTCTAAGACGTTGGGAGCTAATTAAAACATGGGGGGAAGGTGGCCAGTCTATGTCAGAACAGGTATCCCTTGAGACGGTGGTTACAGTTAGAGTTAGGGACGGAGCGTGAGGTGATACTGAAGCGTTAGACACAAGCTCTCTTCTCCTAACTCCCAAATTCTTGCATTTCCCCCATTACCCTGTCCTGTATGTCTCCTGGGAGCCTTTCTTTTTTCTTTTTTAAGAATTATTTATTTTAAAGAGAGAGCATGCACGCGGGGTCGGGGAGGAGCAGAAGGAGAAGGAGAGGGTCTCAAGCAGACTCCACACTGAGCGTGGAGCCTGACGTGGGGGCCTGACCTCTGACCCTGAGATCACAACCTGAGCCAAAATGAAGAGGTGGACGCCTAACCTTCTGTGCCACTCAGGCACTTCTCCTGGAATCTTTTCTAATGGTTAGAATATGATTGGTCTTTTGTCCTGTATCTACCACATTTATTAACTACTTATGAGGTCCCTCTGTGTGCCGCCTACTCTGCCAGCCTCAGGATTCACAAACCGTCACCGTCTCTGCCCTCAAGGGGCTTCCAGCCTAGTGGCAGAGAGAAGTTAAAAAAAAAAAAAACATAGAAAACTGGGGGCTGGGACACCTGGGTGGCTCAGTGGTTGAGCCACTGCCTTTGGCTCAGGGCAGGATCCTGGGGTCCTGGGATCCAGTCCTGCATCAGGCTCCCCACAGGGAGCCTGCTTCTCCCTCTGCCTGTGTCTCTACCTCCCTCTCTGTGTCTCCATGAATAAATAAAATCTTAAAAAAAAAAAAAGAAAGAAAACCTGGGCCTGACACACACTAAAGGAAGGGAGCGGTGAAGTGGTGTCCCGGGAGCTATAGTGGACATGACGACTAACTTCCAGAGGCTTCCCAGGGGAAGGGACATGAGCTGCGTCTGCAGGATGAGTGGGGTTTGGTGAAGAAGGAGGGATAGAGAACTGCACAGTCTGGCTGGAGAGTCCGCTGTGCTGGGGTGGGATGCCTGCAGTGGATTCAGGAAGCGAGGCCGCATCATGTGGGGCTTTGGAGGCAGCAACCAGTGTAATTTGATGAATACGTTTATCAGCTGAACTGTGACTCGAGAGGGTAAAAACAGGGTGTTATTAATCATTAAGCCCAGACTATAAGCAGCTTGGGCAGTCTCCCCACTTTTATAGGCCATGTTAAAGTATTATCTCTTTGGATAAGGGCCCGGCCACCAGCAACGTGTCTGCTTCCTAGTAAGTGCGTCAAGGAGTTAGAACACCTTTTCCAGTTTGGAACCCAAACAGAGCTAAAAATGTTCTTCAGAACAGCTAGGTTGTTAATGATTTGTTTTGGTCCAGACAGTAATGACTTTCATGTTCTAAAGGTTTAGCATGGGAAGTTGGTTTTTAGTGTGACCTCCCAGGTGAGGGGCACTTGCATGGCATATGCAACAGCACAATTCAAATTCAAACATACCTTTTTCTTGTTGTTTTCCTTTTCCACCGTTTCTTGTTGTCCTTGCCATTTTTGCAGTGTCTGTTAAGTAGAATTAAAAAAAGAAAAAGCAGTTTAGTTCTAGGTTTGCATTTTGAGTCGAAGTGCCTCCTCGACATAACTTGCAGGGTGTGGGCTACCTAGATTTTTTTCTTTTTAATTGGTGCAAACACGTAATAAAGTGTAAAGAGGTCAGGAGATTTTGTGCACCTGTGAAATCCACACCTGGATCAAGAGAACATCTCTACCACCCCAGACACCTCCCTTCTGGGGCACTTAAAATCTGATTAAGAAATATGTCTGTGGAGCCAGGCCTCAAATTAGAAATGAGTTGTTTTCCCTCTCCTCTCCTTACTACTTTATTTTTGCTTCCCAAACATGCGGTAATGGTTACTTTCAACACGAAGCAAATTGTCGCCAGAAGAAACCGTTGCCTTTCAACTAGTTATGATTTAGTGGTTACTAATAGTGTACATCCCTGCCCAATTTGCTATGGCTTTCAGTCTTTGAGAGTGAGTAGTAAAATTTGAGTCATATCCCTGACTCACCAGCTTACTAAGGATTGCCTGGTGTTTGTTATTAGGCTGGAAAATTGGAATCTTGATCAGTTTTTCAAAAAAGATTGTGATAGTGCCAAATTTATCTAATCCCGCCCTTTTCGTTGAGCCTGGTTATGCCACTACAGTAGATTTTACAGATAAGAAGAAGAGACTAGTGTTGGACCTGTGTATATAGCTGAGACCTCACCTTGAGCACGTTCTCCCATCTCAAAAATCTCAACTCTCTGTTGCCCAAAGAGCAATTGGAATATTCACCCAAATTCCAGAACAATCAGTTGTGGAAACCCATTGAAACGGCAGAGAGCTGTGTGTCACTGTCTTTAAAGATTCTTGAATGCGGGGGTGAGAAGTCACGTCCTAAAGAGACTGTTAATAGTTGGGAATGTACTGAGGGAAGAGGGAAAGGAAAAAAATTCACTAGTGCTCGAAAAGGAGATTCACTCCTTGTTTTCCCTGTAGACGTAGCATTCTCATTTGGAACCCGATCTGGAACCAGACCCTGAATTAACTCTTTTTCTGAGAAGGACAGTATGTTCTGCTTAGCAAAACCTCTGTTGCCAAAGCAGTGGTGGGTTGTGAGGGGGAAGGTGGCAAGAATAATACCTCATATTTCAATGCCAGTGGGACTCCTTCCCCTGCCAATCCAATTTAGAGAGGATGGCAGCTCACTCAGTGCAGACCCAAGGGAGGTTAAAGCCGGGTTGGGTTACTGGAAAACTCGTCAGGAACCCATTTCCGATTGGAGAGGCCTCTACCCCAAAAAGGCATTCATTTCACTAGTAGACCCAGTCTTCATTTTTTAAAAGCTTCACGCATTAAACACAGGAAAATTCTATATGGCACTAAGCTGTGTGCATAAAGAGGGTTTCCACTGATTTCAGGCTCTGTCCTCTTACTGACAAGCTTTCCCAGTGGCACTGGACGACCTTAGACCCCTTGCTCAGCTGACCTGTTGCTCTGCTTCTGTGAAGTTCTGACCCAAAGCTGCAGGCACTTCCTATAGGTTTTCTGGGTGTCAGCACATGGGTGCATTTCTTCCCTGGCTTCTCATCACAAACCCGCAAGAGTAGACATTTGCTACTCTGGTCATCTCTGAGTCAAAGAGGTGTGGTCCAGAGAAATCAAACCACTTGCTCAAGGTCGTAGAGGCCAGGCATCGGCCCCTAACCCATTACCTCATCCCAGCGCACTGCTTTCTGATCCCAGGGTATCGCAATTGTTGGCATTCATGTCTGTCTGATTTTCCCTTTGGATGGGAAGCCCTTAAAGTTGGAAACTCTTGGACCAGAGCTTTAGAAGATGCTAATATTAATCTGTCCATAAGTATTTGCTGAGCACCTACTATATGCCCAGCATTGTTCTGGGCACTTGGAGATGCAGCTGTGAACCAGACAAAAATACCTACCATTATGCTGTAGCCAGTAGAAGGTGTGGACCTGATGGTGCTGGTGCTAAGGAGCAGGGCTGCTGCGTTGGTGCTGTGAACATTGTGCACTGACGGGCCTAGCAGGGAAGAGTGAGAGGGAGTGCTGGGAGGGCAGGGCACAGGTTGCTATTTTACATAAAATAGGGAAGGCCTTACTGATAAGGTGGTATCTGAGCAGAAACCTGAAGGAGGCCAGAGAAGCAGCCTAAGAAGTATGTTGGAAAAGAACATTCCATTCAAATAATTGAGTGAATTATTTGAATCCTTCCAGGCTCATTTCTCCCCAATGTCGTGATTGCAACTCACCGTACTTGGACACTGATACCATGTCAGCAAAACCTGGTTTCTGGCACTGGTTTCCCTGACCGCTTCTTTACTTAGTTTTCCTGGTCGTTGTGTGCCATAGGGCTCAGCAGCGCTTTGATGACCAGAGAATCCAGCTGGATTGGTTGGTTGGTTGGTTGGTTGGTTTCTCCTCTTCATTTTGGGGAGAACCGCAAATCAGAATAAACAGGCTGATAAGAAGACCTGATTTTTTTTTTTTTTTAAAGTCTTGATTTCTTTAAAGTCCCTAACTACAATGTGGACACCGAGCTGTGAAATGAGAGATGAGAATTGGTGTTTGGGATGATGCAGGCCTGGCCAGATGCTCAATATTTTGGTAGGAGGTACAGCGAGGCAAGCTGACGACCGGCCCTGGAGACGGAGAGGCTGTTCTTGCTGACGTTTAGATACCTGGAAAATCCAGTTAGCTGAAATGCCTATTCTTTACAAAATCTGAAATCATAGTACAAGACCTGTTATCATTCAGAGCCCGTGGCCTTTTCTCTTTATGGAGGCGCTAAGAGTAGGAGTGACATTTACCTGCCTCCTACCCTCCCTCAGAAAACACGGAATACTTGCTCTTTTTAAGGTGATGGCAGGTAGAGTTCCTGGTGTCAGGACCTAAGGATGGAGATTTCTCTGGTTCCACTTGCCTCCTCAGAGAGGGATGCAAATGTGCTTTCTCAGATGTATTTCCCCCGCAAAATTCTACTCCACCCATGCTCCCAGCCCAAGGAGGAAGACCTGCTCCATCCAAGCAGTTGGAAACTAGCTCTTCCCGTCCAGGTTGGATCGCCTTCTGTTGACTGTATAAAATTTGGCATTTCGAGGTTGGGTCCAAATCACTCAGCTATGATTCTCCATCATCTGAGAGTCCAAGCAAAACTACACAGGAGGCAGAAATCTCCACTTCTGGGTTGAAGAAAGACTTCCTCTCAAAGCTCCCAGGTAATTCTGGCCATTTGACTACAATTGGCAGGGTGAGGTGATGGGAAGAGGGTAAGAGAATGAAGAAAAAAGGGAAAAAACACTCTGAAAAGCTATTACAGGGCATTTCATGCAGAAGTGGAAACGTTATCCGAAGCCAACATTCACCAAAGGCACCATGGGACTTTTTGTGGGGTCAAATAAGTAGACTCTTAAACCCTCAGACCTCTTTTGTACATGCTGACCATCCGACACTGCCTAATTATTCTGGAATCACATATATATATTTTCCTAATGATGACAGGCCCACAGCCAGATTCCCTAATGTTAAATTTGGGAACCCAAGTAGAATAACCACGTTAATTTAAAACCTGGTATCATGGAAACAGATAGTGATTATAGCCTTGTGAGTCTGCTAATAATATTTATGGCAATAATCTGTGGCATCTCTCCCAGAAGATTTCTCAGATTCATCTGTGTGGATTAGGGTTCGTTCTTTTATCAGAATGCGGGCCGTGTTTCCCTGGCTCCGAAAGGTGTGTTTTTGCCCTCCTGTTTCCGTGAGGCAAGTCCTGCCTCCACTTCTTAATGAGTGTCCTTTTGTTTTTCTTCCTTCCTCCTACTCACGCTGAACTTGTCAACCTAGATAGGAAAACACTCCACTGTGTAGAACAAAATAAAAACAGTTCAGTGTGTGGTTGGACAAACTTATTTTTAAACTGAGTCATTTGGTCTAACGCTGCGTTAGGCGATAATTAAAATTCTGATAAAGCTAATTGAAACGGAGTTATTTGACTTTTTCATCGTTAGAAGGTTTTAGGGTGTTATTAAAGTGGAAAGATATTTCGGTATCTTGGGTACGACTTTGGCTTAATATAGTTTTTTTTTTTTTTTTTTGGTGAAAACTTTCCTTTCACTAGAAATTTATTTCAGGGGAACAAAACAGACTTGTGTTGCTGTGTGGGTGGATGGGTGGGTGGGTGTGTTACTGGGAGATTAGAATGGGTAGAGTTAGCCCCGAAAACATTACAGGGTAAGATTGAAGAAATGGTAAGAAAGGGGCAGCCCTGGTGGCCCAGCGGTTTAGCGCCGTCTTCAGCCCAGGGCCTGACCCTGGAGACCCGGGATCGAGTCCCACGTGGGGCTCCCTGCATGGAGCCTGCGTCTCTACCTCTCTCTCTCTCTCTCTCTCTCTCTCTGTGTGTTGCTCATGAATAAATAAATAAAATCTTAAAAAAATAAAATAAAAAGGGACAAAGTAGCGAAATTGAGCCTCACCTTAAGGAAAGGACAGGTGGTAGTAAAAATCCCACCTTTTTTTTTTTTAAGATTTTATTTATTCTTTAGAGAGGGGCAGAGACACAGGCGGGGGGGGGGCGCCCCCCCAGGCGGCCTCGGTCCCCGACCCCGGGGTCACGCCCTGAGCCGCAGGCAGCCCCCAACCGCGGAGCCTGCACGCCCCCCGCCGCCTCCGGTCTCCGCCCCCCCCCCCCCCCCCGCGGGCCTCGCCTTCCCCCTGCGCCCCGAGGTCGCCCCACCTGCTTCCCCTGGGGAGGCCACACCCCGCGGCGGGTGGCCGGTGCCTGGAGACCCGCGTTGCCCCCCCTCCAGCCTCTGCCCGGGAACCCCTCCCTGCCGCCTCCCCCGCCCTCGGCCTCGGCTCCACGGGGACAGACGGCGGCCGTGGTCCTGCCCCGACGTCACCCGGGGGTGCGGGCGGGAGCCACGCTGACCCGGGCGGCAGGCCGGCTCCATGCTCAGGGTGGTTTTTAAGGATCAGGATCACTTGGGATCCCAGGCTCCAGGGCCTCCCTTCCTGCTCCCCTCCCCCCCCCTCCCCGTCCTCAGCGCCTTCTCAGGAGCAAGGCCCCCGCGTCCTAAAGGGTTAGGGGCCAGGGCTGCTGCGGCCTCTTTCTGCTCCCTTTGGCGGAACAACAGCACCTTCCTTTCTTACCTTCCTCTACGATCCTTGTCCGGCTGAGGTTGCAGAGAAAGGCCGGTAATGAGGGACAGAGAGGACAGGTTGGGTCTTCAGGACAAGTGGGGGTTGCAGAGGCCTGATTGCTGAGAATCCAGGGGAAGCCCGGGAAGGGGGGAGAGGGGGTGACACGGGCTCTGGAGTCCGGGGTGTCCTGCTGGAGTGTGTGTGGCCCAGCTCTGCTGCCCGGTGCCCAGCGGCGATGCACTTCATCCTCTTCCAGTTCCATGCTCTGGAAGTGAGATCTAAGGGCTGAAGAGAGGCCCAGTCTTGTCTTGTTCTTTTCTTTTCTCTTTTCTTTTCTTTTCTTTTCTTTTCTTTTCTTTTCTTTTCTTTTCTTTTCTTTTCTTTTCTTTTCTTTTTTTTCTTTTCTCTTCTCTTCTCTTCTCTTCTCTTCTCTTCTCTTCTCTTCTCTTTTTTCTTTTCTTTTCTTTTCTTTTCTTTTCTTTCTTTTCTTTCTTTTCTTTCTTTTTTCTTTCTTTTCTTTTTTCGTTTTTTTTTAAAGATTTTATTTATTCATGTGAGACAGAGAGAGAGGCAGAAACAGAGGAAGAGGGAGAAGCAGGCCCCATGCAGGAGCCTGATGTGGGACTCCACTCCAGGACCTCAGGATCATGCCCTAGGCCAAAGGCAGCGCTAAACCTGTAGGCCACCCAGGGATCCCCGAGGCCCAGTCTTCAACTCCAGACTTCCACCTCTCAAAAACAGGGTTTGGGTGGCCTTTGTTGTTTCCTTTTGTTTTGTTTTTTTCAATCTAGGTTTGGCAGGAACCCTCCGGGCAGTAAGACTCGACCTGAAGAAGGGGCCTTCCTCCTGCATCTGTGTCTGTCCCCATGTTTTGCTGCAGGGGCATCCACGGGGTTGAGGGCCAGGCACCGCCAAAAAGGGTCCGGACCATGCTGCACTCTCTCCACCTGGACTCTGCTCACCTGGGAACTGCTGGTTTGCAGAAGTGCAAGTGGCCCTGAGTGTTTGGGTGAAGGTGACCCACCTCAGAGGCAGTTTGGGATCCTAAATGGGGTCGATGGCACCTGTGGGGGGGCGGGTAAACTAGGCCTGGGGGCAGGAGTAACCAACCACCCCGCAGGGGCAGGCCCTTGCTACCACCCCGCTGTGGGCGTGAATGGGAGCAAGTGTGTACGTGTGTATGCCTGGCTCCGGGGCTCGCTATAGGGGAAGTTCACAAGGGCCTGGAGTTGGCACATGGGCCTATTTTCTATCTGTTGTTCAGGTCTGTCTTTTTTTTTTTTTTTTAAGATTTTATTTTATTTAATCATGAGCGACACACACGGGGGGGAGGGGGCAGAGGGAGAAGCAGGCCCCATGCAGGGAGCCTGACGTGGGACTCGATCCCGGGTCTCCAGAATCAGGCCCTGAGCTGAAGGCGGCGCTAAACTGCTGGGCCACCCGGGCTGCCCTTTCATGTCTGTCTTGGGTGTTGAATTTGCTTCAGTGGTCTTCTTAGACGCCTTCTCGACGCCTTCTGACTCCAGTCTTACCTGAGGCAAAAGAGCATTTTCTTCCTCGCTGGCACCGAAATGTAGTTCTCCCCCGTGATCATCACAGGGAACCAGAGAGCTGCCCCTGGCCAAGCCACCTTTCCCTACAAGGGGTGGTTAGCGGCCAAGAGATGCTAACTGTGAATTGGTCCTTCGGTAAAGCTCTCAGGACATTTGCTCAGGGGTTGGCTGCTAAGGACTTCTCAACAGGGACAACTTAGCGCAGGAGACGCATGATGAACACATGTGACGTAAAACTTTGGCTCTCAATATAAGGTGATTTGGGGAGGGGATGCGTGGTGGTCTTTTCTTAGGTGTTTTCTCCCTTGTAAGGCCTATTGTCTGAAGTAGGTAAAATTCTTTTTCCAACGTATAAACTTAGGATGGGTCTAGGCCAGAAGAGTTTGACTGAAATAAAAAAATACAAACTTTTCTCCCATAGTGATGAGACAGTCACAAAACATCACTCTTTGTAAGAAATCTTGATGTTTAATTAAAAAAAAAAATGCTGGCAGCAAGCTGTGGATTCATTTTGCCTGGCTGTGCCAGTTTCCCAAATCTAGCTGAATGGAGATGATGTTTTGAGTATGCACTCCATGAAATAATTTAAATCACTGGAAATTTGTTCTTGTTGTTGTGTTTTGTTTCACTGTTGAGTTTCTGGATTCTTGGAACCTAGATCTGAATTTCTGCGGGGTGTTCATTGAAAAAAAAAATGAGTAAAATAAATCATTCAAAGGGAAAAGGAGGCGCAAACAGAACCCTGAGAACCTAAAGTTTTAATAACATTTTATGTTTACTTCGTAAACTCCACTACAAGTCATTTCTTCCTGACAGTTATTTTAGAGGCCAAAGAAATAAATTTGTCTTGTGCACAATTGCTATGAATTTTTTATAGAATCCACATTTTTTTTCCTCTTATTGTCATGGCTTTCTGGGGTCTCTTTCCAGCACCACACACACAGCCCTCTTCCTCAACCATGTTATCTCAAGGCAGACACAGAGAATTTGTATAAAATGAAAGCTTTCCCAATTGAAGGGTTAGAGGAAAAGAAGGAAACCACAAAAGCTGTCTCCTCATCCTGTAACAGAAGACTACAAGTAGTCACCTTATTCCTGGCCTTCTGGAAGGGCGCTCAGGGCCCATGGAAGCCTCTTGAGAATAAACCAATAATCCCTGGCGGTCAGCACTGCATTTATTCTGTTCTCCAGGCGTGAAGTCTGAAATTGCCCTCAAAAATATAGAATTTACCTATTTTTGCTTTTTAAAATCTCTTTCCAAATTTCTAATTTTTTTTTTAGAAAAATCATTTTGTTTGTTCAGTAATAGTTTTTATTTTGATTTTAATTCAAAGGTAAACCTAGCCCCCCGGTGCCTACAAAGTTCCCGAAGAACAAGGAAAAGCATGGCTTGTTCTGGAGCGGTATGTTCAGTAAAAGAAGTTAGGATCTGGAGAGATCTTACATATCAAAGGATCTAGAAGATCTCATGAAAGGAGGCTTTGAGGTTTGTAAAACTTTGTTGTAGCCAGTTTTGAGTCTATTTTAGCCAATCCAGGTACGTTCATTGTGTCTAAACCTCTTTTCCTTTTCTTTCTTTTTATGCATTTAATATCTGCTTTTATGAGCATCAGCCATGGTGCAGGATTCAGCTCAGCTCTAATGAGAAGACAAAGGTCATGAAGCCATAGTCCTAACCACCCGGAGTTTATAATCTGATGCAGAAAAGGGACTGGTAACATCTAACAGCAAGACAGAGTGTCTGGTGTCATGATGAAGACACAGAGTGAAATGTTTAATTTAGGGAAGCCTTCATAAGAAGAGCGGTGTTTTAATGAACCCATGATGGGTTAAGGGTGCCAGTAATGGACAGGGAATGATGTCGAGACCGTAGAGCGGAAGCTCAATGCCTAGAGCATTCCAAGGTACTTAGAGTTCAAACTGTGCACCAAGGCTAAAGCTTTGTCCTAAAAATTAAAAAAAAAAAAAAAAAAGGCAGTGTAGAAAGAGAGAAATGCACATAAACAAATGAACGAGGGTAAGTTTTCGCTCCGAGTTAACGCACAAAGGCCTCTGGGATGGAGAGGAAGAAACCTGAACTGGGTGGTCTGTGAGGGCTGGTTAGAAAGCATCACAAGATTCTGAATCTTGAAGCAGCAGAACTTTGCCCATGGAATTAAGAGGAAAGTACAAGTTCCCCTTATCCTTTCGACTTGTAAGGATACAACTTTTCTGGGGCTTCCTAAGGAAATTTTATTTCAAGATTCTGCAAGGTGCGAGTTCTCTTTTCTCTAAATTGAAGTGTGAGGATGCCAAGTTCTGTCTTTTCTCATCGATTTCTCTTGTTTCCTCTCTCACTGCTCTCATTTTCCTTCCCTTGGTAGGGCCCTGTCTCTTCTTTCTCCACCTGGGAGGAAGCACACAGGCTGTCTTACATGTCAGAGGAAACTCCCAGGCCATCTTCCCCTACATCTCTTCCCTTTTACTAAGCAAAAGCCCAGTGATCATAATCATGGGGGGACCCTTGCTTTCTGTGGCCTAGCGGGGGAACAGAGGGCCCAGGTTTGCACTGGGAGATAGGATGGTCCAAGTTGAGACCCTGAAGTCCGATTGCTCAGTTCTGCCCCTTGCTAGCTGTTTAATCTCAAATAAGTCATCGAGTCTGGGCCTCAATTGCCTCACCCATAAAATAGAAATAATACAGTCGCTACCCCATGATAGGGAGATGAGGTGCACCCTGGAGACCATTCAGTGCGGTGGCTGGAGTTGTAGTCAACATTTTAATAAATATTCGCTGTTTTTAGTATTTCGGCCAGCCCGTTAGCACCTTCTTGCTTCACAGGCTGCATGATTACAGCCTGTGCTGGTTTATTTCATGTATTCACTTGCCTGGACCATGGGGGACCCAAATATCTGGCTAAATATTTCTTGGTGCAGTGTAAGAGGGATTCTGGAAAAGATTAGCATTTGAATTGGTGGACTGCCTAAAGCAGATGGCCTTCATCAATGCGTGTGGGCATCATCCAATCGGGTAGGAGCCTCAGTGGAACAGAAAGGCTGAGGTAGGTTGAATTCTCCTTCTGCTGGATTGCATGAGTCGAGACATCAGTCTTCTCCTGCTCTCCGTGTTCCTGGTTCCCAGGCCCTCAGGCTGGAACAGGAATCTATACCATGGGCTCTCAGGCTAACGGGCCTTGGACCACACCACAGGATCCCCTGGGTCTCCAGCTCACAGGCTGCAGATTGTGGGACCTCTTAGCCTCCGTAACTGCGGGAGCCAATTCCTCAGAATACACTTCGGGATAGATAGCCTGTTGGCTCTGGTTCCCTGGAGAACCCGGACTTTCTAGTCAGTGTGGTTTGCAGTCAGCAACTTGAGCATCCTCTGGGAGCTAGTTGGGAATGCAGATTCCCAGTCCCCGCCCCTGTAGTTTTAGTAAGATCCCCAGGTGCTGCACGACACCAGAGTACACAGTCTCCTTGCTCCCCACGAAAACGCCAGGTTCTATCAATGCTCCATCAGCTAGGGGACCAGCCTCGGCCTCATACCACAGACTCTGAACAACTATCCTCTAAATAAGGACAGTTCCAGCAAAGACAGTGTTAACATAGATCCAGCTTCATTTCAGTCGGTACAGTTATTGGGAAATAAAATCGGGGGTTTTAAAGGCCTATCTTATTATGCTAAGAGGGATGAGGACTGGAGGGATGGGTCCCTGCTCTGAGCGTACCTCCACACCACAGAGGAATAAGAAGTGGAGGGGAAGAAAGATCTTGTAGCCAGAGGCAGTATTCTTTACCTGTTCTTTTTTTTTTTTTTTTTTTAAGATTTTATTTATTTATTCATGAGAGACACACAGAGAGAGGCAGAGACACAGACAGAGGGAGAAGCAGGCTCCCTGCGGGAAGCCGGATATAGGACTCCATCCTGGAACTCCCGGATCACTCCCTGAGCCAAAGGCAGACACTCAACTGCTGAGCCCCCCAGGTGCCTCTTTACCTTGTTCTTAAAAAAGGGCAATCTAGGGATCCCTGGGTGGCTCAGCGGTTTGGCGCCTGCCTTTGGCCCAGGACATGATCCTGGAGTCCCGGGATCGAGTCCCATGTCAGGCTCCCTGCAGGGACCCTGCTTCTCCCTCTGCCTCTCTTTCTCTCTCTCTCTATCATGAATAAATAAATAAAATCTAAAAAAAAAAAAAAAAAAAAGGGACAACCTAGGAGACAATTAGGAGAAGGCGGGAGAGAGTACCTGAAAGTCAAACATCTACTGAGAAAAGTTGACTAAATGAGATAAATAAGAAGTAACCACTAATAAAAGGTCTTTGAGCCAAGGGTTCCCACGCTGACCTGCTTTCCTATGGAGTTAAGTTTTCACCATGAAGAGGAAGAGTGGCGGGAATTTGAGAGGTATTTTTCTTAATGGGATTGGCTGGGATGAGAATGCAGACATAGGTCTGGAGAGTGCCTGTAGATAATGTACCCACACTTGAGTCTTAGCTACTCACCACCTATGCCTACCTTCTCTTCTCCTCAGTTTTCTGAAAGACTGAAAAAATATTACAATTTCTCAAATGTCCATATTTCCAGCCTGAGTCCCAAGAGATCCACTCAGGGGGACCAGGTAAACACTGAACAGATGTGATGGTAATCTACCAATATACTATTGGGCAAATAGCAGGACCAGATGAAGTTGTGCTCAATAAAGTTGAGTAAGAAGCAGGAAAAATGGGATTTCCTTACAAATCACTTAAAAAAAATGGAAAAGGAATGTGACATGTAAAAGAAAGCTGCATTATGTGCGTTAGAATAATAATTACTTCAGGAAATAAAAACAATAGACTAAATTTCCTCCATCCTCTCAAAGGACTGAAAGCCATGGTGAGTGGAAAGGAGAACTGGCATACTTAAGAAAGAAATTAAAGGGGAAAATATGATCGGTTTCAAAATGAAAAGTGCTTGAGAATCAAAAAGCAGAACAGAATCAACATAGAACAAAGATCAGAGATGGGGAGGGTGGGCAGGAGAAAAACCACACAAGGGCAGTGGAAAAATATCAGGCAATGAAAGACATTAACTGGGAGCTCACAGATGTGCGGACCCAACACAGGGATGATCTATGTACTGGAAGATGAAAAACTAGAATGAGCTGACACTAAATGATGCATCAACATCTTGTAAACATACCATTTTCCAAAATGAACAAATGGCAGAGGAATGCATGCAGGTTTTTATTATTTATGTAAAGCTTAAAAACGTTAACATTTCTATATGTATAACATGTTATGAGAATATAAAGCAATGGGTGAGAATGGTAAATTCCTAATTCAGAAGAGTGGCTACCTCGAGGGAGGGATGGAGGCATGGAATCTCCAATGTATTCAGTGAGTTTTACCTGGGTTATGTTTGATTTTTCTTTTTTCTTCCTTTTTTTTTTTTTTTTTTTTAGATAAGGTAGTGAGAGGATGGGTTTTCATTATATTATTACTTATGGCTCTTTTTTCTGTGCTGGTGAGGATAGGTCTTCTCAGAGCTTATAAATGAAGTATCAATTCTATTATTTCTGGAACTTAGTGGGCAATTAAAAACTTCATTTTGGGGAATTTCTTTATTCAGGATATTTTTCTTCCATTATATCCTAAAATTTTATGTTATGAAATATTTAATGGATACAACCAGGTTTAAAGGAAACCTTTTGAAGTTCTTATTTTTGTTGTATTAAACTTATGTTCTGATTTGTGAGGATGAGCATTTTAGGGATATTAAGTCTTTCCATCTAGGAAAATTTCATCTTTACATTCATTCATGTCTCCATTTCTTTACATATTCTTCTCATATGTTATTTTTCTTGTTAAATATATATCTAGGTCTTTTATACTCCATATCTCTACTGCATATGCGATAATTACATATATCATTTCTAACTCCATAATATAATATAAATGCTTTGACAAGTTACCTATTAGTCTTTTTTAAAAAATATTTTAGTTTTTAGTTTTTTTTTTTTTTTTTTCGAGAGAGAGAGAGAGAGAGAGAGAGAACAAGCGGGGGGAGGGGAAGAGGGCTCAGTCTCACAACCCTGAGATCATGACCTGAGCCGAAACCCAAGAGTTGGACACTCAGCTAACTGAGCCACTCAGGCACCCCAAGTTTTCCTATTAGTCTTGATAATTTTTAGTTATATGTCTTGGGATCTTTAAACATATAATATAAAATTTGCAAATAAACATAATTTATCTTTGCATATGTGTATAAATAGGTATATATATGTGTACACACACACACACAGGTTTTTTTTGCCTTTTTTTATTGCATTATTCAGGTCATCCAAAATAAATTTGAAAAAAATTATAATGATAAAAGGAATTGCTAATTTTATTCTGATTTTTTAAAAGATTTTATTTATTTATTCATGAGAGACACAGAGAGAGACAGAGACATAGGCAGAGGAAGAAGCTGGCTCCCCATGGGGAGCCTGATGTAGGACTTGATCCCAGGACCTTGGGATCATGACCTGAGCTGAAGGCAGGGCCACCCAGGTGCCCCGATTCTGATTTTAATGACAATGATTTTAAAATTTTTATCATTTATAAAATATTTATTATTTATTAAAACTTCTTTAATATATTTAGTTATGTTTCTTAAAAGAAATATAAGAATAAAAGAAAAATATGAAAGTATATTTAGATAAATTAAAGATGATACTGCGATCTTATTCAGAGTTTTTATTAGGAATTTTTTGTGATACTTATATAAATGTTTCTGCATCTATAGATATAGTATTTTTCTCTTTCTACAATAATTATAGTTTTCTAAAATATATCTACATGGTCATGCTATATTATTCTTTGTGACTGGATGTATTCAACATACTAATATTTTGAGAACATTTGCTTTCATAAGAATTTTTTTCCTTTTAGAATTATTAACTTGGGGTGTTCCTATTTTAGCTTTGTAGACATCTTGATAGTGTTCAATCATTTTTGGGAGTACAGAATATTTTGAATAAGATAAACAAAATAAGAATTGCAAATAGTTCCTCAAAATTCAAATTTGTTTGGTACCTGTGTTCAGAAAACAAAAGTTTTGACAAAGATACCACAAAATCTGATCATACTTGGTATCTGAGGTTTGGATGGTGAGTACCAAGAGCTCAAAAACCAAAGGATCTGTCGAAACTTTCTGAATATATTCAGCTTCTAGGTTGAATAGTAGAATTGAGACAGAGAGGAATACTTTCTAAATTTTTATTTGTTCTTTTGAAGGTTAGACTCTGAAGTAAGACTAACTCCGCCTAGACCCTTTCTAATGGTAGGTCATTCATGATATTCCAATTTCTTATTTGGTAAGGAAAAGAGAGAGAATGTTACTTTTTTTTCCTACATTTTTTTTTTGTATTATTTATATTCTCTATGTCCTTGCTTGTTTGTATCTGCTTGAACCATCAAATTCTGATGCAAAATTCTCCACTATGTCTGTGATTTTTATGATGGTTATACCTCTTTGTCAGAGTTTGGTTTTATGGGTTTTGCTGTTGTAGTTTGTGATGTACAGGAATTCATTAGCTATACTTATAGATGTTATAATATGCTTCTTTTCCCTGCTTAATGGCCTGAATCTTGAATTTTTCCTACCTGATTTTGATTCTGCCATTCTTGCTTTCTGTTAGCATGCATTTGCCTGGTGTAATTTTCCACATGCCTTATTTTCAAACTTTCTTTGTTCTGTTTTAGGTGTGTTTCTTGAATACAGCATTGAGCCGGTGTATCCATTAGGATAATTTGAGTTGCAAATAATGCTCACTGGCTTTAAAAAAAAAAATGCTCTTCTAAAGTTGCAGGATAGGTTTTGTTTCAAGCATGGTTTGTTATAGTGTTGCTGCTTGATTTCTCTCAGGTCTTTCAACTCTGTGTTCCTTTGTGTGTTGGGCTGCTTCTCTCATGGGAGCAAAATAGCCACAGAGGCCCCAGGCCTCCCATGCATTTCTCCCTCACAGTCCAGAAGAAGAGAGAGCTCTTCTTCTGAAAACCTTGGAAATCTTGAATTACATGTCAACCCCTAAAAAAAAGTCACTGTGACTGGTGCCATGCCCCATTGAGTCTGGGCCAGTGTTACTCATCCTTGAACCAATTGCTTTGGTAAGAAGATTAGTATTATGATAAATGGTCAGTTTGGGTGAATTAAGGGTCAAGCTTAAAACTGAAGTTTGAAATTCATTCCACCCAATGGGTGGAATTATTCAAGAGAACAGAGTAAGAAGCATAAGTATTGTAAAGAAGTTAGTAGAATTCTCACTACTACATAGTAATATAATTCTGTATCTTCAAAAACCAAATGAATTAACTGAGAAAACACCAGGAATAATTAAAAATAATAATATAGTTTTTATAATATTAATATTAATAATGGGGAAAAATCACTAGTTTTTCTATTACAATAGCCAAATATCACTGAAAAAATATTTCATTTATAAAAAGCAGAAAATATATTAGAACAAGTTGATTAAGAAACATATAATGTATAAAAGCATGAACTTAAACTGAGAGATTTAGGATGTTTCCAGCTGGGTAAACTCAATACTATAAAGATGTTGATTTGTTTCAAAATACTCTCTGAAATCACTGCAATCCTAATGAAAATCACAATCTAACTTGTCTTTCGGGTGTGTATTTGGGAAGGGAAGTTTGGTAATTGAGAAAAAAATATTTTAAAATCTAGTTGATAAAATTATTCATGCTAGACTAATCAAAAAATTAAAACAAAACAAAACAAAAAAACTGCAAGTGTAATGGGCCCATGTAGAAGAAGGAAGCCTTTTCTCAGCAGAAACCTAAAGCTACAGTAATTAAAAACAGTGAAGTACTGATAGAACAGAATAGAAAATCCCAGAAAAACCCAACATAATATAAAGGTGGCTTAGCACATTAATGGTGTGTGTGTGTGTGTGTGTGTGTGTGTGTGTATGTGTGTTTGTGTGTATAAAATTCAAGAGAGTACATGAGTTATTCAATATACAGTTAGACAATACTTAGTTATTTGGGAAAAAAGTGAGCCAAACCCTTATCTCACAGTTCATACTAAAGTCAATACCAGATAGAATTTAGCTATAACTTAAGGTAGAATAGGCCTTTTCATGAATGATAGGGGAAAAGCAATTAAGAAATATGACTGTGTAAATATTTAAATTTTTTTATGTGAAAACAAACATATTAGCAAATAGTTCCTTTCCTCCTGCTAAGGAAACTACAAAATCTGGACAAAATTTTAAGAGGAAAACAAAACAAAACAATTAAGGCACCAGAGAAGTCTAGGAAAAGAAGACAACCCAGAGAAGTCAGTTTTGCATTTGGTACTGCTTTTCCTTAGAGGCAACTGCCAATTTTGGAAGTTAGATGAGAGACTGAGAAGGTGAGCTGATCCTTTGAATGACTGTTGGATTTAGGGAAGGGAAAGGAGGTCAGTGCTGCCATGGAGGAATGCATTGGTAAGTTCACATGTTTTAGGCTAGGACTCCAAACCTAAGGGCTACAATCCATGAATAAGTGTGGGCCTGAAATCGATCTTCCCCAGAAGGGACTGAAGCCCAGCTGTTTCTCCTCCTCCTCCTCCTCCTCCTCCTCCTCCTCCTCCTCCCTCCTCCTCCTCCTCCTCCTCCTCCTCCTCCTCCTCCTCCTCCTCCTTCTTCTTCTTCTTCTTCTTCTTCTTCTTCTTCTTCTTCTTCTTCTTCTTCTTCTTCTAGATTTCTTCTTCTTCTAGATTTTATTTATTTATTCATGAGAGACACAGAGAGAGAGACATAGGCAGAGGGAGAAGCAGGCTCCATGCAGGGAGCCCGATGTGGGACTCAATCCCGGGACTCGGGATCATGCCCTGGGCCAAAGGCAGGTGCTAAACCACTGAGCTACCCAGGTGTCCCTGAAGCCCAGCTTCAAATCATATTATTTTGTGATTGAATTTAGAGAATTCAGGGATGCTATTATTTCTAGCCACTTGTCAGAAGCAAACAAAATCCTTTCTGAAGGAAGGTTACATCCTAGTCTCAAATTTTCTTTACCATTTTTCATATACAGTGTCTGACACTTGGTCAAGAAAAGATAGACATGTAAGGAATCAAGATAAGGGTACTGGAAAATCAAGAGAAGAAACAGACAGTATAAGAAACCTATCAGGAATCTTGAAAATGAAGTTTTCATACATGGATTTTAAAGTGAGTATGATTAATATATTAGAGATAATAAAATATGAGTTTTATAACTTTAATAGATAATAGTAAACTATGAAAAAATACAAAATGGAAATTCTAGAACAGAAAAAATATGTAACAAATTAGTAACCCAGTGGACAGGTTTTGTTTGTTTGTTTATTTAAAAAGATTATTTATTCATGAGAGACACAGAGACAGAGGCAGAGACATAGGGAGAGGAAGAAGCAGGCGCCCTGCAAGAAACCTGATGTGGGACTCAATTCCAGACCCCGGGATCTCACCCTGGACCCAAGGCAGACACTCAACCGCTGAGCCACCCAGGTGTCCTGTGGACAGGTTTATTATGAGGCTAGACACATTGAAGGGAGAACTAATGAGCTGGAAGTTAAATATGAAAAATATACAGAATAAATCACACAAATATGAAAAGATTAAAACAGAGAAAGAAAGACAGGGACACAGAGAACAATGTAAGAGACATAGGGGAACTAGTGAAAAGATCTAACCTATCTATTGACAGAGTCCACAAAAGGAAAAGAGAAAGATATTGGCGAGAAACAATGTTTGAGAAGACAATGGATGATAATTTTCTTAAAAATAAAAAAATCTATGAACACACATGATAAATAACACATTCTCCAGTAAACAGCAAAGGAACTTCTGCACCCATAGACTGATACAAAAGAAAATACTGACATGTACTATTCTGGGACAAGAAAATTATTCCAGATGAAAACTTAAAGATACAGGACAGATTTAAGAGCCTCAGAAATGATAAATATTTAATGTTGATATAAAACTGTAATAATATCTTCTAGGGCTAATGTATTACAAATAACATGTTAGGATAAAAACAGTTAAAGGGTTCTAAGTTTCTTGCATTTTCTAGGAAGAGGTAAATATACTCATTTATCTTAGACTACAATAACTCATCTATACATGTTGTAATCTCTAGTGTAACAAAGCATAGTAAGAGAATGCATGGCTACTGACTTAGTAGAAGGAGGAAATAGAACTATAAAAACAATTGACCAAAAGAAGGGACAGAGAAATAATACAGAACAGCTAGTACAGATAAAAAGCAGATGGAAAATGGTAGAACTAAACCCAATCATATAAATAATTACATTAAATGTAAATGAACTAAATATTGCAATTAAAAGACTAATATTATCAGATGTGTTTTTTTTTTTAAGATTTTATTTATCTATTCATGAGAGACACAGAGAGAGAGAGGTGACACAGGCAGAGGGAGAAGCAGGCTCCACGCAGGGGCCTGATGGTGGGACTCAATCCCGGGACCCCAGGATCACACCCTGGGTCGAAGGCAGGCACTAAACCTCTGAGCCACCCAGAAATCCCCCTCTACCGTAAGGTTTACAGTTTCCTTAATCAACCACAGATAACATGGTGGTGATGGTGGTTATGAACGCTGGCTCTGTAGAATTTTACTGGGCTCAAATTCTGTCTTCATATTGTGCATCCACTGCTTTCTCATTGTATGACCAAGGGCAGAGACTCTTAATCTCTCTTTGTCTTTCTCTCTTTTTAAACATAAAATGAAGGGATACCTGGGTGGCTCAGTGGTTGAGTGTCTGCTTTCGGCTCAGGCCATGATTCTGGGATCTGGGGATCAAGTGCTGCATCAGGCTCCCTGTGAGGCACAGGCTCCTCTATCTGTGTCTCTGCCTCTCTCTATGTCTCTCCTGAAAAAATAAATAAAATCTTTTATATATATATATGGAAAAATGATAGAAAGTGAAAATCATAGATTTGTGAGAATTAAATGAGTAATGAACATGAAATATGAGAACAGTGGCTGGAGCACAGTAAATACTTACCAAATAGCTGTTACTTTTATTATTATAATTATGACTTTTGTGTGGGATATTGTTTTGGTATCTAAATTAAATGCTACTTAGATAAGTCTAAGGATAAGAAGTCTAGTCTTTTTTTCTGGTCTTGCTCTGTCCTCAACTCTTTCCCATTATTATTGCTTTGTCATGGGTCTGGTCTTTCGGGCCTCAAATTGGCAAACTATGAAGAATGGAGTCCTTCCTATGTGTGGGTCCTCTGGTTGGGACTGGGAATATTCTCTAGTAAGACAGGGCTGTACCCTTGAAGGAGCTCTCAGACGTGTGAATAAAGGATTTCCATGCAGAAGGATATGACTAATAGGAAGAAGGGTGTATCCCAGCACGTAGGATGAAGAATGTGCTTTGGAAGCAGGAAAGGGGGATATTTTTTTGGCTGGGGAAGAAGAGGAAGGCTTCATAATACACTTGGAGGGAGAGGCTGGAGAGGTTGTTCTAGGCACCAAGAACAGCAGGCACAAAGAGGCAGAATGGCAGGGAAGTACAAGGCATGTTTGGTACAAGGGTGTGGCTAATTGCCCATTGTCCCAGGTATGTCAGGTGGACAGAATGGGACAGCATTTGTGAAAGCTGGAGAAGTAGACCAGAGTTGGGTTGTGACTGCTTTTCTGTGCAATTTAGAATTCTTCAGAATTATTTCAGAGGCAAATCTGGTATAGCAAGCCTCCACATGTAGTCACACTGAAGGTACAGTTGTGCTTTTTAGTTTATAAAAGAAATTCCAGTATGAGTGTTCCCTAAATGGCCAAAGAAGTATCGAAAGGAATTTAGGATCTAGAAAGAAAATCATTCTTTCCCAAACTAAATTATATATATTATGACCAACTAAATGTGAACTGGTACTTGTTCAACTGTTTAGTAATGGTTATACCGGCTATGACTATAATAACAGTGGTAAAGACAATAGCACGCATACTAATAGTACCACCGGCTAACACTTCTTGAAAACATTTCACGGGCCAGGAACTACTATGGAATCTCTTAATTCATGAGTATATTGACTATATAATCCTCATAGGACCTCTTTGGGGCAATGCTATTATTATGTATATCAGAAAACATATTGTAAACTAGGAAAAGCACCATGCCGATGATAGTAGTAGGTTGTATGGTTTTCTTTATGTGTGCCCTAGGCCTCACCTGCCTCTTATTTTCCTTACATGTTCATCTTTTCTCTAGTTTTATGCTATAGGCTGGAGGAAGAGACAAATAAGGGGTGGGGGTTGCAGAGAAACACGAAAGAGGAAGATCTTTAGAAACTATTACTCCCAAAGAATTGCAGTTGGAGTTTTGTTTTTAAAACTCATTTAGAGAGAAAAAATAAAGACAATGCTGTCATGTAAAATATTATCTCATTTTGCTATCATGTAAAATATTATCCCATCTTGCATAGCTGGAGATGACTGGCTCCTGAATTAGAGATTCTGGGGGCTACACTGGGTTTCAAGCAGCCTGGGAGTTTGTCTTCTGTATCTGTCTATCAAGTCAGACTCAACTCTAAGCCTCACAATATGAGATCATTCCCTCCCATTCACTACATTTGCACAAGATCAGTACCAACTCAAGAGTGTCGCTTACTCTCCATCTAGGAATATTCCCTGGTTGTGGGAAGGAGAGGGTAAACATTGGGGAATCTCAAAGTACCATCGGGAAGATGTCGATGGACAGCCGGTTAAGATAGGAATTAATTCCACAGGGAAATTATGTCGGAGTAATCAATTTAGAAATTTAAAACTTGGATTGAGATTCAAAAATTTGGTGAAAGAAACAAAAACAAACCCAAAAACTCTGGCAGAAGCACAGATCTGCTTAACGTTCTTTTCAATCCCTGACAATTGTGGGCCTAAGATTTTTGCGAAATGAGAGGAAAGAAATTATGTGCAATTTTCACATCGGAACTAGTCTCTTTTTGCCTATTCCTTTCCAAATTTTGGCTACTTAGCATGTCGGCCAAATCCAACAATGAACATCACTTTAGAACAATCTGAATGGGAAAACCACAGAGCCCCGCTTCTTTAAAATTATGCACGAACAAATCCAGAATAATCAGAGGAAGCATAAAACAGATTACGTTTTACCTAAAGTGGAATTTAAGACATGCCACAAGTAATTGATTCTCTTTCTAGGATAATTTAAGAACAAAGGCTTGTTTGACTTCTCCCTTTTCTTTTTTTTTAAGATTTTATTTAAGAGCAAGAGAGAGCTCGAGCAGGAGCAGACGCTCCGCTAAGCAGGGGGCCCAGGCGGGGCTTGAACCCAGGACCCTGATATTTTGACCTGAGCCAAAGTCAGACGCTTAACAACAGAGCTGCCCAGGTGCCCCTATTGGACTTCTTAAGCACAGTAGCAGGTCACCGTTCTGCAAAGCCAGGACCGTGATGGTCTTCTCTGATATAACCGATGTACTTTTAATTTTTGCCACCTTTGTGCTGCTTCCTCTATTTTTGTATCTGTTACTCTTTCTTGTGATTCCTCGTTTATATGCCTGTCTCCACTGTTAGGAGTTCCTTGAGAGTAGAAATCTGTTATTTACTCTTCAAAAAGGTATTCTCGATTTTTGCCACTGCATCGTGCGTGGGAAGCAGTGAGCCACTGTTTGTTGAGCTCATGAATGAAAGCATGCTTGCCGTGGTAAAGGCCACACATTCGTTAAGAGACATCAATAATTAAAAAAAAAAAAAAAAAAAAAAGAGCCATCAATAGTTACAAGTCTGAGATTTTGAGCTCTGCCATTAACTAAGTTATTTTGAACTCCTGAATTTATGTTTCTTCATTTGTAAAAGATGATTTTGAAAAATTCGTCCGGCGAACGTTCATTTCTAGAACAAGAGAGTCCTAGTGTTTTTTTTTTTATAAAGTTGAAGCATATGTTATCAATGAATAATTCAAGTTTTGACATCTGACCACCAGCTTCGGGAAACCAGGCTACCCTGTCCTCTCATCTCACTTTGCCAAAAATTTCAATTATACTCCATTCTGGTTTGTGTTGTCTCTTTTCTGCTGATTCCTCTGGGGAGAAAAGAGGTGAGTAAAACAGTCGTTGTATAGAGGATATTCGAGGTCAGAGAACTTTGTTCCTAGTGCTGGCTGCCAGGGGCTTCGCTTCTCTGGCCTCCGTTTTCCATGCCAGCCTCAAATAGCCTCCTAGGCCCTTCAGGGTGTTATAATTCATTCTACCACAATTTATGACAGGGAAGAAAAAAAAAAACAGTGGAAGAAGATGAATCAAGTTGGATTCTCTGAGGAGATTTTTGAACTGGAGGTTGGTCTTTGGGTAACATCTACTTATTTTTAAAATCGTTGAGAGTCTTGCAACTGTGTATGGGCCACAGGTCCTCTAGAAATTTTCCATGCTTTTGCAAAGCTTACATAATTGCTTATGTGGCAATTGCAAAATCAGCCCTTGACGTGAACATGGGCCAGAGAAGAACTGTCCTGCTCAGAATTTCAGGCTTTCCCTCCTGCAGAGATGGAAGGGGGAGAGGGGCTTTAGCAGGAACCTAGGAAGAGGGCGGAGTTTGTGTAACGGGTGGGAAAAATCATCGAAGGGTTTATAAACAGTTGCAGTGCATGGAGGCAACCACATTTGAGACTGGAAAAAAAGAAAAATACCGTAGAGCCCATCATTTGCCCTTATTTCAGCAGAGAGGGAGGTTGTCCGTCTTGTGTTTCGTTCCTTCTATGTTTTGGAGATTGATGTCAAAGTAAAAACAATGAGATGCTCACAGTATTTTCTTTCCTAATTTGTCAATTGAGAATCAACTACCCAGAAAAGCAGGAAGTGGACTGCGGATGAGTTTATTAAGATCCTCTCTTAGCTGTTATTTGAGAGAGGATTCCCCACCCTTCCTTAATTGTAAGAGAGCAAGAAAGGCCTGTGAGAAGTTTGTTACCAGAAATCAGTCTCTGGGGGGGAAGAGTTGGTGGTTTATGTTCTAAAATCCAAGGCCAGAGAGAGTGTCCTAAATCATTGCAAGCAACTTGTTGGAGGAGAAGGTATTAAGCTGTGAGAAGAGAGTCTGATGGGGGGTGGGGGGTGGGTTCAAAGCCAGCTACACAAACAGAAAGACCAATAAGGCCCCCCTCTCCCTCCAGGCTCCTGGATATTTCTCCCCCCAGGCATATCCTGTGCAGCCTCACTTGTGCAGGTTCAGGGCAGCCTGGCCCGTGTCAGACAATAGATTCGCAGGATAACAACAGGGCAGTTGCTCTGAGGCCTTGGCCTTTATCAGGATTAACTGTTACATCAATAAGCAAAACAGGGCGGCAGGGTTTTTCCATCGCTGGCCTTTGCTGTTCCTGGGTGCCAGATGGCATTTATATCCATGAAAACAAAATGCTGCAAGTTATAATGTTGACTAGGCACTGTTACTTCCACTTGATCACACTGTTTGGGGCTCTCTTTGATGTACAAAACACTCCTAAGATAATGAAATGCGTTGGCAGCTGGCTAATGGCTGGGAAAGTGCAAACCCGACACTGAACCCTTCCACGAGGCTATTCAACGGCAAGGTGGTGTGAGGCCCGGGCCCAGAGGGCGCAGGGAGGCTCGTTGCCAGGCAGGCCCGGGACTCCGGGGCAGCGGCAGACGAGGGGCCCGGGGTTTTGTCCCTTCAATAGAAGTGGTCTGTGCCTGCCGCAGAGGAGAAATAAATCCATCAAGGCCCAGCTCAGGCTTATTCTGAACTGGCTGCTGGAATTTGCATAAGAGCCTCTGGATCACCTCCCCTCCAAGTGGAGGTGATCGGAGGCTTGGTCTTTTTCGTGCTCCCCGAGGAGGGCCTCATCTTTATGCAAGGAGGGGAGGAAGAGGGTCTTAGGAATTAAATTTGACTTTGCTGCTGCTAATCTCCTCCCTGGCCCTATGCACTGGGAAAGTAGAGCATGCATAATGGGGGGAGGCCTTTGCATCCCCCCCATCCCTCTAGGCTACAGTCCACTCCCTGGAGGTTTGGCCGGTACTGGCCCCCGTGGGAGGTCCCCTGTGCCCCCCTCCACTTGTGCCCCACAGCCCCAGCTCCAAGACCCCCGGACTCGCTGGCCACCAAAAGTTCTGCCCCTGCCTCAACTTCCCCAGTCTGAGCAGAAACTCTCCGTTTAAAATGCCTCCCGATTCTCTACGTTGTGAGATTGTAAACTCCGGGCAGAAACTGCTTTGGACCAAAGGTCAGGTACCTCTGGGCCAGCCCCTGGACCACAGCCAGCCTGCCATCTGTTTCAAAGCTAAGAAGAGGTGTTTTTTTTTTTTTTTAAAGTGATTGAAAAAAAAATCAAAAGAATATTTTGCATCACACAATAATTCTAGGACATTCAAACGTGGATGTCCGAAAGTAGGGTTTCGTGGCACTGCCACTCGGGGCCATCCACGCCCGGCCTGGCTGGTCCTGCGGTACCATCGAGTCCTTGCTTCAGAGCCTTCATGATAGTCTGCAAAGCCTAAAATATTTGCCATCTGGCCCCTTGCAGAAACGTTCCTGAAACATTTGCAGATCACAGAGGAGGTCCGACTGCCCCTCTCAGGCCACTGCTGAAGTCCGGGGATGAGACGAGCTGGGTGGGAAGTTCTCCACCATCCGGTGTCTCCATCACCTTTACCTAGAAAAGTCATCGGTGCCAACGTCAGAGATGCTTTTCCTTCTCTCCTTGCTGAAAAAGGAGCCAGCTTTTGAAGTTCTTGCTAAAGCTCCCTTTCTGTGCTTTGGGTCCCCAGGGTCAACTCCAACGATGGTATTTGAACAAATGCCTTTGGTTCAAAATGTCCCAAAGGTGTCTGTTGGGCTGGAGTGGAAATCCAAGGGGAAACACTGAGGTTGGGGAGAGTCTGGTGATGATGCTGCTTCCCCTGGCATTTCGCCTTTCCAGACGTCCTCTGCCACCACGAGATCACAGTTCAAGACTGTGAGCTTATCTGAGCCAACAGAACTAGGTCTGCCCATCCCATAGCTGATGTCTGTGTGTCTGCTTGGAGCTCCGCCTTTGCTGTTTCAAACAGTGTGTTGTTGTTATTGTTGTTTAAAATCTTTGACCACATTTTCGTTTCCTCCTCATCCTGTTTGTGTGTGTGTGTGTGTGGGGGGGGGCCCTGGGTATGAGGTCTCTAACTTCATACCACTCCACTTCTTTCTGAACTCTGGCTTTCACGAGATTGTTGGCCACAGCCATTCTAGGTCTTTGTTCAACATGGAATCTTTCTTCTCCAAAGGTTACAGCAGTGGGGCTCTACATGAGAATAAACTATGGGTGATCGTTTCTTTCTTTGTATTTTTCTGTGTTTCCCATGGGGGAGCAGGTATTTCTTTTATATCAAAGAGAAAAAAAAAAGTAAAAGAAAAATCGTAGAAGTACCAGTATAGTGTTCATCTCTACTTACTGGTGAGTGTGTCTCAATTTCTTCCTTTCTTCCATCTCTTCTATTTCTTCTTCTTCTTCTCCTCCTCCTCCTCCTCCTCCTCCTTCTTCTTCTTCTTCTTCTTTTAATATTTTGTTTATTTATTCATGAGAGACAGAGAGAGAGGCAGAGGCATAGGCAGAGGGAGAAGCAGGCTCCATGCAGGGAGCCCAGTGTGCGACTCGATCCTGGAACCCTGGGATCACACCCTGAGCCAAAGACAGATGCTCAACTGCTGAGCCACCCAGGGGTCCCACTTCCATCTCTTCTTGAAGAGCATCCAGACAGTATTTAAATCCATGAAACTAGATAAATCAACTCAGCTCTTGTAAATTATGACTTCATCAAAAAATATGAGAGATAATGTCTGAGTGTGTGTGTGTGTGTGTGTGTATGTGTGTGTAAAACCCAACTAGACTTCTGGTTTCCAGGTCCAACTGTAAGGACAATAATAAAAAGATGAACAAACTGGAATAAAGACCTGAAATGACATTCATCGAATTATCAAGAGTAGTTCTCTCTGTAAGTAGATTTAAGGGGTAATGAGTGCTTTTACTTTATGCTACACTTGTTGGATCGTTTTACATTTTTAATTATGATGGTGTATTATATTGGTAATGATGAAAATACTTGAAAATAATGAAAAACTCCAATCCCACATATCTATTTCCACAGACCTTTGAATATCCATTGTCCTCACTACATCTGTTATTAATCAGCCCCTTCTTTACCCACCCACTCCTATGGCAAGAGACCCTGACTTTTAGATGCCTATATCACCCTTCATGGAACATTTGAAAAATGCTACTGTTCTAGTTCATCTGGGACGGGTAAAGGGAGTCAAACTTACTTTATGGTTTCAGATTTTTGGGTTATGCATAGAAAGAATTTTTTTGCTCCAATCTTTTACATGTAGGATGTTTTGACCCCACCATTATGTAATCAACACAAATTAAAGCTGACAGTTACAAGTGCACGTGGTAAGGTAAGTTATTAACTAGCTGCTTCGAGAAAGATAAATCTTCTTGACAAATTTATATCTGCAGTATTTGACTTGGGAAAAAATTTGACTTGATGAAAACAATGGTCATAGGAGAAAACTAAGAGCAGCAGAAGCTCTTTAATTGGTAAGATTTGATAAGGATAAAACAACTTGCAATTATAAGATTTACATTAACAAAAAACTTGGTCTCAGTGAACAGAATTTTTGATATGGAAATGATGATAATTAGAGAAATATTTTCATTATGCTATCTAGCAAATTGGTCAAGGGGAAATAACAATAGTTTAATTCTAGAATATTTCTCAAGGAAAATTCATCAGTGTTGGTAAAATTATGATATTAAAAATTGCTTGAATTGATAAAATCAGAGTGAAAAGGTTCTTGGGGCCAAATCAGTGAAGTGAAGATTATCCTTTTCTTTGGAGATCATGCTTTATTTTCTAAATGAGCTGCTTAGTATTCTGACACCATGTATGTAGGCAAGTGATCAATTCTCACAACTGGTCTGAAATGAACTTTTTTCATTTACTGAAATTTCATACTTGGGTCTATGTCTGGACTTTATTTCTTTTATGTGCTTACTTAATCTGCACTGTTTTTAATTATGGTAGATTTAAAGTAACCTTGATATCTAGTTAAGTAACCTTCTTTTGCCCCCCATTAGAGTGATTTTTTAAAAACATTTTCTTAGTTCTCTCACATTTACTCTTTCAGGGAACTTCAGTATCAGCTAGTTAAATAGACCAGATTTTAAATAAAAAGCTGGATGATTAAAAAAAAAAAAAAAAGCTGGGTGATTATAGACATTTTAGTTGTAATCTCCTACTTAATTTTTTAAATATCTTGGCTCAATTTTATTTATATTTATATCCATCTAATCTTTATACATCTATATCTGTACTTATATATGTAGATATCTGCGTGTATGTATTTATTTGGTTTTTAGCCTTTAAATTAATTGAATTTAATTATTTTATTTTTGTTTTCAGATTTTTTTCTTATTTTTGAGCCCTTAAAGATCCTTTGCTGTTCATTCCTTTTGAAGATAATTTCAGTTACTATATTATACTTTGTCCATTTTCTGCTTATTTCCGACAATGATAAGACCCAAGAGCCCTAGCGTTTCTGCAGCTCCAGCACACAAGATGATTTTGGCACCTATTTGGAAGCAAAATGGCAAGGGTTTATTTTTTTCCTGGAATTCAGTATATACTCTGAGTGTTGATGAAGAGCCAAGATGTTGAAGTGTCCTTGCTAGTGGGATTTCCCTGTACCTTCTTTCTCTTTCCCAAAGAATAAGAATCTATTATTTATCCTGCCCTTTGCCTTGTCCTCTAAATTCTTGGATGAAATTCAGAAGGAGCTTTTAAAGTCTACCTCCCCTTTGATGAGAATTGGTGATTTGAATTTGCATTGTAATACTCTCCCTAAGAGGAGAGCCTTAACCTTCACAATGCTATATTTTGTAAATTCAATACCAGATAATGGACAATTCTTTGAAATGCTGTCTCATTCATCTGCCACTCGTTTATAGTTTGTTTTGGGGGTCAGTCATGTGACCTTTGGGGTGTTTTTGTGTGTGTGTTTTTTGTTTTTTGTTTTTTTTGCAAAATACCTTTTTTATACATGTCCTATTCCATCAAGGAAAAAATTAGATCGATCTCTAATTCTATCTTTAGTGTATAAAATGATGCCTGGCACATCGCAGGCACCCAGTAAATATTGTTGATTGACTGACTTGCGTACCTTTATTTCCAAACACCACCTTTGAAGAATGCTAGGTCATCAGAATTAGCTATTCGTCTGCCCCAGAGGTCATTCCAGCATATCTGAAACAGATCTGACGTCCCCAAAGCTTCTGACTCCTCTTATTCCCAAACTTTGATCTCCGTGTCCTCCGTGTCCTCCTCAAAATGTTTAGGCTGAACCCACTTTTCTGTCATTTAAGAACTTCTTCCCTTGTCTCTCTTCTCCAATCCCATTCACATCCACGTGTAATTAGCCCCCAGATTCTTTCATCCTATTTCACAATGTCTCCATACCCATTCAGTTCTTCTGGTTCCCACCACCCTAGTTCCCACTCCCCTTGCTCCCCCTCGCTTGGCTGTTACAATTCCCCCCTAATTATTATCCCTTCCTTCAGGGACTCTCCCCACTCAGTCACTTCACCAAAATCCAGTTAACATTGCCTCTAGAACACTCATCCTTCCACAAGTCTGACCCCATCACTATGTGCCTGGGCTTTCTTGTTACCTATAGAATACAGCTGAAATGCTCTAACCTGCTTATATATCCTTCCAGAATGTGCAGGACCTCAATCACGATTTCCAGTTTAATTTGCTTCATGCCCTGAACCCTTTGCTCCTGCCAGGGTTGTGTCTTGTCTTTCCCTGGACGAATCCTGCCATCTCTTTGCTGCTGGTCTTTATCCCATCTCTCTGTGCTCTTTTCACTGGATGGCCCTCCATGGCCTCTCCTGTTCAGGCTTCCCCTGAGGTACCTTGCCCGCTTGTCTGCCAGCTGCACGAGGTCGTGTGACTGCCCCTCACTCTCCAGATCTCCCTCCAAAACCACTTCTCAGGGAAGCCTTCCACAGTCCCTTCTCTGGGAGCCTTCCCTGCTCCCATATTTTAGGTCACACTAAATGCCTTCAGCCCTGGTACTCACTAAAAGGTGCAGTGTGTAGTTATACACATATTTGGGGGGTCATCTGATAAAGACTGTCTCCCCCAGTTTATTCTAAACTCTGTGAATGAGGAGATCTGGCCTACCTTGTTCACCACTGGGTCCCCTGCAACCAGCACTGGAGCACACTAAATAATGAATGAATGCATCAATTTCTACAAAAGACTTGGCCATGCTCCTTACCCTATCTTCTCTCAGAAACCGCCCAAGACCCCATTTTGAATCTATCTCTCTCTTTCCTTTAATCCCTGAACACTTACATCTTCTCTCATAGGTGGTAGCTCCTAGGGAGTAGTCTTTTGTCATCTACACTATAGTTCCTCCTAGGAACCCAGGAGGATGATCTGGTTTACTTTTGATTTTGGCTCCATTCATGATCTCAGGATCCTGAGATCAAGCCCTGTGTAGGACTCCACCCCGCCCCCCATGTGAACATGGAGCCTGCTTAAAATTCTCTCTCTCCCCTTCCCTCTGCCCCACCACTCCCTCGCCTCCCCCCCACACACTTTCTCCCCTCCAAAATAGTTACTGTTTTTGTTTTACTCCTTTGTTCATAGGAGTAACAGAGGCTTGCAAAAGTTGAAATGGTTAAAATCTGAAATGTTTGGAGTATTATGTCATACTTCTAACACACCAGAGTTTTGGTCAGAAGCTCATCTAAACTAATGTACTCCGATACATTAGTTTAGCCTTAATTTTAACCAATCAATTCATAGATGTGCCAGGATGTTAGTTAGGGAGGCTGGGATAGGATAAGGGATGAGTTCAGTGGGAATTTATACCTACTGGTGGAAATCCATGCTCTAGTGCCGGTGTGCTAATAATATCTTCTTACATTCTTATTTGGTCTTCTTTTGCACACTTCACTCAGGAATCTCATTAATAAACTCTAGCAGATAATGATAATAAGGAAATAATGGTAAACTAATCTGTGTTTATCCTGTTATCTGCACCTTAGCTGAGGATATAAACCCACATGGAAAAATTTGGCCTTTGTCTATTTACATCTGTTACAAAAGTGCTTGACTTCACCAAGGCTGCAGGTTTATTGCTCTTAATTCTACTCACAACAAAATGAGTTGTCCTTCAACCTTGTTTTGCCAAGCATTTCATTTGGATTAATAAATGGTCTATTGCAAAGAAAACATCAAAAAGTGTTCAAAAAGTGATATAGCACAATTAGCTCTGGACTGCTGCAGAGGGCTTGGAGAGTTTCCGGGGGCATATATGTTAATTCGAAGTCACAGGAAAGAACATGGGAAGGAACAGGAAAAGCTGTGGTTATACCCTGTAATGGAGCTACCAAGGAGGAAGATATTAATAGCATCTTATAGGGGTGCATTCTGGGTATTTTTCTTATCTTGGCCATTGGAAAGGTGGGGAGAAGTGTAGTTTTAATAACAAAATCTACTCATTTTTCTTTCTCGCTTTTGAAGATTGTGAGAAAATTCCTAAGTGATATTTTTGGAAGAGTCAGGAAGGTATCATTCTGATCTCTGTGGGTACTCAGAGATGTAAATGACTCAATTTGGATAACTCAGCACCCAGTGTGTCTCTTAATTGTTCCTTTGATGAAAAGAGGACTTTCCTGAAAGATATGAGCCAGAAGGAAGAGAACCCCAGTTACAGGGCTCTGAAAGAAAAAGCTGAGGTCTTTGGGATTTCTGGTAACCTGCTCAGTTGGGGAGTCAATATCTATAGATTAGAGAGTCAGTGATATCACTGTCAGGTTCTGAGACTTTTGTAACTTGTATGTATTTGTCACTGTGGTCATTGCCTGTCCCCATTTTGACTGCCAGCAAAATGCTTGAAATGAAAGTCATTTCTGGACAATGTCTTAGATATGTTGAATTAAATCATTCACTCAACCAGTTTTTATGGAGTGCTTACTCTATGCCAGGGTCTCCTCCAGAACCTGAAAATACAGCAGTAGGCAGAGCAGACATCTGTGCCTTCACTGAGCTAACATTCTAGGGAAAAGACGACAATTAAAGAAGTAAATAAAATCTATAAAGTATTAGACACTGATAGGTGCTATGGAGGGGGAAAAAAAAGGAAAGAGGATAGAAGATATTGAAGTTGGGGGTTGCCATTTTAAATATGGTAGTCAAGAAATATTTAATTGAGAAGGTGACATATGTAAAGATCTGAAAGAGGAGACACAGCTAACTGTGGTTATCTGGGGGAAGGGTGTTCCAGGAAGAGGAATACAAAGTTTAAAGGTGATTTCTGAAACTAGTTTATTAAAGGATTTTATTGGCTCAATGTCTCTGAAAACTCAAGGGTTGAGGCTGGCCTCAGACGCAGCTTGATAAAGGGATTAGAAAAACATATGTGTGTGTATATATATATATATACACATATATATATATATTTTTTTTTTTTTTCCCTGTTCTCTCTATATGTTGGTTTCATTCTTACATAGTTTGGCCTTTTGTGGCTGTTGGAAAGCTATGGTGTTTCCAGTTCTGACATTCTTGTACTTCATCTCCATAGGAAGAGTAAAGGCCTTTGTCTCACTTTGTCTCAGTATTATCAGCAAAATTCTCATTTTGTCTCTTTTGGTCGGAGTGGGTCCCTGCCCATTTCAGAACCAATTATTGTGATCAGAGCAATTACTATGTACTGATTGCTTTATGTTTGTGTCTCTTGCTACAGCAGAATGGCACAGACTGAGAAAGTATGCATGTGCCTGGTTTTGTTCTGGTTTTTGGCTTTTGGGTTTTTTTGGGGTGAGGGGACATTCCCCTGAAGAAAATTGGGGAACCAAGAGAAGGATTAATGGGTTTGAGATAGCAGATGCAGCAAATTGTCCTTTATACCATGTCTTTTTTGCTTAAGTCAGATTCCTGTTAGAGCCATCACAAACTTGATGGGGAAAGTCATTTCATCTCTACTGAATCCAGTTTCTTTTGCTCTAAAATGAGGAGATTGGACTCATGAACTTTAAGGTCACATTGTAATTTATACTCTATGACCAAGTATATTTTCTGAAGTCTTAGATTAAAAATGTTATATTATACTATGATATTACAAATATAATCTGCTGAAGGAAGGTAAGAGGGAGTACTTAGCTTCTATTCTGGTGATTGCTATTTGGTGTAAGGGCCAGGATGAATCCTTGAGGCTAGACTCTAAAATGCAAGATTTTTAAAAGCTGGTATGATCAGTCTTAGATGCCTTTGTCCTGTGATTTACTGTTTCCTCTATTTGATGAGCTATAGGAAGAGAGAGACAAAGGAAGAGAGTGGATCAGGATTCTCTGCTGGGTCAATTTCTAGCCTGGGGTTGGATGACTCAGTTGAAAGTCCAGCTCACAGAGTGTATTTAACACCAATTTCTATATTTGAAACAGAGTGGAGAATCTATGCACCTTTCTATATTGGCCTCTGTGACATTAAGACCAAATGACATTAGAATAAGGATTGCCTTAAAGGTGGAAGACCCTGGGAATTCATTTCCTGGACTTTCAGGACTGCATAGTCCTTCTTTAGTGCTGGATTGAGGAGAGTGGCTGAAGGAAATGGCCTTTCCTATAGGCAGCATCTTGAGACTCTGATTCTCCCAATAATAAGAAGGGACTTCCATGAGTGTTTTGCCTGTGTTTCATATCAGAGTTCCACACTTTATATTTATGACTATGTGGGTCTGACAGCTGGCATTGCATAAGAGAAACAAGAATCTCCTCAAGCTTCCTGCATGATTCAGACAATACCTAAAATCCCTTCATGGATGGTTTCCATGTGTCAGGAATAATGCATTCAGGTAGCCAGACCTGTCTCTGTGAATACTCTCTTGGAAATTTCCATGCTCTTTAGTGCAGTGCACAAAGGCCACATCAGACCTAGAATTTCTCCCTTCTTCGATGACAGATTCAGGGATTTATGTTCTCTTGGCTTCCCCAAATCACGAAAAATCCCTATCCAGTCTCAAGAGGTTTTTACAGTCTGATGAAGGCCATTTTCCTTTCTTTTTTTTTTTTTTTCCCCATTTTCTTATGCTTTCTTTACTGAAGTATAAAGAACCCATTTGCTTTTCTCCCATCACCCTTTCTTTGAAGTTGTAAGGGCATACTTCATGAGGATGTGGCGTTCCTGAAACCCCTTCCCCACCCATCCGAAATACTCTCCTTATTGTGGATTTTACATGGTTGATTCACCACAATACTTGTCTCTGAAATATTTTCCTAAAATAAAATATATGTAATAATCTATTTCAGTGCACTGTCATCCACATATTGTTCCCATACTCCGAGTGTTATCATATGATCTCAGCCAATAAGAGCTGACCCAGCAAACTATACTATACGCGTTTGATCAGTGACACTGTTCTGCACTTCCTGAGTTGAGTGCGTCTGCAGTGTTTGTTGTTTCTTTCCCTGTGCTCTCTTTTTCTGCCATTTTTTGTGTTCTTTTCATGGCTTCCAGAAAAAGCAATAGTAGACTTGCTGCAAAGAAAGAAAGATACTTACAATGAGTATTAAAACATAAGTTTTAGCTAGAGAATGAGAAGACAAGCCATGGGACTGGGAGAAAATATTTGCAAGGTACATATTTGATAAAGGACTGTTGCTTAAAATGTGCAAAGAGGGGATCTCTGGGTGGCTTAGTGGTTTAGTGCCTGCCTTCGGCCCAGGGTGTGATCTTGGAGACCTGGGATCGAGTCCCACGTCGGGCTCCCTGCGTGGAGCTTGCTTCTCCCTCTGCCTGTGTCTCTGCCTCTCTGTGTGTGTGTGTGTGTGTCTGTGAATAATAATAAATAAATAAATCTTTAAAAAATGTGCAAAGAGCTCTTAAAACTCGACAGTAAAATAAACAACCTAATTTAAAAAATGGGCAAAACCCAAAAAGACACCACCCCGAAGAAGATAAACAGATGGTAAATACACATATGAAAGAATGCTCCTCATCATATGTCATTAGAAAATTGCAAATGAAAACAACAATGAGATAGCACCACATTCCTATATTCTAAGCCATTCTAGGCCGAGACATGGAACACCAACAACAGCAAATGCTGTGAGGACAAGGAACGATAGGATTGGTTGTTGGTGGAAATGCAAAGTGGTTCAGTCACTTTGGAAGACGGTTTGGCAGTTTCTTACAGAACTAAACATGCTCTTACCATATGATCCGGCACTTGCACTCCTTGGTATTTACCCACATGAGCTGAGAAGTTATGTCCACACAAAGCTTGCATGTGGGTATTTATAGAAGTTCTACTCATAATTGCCAAAACCTGTAAACAACCAAGATGTCCTTCGGTAGGTGAATGGATAAGTAAACTAGTATGCCCAAACAATAAAGTTTTATTCAGCACTAAAAAGAAATGAGCTGTCAAGCTATAGAAAGACATGGAGAAAACTTAAGTGCACATGCCTAAATGAAAAGTCAAACTGAAAAGGCTACATACTGTATGGTTCCAACTATAGGACATTCTGAAGGAAAAGGCAAAGTCATGGAAACAATAAAAAGATAGGGGTTGGCAGGAGGGAGGGATAAATAGAGCGCCAAGGATTTTGGGGAGTAGTGAAACCATTTTGGGTGATACTGGAATCGTGGATACATGTCATCTTATGTTTGTTCAAACCCATAGAATGTACACCGAGAGTGATCCCAATATAAACTACTGGCTTTGAGTGATAACGATGTCTCAGTGTAGGTCCATGGATTAGAGCAAAGGCACCATTCTCTAGGGACATGTTTATGGTGGAGGAGGCTGTGCCTGTGGCTGGGGGGAGGAGGGATGAGGGGATATGTGGAAAATCTCTGTACTTTGCACGCAAGTTTGCTTTGGCCCTCAAACTGCTCTAAAAATTAAGTCTTTAGAAAATACAAGTAGCATAGGTTTTTGAGGTGACCTTGCGTGGAAGTTCTTTGACATTATAAAAGACATCATCACCACATCCTGAGAAGACTAACATTCAGCTTCATAGAAGAGGGAGGCAAGAACCCTCGGTGGTGAGGCCCAACTCCAGTGGCCATGACGAGCCTTTGCCAAAGCCTCGCTGTAAGAACCGTGCCTTGTCAGCCTGTTCAGAGCTGTTGAGTTAGCAGGTAAGCTTTCCCGGCCCTGCCCTAGGCCTGTGCCTCTTCCACCAACAAGACCAAGGAAGGAAAGTGGAGAGGGATACTGCTCACTCTGAGTTTCTAAAAGGCCTTCCTGGGAGATGATCCCCCTCCCTTGTCAGAGCTGGATGGTATCAAGCCCAGCCTATCTGGGAGGACAGCTGGGTGCAGCTGAGACTGTGTTTACCAGTCCAGCTGCTGAAGCAGCAAGAGTCTCTCCCCTGCTGCTCCCCTGGCTGCCCCTTGCTGGCTGGACAAGGAGAAGGCTAGATTGAGTGACTTTGGCCAATAAGTATGCTAATGGCTGACATATAATGACAGCACCTATTGTGCCAGCCGGAACACTCCGTGTTTTACATGGATTGTCTCCATCCTCAAGATTAACAGCCAATAGCACTTCATATATACCAGGCATATTGTCCGAGCTTTAGATATATTACCCTGATCTAATCCTGATGAGAGGCTAATGAGGCGGTACCGTTACCTTTCCTGTTTTACAGGTGAGGAAACTAAGAGAAACTGAATGACTTGCCCAATGTCGCACAGCTGCAGGGTGGTATCATCGGTAATCAATCTGAAGGAAAGCATGAGTCCAGAACAGTGTGATAATCAGAGTTGTGCAGAGTTGGTCTGTTATCATTTTATTGATCCCTAAAATATTTTCTAAAAATAAAATGTATATGAAAATCCATTACGGGGCAACGTGAATACATGTCTTTCCCCCGCACCCCTGTGTTCTTAGTGTACCATATGTTCTGGGATAACGAGTGTTAGCATAACAGACCGTACCACATGCTCTTAATAACATGAGGGGATTGTATCCCTTGATTGTGATTGCTAGCATTAAAAAAAAATAGAAAAGAAAGCACAACGCGAATTTGGAGAAGTGGCAAGAGGGGTGGGGTTACTATCCAAAGACACTTGGTTGGTTACCATAATCTTGGAGAGTTTGCTTTTCCTAGAAACTAGCCTACAAGTTTGCAGGAACCTGATCTGGTCAGTCCCATGAGAGGTTTAGCCTCCCTGGAACGGACTCCTGGAGACTACAATAAAAATGAGAACACCAATTTATCAGTATGCAATGAGAATTATAATTGTCAGGGCACCAAACCCTTTCATCTCACCAGACCTCACAACATACCGTCCTTATTGATGTGCTGGACAGAAAGTCAAACTGTAATTAAGTTGTTAGATTAGTATAGGATCAGACTGAGGGAGTTTTTCTACAAAGCAAATATTTCAAGGTTATGAGAGCTGGGTGCATTCAACTCCATGGCACCGAGAGATCTCCCACCCAGGAGCAGCTAGCTTGAAGCTCTGTGTTCAAGTCTGAAATTGCCTTTGTGTCAGAGATGCACATTCTCTTTACGTCTTGTTACTTTGCTCTGCACAGCCTCGATCTGATAGTCCAAGATAGTGGAGTTTGTATTTCAGAAGGAAGCCAGAGAACAGGCTAGGGAAACAGCGAAGAGCACTCACACATGCTTCTCTTAAAACCAGCCCCTGGAAGATGCCACGTGGCACTTTTGCTCATACCCCATGGTCCAGTATTTAAGCTTATGGCTGCCCCACCTACAAAGAAGTCTGGAAGATGTAGTCTCTACCCTGCATGGCCAAATGATCTTCCAAAAATCAGAGTGTCCATCGGCGTGCAGGAAGTAGAGAGGGAATATCGGAATGAGAGGTGAGTAGACCCCAGCCCTCACCATGGGGGGAGAGCCAAGTGCTCCCCCACCTACAAACCTAGGTGCAGCTCATCCTGCTGCAACCGTGGAACATCATACAGCTGCAGTTGCAAGGTGAGGGCCCCAGCTGCCGGTCACTTTAGAGAGGGATCCGGGGACTTCCTTTGCCCAAACCCCTAAAGCTGGGAGAGGACAGTCCTGGTGGCCAGGTTCTTCTGTTCCTGGATTTTTTTTTTTTTTTATAGACTTTCTAAAAAGATTTATATTCCTGGAATTTTTTTCTTTGAAAGACAAAACCAAAATTAGATACATGACTAGGATTCCCATTAGTGAACTAAGTGTGATTTAAATCTATGTCTGCCTCGTCTTTCATATTTATCCCTCCTAGTTGTTTTGGTGCCATTTTAAGATTCATTCTTATTTGCTTTCTCCTTTGTCAGTTCTCTTTTCATGTTCTGATTGATCTAGTTTGGGACTTGTGGCCTCTAATGTTAGGCCTCCACTCCTCCCTCCCAAATCACATTCCACACAATTGTCAGAATGTTCCTTCTGAAGTACTAGAGCATTCTGGATAGTAGTCTTCATGGTCTGACCCAGGTTTTCCCTTCCAGCTGGGCCTCCTATCACTCCCCGACCTGTCCTCTAAGACTAACATTCCAAATGGCTTGCCATCCCCCAAACTCATCATTCCCATCTTTGCCCCATTGCACAGACTTTCCCTCTGTCTAGAGCACTCTTGAACCCAGATGGGACTCTTTTTCATCTCAATCCTAAAGTCAAGCTTCCCTATTCTGATTTCTCTTGACTCTTCTTTTTGGAATCATGGGACCCTAGACATACCTTGATTTTCATACAATAAATATACATATCAGCTCATGTAAGTTTTTTCTATCAACCAATTTAGTTTACATTGTGAACCCTCATTCTGCCTCTTATTGGATACCTACACTCAGATATAGCGGGATACTTCTCCTATCTCTTCTCTGGGCTTATGTCTAAACCCATGTGACTTACATGACTCATATAGACCCAAATTATTTGGGTTAGGGAATGTCTTCTTGGCCATGATCTATTCTTGCTAGCCTCCACTTGATGCCCATTATCTTCACCATTTCTTTGGCTGTCAGTACAGACAGGTGGCTATGACATCACTCATTCTCACCTTTCAAGGCAGATTTAACAAAATTTCCGGCTTTGATGTCCTTCCTAGATGCACAGAAATACACGTTCCCAGGCCACTGTGGGCAATAGGAAAGTTTAGGGTGCTAAGGCCTATCTCTCTCTGGATCACTCTCTGTAATGTGAGAACATTCTGTTAACTCAATGAGATAGCCTGAGCCCAATCCTCCCATATCTAGCATGCTGATACCTCTCTGATACCTGAACGCACCTCCAGGGCTCTACGAGAGACTGAAGCACAAGTTCCTCCATCACTGGAGCTCTGAATTTCACCTGGGAGTCCCGCCATCCCCTCTTTCCCTTCTTGTACACTCAGCTGCGTGGAGTTTTCCTGTTTGTTCCGACTCTTCTTTCTTCTTACCCTCTGAGGAAATGTGATTCAGTAGTTGGTGAGATGGGTGGAGGGTGGGAGGAGGCATGTGGGAAATCTAGCTCTAACCCCATCCTGTTGTCTCTGTGCCCTGACTTCCCTTGGGCCTAGGCTTCTGCAATTCAGAATGTTTACTGTGCTTTTTTGCTGTAATAGCCTTTTGGCATTGAATCCGGTAACGCTAAAATGGGCCAAAACCAAGGGGTTCCAAAGATGAGGTATTAATAACACAAAATATCATTATCCTACCATAATTGTATTTACCATATTTTTTTAAAAGATCATAATTTTTCTCCTTCACTAGACTTGAGCTTATAACTTTGCACTATATTACCTTCTAATTCAAGACATAACCCCAGATAAAGGGTGAAGGAAGGACCCTGATTTGGCCGAGCTTAGGTATCTACAAATAGGTGGAACCAGGGTTCAAAGTATAAATTAAATTGAGCAATAAAAAAAGGGATATGTGAGCTGTAATGTGTACCTTTTGCACAAAGATCAAGATATGTCTTAGAGTTCCATCAAGGCAGAGTGCTGGGGAGAGAGTAGGAACTTAGTGTCTGATGAATGAATTAAGGAATTACGTGGCTGATGCTAAGAGCTTTTATTGCTCCAGTGCTTGCTCTGTGTGGAGCCAGTCTTGTTAATGATCTTATAAGGAAGGCAGTATTTTTCTCATTTATCCTTGAGAAAAGCAACCAAGGATCAGAGAAGTAACCTCCTTTGTCCCAAATCAGACAGCTTGTGAGTAGCCAATACAGAATTCCTTTTTTTTGAAAGATTATTTATTTATTTATTTATTTGTGTGAGAGAGACAGAGACAGAGAGATCACAAGCAGGGGGAGGAGGCAGAGGGAGAGGGAGGCGCAGACTCCCTGCTGAGCGGGGAGCCCAGTGCAGTGCTTGATCCCAGGACCCTGAGATCATGACCTGAGCTGAAGGCAGATGTTTGACTGAGCCCTCCAGGTGCCCCACAAATACAGAATTCTGACTCAGGTCTGTTTGATCCCAAATCCTGAATGTTTTCCACAGTTATCCTATGTCATCGGTTGTATTGAACTTATGAGGTACTTCGAGATTAGAGTCCCAGGTGAGATAAATGTGTATGTGTAGATGCACATGCATGTATGATGAGGTCTCTTGCTTTCTAGGGAATTTGAGACATTTTACAACCACTAGAAAGGATCATTTAAATATACTCTCTGACTCTGCTATTCTTAGAAATTTGATGCTGTTATTCTGTGGTTATTTCTGTGAGCCTTATTGATCCATCTAATATTTACTGCCTTATCAATAAAAGCAGGATACAATGTTAGCATGTGACCCTTGGAGTCTTAAGATTTGCAGTTATGGTGTATTTCAGCCAGATGATGCATTTGCCATTCAAGTGATTTAGGCATCGGTGGAGAGGAAGAAAAAAATGTCTGTTGAGTTACACGGGGATAAACGTTTCCTTTTTGCACTGCCTGGCAAGATGGTGGCAGTATTTTTTACAAATAGGATATGCGATTGTGTGTATATTCCAAGCGCTTGTTTATATTTTTCCTTAGGGTTTGACTTTCTTAGATGTCTAAAACACTCTGGGGGGGGGGTGTGGTGGGGAGAGGGAATGCCATAAACTTTTACAAACAGACATTGTCCTTGTTTCCTAGGCAAATTCAATGCACCTTCTGTTGGGTAATTGGAATCCAAGAAGTAACATGGAGTGTTTTAGCCAACTGTGAATGAGCTGTATTTATAATGGAATGGCAGAGATTTGGAAATCCAAGCTATTCCATGTGAGAGAAAGTGATTAAAAAGACACAATGAGAGATCAGAGTGTGTTGACTCAGTTGTAGCATTTGGCATTCAACGCAGTAAACACAGGTAAATGTGAGTAAATATTTCCAGAAGAATGGCCTGCACCCCTTCTATTTCTGAGATAGGATCCCACTGCATTTTGCTGGCAAATGCATTCTCTTCTTTTAAGGGGTAAACTGCGTCATTTATTTTTTTTTTAAGATTTTACTTATTTATTCATGAGGGACACAGAGAGAGAGAGAGGCAGAGACACAGGCAGAGGGAGAAGCAGCCCCATGAATGAGGGGGTTGGGGAGCCTGATGTGGGACTCGATCCCAGGACCCCTGGGATCAGGACCTGAGCCAAAGGCAGACACTCAGCCACTGAGCCACCCATGCGTCCGAAACCGCACCATATAAAATGAGCTGTAAAAACAGTCCATCTCAGAGTGGTGTTATCTCCTTTTTTTCTTCCATTTTGGGTTAATTTGATAGAAAAGAGAGATTGGGGGAGTTGTAAGCCCCATATTACTTTTTTGTGTCTAAATAGCTTCTTTTACAAAAGGCCGTGTGTGTGTGTGTGTGTGTGTGTGTGTGTGTGTGTGTAAATGTGTCTTTAGAACGTCTGAGCTCCTGGGGCTTTGTAAATGCAGTACCTTCACAAGAGGTCAAGGATGGAGGGCAAAGGGCAAAGGCCATGTTGCTAGGACGGGACTGCTGGTTGGGCTGGCCGGGCAGTAAGAGGAAGAGAAAAACACAGCTGGTGATTTAAACAGCTCTGTAAGCTCTTCATTTCCTCTCATTCATTTTTAAAACACCATTTAACGAACATTTACTCATGTGAATATACAAATACACCCCTGCCCTCTCCTCTTCCCAGCCATTCATTCCAATTTACCATTTTAATTTATTTTATTTTTTAATGTTTTTTTTTTTAATTTTTATTTATTTATGATAGTCACAGAGAGAGAGAGAGAGAGAGAGAGGCAGAGACATAGGCAGAGGGAGAAGCAGGCTCCATGCACCAGGAGCCTGACGTGGGATTCGATCCCGGGTCTCCAGGATTGTGCCCTGGGCCAAAGGCAGGTGCCAAACTGCTGAGTCACCCAGGGATCCCTGCTGAGCCACCCAGGGATCCCCAATTTACCATTTTATTGGTGGCTTGTGGTATCTCTCAGAATTCCCAGGTCCCTTTTTCTTCCACGTGAGAACAGTGGTTTTCAATCATTTTGGAGTCATATACTTCTGTGATTTCTATGAATGGTATGATATGTCTCCTAAGAAAAACTCACAAGGCCTCGGAATGTTAGGAGTTCAGAGCTCCCCAGAAGTTCTTCAGTGGACTCTTGGTTAAGAATCATCACTGTCTCTGGTCTCCTTTATCCATGTATCTCTAATGCCATCCTACTGCTTCTTTTCCTTACAACATTTTTCACTTGCAACTTAGCCAATTGCTCTGTTTCTAACTTTGATCAAAGATGAGCCATTTCTTTTATGCCATAACATGGTGGACAAACGAGAACAGGCAGTGTGAGTTCCACCAGCCCCACCATCCCTTACTAGGAGTCTTCCTCCCATGTTATTCTGGAACAGGTGTCTATGGACTCTTCTTTCCACCTGGTGAGGATGAAACTGAAATCCAATAGTGGAAAATGATTATTGAGTTTTTCTAGGAATGGCGATAAGTTTGGTATGATACTATCGCTACGCCTTAATATGCACCCTCTCGGACTGAGGTATATATCAGTAAGACGGCATCCCCATCAGATGGAGTGTTTGGTGGTAGAGCTGAACGAAGCTAACTGGTTCCCACAGGAATCCTATCTCTGATTAGACAACAGGTCTAGAACTGATGGGAAAAGCTCAATGCCTGCGCTTCTCAAAAAAATATCATAAAAATATTGAAGATATTCAGGACTGTGTGTTTGGCTACTCTAATTTGGAAGAGTCTGATTTATGAAGCTAAACTCTTATTCCCAGAAACTGCTTTTCAATCGCCAATTATAAATGAAAAAGGAGTTCTTATGTAGGCAAAATATTGGCTCCCCAAGACTTCCCTCTCCTAACCTCCTGAACCTGCTACTATGTTACCTCACGCTGACCAGAGGGATTTTGTAGAGGTGATTAAGTTTAAGGACCTCAAAACAGGGAGATGATCCTGCTTGACCCAACCTAATTACCTGAATCCCTAGACTTGGAGAACCTTTCCAGGCTATTGTCGGAGAAGATATGTGATAACAGAAGCAGGGTCAGAGAGATGCCGTGTCACTGGCTCTGAAGGTGGAAGAAAGACAAAGGATGTGGGTGACATCTTGAAGCTGAAGCAGGAAGATGGATTCACCCCTAGAGCCCTAGAAAGGAGTCCAGCCTGGCTGACACCTTGACTTTAGTCCAATGAAACACTGTCAGACTTCTGACCTCCCGAACTAGACGATAATAAATGTGTGTGTTATTTCAACCTGCTAGGTTTATGGTAATCTGTTACAGCAACAATGGAGAATGAATACAGTTGTTATTCATTCAGTAGGGCAGTAGGGTGGCTCAGTGGTTTAGCGCTGCCTTCAGCCCAGGGTGTGATCCTGGAGACCCAGGATCAAGTCCCGCGTCGGGCTCCCTGCATGGAGCCTGCTTCTCTCTCTGCCTGTGTCTCTGCCTCTTTTTCTCTCTCTGTGTGTCTCTCATGAATAAATAAATAAAATCTTTAAAAAAAAAAAACGGGTAAAACAGTTTAAACATACATCATTAATATTACTATGCAAAAATTTTTAAGTTTTATATAATTCATGACCCGTGAAAAGGTGCCCATGGATCCTTCAAGGGTCCTTGGGTCCCAGAGGGAGAAATGCTGCTATATTTAAATATTTGACAAGATGTAAACTGGGAGACCATAGATTCTTTTCATCTGTGCTTTCGTTGGGTTTATTTGTAAATTCTTAATTCATTGCTTCAAATGTGTTGGTCTCATTTTACGAAACAGATATCTTTCTCTATGTGTTGAGCCACTTTCTCTTACATTGTTTAGATTTCTCATCTCTCAGCACTCAGGTTACCAACAGTAGCTTATAAATGATGCATCATGTCTTTTAGTAATGCCATCTACCATCGCCAGAAGCTGTGCATTAATTTTTTGCATAGTTCAAAATTGCCCTGTTTCGGATTAAAATAGCAGATTGGCTTATCTGCAGTGAGATTCTTTCATCTGATAAAAATATAGCTAGTTTTTCTTAGTAATGCCTTGAACTGTAACCATGTTATCTCTTAGAATATTTCATTTGTAGTATGTGGGGAAAATGTGCATCTCATTCAGACAATATATTTGTCTTCTTTCTTTTTAAGTTTATTGATAAATTTACTAGGAGAGAGAGAGAGAGAGAGAGAGAGAGAGAATATAATAGGTTAAGAAAGGATCTGGAGAGGTCATCTCTTTCTTTAGGCAGGGCTGTATCTGAATGATTCCGAACAGATAAGTATCTATCCTAGGGAATGGAAATGGAATTTCCTCCCTCAAGGGAGCCCTAAATGTATTTCAGTCAGCTCATTTGCATGAGTCATTTACATTGATTTCCATGAACCATTCCTCCGTCTCTATTCCTCATATAACCCTTGACTTAACAAAACCTTTCTCTCTTTCCCTCTCTCCTCCCCCTATTTATTATTCATTCAATTCATATTTGAAAACCTATTCTGAGAATGTCCTGTGCAAGGCATGATGAGAATCTCTGAGAAATAAAGTGCAGTCTTACCTCAAAGAATTTGCAATCTCCTGGAGAAGCCTGAGTGTGGGCCTAAGGAAAGGTTAGAGGACTCCTCAGAGATGTTTAGAAAGCATCATATGGTTGAGGTGCAAATGCAGGATACTAATCAGGTAAGTGTGGGCAGTGGGGAGAACAGACTGAGCTACTGTGGAGTACCTACTGGATGGGAAGGCCATTCTGAATGTAACCTTTTTTCTTTTTATCCTCAACAAACTTTTGAAAGAGAGACTTTCATCTCCCTTTATGTAATTAGAGAATATTGCACTCAGTTTTCCAATGGACTCTGATTTATCTGAGTCTAAATATTCATGCTTATTTCACTGGGCTACATTGCCTTTGATGCGCAATTATAGGAGGAAGGCTCTCAGTGGATTAAAATGTCCCCGGAGGATGTGGTGATTGCTAGATTAATTTATCAATCATCTACGATGTGCCAGGCGCTTGCTGGCTCTAATCTCCCACTTCAAGCCCGAGGAACCTGAAACATAGGTTAAGTACCTTGCCCCACGGTGCCTAGTAAGTCAATGGGAGAGTCAGGAGAGGAGCCCAAGGGGCTGGATTCCCCACACAGCGCTGCCCCCTGGGTGCTCCACTGGAGTTGGGAGATTCTATGTTGAGTGGGATGGAGGTCTTTTCATCTTATCAGAATAACATGGAAAGAAGCCAGTTCAGCAGCTGACACCACAAAGTGTGGTACCCGTTTTGACAGGGGAAGTAGAATGCTGGGAGGACAACAAGAAAGCGTTTCGAACCTAGACACCAGGAAGAGGAATGCTGTCTCTAGGCAATCAGTGCCAGGCCCAGACCTGGGGCATGAACAGAAGAGAGCCAGGTGAGCACAAGAGCACCTGCTCATGGCCGGGCCTTAACTCTGGGGCTGATTCAGAAACAAGCCAATTGCCTGTACGAGCCTCTTTCCCCAGATGTCCAGTTGGTTCACCCCTTAATTTCATTCAGGTCCTGGGCCACGTGTCGCCTGCTCGTTGAAGTCTTCCCAAACCCCCCTATGTAAAGTTATACCCTGCCCCCAACCTTCCTGATTTCTTTCCATGGTGTCTATTTTTTCCCCACCACATCTGTCTAACTTCCTACATTACTGCTTTTAATCACAGATTTCCTCCCACTAGAATATGTGTTCCGTGAAGCCACGGTGGTGGTGGTTGTTTTCCTGCTGTGTTCGCTGCTGTATTTCAAGATCCTAGAATGGTACTTATAAAATGGTGAGCTCTCAGTTAATGAATGTGAAGATCTGCAAGCATTCCCGATTTCATGGCCACCATCTCATGCGAATCAGAGATATTTTCACTCAGGTGCTCTCCTTGGAAACTTCCTGAGGACCTAATATGTCATGCTCTAGGCTGGCTCCTCTGGAAGCCACCAGTCACGTGGTAGGCAAGTCCTTTATCTCTCTATAGTCTGCAAATCCACACAATCCAATTTTGTGTGGAGTGGAGGATCTTAGTTTTGGTGTGGGCCCATCATTTCCATTTTCCTTTCCATTTTCTGCCTTTGCAGAGACTTGTTTCTAGGGCTCTCCACCTCATCAGGCCTCTGAAGCTCCTCCCTGGGATGTATTCCTGGGTCGTGATGCTTGTTACACAAAAACTGAACAATGCCCTTTCTAATTTTTCATCTGAAACGAGTAAGGCCTTTGGCTTTGGCTGAGTAAAATGTTTAAACCTAAAAGGTTACTATTAGAAATATTTGGCGGAGCAGAGCTACCAAATACACCCTATTTTGTCTAAATTTACAGCTTCTATTTATTTTTCAGATAATCTTTACAAATATGTACTGACAGTGCGTACTTCACCTGTCCTTTTATATCTGGGTAGAGGGATTGAAGCAGAGAACCCAAAGCCTGTGTGTAAAGAGCTCGTGACTGCAAAGGAAGCCACAGGTCTTAGAGACAAGAGTAATTCGCTTAATGAGAGAGAGAAAGAGGGTAATGGTGGGGCTGTGGGAGAGCTGAATATAATGAGTGTATTAGTTGCCTGACCAGGAACCTACATAACACTTTGCGAACTCGTTTACCTTTCCTATGTGGAGTATTCAAAGACATTTGAAATTTTGTTTCCCTGGTGATATACTACTGATGTGAAAATATTTTGGTTGTGGTTACTGTGTGACCTTTGGAAATAGTTTGTAGAATCACGGGTTAACTAGGCTAACTCCATCCATACGGTATCATTATGGTCATTATGGCAGCAGAGAATAGCATACTAGAAATCCAAACTGGAAAGAAAACTATGAGGTCACATTTGGTCCCCGCCTGGTGTGATCTGAGCTTCTGTACAGTGGTAGCCGTACCTAGAATAGCCTGAGAAGGCTGAGGTCAGAATAGCAACCTGTTTCCTGCTATGACTTCCCTGTTAACCTCACTCCAGTTCTTGGATACAAATCAAGCTTGATTTAGAATTTTCCCAGCTGTGGAGGCATGGAGTCAAAGCTCCTTTTAGGTGGTCTGTTCCTTGTTTCTCCACTATATATTTAGAAGAAAGCAGAAGATCCATTTATAAGTCTCTTAATGAACCAATTAGATGTTTTCCTTGGTATTTGAACAGACAATTCACATAAACTCCCAAAGGCCAAATACGTAATTCTGAACAAAACATTGAACAGTTTCAGGTTTCATAAACTGTTGAATTTGGAAATAATAGTTTCCATGTGTTTCCACTGATGAATCAACCTATAGTCATTTCATAGTTCCATTAAAGACATTTTTTTACTTTTCACAGTTTGGTTTTTCTATCACATATGTGTTTCTCCTCATCCCACACAAAATCTATTCCCCAACAGAACTCATGAATGAGAGAGAAGAGAGGACAAAGCAGTGAAATGTTGAGCAGAGAGTCAGTTGGGCCAACTCCCATGACTCTTCACACATGAAGGAATAACAAGGGTGGAGTACACACGTAGTAGGAGCAAATAGTGGCTGACTCATATAGGGACTCATGTTCCACACTGGGACCAGAAGGTCTTGGCAGACTGGTGAAGGTTTGTCTGCAAGTCTCTTCTGAGATCACTGGGATTCATAAACCACTCCCTCCGGGCATACAATAAATAATATGACAGTCAGCCACTCAACTTTTAATACTCTTCCTTTGACTCATGTGCCCCACTGCCTCATAAAGATCATTTCTTGAACTGTTTATAGTTCAGAAAAAGACATGTAAGAATACAAGATAGCTTCTAGGGTTACTCGATTCAATACATATGTGTGGAATACCCATTAGGTACTGGTCATGTTCTTTTTCTAGGAATTGGGAGGTATGGGGTCGGGTTCCTTGGAACTTACATTTTAGTGGTTGGATGGAGAGTGATACAGGCAGACATTCTGCAGGTAAACCAATAGACAAGTATGACGATTTCCAATGATTATGTTTTACCAATGAAATAGACCTGGGAGTTATGATTGAGGGTGACGAGGCTGAGGTCAGGGGAACATTCCAGGCAGAAGGAACAGAACATGCAAAAACAGAGTGGTAGACAATGGTCCAGCCTTTTTCATCAGCATCAAAGGGTTTCTGGGAATATTGGCAGAAGCTCTGAAATCACCAGGGGGCAGGGCCCTCCAGTCAGTTGGTATTTCAAATCCGGGGAAATATGAGGCCCTGGGCGTACACAATGGGGCCTAAGGACGAAGCGGGTCATGAAGCAGAATGGTAATATTCTTTGTGTCTTCTTTGCCGTTTAGCTACTTTATGTCCTCCCCTCAGCTTCAATACACTTCGAGAAAAATCTCATCTTTGGGGGCAGCTGGATACACACCGCCCAGAGAAATGATGAATAAAAGTGTATGAGAAACTCCCACAAGGAACCGTGAGAAGGAATCCTATAATTACACTGGGTTTAGATATAAATGCTACAGTATGAGCTTTAGTACAGTAAGCCATCAGTTCTCCACTGAGGTGGTCCTTCCTTATCCCAAAGGGGACACTTGGCAAAGTTTCAGGTAATTTTGATGGTCACAATTTAGGAGATGGAGCATCTCGAGAGCAGAGAGGCCAGGGATGCCACTAAACACGCCACAGTGCACGGGTCACTCCCCGCACCAAAGAATTGTCTGATCCTGCATTAAATGCTGAATCAAAACCCTTGTAGCTCTCTTACTAGCATGAGCTTAATCCTTCACACCAGGCTCCAGGGTTGTCAGGGTGCAGAGCAGGTTAGGAGTTTCTGGAGGCTGCTAATCTTCTTGTTCCGTTATTCCTAGCTCTACAGCTTACTGGATATGTGATGACGTGTGTGTAAAGGACCTGGGGCAAACTGTTTCATGTTCTGTGTCTTCATTTCCTTGTCTATAAAATGGAGACGATACAAGCCCCTCCCTCAAGTTATTTGAGGTCTGTCATACTGCGATCACTCAGTAAATGTTAGATGTTGGTTTTTTGGCTGTGGTAGCCTGGTTTTGGGGAATGTGATTGGCAAATATCAGAAGAGCAGGGTGGAGATGACTTGCATCAACATACCCTCTCCCACAAATTCAATGCCGCCCTCCCATGCTTAGCTGCTCCATGCCAGGCATTCTGCTGAGGACGTGGAGAAGGATGACAAATACAGAGAGGATAGACCCCTAAATGCTTTCTTCTTGGTGCAGCAGCATGATGACCCCCCAACAAAATTGGTAGATGCATTTGCCTTTCACTTGAAAATAGAACTGATGTTTTAAAGCCTCATTGAAGCATCTTGTCTGTCTGATATGTGCATGTGCCATTGCACCACTGGCCACTGAAGCTGACCTGTAAGCATTATTCAAACTGAATTTGGATTATCTTTGGTATCTGCTTGAAGGTTATTAGACACCTACTGGAGACAAATCTCTAAATGAGTATATCATCAGGGTTCTCCAGAAAAAAACAAAAAAAAAAAAAACCAAAAACCGAACCAACAGGATGTACGTATATCTATAGAAAGAGATTTATTTTAAGGAATTGGTTCAAGTGATCATAGGGGTTAGCAACTCTAAAATCTGCAAAGTGGGGCAGCCCTAGTGGCTCAGCAGTTTAGTGCCACCTTCGGCCTAGGGTGTGATCCTGGAGACCCAGGATTGAGTCCCACGTCAGGCTCCCTGCATGGAGCCTGCTTCTCCCTCTGCCTGTGTCTCTGCCTCTCTCTCTCTCTCTCTCTCTGTCTATCATGAATAAATAAATAAAATCTTTTAAAAGAATTAAAAAAAAATCCGCAAAGTGGGCTGGCAGCCTGAAGAACCTGGAAGAGCTAATGTTGCAGATGAAACGCAAAGGCCATCTGTTGGCCGAATTGCCTCTTGTTCAGAGGTCTGTCTTTTGTTCTATTTGGGCCTTCAACAGATTGGATGAGGCTCACCAACATTATGAAGAGCAATCTATTTTACTTAAAAGCCACCAATTTAAATGTTCATCTCATCCAAAGACACACTCACAGAACTATCTAGACTAGTGTTTGACCACATATTTGGGCATCATGGCCCAGGTAAGTTGACAGATTAACTATCACAGTGAGTGAGGAAGTGTGGCCTATTATTGGCAAAGGACAAATGTTTAAAACTGGTTTGGCTCCGAAGCAGTGGTGCCTCTAAAGTGTGCTTGTCAGAGGTCTACTTACGGTGACCAGCCAAGTGGTAAAACTTGTCTTTTAATTGCATGTGTTATCTGGCAGAGGAAACCATCACCACAAAGAGCAACAGCCTTCTCTTTCTAAAACAGTTGAGAGACTTTGGTTTTCTTACTGGAAGATCAAGATCCTACCCTTTTATTAAATTATTCGATGTGACATTTCCATCCCCCCCCTCCATGATTTTGCCATAGCTAGAAGGAATAAATCTTCTCCGTGTTTGGATGTTTATCTTAGACTCCTGCCATTTTTTCTGAAGCTCATTGATATGGATAAGTCAAAGCCCAATTGTCATATTTGAACCTCCTACACCCTTAGAATTGTTATTTAAGAGGTTCAGCTCTTCCTGGAAAATTGTCTGAGGAAATTGAGTAGAGATATGAAAAGTAAATTGTCATTTGTTTATAATCAAATTCATTCCTCTTTAATAAATTTTGTATTAGAAGCTGCCAAAGCTAGTCACAGCTTCCTGTTCTCCTGCAACCTAGATACAAAAGCATTTCATTCAACCACCCCTTCTAGTGACTGACTCCTTGCCAGGAACTCCCAGCATGCACTGCCATCTGTTCACCTCTTGGCTGCTTGAACCCACTCCCCTTTCTAAATTAATACTAAAATTTATTTTCCAAATGCCAGTCCTTTGGCTAGTCCCTCAGCTAACACCAACCTAATTCCAAGTATCAGGATCCAACCACTCTCCTCCAGGAGGAAACAACAGCAGCAAAGCAAGGAAACTAAGCCTGTCTAAATGTATGATCCAAATCAGCTGCTTAAAAAGAGTGCCGCAATCTTGACGTGGTTCCCAAACAGAATGTCTGAATCTAATTAGATTACTTGGTATCAGATTCAAACTAAAGGACCCTTTAGGAGCAAATTCTTTTTCTTCTCCCCTCTTCTTCAACTGCTGTTGGATCTTCCAAGAACTAGAGCCCTCAGCTCAAGTCTTTTGGGAAGGCAATTTCCCAGGTTAATAATTTTTTTCTTGATTTTTCTTACCATTTGGCCCCTGGGTAGAATTAGCCACTTATTGTTATCCTAGAGGTTTCTTATAAACGCTTCTTTGGAAATTAGGCTTCAAAGGTGAAGAATAAGATGAGTTTCAAGGATTTCAGGATGAGAGGAAAATAGAGAGGAAGCCCAGGTCTCCTCAAATACTTTCTCCTTTGGAGATGCTGTGCAGATAAAGGGGCAAGAGGAAAGCTGTGTGGTGACTCAAGGTGACCTTGAGAAAACCTAATGTGTTCATTTGCTCAGGCTGCCATAGCAAAGTACCAGTAACTGGTCGAATTACAGAGCAAAGATATATCATGTCACAGATCTGGAGGCTAGAAGTCCAGGATGAAGGTATCTTTGGGATTTGTTGCTTCTAAGGCCCATGAAGGAAGAATTTTTTCCCTTCCTGTTTCCTTGCTTCTGAGGATGTGCTGGCAATCTTTGGCACTCCTTGACTTGTAAAGATATCCCCCTGATTTCTGTCTTCATGTTTGCATGACTTCTCCCTGTATGCATGTCGGCCTCTGTGTCCAAGTCCCCCCACCTCTATTATAAGGACACAGCATTATTGGATTAAGGCCCACCATGATGGCCTCATTTAACTCAATCATCTGCAAAGATCTTATTTCTAAATAAGGTCATGTCACAGGTCCTGGAGTTGAGGACGTCAACATCTTTTGAGGAGAGATAACTCAACTCATCATACCCGGGATGGCTGGAGCTGGAAAAGCCCATTTTCTTCTTCTCTATCAAATTTGAATACAGAAGTTTCAGCCTGTTTAGTTGTATAGATTGCAGCATGAATGTTTTTTATTGCTTAGCATTACCATCAAAGCGTCAGCAGATAGGCTGCTCTTTCCTGCATGCCTTGCACTGAATTGTTTTCTTATATAAGATTTTTTTTATTACTTGGTTGCTGTTGGTATAATTTTCTCTAAGAGAATGACTTACATATGGTTTTGTTAAAAATTAACAAAATGTAACTTTCCATTTCTCCCGTGAGAAACTGACCCAACCTTATGGTACTTAGGAATGGGTCCAATGGGAATTGGTCCTCACTTTCTATCTATCCAGGATCCTTTCACTCACAGTGTCTCAACCTCCTTCCATGCACACATCCACACAATCCTGGAGTATACACACGCACACACACTCACACACACATTTAACTTGGACTTACACAAGTCTACCTAAACAAAGTATTGGTTTTAATTCCTCTTATGGGGGAGTACTCCCTTCAAGTTCCTCTTTTTATTTTTATTTTTTAAATTTTTTTTATTGCTTTCCCCTGGATGACTGTCTATGAGATGCCCAGCCAGCTGTATGCCAGCAGCAGAGTGGAAAGATAAACTGCTAACTGGTTTTCCACAGAGAAAGCCTACTTTATCTCAAGGAGCTGAACTGCCAGGTGGAGTTGAGTAAGCTTTGGGGGTTGCAATACAGTTGAGGCACAAAGTTTATCACCAACGTAAAACAACCAACCCAGTTCTGCTTTTTAATATGCTCTAAACTGATGGAACAGAGCAATGTAAACAAAGGTGAAGCAATAGTTTAGGAGGAAAAGGACTATGCTATATGGACAAATAATGAGTGACTGTTATTTTAGCTTATCTTTATGTGCAGAATATAATTTTATTTGCCCTCAGAGCTTGCAAGGCTGAGAAGTGAAAAATTATGGAAATCATATGGAAATTAATAAGAAAGGAATTGTTTATGGCCGGCCAGGTCATCTGATTCATGGACTTACAGACTTAGAAAGACCTTTTTGAGAGCAATGAGTTAACCTTCTTGCTTTCTTAGGTAAGGAACCCAAAAGTTGGGTAAATTAAATGTCATGAGGCTGTATGGGTTAATGTGAAGTTTAAGGACCTTGGGTTCAAGTCTCTAACTTTGTTAAGTAGAGCTCCTCATGTAGATGTTAGAGGTTGTTATGGGGACTAAACGAGAGATCTTTGTTTTAAGTTGGTAATGTGTTCTGAGTTACCTTCCCTCCTGTGACCAGTGTCACGGAACTAATTAGTCCTGGAGAAGGGAAGAGACATCATCTCTCAGTTTGTTGCTCCACTCTGTTCATGTTATCTCAGCCTTTGGAGGATGGGATTCCTGAAATCCCCAAATGAATGATCTCTATGGTTACACTAAAAAGAGGTTAAACTTCTTTTGGATAGTGGTTTGCGATGCTCTACCAACAACTTTTACCAGAGTTGCTAATAGTTAACCAAAGGGAGTGACTAGATGGAAATTTTCCAGGCCTCTCTAGAGCGTACCTTGCCAAAAACCGTGTGAGAGGCAGCCAAAGTCAGGACGAGAAGGGAGAGCCAGGGGCCTGCAAAACACACATGCGTGGTTTGAAAGTCTTGGCTCTCAGACAGACGGAGCTGTGAGACACCAGAGCTCTTTCTTCTTTTGTATATTTACAGATTCGGGATCTCATTTAGGATCCAGATTCAGAGGCTTGGACCAATTCTCAGGACTTTTCTCAGTGGTGCTTACTTCCTCAGTAAATTCATTAGTGACTTTCTGCAGCCTTACCTGAATCACAATCTCTATTTTAGCACCTTGACCTTACTGGCGGGGGGGGGGGGGGGGGGGGGCGTTGTGCACAGGGGGTTTTGGAAGGGAATGGAGACACGTGGAGTGGGGAGTAGTGGTGTTTCAACCTAAAGCACATTGCTGTTGGTGCTCTGGTGCCTAGTGTTTCTTCATCAAGACCGGAGAGGGGCGCCTGGGTGGCTCAGTAGGTTGAGAGTCTGCCTTGGGCTCAGGTCATGATCTTGGGGCCCTGGGATCAAGCCCCATGTCTTGCTCCCTGCTTAGCAGGGAGTCAGCTTCTCCCTCTCCCTCTCTGTCTCCCTCTGTTCCTCCCCACTGCTCTTGTTCTCTCTCTCTCCAAATAATAATAATAAACAAGACTGGAGATGAGAGAATGCTTAAATTAGATATGAAGGTAGAAGGAGAAACTAGCAAGCCTTACCTTCTCTCTGTAACACTAGCGAAGACATTATTTGTTGAGTGCCAGTGGTGGGCTGCAGAGCAAGCCACTGTTCACTTTTGCTGTCCAGTCCCATGGGTCAGTGAGGATCAGATGGAATTTCTATGTCTGGAAACTGTCCCTTTCTCAGGAAGGATCGGAATCTTGCCCCGTGCTGTTGTCAGAGTAAGGCCAGGAAATTTTTCTTGCCCGGTTTCAGAATGAGAGGTCAAAATGCACTAGGACACCACCCCAAGCTATCAAACAGTTAGAGCTGTCATGGCCACCAATGAATCCTGAAGGCATAGACCAGGCCGGAATTGTTCAGGGTTTCCTTGTGGAACAAAGGAGCAATGCAAGTGGCTAATTATGAAGATAGTTACCCTTGATTTCTATGACTCAACCCAACATTAGCTTGCTTGTTGGGCATATGATTTACTTATGGTACCCTGTTAAATTCCATCTTTTAGATGCAGACACTAAAAAAACAAACCAAGATCACTAAGGAAGCAAATGAGATGATGATTTCATTTGAATTTTTTAATTGTTCCTGTTCTAAAGTTATAGAGGAGTAATTTGAACTCTTTTATTGAAAACGAAGATACTAATATCTCCATTGTAAAGTTGTTGTGAGGATTAATAAGTCAAACATGCTTAGGACAGTACCCGTCAATAGTGACGGTTCAATAATATTCCATTTTTAGTATTATGAATATTACTATGTTTTGAGCTTGCTTTGAAATAGCTTCTCATTCTTTTTTATGATTTTTCATATATAAGGTGTATATATGTAATTTTGCATAAATACCTAGACATTATCTCACACAGGTACTTACCTGTTATTTAAAGTCTTATTTTTTTCCTTCATGTTTACGTTCAATGTCCCTTTCCTTTCTCCTTTGAATCCCCTCTGCACCCCTCTCCACCATGTAGCTGTTGTAAGGTATGTACTTACACATTTCCACCCTCGCTCATATGATCATCGTCTACACATTCCACATTTCTGCTTATCTGTGGGAGAGGTGTGGTTATGGCCCATCTTATGAGCATTGCATCATGCACATTTTCTGTGTCTTACTATTATTATTTTCACTTCAAGTGTTAACTGTATAGGAATTCTTCAAAAGTGACCTTTCTACTGTAACTCATTTTTGGAATGGCTGCATGATAATCCGTGGTGTGAGTGAGCTGTAATCTATGTAAACATTCTCGCTGATCCTCAGGTACTTTGATCCCTGTTCCCCTTTCCTTTTCTTGCTACTATAAACACTCTGACATTAAGTGGCCTTTTTACAAATGCCCTTGTGCACTGGTGATCTGAGAGGTGTCAAGGCAATTGCAGCATTGAATGGCACATATATGTTTAAAATTTTTTTTTTTTTTTTTTGTATATGCTGCTAAATGGCTGGTCACAGCAGTTTTAACCACTAAATCTTTCTCAGCGATACGTGACACCCATTTCTCCACATACCTGCCACCAATAGAGGTTACCGATCGTTTCAATTTTTACTAGTCTCACAGATATAAAAAGAGACATTCTTGTTACTTTAATTTGCATTTCCCTGAGTATGATTTATTGCAAACATATTTTCATTTGCTTGTTGGTCTTTTGGGTTTTGCTCCTCTGTGAATTTCCTATTCTAATTTTTATTCATTTTTCTATGAGTTCATTTGTCTATCTTTGTTGATTTGTTAAAAAAAAAGATTGTCATCTATTGGTACAAATATTTCTGAAACCTATCATTTGTCTACTGAACTTGTTATGGATCTTTCTTTTGCCAAACAAAGTTTTAAATTTCATATATGATAATGTCTATCTTTTCTTTATAGCTTCTACATTTGATTAAGAAATGCATTGGTCAAGACAGTTCTCCTCCACCTGCAGATTGTGCATACCACATGCATATAGTTTGCTGGGTTTTCTTGAAAGTATTTATTTTTTTTTTACGGTTACCTTTAATCCAAAAATCATTTATATTTGTAGATGGCATAAGAATGGGGTTAAATTTTTTTAAAAAATTCAGTTGAATCACGGTATCATAATCAGTTAAATACATATATAAATGTGTGTACACATATATGTTCATGTGTATGTGTATATAGATCTCCACATATATGTGTGTACATATATCCATATATGTAGGGTGTGTGTATACACATATACACATATGTATTATATACACATGTCTACACATCCATATATATGTGTACATAGAACCCTATAGCCGTATGTATGTATCTATATAATAATTGATTATATAGTTTCACTGACTTCTTCTACGACCTTCAGGCCTCATCACCATTTGACTCAGGAGCCAAGGAGAATTTGAATTAATTGCAGAAGACAAGAAAGCTATGTTGAAGTCCACATTGATGCCAAACCTTTCCCTTTCAAACATTTTGATCCTGTGACACCGTAACCCCACACTTTCTTCTCAAAATGAATCACTCTTTTCTCATGGATATTTCTCTTGTACTCATCACTATTACCAGTAGAGAAGTTTCTTCATGTACAGATGGATGTCTAAAGATCTCACACATCTCCTGCCTACTTACTTTTTCTAAGTAGCCAGAGAAGCAGCAGGCACCAAGTTGGGTTTGTCAGAGAGGAGAGGAAAGAGTTAATATATCCGTCTCTCTTTTTTTTCTTAATTTCTTTTACTCATATATCCTGTTTTGGCATCTGGGTACCCGAGACCTAATGTTACTTATAGTCCCATTAAAATTTGAATACCAGTTGTGGAGAATTTACCAGCAACAATTATGATAGTAAAATTTCAGCATTAACATCTAAGCTTTCAGAAAAGCACAATTAGAAACATTTCCGAATAATCCAGACTTGTTCTTCCAACTTGAGTTATATTTAGAGTCATGGGGGAAAAAAAAGCAAGACAGTTCAATGATTAATCTAAAATGTGACATGTGATCATGATTCCCCTTTATCCTAGGACAATGTCTCAAACTGGTAAGTGACTAAAGAGTGGTGGTTCTTTATGGGTTTTCCTTTTGGTGACCTTTACAAAGAGGCTAACGTAACAACCTAAGTCAGTTCATTTCTCCTTCCTCACTGCTCGAAGAGGTATTGGAGAAGTCTCATTTCTAACAAATCCAGTCCTGACTCAATGTCAAAAAATGTTAAGGAACAAGATTTTAAACAATAGGTTGCCTAACCCAAGAAAGAAAGGACTTTCTTTCTTTTCTTTTCTTTCTTTCTTTCTTTCTTTCTTTCTTTCTTTCTTCTTTCTTTCTTTCCTTCTTTCTTTTTTCTTTCTTCTTTCGATGTTCGCTGTGAAATTATATATTATATAAAGCATATCCTTCTGCCTTTCTTTTCTGTAAATAAGAAAATAGATTTTCTTCTCATCATCACAGAAACTTACAGAATCATAGGACCTTAGAATTGTCAGGGACATTATAAACCAGTCAATGTTAGAAATCAGCTTCTTTAAACTCTTGTGAAATGCTTTTTTTTTTTTTTTTTTTTTTTTAAAGCCGCCAGTTGATTTTTAAGGGGAAGGCCAGATTCTGTGAATGCCTGAACTCTGTTTCATGTCCTACTTCTGTGTTCCTCTGAACTTATTTAAATGGCTTTGCCTGGAGGACTTTCCAGGGGGTGGGGTTTTGTACTTGAAACACGTGTGAGAATCCACTTGTGCCCTGCATTCTCTAGGGAGGTGATTTCGGCAGGGGGATTTTTGCTTCAGGCAGGGAGGTTGTGTGAGTGCACTTTTTTTTTTTCTACTCGCACAGCTGGTAGTTCCCTACTGACTGGTGTTTGTTTCAAAGTCATGTGGCAAGGGGGGTTTCTGCCAATGTGTACTCATTACACATTCAAATATGACACCCTGACGCCCATTCACAGGATAACTTCAGTGTCGTTATTCAATTTTCCTGCCAGAAATAGGAAGTTTATTCCCAGAGTGAAAGTTGCTTTCTTTGCAAATGCAGGTTTTCATACTCAACAGGCATATTTTAGAATTATTGCCTTTCTTAATATTAAATTCATTTAATTATTTAATTTTTCCTTTTTTTTTTAGATGATTACTTGGATGATCATATCTGAAATATTTCTTAATCGGCAGCACATTTGTTAAAGAATACTTCATGGAACAAGGCAGGGAGGCTTAACACTACTTTATACATTACTATCCTAATATAAACTGACATGTTGTTATTCTTATTTGGGGGCCCCCTCCGGTGGAAGGTACACATCTCTGCTATATTGTATGTGGATAAGGCCACATGGTTTGCTTTGGCCAATGAACGGAGTGTGACAGTTACCATCAGAGGCTTCTAGAACCAATGTGGGGTCCACCACTCCACCACTCTTCCTTTTTCTTCTGCCGCATGAGTGGATGAGTTCCAAGTAGGGCAGCCCTGTCAGGTGGATCCTGCTATAAATACAAAGTAGATCAAAACCACAGTGGCCATGGAATATGGGTAAGAAATCAAGCTTTATTATGGTGAACCCCTGAGATCTGAGGGCCATTTGTTATTGCAACATAACCTAACTCATCCTGACCAAGACAGATGGCATACCGGAAGGACTGGAAAGAACTTAAGTTCAAATCCTGGGTCTGCCATTAAATAGACACAGAAACTTGGACATTTTTAAGGTACTGGTGACCTTTAGAACTTGAACCTCAGTTTCCTTGGGAATGGGTACAATAGCCATCACCTTCTAGATCCTACAGGCTTGTATGAAGCCAATATGGCAGCATTTATGCTACAGTGCATTGAAAAGGGTCCTGCCCTATACAAGGATAAAGGGCTGTTATAATTGGATTTTCTCTCTTTTAGTGAGTAGTATGCACCAACCTTTGGCTCTTTTCAAATTTCTAATAAATGTCTTGAAGTGTATCATTCTCATAAAGTTTTATAAGCAGTCAAACACAGATACTCACATACATTTTTCTGAGAATGGCACTTCTGACTGTAGAGGACCACACTTTTTAAGCATCCAGCTTGGAGAAGGATACAGGTGGAGTAGTGTAAAGGTATGTGGACACCTACCTGGCCAGGCCAATCAGCCTGATTATCTTTTTGGAGCGTCGTTCTGGCCAAACAACTTTCACTTTTTGACCGAATATTATAAATGATAGGGATGCCTATTATTTTATTTATCTTATTTGGAAGATTTAGGTGGTAGAAGACCATTAGCTTTCGAATCATGGAGACCTGGCATGTAGTTGCCCCTCAACAAATATTTATCGAATCTACAGACAAATCAGCTCAAATCTCATCAATAATTCTAGCTGTGTGACCTTGTGCAAGATACGTAACATTTCTGGGCTTCAGTTTGCTCACGTGCAACACACAAAACAATAATCTCTACCTTCATAGGGCTTTTAAAGAAAGGATTAATGAAGTGGTAGATGTAGAAGATCTCTCAGAGTGTTTTCTAAAGATTTCATAAGGGTGGAAGTTCATTAACTATGTTATTTCTGGAATGGGTGGCCAGCTTATAGGAAAAAAAGGAGTGGGCTTTTTTTGTTAGAGTAGGCTTTTGAGCTTTTTTGCAAGGTTCTATTCTGGATGTCTCTGAACAATATCAATTAGCATTTTGATAAGCCCACACTTTCTTTGCCACAGAAGGAATCCCATATGAGCGCACCTGTGGCAAGCATTTAAAATGCTTTTGAAAAAAAAAAATAAAATAAAATAAAATGCTTTTGACACACAAAAGTTTGAAAGGGGGCTCGGAAAAGCTTCCCTAACAAAAGGAACTGCACCACCTCCCTCCAATTGCCTGGTTTCTGGATTGCTTTTCCAACTCCTCTCAGCTATCCCATCTCTACCCCTCTGGGCCACCACCTGCCTCTTTAATCTCCTTGCAGGTCCTTGAAAGGCTGGCTTGCAGGTATTCCTTAACATCAAACTTAAGGCCTTTATACCAGCAGCAATAAGGGAGATGGCCAAGTTTTCAGTGATCTTCATCAACAAAGGGAGACAGGAGGGAACCTGTGCTACACCTGGTGTTCTGCTAGGTATTTCCCATTCATTTAATCCTTGTGAGGTAAGCGGCTTTGCTCATTTTTTTGCAATGATAATTTTAAAACAAGGACACTAAGATACAAAGAAGGTTCAGAAATTTGCCTGAAGTCACATCACCAGTAAGTGGTGGAGCTAGAACTGGAATGCAAATCTAACTCACACGCCCCGCCTCACCCTTCCCTGGCTGTTCCCTAAGCTCAGTGCATGACAGGACAAATCAACAGCTTGGCCCATCTGGAGAGAGCCTTTGGAGTCAGGGGTCCTAGTTCGCCCACTGATCATGTCATTTACTAATTATGTGACCTTGGGCAGGTTACTTATCATGTCTGAACCTCAAGTGTTTCATTAGTAAAAAAGAGATAAATTGCCTCTTTCAGGCAGTGTCCAGGAGAGGACTAGAGACAGAGGGAATCGAATGAGGGCCTGGCATAGAGGAGACATTCAGTGGGTGAAAGTCCTCATGTTATTATTATTGCCCTCAATAAACAGTCCCTGAATAGGATGATGAATTCTACAGAGCAGTACTTGAGAAGCGTCCAATGGGTGATACAGATAGCACCCGCACTTGGAAGGAGGTGTAGGGAGGATTGTTCCTTGCTTGAATAACGGCCAAGATGGAAGCGCAGACAGAGTCACTGTGGAGTCCATGATAGTGGCTCCTGGGCCTGCCCTGCTTTTCCTCAGCATCGTCTCTCTAGGACTGAGGACAAAAGGCTTGAGCAGAAAGCCACATTCAATCAAGGGTGTCGGATGAACTCAATGCTGTTCTTTAAGGGGTAGATTTTGAAGGGGCAGGATGGAGACCAGGGAGGAATGGAAAAGATGATTGAACAAGGTGGGATGGCCAGAAAACTTACAGTATTTACTGGTCTGGCAGGAACTGGGCTGAACTGGAAGGAAGTAAAACGACAGGGCTGGAGAAGAAGCAGTGGGCCAAGTAACGTGGGAAGTCACAGAAAATGGGAGCTTCAAATACAGCACTGCACCCGGTATCTACTGCTGCAGAGTTTGGAGAAAGGGCGAACTCAACAACCAGGCAACGAAGAGACCACTGGTTGTCCTTATAATTCCGTACTGACCTATCTGGTTGTTGGGAGGATGAAATGAGGTATTAGATGCAAAGAGCTTGGCTCAGTGCTGAGCCTGTCCTAGGGGCTATTATTATAGTATCAGATTATTATTTATAACTTTGCGGCATTCAGATCACATTGTGGGGGTAGGAGCAGCAGACCAGAGAGACAGCAGACAGAGATATTTAGGGAGACCCTGTAAGTACAGAGCAGTGCCCAGCCCCTCCAGGGACAGAGATGAAGCTTCCTCCTGCTTCTCAGAACACTGACACATATGTACGTCCCTCAGGGACCTTATTGCCAGGTGTGGAGTTAGCATCAGCATCATGGGTGCAGTATCACTAGCCAGTTTTGCAAGCCAATCTTGGGGACCCTTTCTCGGCACATGTCCCCAACCCAGTCAGTTCCCAGATGTCCTCCTGAGGGATAAAGGCGGGGAGCAGAGATCAAGGCCCGGCTTTTGTCCCAACAGGACTGAGTTACCTGAAGTGATTTTCTATGATCAATCTGAGATTATGAGATGGGACTAAAATTTACTTTGCTTTTTTTCCTGCTTCCAGCAGTGTGGGGTCTCTTGAGGAGGAACAGAGAAGTTGGAGACTAAATAAAGAGCAGTTTCAGAACAAATGTTCTCCGCATAGCTGAGTATTGCATTGGCAATTTTATGACCCACTATGCGAGCACTTAAACAACTATAACACAAGGTAGAAAGTGATAAACACAGAGTACATAAGTGCTGTGGGGATTCGGGGGAATTATTTCAGCTAATTTGGGAAAGGCTTTGTGAAAGTGATGGAGCTGGAGCTGTTTTTGTCTCCAACATCTGATTTTGAAAGATTTCAAGCATACGGAAAAATGGAAAGACTCATACAATGAACACCCGCATACCCTTCGATGAGATTCGATGTTTAGCAATATCTTGGAATATTTGTTTTCCCTCTATGTATGAGAATATATGCATACATGGATACGTGTATGTATAACATACATAGTATGTGATTTCGAGAAGCATTTGAGGGTAAGTTATGACTATCACGACACTCCATTCCTACATACTTCAGGATGCATCTCTTAAAAATAAAGGCCTATGTAACCCCAACATCCTATCACTGAGAAGAAAATGAGAACTAGTGAGTGATCTGGGGGTTGGAAGAAAGCTGGGGTTTGGGTTTTTGACGACCTATGACAGGGCCCCTTGGACAGAGGTCTCGGAGGGAGACCAAGCCCAGATGCAGTGACTTATTTGGATCCCTTCATTGGACAGGGAAAGTGCTCCTAGACCAGAGAGTTGCCACAAAGGCAGATTTGGAAAGATCTGTGACCAGAAGCCACATTTTCTGATCCCTTTTGCATTGTCCCCACGATTCTCTTCCTGCCACCGGGCTAAATTTAGAACCCGACACTCTTGGTTTCTACACAGGGGTACCTTTGACTCAGCCTCAGTTAGAAAAGCTTATTGGATGGCACCTTTATGTGTGGATTTCCAAGGTGTTGCCAATCTGAATCCCACCAGTTCTCCTGGAAGATCAAGGTTTAAACAGGTGGAGGAAGAGAAGTAGGAATGACGAGCTGCACACCCAGGGGGATTGCTGTGCTGTGCATCAGGACACTGAGTGCTGTCCTGCTTCGCCTTCTGATTAACAGCGTGACTTTACACAATGGTTCTCAGTAAGAGGTGGTTTTGTCTCCCAGGGAAGGTTTGGTTGTTCTGGAGATGTTTTTGGTTGTCACAGTTGTGAGGATGCTGGTGGCATCCAGTTGAAAGAGGCCAGGGATGCCCTTCGACATCCTGTGAGGCACAGGGAGGTCCCACAGGTCAGTAGTGCTGAAGTAAGACCCTCTGTTTTTGAAAATCACTCATTTTCTCAGGCCTTAATATCTTCCCTTTGAAAGGGGGACATCTAGGCTAGCTCAGTGGCTCTCGATCTTGAAGGTGTTTAAGAATTCCCCAAGATGCTTGTTAAATGAGGCAGTTTTCTGGCCCCGTCTTTAGGGACGCTGTACTTGGTCCACATGGCACACCTTGAGAAATGCTGCACTGGTCAGTTTCTAAGCTCTATCTCGGCCGTTCCATTTTCCAATTTTAAAAATGTGGATGAGCAACAAATGTACTTAGCGTTCCTGCCAAAGCACAGGATAAATATGGAAATAGGAAATGGCAATCCTCCTTAAAATCTCCTCACCTAGGTTGTTCTGGAACAACTGATGTGATGGAACAGCAGGAGACAACACATACACTTCTTTGAATTCAAGCTTTGACCCCCCCCCCCCCACCCAAGCATCTTCTTTTCAACAGAGGCTCTTTGTAGCATAGGCCTATGTTTATTTGTTTATTGTGGTGTTTGAATCATAGGTTATTTTAGGGAAAGGGCAGGATTGGGTGTGCTGCTACTGTTGGCAAAGCATGACTCCGAGTGTACTCATAGCCACCAATTACTGCACTTTTTCTTTGTGTCAGATACTTACGTGAAATCATTTAGCTTTCCCATTCCAAGGAAGAAATTACTGGTGTCATTTCTCAGATGAGGAGACTAAGGTTCACCGGCATTTGGTAACTTGCTTTGTTAATGAGTGGTAGAGTCCATTGATCAACCTAGGACTGTTTGATTCCCAAACTCATCCTCTGTCTTTATCACTTACTGCTTCTGGTGGGGACTAGGGTGACCCAGAGGGGCAGAGACAGGGAAGCACGAGGCCAGCGGGTGCAAACACCCTTGCACGTGGCCTGACCCCACACACCTCCATCAGCATGTTCTTAGGCTTGCTTTTGCTTGGGATTTATGTACTTACACTGGAGTGGGATGTTTATTTACGTCATCATTCCTTGAGGATCCAAACTTCTCCCCCAACATTAGTATCTTCAAGGAAGATGTTTTTAAACAAATGTTTGTTTTTTCTTTTATAGAGATGCACTTATTTTTCTAAAGCCTCACATCAGAAATACTGATTTAGAATATCTGGGAGAAAGGTTTGGGTAGTTTTTTTGGTTTGGTTTGGTCTATCAGTATCAAAAATTTCATTAGTGAGATCAGTATTCTTTCTTTTGGTTAAGATCTTTTCTCCAGAAGGCCTCAGGTCAAATGCACATGTTACCTGAACACAGTGACACACTGAGTCATTATGGCAGCCGACATGCTGGGAGGGGTGGGGTAAGAGAAAAAGAAACCTGCAATTGGTGAATGGATGTGAAGATACATTTGGGAGAAGTCTATCCATCCTACACATAGCATGGTGGTGAGACGGACTTCAGGTAGATTCTTCAATGGGAGGTGCAAGATAATTATTTAGGGCCCTTGGTACTGAGAAAATAGGATATGGATTTTGGAAAAGCTAAGGTAAATACTAAAGGGGTTGATTAGAGGGAGGTGCCACAAGTGAATTTCTGTTATTTTATTAAAGCAAGTTGATGGCAAAGACACTACAATGTATTTTAAAGGGACTTAACACAAAAAATATAATTATTACATTGACAGTTTATTAGATGCACTAAAAAAAAAAAAGGAATAGAAATTACAGCTGATAACATGGTTTTGCCACAAAAGGATAATGGCATGCTTCCCATGTTTTCTCATTGGAATGATCACACTTTTTGCAAAATAAGTGTGTGTTCACAGTTGCAATAGTGTACTTTTCAGCTGAAACAGTAAGTCCTGGGTTTTTGTGATTTTTCCTTCTAATCATCTAGAATCTTTTAACTGATAGTTCGTCTCTATCCTGGAAGATGGCACTTTGCCCATATCTCTAAAGTAGCATTTACCATGTTTTATTGCAATTTATCCACTATGCATTGCCTCACTCATGGTGCAGAAAGAAGTACCTAAGGAGCTGAAACTGTGTACCATTCATTTTTGTATATCTACTTGATGGCATGGAGAAAGTATTCTGTACACGTATCAAATAAAAAAAAATGAACAAATATATTTTCTTTCCATATAATCCAAGTCTTGCTTTCATTGACCATAAACTTATTAGAAATAGAAATAAAAATTATTTTCTGCTTGTATAGGAAGAGAATACTATTGATCTGCTGTCACTTTGAAATGAGGACATGGAGTAGGTGATTTACTAGGAGCAGTGATGGAGCAGGAGAGGCCAAACCCCACTTTTAACCCAGGTTTATTACAGTCAAACGTATTTCAGACTGGTACCTTGTACTGTTTTTATCGTTACTAGATCTTTAACTTTCATTTACCTCTATTTTTGAGTAATAAAGACAAAAGGTGTTAATTGTAGAAAACAGAACATATAGACATGTGTCTTTGGTCATAAGTATCAGAAACCACCAAGAGCTAATTTAGCCAAGAAAAGACAATTTGTTGAAAGGATATGAGGAAGCTTCCAGAATGGACAAGAGGCCAGAGAATCCGTTTAGAAATAGAACAAGTAGGAATTCATGTAGGTAGAAATTGATTGTGTAGTTCTGGTGCCACTATAGGATTGAATGGGATCTGACATTTTTCTCTGCCAGTGTAACTCAGCTAAAATGTCTTATTGGCTCATTGTGGCCAATGTGCAAGGTTCTTGGCTTATGCTGTTCAGGTGAGGGAAAGGATCTGGCTGAGGAACCTTGATTATTTTCCCATCAAGATACACACATGAAAAAAAAAAAAGATACCCACAGGAAGAAGAGGTGATTTTCCAAAAGGAAATCGGGGACACTAATGGAGGGCAGGAATGAATGCTGGTAGAGAAAAAAAAAGACAGTTATTTAAACCATAATCATGCCAGCACATGAAGATAGCAGCTGGGATTTTATGTTTCCTTTCTAGACTTCATTCTAATCATAATTATAAGATGAGGACCTTACTATATATAGTTTGATGTTTCACTTTTTCCCACCATTAACCATATTTCTAAAGCATTTTTTCTAATAGTGGCATAAAATTTCATCTTTTGGTTATTCTGTAATACATTGAACTACTCTCTATTTGGGCTGTCTTCAGCTTTCTGCTGCTGTAACACAAAGACAAAGTGATGTGGAACGATATGGGCTTTGATGTCCAGGAGAATTGAGTTTAAATTCCAGCTTTACCATTCTCTAGTCAGGTGCTCCTAGGTACGCCGTCACGCTTCTGAGTCTCCAGTTCCTTAGTACAAAGTGGGGGAACTAAGATACCTTACAAACTTGGGCAGGCCGAGTTTGAAGGGATTGTGGGCTACCCAAGTAGAGTTGGGAGAAGAGCTACAGACTGGAGGTACAGATTTTGCAAAAATCTGTTTTTAGGAGGTGGTTGAAGTCTGAAGAGGAGATGAAATCAGCCAGAAGGAGAAGGTAGAGAGTCAGAAAGACAGGGAGCCAAGGATTCAAAGTGACCTGGGGAACACTCCTATTTAGTGGAAGGGGGAGAGAGAGTGCAAAAGCCACATGATAAAGAACAGATGGTGGAAGGATGAAAGAAGAGGCATGGAAATAGTGTGGAGGAGCCAAAGAAATTGTTTTAGAAAGAGAACAGAGAGGAAATGGCCAGGGAGTCCCAGCAGAAAGAAGGAACAGTTGGGAGTCAAGAACAGAAGAAGAGGAGACCTGGATGTGGCCAAGTGGTGCACTAATGCAAGGCCTGGTTTGGCAACTGGGAGCTGGACCAATCTCCACGGAGTGGAGGGTCAGAAGCTTTAGAAGGATATACAACGATAGTCCAGTGTTTGTATAAAAAAACAAAAAAACATTTCTATCAACAAGGAAGAGGAAAGAATGGAGAGAAGTTATAGGAGATGAAGGGAGGATTTTTCTTTTTGAAGGGTGTAAGAGACTTCAAGTTTCTAGGCTGGTGGAAAGAAGACAGTCAAGAGGGAGGGGATTCAGGCACAGGAAAGAAGGGGAAGTCACTCATTTATGTACTTCTTCATGTATTCATTCACCAAATTAGAATAGAGTAGCTGCTATGCCCTGAGATCCGTTCCATGCACTGAGAGTACAGCAACGATCGAGGCAGTGTAGGCTGCTGCTTTCAGTGGGGGTGTATTCTGTGAGGAGAAAACAGTTAACCATGATGACAGCCCAATAGCAACACCACAGGAGTAACTCAGAAAGAAAATTTTAGGGAGTAAATATATATATATATATATATATATATATATATATATATATATATATATACAGAGCATCAAAATAGATCTACTGTTTTGTAATGGGTGGCTGCTTTAGATCAGATGTTCAGATGTGAGGCTAAGGAGGTGATATTTAATTTAATAATTAAGTTAAATGAATATTTAAAGAAGAGCTTTGTACCTCCAGGAAACAAGGGGATTAAAGGAAGGGATGGAAATGTGATCTGAAAGGAAGGTGTAGCCTAGATATTGAAGGGCATTGTGAGTCAAAGTTGTCTTCTTCTTCTTCTTCTTCTTCTTCTTCTTCTTCTTCTTCTTCTTCTTCTTCTTCCTTCTTCTTCTTCTTCTTCTTCTTCTTCTTCTTCTTCTTCTTCTTCTTCTTCTTCTTCAAGATTTACTTATTTGAGAGAGAGAGAGACAGAGAGAGAGAGAGCACCTACATGGCACACAGTGGGGTGGGAGGCACAGAGGAAGAGAGACTGGGAGAGAATTCCAAGCAGATTTGCTACTGAATGTGGAGTCTGATGCTGGGCTCAATATCATGACCCTGAGATCATGATCTGAGCTGAAATATTTAACTGGGCCATCCAGGCACCCAAGCCACAGTTTTATTCTAAGTGGGATGAGAAGCCACTGGAAGGGAGTAGTATGACTATATTCATGTCTCAAAAGGACCTCTCTGGCTATGGTGAGAATATAATTTAAGAGGAAGGAGCAGAAGATGGGAGCCAGTTAAGAAGTTATTGCTATAGTCAAAATAAGAGATGATATGGCTTGGACTATGGTGAAGATGTCAGGCAATGGTGGGAATAAGGCTGTATATAGGAATAGAGTCCAGGGATATGCTGGTGGATTGGACATGGAGAAGGGCTCATGGCTACAGCACTTGAGTGGATAGTGGATGATTTTATTGAGATGGAGAAGACTGGGGGCTATGTGCAAATCAAATTAGTTATATGTCAAAGCTGAAATTCAAAAACAACAACAACAACAATGAGCTCTGGACATGATAAAGGAATGATTGATGGGGAAATCACTTGGAGGAACATTTACTGGCTGCCTATCTCTAGCTCTGTGATTGCAGTAGGAGCTCCAGTGCTCCAGTTACTGAAAGCATGTATGGTTTGGAGTAGCCACTCTGGCTGAACTCACTGCTCTCTGTGCTCCTTTGCCCATCATTTTGTTCCCCGGTTCCATACTGTGACTTCTGAGCCACCTGCGTGGTTCTGGAAAATCAAATATCCTTTTTCTGATTTATCATTCAGCTCCCCATCTGAATCTCTGCTCTGCATACTTCCATGATCTCATCGTTAGCCTCAGCTTCAAGATACGCTGTCAGATAGTATCATGATTTCCTTACCTTGTTTTACCATTACACAGAACTAGACCAAAAGACCTTTGCTATCCAGCATCTCCTGCTGTATGACATCTGGGAAGAGAATTCAGCTGTTTGTAATCTGTTAAACTACTAGGTAAATTCAGCCAATGGTTTACGTATTCTGCTATTGTTTCTCTTTTTTTTTTTTTTTAAGAGAGAGAGAGTGTGTGAAGTGGGAGGGGCAGAGAGAGAATCTTAAGCAGGCTCCATGCTCAGCACATGAGCCTGACATGGGGCTTGGTCTCATGACCCTGAGATTGTGACCTGAGCTGAAATCAAGAGTCGAAAGCTTAACCAAATGAATCACCCAGGTGCCCATGTTATGTTATTCTTAAGAAAATTCTTCTTTGTTACAAGTACCAGTTTAACCAATTTCTTGTTAGGATTTTTTCAGAAATGTCTGGATAGAAGTGTTTATTAAACCAGCAGGCTGAAAAAAAATCAAACTAAACCAAACCAAAAACCGGCAGGCTGACCTCACTGTATTCTAAGCTACCATCTTCTGTTACTTGAACTTCTGGAAAATCTTCTAACTGATCTTTCTCTGTCCAATTCATTCTCATCCAATTCATTCTTCACAATATTGTTGAGATAATTTCTACAAGAAAAACTTGATCCTAGCAGTTTCCTGCTTACTAGGCTTTAGTGGCTCTCCATTATCTTTAGGACAAAGCCTGGTAATCCTTGACAGAGATATTGGGGATCCCCAAATGGCCCAGGTGTGTCCTATGTTTTCCAGTGTCCCTTGCAGTTATTTGGGTCTTAGTGACTAGTTCTGGACAGCAGTGAATGAATGTGTCTCTTTTGGGCCAAAGTATTTAGGAGCCACTGCCATACATACTCATCACCTCTTGTGGTGAGCCTGAAAACTACATCTTGAGATGGCAACATCAAAAGATAATGGGATCCCTGGTGTCTGAATTATTCCGTGGAGAACTGCCCTGAAATGTCATCTGAACTGCTTTGGAATTTACTTGACAGAGAGATAAATTGGTTGAGCCACTGGGCATTAGGGTTCTATTTCTGCAGCACAGCCTAGGCTATTGGATGGCACACATGGTGAGCATAGCCTTGCAGACTCGGACTCCAGCCATCCCTCCAGCTTGTTCAACTGTCAGGCAGGGAGGGAACCTTTCCCCCAAGGTACCATGCTTCCTTCTGCCTTTCGTCACTTCCCACTTGCAAGGTAATTTCTCCTTTCCCCCTCCTTCTTCCAACAGATAGACTTTGGTTAAATCTTACTCATCCTTTAGGTCACAAGTTAACCAGCACTTCCTTAGGGAAGCCCCTGTAGCTTCCCCTTGTCTTGCTCCTTACACATCATTTCAATTACTTGTGTTTAAACAAACCTGCCAGTCAATGCTGCTAGACCCTAAGCTTGGCCCCTTAGACCTTGTCCTTCTTAGGCACCACTCCTCGCTGGCCCCTACACAGAATCTGGCGTTCTAGTAAGGGCTCCATAAATATTTGTTGAATGATGGAATGATTGAATGAATCAGCAGAAGATAAATAAAGGTGAATAAGATGAAGATTACAATGGAAAAAAAAAGGGAGATGTAACACGCGGGCTTTAGCCTGGACCAAAACTAGGCTTGGCCCTGGTGAGCCATCCTAAGAAGCCATGTAAAGTATCGATTCTAACTGAAACTTCTCTATCCTCTGTGATTCCACCTGAAGTATTTGAGTATAAAGGAAGCCTTTCCTTGTTAGGAATCTCTGGCACCTTTTTCTTGCATGTGGGGTAAGGCCCAACTACCTCAGCAGGGTGTATGAGTCAACTGACTGGGCCCTACTTTCCCTCATCTCCTCCCACCTCCTCCATCCATCCGCAGGCACCCTCTGCTTCAATCAAAGCAAATGCCTCATCCTCCCCGAAATACGTGTGAAGCTCCCCCCTTGCCACCTAGCCAACTCGTACTTGTATTTTAAGACTCAGCTTAAATGTCGCCTCCTCTGTAAAGACAGTTTTAAATCCCCTAGTCTTAGGCACTCGGCATTTTGGACTTCAATAACGTTGTGTCTTTACGTAGTAGGTAGAGTGTAATTGTTGATTTCTGTGTGTGTCACTCTCAGTACGAGGGGAGATCCTCTGAGTAGGGGCGATGTGTAACTCACTCATTTTTAGTTCCCATTACAGTGCGTGGCCAAGAGGGAGGCCCGTGAATGCCTACCGAGTGAACAAATGAACAAAAGAACAGAAACAAGGCTGGGTTATTGCAGTGGACGAGATTTCTACTTTCACTCTTTGTTTTAAAATATTTTCTTGAGTGAGTACACAGGGATGGGAGTGGAAGTGGCATAGGGGAATAATAGCTTCTTTTAAAAATCTATTTTCCACTTTTACGTTTTCTCCTAGGACCAACTAGTTTTCAAAGTGCAACATAATTTGGATGGCAGATTTCAGACTCCACGCGTGTTTATGAATTTATTAACTGGTAGCAAAATCTTTATCCGGAATGTACATACCTTTGATTTTTGATGAATAGAAACTAGTTTTTTTCTAATTACCTGAGAATTAATGTTCTGCATACCTTTAGAAATCCGGGCTTTTCTTTGAAAATTTTTTCCTTTATGGCACATGTAGGCTTAACACTTTTTCTATGTTGAGAGTGGGGAGGAGGGAGTTTTATTTGCTTTCTCTTCTCTTCTAAGTGTTTTTTGGATTGCTTTACTTTTTTATTTTTATTTTTTAATTCTTTGCAAGCATTCAGCCTTGAGCCCTGGAAAATCCCATTTCCCCTTCCCATTCGAGGATATTATTGCAAAAGGATGTTAGGTCTTGACAACTCTCCAAGATTGTGTCACTGGCCCCGTATACTAGATCAATTAAAAAAAAAAAATCCACATATCCTAGTGGATTGACTAGTTGAGGACCTATTGAAATGCTTACCTTAACACCGGGCACTGGGTCTGCTTTGCTCATACCTCATACCCTTATTGGCTATAGATGAACTACTCCCTGACCCTACCCCACATCAGAGGAACTGGGAAGGGTTTGAAAACTAGGTGCTTTGGAAAATTGGAGCAGACTATCTAGGAGCAAATAATGCTTCAAGGCCTACCATATAGCTCAGAATCTCCACAAAGAGTGGCAGGGGCCTGAGGATTTTTGAAGGAGAGAGATTCTTAACCCATTCAGATTGAGCAAGATCACAAGGAAACAAGACATAAAGATGTCAGTAGGCACGGAGGTGGCTGGTTTCAGTTATGTGTGGTCTGGAGCTGTCAAACCAGAGATATACCACTTGAACCTGGCTGAAAGATCCTAACATCATCTCCGGGACTGTCAAGAACAAAGTGTGTGTGTGTCTATGTGCGCGTGTGTGTGTGTGTGTATACACATGGTTTTGTACATATGCACCCTCGTCTGCAGGGACGATCATGTTTTGGCCCACAGGTATCAAGTCCTGCTTCCTCTGTCAGGTGACCATGAGTTTCGTGGTACTCAGCAGGCTTTTTGTCTAATGCATTGACACCTTAATGAAAAACAAAAGGTACATTCATCAAAAGAGACAAGATTACTCGAATCATAAATGGAGAACATCAGGGAGGCCAGCAACAATAATAATAATAAATTGCGGCTATTGTCCACAGAAACTTGCTTTTCTAAGGTACTTTTGATAATTGCCTGTCAATGTTTCAGGTTCCACACCCGCTCCTTGAATTGATGGGGTCTATTTATATCACATAAAATTCTTGTATTTGCCTCGTGAAGTGCCTTCCATTCTCAGGCCTGAGTAGGCCGGAGGTTATTTTATTTTTCCAGAAAGGGAAAGTGGCCTTGTTGCATGTGATAACTGTAAGCAGTGCTTTCTGGTTGAAGGCAAGCCAAACAAAGAGACAAATAAACATCAGCCTTAATGGTGAGGCAAAAGGAGCAGACCATAGCTTGGATGGTTCGGGGGCAAGCACGGTGGTGCTCGGCTCCTAACTTGTCTCCGGCAGGTGAGGTGTGGAAGCTTAAATGCAACCTCAGCATGAGGAGCAGCAGAAGGGACTGGAAGAATGGAGACCATGACAATTGGTGTCAGGCATATAGAAGCCTCAGGGGTTATAGTCTGTCTTTATTTAAAGAATGTCCTAATATGAGGGACTGGATTTCATAAAACCACATGCATTGAAAGATACTGAAAGGTCCCATTGGTTCAGTTCTTCTTTAAGTCCTCTCTCCATAGACATAGAAGTGGGGGCATTGGCTGCACAGGACAATGAGGTGAGGAACCCACCATTGTATTTCCATTGAGGGAGAAAGCACCCATTCCAGACATTCGGGTCCTGGTGGTGTTTGTGTTGCTGTGTGACTGGGGACAGCTAGTTTGTCTGCTGGGGGCCTCGGATTCCTTGTGTGTTCCGTAAGAAAGTTGGGCCAGGTCCTACCCGGCTTGAATATGTATTGTTTCCAATCTTGGAGTCCTTCAGCTTTTGTAGCATCTGATCTCACAGTGGGGATCAGCTGGTGTTGACTAAATGAATAAGCCAACCATCGAGCTTTTCTCTAGGACATAATTTGCCTGTGCAGCAATCTCATTTCAGTGTGTTTGGTGACGGTCTGTCAGAATGACAAGGGTTACCCAGGAGAGTTAGCACCCTCCACAAACGCATACCTTCCTCCTTCTTACTAGGTGTGGGAGGTGTGGGAGGCAGCCTCTAAGATGGGCTCCCATGACTGTGGCCTCCTGGTATTCACGTTCTCATGCAATCCCTTCCTCTTGAGTATGGACTGGACACATTGACTCACTTCTAATGGGTAGGAAATAGCAGAAGTGATGCGTTGTCACTTCTGAGATTGGGTTGCTAAAGCCTGTGATTCTGTTTTGTTCTCTTTCCCCTTCAGAGTCTTTGCTCTGGAGGAAGCCAGCTGCCATGTCCTGAGCTCCTTCTGGAGAGGCCCACAAAGCAGAGAACTGGCGTCTCCAGACTACAGCCAACAGAGACCTGCGGCTGCCCATAGTCATATGAGTGAGCTTGGGGGTGGATCCTTTGCTTGTTCAGCCTTAACAGGACTGCTGCCCTGGTGGACGATTCAGGGGTAGCCTCCTGCGACACTCTGAGCCATTCCCAGATTTCTGACTCATAGGAAGTATGAGAAAATAAATGTTTGCTGTTTTAAACTGGTCAGTTTTGGGGTCTTTTGTCACATGGTATATTAGATGACCAATTATGTTACAAAAAAGCATCTAAGTCCACCAGATAATTTAAAATACATGTAATCTAAATAAAAGATATGACCAATAACGTTATGGACAGTTGGAATAGTAACAATAACCAACTCCCACCTGGAACTTATAATGTGCTCAAACTGATAGGTAGGTATAGACACAAACATATATATATCTATATATACTATTACATACCTACATCCATATTAACCCATTCATTCCTCACAACCATGCTGTAAAGTATATGACGTGACTCCTCCCATTTTACAGATGAAGAAGTAGATTCACAGGAATGTTAAATAAATTGCCCAGGGTCAACACAGCTAGTAAAGGCAGGAAATGGTAGACCAAAAGTTTAAACTCAATTTTCCAGATGGCTTGCTTGTTACTGCCATGCTATACTGTACCCATAAAGGAGATTAGGGGGTACCACAAAATGATGAGGTATGATTACAACCAATATAAAGAATGGGATTTTATAGGGAGCGTGAATTGTGATATGGGAGGTATTAGACACCGTGAGATAGAAGCACAATACAAAAGGTTCCCTGCTGCCGTGGGTTGAAATGTCTATGTTCTTTCAAAATCCATTTTACATTTTGCTAATATTTTGCTAATTGTATGCAATCATCGTTAAAATTGCCGCTGACATTCATTCACACCTTTGATAATCGTCTCGTTACTTACTTGTAAGTCCAGCAAGGTGGACACACTGCATTCTATTCAGTTCAATCTGCCCCCCGCCCCCCCAGGGATGGAAGTCAGGCTGCAGGGTGAGAGTAGGCTGCAAGGTGTGGGCGGCCTCCTAGAGAGGTTTCCAGGCTCCTATTCCACAACTTGGAATCCCAGGAGTTCAACTCAAATGCAGAGTCTCATTTTCAGAGGTGTTACATTTGCATAATTATACCGCTGGCGATAGCTGCAGCTCAGGTAAGTCCAATAAGTTGGTGCCTCTGCACAAATATATACTTGCTCCCTTTTCTCCAGGCCCCCATCATCCTCTTATAACCATTCCGTGGCTTCTGGATCTTTCTCAGGTCTCCTCCCCCCTTTGTATCTCTTGCTGGGAAATAACTGACTCTGTGGTCGTTTCCCTCTGTCCTACCAGTGTGTGCCTTCTGCGGGGACAGAAGGCTGAGCTCAGGCGGTGGAGAAGGGCAGGAGCTTCAGCTGTAGGTGACCTGTTTCTGTCCCATTGGAAGCCAAACAACTGCCACTCCAGCCTCATCTCCCTGCCTTCTTCCTTGCCTCCAATTTTTCTCTCTGTACAGTGGACAGCGTATTCACTGAAAACAATTAACTCGGTATTTTTTAAATCTCAAAACAAGGTAAGAATAGGTTAAAAAAAGAAACAAACCAAAAAAAAAAAAAAAAAAAAAAGAAGAAGACAAGCTCAACAGTGCATGCAATGAAAAGTCTCTGTATTTGATCAGCCCTCTGGTTTCCGAGAACCTCTTCCTATGAGCAGCCACATTTACTGGTTTATTGTATATTTTTCAGACATAGTCTATGTATATACATGTATGTATCAGATGTACACACACATATTTTCGATGAAATTTTTCTTGTACAAAGATGTTTTGAATATGTAAGTTTGATCACCACATACAATTTGGAGCATGACCTTTGGAGCATGCTTTCTGTGACTTTCTTTCTTTCTGTGACTATGAACAAATAAATTGTCATCAGTAGACATAGTCATGATAGAAACTAAGTGACTGACACCAACATTGAAAATTTGGTAGCACAGTGAGACTCTTAGAGAAACGAAAACCAGGGTCTTGATCAAACTGTGCCTGAAGCTATACCAGTAAATATTTTTTAATGTTTTAAGCAAATTTGCATTGGGTTTTCTTGGACTTGCAGACAAGTTAAAGCATCCTGATATACCCCCCTCTTTTCCTGCACTGATCTTTTTATATCTGGCTTACTCTTAGCTAATCTCCAAACCTCTTAACTGTTTTCTCTTTAGAGAGGCTTTTTCTGACTCTCCCAGACTAGGTTGGATCTTCCTTTTATCTGTTTTCCTTGCATTAAGGCCTTTTCCTTCTGCATGCTTGTCACAATGGTAATGAAATATGATTTTTAAATATCTCTCTCCCCCAGAGGACTGTAAATTAAATGAAGTCAGGGCTCTATCTGTCTGGTTCACTGCTCTAGCCTCAGGTTCTAGCATGCACTTCACACTTATTAACCACTCAATAATGATTTGTTGGATGTAAAACTGAATGAATGGTAGAATTTATTATAGATAAGTTGTTCATTCCCAACGATTTTTAGATCAAAGTTAACAGTATTCTCATAGACGGAACTACAGCTTTTTATCTCTGGTCAAACTTGGGCAAGATATTCTGAGTCCCCAGGATATTTTACCAGCTGTAATCCAATTTCATTACTGCATCTCTTGGACAGGATGCATGGGTGATGGTTAAGAGCCCCGTTCCACTGCAGGTTGGATTAGAAACCTGGATCTCTCACGTACTGGGTTTCTGGTATCGGACAGGTTAAAGAACCTCTTTCAGCCACAGTTTATCTGTAAAACGAGGATTTTAATGTATGTACCTCCCAGGGTCACCGTGAGGATTAAGTGATGTAATGTACGTAATGCGTGCAATGCACCTATTTCAATAATACCTACTGACATACAGTATTTTCCATCACATAGTAAATATGTTTACATATTACATGACACATGGAGCTACTTGCTATTATTGTTATTATTTAGAGGTGGACCTCAATTTCTAGGGCTGCAAATTGCGATTTCTCTTTACTCCAGGGCTTTGAAGGGCCTTACTTATGAATGATTTAACAGACACAGGATTGACCCAATGCTGGATTTTTTATGACTGGTGCTTGATTCAGATTCTTGCTTAACCCTGTGATTTTGAACAGCTATTGTTGTTCGAGAAAGAAAACGGATTTGAAGGAGTATTTATATTGATTTATTGTTGGTTGTCTGTTGAAATGTAAATAGCCCTGAATGTGCCACTCACTGGGACAGGGCAGTGTTTTCATAATGGACAAAATAGCCTTGTTTCACTTTAATAACCTGCTTGTGGTCAAACCAGTCATGGGATTCTTTAAACCACAGCAAAATGCCTGCTATTGTCATTTGCATATCAATGAGCAGACAACTCTCTGCTGTCCCTATTACAGGGCACTGCCATTTCCTTAACTTGGGGACAGTACTGAGAAGTTGGTTTGCACACACGATGGCCTATCTCTCCCGTACAGACACATGTGCACTGAGCCAGCACAACAGCTGCTGAGACAGTGACGCAACTTATCTATGGTGTATTTGTACAAGTTAGAATAGGTTGCCCACCCCCAGTATCTCATAGACATACAGGTGTCTACTTCCTTTACAGAAGTTGCGCTGTGAATAGTCATTTTGGGTTGTCAAAGCTGGATGCTCTAGATGAGGGAAGCTTCCATAAGAATAATAAAGGAAATAAGAACATCAGTTCACAGGAAATCGACTCTCAAATTCAGAGAGCATAAACCCCACACGTTTCCCTTGCTTGTCACCCCCTTCCCACTTCTGCATTTCCTCAGAGTTGGAAAGAGCCCGTCCATTTTACGGATTTGGAAATAAATGGGCATGTTAATCTCTTGCCTTAAAGGGTCACTGAGGGAGTTGAGGTTGGGCATGGTTTGTGATTCTAGATTGATGGCTGGCGGCCCCCGGGAAGTAAGGACTGCTAACTCAGGGACTGTGTCTTGCCCTAGGCATCAAGTCCTACAGGCTTTTCATAAGCATTTTAGGTGACCTCGAAGGCCACCACTGCAGCATTGAGCAGTGGCTTCCCTATGGAAGCCTGTTGGGCAGGGATTTATCACTCACACCAGTTCAGAGGGAACGCAGAGCCAGGGCACCCACGTCTCCATAACCTTTCCCACTTGTCAAGGCTGTCCTCCACCCTGTGGAAGACTCAAGTACGGCACATATCCACGTGGTAGTAGATTTCATTTTTAATTGAAAATTGGTTATCAATGTTGTACTCATCCCTTGAAAAATGTGAGGAACACACACACACACACACACACACACACACACAGAGGAAATGTCAATGATCCTACTTTTTATCTGCTTGACACTGTTCCAGACCCTATTTAGGGATAAATTCATCTAATTCCTTTCCGCGGCAACATGAGACAGATACTACTATTATCCATTTCTTTCATTGAGCAACTGAGGCAGGAGGAGGCCAGGACTTTGCCCATTCAATAAGGACTCTAAGTGCAAACGCACAGTGCTATCTCTTTCATGCGCACATACCGACTGAAGGCAACAGGTGCTGAGGCCGTTAACCAACTCACCGGCCATTCATTTGTAGAACCTGTAATGGTAAAAAGCAAATTGTATCCTACTCTACAGATACTATCTAGTATATGGTGGAGATATTACCAATAATAATAATAACTCCCATGAACTCAGGGCTTCCGAGGCCAGGCAGGCCAATCTTTTAAGAGCTTTAGAGGTATTATCTTACTTTATCCTCCCAACAGCCCAAGAAGAGAGTTATTTTTTTTTATTATTATCTTTTCTAAGAAGAGAGTTATTATGCTCATTTTAGAGCAACATAGGCTGTATACTTCACCCTAAATCCTACATCTAGGAAGCAGGAGAACAGGGGTTTGAACTCCTGAACTTGTGTGAAAATTATTAAAGGGTGTGGTGTATCTTGATGGGAAAACTCTAGGAGAGTCCCCAGGAGAATGCTGTGGGCATCTGAGAAGTATTGGCTACGCAGACGCTGAACTTGTCTATTAGATTTCCTCTCCCTCTACCAAAGCTCAGCCTCCTTCTAAGCCCCTCACCGCCACAGCCCGTTGCCACAGCTGCTTGTTTTCCTCTCTAATGTCCCACTTCTTTAAGCACTAGCTGGGGCTGGTTAGCAGATGGCCAATCTGAAGAGGGGCTTCGCAACCACGTACAGTGGGAGCAAATGAGTTAATATGTTCCAGATACTTTCATATCTTTGGCCTAGACTCTAACCAATATAATCACAGTTTATTATCCTTCTTAGGTAACAATCATTCTTTTATTCGTTCAATAAGCATTGAGTGGCTCTGATGGCCTGAGCTCTGTGACAGGATACTGCAATGCCCCATTCATTGGCGTGACTTTAACGGTGGGAGCCTTAGGCACCTTGGCAGGCAGGCTTTTTGGCTCTTCTGAAGTCACATTAACTCAATGGCCATTGACTCTGCTTATCTGAAGGGCTGGTCTCACTGGCACCACATTTGAAAAAAGTGACAGAGTTTGATTCCATTGTGGAAAAAAAAAAAAAAGGAAAAAGAAAGAAAATGGCTTGTCTGGGGTTAGATGAATTCTTTTAGATATGGAAGGTGCCGTTTTCTGACCTGGGACATAAAACAATATGAAATGTAACTTAGCTGACATGAAATCCAGCTTCAAAAGAGAAGTTTACATTAGTTTCCATGATGGGATTGGGATAATGTCTTCATAATTTTCTTTCTTTCTTTTTTTTTTTTTTTTTGGTCAGTTTGCTTAAATAACTAGGTTATCTTTTGCCCATTTCTAAGCCATTCTAGCGACCTTTTCTTTGATGAGACCTTGCCACTGCTGCACTATGTTGTTATAATTATTATTAGTTTTTTTCTAATAAAACTGTTTATTTTTAAAATTTTTAAATTTCATACACAATGACCATCATCTGTAACCACTTTGTTGGGAGCCCTTCCTGACTCTCCAACAGCCAATTTGGGGTGACGTGAACAGGTCAGGGGACCCAGAGCTCCAACGGGCAGGATTTTTAGATCTAATGAAGACTCTGTCAGGCCTGATTTGGATCTAGATAATGAGGGTCTGATTGAATTTGCCATCTTCATAGCATCACAAGGTCTTTGGGGTCAGTAAGCGATTCCCTTTATTTTTCTGCACAGAGACAAGGAGGAGGTTGAGTTGTCAGAGCATTTGTGTGTCACGCGTTGTCAGGAGTCACGCGCTGGGGGGATGACTTGCCAGGTCATCTTAGATAGGCTGTTTAATCTTTTTGTGTTTTCGTTTCTCCATCTGCGAAGGCGTGATAACACATGCTGGGCTTCTAAGAAAAGTGCTATTAGGAAGGTTAGGGTAGGTGTGCTACTTGAGAGGCTTTAGCAAAAACCTTTGCATCACTGTTTGCTAGAGAGATTGTAATCTGGAGGCGGTCTAGCAACTTGACAGCAAGGGACCTTGAGTCAAAGTCCCCACCAGGGAAATATCAGACCTAAGGGAAGGGAGGGTCATCCCTGATATTTCATGCATCTGCAGGTGACTTCTGGCATGGATGGTGCTGGAGTTTTTCCATGGGAAAAACTGAAATTCTGAGAATGTCATTCAAAAGTCCAAATTAAACGTACAATTTTTAAAAAGGCAAATTCTTATGAGCTCAGATCCACAATTATAAATCACCAATAACACGTTGGCAGCTGCAATCTGCTGCTTTGGGGGGACGTTGGTGCTGGAAACAGCCCCAGAGCAGCTTTGCATACATGACTCCAACAACGGCCAGAGTGTTGTTTGTTAGTCCTTGAAAATATGGAGGTTGGCGTGCTTTGGCTTTTGAGGTTCTCTGTGATGATCTCGGTTGCCCTACATTTCCCAGACCAGGTATGCTTTTATAAACATACACAGACCCAATAGTATTTATTTTTGGAATGTTAAAGCTGTTTTAGTAAACACCTTAATAAGCCCCCTGGATGAAAATACATCTGAATTTAGAGAACACCTTTGTTTCCATAACTTCCAGTTCCTCTACTTTAAAACACCAGTGTGAGTCTCTTCGGACATACGAGCCAAACTCAGGGGAACCTCTTATTTATTGCCATGTTCTTACTTACTTACTTCTTCTCCTCCTCCCTCCCCCCTGCTGAAACTCCTGGATTGAGACCTGTTGCTTTCATCTGCGTGGATTTCCCACTGGCAGGCCCCCAACTCTCAGATCATCCTAATTCCCCTAAGGGAATCACCAGATGCTCAGTGTGTGACCAATGTGCAGTGGGCTGTTGGGCTCTGCCCCGGCCTGCCCACGTGGCCTGGCAAAAATGTAAACAAGAGACGCTGCGACTCTGCCCCAGACAAAGGCAGGAAGTGTTGCTCCTTCCCCACGCAGCTGGAGCTTGTAGGAGGTGGACTCTCTCACCCAACGGTTCCAGGGCGTCAAGCTGTGGTGTCTGAACCATGAGGGTTCTGCTGGGTGAAAAACCACCTTCTAAGAGCTTGGCCATTTGTCACTCTGGGTTACTCCACAGACTTTAAAAATTCTCAGCAACTTCACATCCTGCAGCATCATGGGGAAATAGTTATGTGGTCAAACTTTAAAGCAATAGTTACAAATGAGAGCGGGTGCTTTCAGGGTGGTCTTGGCCGGAGACTGACTGACCTCTGCCTCTGAAACTAATAATATATGATGTTAATTAATTGAATTTAAATAATAAATAAATAAATAAAATAAATACAAATTAAAAAAATAAAACCATGAGTAACTGAAAAAAAACTTAAAAAACAAAAGTTGTATATGTAATGCTGATAATTCTGAAGACATGTCCAGTTTAATTAAAATAATCTCATATTAGGTTTAAGATCAAATATTCCCCTGGATGGCTCAGTGAGTTAAATGGCCGACTCTTGATTTTGGCTCAGGTCATGATCTCCGGGTCCTGGGATCAAGCCCTTCAACCTTGGATTCCACACTCCGGAGGTAGTCTGCTTAGGACTCTCTCTGCCCACCCCTCTTCCCCCCATAGTAAGTAAATAAATCTTAAAAAAAAACAAATCAGGGGCCTGGGTGGCTCAGTCAGTTGAGCATCTGCCTTTGGCTCAGGTCATGATCCCAGGGTTCTGGGATCGAGCCCCACTTTGGGCTCCCTGCTCATCAAGGAGCCTGCTTCTCCCTCTGCCCTTCTCCTTGCTTCTGCTCTCTGGTTTTCCCTATCTCTCTGTTAAATAAATAAATAAAATATTTAAAAGAAAAAAAAAGCAACAGTTACATTCACTGGGCATTATTTGTAACAGCCAAAACCTAAAATGGATCTAAATGTCCAATAAGGAGGCTTTGGTTAAGTAAATCATGATCTGAATTTGTATGTCTCTTTTTCTGCCAGATGTATCTATTTCCACAATTTTAAATTAGGGTCACTTATTTTAGATTGTAGACATTCTGGAGAGCTTGATGGAAACTATCAGCCATCTCCCCAGAAAAATACTTACACGCTCAACATTTTCATATAATACAGGGGATTTCAACATAAACTTGTCTACCACTTATTTAAAGGTTAGGGACACTTAATAAACAGGAGAAATAATATTTAACAATTCTGATATAGGGAATAGTGGAATAAGCAGGTAATAAAAAACTAAAATCTCATTTTTGTTTAAACTTTTGTTTTGTTTTGTTTGTTCTGTTTTTTTTGGGGGGGGAAGGATAAGACTTTTTTTGACCCTCTTAGGATCCCTGGCTCGGTCTGAAAATTAAATCAACATAGACAGATTACCAAGAGAAAAGCTCACACGTTTATTTAATGTAAGTTTTATGTGGCATGAGAGACTTCTAAAGGAAATGAAGATCCAAAGAAACAATTAGACCTGAGTATTTTATGCTAAGGGTGATGAAGAGTGTGCAGTTGCAGAGTAATGTGCTAAGTTAAGAAGTATGAGGTCAGATCAGTGTAGTAAACTGGGGAAAACGTAGCAAGGCCTGTTTGTTTGGATTCTTCTTGATGTCCCTTTGCCTCCTCAGATAAGGCACTCCTCTCCTCTGAGTGTAGGGAGGCTATCTCTCACGTGGGGATTTTATGATCTGTTTCAGGCCAAAAAAAGTGAAGGGGAAAAGGTCAGAGTGACCTTCCTGCTTCTGCTGTTTTCTCAAACTTCTTTAGCTTAAAATATTTAATTTGCCAAGATGCCATAGTTTGGGGTAAAATGTTTGGATCCCCATCACAGGTAACTGAACTTGAAGATGCTGACAATAGCTTCTCTGGGGGAAGATATCATAGTCTCTCTGTGTGCTTATTTGTATCTTTCAACTCTTCTAGAACTATACACAGATTGTTTTTATAAGAAGAAATATGCCATCCGAGTTTATTAAAAAAAAAAAGCTGTAATTAGTTTTGGCAAGTATGTTAGGAACCTAAAGACATTTTTAGCAAACCTCTTTATTTACTAAATGATGAAATGCTAGGATGAAGGGATGTTTGAATGAAGGAACACTATTTCTGAATGAGATTTCATTAGGGCCAAATAAAAAGGTACCATATTGACAAACTTCTTTTCAATATGAAGTACACATTTTAAGATTCAAGTGAAACAGAGCCAATTAAAAAAATGCCAGGACCACACTCTGGGACCAAGAAAAGTCAGGCCATAAGTAACCTTTAGCTTAACATCAACAGCATTTTCACTCCTGGGATGGCCTTTAGGATACCTCTGGTAACTCTGTGTTCTGAGAAACTATGAGTCTGATATTCCTAATTCTTTCATCGTAGGAGGCAGACTAGTTCTTTGCAGACCTAACTTTCTCAATTTGAAGGTAAAGTTTGCATATCTTTTTTTCTTAGATTTTATTTATTTATTTGAGAGAGAGAGAGAGAGAGAGAGAGAGAGCAAGTGCGCAAGGTGGAGGGAATGACAGAGGGAGAGAGAGAAGCAGGCTCCCTGCTGAGCAGAGAGTCCAGTGAGGCTGGATCCTAGGACCCTGAGATCATGACCTGAGCCAAAGGCAGGAAGGCAGATGGCTAACCAACTGAGCCATCCAGGTGCCCAGAAGTTTGTGTGTCTTCTATTGGCAAATATCTTTAAGGAAAGAGAAGTTAATCAGGGGGCTGCAGAGATATCCACTTGGCATCCATGTCCCCTTTCTTGGGTAACACCACCATCTCTGTGTGGGGAAGCCCCTTCTTCTACTCCCCATTGCCATGGCTTTTGTGAGGCAGGCATCACCCTACCATCCCCATGATGAACATGTGACTCAGACCTGATCAATTTAGAGTGTTCTCTCTTTATCTGAGGCCACACAGAGTGGTCCCATAATGGCATAAGGGTCGCATCAGTGAGAGGCAAAGAGGGAGGTGTTGAGAGAGATTTCTCCAATCAAGACTTCTCAGCTGGAAGAATGTAAGCCTGGAACTGTCGTGGAAGAAGCCTGTAGAAGAATGAAGACAAACAGCACAGCAGAGCCCCAAGATGGGAGAAAGCAGAAGGGGTGGGGAGTCAGGGATCATCAAAGCCTGAGGCTTCAGCTGAGCCCCCAGATTCATGTGAGCCTGAACCCAACTTGCCATTGGAGTTTTCAACTGGGTGTGGCAATAATTTTCCTTTTTTGTTTAAGCCAGTTTGTGTTGGGTTTGCCTTACAACCAGTTGGGTCCTGATTAATATACTCATTTAATAATAACGCCTGTTGAGTACTTCTCAAGTCACAGACCTTGGGTAATCCTTTATGTGCATTCTCTAATTCCTGCATTAGTTCTTTTTAAGAAGGGAAACTGAGACTCAGAAAGGGCAAGTAACCCGCACAAGATCCCTCAGCAAGTATAATAAATCTATATTCAAACCCAGATATTTCTAAAACCCTATGCTCTTCCTTAGCATACTATCAACTGAGCAGTGGTACTTGAAGAAAATTAGGCCTGATGGCTGCTGGACGGTTCTTTTTTTTTTTTTTTTTAAGATTTATTTATTTATTCATGAGAGACACATACACATACACACACACACAGAGGCAGAGACAGGCAGAGGGAGAAGCAGGGAGCCCGACTCAGGACTCGATCCCAGCACCCCAGGATCACAACCTGAGCCAAAGGCAGACACTCAACCGCTGAGCCACCCAGGTATCCCTGGATGGTTCATTTTTAATTACAACTTACAAAGGGAAACCCTGAGGATAATAAATGAGTACTTAGGAAGTATGGCCAAATTTAGAGGTTATACTTTCTTCACCTTTGGTTTCTTTGTCAGTGGCTCCTGTTATCATTTTGTTTTGTTTTCTGACTCCCCAGCAGTGCTTAACAGAAGAATCTCAACCGTGTTCATTTTATAGTTGAAGAGTCTGGGAGAGACCTGTTGACCCTGTGCATACACAATGACTGCTCCAGGGCTTGCTTCAGCTACAAATGAGCAGATGTGGAGAAAAGCCACGAGTCCTTTGAAAACCAAGGAGGAGCCACAGGCCACTTTGGGGTATGTTGTTATAAACTAGGGTGGGCTCTCTTCTCATGAATAAAATAAAAATAAGGAGATTTATCAGTTCTGCATTGCTCCATTCTCAGGAGAGTTCTTTCTTCAAGTTTGAAGAAGACATGGTAAACACAGGCCTGGGAAGCCCCGAGCATGGTTTGGACACTGGCTCTGAGGTTCACGCTGTACTCATAACATCCTGTTCTTCTCTGCTGGCTTGTGATGTGGTAGATAGAGGTCCCTCCACAGGCTGTTAACAGCTGAGTTCATTTTTCGTAAAAGATACTGCTTGGTGAGACTGTGGAAATGGGCCACTCCTGCCCCCCCTTGTCACTCTTACGGTTAAGGATGGGTACTCCCAGTTGCTCTGAGAATACACTTTCCCTCTGCTCTAAAATTAGGTCTTTCATTCCTTGGGGATATTTGGCAAACTTAAATTTACTTGAAGCCCAGAGGGTATTAGTGAGTGGTAAAAAAAAAGTCTCAAAAGAAAAAAAGTCGTTTATTTATTGTAGGAGAAATAGGCTCTGTTGAACTTTGCAGCTATGGTCAGGAAAGGAAGCGTAGCTGTTGGAGAAAGGTGTGATGATAACCTGCTATTGAGGAAAAAGAGTGTGAGTGAAGTCTTCTGCGATCCTAGGGACTGGGATTTATGACTTCTCATCCACGTTTTCTGTAGGAGGCTGGAGGGCCGAGAGATGACTTCTTGTGGGATATGTTTATCAGCTTCCTAGGAATTTGTGTTTAAAAATCACACCTACAGTGAAGACACAAATGGAATTAAAAAAAAATAATATGTCACTTCTGTGGTCAGGGAGCTGACCCCAAAGAAGCTCATTGCACTTGGAGATTCTAAAGGCATAACTAAAATAGCAGTGACTTCTGCTGGTCGACTACAAAGAAAGGTGTTTCCCTTCTGTCTTCTCCACTGAGTTGCAGAGTCACTGATTTGCCATCCGGGAGACAGACAACAACAGTGGGCTGGGTGTTTGAATGGCTTTTGTTAGAGAGCATAATGTACATTCTGTGATGGTGCTTCTCTTGGGCCAGTTCCACAACCTGCCTAGTCACAGGAATCACGAAGGTGCTTTACAAAGGATAGATGGGTCCTTTGGCAAACTCAGACCTACTAAATAAAAATGCATAAGATCAAGCCCTGGCCACCTATAATTTTATCTAAGTGATTCTTATAATGGACCAGGGAACCACCCCTCCCGTCTTCCTTCACTGGGACAAATTCATCAGATTAGCAATTCACCATTTGAGACCCCTAGACATGACTGACAGGACAGCTCAGCCTTCAGCTGGGGGCAGAGACCAGGGACAGAAGGTGGAGATTAGCAGAACGTGGCAGAAGCAAGACCAGGATGGCAGGTGGCAAGAAGGTGTCCTATAGGAAATGCCAGTGTGGGCTGAAGAGGATTCTTGGTATGGTTGTCTGCATGCTTTCAAAGATTGCTTTGTTAAAAGAATGGAGAGTGGCAAAGCCCTCTTGGCCTCTTTCAAGTGAAAACACAAATCTTGCATCTGTTTATAGTGTTCACCACTTTTGTGCTGTTCTTCAAAGTAAGAAATCAGAAGTATCTATTGAAACCTCATTCCTTTCAAACAGAGCCATGAGAGGAAATCTAAACACACACGCTTCAATGTAACAGGCATATATATGTTGTGAGTTTGGCCTCCCTTTGCGCTTAGGAGAGCACATCCCATGCTCATTTACTCATTCGATCATTTAATTAGCCATCAGTTATTGAGCAAAGGCAATAGGTTGAACAAAGGCAAAATGGCCTGGTGGGTCCATAGAAGTCTATGCAATTTGCTATCATAACGTGAGAGGGAGAGGTAGTGGAACGCGATGTGGTGTTGGCAGCACCCGAATCATACAGGGTCTTAAACGTTTCTACGTCTGTTCTAAGGAAAAGAACCTGGCACAACCCCAACACCTGAATTTAGAAGCACACGGCAGAAGAGAACAAAGGCTGCTCGAAGGCTTGGATGAGTATGCATCAACTCTTGCTCTCCTTACCTCCCTTCCTTGGGCTTGTAGGAATCTACCTCTCGGATAATCTGGGCATATTGACCTGGCAACTCACAACTTTTAGAGAACTGCTAGATTTTTTTTTCCACAGCTGCAGAATATGTTTTGTTTTGTTTTTGTTTTTTTTTTTTAAATGAAAACCACTTCTAGCTTCAATTTTAAAATGCCTTAATTTGAGAGACCATTAGTCATGAAGGTGTTTCCATAGCAAATGCCTGTGGGATGTCCTAGCTTCGTTGGCAATAGTTCAAGGGAACTTATATCATTAAATTGGGACAAGGCCTGGCATGATGGCAAGGAAATTCATGGCTCCGTTCCCATAGCATGAGGCCTCCATTTAAGGGCAAGGTAGAGGAAAGGCAAAGAGCACTGAAGAGAAGTGCTGGAATGAAAACAAGTAACAAAAAGGAAAGATAAAAATGCAAATCCCAGTTCAGAGTGAATAATAGGAATGCAAATGGTGCTGCTAAAATAGGAAGGAACATTACTTTTCAAAAAGGCAAAGCAAAAGAAAATTGTAGTAGCTAAAGCATTTTGCAGGGTAAAATTGTACACTGTGTATGCCTCTCAGAAGCAAAGCCACCTACTCTAATTTTTCCCAGCACGATGCTGTGAATTTAGTGAGTCATTTTATGAAGGTTTACTACAAAGCTCCAATCTGCTTTTTTTTTTTTAATTTAAAAAATTTTTTTTTATAATACATTAGGATTAAATCCTTCTTTTGCCAGTGGATGCTTACTAATGCTCCCATTTTATAGCCAAATTTCTCACCTGGGCTACAAAAACACACTTTTCGAAAAATTAATAAGTTTACAGAATGATCTCCAGAACTTGTTAAGTCAAAAAAATATTGTGATGTAAAGAAGTGCTTATGGCATCCTCCTCTTTATCTAAGAAGGTCATCTGAATATAAATTTGGTTATATTAAAAAAAAAAACCAATAACCTCGCAGGAAAAAGTTTTTTATGGGGGAGGAGGAAATGAAGTGGAGAGGATAGAATTCCAAATTGGATGTCATTGAATGTATTCTGTTTTTGAATTCAAAAACATGTAAATATTTAATGTGATTATAAAACAAAATTAATCATGAGACAAAACAATCTCTCAAAATTGAGAGCAAAATGACACAAGGGAACCTGAGCCTCAAATGAGAGGCCTAATTACAGAGAGGAATTATTTCAGGTGACAAAGTAATTTATCTATAGGTATATGCTAAGCAAAAGAAATTGCCAAAGAATTTGTCAGCGGTTTTTCTTAATTTTATTGTTGGTGATAGTAGTGTTACTGTTTTGGCTTCTTTAGTTTCCTTCCTTCTTCCTTTCTTCCTTCCTTCTTTCCTTCTATTCTTTTTTTTTTTTTTTTTTTTGGGACTGATGTATGTACTATGGGATAAAACAAATGAGAAATTATGTTCATGTTGGAAGTTAGGATTTGGGGAATGGAAGAAGGTAATTCAAATATAAGATCAAGGATGTTAAGAAAAAACTCTGTAGTCTTGACTTTATAATTGTCAACTGAAATGTGTTATAATATAAGAAAGTACAGGTTTTCTAGGTCTACTCACTGCAAAGACCTGGAAACAGTGACACAAGCTCAGTAAAAATGAACATGTTCATTAACCAGGCTCAAAACCCAGACTGTGGTCTCTCAATACCATTCCCTCCTGAAAAGAAATAGAGTTCCTCGGGAAAGAACTGATTCTAGATCTGGGGCAGGAAATGTTTAACAAGGAGCCTGGAATAATTTATCCTATGGAAGAGCAGGGAAGCTATTTTGGGGTTATGTCTAAAACACTCTGGAGCCAACTAGGAAAGGCTTTCTGTCGCCAAAGATAGGACAATTAGAGCATCAATAAAATAATCACTGCAGTGACTTAAAACACATCTATTATGCTTAATCCTACGGAGATTCTAAAACATACACACACAGAGCAAAAAAAATCCCCCCAAACCCCAAAACCATTGGTTGTCTTTGGAGGACATTAGGTAACCAACTCAAAAATTTGAAAGCTAATAAATGAAGAGAAAGAATCAAACATTTATCCTGTCTTTTCTGTACATACCATACCACGGGGTAACCAATGGGAAAATAGTTTCTGATTCGAATCAGCAAAATGAAAATGAAACTATTAGACAATTGGAAAACGTGAGTACTGATTTGGTTAGTTAGTATTATACTTACTGTTAATTATATTTATTATGATAATGAATTGTCATTATGTTTATGACAAAGTTTTTATTCCGAAAATACATAGTATATATTTCACATATATGCATATCTAATAATATATTATGTATAATATATACATTATATAGTTACAGATGAAATGTTGTGATGTTTCAGTTTGGTTATGAAATAATCCACTGGGTATGAGGCCAAAGAGAATTGGATGTGGGTTTAAATAAGATTGATCACGAGTTGAAAATTGTTGAAGCTTCTTACATGGGGCTTTATCTTATAAGTCTTTTTGCTTTTGCATATATTTGAGATTTTCCACATGAAGATTTTACACAAAATCAATTGCTTTGCTCATCTCTTTTCTCCTGTAACCTGATTATTCTGCGTCCGATGTGGTTTTAGGCTCACAAGGCGAGTACTCAAGGAATGTTTGGTCAGAATCGTGCTGCTCTTGGTGAAGGTGTGTTCCTCTAGCGTCGTTCAAAATTCTCATTCCAGATAAAACTTGGACAATTACAGAAACAAATTCTAGGCCAGTTAGTGGGTAATTGCTTTCAGTCATAAGTTTTCAGACATAAACATTTGACATTCTACAAGTGGTCTTAGAGTGAAAGATATTGGTTCTCTTATCTAGAAGAAATATTTCCTTAAACCACAAGAAAACAGTTTTAGTTTTTCCAACTCAATTGCTCATGAAACATTGACATGATGTGGTCTCATGACTGATTAAATCCTCAACTGTAGGAAGACTCATCGCTAATTACTTTACCATATATTAGTGTATTTATATTAGTGTATTGATATTTTTTCCTTTCAGTTTATTTTTTTTCCCCTGAAACATTAATTCAGATCTCTGGCCTTCTGGATTGATCCCTTAATTGGCTACCCACTCTCCCCACTTCTGTTCTATTTTCCATTTCTATTATTTTTATTTATTTATTTATTTTAAGGATTTTATTTATTTCTGAGAGACACACAGAGGGAGGCAGAGATACAGGCAGAGGGAGAAGCAGGCTCCATGCAGGGAGCCTGATGTGGGACTGCATCCCGGGACTCCAGGATCACACCCTGAAACAAAGGCAAACTCTCAACCACTGAGACACCCAGGCATCCCCATCTCTATTATTTTGATCTAATTTCTACTTTATGTTTCTGACCTTTCTATTTACTTACATTTTTTCTGCTCATGAAGAAAGAATCCTCTTATATTTGCTGTTTCTTTAAAAAAATACCATCCTATTCTTGTTTCATTCATAACTACAAAAATCTTTTTATATTTATTTGAAAGTATAACTTTTTTGAAGTTTTCTTCTGCTCCCTGAATTCTCTGTTTCCTCCAAGTTCTTTTTATTATCATTATTTTGTCTTTGCTATTCCCTTTGGGGTATTCCTCAAATATCTGGTGCCCCTTGGCTGGATATTCACATTTAAGAAAGAGGCTGTAAATAGTTGATTGAACATTCTATGCAAGAGGTTGGGTCTTATTGACTGCCGGGCTTCCTGATAACTTAGAGTAGAACCAACAATTTACTGGGAGATTCCAAGGGTTAATACACACACACACACACACACACACACACACACATATGTGCTGTGCGTGTATATACATATGCTGTATTTATATATAATTGGTTTTATCCATGTATATATTATTTATATACTTATTTGTTTAACATAATATAACTGCTAATCAGCTCATCTACCATTGTTATGCTGTTTCAAAAATAATTTTTGATTTTTTTCTTCCTTCCTTTGGTCTTGTCCTTTGTTTTTGTTTGTTTTAGATCTGCTTATCCTTGTTGTTGTTGTTGTTGTTGTTATTGTTTAGCATAATCTAACCTGAAGGTAAAAGTCTATCTTTTTTTAGTCAGCTACAGATAAAAACCATCAATAAAATCTTAACTCCGATATTTATTTACTATGTATACTCTACCAAGTGGCAAAGAATGCATTTCCAGTATAGACACCCCACTGGTACTAAGGTCATCTGTAAAGACTTTGATATGAAAAAGAGCCAGAAACTTACAATGGAAGCAGTGTTGTCCCAAACAGTTTTCTTTTAAGTGTACTTGTCTTGAAAACACTCTGTATGTTCCTTCAGGGAAATGGATGCTTTCTCTTCCCACATTTCAAATTGGTAATCATCTCTATGTTCTGCTCTAGAACTACATTTAAGAAAAAAACATTTTTTTGTTTCATATTTGGATCAAGGCAAAGAATAATGAGTACTCTATGAGGAAGTTATTGTTTTTTATTTAAAAAATATGATTTCTAAACATACATGTCTGTATATTTTAGAGTAAAGTGTTCTCATTTATTGGTGCCAATTATTGCTTTCATCATGGAATTCCATTTTTGAAATTATAGTGCCAAATCTTAGAATGAAAGCTGATTCATATAATTTCATTTTAGGCATTTTTAGCATCAGAGTTGAGGTTGGGGTATCATTGTATTATATGTAATATATGTATGTTATAAAGTGGCTGACTTAAATTAATGCAATGCTTTTCCAACTCATCTCTAACACGTTCACAATTCCAATATTATCATTCATGTAAATTCAGGAAAATTGATCAGTATATAAACAAGAGCAGTCTGTTGAAAAAGAAAAGAAAAGAAAAAGATTTATTTAATGCTTTTCACAACTCAAAGTCTGTACTTTGAGAGTATGGTTGTACCAGCCTCTCAAGATATATCAGATTTCTGGACTCTCAGGCCATTTTTCTCTTAATGCATATGATTTGTGTATTATGGCCCATGTGTGATTCATATGTACTTTTAGATTTTACCTGGACTCTCTTTTGCTATGTGGATTATATTTTTGCCAAATCTCTCTGTCCCTGGGACATGTGTTGTCTTATTTAGATTTGGGGGCAAATAATAAAAATGAGAACCAAAAGGAACTGGGTATTTTGCTTTTGCAAAGGACTAATCAGCTAATTTCTTCCAGATTTTTCATTGTTTACATGAGAAAACTTAGACCTAGAAAAACAAGTGCCTGGTTAAATTTTCACAACTGGCTAGCACTAATGAGAAGGGATGTACAGTGGTAGGTGGAGTAGGTTTTCTGGCATCTCATTCCTGTCCTTGTTTCAAGCCAGATGATTCAAGTTAAGATGATGCCAAATTTCAGATCTAAAAGTGTTTTTAGTTCTACAATGTAGATAATACATATCAAATTTGTGCCTTGCTTTTGAAGAAATTTACTCTTAAAATTTATGTCCTTGCATTGTCTTTTTTTTTTAGTCACCTGAGGTTATGCTATTTGAGTCAACGAACTACAATAAGTTGCTAAGGTAGATTCTGAATAACACACTATGGAATGTGACATGAATGTCACCTTGGAAAAAAGTGTTTCTTGCCAGAGACTAAGTATAATAATATAATATTTATTTTGAGTCCTTGAAAGAGTTCCGGTCTGTTCAGCTTAGGCTTTTATGTTGAAATGCTAAACGGTTTTCTGTATAAAATCAAACAAACCCACAAGTAGACAGCAAAGCATCTAGAGTAATCGACCGGGCTTTGTCTAAAAGCCTCTTTTAGGGGCAGAGTGAACAATGAATGCACATTTTTTCTGTTTGCTATGTAACACTAGTAGTGGAAAGCCAGGTTACTATTTAGTTGATAGCTTTTGCCTTAAGCTCATCCTTTTATTGGTGTGTGTGTGTGTGTGTGTGAGAGAGAGAAAGAGAGAGAGAGAGAGAGAGGGAGGTGGAGAGAGAGAGAGTGAAGGAGAGAGAGATAATTTTTAAAAACAAATGATGACCTCTCTTTGGTAATTAGCACCCTTACACAAAAAGTAAAGGGCTTATTGCATCTTGGTTTGGGGTCAAGAACACTGAATGAGGAAAGCCAAATTTCACTTCCAGCTCTGATGTGCCTCTGTGTGTGATGTTGAGCAAGTTACTTGCTTTCTCTGGGTTTTGATTTCTTCATCTGTGAAATGAGGGAGAATAAAATTTAACTTCAAACCACCCGACTTGAAAGTTTCATAGTTCTCTGAAATAAAATGAGTAGTGTGGGCTTACTTCACTGATCCTCACAAAGCAAATAGATGATACAACATAGGCATAAGTGTCCAAATGCTTTGCTGTATCACTTCCTTCTTGGAAAGAAATGCATGAGAAAGTTGCCTGCCTTAGAAGACATTGCCTATATTTAGAATTTTTTTTCTTCATTATCCTAGCAGGCTTTATTTTTTGGAACTTATTGGCAATGTTGTGTTTAGTATAGACAACATTTCAATTAGACTTCTTTACTAAAATGTCTTCATTATATAATCAGAAAATAATTTATTGTGTCTCATGGGAATGTTAGGGTTTATACTCACCTGTATTTTCTGTGATTATTTGATTATCTGTTTTCACACCAGAGTATACATAGAATCCATGAGGGCAGAGATCATTACCAAACGTTTGGTTCACAATTTAATTCTAGATTTTTGTGTAGTGCCTGGCACCTAGTATCTAATCTATGGAGGAAGAGATATGTTTGAGTGGTGTGGCCAGGATGGTTCTGCCTCAGATGCCATATATCATCTTAGACTCATCCATAGAAGCTTCCATAAAGAAAACATGAGACTCATATATACTCTTTCTGAGTTCCCTGGGTTATAACACTGATAGAGATGCATTTTTTTAGTTATTGGTTTCCTTTTTTTGGAAAGTAGACATGATGTTGATCTGACTTGATAAACCTCCTACAGCCACCAAGTGTTAGAAAGTATTTGGATGCTATCTATTTTTTTCTGTTTGTTGTCTGTACAGAAAGGCTGTTTGCAAACCAAGTTTAAGTAGCTCATTGATTATGCCTCCCCCCCTACTTCCATGCAAAATTTTATGACTCTTCATATAGAGCCATAACTTGAGTTTGCTAAAATACTTGGCTAAGCATTTTGTCTCACCATCTTCTGCAAGGGTGGTGTGATTCACTCTAGCAAGCTGGAGCAAGGATGAAACCAATTGGCTTCATTCTGATTCTGGGTGCTGGATGCGCCCACTGAGGACAGGAGGCACCCCAGCCTGCCAATTCTGGGCGCTGGATGCACCTACTGGGGACAGGAGGCACCCTGGCCTGCCAATTCTGGGTGCTGAATGCACCTACTGAGGACAGGAGGTGCCTCAGCCTGCCGGTTCTGGATGCTGGATTCTGGATGCACCTACTGAGGACAGGAGGCACCCTGGCCTGCCAATTCTGGATGCTGGATAAACCTACTGAGGACCCTTGTGGCAAGAGGAGCTGGTGGGCAGAGCCTCAGTCTCTACGTGCTTGTCACATCTCAGCAATGTCACAGCTCCGTTAGGTCAGAGATTTGGATCATTTTTATAATTTTCCTTCATCAATCATACCTATAACAGTTGGAGCCTGGATGCTTTACAAAAAGCAACACCAATAATACTTGTTTGAAGAATCATGCCAAGATTACAGTTACGTAGGGTTAAAAGAAAAATTGTCTCAATTCCCCTTCCTTTCTTTCTTTGTAAATTCTCCTTCCCTCTCTCCCTCCTCCCTTCCTTCTTCCCTTTCTTCCTTCTGTTTCAGAGAGGTCAAAGGCTATAGCGAAAGAGCTTGGATTTTGGAATTCGGCAGTATTACTTAGCATCTCGGCTTTACCATTTCCTGTTAAGTCAGTGTAACTTCTCTGAGGCTCCATCCTCTCAGGTGTTATTACTTACATCATGAGGTTGTAGTGAGACTTAAGTTATATAATAACTTCAGCTACTATTTATGAAACATCAAATACGTGCATTATCTAATTTAACATCGCAGTAATGTTGCAAGCAAAAATATTTGGTACATGGTGGGCGACTAATAAATAATGAGCTAGGGGAAGTATTGGATGCTCCATAACACGTTTTTGGAGTAAGTGCTTATTTATTTGATTCGCAGGTGTCATTATCCATATCATTATCCCCTACAGCCCCTGGTACCAAAGTGAAACTGGCTATTCATTCATTCAAAAGGTGTTCTTTGAGTATCTGCTATGGTTGAGGGGGAAATGGGGAGCAAAGAATAAGGCAGTTCCTAACTTCAAAGGGGTTATAATTAGTAGAGGCTATAGATGACTAAAAAGACAATTATAACTAAGTGGGATGAGCCCATTGACAGCAGGGAAATGCAGAGTGGGTGTTTAGGAGGGACCCCCAAATTCCAATTTAGGGGTTCAGGAGGGTTCCTTGGAAGAAATTACATCTATGCTGAGACCCAAGGGGGAAATTAAATGTGGATTAGAGGTTGGAGTATCTGTAAAGGCACTGAGAGGAGAGGAGATTGATGTGTTTGGAAAACTGAGAGCAGATCATTCTGGAATGTGAAGGGATCACGGTGAGAGGAGGCTGGGGTGAGCAGGGCTGCTAGTCATGGAAGGGCACGATGCCCATCCTGCAGAGACTGTCTGATCTCTCAGGCTGTCTTTCAGCTGTGACTGGGTTCTCGTTCCCCTCCTCCTCAGCTCGGCTGTGTGGTAATATTGCTAAACCCTCATCCTTGTGTCATCATTGAAGCTGAGTTCTTAGTCCTGAGAAAGAAAGGCTTATCTTACTAGTACCAAGGTAGGACATTCTTGGCCAGTTGGCTATGTCTAAATATCACCCCTGCCCTAATCTGAGGGGTACTGGGCTATGGGGCAACGAGGCTCTTATCAAGGGTCTCTTCTGGTCAGCATTTTGCAGTCCAGGGCACTTTTAGCAAGCCTGAGAATCTGAGGCCAAGCTGACAGAGAGTCAACTCTCTTTCCACTGGGCTTCCCTGAATCTAAAGGCCTTCTGGAAGACCTGAGCAAGCCAGACTCTGTGGCATGGTAACCTAATTACCATTTCACTTTTCCTGGGAGCTAAGAGATAAACGATATGTGGATCTGTAAGCTAGATGGACGATGGATTCATTTATTGACCCACAGATTGTTTACCTTTGAGTTGGGGCCACAGAAAGTGCTATCCCAGGAGCCAGGCCTGCCACAGAGCTGAGAGAAGTCTGAGGTGTGCTCAGGGCACACGGGAAAGCAGACAGCCAGTTCTCAAGCTTCACCTTTCCTTCGTAGGACCAGTCAGATGCACCTTAACTCTGAGTAAGTCAACCATACACTTCATTGTCCAATTCTGGCCCTTTTGAAAGTGAAAGAGGCTGCTAGTAACTACAGTCCTGGGACAGCCGGTATAGGCTGGGATGTTTCAGGAAAAAGCCAGACGTAGGGTTTGCTACAGAGGGAGCTCTCTCTGTTCGTCTGATGACAGCTCCCTAGTTCATGGTGTCGGGGCCTAGGTGGAGAACCCAGAGCCAGGTCATTTCTGGGTCTTTTTATGGTATTACTTTTCCTGTTGCCCAAAGCAATTTTTGAAACATTTCCCACTTTATGAGATCCTCATGTTCCTGAAAAGTCATTTTAATACAAGACGGTTGATTTCTATTCAAAACAAAGAAATGGGGGTAGTAAAAAATGGAAAACCAAAGAGAAGATAATCCTGAAAGCAAAACTGCAGCTGTATCTTCTGCTCTTTTATAATCCTTTATCAATTAGAATGGGGAAGTAGAGACATCATTCTCTCTAAAGTGGTGGCCCATAGTTATTAGTTTTGACGATATCAGGCTAGATGGGTAGGGATAGTTATTTGAGTTATTATTGTTTGTCCAGAGAGGTGACAAGAGAGAAAATATCTCACATACAACTAACAGGAGGCACCTTCTTTATTTATGCACTGTTTTCTTGTAAACATGTTTCTTGGCAAAATCATAAGGAAAATGTCAGTGCGTTATGAAGCCGACAGTACCTCAATTTTCTCCACTTCAGATTAAGCAGGTCGTGGGAGAATTTGGTGACCAAGCATGACTTTCATTTTTAATTTCTTCCTCCATTATAATGAATGATATTAAAAACTATGACTTTTAGCTCTTTCTCCTGAAGCAGAAGTTCTTGACCCAGAGAGATTTTGCCTTTCAGAGGATATTTAGCAATGTTTGGATGTATTTTTGCTGGTCACTACCAGGGGTGGGGTGTTCTTGGCTTCTCCTGCTTAGAGGCGAGAATGCGGCTAAACATCCTACAAAACACAGCACAGCCTCCGTTCTCAAACAAATCAAATCCAAATATCAATAGTGTCAAAGTTGAGAAGCTGTCCCTCAGCATCGTAATCATCCATTCATCTCCTCACTCAACAATTATTTATTGAGCACTTACTATGTGCTCGTCACCGTACTACTGAGGGTATGATATTGAACAAACTAGGAAAGATCCCCATTCTTCTCTAGTTTGTGTTTCAATAGGAGGGATGGATCACAGACAAGAGACACAGAGAGTTACAAACATGATGGAGAAAAATAAATCTGGGAAGAGGATAGGCAATGTCAGTAGGGAGCAGTGAGACCGAACCCTTGCCTCACTTGTGGAGGCATACAATATATAATATAATTATATTATATAGGTATATAATCATGATATATTTGTCATGATTATGGTTGAGTAACTGGGTCTATAAAGGGAAGTGGTGTCCAGGGAGGACACTGCTTCTAAGAGATACAGCTGGGATTTGACATTGGATATGTCTGATACTTTAAGGAGAAATGTCCACTCGTGCTATGCTCTCTATCATCACCAGAAACTAGGGTTGTCCTTGTTTCATTTTGATGGAATTCCCCTTTCTCTAACTTGCTGATAACCACCTCCTGCCCTGCCCATTCACTTTTAGCATCTATATTTCTGTTAGTTAGAACATTCCCTGATTACACCCTTTGCTCAGACTTGTTATCCTCATTACTTAAACACAATCCAAGCAAGCTGCCCGCTATCGAAGAAATAAAGTGAACGGAGTCTCTTCCTTTATTCTACATGCCCCTTTCCCTAGCCTCTCCCTCTCCTCCTTTCATAGCTAAACTTCTTAAAAAGGTGCTCCATTCATGCTGTCTCTCTTTACACTCCTCCAGTTTACTTATAATAGGGCCTCCCTACCTTTCTCCACGCAAACTGGTTTTCAAGGTCCACCAATGACTCCATAATCTTCATTTTTATAGACTTTTTCTCTTTGACCTTTCTTATGTGGCCTCCTCCCAACATTTGGTGCTCATGGCCTTCCTTTTCCTGTGTTTGGCATACTTCTCTTGACTTCTGTTTGTTGGCTCAGGATTCCCTTCTTCTTCCTCTTTGATTATTCCTTCTAAGTAGCCTTCCTGGGTTTCTCTTCTCTTCATCGCTTTATAAATTGGTGTCCTTCAGGATCTTGTCCTTAATTATTTTTTCCTTTTAACCATGGCTTCTACGGATTTGTCATGTAGAGTAGTCCCAAAGGTATATAACATACTCTGCAATATGCTGAGATATGAATGTGATTTAAATATGGTGAGGGGCTCTTGGGTGGCTCAATAATAAGGCTTAAGCATCTGCCTTCGGCTCAGGTCATGATCCCAGGATTCTCAGATCGAGCCCCATATCAGGCTCCCTGCTCAGCAAGGAGTCTGCTTCTCCCTCTCCCTCCACACTCCTGCTCGTACTCTCTCTCTCTCTCTCTCAATTTCTCTGTCTCTCTTGCTCACCTTCTCTCAAATAAATAAATAAAACCAATAAATAAATAAATAAATAAATAAATAAATAAATAAATAAATAAATATGGTGAGAGTATGATTGGAAGAGTGAGGGCTATCTCTAATTAGTGATCCTGGCCAGCCACCCAGAATCCACATTGCTGCACTCAGCTGAATGAGTTTTACAATATGGACTACTCCCCCACCCCAACACCTTGATGACTACAGGAGGTCCCTGATTGGTCTCTCTGTTCTTAGTTTTAGCTCCATCCTTTACTCTCACCATATTCATCTTTCCAAAGGCAAATCTGATCAGGATCTAGTGTCTACTCACTGTATCAGTCCACTTGGGCTACTATTACAAAATAACACAGACTGGCTGGCTTAAAACAGCAGAAATTTACTACTTCCCTCAGTCCTAAAGTCCAAGATCAAGGCACCAATGTGATTGGGTGGCATCCTCTTTCTGGTTCATAGATGTCTGGTTGTCTTCTTGCTGTGTCCTCACATGGTGGAAGGAGTGAGGGACCTCTCTGGAGTCTTTTTTATTAGGGCACTAAGGACCTGATCACCTCCCCAGTTCCTCACTTTCAGATACCATCATAATGGAGATTAGGTTTTAACATATGAACCTGGAGACATAAACATCCAGTCTGCAAGACCCCTTCATTTCCACCCCATAATTCATCTCCAGGCATGTTTTTTGTGCTGCTACACAGCTGTCCCATTGGCTTGGAATGCCTTCCCTCCTACTCTGACTCCACAGTGCTGATGTTGGGAAGTCCTACTTTCCGCACAGCTCACCTAAGTACCCCTTCCCAGCTTTCTGCAGAGAGTACTTTCTTATATATGCCCCAATTTCCTCCACTTCCAGTTAGATTGTGGATTCCTTTAGGGTTGGGAGAAGAAAATTCAACAGCAAAGTTCCTGTTCTCAAGCAAGCTATTGTACTTATGATCTATCGGTATCTCATTGTAAAGTTTCCCTACTCTGTCCATTACAGATTATTGAATTTCTGTTGCTAATTTGCTGTGTGATCCTGTGTATTTCACTCAACTCCTCTGAGCTGTTATTTTATCAACTTAAATTCTGTCCAATAATGTTCTTATTATAACTCAAAGAAATGTATCAAATTCTCTGAGATCTCCAGGGGGAATGATGTCATAAACCAAAGATGAAATAAATTATCATTCATTAAAACAATATTTTTGTTATCAAACATTTTATTCAAACCTCAACAAGGTGAAACTATTTCCAAGGAAAAATAACTCCTCCTTATATATCTTTAAAGCTTGACACCACTTAGGGGCACCTGGGTGGATCAGTGGTTTGACATCTGCCTTTGGTTTAGGTAGTGATCCCCGAATCCTGGGATTGAATCCCGCATCAGGCTCCTCCTCACAGGAAGCCTGCTTCTCCATCTGCTTGTGTCTCTGCCTCTGGGTCTCTCATGAATAAATAAACAAAATCTTTAAAAAAAATTAAAGCTTGACAGGACATAATATAACAAAGCTTTATCATTTATTTTTTTTTCTTATGCACAACATCATTTGTCCCCTCACCATTTCTCCTTGCATTTTTGAAAAATTTAAGATTCATCCTTGCTATTTTGTAGAGCTCTTCCCGACCTCCACCCCCACCCCCAAGTGAAAGTTTCATGTCAGAGAAATGAGGAGATAAAAATTTACAATTATAAGTCCTTGATCATGATCCAAACTTTTCTCATGCCATCAGCAGCACTTACTGTTCTAACCTGGGGAGAAGTGAAGCATTGAAGAAGGAGAGATTAGAGGAAAAGAAGTGTAGATATGAATGCCAGGTACCTTTATTCATTTTATTACTCCAAGTTTTAGAATTAAAATCATCTTTGAAAAATCACATCTTGGTGATATGAGTGAACATGAGTCCATGAATAATTGTAAGAGAAAATAATACAAGAGGAAAATTTCCCTCTCAACACTTTTGTATCCCATTGACACTTCCATGGAATATCTCCATGCAGGGGAAACCGATGTTTAGATATTAAGGATGAGGTGAATATGGAGAGAGAAAACTAGAATTTATTGATTATAATCCTTGTGCTATGTGTTTACACAATTTCATGTAAACTTTCCCATAACTCTGTTTAGTATATTTACCTACTTTTGAGATAAACAGACTGGAACTCACCATACAGTTAGCAGTATGTAGAGCCAAAGCGGAAACCTAGGATTTTCTAACTCGAACACCATATCACACTGATGCCCTGTTATATAGAAAATAAACGTCCTGGCTTCAAGCAGTTTATAATCCAGAAAATAAATGCAAATGCCTCTGTAAAAAGCAGAATTGATAGAAAACATATGTGTCCTATTTTAAGTACTATAAAAATAACTCCATGATTATGAAGTTTCAGCCTCCTCACTAATAGAGCACCTACTTTTGAGTTGTTTTTTTTTTTTTTTTTTTTTTTTTTCCTTTACAGTAATGCAGCAACATAGAGATACTATTTGTGGACATTTTTTTAATTATTTTTTTATTTCAACAGATGATGTAACATGTCACACAGATTTTGAAGTCCTCCACATTTAATGCCTTCACTTGCTATGTGATTTTGGCAAGATATTTAATCTCAGTTAGACTCAGTTTCTGCTTATTAAATTGGAAGATGGTACCTATTTCATAGAGTTGCTATAAATATCAAGAGATGCTTGATTCATGAGTAATTCTCAGAAATGATGGTTGTGATGATTTGTGGCAGCCAATATTGTTGGTTTGTGGATTTTTGTTGTTGCTGTCTTTTTGTGTGTGTGTGTGTGTGTGTGTGTGAGAGAGAGAGAGAGAGAGAGAGAGAGAGAGAGAGAGCGAGAGAGCAAGAAAGAGAGAGCAGGAGCATGGTCAGGAGGAGGGAGCCTGCAAGGGGGAGGAGCAGAAGGAGAAGGAGAAGCAGGTTCCCCGATAAGCAGGGAGCCCAACCTGGGGCTCTAGCCCAGGATTCAGAGATCATGACCTGAGCCAAAGGCAGACGCCTAACTGACTGAGCTACCCAGGAGCCCTGGGCTTGTGTTTTGATACATTTTGATGCATTCTGGAGTTCTTTGGTGGTAGGTGGGGCCAAGATCCCACATGGAGCCTCTGGACAGTGCTGGTCAACTGATATGTGCTTCAAAGTGCTAAGTATCAGGCAGGCAGAGGGGAGATGCTAGGGTCAGGGAGATCCTGGAAAGAAGGAATCAAGGGTTTTGCTAAAAGAACTCTTAGCTCTGGGAAACAAACTGAGGGTTGCTGAAGGGGAGGTGAGTGGGGGGATGGGGTAACTGAGTGACAGGCATTAAGAAGGGCATGTGACGTGATGAGCACTGGGTGTTATACTATATGTTGGCAAGTTGAACTTAAATAAAGAAAAAAAACACATTTAAAAAAAATACTTTTCAAAGTCCAGTCAAGGAAATGGCAAGGATATATAGGAAGAAAGAAGGTAAGAATGGGATAGGGAATGAATGTCTGTTTCTCCCAATTGAAAATCACCAAGAAGACCCTTCTTGGACGAATGGTCACAAAATTTTCCTCTTAATAAGGAATTCTTTTTTGAAGGATTAACCTTACAAAACACAAAACCACAAAGTGATGGCACATGTTTTCCTCCCCCTTATTTCATCCTTTAATGTAATACATTTAAAAAAGAAGTTGTTTCCCATAAACCTGATTAACTCTGAAGAGAGTCATAATCCATCTAAACCAATCCAAATGAAGGTAAAAGGAATAATCAGGCTCCCATTATGCAAAATGGTGCTCAGTTAATTTATTGCACTGCACTGAATAATAAGCTGTTAGGCTCCACATTACTTTCTTCACGTTAGATCAAATAGCTTATTGCTGCTGGAGCTTATTTCATATTGCATAAAATTTGGATATATTACAATAGACTAGATATTAGTCCATTATAAGAGACAGACTTAAGTACTTCATTTATAGGATCTCTCCATTTGGAAAATGGCAAGGGAGAAGAAGAAATGCAAACAAGGTAATGGACAGAGGGGGATTTATGTGCATTGCCCACCAACCAGCTCTGCTGTGGGTGGCTGCTGGTTACAGCATGGGTGTCTTGGAGAAATGTAGCATTTCCAGGGGAAGAAAATCCAAAGAGAGTTTATGTTCCTTTTCAGGGAAGTGTTGACATTTTAATTACTTTCTGTTTTCTTTGGAGCTACATTTAAGAATTGGAAGCAAGTTAAAAAATAAGAATTGGCTTTATTAGAAATCAGATGAATTGACATGCAGCCATGAGCTGGAGAAAGTCCAGATTCAACTCTTGACTAACTCAAGTCTCCAGCAGGATCCAGAGAGCCAAAAAAACCCCCAGCCATTGGACAGCTAACCAGAAGAATTCCTACTCAGGTCTTATCGTCTCTGAGAGCAGACCGTGCCTCTGCACAATCTAATCTTTTCCGGCCACGGGGCCCCTGTGCTTCACTTTGGTGGTTTGTTTTTTTTTGTTTTTTTTCCTTTAAACTTAGGTCTCATAGGGGTTTGTGAGGATAAGTAGAACAAGGATGCAAAGTAAAAAGAGAATGATCATGGAGAGTTGGAATGAGTTGGGGATGTTGGTGGGTTGAAAATGATTGAGTTTTGAAGATAATCTGACACTTTTGGTATTTCATAGAAGAAAACCGCCTGAGGAAGTAAGGGTGGGACCAGAGTCAACAGCTTAGGGAGATGTGATATATTCGCACCCTCTCTCCTTGCACCAGGAGCTGCCTCAAGTTGAATAAATATTTAGCAAACCCAGGGTACCTACATGTGTTCCAGGATCAGCAGATTTAAAAATAGTAACTTGGTACAAGAGTGAAAAAAAAAAAAAAAAACACAAAATACACAACTCCAACCAGCATGTTTGTGGTGCCCTAAAGGGTGGCGCCTGAGGACAGAAGCTCTCTGTGTCCCTTCCTCACCCTCCCCAGACCAATCAATTCAGGAATAAATGGATCAAACCAAGTTCCTAAAAAATGATCTAATATCTGCTGTGCACCGGGCGCTTTAAATACACTATTTGAATTTACAAAAAAGCCTATAAGGAGATATTACCTCTACTACAGATACTGTTATTTCTGTTTCACAAATGAAAACTGAAGCTTGAGCGGGTTCAGCAAATTCATAAGCTATACAAACTTTTACTATAAAACATTTCAAATATATGCATGAGAAGATCAAATGGCATAATGAACCTCTAGGTTTATTTTATTTCACCCACTCAGGGTCAGTCTTTTTTGTCAACATCTACTGCACCCCCATTATCTTGAAGCAAATCCCAGACATCATGTCCTCTCCTCTGTATATCTTTCAGTATGTGTCTCTAAGTGATAGGGATTCTTTAAAACAAAATAACCATGATACCTTTATCACTCACACCCTGAAAACATTAACAAGAATTCCTAATAGCAAGAAATACACGATGTTCACTGATCCCCAAAAGTCTTGTAATATAATTTTTTGAAGTGTGTTTGAATCTAGATCCAAACACGATCCACACACTATGATTGCTTGATGAATCTCTCACGCCTCTTTAAATCTGTAGTTTCCCTCTTCTCTAATTTTTTTCTTGGACTTTTTGGTTGAACAAATGTGTTTTGTTTTGTTTTTTTTCCCCTGAGGATTTCTAACAGTCTGAATTTTCTTGATTCCATTCCCTGAGGTGATCTCAAATATATTTATCATCTGGTACTTTGCACTTCAGAGCTAGAAATATTATCAGTTTCTGATTCCACATTTTTAGTAAGCCTAGGTCATAAGTAATGGCATAATTTCCATGAGTGGGGATGTACATGAGTATGTGTAACGTTATCAACTATTGAGGATTTTTTTTTGGTCTGGATTCTGTATTTTGTTAGCTATTGTAAAGTTGCCATATTCTAGTTTTATGATCTAAAAAAAATAAAATTCATTTTTAGAGCAGTTTTAAATTCACTGCAAAACCGAGTGGAAAGTACACAGAGTTCCCAAATATCCCCACCCCTCCACCTTTAGCCTCTTCCACTATCAACATCCAGCACCATAGTACTGCATTGTTATGATGAGCTATCCTACACTGACACAGCCTTATCACTCAAAGTCCATAGTTTACATCAAGGTTCACACTTGGTGTTGAACATTCAGTGGGTTTTGACAAATACATACAGATGACTTATTTTTCATTTGCTAACCAGAATGCTTCTCTAAAGAGAGATATCCCCCTCATTACCTAGTGGGTTATATGAAGTGAAGTTCGTATAAAAAACCCAGGGTAAATGCTTTTTCTTTCCCTTTATGTACCAGTTTGCAGAATAATGAGTTGGTTCTCTCTGGTATTCTCAAAGTGAACATAAATTCCTATCTGGATTTATACTGTTAGTTTCGCTAAGAAGTCATGGATTTAAACATTAAACATTGTTGATGTGCTTCAATGTTCTATTATATTTGCACACAATATATCTAATATATATATATATATATATATATATATATATATATACACACACACACATACACACACCTATGCTAATAACTCAGTGGTAAAGTTCTAGATCAATGTCTATAAATCTACATTATTTTGCTGCCTAGATTTTAAAAAAGTAATTCTTAAAGTAGTTTAAAATTTTGTCTTAAAACACTGTTCCATCTACTGACTCTTATAAGGATTCCCCTGAGTCTTTGAGGATGATAGAAAACCTTGCTTTGTTGCTTCTAGAAAAACAGAAGCAGCTATTGAGATATAAAAGCAGGAATGAAAGAAGGAAGGAGGGTGGAGAAAAGGAGGAAGAAAAGAAAAACAGAGCGCAAATAAATGAGTATAAGAGATAAGCCAAGTAATTAATAGGCTATTGTGTAGTCTGGGAAAATCATTGCAGGGAATTTATTTCTATAGCGGCATGTGATGTTGTTGTGAAATAGTTAAGCAAAGAGGCCTTAAGATTTGGGCTGCTTGGGTCAAATCTCCAGTTCTGATACCTCCTGGTTGGGTTGGCTTCGTGCCTCAGCTTTCTCATCAATGTACCAGGGCCAAGTCAGCACAGGCCTATAAGGATAACATAAACGAACACAGAGTGCTTAGATTGCTCACAGCAAATGCTCAATAAATGCTGATTAATGTTCGTCCTCGTTATGATGGTGATGATGACAATGGTGATGATGATGACAATGATGTGTAAGTATGTGGGTGGCAAAGTAGCGAAGAGCAAGACAGATTTGCTGAGTCACTACTTGGGGCAGGTACTGAACTAGCATCTGTATTAATAATAATTACATATAGTATATATAATTTGTTACCAACTTTAGTATATTTTTAAATCCCTCATCACTATTCATTCTTTATTTTGGCACAGTAATAGGCATAGGGAAGGAATACAATCTACTCTTTTTTGTGAACTGTGGAATGCTGTTAGGTTTTGCTAACATTTGCCCAGAACTTTTACAAGACAAAAGAGGATATAGTGTTAGTGAGGGACAGAACTTCAATATTCTCTAAGTAGAGCTTAATAGGCAAATCCCAGCAAGTATGTTCAAGCACTAAAGTGGGCCGTGAGGCACTAGTGAATCACACAATTCTAGTATTGCCCATGGCGAATCAATATCAATGTTCACCGAAGTTTTGTCCCCACACAGGAAAAGAAAGAAAGAAAGAAAAGAAGAACAATTTTCGAATCACTCCTCCAACCACAGAAACGATTTTAATTACCAATTCATCTGTTGGCAGACTCTTCTGGCAGATGTACCTGCAACTTGGAAAGATAACAAATGAACTGATTCCTTACTCCAGAGTTGACACTGAGAGTGCTTGCTGAATTTGTTCTCAGAAAAGAATCCCAGGCAACAATACATCTGGCACTCTGCTCGAGGAATTTGTCATGTCGTTGACATGTTCAGCCTCCATTGTCCACACCACCCCGACAGCAGGTCCTTTATATTTCAAAGAAATTGCAGTCTGAATTAATATAATTAGAATGTAACTGCTATTCACTGCACAAACTCCTCATTTCCAGGAGTACAGATCTGATAGCGTGTCTGTGCGCAAAATCTTCCCAATGATGGCTGGAGGGGAGCGAACAGATAATACAATGACAGAATAGACACCATTTCATCAGCCTTTGTAAGCACCAACTAATGGAAATATAGGAAGAGAAGAAAACTGTCCTATCTTTGGCATGTCTTAAATAGAGGTATCATTCAAGTTTACCGGCCTGTACAGATTTTTCATAAAATATGTAGAACAGAGTGTCTGAAGCAAGAAAGAAGATGCAATAGGAAAGATGGTGTATCTTCCAAAAGACAGCTCTAGGAAGTAGAGTGGATAATTCACGGATAGAGTTACAGAATTAAAAGGTGGTTGGAGGACTTCATTTATTCTTTACTGCTTCACTGTAAAGAGCTGATGTCACTCACCAAGTAAACAACTTGGGTGCTAGATTCTTGAATTTCACTGTTTGTTATTGTTGTGTTACTACAAACACTTGATAACTGATATGGTGGAAGCCTACATTAGCATTTTTTTAAATAAGATTGATTTATATTCTCTCAAACGTGGCATCCGTACCTTGAAGGACTCATTTTAAGGGAATAATGACCTGGCATATCCATGTGTAGGCTGGTGCTCATGGTCTCTCCTCTGAAGATTATAAATGGGTATGTTGAACCCCTAACCCCCAATGTTATGGTATTTGGACACAGAATCTTTGGGAGGTAATTAGTTTTGAGGAGATTATGAGGTTGAGGTCCTATGATGGGATTAGGGTCCACCTAAGAAGGAGACATACAGAGCATGCTCTATCTTGCTCTCCTCCATGTAAGGACACAAGATGTTTCTGCCATCTGCATGCCAGAAAGAGAACACTTACCAAGAACCAATCTTGGGCTTCCCAGCCTGTAGAACTATGAAGAATAAATTACCATTGTTTAATCACCCAGGCTGTGGTATTTTGTGACAGTGGACTGACCTGACTCACAGTGGATGGGAACTTATTGGGTTCATGAGCACTGAGGAAGGATAATGGTTTCCATTTTCTTGTTTTTCTTAGAAGTGCGTATTGATCTTCACCTGAATTTCTGTGACAGAAATTGCAATAATAGAAATATGGAGAATGAGTAATATAGTATAAAATAGGGCCAAGGTTTGTGAGTGACAGATGATTTCCAGAGGAATACCAATGTCCCTTTTAATTTTAAATTAAATACATTTTATAAACAAATGCATTGTGGTAACGAGCTATGTGGCTTTTAGGTTTTCTTTCTAACCTCTGGACACATCTTTCCAATCAACATCTTAGAAAAGTCGAGAGTGATTCGTGGCCTCCAAGTTCTCCTGTGGAATATCTTCCTTGCTTCCTCTGACCTGAAGGGATTGCCTATTATTTTCCATCAGCTAACAGGTTTTCAGAAATAGGTGGGCTTCAGAATCACATATATGTATATGTGTGTGTGGTGGGGGCCATTGAAGGGGATATGCTATACCTAGATATCCCAAATACACCTAATCAGAATTGCCAGCTGGGGTGCCCAAATTGTATAAGTTGACAACCATTCCAGTGCTTCTGGTACCAAACTTGGTACCCAGAGACCAGTGTTCTTTCTCACTGATACAAATATCCAGATTTACCATTTAGGTGGATCTTTCTATAGATGATACATATGATTTTTTTTAATGGAAACATTTAATTTTATGAATGGAAATCCACTTAGGATATTTTGGGCCAGTGGTTTGTAAAGGGGCTTATCAGAACACCTGTCAGAACTTTACCCCGTTTGTGTGTGTTCCCTTTCCGCTCTTCCATAGTCACTTGTGTTTAGTTTCCCAATCTGTCTGTCTTGTTTGGGCTAGAAAAAAAAAAAAAAAAAACGTTTCACGGTACAATGCAATTTATTTGCAAACAAATACAACAGAAATTTATATTTTGAATGTGAAAAGTCCTTTATTAGAATAAATGAATGTTCCTCCCTCCAATGCATTTGTCTTATGACTTTGGATGTTTATTTTAAAAAAAAATTTTTTTTTAAATTTTTATTTATTTATTTATTAATTTTTTAAATTTTTATTTATTTATTTATTTTTTTAAATGTTTTTTTAAAATTTTTATTTATTTATGACTTCGGATGTTTAATAATAGGATTGTGTGTTATAAACACCTTTGGACATCTAAGTACATGCACAGATGGAGAATATCGAGCTTGGAGGAAAGGGTCATCTTCCCGACATGGACACTCAGTGGAGTTGGTCTCTGTTTTCTCTGTGGAATATGAAAGTCAGACTTGAGTGTGGGAGGTTTAGGGAATTCCTGTCCCAAGCCTCCTAGTTTTTAGCAGCCACTGGCTCTGACATTGTCATTTTGATTTTTAGTGGCCTTACAAGAATTCTCTGTAGGGTGCGTGGGAAGTGGTGTGAGGAGAGGGGCTTTCTATCCTTGTTTGACCAGTGGATTGTGGGATAGACTTGCCATATGGAAAACAACTTGATCTATCCAAGGGAGGTAATAGTGACTCCTAGGACCCAGCCTGTTCTATAACACCCCAGAGGGCTTTATTCCGAGGTTTCAGAATAAACTGGCAAACAGCTGCATGAGTGAGTACATAACAACTATTTATCGAAAAAAAATTTTTTTTAGTTGTGAAAGAAGTGGAAGACACCATGCAGGGGGCTGGAGGGTTGGGGTGGAGTGATATAGGAAAATAAAAGGAGAAAGTCTGAGCTAGAGTGCTAATTGTAGAATCAGAGATGTGGATTACAATCCACTTTTACTAGTTGTGTGCCCTTCATGGAGTCACTTCATGCCTCTGGGTCGGTCTTCTTATAAATTCTATGGGACTAATTCTCATACATTCTATAGGAATAATACTTGTCTCACACGGTTGTTGTAGGGATTTGCTAAAAGCATTCTGTAAGAGACTTAGTGAAATTCCGGGAATAGAGGAGTTTTTAACATCATACATAAGAGCTAAGAGCACTGTATTACATGGTGGTGGTTATTAGCACATGCTTGCCAGGAGAGCCGACTTTTGAGTCCTTTTTGACTTTAGGCAGAACTACAGATATTGGCATCCCTAGCACTATGGCTAAATAACACTTAAATTAATTTATTGAGATGTCTTAAATTACTACCATTATTGTCAGAAAATAGATTTCATTCATGTCTATTTTTTCTGACTCATGAACTGAAATTCCCTAATTCTTGCCTTAAGCTTACAAGCATTTTGTTTGTAAGAATTATTTTTTTAAGAACCCTCAGAAAAAAACTGATGTTCATAAGAAAGTAAGGAGTCTTTGCAACAATGTATCATTTTATTATTATATTTTCTCTTTCCTGGAAAACCAATGAAGAATGGCAGTTTTATATGTAAAACAGTAGTTAGCCTTTATATGGATGACATTTTCCTAAAAGCCTAGAAGTATTTCACATTTTGCAGAAAAACACCCTGTTCCCAAGTTGGATCTGATTAAAATTCTAATCTATATTACCATCTCATTACTTTCTGAAAAAGCGAATGCCACACTTAATGGGAAATGCTCAGGGTCTGTGAGCTCCGTTTCATGGGTTCCTTAGCAAGACCGTCTTAGGACCCAGGAGGTCTGGGTCACAGCCACATCCTTGTTAAAACAGTCACCTGGCATGAATGCTAGCCCTCAGTTTTCCTTCCGTTCCCCTCTCCCATCCCTACATTGTTTCAGCTGCCAGCCCCCTAATATTTTCTCTAAAGTAAGGGAAAGGAAAGGGCAAAAATGACTTTGAAAGAATAACATTTCTTTCTATGGACTTAAATAGAACACTCAACACAAAACATCCTGTGTTTTCTTTTAATTGATGGCACTCCAACCGTAGTGATGGGAGAACTTGACCAGGACTTGCTTTTCAAATAGGCATGGTTTTGATCGCAGACTATGCTATCAAAGGCAAGTTGTTGCATTATCTAAAATTACACGCTCCAGGTCTCCTTATCTTGTTGTGCCTATGTGCCCCCCTCCATTGTACTTGTTGCCTTCTAGCTTGTGTTTATTGTGTCTTTTTGTTTATTCTCTGACTCCCCTAGCCATCATGGAAGCTATGACAGCAAGCATCTTCGTCTACTTTGCTCACTGTTGGTTTCTCTGTTCTTAAAAACAGTTCCCTGGCAAAAGTTAGAACTCAGTAAATACTTGCGACATGAATGAATGGACTGGTTTTCATAAGTTTCCTTTCCCATACAATTATGGGGAAAAAAACTGGTAAAAATATCATCTCAATGTCCTTTAAGTAAGTTTATACCTAGTAGATATATTTGAGAGTATAGTTTTTTTTTTTTTTTTTTTGAGAGTATAGTTTTGTTTGGAGTTTACATGTCTTAGTTGGCAAAGCAAAGATATAAGGGTTGGATAAGAAAGAAATATCTCCTTGCTACCATCTCTCTTCTTACATTGCTTTATTTTTCTTCAAAGAGTGACTCCCTTACCCTACATGCTCTCCAACAAGATATATATTTCTTTGCTTATTGTCTACCTCCCCTTACTAGGCATAAGCTTTCTAAGGGCAGGAACTTGTGTATTTTGCTGTTATAGCCTCACTTCTTAGAATAGTGTCTGACACAGAGTAAGCACTCAATACATATTTGTTGAATAAGTGAATTTTTGGATGAATATATGTTTTATAGACTATCCATGCCTGGTCCTGATGCCTGTGAATTCCACAGCATGCTCAGACATTAGTACTTTGGTACTGCTGAGGTGGATGTTGGGTAGGAAGATGAGAAAGGCAAAAAGATGACCACCATGGCACTAATATTATACATTTGCCATGCATAGTGAAAAAGAGGTCCCATTCATTTTATATATGTGGTATAATATGAACTTAGGTTAGGGACTGTTGTTTGAATCCTGGCCCATCTACCAATTTTCAGAATAAACAGAAATAATTTCTTGATTTCTTGATGTCACATTTTCATTGTCTGTAAAATTAAAACAAGACTACCTAATCTATGGGACAGTGGAGGATAGAAAGGGCTTGACACATAATAGCTGGTCAGTAAATGTTAGCTATCTCTATCATCATCATCAGTATCATCTTCCTCCTCATCCAGAAATTGATAGACTATAGCTTGTGGGCCACATCTAGCCTGCGGCCTGCTTTTAGAAACACAATTTTACTGGAATACAGCCATGCCCATTCATTTTCTTACTGTCCTGCTTTCTTACTGGCTGCTCTCTCACTACAATAGCAGAATGAAATAGTAACAGGAGACTGTTTCCTATAACACCTAACATTTTACTCTCTGTTCCTTTGCAAGGTAAGTTTGTGTATCTTGATCTAGAATATAGTTTATCAGTAATAAAATAGCCTGGACCAGTGTGACATGGTAAGTGCAGAAAGTAAGAGGTAAGTGTCTAGGAATGTTTATAAAATTTTGATATCCTTTTGACATTTAGGGGCATGATTTTGGTTTATGCAAAAGTGTTGATTTGTGATAGATTGAAAATGAAAAACCAAAACCAAAACCAAAAACAAACCTCTGGTCCTTCCCACTGGGAAAGAATCTGGTCTTTTGTAACAGGATTTTGGTGTATTAGTAACTTAGTAAGATATACTTGGTGTGGTTTCAGATGGGAACATCTGGGGGCTCATCCAGTGGGAGTGACAAACAGGTCCTGAGATTGCAAGTGACCTGGGAAGGTTGATGGTGAGCCCATTAATAACGTCATGCAAATGGATTTTATATGCAGATGGATGGGCCAGCCACAGTTCACTTATCAGCTAATACAGTTGTAATGTGTTGTTTTGTATCTGAGAGAAGGCGGCCACCTCAGGATATTGTGTGTGTCTCATGTATGAATATAAATGAATTCCTTAAATGTATTTTAAGTTGATAATTCATCTTCTCTGAATAGTAAGCCAACAACTTTCCTGGAAATCTAGCAAAACAACAGTTCTATGACCAGCCTTATGTTTTGTTGCCTGTGTGCTTAAAAAAAAAGCAGACTGACTCTTTCCTTTTCTGTCTTAGAATCAGTTCCAAACAGTAAGGCGTGCCAGAAAAAACAGACAAACTCTCAGGAACAACAATGCCCATTATGCGTGGGGTAGGAGCTGCCAAACTTTGATTACTGGCCAGACGTTAACCCCTTTGGTGTCTTGTGGGGGAAATGCCAAGTCTGGATAGAGACACTTCCAGGATTTTGCAGTCACTCGTGGTGTGAGAACAGGCGATTTATAATGACTTGCGCAAAAAAGGCCTGTGCTGAGGAGGAAGTGCTAATTCAAGGCCACATCTCCTTATTTCATGAATTTTACCCTAAGTCACTCTGGCCAGTGGACATAGACTCCATTACCTCTGTTTGTCCCTTTGCAGGCCTGCTGGTTGTGAGAAACATGCCTCCCTTGTCTCCTGGGTTTGCAGCTGGATGTCACAAGGAGAGGGGAAAGTTTGACCCTCATGGAGGCCAACCTGGGGGTTCCTTGAGCTATGGTAAAGCTGCTAGAAAGCATTCCTGCAAACTCTTTTATGATCAATTTCTTCCTCTCTGTATATATCCTGTAGGTGGATGGGCTGTATCGCATTGTGAGGACTACAAGAAGCAGAGAGCAATGCAGCTTATAGCAGGAGGGTAAGAGCATGTGCGTGTACTATGTGCGTGCATGTTTGCATTTCATTTGTTCTTTCACTTTGCTCTTCATTTTTTTTCAAGATTTTATTTATTTATTTGAGAGTGTGTGTGTGCAAGTGTGCGCGTGCAAGTGCATGGGGGGGGAGAGGCAGAGGGAGAGAATCTCAAGCAGACTTCCCACTGAGTGTGGAGCTGGAAGCAAGGCTCGATCTCAGGACCCTGAGATTATGATCTGAGCCAAAGGCGGACACTTAACTGACTGAGCCACCCAGGCACCCCTCGACTCTTTAATAAATATTTATTGATAGTCTACCATGGTGTGGCTGAGGATACCAAGTTAGTTACAGTCATAGCAATTGCTACCATTTCTTATTTACTTCTGCATGTCAGTATTATGTCAAGCATTTTGCACATATATACTTTAATTCACTTCATCCTAAAAAAAGAAAATTTTATAAAATAGCCCCATTTTATATACTAGTAAATTGAGTTCCAGAAAACTCAAGGGCACAGGGCCAACGAATGTCAGAGCTAGGATTTACAACAGATGTGTCTGATACAAAACCCATTCCCTTACTCATTTTGCTGAATTGCTTTCCTAAAGGTGAACTAAAAAAAAAAAAAAAAAAGAAAAAAGAAAAAGAAAAAAAATATTTCCTTAATGTCTTGGAATTCACATTCTGGTTGGCAAGAGGCATGTCATTCTGAATGAAAAGGGCTGTAACACAGCTATGTACGGAATACCATGATTAACTGATTCTGCTGGAAGGCAGGAGAAGGTGGAAGAGGGTAGAAGAAGGCCCCACAGAGAAAGCAGTACTTGAGCTACACCTCTGTGGAATGGGATATTCACAGGGCAGGGCGGGTAGAAAGAGAGATAGAGGGAGAGATTCAGTTCGGTGTGCTTTGTGTAGGAAGAAACCTGGATTTATTCAGGCCACAGAGAGGTCTGGTTTATATAGTGATTCTATGATACAAGACAGAGGACTTGGCAGTGGGAAATTCTTTAAGGTTGTTCCTCCACTTACCATGTCCATGAAGACTTTTGTCTTCTTTATTCTCCATGACTTTGCCATGTCTTACTAGGAGGTGACACAGGGAGAAACTACATGCAGCCTGAATAAATTAGAGGTGATGATGACGGCTAATGGAAACAACAGGAAAAAGACAAAGCTAATCCTGTGCTTCTGCTTGTTGCAATGGTGGGACCCTTGTGGGACAACTTTTCAGGGATGAAGTTATCTACCAGCCTTGGAAGTGAAGATGCAGGCCTTGGCCTTGTCTGTACCATAAGGAGGAAAAAATGAATCAATATATTTGGTTCTCTTCAGTTGTATTGTTTCACCCTGTAGGGCATGGGTGCCTAATTCTTTCACCAGAGATGGAGGACAGATAAAGAGAAGAAAGTAGCAACCACAGACAACCCTCCATGAAGATGACTGTGGTAAAGGGAATGCCCTATCTGAATATTTGGGAATAAAGTCATCACCTTCAGTCCAGCAAGGGGACCAATCCTGCTCAAAACAAAGGAGAACAGTGACATTATAGCTGGGATGTTTGTGAACCTTGGGTTGTTCTCTTTGGAACAAATGAAAAGCAGTTAACATAGATGCAACTGGCATTGTTGACAAGCCCAACATCACAACTCTGGGGTTTCACTTTGAGAAACTGAGGCTTATTTTTGAAATTTGGGAGGTTAAGAACAGAACATAATGATCCCTAGAATGTTCACTTGCAGCAATCCTGGGTTTTGTGCATATTTAAAAAGGGATACTGAGCTTTCCTATATTCATTACAAAGTCCTCTCGGCCTCCAAATCTTCCTATAAAATGCCTATGTTTCATCTTTAGATACATTCTGTGACTGAATATGATTATGGGATATTACATGCATCCTTGTCTATTCAAAAGATCATGAAAAAAATGCCCATCATTAAAACCCCAAAGTGATTGGATTGGCATGAGGAACGGGGATGGGTCTGGCATGAGAGAGAGGATCTGACTCTGGGATTTCATGAAATCCAAAACAATAGGACAGCTGCTTTTCTATAAACAGATTATTATTATTATTTCTACCTAGACAGCTTGATAGCAGCCATTATCTTCTTTCTGGGTGTCTTATCAAGTTCCGGCTGTGTGCAGCATGGGTGATAAGGAATGAGAAATGTCACCCATGGGATTGCCAAAGATTATTTCCATGCACTGCTGTTCAGCAAAAGCCAATCCCTTAGAACTGAAAAGTAGTCCTATTGTTCACACTGGGCAGTTGCTATTCTGACTACACCAAGAGAGCAGAAAGAGGATGTAGTTGCCATTGTGTGAAAGATTGAAATTTCATTACTCTAAGCTAAAGTTCAAGCAGTCTTGATTTTGAAAAGCAGAATCATCATGGAATATCTTTGAAGAGGGAGAAGACAAGGCAGGGAAAGAAGAATGAAATGAGCTCAGAGCTTTTCAGGACTATGAGGGAGTATAAAAAGAGAGAGAGAGAGAAGAGAGAGAGAAAAGGTATAATACTTTCAATCACTGGAACTTAAAATGCCAGGTATCCAAGCCTTGAACAAATTGAGCTTCACTGCATAACCATAATTTGTGATCAGATTGCTTAATGTAAAGATTCCATTCTACATATTATTCATCAGAAAATAGTTAATTTGCTGAATTTTTATTTAGTTGTCTTTGGTTCACATTAAGTTCTTGAATGAAATTAATCTGTTGATATTGAAAAGTATTCTTTTGTTTCTCAATGAAAAAAATAAATGTTTTATTACAGATGTGTGTTGCTCTAAATATTTGAGGGAAAAAACAAAATCTTATTTTATTTTTATTCTAGTATCTCAGCATCTCAGCCTTTTCTCTTCCTAGAGAAAACACTGTATTAGGAAAAAACCAAACCAAACCAAACCAAACCAAAACAACAGCAAAAACTGAAGCATATGATTAATTTGTACTATATTCATATGGAATTTCCTCCCAAAGTATTCAGAGTTCTTTAATCTCCTTTAGACACAGTTTTAGAGTCATGCTGATGTAATATAAGCTCCTTGGAAGGGAGCCAAATAAAATTTTTCCAACATTTTAAATCACTATTCTGAAATTGGAATTTCAGATTAATAAAATACTTTGCTCTTAAACCAACAACTTCTGAAATTAGATTTCAATCACAGAATCATAAAAAATGAGGAATGGGAGGAGGTTGGGAAGGTAAAGAGCAAAGAGAGTGCACTAAGAAAGAAAGAAGAACATGGGAAAAGAGGAAGGGACTTTGATATCCTTTTTTTTTATTTTTATTTTTTCAAAGATTTATTTATTTATTCAGAGAGAGAGAGAGAGAGGCAGAGACACAGGCATAGGGAGAAGCGGGCTCCATGCGGGGAGCCTGATGTGGGACTCGATCCCTGGTCTCCAGGATCATGCCCTGAGCTGCAGGCGGCGCTAAACCGCTGCCCACCGGGGCTGCCCTTTTAGAATGCGATCTCTGGAGAGGGGTGAGGGGCAAGACCTGTTCTTGATGTTTCTATAACACCTCAAACAGAGTAAGTATTCAGGAAGTATTTGTTAAATGAATTAGTGCAAGATGTGTAGAAAATATGGTTTCAGTGTTAATATATCCAAAGGAATATCCTTCTAACTAAACAAGTTTTTTTGAAGTTCTTTCTTGCCCCTGCTATCTAGAGCTTCACCAACTTTAATACATATATGAATTATCTGGGGATCTTATTAAAATGAAGATTCTAATTCAGTAGACCTGGGATAGGGATCTGAGATCCTGCATTTCTACCAAGGTCCTATGGAATGCTGATGCACTGGCCCATGGAATATACTCTTAAGTAGCAATGTGCTAGAGTTAAGACATGGGGGGCTGGGCTGGCAGTCATGAACTCTGAGTTTTTGTCTCTGACATTAGCCATTTGGGTTTTTAAGCCAAGTGATTTGTTTTCTTAGCTCCAGTCTCCCCATCTGTATAATGAGTGGGTTCTTACAGCCTTAATATTTCAGGGTGAAAGAAAGAAAAAGAAAAGGAAGGAAAGAAGGAAGCAAGAAAAACATTTAGAGAATGCCTAGCCTGTCTCTAGAAATCCTAAGGAGGCTGAATTAATCCCTTCCAAAGTCGCACAGGTAATTTGGCATAGCTGAATTGTGATTCAGTTGATTTGTAATTTCTAACAGAGTAATTTTCCACTATCATTTCTTTTATCGTTATTAATTATTTTTGTGGGTTGCGTACAATTTGCTTGATGCAATACTAAGTGTTGGGAATACAAAGATGAGTAAATTATCATATTTTATTATCAAATCTCTTGCCTGATTAACTGAGAGTTTTCCATGCTTCAAGGTGACAAGCAACTCATCAGTGCAAATGTCTAATATGTGTGTTAATATGCTAGTCATTCCTTCTCAGTGATATAACATATTAATGGTTACAATAGAATGTCAGCAAAGATGGCCCCAATTCTCCAACTATTTCCTATCCATTCCCTTTGCTGTGAGATTTTCCAGTTTATCATATCAAAAGGTGAGATTCTTTTCCCCCACTTCCTCTTTTGGGGCTGGTTTGCTGTGAATAATAGAATGCAGTGGAAGGGATGAAGGGCCAGTTCTAAGTCTTGGCTACAAGAGCTCTTGTCCATCTTGTTTCCTTCCTAGGACTACTGCCGCTATCACTAGACAAGCCTGGGACAGACTCTTGGAGGATGAAGGATCACAAGGAGTGATCAACTGTCCCAGCTGAGGCCAATCTAGACCAGTCTACAGCAAGCCCTTGCACAGATATGTGTGAAAACCCAAACAAGAGCAGCACATTTGCTTACTGAGTCCACTGTTGACCACAGATACACCACTAAGTCAGCTGAAACCAGAACTGATAGGGTATGTCCAGTTTATGCCCATTCATAAACTCCTGAGCAATAATAAATGCTTTTTAAAGCCAATTATTTTGAGGTGCTTTGTTATGTAGCATAGTTAAGCAGTAGGACGGCTTTCTGAACACGAAGCTTTCGTTTAGATAAATGATTTTAGTTTGGATTCTCTCTAGAAAATAATAGGTGAGAATTTATGGGGGTGGCATGGGCTTTACTAACTTTCATATTTTTTCAGTTCCTTCTCACCTTACAAAAAAAGGGGGGCATTTAGTTTGTATTGTTTTTCCTTTTACTGATAACAGAAAGGTGTGCAAGGATGACAGGAAATGCTGTTTGGAGATTGAAGCCGAAGGTAATATACATGCATATTCCTGTTCCAAAGGAAGCAAAAAAGACAGTCAAGATCTGAAATCACAAAAGAAAATGCATGTTTGAGTTGTGGTTTTGCTATGTAGGTAGGCTATCTTGAGCTTTGGTTTTCTTCTTGGTAATCAGGTATAACGATAGCTGCCTGTCTTCCTTCAAATGTTGTCATGAGAATGGACAGATGTAGTAATACAAAAATGCTCTGTCAAAGGTATTTGCAAAAGACATATCTGATAAAGAGTTAGTATGCAAAATCTATGAAGAGCTTATCAAACTCAACACCCAAAAAACAATCTAGTTAAAAGTGGGCAGAAGTCATGAATGGCTGTTTTTCCAAAGAAGACATCCAGGTGACTAACAGACACACAAAAAGATGCTCAACATCACTCGCCATCAGGGAAATAGAAATCGAAACTATAATGAGATATCACCTCACACCTGTCAGAATGTCTAAAATTAGCAACACAAGAAACAACAGATGTTAGTGAGGATGCAGAGAAAGGGGAACCCTCTCGTACTGTCAGTGGGAATGCAAGCAGATACAGCCACCCTGGAAAACAGTATGGAAGTTCTTCAAAAACTTAAAAATAGAAATACCTATGCTCCAGCAATTGCACTGCAAGGTGTTTACCCAATGAATACAAAAATACTGATGTGAAGGGACACATGCACCCTGATGTTTATAGCAGTGCTAACAACAACAGCCAAATTATGGGAAGAGTCCAAATGTCCATTGACTGGATAAAGATGTTGTAGTGTGTGTGTGTGTCTCTGTGTGTGTAATGGAATACTACTCAGCCATCAAAAAGAATGAAATCTTGCCATTTGCAACAATGTAGATAGAATTACAGGGTATTATGCTAAGCTAAATAAGTCAGTCAGAGAAAGGCAAATACCGTATGATTTTGGTCATATGTGGAATTTAAGAAACAAAATAGATGAATATAAGGAAAATAAGAGAGAGGCAAATCATAAAACAGACTCTTGATGATAGAGAACAAACTGAGGATTACTGGAAGAGAAGTGGGCAGGAGGCTGGGCTAAATGGGTGATAGGCATTAAGGAGGACACGAAAAAAAAAAGAGGACACCTGATATGATGAGCACTGAGTGTTATAAGTAAGCGATGAATCACTAAATTCTACTTGTGAAACTAATATTATACTGTATGTTAACTAACTGGAATTTAAATAAAAACTTGAAACAAACAAAACCAACCAAACAAAAAACAACCAGTCTCATTTTAGGACAAAATTACTTTCATTTCCCTCCACAAAATTGTATTTCCATTCCTCATACTTTTTTTTTACCAAAAGCACATCTCTTACTTTTCTTGCAGAGTTATTTCCTTTAGGATTTCCAGAAGTTTTAATTATATTCATTAGAATTTTTAATTCTTAGAGATGCCTGGGTGGCTCAGCGGTTGAGTGTCTGCCTTCAGCTCAGGGCGTGATCCTGTGTCTGGGTATTGAGTCCCACATTGTGCTCCCTGTGAGAAGCCTGCTTCTCCCTCTGCCTATGTCTCTGCCTCTCTCTCTGTCTCTCATGAATAAATAAATAAAATCTTTAAAAACATTCTTAATGCTTAGAAACCTTAATTTCTAAGTAAAAACCAAGTAGTAAGCAATTGTCTGTCATATCAGCATTTTTTAATTTGCAAATTTATGGATAAATCTAAGAATTTTTAGAAAATTTTTTTGCAGTACAATCTTTTAATATAGCATAAAACATGTTTACTAACATGTTTACCCAGATTTATCTTTAGTTTCTCTATAATAAGACACAAGTACATAAACCTATTTTTATAATAAAAAATGCTTTGTCAAAGAGTAAGTGGTTTACAAATGTTACTTGTGCTAAACATTATACTCAATTCATTATACTTTCACATAATAGCATCTAGTTATTATTGAGAAGTCATTATTCCCTTTATATGTATAAAAGAACAACTACCTTATATACATTATATGGTTTTCAAATACCTTTTATTTATCACATTCTGATTCTCCAGGGATGCTCAGAAATATATATCTTTATATTCTCATTTGGCAGATGGGAAATCTCTGCTGTTTTCTGTAAGATGGTATCTCTAAAGCAAGATCATGGACAGATTTGCTAAGACAGGAACCCCAATATTTTTGGAAGGTTTTTTTTTTTTTAAGATTTATTTATTTGAGAGAGACAGAGAGAGAGAGAAGGTGTGTCACTCATGTGAGAATAGGGGGAGGGGCAGAGGGGGAGAGAGAGAGAATCTCAAGCGGACTCCCTGCTGAGTGTGGAGTCCATTGCACAGCTCGATCTCTCGACCCTGAGATCAGGACCTGAGTGGAAACCAAGAGTCGGATGCTTAACTGACTAAGCCACCCAGGTGCCCCATGGAGGTTTTTGTTTCTGTTTTTGTTTTTAGAGTCACATTTGGTGAATAAATCAGATCTGTGGCTTTTATTACCTGGTAGAAGCCTCACCTAGCATTACAATTTTTTTCAAAACAGCTATAGTCTATGAGGTGCTATTCTTTTTTTCCCCAAGGCATTTTTAAAATGACAAAAAGATAATGGTTCCTCTGAAATTGCATCTCAACCTGATACTTATATTCTTAAGTCATCGGATTATCTATTTGATGATGTTAATGGACTAAACATACAATTAAATTATTATCCTCAGAGCTCGAGCAGTGAATTTTAATTTTTGATTATGTAGTTGTTTTGGCTGATAATGTGGGCACTGGGCTCAAGCAATCTCTACCCCAAATATGTACAAGGGCCCAAGGATAACGCTAAGCTTATTTTGACCATATCTTATCATTGTTCTAGTCGTGTTATATTTTGAGAGGATGATGGACAGTTGCTATTGCGACATTATAATAGCTGCCATTAATAACAGCTGACTGTGTCAGCACTCATTTGGTTCTCACAACAGCCCATTGGATGAGATCTGTCATTATTCCCATTTTATAGACGAGGGAACTGAGGCACAGACAGATTGAGTAAATGGCCTGAAGACACACAGCTGGTAACTGACAGGACTAGATTTTTAGCTTAGGCCATGGCAATAGAAAATTCCTATACTACACACCTCTGTTTTTTGTACTATAAGCTTTTCTCTAAGACAGACACCAAGAAAAATGCTATATGTTCATAAGCACTATAAACACTAGGAAATGCAGAAATCTTCTAGCACTCAGTTCCTTGTTGGAAGTTTTCCGTGTGCTATATGCATGGAAGATGTAAAGGAAGTAGAAGAAATGTTCCCTCCTAATGGACCTGAAGATTTGTGGGTGGTGATGATCTTTCTGGAAGGGTGGGAGAGCAAAGCTGGTGCTAGAAATTTTGAAGGTTATAGTGGGGTGGCAATTGATAGTAACCCACGAAATCACTTCATTTCAAGGCACGGCTGTCCAGATTCCATTTGGGTCTGTTAGTCCTTGAAATACAGCAGTCTTGCTTCTATCCTCGATTCTTCAAATTGAGAAAGCACTAGGCTGCTCTAAAATTTTTTCTCACAGTCCTTCTGTCCACATCTCGTGGTTTCTACTTACTTCCATGTCAGCTCGGACATGGATGGTAAACCCTTCGCAAATTTCTATGTGAAAGCCAACCTATGTCAGGTATGGATTGAACTCCGTACTGCAAAAATTTGTATGTTGAAATTCTAACCCCTGACACCTCAGAATGTGATCTTATTTGAAGATAGAATAGTTGCAAATGCAGTTAAATTAAGATGAGGTCATACAGGGAGGGAGTGGGCCCCTAACTTAGAGGTGTCCTTATAAAAAGAGGAAATTTGAACATAAATACAGATGCAGGGAGAACACTTGTGAAGATAAGACAGAGATCAGGGTGATGCTTCTATACATCAAGAAACACCAAGGATGGCCAGCAAACCACCAGAAGCTAGCAAAAAGTCATGAGACGGAAGGACCCTCAGAAGGACCCTCAGAAGGAGCCAACCCTGCTGACACCTGGATCTCAGATGTCTATCTAGCCACCAGTATTGTGACAATAAATTTCTTCACTGGTTTTTGGTACTTTGCTATGGCAGCCCAAGCAAATGAAGACACTATCGAACATTTCCTCAGTTGAGTAGGTTTTACTGAAGATATTTGGGGATGGGGAGGCACATCACAGGGAGAGGTCAAATCACAAAGCCCACAACATCCCCCATTAAATTGCCTTATCTCTCTCTCCCCCTACTCTCTCTCCTCATCTTCTTCATCTCAGGTTAATCTCTAAATATCCACTTTCAAATTTGTCTCACTATTTTGTCAGTATTTTCCTTTCCTTTGAAGTTGAGGCTACAACCAACATCTAGATCCTGGGGCTCAGTTGTTAGCCCAACCATTCATCAAAGTACATGTAAAACACAAACGGTCCATTCATTTAGAGAAATTCCTATGCCAAATGTTATAGTAAGAACATTTTTCTAGATGGCCTGGTTTCAAATCTTGGCTCTGCTACTTACCAGCTATGTGAACTTGAGCAAGTTACTTCACCTCTCTGAAATGAGGAAAATAAAAATAGTAGTAATTGCAGTGCAGACTCTCTGCCTCAGATTTGGTGTCTCCTCCCACCAAAATAGACTGAGGCAGATATTTGCATAGAGATGGTGCATTGGGCAAGGCTCTCAGGAATAGCACTGTAAGGGAGTGGGATGAATAGTAGGGATGGCGAGAGAGTTGACTTGGGATGTAGGTACGAGTAGGTAGGTCCTCAGCCCTTTCCATGGGAAGCTGTCCTTCAGAGCAGTCTCATATTAAGGTAAGTGGGCCTTGCCTTCATCCAGTCTCACTCACAACAACTCGTTATTGAAAGCAGGCTACACCCAGCAAGTGTTCATCACCTTTGGGAAGGCAGTTCCCTTAGGCTGAAAGCAATTTTTTGAGAGCAACATAGCTCTGCGCAGTTGGTTACCAACAGCATCCTGATATCTGGGGAATGCAGGTCTTGGCCACCTGTCAAATTTCCAGGCAGGCAGGAAAGTTTCCAGGTGACACCTCACAGCATTTACTACAGGGTTCTTGTGAGCATGAAACAAGTTACTATATAAAATATGCTTGGAACAGTGGCTGGTGTGTGGTCAGCCCTGCATACATGAGAACCATCTTGTACTCAGGGTCTGCATGAGCAAGTTGTAGCTTTCTGTAGTTACACACAGTTTACAAAATAATTTCACGATTTTGATTCTTACAGAGGGCCCAGAGGTGAGTGAAGTAGTAGATACCTCATTTCAAATACTTTCTAAGGAAACAGGTTCAGAGCAGTCAAATACCTTGTCCAATGACACTCAGGTGGTAGGGACTTATCCTCTCTGTTTTTAATTTCCTCCTCCTGACTTGTAAGCATGGCTAATTTTGGAAGCCACAAGTACCCATGTGCGGGCTCAGTCTCACCAATCCTAATCTCAGGACAGATGGTTTTAAGGATTTACAATGCCCCAGTCCAAAACCAGGATTCCGCCTCCATGGTCTCATGGCTGGCTCGGCCCTACCCTGAGCCATGCTGAAGTCACAAAGACAGCTGATGGGGATGCAGGCATTTCAGCAGGGAAGGTTGACCAGCTGGTTTTAAGAGCCCTTGTGTGATAGCCTTGACCTTAATGGTTTCTATGTGTTGTTGGGTACATCTGGCCTGCCACCTCAAAGACCTGGTTTTGTGTTGTCTGAGAAGAGAGAAGGCTTTCAGGGGAACAGTACACTAAACAAATACAGAAAAGACTGGTAGTTAAGCCAGAATTCTACTTTTTAAAATTACTCCAAATACTTGAATCCCCAGAGCAATACAGTTTTTTCCCCTACAGGCAAACTAATCAAACATTTGCTTGGTGAACTTAACATCAGGGCAAAGGGAATTGTTTGGTCTTAAGAAATATACCTCACCTAAGATGCTGGGAGCCTCTTTTCTCTTGTATAGCAGTGCCAGCCTCAAATGCCTTAATGCCTTTTTCTGGATACCAGAGGCCCCACACCCCTGGTTAGGGTTGTACACGCACTGCTGGTCTTTGTCTCTGGGACCCTCATTTTATTATGTTCCATGGTTGACCAACTTGCCTTTTGAGACCATCACATTAATAACTCTAATGAGTTTACAGGCAAGGCCTACTCTAGCCAGATGGTCACTCTGACTCCTTAGAGAGATTTTGCACATTTCTGTGCTGACTTCACGACTTACCTCTCAGAGGGCAGTGCTATGCTCTTTATTTAGAGAGACAGCAGAGTAAGCAGAGTAAGCAGAGTGTTTAGAGCTCACACTCTGAAATTAGATTGCCCGGGCTTACATCAGCTTGGTTTTGCTAACAGTGTGACCTGTGACTGGTTATTTTCATTTGATGTGACTCATTTCCTTTAGCCACACAGTGGAGGTGATAGTAGTACAGACTTTATAGGGTTGCTTAAAGATTTAGTAAAGTAATTGGTTTAAAGCACTTGGAAAAGTGGCTGGACAAAAAGCAATGCCTAATAAATCTTAATTAATGAGATACATCTTATGGATGATTGCTTACAAACTAATAATCAGAAAGACTATTCACTGAGTGCTGCTATATCTGTGCCCTATTATAAGACTTTTACTTGAATATCACTTAAACTTTTCAAAACTCCCAGTAGGTCAGAAAATATTTTGAGTTTATTTTATGGGCAATTAAATAGAGACAGGAAGAGTAGAAACCATAGTCAAGAGGTGGAGCTGGTAATCTAGGGAATCAAGATTATCATCTCTATAAATCACGTACATGTTCAAACCTGCAAATTAATTTGAATGCTGCTGTCTATGCTGGGGTCCTTTCCTTGATAACATTGTGCCTTACCCTCATGCCCTACAGTGTTTTTCCCAATTCCAGAAAGACAAAAACTAGATTTTTCATGTCACCAGGAAGCTGGAGCTCTATTACTTACCGATTTACATTCCTGTTTCTCCAGCTTGCTTATCCCCCCTATCTAAGCACTACTGTATTCCAAGTCCCCCTTATCCTAGGCCACCCAACTGCCAGGGCTCTTCTGACACTGTGCTGAAGTCTCCCGATAGCAACTGCTACATAAATCTTCACCAGCTCCCTGTTGCAGCTCCTCAGGGTAACATATCCTACCAGCCCAACTGTACTTCCTTCAAACATAGGCAATCGGGTCCTGCCCTGCCACACTCCAAATGGAGAACAGTCATAGGTTTTGGGGTCCTTTGTGTTGCCTGCTGGGGTAGTTCTTAACCAGGGAAAATCCATACTTTTAAGACCATACTGGTCTTAAAATATAATTATAAAAGAACTGGAATTGAACCCTTGTCTCCTGATTCTACATTTGTCCCTGCAGGTGAGGTTGAAAGATGGTGGCTGGGGACTAGTTGTTTGGGTGTAGACCACATGGATAGAGGTAGGGCCTGGAGTCTGAGACCCAAGGCTCCAGCAAGACACTTCTACCAACGTAGTAGAGGATCCTGGGAGCTAAAGGACTAAGCCATGATACGATTAAAACAGAGGCAGCCCAAACCCCAAGGGAGACCACATGGTCAGAGAAGCAAGAGGTAAGGATGGAGACTGAATCACATGGAGAGAATGAGCAAAAAGAATTTCCAGATGACTCTCTCAATTACCATTGCTCTTTGTAACTCACATATTTCAGATGTGTGTGCATGGGGTGGAGACATCCCAAGCAACTGAAAGGTCCTGGGATTAGTGGGACAGGCTCAGATCCTTTCTGTTTTACCACCCGCCACCTCATCATCTTAAGTCTGAGGAGCAGGTATAGTGTTTCTACAGCTCTTCAACAGCTTCCAGCCTGTTAAATAGTGTTGAGTCCTATCGTTGGAAAGAGAAGGTGGAGTTTCCTTTTTGTGATTCATGAAAGTATGTCATGAGGCTCAGGTACTGTCAGGATTTTGATATTGCTCTTGGGCAGCTTTAGATGACTGGGCACACCGTATCGCTGCCTCAGGCTCCGCAATCACCCTTAAAAAGCATGGGATTATTTCATTTCCATGTACTTTTGTCCATGCCATCCCTTCTACCAGCTGTACCGCTTCTCCTCTCTTTGTGACACAGCTGAAGCAAGCATCCTCTGATTGGGTACTTCCTCTGTTGTGTGCATGCTTCTGTTGTAATAATAGCGCTTGATATTTACTGTACACTGAGTATGCATCATGCACAATCAATTTATGAATCAGGTATTATTATCTTCATATAACGGATAAAAACTGAGACTTTAGGTAAATTCATAATTCTCCCAAGATAATCTGTATCAACAAAATTCAAACCCAGATGCCTGACTTTGGAACCTGAGTTTTAACCACTATGAAAGCCATCTGCAGGCCATACATAGCTTCATTCATCCATCTTTCAAATACTCATTGAGGACTTCCTATATACAAAGAGCCTCTTGGCTCTGGAATACAACAATGAGCAAAACAGATAAAATCCTTACCTTCATGGAGTTTGCATTTCACTGGGAGAGGCTGACAGTACACAGATATGTACATATGTAATGTAATGCCAGGAAATTGTAAATGCAGTGAAAAAAAAGTAACATAGGAAAAGAGAACAGAGGACACCAGAGAGTTGTCTTTTAAGTGATGAGTGATGGAAGATTGCTCTGAGGAAGGGATGTATTGGCAAAAATCTGACAAAATGGCATTATTTCCTACACCACAAAAAAAGTGATCTCTCTTCTAAAGGCAGAGCTAGGTTTATTTATGTCTCCCCAACAAGATTCCAGGTTTACAGTACCCCAAAGATGATTGTATGATGAAAAGAAGAATATGATTATGAATGCTAAACAATGGGCTAGAAAGTCATGTCTGAAGTAGCAAGTGTTTTACGAGAGCATATTCCTAGGGGTTTAATTGGAGGAGAACGCAGTAAGCAAATGTTTCTCTCAACTCCTTGCATTTCAAGACCCAATAACTTTCCAGCCAAGAAATATGTGCTATCCCCTCTCCCCAGTGTTTTCTGTGGCTTGCATTTTCATTGACTAAATATATTTCAACACACAATCCATGGTAGGGAGACTTGGTCAGCTTCCTTTTTTTTTTTTTTCTTTTTTCTTAGGGGAACTTTACAAAGAGGAATGATTGTATCTGTCTACTGGATATTCCTATAACTACCTACAGCACCAAAGTTCTTGAAAGCTGACATGATCAAAGGGGATTGAGTTCTGAAACTATACTTGTCAAGGTAGAACATTTGATACTTAAGTCAGCTACACCTTAATGATTTCATGATCTCACACCAACTCCTAGAAAGAATCTGCTTTTATTCATGAATGCCAAATAATGGGGAAACAGAAGCCCTTGCAGTTTCTTGGTAATTGGGAGGGAAAGGAAGGCTTGGATATTCATGCAGCCTTTCATTCATATCTTTGTCTCCTAGGTGTTGAGATGCTATAAACCAATAACCAACTCTGTCCAAAAGAGAAGGAAAGCTAGAGGCTAACTCTGAAAATGTAGGCTGTTTCAGAACAATAAATCAAAATTGGACAGCCCTCATGAGAAAAGTAAGAGAGTTATTTGCAATTTTCATTTAATTAACCTGTGTGGATTTCCCTATTAATGTATGAACTTCATGCTGAGCCTCTGCAGATTCAAGGGTCACAAGGGAATTAGAGAGAGAGAGAGAGAGAGAGAGAGAGAGAGAGAGAGTTAGTCCAGGGACTAAAGGCAGGGATGAAGGTAGGCATGGAGGAGTGACAGGCTAAACACTTGGACTGGTCAGATGTGTTGAATGTTTTTCTTTTTCTTTTTTAAGATGTGTTGAATGTTGATGTCCATGCAGCATCCACATCAGATATTGCCAACATTTATGAGTACACTCTAAATATCCTGATCAGTTCCAGAATACGGTCTTTTCTCTTTTTCTCTTTCCAACCTCTCTGTTTTACTGCCCCATATTCCCAAGCACACCCCATCAGATGCCAGATGGGGGCTGTCTCAGGCTCTAAAATTACCCAACATGCCATTGATTAAGACCATCACTCGGAGCTCATCCAGAAGTCTACCTCAGGGAGTTAGAAATAAGTATGTGATTCTCTTTATAGACTGACATGTAAATTATGAATTTGCCTTTTAATGAAAGACATTTTAATATTTTATTTCTTAGTCTGGCAAGATATAGTACCTTCAGGAAAAGAAATGTCACTCCCCACCCCTGAAGCCATGATAGACATTGTTAATCAATCTCCACACTTTCTTTGCTCCTGGTCTGGGCCTCAAAATAATTTACAAAACAGTGCTCCAGGTAGCAACTATCACCTGGTCAGGGTAGGATTGCAATTGAAATCTCCTTGTCATCTTTGTGCTACATGGTGTTCTGTTTTACTTACTCTTTACTTGATATAAATCAATATCAATATCTATCTATCTATCTATCTATCTATCTATCTATCTATCTATCTCAGCAGAATCCTCACATGTAGTCCTATGGTATGCCTTAAAGAATTAATATATTTAAAATTAATAAGAACCTTAAGTCTGCATGATTAAATAAGAGTGCATAGTTATCATTGCTTGAATGAAAAGCATTACAATGCACCATTTAATTTACACCGGAAATCTCTGTATTGTAATAGATATCAAGAAGACCTCTTTAATGTTGAGGTCTACCATTTTATAAATTTCAGAAATGTTGACTAACTAGATTTAGAGTTTGGCAAGGGCAATGGGTTGCCCTAAGATACAAGTGTTAAACTTACACATAACTGTAAAAAAAGAAAGAAAAGTATGAAGTGTGTGTGTATTTGGAAAGTGTAGAGAAAGTCCCCTTCTTTCTTTCTTTCTTTCTCTCCCCAACACAGACACACACACACACACACACACATAATCCTATTTAGTATTTATGGCCATAAGATATGCCTTGCACATGGGGAGAGTCTTCATTCATCAGTTTTATTTGTGTTAAATTGTTTTGAAGTTTTACTGAAAAAGTAAAAATGGGAAAGTTGAAAGGCTGTAGGAATCAAAGGTCTTTTCTGTGAATCTTGGTGTGCCATTTGATGCTTGCCTGTAGAAATTTGGGGAAATTATTTACCATATCAAAGTCTCAGTTTCTTTTGGAAAACGTCTGGCAGGGTAATAATATTTACCTTTCAGGGTTTTTTTTTTTTTTTATGAGGATTAAATGAGACACACTTTTCTGGCAACACTTTGAAATTAAGGTGCTAATATGGGAGTACTTTTTAAAACATAAAACACACAATATCTATTGCTATACATCAGCATATGACCATTTTTAATTTTGAATTAAAGTTTTAAAATAGAGAGTTTTCTATGTAATATGTTTCTAATAGAAGCAGTATCATTGAACTTAGGTAATGCTTTATAATATTTCTATTTCCTTTTAATTTCCTGGGATTTGATGACTTTATATATGAATCAGTGTAGATCCACAGCAGCTTCTATTAGACCTTTACCCACAGGTATGAGAAGCCCTAGGGTCACCATTGGTTCGCTTGTGTGTGCAATAGTTAGAGGCGACACTCAGTGAATTTCAGGAAATTAAGCAGTGTTATGTCTTCACATTTGTCTCAAATTAAATTTGGATTTCAATTCAGTGCCTTGTGGTTTAGCAATAGCCAAATAAACTGCCATCAGTTTATCTAAGGCTCAGTCTATGGTGGTGAGCTGAATTGACTAAACATTCAAGATCCTCCTACAGAAAAACTTGAGTCCCTCACTGTGCTCTTTCTCAATTACTTTTTCCTTTAAAAGATTTGTTAACACAACTAGTTTTCACTTTCCATACTAATGAAAGCAGGGATTAGGTGCAGATTACCAAAGTGAATGAGATCAGCTGTGAAAAGTGACTTTACGGTACAAAGCATTGGAATTGAGCTTTCTCAACCCTTTACAAGGATCTTCACGAAAATACTCTTTCCCCAAGAACTGAGCAGGACTCTCTCTTAAATCTCCACCTCTGTCTTCAATTTTCTTTTTGCTGATGGATTCACATGTATCACTGATACCAACATATATTTCTAGTGATTTTTGTAGTTTGCCTGTTAACACCCTGCCTGCACTTTTTAAACACACTGGGCCATTTTCTGACTGGCTTTCTACTGTGCTTCCCAGGAATGACCCCTGAGGCTTCTGGGGGTCACAGTCTACCAAGTCCTAGAATGTGGCCAGAGAGTATAACAGCATTCATGGGGATTGTGCTCATACCAGAAGTAAAGGAAACACTTTGAGTCTTTGTTTTCCTCTGAAGATTTCTCCTGGAAGGGAACCTAGGATGACTAGAAATAGCTGGTGTGAGAGATGTCACTGATTGCAATCAGAATTATATTCAAGGCTTAGGGTCACTAGTTAGAGAGGGCCACTGTCCATAGCTGACCTATGATGATTGCCTTCTGCTCTTCCAGTGCTGGCCCTGGGCTCATTTCATTGCACCCTACTCTGTGGACCTAAATTAACAGAGAATGCCCAAGATAATATAAGTGCTATGATACAGTGTGCTTTTGGATTTGTGTTTTCTATCCTTAAGACAGGAGAAAATCAGAATGAGGAAATGTGATGGAACTGTGCACTTCCTTCTTCCATCCTCACGTTCAGCTTCTTCTCTCCTCCCAAGGTCATGGCAGGAATATAGAAGACATTATTTCCCATGTTGACCAAAAATGGCACCTTCAAGTTCAGCAGTTTCTCTTCACACTATTAATTATATCTTTCTTAGTCAAAAAGGCAACTGATTTAGACCAGTATCTACTTATTTTTATTTTATTGTAGTAAGTGTTTACTATTTACTTACAAAGTATACATAGATAAGTCACTTCATCCTGACACCAAAGCCATCAGCTAAACATGGCAATAGCAATAGGAATTTGACAAAAAGATTTGTGTTCATGTGGAAAATCTGAGTACAAATAATGGAGAAGTAGAGTTCAACATTCTGAACAGTTGGTAAATTGCATATGTCATCACATGTCATACAAATAACTGGCAATGCTCTAAATCTTGAAAACAATACAATATATACATATTTTTTTAGTTTGAAATCCAATTTTAATTTAGATTATATTTATCCAAACTCCTACAACAAACACCTCACCCCAACAACTTAGGTCAGTACAATTCTCAACGTTGCCCTATCCCCACCACTGGGGTCAGGCAGGTCCATTGATGTCACTGTACGTGAGCCAGCATGTCAGAGCCAGCCTCTCTTCTCACCTGACTATGATGATGGGGTGGTTCCCGTGCTTGCAGCTGTGATCCAGAGGGTGTCTATGCTGAATGCAGAAACTGCCATGACACTGGTCACAACCCCAGAGGCCTCGCTAATCCTAAAATAGACCAATCAGACTTCTGCACTGGGGCCTCTTTCCAACCCTTCTCTTGACCTGCGGTACTTTGCATCCAGCTATTTTTGTACTAACTCCTTCTTTCTCTTTTTTTAAGGTTTCAGTTCACATGCTATGTTTGTGGATCAGCTGCTACTCAGGATCCTGTATGCAATGGCATCCTAACATCCCTAACCATTCTCTTTGCTTCTTACTCTGTTTATTTTTCTTCTTGATACAGTTTGCCATCTAACATATTACACATGTATTGGCATGTTGATTTTGTTGTCCCCCACTCTTAGAGTGCAACTCTTCTTCTTTGCTGAATTCTAAGAGTCTAGGACAGTGCCTGGCACATCGAGGCACTGAGTAATATTTTTTGGATGAATGAACAAATGCAGTCTGGAGGCATTATCTCACAACCTCACAAAACAAGACTTATCTATGGCACAGTTCCAGGTTTGCCATGTTATTTTGAAGAAATTAATAGTAGCAATAGTTATAATTTATTGAGGGCCTTCCATTTTCTGGTCATTTAAAAAATATGTCATTTTATCTTTATAAGAATCCTATGATAGGAATTTTGTCCCCATTTGAGAGATGGGTAAGAGGTAGCTCAGAAACCTGGCCAAGGCCACACAGCTAGTAGGAGGGGAAGCCATGACACCAAATCACATCCTATGATTCCAAAGCCAAGACATATGCCATTTCACCAGGCTAGCTCACAGAATGAGAGCAAGCAGGGCTAGATGTTGCATTAATTACTGAGCAAAGCTCAGCTAGATGAGCACTAGCTAAATGCTAGTTTAGCTACCTAGCTAATTAGTTGCACAGACCTGGTTTTGAATTCTAGTTCCTACCCTGAAAAGAGTAAGGCATTAAGTCAGCTCTTTCTTTTTAAAATCAATTTTACTTAGGTATAATTAATATACAATAAAATATACCCATTTTAAGTGTACTGTTTTAATGACTTTTGATAAATGTATATGCTATGTAACTACCAGCACAATTAAAACATAAAATATTCTATACAAAATACAAAATACTTCCATGACACCCCCCCCCCCCCCGCAATTCCCTTGTGCATCTTCATGGTCAAACCCTTGCACATCTAGCCCCCTTGTATGCCCCAGGCAACTACATGCCTTGCATCTCTAGAGATTAGTTGTGTTTTCTAGAACTTCAGATAAATAGAATCAGGCAATATGTACTCTTTAGTGTTGCTTTTTCTGCTCAGTATGATAATTTTAGATTCATCCACATTGTGTGTACTAGGAGTTCATTTCTTTTTTATTGCTGAATATATTCTATTATATGAAATTTATTTATCATTCTCCTGTTGATGGACATTTGATTGTTTCTGGTTTGGGCTGTTATGAATAAAGCTGCTGTGAACACTTATGTACAAGCCTTTGTGTAGACATGAGTCTTTATTTCTCGTGGGTAAACACTTAGGAATGGAATTGCTAGGCAGCCCACGTTAAGTCCATGCTGAACTTTATTTAAAAAAAAAAAACTGTCAAAATGTTTTCAAAAGTAATTACACCAACTGAGACATTTCTTAGTATTGGGTTGCTCATCTGTAAAACAAAGGTGTTTGACTAGATGATCTCTAAAGTCCTTTCCAATGTTGTTTTGACCCTAGGAACCTACTGTACAAGATTTCTGACCCTTGACTGGCTTGAGGTACTAGGCTTTCTTATTCCCCCTTTCTTTTCATATCTTAATTTCTATACATTTATCTTGTTCCTGTAAGTGTTGATGATGATGGTAATGGGTAAAAACTATAATTATTTTTGATAAATTATATGTGTCAGGCACAATCATCAGTGTTTAACTCAAATTTTCTCACTTAATCCTCACAACAAACATTTGCAATGGATAGTATTTTTATAATTATTTTGTGATGAAGAACCTGAAGCTCAGGAAACTTAAATAACTTCCCTCAAGTTAAGGAAGCTATTAAGTGGTAGAGCTGGGAAGTAAAATCGGGCCTGATCACTTCCAAATTACTAATTTCTTAGCCCTTTCTCCATCTTTTATTTGACCCTCCGATATGCCTGGCTGTATTCTGGACCTCCTTCACCTTCTCAGTGTTGTTTACTAGTTTGTTCTTGCACACTCTGGCATGACATCAGTGTTCAATGACCCAGCAACTTTCCAGAAGGCAACAAACAAAAAAAGCAATTTAGAGAGTGAGGCAGGCTTAAGATCATCTTACTTATGTCAGCTCCATTAAGTTTTCATTAACAGTCAGAATGGGACTTCTTGAATCAGCATAATGCCAGTAAGCGTTGCTTTGAAAAAAGAAATGCTTAACTAATAAGATGTCTTGTCTACATTTTATCTGAATCGAGAGGGTCCAGGCATTTCAAAGCATCTTAGAGGTCATTGCCAATTTTGCACTGGACAATTAGCATCTCCTTTCTCATCAAGTGGTGAAATTACCATGTTAGCTCTTTGCAGGAATCAGAACATATTATTGGCTCTTCATGCTTTTCTATGCAGTCATCATTAGGCATAACACGGACTCAGATATTGAGTATTATCATTTAGATTAGTAAAGTATTGTGTGAATATCTAAGCATTTTCTATTCCATTATATCTCAGTATTGTCTCATGGAGCAAAAGCCAAGACTGTGACAATATCATACTTCATGTACCCATGTAACATCTATACCACGTTACGTGGCTTGTGAGTAAACCATTTCTTGCCCCCACATTATTTATAGTGCTAATCAAACAATACCATTAAAGAAGGATTGACTTTAAAGAATCCTGATGGGAGTTTTGAATTTTTTTTTTCCTGAAATGACCTCTGCTCTACTCTACATCTAGAGACTTGAGGAGTTAAATCAAATCCCAATACCCTCATGAGCCTATTCTGACTACAGTATTTCTACTCCTCTCATTCTTTGAATCTCTAGATCATTTATAGCCACCCCTGGACATTTTATTTTTATTTTATTTTTTCCCCTGGACATTTTAAAATTTAATTATATGTTATATATTAACACTTGTGTTTCACTTATAGAGAGACATTGTAGCATATAATAAAAGAGTATGAAGACTGAATTCAGACAAATACCATCTTGGATAATTAAAAACGATGTAACTGGGGAAGTTTTATATCTTCTGTAGGACTCCATTTCCTCATCTTAAAAAGGAAATAGTAGTGTTCACAAATTACGGTAATAATAGCTGTCTCACGAGGTCCTTGCAAACAATAAATGATATAATGTGTGAAAATGAGCATGTGCTAAATGCTAAACAAATGGTAGTCCCTCATCCGTCTTCACTCTACAGACTTTAGATTCCCTGAGGCTGAGCCATGTCTTATGCTTCTAAATATACTGCATCCACTCATTTAATAAAAATTAATTTAGCACCTTACTATGTACTAAGCAATGTACTCAGTACTGTGAGTAGAGTCAAACAAACTATCCTTTCCTTGTGGGCTTATGGTCTAGCAAAGAACGTAAACGTATTGTAAAATAAAAACACAATTACATGTTTTCACAGACATTTGGAACATTAAGGAGACCTCCATACTATAAAAAAAAAATCAAGGATTCAAAGCAATTCATTCCTAAGTTCTTTTTAGGGAATAGAAAAAAAAAATATTTACAGTGATGCCTCCTCATGCTCACCGACCTTCATAATTTTATTTCTTTTGCATTTGCTTCATAAATATTTTGGAATTGAATAAATAGAGGCATATTACAGACAGAATCTGGATTTTCCCTTTTTTTTCCCCCAATCATGTTACAATCATAATTGTTTCAAAGTATTCTATGGTAAGAAATAACATTTTTAAGTGTCACTGTTTCAGAGTTTTTACATTTACTTGGCCATTGTTGTGATCTGAAGTTGAGTGCCTGATGTTGTCATGACTGTCTTTATAATCATTATCAAACAATACTTGAGTCTACCATGGGTTAAGCACTGCTTTAGATACCTAGAATGATTTTGCACTGAAGAAATATAATTTAGATTCGGAATTGGCATATACATTTAATTGAAAAGTTTAATTGTAATGTACGGTAAGTCTATTTCTACTGGGAGAGAGAAGGCTAAAAACAACTAAAATTACTAGATAAAATACAAAATCTTTTCATAGAAGCATTGAAATCTTACACATTCTAACATGGAATGTGTAAGAAATTATTAAGAGCTAGGATTTAGAGAGGTGAGCAAATCACCACTCAGCCCTGAGGACATTTACCAATCTAGTTTAAATTAAGCTATCAACACAGCTGGGGGCTTGAAGAGCTTGGTACAAAGGGGAACAAAGTGGAAGTTCGGAGCTTGCCCAAACTTGCCAAATCCACAGTAAACATGGTACTTTCTGTTCCCTCTCCTAGGGCACTGGTTCTGGTCACCAGCACACACAATGCTGGGCAGGTGGGTCAATAGAAGCCAAGTGAGGTGAGGTCAGAGACCTAGAATGCAGCCTAAATTGAACATCAACGTGCTTGTTTCAGGGAGAGAAGGAAATCTGAGGGTAAAGCAGTAGGATTTTTTTTTTTTAAGATTTATTTATTCATGATAGGCATAGAGAGAGAGAGAGAGAGAGGCAGAGACACAGGCAGAGGGAGAAGCAGGCTCCATGCCGGAACCCGACGCGGGACTCGATCCCAGGAATGCAGGATCGCGCCCTGGGCCAAGGCAGGCGCTAAACCGCTGAGCCACCCAGGGATCCCCTAAAGCAGTAGGATTAGACCAGGTGCTCAGACCAGAGGAAGCAGGGTCAGAATGGAGAGTGGGAGGCAGAACCTAGATATTTAGAGTTTGGGGTTTGGGCAACTGAATCATTTAAGTCCAATGGGCCAGGCTGAACATATAATATGAATCAATGATGAAGGGAAAGATTATTCAATATGCAGAACTTGTATTGTAAGCAATATTTGATGAAAAATTAAAAATTTTGTCCCCACTTCATCCCCCTCCTTCAACTTCAGCTGTACTAAAGAGTTAAATGTGGAATGTTCAACTATTACCACAAATAAAAAAGAGAAAAGAAGAAGAAAAAACTTCAAATAAGCATACAGTGCCATGTATTTCTGGAACACGGAAGATTTTCTCCACATAAAAGCTATGGTAAATATCAAGAAGAAAAGATTAAAAGAAATAATTCTATCAGAAGGCAAACAAAAATTTCTTATGTTGAAGCAAAAAAAAGAAAATATTGGGAATGTATTTGCAGCAAATATAACCAAGTTATATTAATTAATGTAAGTTTATATTTTAATACACAAAGTTAATATTTTAATACACAAAGAACATATTAAATCTGAATTAAAATGCTAAGATTCCAATAGGGATTAAATATGGAAAAAATATTTATAAAAATGAACATAACTAGATAATAAAGTAAAGGGATGTGATAATATAATAATACAATACTTACTAAACATCTACTACATGCTAGTCACCATCTATGTACTGTGCACATATTATTTTACTTAGTCCCCACAATCCATAAACTAGGCTCTATTAAGAACTCTAGTTTATAGATGAATAAATAGGCAGAGAGAGACCAGGTGGCCTTGGGTCTGAACTTTCTTAATGTCTTTTGTATTCATTGAACTTAGGCTTGTTGTTATATCTCGTTATCAAGGCAAGAGTCAATAAATATTTATTGTTCATGATAATATATAAGAACAGCTTCAGACTCATTTCACTTACACAGTATTATTACCCTTAGCAGACTCTAGCATAGCAGAGATAATATGAACAAGTAAAAAGATATTTAAAATCACTGAATTAGAATATAATATTATAAAAATATCAAGCTTTTCTCTGTAACTTACAGGATCTGATAAAAAGTAGGGGATCCCTGGGTGGCTCAGTGGTTTAGCACCTGCCTTGGGCCTGGGGTGTGATCCTGGAGTCCCGGGATCAAGTCCCACATGGAGCCTGCTTCTCCTTCTACCTGCCCCCCATCATGGATACATAAATAAAATCTTAAAAAAAAAATCCTATAAGATCTTAGGACCCAAATCTTAAACTTTAGGCAAAAATGTTAGAAAATAATTTTAGAGAGGTTGAAACAAGAGAAAATTCTTTTCTTACTTATGTGTGTGTATGTGTGTGTTGTTTTTTCTTTTCTTTCTTCCTTTTTTTTTTTTTTTTCTCGGTATCCTTCCCTGCAGTTTTTAAAGTCTTCCTCACTCCCTTTTCAAAAAATTACCTTTCTTTTTAGTTCCTAAAGGCTAAGAGTTTGTTTTTCAATTAACTTTACAGAGGTCTATACGCATTGCAAGGATTTGGTAAATGTATTTGACAGAAGATAATTTAAGAAGATTTTGTTTATTGAAGCTGACAAAAAAAAATAAGACTTGCAAACCAATTGATTCCAACATCTGTCATGTTTGGACAGAGTGTTTAAACCGCAGTTTGAATACAAATTGAGTTTTGGCTGGAGAACAGGTTCATATTTCAGAAATGGTTTACCTCAAGAACATTTTGAGGATAAATGTTTTTTACCTTTTCCAAACATTTATGCTAATTCAAGCACAGGCAAGTTTAAAAGCTGAGAGGAGAAAGCTCTTGGAAAGGATGGGGGTGGGGAATAAAGATACTGGTGAGAAAATTGCACCTCTATTATCCCAGCATGAAGCCTCGCATATCTGATTTCTTCTTTCCCTCCAACACTTTTATCAAATCAGCCATCTAGTCTTAGAAATCTTTTCTCCACCGTGCCCCCTACATTGTTCCTGGTTTTTTTCCATTTGCATTGCTAGCATCCTCATTTAGCCCCGTGGCCCCCTTACTCCTAAACTATTCTAATGATTTAATATTTCATTTCCTTGTTTCTGATCTCTCTTACATTCAGCCTGTCTCAAATAAGCCACCAGACAGACTTTTGTAAAGGACTACCTTCTCCATATCAGTCTCTTGCACAGATTTTTTTTTTTAAATTCCAATATAGTTAACATATGGTGTTATGTTAGTTTCTGGTGTACAATACAATGATTCAACAATTCCATACATTACATTGTGTTCATCAAGAAAAATTTACTCTTAATTCCCTTCACTTATTTCACCCATCCCCTCACCTACCTCTCCTCTGGTAACCAACCATCAGTTCTCTATAGTTAAGAGTCTGGTTTTTGGTTAGTCTCTTTTTCTCTTTTTTTCATTTGTTTTGTTTCTTAAATTCCACATGTGAGTGAAATCATAAGTATTTGTCTTTCTCTGACTTATTTTACTTAGTATTGTACTTTCTAGATCCACCCATGTTGTTGCAAATGGCAAGATTTAATTCTATTTTATGGCCGAATGATAGTCCATTGTGTATATATATTTTATTTTTTATTCATCTACCAATGAACACTTGGGCTGCTTCTATAATTTGGCTATTGTAAAATAATGCTGCAATGAACCTAGAGGTGCATTTATCTTTTTGAATTAGTGTTTTTATATTCTTTGGGTAAATGTCCAGCTGTGGGATTATGGATTATATGGTAATTCTATTTTTGGTTTTTCAAGGAACCTACATACTGTTTTCCACAATGGCTGCATCAGTTTGCATTCCCAGCAATAGAGCATGAGGGTCCCTTTTTCTCCACATCCTCACCAACACTTATTGTTTCTTGTGTTTTTGATTTTAGCTGTTCTGACAGGTGTGTGAGGTGATATCTCTTGTCCTTTGATTTGCATTTCCCTCATAATTGTTGAGCATCTTTTCATGAGTCTGTTGGGCATCTGGATGTCTTCTGTGGAGGAATGTCTGCTCATGTCTTCTGTCATTTTTTAATTGGACTACTTTTGTTGTTGAGTTGAATAAGTTGTTCATATATTTTGGATTCTAACCCTTTATCGAATATGTCATTTGCAAATATCTCCTCCCATTCAGTAGGTTGTTTTTTTTGTGTTGTCGATTGTTTGCTGTGTAGAAGCTTTTTATTTTAAATTAGTCCCGTTGAACCTCACTTTCAATTGGGGAAACAATTTAGAGATTTTGCTTGAGTCATCAGTAAATACAGGTAGAATAATTAGGATCATATTTGACATTAGCACATGATAGGGATTAATTTTATCATCAAGAGAATAATGTGATGAAAGTAACATGGCTGGACACATTATTTCCAGTTCTGACTTCTGAGAGATTTTAAGTGATTTCTGCTACCTTTCTGGCCTTCAATTTCCCCAACTCTAAAATGAAGGAATCGGAATAGATCAGCCACTTACACATTTTTATAGCAACCAAACCCTTTGTGTAAATAAAAACTTAAAAAAATGATCTTAGACATAAGGTCAATGTTTGCAGGTGATAAATGTGGAGCTTGTGGGGTTGAACTAAGGGAGAAGAACAGGAGCCAACCCCTCAAGCTCCCTCTCACCATCTTCCAGGGTTACTTGGCACCTCCTGGGATGTCCCAGATTCAGCAGAACATAAGAATAGATGACTACTAAGATGCCTTGGAATAAGACTTTCCGTTCTACTGATGTTTGTACAATGAATCAGCCAGATGATTTTTATGAAACCAATTGTTTATTGGGTCTTTCTCAGGATGGGTCCAAATTTAATCTTTATAATAAAAGCAATAGACTAACACCATTGCCTTAATGATTAAAGAAATGTGTTGACCAGACCATTGCTCAGAACTGACCATACTAAAGATTGAATCAATATACCATTACATCTCTCTCTCTCTCTCTCTCTATATATATATATATATATGTATATATCATATATACCCCTTCTAGTCAGGTCTTAAAGAGCCATGGTTGTCATAACTAGTAATGTGGAAACAATAAGGATTTTTTTTTAACCTGTCATTTAATTTCCATCTAAAAGCTGTCATCAGCTTCCATACAGGTCAATACAGAGTCCCCAAAGTGAATAAGGTTAATGAAAGCTAAACATTTGTGTAATATTCTCAATTCTAGATAAGATTTAGTTAACTGTATACTAGGCTCTACTCTCATTTTTTCTTCAAATAGCCCATTGGAGAAGGTATCATTATTGTCATTTTATATCTGCAGAACATGTAACTCATCTTTAAGGAACTTGTGTGATGTCACATTGGCCATTAAATGGCAAGGCCAATATGTGGGCCCAGTTTCTTGATTCCATATTCAGTCCTCTTTTTACTAAGCCATAGACTCAGTGAAAATTTGGACAGAATAATGCACAAGCTTTTTTTTTTGTTGTTGAAAATGTGTTCTTACTGTTCTGCTTGAGAATTCTCAGTAGTTCAGAGAAGCTCTCTGAATCATCTGATAACACACAGTTCATAAGTATTCAGGACATCGTGGATTTTTCAAAGGCATGATGGGTAAATATTCTTCATGTTTCAAATTATAGTGTGAATATTGTTTTCTGATTTTAATATTTATTGATTTTTTTGAGGTTCACTGCATAATTTTCATGATAATTCCTAAATCTTCAGGAAAAGCTTGCATTCTTAAGTAACAAATCGTGTTTTTATCCACATCTGTTCTCATTTTCTATAGGCTTAAAAATTCTCTATTTATTATGGGAGCCAAAAGAAACGGCTACTCACTGGAGTCTCTATTGAATTCTAGCTCATTTTCTCACTTAATTCTTTACTTGAGAATGAAATGCTTATCCAAAATAAATAAGGGACCTACTAAACTGCAGTGATTAACAGGCAATGAGGTTCAGATTCCATTTACTTATGGAAATCGAGTAAAATCCAACACTTTAGTAATACTGTTGTGATGTCAGCTGCCCGATTAGGCTGTTGTAACTGCAGGAGTTACTACTTTAATATTGCATTAGCACATCATTAACTTGAACCATGCCAAAGCAGTATGAAAATGAGCAATTCTCATTTTTTAGAATAGACAATATGAACTTTTCCTGCTCCTTAAATTTGTTTTATGTGGTATGCTGCAGTGGGGGTGGTAATAGAGGATATGTAGAGTGAAGTTATATTTTAAATTAATAACAAGTTGCTTTTGCAAAAGGCTGTGTATAATTAGAAATTAAAGCTAACGTATATTTTTTAAAATAAAAAAAATAAGATAAATCCTTTTATATTGTTTTTGTTTGTTTGCTTGTTTATTTTTTTGTATACCCTTGTTAGCTGCCTGAAAATCTTTTATGGAACAAGATGGGTTAGAAATAAGCAAACAGGGGCACCTGGATGGCTCAGCTGGTTAAGTGTCTGCCTTCAGCTCGGGTCATGATCTCAGGGTCCTGGGATCAAGCCCTGCCTTGGGCTCCCTGCTCAGCGGGGAGCCTGCTTCTCCCTTTCCCTTTGCCCTTCCCTCCCACTTGTGCTTAAACTCTCTCTCTTTGTCTCAAATAAAAATAATAAAATAAAAATAAATAAGCAAACAAATGAATAAATAAATGAAAGACTGCTACTTTATACAAATCTCCAAGTTATAATTACTTACTGAAGCCATATTAAAATATATTTTGAATAGATGAATGGCTATTGTCTATTAGCTATGTGGCTAAATTCCCTTTTTAAAATCTGGCACACATATTGTTTTATTTTTATTATCATTTCAAATTGCAGAATGCAGGGGCACCTGGGTGGTTCAGTCAATTAAGCCTCTGTCTTCATCTCAGGTCATGATTTCAGGCCCACATCAGGCTCCCTGCTCAGTGTAGAGCCTGCTTCTCCCTCTCCCTCTGCCTGCCCCTCTGCCTGCTTGTGCTCTCTCTCTCTTTCTGTCAAATAAATAAAATTTAAAAAAAAATTCAGGGATCCCTGGGTGGCGCAGCGGTTTGGCGCCTGCCTTTGGCCCAGGGCGCGATCCTGGAGACCCGGGATCGAATCCCACATCAGGCTTCCGGTGCATGGAGCCTGCTTCTCCCTCTGCCTGTGTCTCTGCCTCTCTCTCTCTGTGACTATCATAAATAAATAAAAATTAAAAAAAAATTCATTAGTTTAAAAAAAAATTCAGGATGCTTGCCAATTTCTAAGCACTTTAACATGTATCGGTCTTATTTCATCCTCACATAATCTTATAATGTGGTCAGAGCAAACATCTGTATCTTCATTGCATAGATGAAAAAATTGACTTTTAAACACTTTTTGACTCTATAACACTAAATGACTTTCCCTAGGTCACACAAACTCTTTTTTCATTGTTTGCTATCTATATCATGTTGGAAAAATTACTATTTTATGCCTTAGTTTCAACATCTGTAAAATGAGTATAACAAGTAGATATACCTTGCAAGACTGTTGTAAGAAATAAATGAGATAATTCATTAAAAATCAGTACAGTACCTGGAACATGGCAAGCATCTATAAATATTAATTGTTGTTATTTGTATTGCTTTTGAAAAAAAAAAAACCTAGTAATTGCATTATAGAAACGTATTGGAAGTGCTATAAACTAAATAACACGAACACTTGCATGATGTTAAATGTCAACATATTTGCTTTAGAATGAATTATTGACTTATAATTGCTTCTTGTTCCATTTGCTCATGGAATTCATTTTCTTTCTTGATAACGTGTATTCTTCAGTTGCTCTTTCATGATGGCCTGTGAATAGTCAAGCTGTTGATCTTTTATGCATCTGAGAAACTCTATTTTTGCCTGTATTCCTAAATGATTGTTTAGATGGGGGGAGACTTTGGTTGTTGCCAGTGAGAAAACTGATGTCCACCTGATTGTTGGCCATCTGTCTTCTCTCTAGGGTGGCTTTCAGGGACACAGAAAGGATTCTCTCTTTATCTATGCTGTTCTATATTTTCACTATCATGCATTCTTATAGGGGCTTACATATATTTATTGTTTGATGTTAGGCAACCACTTTGAATTGGATACACATATATATTGAAGTTAATAGTGCTCAAAATATTGTCTCCCACCATTTGCTCCATTACCTTCTTCTGGAACTATCCAGTTTGTGTTTAAAAAAACTCTTTTTCTATACTTGCTGTCTCTTGACTTTTCAATAATATTTCTTCATCAGTTCATTTTTCAGTGAAATATTTCACCTGCATTCTGGATAATTTTCTCAAATCTATTTTTATGTATTCTCTTTTTAGGTGTGCATACTCTGATTTTTATTTCTAGAATTTCTGTTTAGTTCTTTTAAAAAACTATCATTTTTAAGACATTTTTCAAATTTATTTATTTATTTATTTATTTATTTATTTATTTATTTATTTATATAAAGAGTTATTTCTTTATTTGGGAGAGAAAGAGAGAGCATGCTTCAGAGCTGGGTGTGGGGCAGTGGGAGAGGGAGAGGGAGAATCTCAAGTAGACTCCCCACTGAGCATGGAGCTTGATGCAGGGCTTGATCCCACAACCCTGGGATCATGACCTGAGCCAAAATCAAAAGTCAGACACTTAACTGACACACCCAGGCAGCTCTATCTCCTTGAATTTTTAAGCACTCACTTTAAAAGCTGCATTGTTTGCTCTATTCAAAAGTTCCTTGAGTATAATTTCTCTATATATGAATATAATTGCTGCTTCTTCTGGTTTTGTTCCATTTCATTTCCTTTTGGCACAGTTTTGTCTGTGAGTACATTTTGTCAAGGGTAATGCTATATGGGCATCCTATAGGTGCCCTAAGTTGTACAGTTTCTATAGTGGCAATGTCACAGTTGCCTTTCTGGAGATTTCTATACCTTTTAGGTCATGTAGGAATTCAGGTCTCAGAAGTGATACAGGCTCAAGGCTGCAGAGTCTGGTGGTATATTATGTTTTTTTCCCATGGTCTTAAATGGGCCTTGGCCCTGCTTGCTATGGGGAAGCTTGCTGAACATGGCATCTTGAATCAACATTAGTATAGTACTTTACACAAATTAGGTGCCAAATAAATGCTTGTTGAATGAAAGTTTGCAGAATTAGGCTTCATAAACACAACTTTTACAGGCCAGAACCCTTGAACTTACTAGCTTTAGTTGTATCTTATGATTATTTATATTCTATGCATCCTTAAAAATACTGTTTTTGTTTATAGGAAAGCTTCTTGGTAATGCGATTATATCCTTCGTGAAGTTATTTTTAAATAAAAAAAAATGAAGCTGAAACATAACACTCTAGAAATTAAAGTCCAAAGACCCCTCTGGCAGTTCTTTTTCTCCCCCATCCCCGCTCCTTTGAAAACAATTTACAAATTTTCAGAACCATGATGTTTGCTGTTTTTAAAATACATGGCTATACAATTCAAATATGTAGCATTGTTTTATACCAAATCACTGAAAATCAGGACTGATCCTATATTATAAATAAAGTAAATTAGTCTAGAAAAATAGCCTGAATATCTTGACCAATTTTTAATAATCATTTGCTGAAAATTATGGACAGAATAAAGAAGTTGGTTTTGCAGAGAAAAAATACACACAGAACCTTATTTTCACTGAGGGCCACCTTTATGTTTCAACATAATTATGACTGCTGTACAAGGGATAAGTAAAAAGTGGAAAAGAAAAAAGCCAGTATAACTACAGAAAATTTAATTAGTGTAATAAGTGCAGCTGTCTCAATGCTCTCTTTAAGCTTGCAGCATTTGCATTCTGATATAAAAGCACACTAACCAAATAAGCAAATAGTTTTGAATTCTACTCTTGGAAGTATAAAAATATAACAGCCCTTGTTCTTAAAGAGTGTAATGAAATTTTGATTAGCTGTGTCATTATTAAATAAATGGAATTAGCAACGTGTCATTAACTATTTATTTTCATCGGGTTCTGGTAGGTACAGATCGTCAATCCTATACCAAACAGCCAAGGGGTGAGGGGGAAATATGGAACTCGGCTATATCAGAACCAAATTCCTGTCTCATTTGCAAAGGTTAGAAGCTGTAAGCGTTTGGGTGTTAAAGGTCTTTACTCCTTTACTTCTTCTCCTGAAAAATGGAGATAATAGGGCCTCCCCCACAGAGTGAAGGTAAGATTCAATGAGACAATACCTGGGAAGATGCTTCCCCAACTCTAAAGCAGCGGATCACAAAATGAAGCCCCCGATTGGCAGCAGGCGCATCACCTGGGGACTTGTTAGAAATGCAAATTGTTGACCTACTCCAGTTCCTGTTTCCACTTCCTTCTTGAAGCCCTACTTCTTAGGACATACTTACATCCGTGTAATAAATTCCCTCTCTCCCACTCAAGCTGGGTTCAATGGTTATCAGTGGGTTGCAATCAATCATTTCTTTGGTTGATAGAAAACATCTGCAGGCAACTCAGCAAGTCTCACAGAAGACAGTCTTTCTCTGGCTCAGGAGGATCCTTTTGTATCCTGTCAACTTCATGTCCTCATCCTTTCCTCTGCAAGTAAACTTGTTTGGATGCTCAATTAGGTATTTGCTTAGTCACCCCTCTCTCTCCTTCTCTATACACCTCCACTCTTCCCCACTCCATCCATGCACACTGTGCAGGTCTTATTAAGAGGTTGTTTTCGTTTGGGTTTTTTTGTTTGTTTGTTTTGTTTTGTTTTGTTTTTGTTTGTTTTTTACATTTTGCAAAGTTCTGGATCCTGACAAACTTCCAGCCTTCCCTCCTCTATCACCTTTGCTATGAGCTGGCATTCATTGCTCTGAAGCAGTATATTACCTTTTTAGTGGGTCAAGCATTTAAACCAAATGTAAAATTCAATGCCAAATCCATATAGTATAAACATTAAACATTCCAGTTTTATCTGCTTTCCTGTTCCGAAGCATTCAACATCCTATTGGACACTAAGAATGATATGCTCTAAACCTCATTTCATAACTTCTCACCAATGGGTAAATGATGCTTAAAAACAGTGTTATAGAAACTTAATGTTGGAAGATATCCACAGTTTTCCAAATGCAGGGTTCCTGCTACAAACTTCCTGCTTTTGGTCACCTAACTCTTCACATTTTCAGTGATGAATTGGGTGGCTTTATTAATTAATGAGTATTTCCTTCTCTTAAAATCAAATCTACCTCTTTGTCATATCCAGCTTCTGCTCCATGGAGCACTTTGGAGCAAATATACTTCCTGTGCTCTATGATAGTTTCATCTCTAAATTTTTCTTTCTTAGGGTAAATGTCAACCTCCTTTACCTGATTTTTGTTAAGTAGGTTTATAGAGCTACAGCCATTTAATTTCCTTCTAAACATGACCTTATTCATAATGTTTTTCTTTAATATGATCCTCCAAAATTCAACATAATTGGAATATGACCTCAATGTTTGTTTCTATGGACGTATGCTGGCACCCTGGTTATTTTGGTAGCACTACTGTCATCTCGTTGGCTCCTAGGATCTTTTTCACATGTCATATTGTCAAGTCAGGACTCCTGAATCCTGTATTAATATGGTTTAGATAACAAAGACTTCCCAAAGAAATGTAGGACTTAAGAACTACCACCACAACAGTAATATATCATTGAGAAAATTGGCCAACTTTGACTTTCCATGGAGCCCTAGACATTGGCTTGATCACAACTTGCCTTCATCTCCCCTTCAATCCCCATCTTTTACAGGATACGAAAACCCTCTTTTAATCAAAACTAACCTTTCCACCCATGTAATTCATTCTTTTCTTTTCCCTGGGACTTTGCCCCCCCCCCCTTTTCTTCCCCTCCTTTTCTCTTTCATTGGCTTTACATTTGCTTTGAAACTGTTTCAAATCTCTTCCATTGCAAATGAAACAGAATCTCTCTTGTAACTACCTTACCTGTTTCCTTTCTTTTATTACCAGGCTTCTTAAACAAAGTACATGCTACACTTACTCATCTTTCATTTATTATTCTTTTTAAAATATACTTTAATATGTCTTCCATGTCAACTTTTCTACTGAAATTGTTCCCATTAAGTCTAACAATTGGTTTGACTGTGAAATTTGAAGGTCATTTTGCAGTCCTTCTTTTATGGGTGGCATTTAATACTGTCAGTCATTTTTTTTTTTTTTCCTTTTTAAAACTCTCTATTCCTATGGCTTCCATGACCCAGGACTCTTGAAGCTTTCTTTGTATCTCTTGGATCATCTTTTCCTGTTCTTCTATGAATTTCAGATTGTCTTTCTGGACCTTAGAGCCTACAGCACCCACAGTAACAGAACTGAACTAATTAAAGTCTTTGACTCCTCTGACCTGGGTCTGTGCCTTTAGTCTTCTCTCTTTCCTCTGTCCCTCTTTCCTTCCCACCACAGTCATCCTCCATAATACTTTCTGCATAATCCACACGAAATACAGTCTGAACATGTGAATCCTGGGTTATATCTGCTTTAGCTCTTTGTTCCAATGTGACAGAGTCCTGCTTCTCTGCATGACTTAGTGTTTTCATGGCTTTCTCTGCTTCTCTGGTAACACCTCTCACAGTTTCCTGCTCTCCATTTTAGTGCTTAAAATTTTCTGCATGCGCTATACTAGCTTTCATCTGTGTCTTCTTTACATTGGGTCTCTGGCTGGAATAAAACCCTTCTCAGCTCAAGAGCTTATTTCACTGGCCTTTATCCCTTCTCTCTTCACTGGATGAGTTTGATGTTCCTTTTTTGTACTTGCATGAATATGCCCATCACTGCACTTTTCTTTTTATGGTTCTGTCTCCTCAATTAGACTGAATACATATTGTGAGGATCGTATCTGTATCCCCTATCAAAGGACCTGGATGAATGATTAACTATTGTGTGGCACTTTTGCTATTTACATCATTCTACACTTTTATAAATATCATTCAACATTTATCTTTTATTATAGCAAGTTTAGTCCAGCATTCCAGCCTGTCCTGCTCTTTTTAATTCTCCAGTTAATCGTCAGTACTATTCATTACCTTGCCATTCTTTGTGGTCCTGGCAGATTAGACATGCATGCCACCTTCGTCTCTACCCAAATCATCAACAGGAGATGGTAAATAGATCCTATGCTAGAATTTAGAGCTGCTGAGCGGTATCCTAGCACCTAATGCCTCATTCTTCTTCTTCTTCTTCCTCCTCTTCTTCTTCCTCCTTTTCTTCTTCTTCTCCTTCTCCTTCTCCTTCTTCTTCTTCTTCTTCTTCTTTTCTTCTTCTTTCTTCTTCTTCTTTTTTCCTCACGAATTGCCAAAATAAAGTTATCTTTGCCAAATAGCTCAGTTGCAGATGGAACTTAGACATTGGATTCCAGGTACTTTCTTATAGCTCCTCCCTCACAAATGCTTTTTGTGATGTATTTATGAAAGATAAAGTGAAGTAAATCTCTAAGGTTACAGCACCACTTTCATTCTTTCCTTATTGAACATTCAGTCAAAAACTATCAAGAGAAGGGGTTAAACCATTAAATACAGTTTATATTTTAATGAGGAAGTGAAGAACATTGCTACTTTCTATTGGTTACACACCAGAGCCTCTGTATTAATAATTATGAAGCAAAATTTCTGATTATCATTACTATAAGGAAACTATTTCATGGTGGGTAGTGAGGAAAAATCACATTATTTGTAATGAAGGGTAGTCAGAAGAAAGGCAGGCTGGGATAAGCATCCCCAACCCCATCCCGAGTCCTAAGAGAAAAACACCCTTAAAAAGATTTTACACCACCCTGGAGCCCTCTACCCTTTCCCATGTGAACAACTACCTGACAGGTAAAGGAGTGTGTAGACAAAAACCTGATTGGGTGACAGGTGCATGGAGGGATAATCAGATTGAAACAGCCCACCAAGAAGTTCTTAAACTCAACACCAAAGAAACAAACAATCCAATCATGAAATGGGCAAAAGACATGAACAGAAATCTCACAGAGGAAGACATAGACATGGCCAACAAGCACATGAGAAAATGCTCCACATCACTGGCCATCAGGGAAATACAAATCAAAACCACAATGAGATCCCACCCCACACCAGTGAGAATGGTGAAAATTAACAAGACAGGAAACAACAAATGTTGAAGAAGATGTGGAGAAAGGGGAACCCTCTTGCACTGTTGGTGGGAATGTGAACTGGTACAGCCACTCTGGAAAACTGTGTGAAGGTTCCTCAAAGAGTTAAAAATAGATCTGCCTTACGATCCAGCAATTGCACTGCTGGGGATTTACCCCAAAGATACGGATGCAGTGAAACGCCGGGACACCTGCACCCCGATGTTTATAGCAGCAATGTCCACGATAGCCAAACTGTGGAAGGAGCCTTGGTGTCCATCAAAAGGTGAGTGGATAAAGAAGATGTGGTCTATATATACAATGGAATATTACTCAGCCATTAGAAACGACAAATACCCACCATTTGCTTCGACGTGGATGGACCTGGAGAGTATTATGCTGAGTGAAATAAGTCAATCGGAAAAGGACAAACATTATATGGTCTCATTTATTTGGGGAATATAAAAGTTAGTGAAAGGGAATAAAGAGAAAGGAGAGAAAATGAGTGAAAATATCAGTGAGGGTGACAAAACATGAGAGACACCTAACTCTGGGAAATGAACAAGGGGTAGTGGAAGGGGAGGTGGGCGGGGGGTTGGGGTGACTGGGTGATGGGCACTGAGAGGGGCACTTGGCGGGATGAGCACTGGGTGTTATGCTATATGTTGGCAAATTGAACTCCAATTAAAAAAATTAAAAAAAGAAAAACAGCCCACCAACATTATCATAAAAACCCTTAGACTCAGAAACTCCAGTGGCAACCCTCTCAGGACCCCTCTCTCTTAAGGAGCTTTGTACTATTTCTTAAACCGTGCCTTGCTGCCCACCATTCTTTGTCTGGTCTACCTCTTCCTTCTTTGAAGTGGTTTGACCAAGAACTGCAGGCACTAAAGGAAAAGGAATCCTGAAACATTTGGAATCTCACAAAACATGATTTTAATGTTGATTATAGAAAACTAAAAATTGGTAATATTATTTAGTTTTTACAGATGTCAGATACTTTTCTATTAGATGATTTATATATACTAATTTATTCCTCAGAACAACTCTATCCAGGAGGTATTATTTATTTATATATTCTACAGAAAAATGCAAAATCAGAGAGGTAGGTAAAGTGTAGGGTTATACAGTTAGTAAATTATAAGACTAATTTAGTTTGGTTCTAGAAAATTCTGACGTATATACTTGCTGCCACAAATTCTAATCATCACTGTCCTAACATTTAGTCATATCATGCTTGGAAAGGATCATCATCTCTTTCAACACAATACACCCAGTTGTCTTTGTGTGTACTATCTGTGAGTGGGTGGGTAGAGTCCCTGGGCTTAGAATAAACATGATAGAGAGTAAACCAGGGTGGAGAAGCAAGAACTAGTGCTCTCTGCCCATCTTCCTGGAATCTAATTTATTTCTGATAGGTCTAGAAGGGAATTGGGGTTGGAAAAAGGCCTATTATTATCTTCTTTATTGTAGTCATCATCATCTTTATTGTAGTAGCAAATGTAGGAAATGTTCTATTCTTTTCCCAGTATTTCTCCCTTGGACCCAAATGGGAATTTGGCCTTCTTGGGTATTAGGAAGATAACATGGGTGTTTCCCTCCACTACCACCCACCCCTTGCCAGAGAGGAATGAATCATGCCTGGAGGATGGGTGGACCCAATGGAGAATTCTATGAGACCTGCTGTTCTTTAGTTTGAGATCTTGTCTATTCTCCTAATCTTGTTGCCATGTAATAGGTGAATTAATTAGCCAGGGAGTCTCCATCCTGCTCCTGAACAGGTAAAGTTGTTTTAGGATGAGAAGAATATAGATTTCCTTTTGTTCAGAATTCTAAGCTGAATTTAGAAATTCAAAGTCAAAAGTGGCACTATGTCCCATTTCCTTCTTCTTTCAACAATGACTACTGTGTACCTGCTATGAGTCATACACTAGTCTAGGTGCTAGGGATTCCCTAGTGAATAAAACTGCCTCCAAGGAGCTTGCATTCTAGTCAGAGAGGATGGACAAAAAAGTATAGCATGACAGGTAGTGATAAAGGATTGAAAGAAAAATAGTACAAATAAAGGGGAATAGAGAGTGCACAGCATAGGTAGGATGGTGATAATTCATATGGAGTGGTCAAAAAAAAGCCTCTCTGATCCTGTGACATTTGAGCAGAGAGTGAGAAAGTGAGACAAGTGGTTGCGTGGGGTAAGAGTTTCTATGCAGAGGGAAAAACAAATTCAAAGACCTTGATGTAGGATGAAGCTTTTCTTTTCTTTTTTCTTTATTTTCCTCCCCTCCCCTCTCCTCCTCTTTTTTTTTTTTTTTTTTTCTTTTTTTTCTTTGAGATACCTGGAAGCCAGTGTGGCTGGAGCAGAGAGTGAAAGGGTAGAATGGAGGAGCTAAGTCCAGGAAGGCAGCTAGAAACAAGGTCATTTCCATCCTCAAAAGCCAACGTAAAGAATTTGAAGTTTACTTTGTAAGAGATGGGAAATCAGAGGGTTTTGAGCAGTGGAATACCATGACCTAACTGTGTATTTTAAAAAGATAGTTCTGGGGATCCTGGGTAGCTTAGTCATTTAAGCATCTGACTCTTGGTTCAGCTCAGGTCACGATCTCATGGATCATGGGATGGTGCCCCACATTTCACAAATTTTCTTATAAAATCTATTTTTATTTTGAAAATTTAAATATACACCTAATTTGAAAGCATAGTAAATTGAGCTCCTACATAACCCTTACCCAGATTCCACATTTATCAATATTTTGACACATTTGCTTCAATTATCCCCTTTTGAATCATTTTCATATTTGATGAATTATTTCAAAGCAATCTATGATATCTATATCATATCATGTCACCCATGTATAGTTTGGTATATATCTCTAAATATTATGAACATGTTCTTACATAATGCTATCATTATACTCTAATAAAATTAATAGGAAAAATTTCTTGGTATCAACTAAACAAAGACGATATTTAAATTTTCCTGAATTTTCTTTTCCTTAATGAAATAAAGTTTACTTGGAGTGAAACACATCAATCTTCAGGGTACTATACAATGACTTTTAAAAAAATAATATAAACCTGTAAAATCAATAACCTAATTAAAATATAAAATACTTTCACAACTCTAAAAATTGCATACCCTTCTAGTCAAATCCTGTTTCTACAAGCAACCACTGTTCTGATTTCTATCAATATAGATTAACTTTTACTGCTTGTGAATTTCATAGAAATGAAATTATATGATATATATTCCTTCATGTTTGGCTTCTTTCTTCAATGTAATATTTTTGAGATTAATTAACATAGTTTATATGTATCACTAGTTAATCTTATTTTTATTTCTGGTATTAACCCATTTTATGAATATAAAATAGAAACTATTGTTGGCAAATTGAATTTAAATTTTAAAAAACGTTAAAAAAAAAGAGAAACTATTAAAAATCTTTCCATACTCAACATTATTTTCCATGTTTCTTCAATAAGACGTGTGCCATACTTTTGAGAATCATTGCTCAGTATTGCCTCTCATTGGACCACCTTAATGCTGGACAATATCCAGAAATGTCACATATGGAAATAGCCATAGAAATTATTTGTTGAGTGTCGCCATATTGGGTATGAAAAATACAGAGATAAGTGGAATATGATTTCACACTTATGTACTGTGAAGAAACAAATATGTCAGTAATCACTTGTGCGTAATGACAAAAAGCAGAAGTAAATCTAGTATTTTGTGCAGGCACAGAAGTGATGAATTCTGGCTGTGGGTGGAGTATAGGGCAGGAAATCTGGGAACAGGTAGTGGGATGTGATCTAAGCTTTGAAAGAGGGCTGGACTGGGGTGCCTGAGTGGTTCAGTCAGTTGAGAGTGGAAATCTTGATTTTGGCTAAGGTCATGATCTCAGAGTTGTGAGTGATCCCCACGATGGGCTCATCATTGGGCATGGAGACTACTTAAGATTTTCTCTGTCCCTTTCCCTCTGCCCCTCCCCCTCTACATGAGTGCACACTCATGCACATACTCTCTCTTGAATAAATAAATAAATAAGTACAATCTTAAAAAAAAGAGGACTGTGCTATCTACAGGAGGTACATGAGGAATGGATAGTTCAGGCTGAAAGAAGCACTTTACAAACTCACAAAGGTATGATGGTGTCTGACCTTTGTCCATCCAATCAATGGGGTGAGAACCCTTGGGGATTATCTTTTAATAACTCCTCACATCCCCCTTGCTCCTATGATATCTGTCACTGAATCCTATTGATAAGACTTTTATAGTCTCTTAAACAAATACCCTCTTCAGTTCCCATTGCTACTTCCTCAGTTCAAGCCCATGTTACCTCTTTTACCAAGCAATTGCCACTGACTTCTCATTGGTTTGTCTGCTCTCAGTCTTCATTCTAACTGTTCCTAAACACTGCCACTAGAACTATCTTTTGCCAGACCCCAAACTGATTGTGCCATTTCCCTGCTTAAGAGTACTGATTACAGACTGGAGTTTATGCTCCTCCTCCAATCCTCAAGGCTCTTCAACCTCTTCTCTTAAATACCCTCATGCTCTGAGTCTCCATGTGTTTTACCCACAATACACAATTTTCCTCCCTAACTATAACTTACTTTTTTCCTGACTCTGTATCACTGTTGAAATTACCAATACCAGTCTTCAGGGTTTTTTCCCTTCTCTCTGCTTAATTGATCCTTTGAGGCCAAATTCAATGTTACTTCCTTCTGGGAAGCTTTCCTCAACCCCTACTCCTGTCAAAATTAATCACTCTTTAGACATTGCTTTTGCCACGTAGACCAGGCTTTGTATCGTAATGATTTATATTCATCCCCATTCCTCCACTGGACTGTAACTTCCTCGGAAAAAAAGGCCATGTTTTTGGTTACTGTTGGCCTAGCAGAGTGCCCTTTCCATTTCTGGCTCTCATTAATATTGCATAAAGTCATTCTCTTTTACTTATAAGGTACACTGTTTTCTAAAGCAAACTTTAATAAATTTTAAACTATCCTTGTCATGACGTATAGTCTGACATGGTGCTGAAAGGCACTGAACATGGCTAATTATATGATGAGTTATAAAAATGAGATCCTAACATGCCCCAGCAGGTAAACCAGTTTATCATTTAGGAGATTCATAGCCTTGACTTACTTGTAGACATGTGGAATTTTTTTTTCCTCCTTTTTACTACACCTATTTTTGAAAATGTTTTCCTTTGTAACTTGAGGGAAGCATGCCATACCTAAGAATAAATTATCTGACTCAGGCAAAAATATGAGATTAGGCTAAAGATATTTTCAGTATGCAGAAATAGGACACACTGAGGTCTTGGGAACCGTAACATCACATTGGGATGGGGATATATGAAATAGACTAAATGTAATGTCTTATGATTGAGTGCATATTAGTATCTGGTCCTATGAAGTGTTCAGCCTAGACTAAGATTCTCATTATAGCTTAACTGAAATAATGAACTGAATGTTGAATTAGAAATAGGTGAGTAAATCATCATGTCCCCAGTTTCAGCGTGATTCAGTCAGCTCCTAGGAGATTTTTTTCCTCTTTACTCTTAAGAGAAAACAATAATTGAGCATTATATATATGAGCAATGAGACTAATAATAAAATCATTAGCTATTTCAGTCATATGACTTCATGCTGTGAATGACTTTTTAAAAACACACTCTGTTGTAACTCATGATGTGAAATGCGTAAAATATTTAATGAGCATTGAAACTGACATCAGATCCTGGTTTGTACCTTAACAGATAACAATTCTAAATCTTTTTCCACATTCATGTTATCAAGAAATTCTTATACAGTTTTCATGTATACCTTCATCCCTTGTCCCAATTCCATCCCTGAGACTTCATCAGTCACATGCCTCACAGAAGACATTAAAAAATATAGAAGATATATTTAATCCCTGGAAGGAATATGCATACATATTCAGAGTACACAGCTTCAATTGTTAAAAGTTAACTTTGAACAAATAAATACTTAAAGGCACAGAAGTATATTTGCATAGATGCTTTATTCAAAATTCAAATTTACTTTTTTCAGAAAAAACCTGAAACAGTAGCACAAAGCATAGTTTACTTTTTACAATAAAAGTATAAATTGTGAGAGAAACACAAATACAGTATGATCTCACTTATATGGGGAATCTAACCGTTGAAAACAAAAAAAATCCGTAAGAACCCGAAACTCATAGATACAGAGAACAAATTGGTGGTTGCCAAAGGCAGGGGGATGAGTGGGGCAAACTGAGTGAAAGAGGTTAAAAGGTACAAACTTCTAGTTATAAAATAAATAAGTCCTGAGGACGTTATGTACACAGCACAGCATGGTGACTACAGTTAACAATATTGTATTGGCTTTTTGAAAATTGCTAAGACACTAGATTTTAAAAGTTCTCATCACAAGAAAAAAATAATTTGTAACTGTATGGGCTAGATTTACTGTGGCTTTCATTTCACAATGTATACAAATATCAAATCATGTCATATATCTGAAACGAACAGAATGTTATATGCCCATATATATCAATAAAAAAAAGTATAAAAAGTATTTCAGATATCACAATCAGGATGTATTTATATGTAAAAAAGGAATTAAGTGGTAATCCATTACACAGGCATTCTTAATTCATAAAGTGATGCTCTTAGGGGTGTTTTCTATCCCAATTTTTCCGAATTTTCGCTTATGTAAATGCAATTAAATTTTTCCATCTCTGGTTTCTGAAACAATAGTTATGTAAATTCAAGTATCTTTTATGGAAAAAATATACATTAATGTATAACATGGAAAGTAGAAGGCAAGGAAATTTTTTTGCTTTAATGGTTAAGTTACATTGTGTGCAAATGGAAATTTCTAGAAACCCTGTCAGATAAAGACCACTTAAAGGAACTGGGAATTTTGTTCCGAGAAAATGAAGTTTAAAGAGAGAAAGAAAAGCTTCAAATATTTAAAGGCTTCTCAGGGAAAGGACAAAGAGGGCTATTTGGGATTACTCAGACTGGCTCCCCATTATCCCTGCTGACTTGGGGATGTACTGTAAATCCAGGAGAAACCAAGCCTGGGGGAGGACGAGGGAGTGATCAGGAAGGTGGCTGAGGACTGTGAAATCACATCAGGAGTATGAATGATGGCTTTGCCCTCTACTCCAGTGTTTCTACGGAATCTTATTAACAGCAGTGATGGTAATAATAACAGGATGTAATCACTTCATTCTTCTAAGTTCTTTATAGTCCATGTGTATTTTAAAATAAATGTACTGAGGCAGTAAGCCTGCAGCCATTCTTAGATTATTTTTCTTAGCCATTCAAAAATATTTTACCTACAAACACAAATATATTTTTATATATATATTAAAAAAGTGGTGACATAACCAGAATGATCCACAGTCTTTGAAACAGAGGTATGATTCCAGAGAATATATTGAGACAGGTATTAATTGAGTCTCACAAATAAGTTGAGATTTTAATGGGCTTCCTTATTGTTCAACTGAAATTAAAAATCTGAGCAGTTCTTTAAATCCTTTATCATTTCTCCCTGTTTTGTCATGCTTTTCAGAGCTGCTCTTTTGCTATGCCGTACTCCCTTCTGAGGCTGATACATGAAGCTGAATACATTCTTGATTGAATTTTGATTGAGAAAATGCAAGAAGAGTTATTAAAGAAATATACATATATAAAATAATAACTGCATTTAACAAATAATACTAATAAATAATAAATATATATTTAATGTAACATTTTAAGTTACATAAATACATAAATAATTTTTAGAGCAAAATATTCAACAATGGCAATGAAAGTGAAATTATTTACAATACTGAGCTCATAGATTTTTCTATAAATAGAAGTATATTGGATATCTTTTAGGGGAAGATTATATTGTTACAACTGATTTCTCCAGAGAGTTACTTATGAATGTTCTTAGTTTGTACCAAAAGAAAAACTTGTAAAGCTTACATTATTTTTTGAGAAGGGCTTTGTAGTTGCTAATGCAAAGATCCTGTCCAATTTTGCAGATACATCCTTACTGGTATTGTATAAATGTATATTGTATAAATGTATTTGATTGTATAAATGTATATTGATACATTTATTAAAATTTATTTGCATTTGATCTCTACCTCTATTCTACTACCCTTCTCCCTATCCTACAAACAAGCAGCAGATGCTTTTTCTTCTTCCTTTCCTTCTTTTTTTCTTCAATACTTTGGTATGGAATTACATTTTTGAGATCAATTATTTATTGATGTTTTACTATGGATGAATACTCTGCTGCATGGCTTAGGAGATTCAGTGAAGAAAAAGATGTGGTCAAGGAACAAGCATATCATGGGAGGTTGGTTACAAAGGATGGTTATAGATGGCTGGTTATGAAGGCTGGTTATGATGTGTATATATGTACATACATGTACATACTTGATCATAATACAATGTTTAACATGATATAAGGAAAGTGCTCTAAGAGTTAGATACGGTAGCATTTATTTCTATGGGGTGGTAAGGAAAGGTTTCATGAAGAAGGTTATATTTGAGCTCAGCCTTGAAGTATGGGTAATCTGTCAAAAGGAAATGATAGGGAAGAGAAAACTTTAGGTGAAAATAATGAGATTTTTTTTTTCTAGCTCTATAGTTTCAGTTTTCATCTAGAGTTGTATGGTCCATTGCAAATAAATTTTTGCGTGTGGTGTGATGTGTATTTTTTCCATATATTTATCAAGTCATTTAGAACAAGTTGCTGAATAGACTTTCTCCTATCCTTTAAATTGTCTTGGCTCCCTTATCAAAAATCAACTGACCAGATACATGTGGGTATACTTCATAACCTCATGCTCTTCCACTGATCTATTAGTCATTCCCTACATAATACCATGTTGATTACTATTGTTTGGTAGGAAAATCCTGAAATTAGGTACTTTTTGTCCTACAGTTTTACTTTTCATTTTTTAGATAATTTTTTGATATTCTAAATCCTTTCTATTTTCATGTAACTTTTAGAATCAGCTTATTAATTTCTATAAAAAACATCAGAATTTATATAAGTAGGTAAAGATTTCTTATATTCCACAAAGCACTACCATTAAAAGAAAAAATATGATAAACTGGACTTTGTCTCGTGAAAAATTTCTGCTAATCATAAGGTGTGCTTAGAAAATGAAAAGGTAAAATTCAGACTGAGAGAAAATATTTGTAATACATACATACTATAAAAGATTTGTATCTAGAATACATAAAGAGCCACTACAAATCAATAATAAAAAGACATAAACTCAATAAAAACTAGAAAAAAATTTGAAGAACATTCACAAATTAAGATCTACAAATTGGTAATAAGCATATGTCATAAACATCATTAGTCATCAGGGAAATGAATATTAAATCACTCCGAGTTACAACCTCACACAATTAGAATGCCTAAAATTCAAAAGACTTACAAAAGCAAATATGAGAGAATGTGGAGAAAATAGAACTCTCATACATTAATGGTAGGAGTGTAAAGTGACAAAACCATTTGGGAACACTATGTAACAATCTCTTGTAAAGTTAAGCATATAAATATGATAGAACCTCAAAATTCCATTCCTGAGTTTTTATACAAAAGAAATGAAAACATGTTTCCACAGAGAGACTTGTATGTGAATATTCATAGCAACTTTATTCATAATAGTTTCAAACTGGAAACCATCCAAATGTTTATCAATAGGAAACTGAATAAACAAATTGTGGTATATTCACATCATGGTATTCTACTCAGCAATAAAAAAGGAACAGACCACTGGCACATGAAAAAACAGGGATGAATTCTATAGATATTATGTTTAGCTAAAGAAACCAGACCAGAAAAATTATATTATATATGATTCTATTTATAGAGAATTCAAGAAAAGGCAAAACTAATCTATGTTGATAGACATCAGAACAGCATTTGCCTGTGGCTGGGATTAGAGTTGATTGGAAAGGAGCACAAGGGAAATTTTGGGTCCTGAAAATATTCTATATTTTAATTGTGTAGTATTGGTTTCATGAGTGTGTACATTTGTCAAAACTGATCAAACTGTATGCATAAGCTTTTTTCCAACTTAATGTAACTAAATTATATATATCTTAATAAAAAAAGATATATTCAGTAAAGTGATAAGATACAAAAAGCTGGAGGAAAGCCAAATATGCAAGTTGGCTTTCATAGAGAGTTGGATGGAGAGCAGTGACTAATGAGAGGTATGGTCTGAGGGTCATCAATGTTGGATGAAGAGTTGGGATTTTTCTTTACTTCCCATTGTGCTACCAAAGATGGTTTTTAAGGGAGGAAATGAGATGATCAGAGCTGTGTTTTTGGGTGATTCATCTTGCACAGGTAAGAAGAATAAGAAATGTTGTGATGCTATGGATGAGATGTAAAATATCTGCTGGGGAGAGTAGGCATTATGAGGGCAACATAATGAACAAAAACAAGAAAGGAGGTAATAACTTTGAGAGGTTATCACAAAGAGACAATTCACAAGATTTAATAACAGAAATAATTACAGGGAAAGAATTCAGGGAGCAAAAACTTTAGGGCCCAGGACAGTGCCTGGCAAATAGTAGATGCTCTATAAATATTTGTTGAAAAAAATGAAGAAATGAATGAGGAAAGCAACAGAAACGGAATTTCTGAGAAATTCAGTTGAGTTTGGTACTACGAATAAAAATAGGAAATAAAGAAAAGTTGGCTGGAGGAAATTAGTGGCTGTGATTTAATGTTAGGCATGTTTTAATGAAGGTGTCTGCTGGACATAGAGATGAAAATGCAGAGTAGACAATGGGAACCATTGGCTTGAACATCTGGAAAGAGGTCATGGTTGGCTATAGAGATTTTAATGATTAATGTAGAGGAAATTGCTGAATTATATACATAAAAGAGATCATCCAGGAACACCACAGAAAGAAGAGAAGAGGGCTGAGAACAGAAGCTTGGAAAAGTGGGCGTAAGGCCGGGGCAGAATATTGGAGAAACAGAGGCAACAGAATTGTCAGGGAAGTAAGAGGAGGGCAATGTTAGGGAGACAAAGGGCATCCAAAGGATTGGTAGTCAGAGCTCACAAACCAGTAAGAAAAGAAAGAACAGATGATTAATAAATATGAGACACAAATGACGAACAATTACAAGAACAAATGTTTTACCTCATTATTAATTTAGAAAATACATTTTCATTTTCATTTCTCATACTACAAAGTTTTAGAAAAAAATGTATCACATTGACTCCATTGGGCTGTCCAACCTTGTAGGAATGAAGAGGCAAATACACACTAGATTTCTCATTGGGTGGACACTGGCTTTGCTTAGGGCAACAAAATGTCCATGTGCTATAGCCTTTCTCTTGATGTAGAAGTCACCCTTGACTCCCCTCTTTCTGTTCCCTTTCCATACATTCTATTCTACCAGCATGTTTTATAGATGCTACCCCCAAAGATGTTCTGAATCCACTCACCAGTCTAGACCTCCACTGTTCCTCCCTTGGTCCAAGCCATCAACATCTGATCTTCTGTCCTGGCAACTATTCTTGCCTCTGCTCTCAGATTCCTGCAATCCACCCATCCTCCACACAACAACCAGACAGAGTGAACTTTTATTAATATAAATTATATGATGTCGATTATTCTGCTTAAAACTCTGCAATATCTTTTTAATTGGGCTTAGAAGAAATCCCAGACTTCAAAGTTTACATTATCTGGCTCCTGGCTACCTCTCCAATACTTATATGTTTGGTTTTGTTTTTTTCCTTCTGACTGCTGGCCTGGTTCTAACTTAAAAACTAGTGCTCTTAACCATCATTTTGGGGTAGAGGAAGCTACAGTTTCCTTTGCTACCCACAGGTCGGTTTTTGTAGGTTTATGTATGGCAAACTGTCCTGGCCAGTTGTCACCAGATGGACCAGCATCTTTTGTCTGGAATTCCAGAAGTTTTGGATTCTTTAATCAATTCCCTGGCACTTGTACAGATGGCTACTTGAGAGATTTCCTTACCCAAATGACTCTGCTTTCAGAGAAGCCACTATTTTGTCAATTTTGAAATTCGGAACAAGCCCTAATTCTAGGTCTCTGCCTTGTGTTCGTGGAACACCTCAAGCTAAATTTATATTTTCATGACTTTTCTTCCTTTTCTGGACTCTGTCTCGTCTCCAAATTGTTAGTGGTTTTCTCTGTTCTCATTTGAGTGGCCACATGATTATGGGAACCTACAAACTGGGAAAAGAACTAGTTATTAAGATGGGGCATGTAGAGTTCTGAACAACTTATTAACTGCTGGGTGTGGCCCACACGAACCTGGCAAGCTCAGACTCCTAGTGCTTCTCCCTGAATTTACCCTGGGGAAGAGGCTTAGCTAGCAGTTCTTTAGAAAGCCCAGGATTTGGTGCCAGGTGTTTTCCTTGTAAAACAGCTGACCGACTTCACTTAGTGCAGTCAGAGTCTTGGGTTGCCTCCCACAAGGAAAAACTGGTGACCCATTTCAGTCAGTACTGCAGAAAGCTTTCCTTGAGACCTAAAATGGTTTGGGGAGAACAAGAAAAGTACCTATTGCCTATTGATTGAGTTTTGGAGATTGTTTTTGTTGTTGTTTTTTTTTTTAATGTGGTAAAGTATACATAACAAATTTTACCATTTAAATCATTTTAAAGTGGACAATTCAAGGGTATTAAGTGTATCCATGATGTTGTGTGACCATCACCACTATCTAATTCCAGAATATTCTCATTTCCCTAGAAGAAATCCCATACCCATCAGGAGTCAACCCTAATTTTTCCCCTCCTGTAGCCCCTGGAAACCACAATTCTGTTTCTGTCTCTATGGATTTGTCTATTGTAGATATTTCAAATAAAGGAAATCATATAATATGTGACCTTTTGTGCCTGTTTTTTTTTTTTTTTTTTCACTTAGCGTGTTTTCACAATGTTGTGGTGTGTATTTTAGCACTTATTTTTTGTGGCTGAATAATATCCCATTGTACAGTTATACCTCATTTTATGTACCCATTCTTCTGTTGATGGACATGTGGCTTGTTCCCAGCTTTAGGCTATTGTGAGTGGTGCTACTATGACATTTGCATACAAAGTATTTGTTTGAATACATGTTTTTAATTCTTCTGGGTATACCTAAGAGTGGAAATGCAGCATTATATGGCAATCCTATGTTTACCTTACTGAGAAACTGTGAAACTATCTTCTACAGTGGCTCAACAGTTTTGCATTCCCACTGGAAACATATGAGAATGAGTTCTGATGAATTTTAGGAGTGTTTTGTAAAGGTGCCTGACTATAAGTGAATCGTTAAATGACATTTGGGTGGTGGCAAAAATCAAAAAAACAGATTCATATTTTTAAAATGAGATGCATTTCTTTCTTCTTGTTTAAAATCTCCCTCCCCTAGGGATGAGAATGGATCATGATGGCTAATCCAGAGTTGGTTCCCAGGAAGTTCTGAAAGCTGCTTGTCAGGGCACCTACATGTAAGATTACACATATAGTGCTTTGAAATCATCACAATTTAGCCATGCAGAAGTGCAACCACACCTATTCTGTTACTGAGCTCAACTTAGCTCTGCTGTCCCCATTTCTGCTGATGTTAAAAGCCTTCTAATCTTGCCACTGAAAAGCAATATGGTCTCTTCTGGTTTAAATATAAGTGACAAGTAATTAAAACTTACTAATTCCACTCAGGATTTAAACTCATTAATTCAAAGGTCACACTGCCTGCTAGGACTGTTCTGGGCCTGGCTCTCCCCACTGTGTCTCTCCATCTCAGGAAATTACAAACATCATGACTCTGGGGGGGATGTGGTTGGTCCACACATCCTTTTGAGTTTCCTACTACCTCCGCTTGGTCTTTTGGCACGAACTTTGTCCTTATAACATGTCTGAACTACACTGGCAAGGCCTTGGGGATGTACCAGAATTTTCTACTGATATCCACAGCCTTACCTGTACCCTGTGATACATAATATGGACCCAGTGAACATTCTTTTCTCAGACCCTAGGCCTCCTCCAGCACCCTGGATTACTTACTCAGCATTTATATCACCCTCTTAGGCTGGTAGCCTATGGGTGATATGTTATAAATCCAGTGGGTCCCATATTTGTCCATCATACCATAGTATTTTTCATAGGGTGGGTTCCTTGTTCTGATGCAATATCATGTGAGAAATCCATTTGGGTGGCCTAAACTCTGTAAGACCTCAAATAATGGTGCTGATTGAGGCCCAGTTCATAAGTCAGACTCACACCTAAAATGCATTGTGAAGTCAAAATAAATCTTGGTTCCTTCCAGGAAAGAAGGGGTGCAATGGAGGCAACTTACACACTAATGAATTGTTGGTGTCCTTGAAGTATTTTCCTTTTTTTTTTTTTTTTTTTTATAAGCATTAGTCAATGTGGCAGGTTGGATATTTAGCAGCAACCCTGATGAGTAGAAACACATGACTGTGGGCCCGTAGATAACCTCTTTCCCTCTCACCATGCTCTACACATATAAACCCATTGTGCCAGCACTGATGACAGAGGCTGACCAATGTCAGCAGGCCAAATCATTCTGTTTGTTGCTTAGTGTCTCTTCCTTGGAAAATACTAAATGGTAGTGGTAATGTATGATACAGGTACAAAGATCTCTCATCCAAGCCTGAAAGTCTATCCACATAGTTCAATTCTAGACCTTTGTCCCTGATCTTCTAATATTTTTTCTTCTATGCCTCTGACTAAACAGCTAAACTATTTGTTGAGTCCATACACATTTAGTCCTCATAAAGAGGATCCGGTATGTTTCTCAAAGATCGTCCCACTGGACGAATTTCACCTAACAGACCTCACCTTCAGAACTATCACTGAATAGGAATGCATTGTGGCCAAAGTCCATTTTTGTCTCTGCTCGTGTACTGGCTCATATTCAAAGTCATGAGATGGCCCTGTGAACCAAACTTAACTTCCTTTCTCTTCCATCAGCTTGTCACTAAGATCATGATGGGTGACATGTGTCCACCTCTTTGTGCCTCACATTTGCACTTCTGGCCGTGCTTTGGCTTTGATCCCAGTATATCACTTCTAGTTGCGATTGATCACTTCTTGGCCTGCCCAGTTTGGTGTATTGGGCAGAACGTGGCTTCTGGGAACTTTTGGGTTTGTGGTCACTTTGTTGTCATGCACTTAGTCTTTGCCAGGGCCCAGTAGAACATTTAAGCAGGTTTGGAAAGGTGTATAATTTTCTACCTTGTTTCAGAACTCTTATGGTGATTCTTCTATTTTGGTTTACCTTAAACTTCACAATGTACTTTTTTTTTTTTTCTAACCTTTGATGCATCTACTAACTTGAGGTCTGCTGAGTCAAATGGCCCAAATGGCAGGACCACTTGTCCCACAGCCACTTCCTGATGTGGCCCTCATTCAACTCTGGCAGTCTTTCATGTCACCTTGTTTAGAGGCCGGGGGAGTATTCAGATATAGACAGCTTCTAAAAGTGGGACGTGAACTTAATTGAAGTGGGTCTGCTCAATGAGAGCAATTTCCAGTAAGGTTGAGAGCCACAAGCTGTCAGCTGGTAGCATCTGAGACTAAAATCCCTTATAGCCCCAAAGGGATTTTGGCAGCAAAGAACAGAGTCCACTACGGTTCAGATCAGTGAGGCTAACAGCTGATTTATCAATAGCCACAATGGAAGTCAGAAGCAGTGGGATAATAGCACAAAAGTGCTGAAAACATAATTGCAAATGATTCTGTATCCATCCATTATGTTTCATGAACGAATGTGAAATGAAAACATTTTCAGGCAAAAGCAGAAAAAGAAAGAAAAAAGAGAATTTCCCCCAGCAATTGAGATAATTAATTCTAAAGAATGTATTCTGGCAAAAGGAAATGGTCTGAGATGCATGTAAGAAGAAATGAAGAACAAAGAATATGATTAATATGTGGGTAAATCCAAGTGAACACTGGCTATATAAAATATAAATAATAATGTCTTGTGGGTTTTATTTAAAAACCTCTAGAATTATTGCTAATATATGAAGTATATATAACACTTGGAAATATAATTTGACTTCTTAGATACCAAGAGTAACATGGGCATAAATTTAGGCAAAAACCATGCTTTAGACACATATAGTGCTTCCTCTTTAAGAAAACAAAAATAAAAAAACCAAGGATATACAAACAAAAACTGCCAAATGACATGAAAATAAACATCTTTAAATATGGACGACTGCATAGAATTTCACATCCCAACATGTGGTTTTGTGGTAGTTATTTAATACCAGATGCTAAAAAAATAAATAAGACACCATGGTTAAATTGCATTTTTTTGTTATTTTTTTTTCTTCCCTAAAGAGATAATTCTCAACCACTTGTCTAGTATATATTGATTGAAAACCATTTGAAAATTACTCCATCTGTCAATGAAATGCAAACACCTCTGGAGTGAAATCAAACAGCTGTTTAAATGCTCAGAGCTTCACTAACAAAGAAATCTTCCTTAACACTGGTTCTGTTTACACTATTCCAAGGCAATGACTCATTCAGGGTAAAATCCAGTACTTCCAGGTTGTGTAAACACAACCATTATTTATAAGGAGATTTATAAAAAGACTAACTGCTTCCCAGCTGAAGAACTGCTGAGTACTAGAGTTAGTAGTTAGACTCGTGTGTGTGTGTGCGCCTATTTGGAGAACTCAGAATTATTAGTACTTATGACCCACACTTGAAATTCACAATAGCTCTGGATCCCTTTATAGCACAAAACCAACTAACAGGTTTGGAATAAATAGAAGTCTTATAAGCTATAATTTATAATTAATTATAATTATAATTAATATACAATTTATAATTCAAAGAGCCCATTTGTGCCATACAGAAATTAGCAAATAGTTTTCATTTAAATAAAGACACACCTTTGTCATTTCTTCTTCATTATCTTCTCATCAACTAAGGAGGAAATTGAGTAGCATGTAGATTCTGGACTGTGACAGCTTGGGTTTGAATCCCAGCTCCCTCAGTGGCTGCCTGCATGGAACTGGGCACAGCATTTCTCCTCAAGCCTCAGTCTCCACACCTGTCAAAACAGTAAATAGATCTCACACAATAACTGTGAGGACTCAAATAATTTAAATTTTGTAAAAGTAGATTTGTAGGAATTAAAAAATGTAAATCTTCTGATGCAATGCTTGTTACACAGCACTTCATACAAGTCACTTATTCTTTTAAACCACAAGGGGATCCCTGGGTGGCGCAGCGGTTTGGTGCCTGCCTTTGGCCCAGGGCGCGATCCTGGAGACCCGGGATGGAGTCCCACGTCGGGCTCCCGGTGCATGGAGCCTGCTTCTCCCTCTGCCTGTGTCTCTGCCTCTCTCTCTGTGTGTGACTATCATAAATTAAAAAAAAACAAAACAAAACATTAAACCACAAGCATTTTACTGGGCTTAATAATGGCCCTCAATTCGTTAATATTCAGATCTTGTAGCTTTTGGCAACGAATGATTATTCAAATAGATCTTCTAGAAATGAAAACTGTGGCTGGTCACTAAATTTCATTCTGATAACAACTAGGTAATTCAATTAGTCAATTATTTTTAATTGCTCAGGACTATATGGTTAATGTACAGCTGCAGGAAGCCTAAGCTGTTTAAAACCAGACACTCGGGGCAGCCCCAGGTGGCCCAGCAGTTGAGTGCTTGCCTTTGGCTCAAGGCGTGATCCTGGAGACTCGGGATTGAGTCCCAAGTCGGGCTCTCGCATGGAGCCTGCTTCTCCCTCTGCCTGTGTCTCTCATGCATAAATGAATAAAATCTTTAAAAAAAAAAAAAAGGGAAAAATGACAATCAAGTGCATGGAGTTGATAAATGTGGGAGAGCAGCTACCTCTTGTGGGCAGAGGGGAGGGCACGGCCGGGATCCTGGGGTGGGTAGCTGCAAGGGAGGCCCTCTGGCATTAGACGTAGCTGATGCCAGGATCTGGATCAGCACCTTGGCTTCACTCTTCGGCCCCTTCCTGGGGCCTCCACTCGGCCAGACCTCCTATGAGAAGGCCGAGGTCAGGGGAGCCTGCCGCTCAAGTACATGCAGGTCAGTCTTGTGGAGCACGGAATGTTGTGCCCAAGATTGCCAATCCGAGAAACCATCAAGGAACCGACACGATGCAAACACACGAGGGTTTATTTACAAGCTCGAGCTTGGGTCCAAGTGTACCCGACACAGCGGAGCAGGGACTTGGACCTCAAAGTGGGTTACAGCTGGGTTTTTTATAGGCTGATCTAGGGGATTTTCAGAAGGAGTGGAGGAATTTCTCAAGTTCTGTTTACATCCTGACGTGGGGGGATCCCTGGGTGGCGCAGTGGTTTGGCGCCTGCCTTTGGCCCAGGGCGCGATCCTGGAGACCCGGGATCGAATCCCACGTCGGGCTCCCGGTGCATGGAGCCTGCTTCTCCCTCTGCCTGTGTCTCTGCTTCTCTTTCTGTGTGACTATCATAAATAAAAATTAAAAAAAAAAAAAAAACATATCTACATTCTGATGTGGGGCTTTCAAGGGCATTGAGCTGTGTTCTCATTCTAATATGGGACTTTCTACCACGGCGCTGGGCTCTGTTGTCTTTCTGATATGGGATTCCCTGCAGTTTTTCCCATAAAGTTCAGCTTATTCACAGGGGCCTTAGATGGCTGTACTTGTGCTAATGCTGAACTTGAGGTGGGACGGCCTTGATTTTTCTTGCCCTCCACAGGAGCACTTGGGCGGACTTGGAAAAGCCAGCCGACAGCGGCCAGCACCCCGGGCCCCGAGTCCGCCCACAGCCCAGGAGGGCCCCGTGGGAACGCCGCAAGCCCAGCCCGCGGCCCTGGTCAACCCGACGGCCTCCCGGGCATTTCCGGCGGCTCCTCGAGGGCAGTCCCGGCTCTGCCGCTCGGCGTGTCCGCGCAGAGCCACCGCGGGCTCCCCCCCGGCGCCAACACCGCCGGGCTCCGCGAGCCTCAAGCCGCCAAGGGCCCCACCGAAGGGCGAGGCGCTCCGACGCCAGGCATTTCCTGTTTAGGCCGGAAATAAGCAACCGATCACCCTGGGGGTCCGCACAGCTCGCCGGCACCAGCGACCTGCGGTGGTGGCACCGGAACCGCTTATTTCCGGATTTCCTTCCGTTGGTGAACGGACGCGCAGAGGCGGGAGACACGCTCTCGGGGAGCTTCCGGAGGACGCGCTGCGCTTTACGACAGGGCCGCTTCCGGAAGGTTTCCTAGCAACGCTCTGCTTTGGGAGAGCGCGACACGCCTGCGCCGCTTTGCGCCCGGCGGAGCTCCAGGGCCCCGGGTGTCGTGGCGTGGTGGCGGTGCTCCGTCGGAGCTGCCGAGCTTGGTGCCCCGCGGCCTGTGCCTCCGAAGCTCTAAGCTCGGTGCGGTGATAATGTCTGTGGTCACGCAGTAATGAACAGGTCCTGTGACAAAAGACACTTATGTGGAAGGCCAGGGCCAGTCATCGACGAGCGACCGAGGGGTGATCTTAAAAGAGTGAGCATGCACCTGAGGGAAGGAAGCAGAGGTGGCCGGACAGTGAAGCCTTAGCTGACGCGGACGGCCGGAGTCAGGCCTGCCTGAGCGTACGTCCAGGTGAAATGCAGGTCCCCAGAGCGAGAGAGCAGGGGCTGGGGGTGCGGGGGCTGGGAGGATGGGGGAGGGGAATGTCACATGTCACTTCCCGGACATTGCCTCTGTGTGTTATTTATCCTTTGCAGAAAGTCGGTGGTCCTGGGATGTCGACTGCCAGCTTTGTTTTATAGCAGAAGTCCGTCAGGGTCAAAAGGAGAAGCACCTGCTCGGAACCGCACAGACAGGGGGCGCCCGGGTGGCTCAGCGGTGGAGCATCTGCCTTTGGCGCAGGGCGTGATCCCGGGGCCTCGGGATCGAGTCCCACATCGGGCCTCGCCCTCTGCCTGTGCCTCTGCCTCTGCCTCTCTTCGTAGCTCTCATGAATGGATAAAAAAAAATTAAAAAAAAAAATCGCGCAGATAGATGATAGAGGTTGCACTAGGACCCAAGCCGGTTCTGTTTCCGAAGTTCTCTTTCTATGGCTCTGTGTGCTGGAATAAAGAAAAGGACTATTGAATAAGGGAGGCTCATCTTGGGAGATGAAATAAGATTACAAAAAGAAAGAAAAGAAAAAAAAAACTGTCAGGGGTTAATGCTTCAGTCTTCTGGAAGAGGGGAGAGGGGGTTAGAAACTGCCTGTAGTGCGATGAAAACAAAATGCGGCCAAAGCATACGGCTGCCTGAAGGAGAAAGCTGGCCTTGGTAGAGAACAGAAGATATTTGGGGTATAATAGAGCTTAGAGCGAAGGAAGCCCCATCTGTGGTCCTCTCTTCAAGGCCAGATCTAAATATGCAGAATATGGGTGGCTCTACCCTTTTGCAGAGTGCTGCTCCCCACCCACCCCTAAGGGATACACCAGTGGAAAAGCACAACACCTGTAATGAATGACACGTAAACAGATGAACCCAGTGGAGGCCACACGCCCTGGACTGGAGCAGAGAGAGAGGGGAGCAAGTGTTTTGGAAAGTCCTCTAACTTTAAGGATAAAGGAGCATTTTGCCAAGAATGTACTGCTTGGTACCATTGTCCCCCTGACATAAAAGCCACACTGAGTACAGCTTTGGGGGGAGGAAGTATTCTCGTTTTGCAGAGGGCAGCAAATGAGGATGTGGTGGGAAGTAGATTTGGGGACCTTAGTTTTCCAAGTAAATGTTTAAGCTATGTGATAGCATGGGTGAAGTGGTAAAGCCAGAGCCGCAGAGCTAACTCTGCTAGAAGAGCGGTGGAGTCTTACGTAGGGAGGATCGGGACTCCACATGTGGCCCAGAGGCTAATCTGTCTCAGGCTCCAGTAGGAGTGGAATAGCCCTATCTGGCCTCCCCGCCCCCCCCCCCCCCCCCCCCCGCCCCGGGCATGTCAGCTTCTCTTACTTGAGAAGAGCAGAAAGCTTAGAGAGAAAAACCAGAGCATGCTTCTTCGAGAGATGCAGTGCACACTCTAGCAAAGCCTAGCTGTTCTTGCTGTAATGTGTAAGCCCAAGCACTCAGCAGCTTTGCTTAACGCATTGTTTGGCCTCAGCGAGTCTACCTGAACCCGAAAAAGCAGAGTCTGAGACTCGTCTTTTATGAAGGGAGTTTACTAAAGATGTCATCTCAGGGGCCATGACTGAATGGGAAAAGAGAAATGGGGAAGGATTGCCAAAGTAAGGATGCATCTTTGAGCTGGTTATAGCTGTGGGAAACTGAGGCTTGGTCCCAGTGGGGCACTCTGAGGGCATGTAGGATACATGGCTGACTTGTCAGTGGGGCTGAAAAGCGGACATTTAGCCAGTGTCTTCAACTCTGCGTTGACCTAAAGAGCATCCCACAGGATGCCAGTCTTCCAAATTTACATGTGCGTTGATACCAATCAGGTTTCCAGAGACATCCGATGTCAAGTGTTGGGGAAGTCTCATGGAAGGAAATAAGAGAAGTGGGTAGAGCTGAGGCAGGGGCAAGTTGTAGCAGCCATGGGTAGAGTAAAATATTTGAGGTGCAGTTCAAAAGGCACTTGATACAAATAGCATCTTACAAATTTGCTTAAACAAACATGGAAAAATTGAAAAACAATACCGAAGCTTTAGGTCAAGAAAACACCATCCTGCTTGTATAGGACAGGGATGCAGGGCATACAAAATAACAAGCAGAATATGCAAAGAGACATTTTAATAATAGAAGCATTATTTATTTATTAAAGATTTTTTTTCATTTATTTGACAGAGCATGAGCGCAGGAGCAGGGGGAGTGGCAGGCAGAGGGGAGAGAGAAGCAGACTCCCTGCTGAAGCTGAAGGCTCCCTCCTGAGCTGAAGGCAGACACTTACCCAACTGAGCCACCCAGGTGCCCCTAATGACAGCATTTTTTAAAATCATTATTGTCATAGTTTTACTAGTTCTTCCTTAGGGATGAAAGTGAAATTCTAAAAAGCAAATCTTTCATTGTGCACCTTCCATTTGCCAGTTACCTTAAATACATACTACTCAAATCTCCCACAAGCACACGAAGGAGGTATTATTATCTCCATTTTTAAAGAAGAGAAAATTGAGACCAAATGAGCAGAGTTGCCGAAGTTCTCATAATCAGATACAGGCAGAGCCAGGGTTTCAATCCAGAAGTTCGGTTCTTTCACTTACACTTAGGACCTTATCAGAGGCATTCTTCTGGTCTTCCTGGAAATCATACCAAATCCACTGCATCTCACCTTCTTATGTAATAACCTGCAGAGTAGAGAGAGCCATCTGTTTCTAGAGCAACATATTTGAGTCCATAAGCAAATAGGTTGGCAGAGAACAGAAGGATTATGACATTGCCATTTGGCATTCCTGACTTACTCTGCATTTATAAAATAAAAATGCATGGTCCAACATGTTGATTTCACAAGCTTATCATTATCATTCTTTCTGAAATAAGCATAGTCAGGGACATCATGTACAAAATAAGGGATGGAGGATGAAGTCAGGTAGGAGGAGTTTTTGTTTAACTGCTATCTCATAAAGCACTAGCTTACAAGTGACTTTGTGAAATATGCTTCAACATTGAGGCCAATGAGAAAAAGAACTAAGGGAGAAAAACTTGGGATTTATTTTAAGAGCACAATATCACAAGATTACTTAAGAAAGCAGGGGTTCCAAAACAATGCTGATTATCCAAATTTGCCTGAAGAACTTTATATAGATACCTGAATGCACCTTCAGGGAGTGTATCTAGGCATAAGACTCCGAAATGTGTGTGTTAAAAATATCCTGTGGTCATTCTGATGATCAGCCTCAGTTTATAGCCACTACTTAAAAGTGTTCATAAGCTAATATGTAAAGAGTCTACTTACATATTTTAATTTGTATGTCTAATCTTGGAGAATCAACTCATAATTTAGTGTGAATCCTAAGTGCTCAAAACAGTTATGATATTCAGTAGACTTTCAATTCTGATCAATAGCCGTTTAGAAATCCCTTCACTGTTAATAAGTCAATGAGTAGAAACAAAGTGAAACAGATGTCAATCAGTTTTTTTAATACCTTGCACATTGTACAATGAGAACATTTTGGAAAATGGAGACAGTATAAGCTAAAAGAAAGTATAGGACAAAGATAATAAAGGGAAGAGCAGAAACATGTTAAATAGGACAGAACATTTGATGGAGAGGACCAACAAAACAAAATTTTGATTCTTTGAGAAAACTAAAATAAAATTTTAGCTAAAGTTTGACTAAGAAAAGAGGAAGGAGAAACTGCTATAAATGAAAACCATGTGACTAAAGATGTAGCAAAAATAACTAATAAAAATATGATCAACTCTATGTCAATAAGTTTAGAGAATTTTAACAGGTATATAATGGAAAAATATAATTATTTAAGCTGACACATAGCAATATAGAAACAAGAGTTCTCCTAAGAGATCAATGAAATTGAAATAGTAGTTACAAATATTCTCAGACACAAAAGACTTCAAAGCAAGCTCTCGGTTCGGACCCTTAAAGAAAAGAGAATAATCTTTGTTTGCTTGTTTTGTTTTTTTGTGTTTTATCTCTGTAAACATTTCATACATACCTGTTTTATATTCTTTATCTAATAATTCTAGTATTAACAGCCCTTAAAGGGGCAGGTGTCCTTGACTTTCGTTTATTGGGTACTTGGTGTCCTTTGGTTTTGAACTGTTTGATTTCAGTAGGTGTGATGCCCACGCACTTAAATTAAGGCATCTTTCTCCATAGAGGATTTGCTTTTATTTCTAGTTCTGTTTTTACAAGTATCTAGGAAACACCACTGACTTGGGACCATTTCTGACTTATGGTTTTAGGCTCAGCATTAGAGGCTCATACTTGGCTTCCCCACCAGTGCTGGCCTCAGGCTCAGTGTCCCACTTGTGGTGTTATAGGATCCATGCCTAGGGCAAGCTGCCTCACTTGCCTCCCAGATGTGCCAGTCTGAGCTTCCATCTAATTCTGTCCTAGTTAAACTTTTTTGAAGGAAGTCACAAAGATCTCCCTTCATATTGAAAATCAATAATACCTGAAATAATATGTCCTGGATAAAGTTTAGTTGTGAACACTGGGGCCAGAGAAAACGGGCTTAGGGATGGAGAAGAGACTCAAACCTGTGGTTAAGTTTTATTTTTTAAGCTGAGTGGTGGGTACAGGAGGCTTGCTTTATTTATTCAATTTATTAGTATTATTTAAGAATATGTATTTTTGTATGTATCATGTATTTTATGAGAAGCTAAAAAAAAAAAAAAACAACCCAAATCAATAGCAATTTTCACTAAAACATCTCTGTGACATTGTGAGAGAACTAACATACCAACAGCAAAATTGTGCACAAGTCTATACCAACTGAAAACAGTGCCCTTCAGCACAGACACGAGTGCTGAGAGAATAGCGCTGGCCCAACAGAAGACATGTAGACGGGAGGGAAATGGTAAATTGACATATGGTAGCCTTGTGGGTTTGTTCATAGAGTACTTCTCTATGACTCCTGTGGACTCCCAGATGAATTTGAGAAGAATTTGGGGTGAAGTTCTCACAGATATAGTGGGAAGAGGTCAGAGAAAGACTGTATATTGTGAGTCTACAGTCTCCTGTGTCCCTGGGTTCATGGGTTATGCAAATTGCATGTAAATAAGAGCTCCAATTCCCCTCTAGTCTTGAGAGCAACTTTAAAATCTTAGCTTTCATGTAGTGTCGACTCCAATTGTCTTTTCCCTTGTGTTTCGATTTTACATACTTCTCTTTGGTTGCCCAGTAACATACCATGGAGAAGCAATTTGAAAAATGGAGCCATGGTACTTAGAAACCTTAATTCCACTCTTATGAGGAACAATTTATTCCCAGGGTGTGTGGTTTTTTTTTTTTTTTTTTTTTTTCATCATAGGATCAGACCCATTGAGATAGCAACATAGCAAAGATATCTGTTAAATTCTTACCTATGGGTCAGGATATTAAAATGCCATGTAATTGGGAACCCTGGGTGGCGCAGCGGGTTGGCGCCTGCCTTTGGCCCAGGGCGCGATCCTGGAGACCCGGGATCGAATCCGACGTCGGGCTCCCGGTGCATGGAGCCTGCTTCTCCCTCTGCCTGTGTCTCTGCCTCTCCCTCTCTCTCTCTCTCTCTATCATAAATAAATAAAAATTTAAAAAAATGCCATGTAATTGGAGCTCCTGTTTAGAGATATTAGTAAGTATTGCACTGAAAACCAACCTAGTAGTAAATGAGAAAACAGCAAGCCAGGAGGGTTTGTATAATTTCACTCAGTTCTGTGTTCTACCCAATTGACCAGGCAAAAAAGTAAATTATGTTTGAAAATCAGTCATGCAAGGTTTCTGGCCACTTTTCATAAAAATGGATTATCTGTCACAGTTCTGTGAAGCTTTAACCCCATGTGACATAGTAACGTTTTAGGACAGTGCTGTGAGGCAGTAGCCAGTCGGGCATGATGTGAGGGGCCCCTAGGGCTGCCCACCTCAAAATACTAAACTCTACCTACTGTCTTCCTATTTTGTCTGAAAGTTGGATTCATGACCCAAATATCTTATGGAATTGAAGCCTTTTTTTTTTTTTTTGTCGTTGTTTGCTTTTCAATAATCTATTCTTTCTTGTTATCAGTGAGGAATGTGGAGTTTAAAAGCAGAAGGGTGGGGATCCCTGGGTGGCACAGCGGTTTAGTGCCTGCCTTTGGCCCAGGGCGCGATCCTGGAGACCCAGGATCGAATCCCACGTCGGGCTCCCGGAGCATGGAGCCTGCTTCTCCCTCTGCCTGTGTCTCTGCCTCTCTGTGTGTGTGTGTGTGTGTGTGTGACTATCATAAATAAATAAAAATTAAAAAAAAAAAAGTTAAAAGCAGAAGGGTGTTTTCTGGTTAAGTATCACTTGTTAACATGTAGCAAACTGTAATTCTGAGTGACTTTGCTACATGAAAGAGTAATCATAGTGGCAGGGGTGGTTGCTATTGTTGCTTGAATTGAGATACAACCTGTGTAAAGTGAAACAGTGTTCAGTGTTTGGATGAATAATTTTTACATGTGTCTATACCCAAGTAACCACCACCCAGGGGCTCCTTCCTGTCCCTTCTGAGTCAATACCAGCTCTGTCTTCCCTCCCACACACACCAAAAAGGCAAACACTATTCTGACTTTTATCGCCACATCTTGGTTTTTCCTATTTTAGAAACTTGTATAAATAGAATCATTCAGTATGTACCCTTTGGTGTCTGGCTTTTTCAGCTTCACATTATATTGATGAAAATCATTCATGTTATTGTGTTTATCAGGAGCTTGTTCTTTTTCATTGCTTATACTCTTCTATGGATATACCACAGTTTATCTGTTCTACTGTTCGTAGACAATTGGATTGCTTCTAGTTTTTGATTATGATAAACAAAGCTGCTGTGACCACCCCTGTACATGTAGCTTGGTGGACATACACACTCATTTCTCTTAGATATATACTAAGGAGTGGAATTGCTGTGCCATAGGGTATGCATATTTTAGCTTTGGTAGAAAATACCCAAACTGTTTACTGGGAGGGTGGTTTTGATGGGAGGTGCACTGGCAATTCTCTGCCTCTCTAGATCTATTTTCCGTTGTTCTCTGTCCTACTGTGTGCCCTGAATCATCCTAGTTCCCAGTTTCCTTATACTGTGGTTCCTGGTTAGATTCAGTCAATGGACAGCCCAGCAGTTGATTGGAGACAGGGGAGTTGGAGAGAGAATTGGACAGCCCCTCTTCTAAGGCTCTAACTTGCCCTGGTTCCATGAACACCATCCTTCTTCCTCTCCTTAGGCTCAGCAAGTGATTACAGATACCTGTTGGTACTAGTTCCTGGGCACTTCCCCATCTAACATAGTGCTTTTAGGCCTACTCACATCCCTGAAAACATAATTATTCTATAGAAATCTAAAACCTTTGAGTATGCTATTTTTGTCATAGAGATTTTGAATGATACAGGAAGAAATAAAGGGCATTTTGAGAGAAACCAGAGTGTGTTGGAACACATAGGGGTTTCTGCTCAGCATGAGAGAATTGGCACAGGAAAGAGATTGGACTGAAAGTAGTTGTTTAGGGCAATTCACGTCAACAAATATACTGGATGTGGACTGGAATTTGGAGCAATATAAATATGAGTTTCCTATCCTCAAGTGCTTTTTTTTTTTTTTTTTGGTTTTTGATAAATTTTTCCTTTCACTATTTAATTTATTTTACTTTTAAAATTTAAATTCACTTTGCCAACATATAGTACATCATTAGTTTCAGATGTGGTTTTCAATCCTCAAGTAGTTTTGTTGACAGGTAGACCTTGACTTTGATCCTAGCTGCACATGACTCTACTAAGCTTCTCTCTCTCTCTCTCTTTTCATCTATAATATGGAAATAATGATCATACCTATTTTAGGTTGACTAGTAGTTCAATCACTGTCACACCTCTGAAGTAGTCAGTTAGTGAAGGAAAATCAAGCTAACCACACACTGAAGATGAGATAGAGGTTTTGTGATTTCATTAAAGGAATTCACCTAGCAGTGGTAGGGTTTCCTAGGAGGACTTCTTGAACTACTCAGAATCTTGGAGGCATAGTCTCCTATATTCTATAATTTCACGGGGGCTACAAAAATCTAAGGATAGTGAGGCTTGCTTTAACGGTGGCAGTATAGAAGAATGGTTAAGACAAGGCAAAGGTTTGGGAGTCGGTTCCAAGTATGAATCTAGACTTTGTCGCTTATTGACTGTGTGCCCTTGATCTAGAGATTAAAATGTCTTAGTTCTGTCCGCTGTAAAATGGGGAGAATCATTCTTATACCTTTTATGGTAACTGTTATTAATGCATCCTTTCCTCCCACAAAAAGATATGTACACATAGTTATGAACATAGTCACTCATACCCCAGCTAAATGCTGGTATAATCTGTCAGGAAACACAAGATTGCAATAACAGGTTGATGCTACTGGTAACACTGTTGTGAGGGTAAGATTGAGAGTGGGTATGTTGGAGGGAGGGAGTGAGATGCTTGGGAAGGTATTAAATATACATGAAGTCTGGGAATGCCGGTGTGAGGATGCCATGTGCGTATTTTGAATTAGATTCTGATTTTGGATTAGAAAATTAGAATCTGCTAGGCAAATTAGAAGATCTGAGAGGGAGAATATTAAAGTGTGTAAGTACATTGGATCAATCTGCAGGGATTTTTTTGGTTTTGAACAATGGTTACTTGAATAAGTTCTCCTTTTGCAAGTCCAGCACTCTAGTACTTATGTCTTCATGTACCTCTTAGAGATATGAAGTCAAAGTCAACCAGTCTCTCCCTGGTTCTGTCTCTCTCTGTATTTGTCTTTCTTACATGCGCGCACACACACACACACACAGGATGACATATTCTCAGTAACTATATATTTCAAAGCAAGTCCTGACATTAATTAGCAAGAATATAAGCAAGGACACCTAAAGGGATTTTTTGAGAAAACAAATTCTAGTATGTGGGCAGGCATGCCAAAGCACAAAAGTTTTTGAAGGCAGCGAAGGCTTTGGGCAAATTCTCATAACACTGAAGGATGAGGAAATAGTCAAGGAAGCAAACAATGTGCTTCTGGCACCCTGCTGGTGATTCAGAAAATTCTGATTCAAAAACAGGAATTATTTTCAAAGGTCTTTTGACAGAGCCGACAGCTCCTCAGCTGTCAGCCACTCTCCAGAGACCCTAATGAGCTCTTCCTTGTCAGGTCTTTCTGTCTAAACAAGAAATTGCTAGTCTCTGTATCCGCCACCCCACAGTGAATGCACCTACCTTTGCGTATGCATGGTATAAATTATTATTTAATGCAAACACTTGTTCAGGTTGATCAGTAAGTTGTTTCTGTCAACCTACATCAGTGTGGTCTTTAATGTGTCAGTGACTCAACAGCAGAGTATGTGTGTAAACAGGTGGTCAGAAATTTTTTTTTTTTTATTGGTAAACTAATAGATATTCCTAAAGAAGTTACTGCAGTTACCTATGGGACTCATTCCTGAGGCTTTTGTAGATGGTCAGAGTACTTTACCTTATTTTTCACAATAATAGCAGATCATAATAAGGGGCAATAGAGATGACATTCAAGAGAAAAAATTCTTCTTTAAATATATTTAATACATTGTTCCTTCTCTATGATACTCAAGAACCTTGCCTAATTCTATATAAAGAGACTGTCATTTCAAGTTTAGAATTCAGAAAACCCCTTCTAAGTTGGCATCTGTTAGTAGATGACACAGCACTATTTTCTAAAATAATCTTTTTTGCTGATTTCTTCATGTTCTTGAAAAAATTCTGCACTGGCTCCCTCTCTCCCCTCCATGCTAAATGATGTTTTCTCATTTTTCTTTTAATATTCTTCCTCAGTATAGCATGGGGGAGTCAAGGGCATCAGCCTTAGAGTAGTTCACACCTGGGTGTGAGTTCTGGCCAAATTCTTCTTGGTCCTTTTTTCCTACGTTGATCACCTCTCTGTTATCTGGTGTGTCATCAATGTATTTAGAACTACCTCCTGCTTTACTGAAGTGAAATTTTCTTCTCTTTCATTAAAATCTCTCCAGACATTCAATTCTCTTAGTAATTTGCCTCCAATGTTTGAGAAGAGAAGCTATCCACTTTATAAAAAATAAATGAAAACAACTAAAATACAATAAAAACAATGAAAGCTAAAGTAACAATAAAAATTAGAAAAAGAAACTATGTTCTTCAAAGCTTATTTTTTTTTTAAGATTTTATTTATTTATGAGAGTGAGAGAGAGAGAGCCAGCAAGAGGGGCAGAGGGAGAAGGAGAAGCAGACTCCCCACTGAGCAGGGAGCCTGACTCAGGGCTCCATCCCAGGACCCCAGGATCATGACCTGAGGTGAAGACATTTAACTGACTGAGGCAGCCAGGCACCCCCAAAGCTTATTTCTATAATCAAAGCAATGGAAAGAAGGAAAGGAAGAGAGAAATAACAAAATCAATCAGTGCCTACATTTCATAAACTCGAGATTGACTTCTAGTATGGCCAAGTAACCTCTTATAACTTATAACTCCAGGTAAACAAAACAAAACAAAAACCCCAAAAAACAGCACTGGTGAGTGAAGAAAATTCTGTCCATTCTGGGTCAAAGTTGACACTTGACTGGATAAAATGGCATCTGTGAATATCTTATTTTTTAGGTGGCATTGCTCTTTCTGGCCAGAAAAATGAGAAGACAGAGATGAGAGAGATCATAATTGCTGGGAAAATGAAGAAGGAATCCAGAAGAGGAGAGAGTCAGAGATGAGAGGCTCCAAATTCTGTATATAAGTTCTGCCCAAGTCTTAGCCCAACTCCTGGACTGTATATTTGTGGATCAGAGTTAAAGCAATCCAACTGAGGATAAAATAATACAACTTATATTTTAGTCGTCACTCAAAAGACAGGGTTTTTTTTTTTTTTAGCTTGAGAGCAACAAAATTAATTGCTTGCTAAAATAAGAGCAACAGATTATTCTTAAATCATCCACTATGTTCAGTACACAATTAAAAATTACTTGATGTACAAGGATTTGGGAAATTGTGAGAAAAGATAATCAACTAAGACTAACCCAAGGAATAATTAGCAGACTAAGGAGTTTAAAACAACTAATACAACGAAACACAATAAAATAAAGGAAAATACGTTCACAAGAAATGAAAATAGAAAACTCAGCAGAGAAATTGAAACAATATCAAAGAAACATGTAAATTGTATAACTATAACCTTCAAATGTGAATTTTTTTTTTCAAATGTGAAATTTAACACACTGGATAGGCTAACAGAGTAGAGACGATAGAGAAATAAATTAGTAAAGTTTAATATATGTGATCTGATGAATAATTTTAAAAAATAGCATCCCGGGGACTTGTGGAACAATATCAAAAGGTGTAGCATATGTGTAATTGAATATATAGAAGAAGAAGGGAGAAAGAATTAGGCAGTAAGCATATCCTAAGAACTAAAGACCAAAATTTCACCAATTTGGTGAAAAACAGAAAAATTCAGATGTAAGAAGCTCAGTGATTCCAAAAAGGGCAAATGTAAAGAAAACCATACTTGTGCACATCATAGGTAATCTGCTAGAATATCCAAGTTGAGAAGAAAGTGGCTAAAGAACACATTATAGGGCGCCTTGGTGGCTCAGTCAGTTAAGCATCTGCCTTCCGCTCAGGTCATGATCCTAAGGTCCTATGATAGAGCTCCCTGCTATCTGTCAAATAAATAAATTCTCAGAAAACAAAAACAAAAACAGAAACAAACCCACAAAACCCCCCACAGTATATATAGTGGAACAGTGATCAAATTCTACTAAGTTCTCAACAAAAACTGTAAAATCCAGAAGACAGTATAACAATTTGCTTACAGTGCTATAAGAAGGAAATTTCAACCCAGAATTCTATATTCCCCTCCCCCCCAATCCAAATATCCTTCAAGAAATAGAGCAAAATAAAGACATTTGCAGATGAAAGAAAATGAAGAGAACTAATTACCAGCAGGCCTGTGCTACAAAAAAAAAAAAATACTAAAAGAAATTTTTCAGAATTAGAATTTTTCTGAATTTTTCAGAAAAAATACTAAAAGAAATTTTTCAGAATGATAGCAGAAACTCAGGTCCTTAAGCAGGAATTAAGCATTAGAAATGATGTACATAAACAGACTTTTTTAAAATCTTAATTTCTTGAAAAAACATATGACTGTTCAAAGGAAAATATATAATATTGTACCATATGAAGATGTAAGGAACATAACAATTGTCATAGAAGGGACAGGGGAAAACAGTAAATGGGCCTATTTGGTTGACAATGCTTGAATTTTATGTGGAATAGCACGATACTTATTAACTCTACAGAGACTGAAAAGTTTAAGTTGCCTATTGTAATTCAGAAGCAATCACCAAAATATATTGTGAAGAAGCACAGCTAGAGAGCCAATAGATATACTCACTCAGTTTTTTTTCTTTTTTTTTTTCAAATTTGGGTTCTCAAATACTTGAAAATATTTGATGCAGTACAATTTAATTATGCTTTCTAGTTCTGAAGCTATACATCAGCCTAAAAAGAGATACACATGTGAGCATGGCTGAGGATGAGTGCTGTTTATTTTAAGACTAGAATATTCCTGATGAAGACTTCTATGATAGAGTTAAAAGCATTTGTGGTCCAAGATTTTGGTTTTAACTACTAAAACCCGAACCATCTGCTCTTTCCCATGAAAATCTCCTTGACCCTTTTTCCCTTTCCCCATATTTTATGTGCCCCTGGGAGAAGGTTTCTGTCTCCCATTCATTCCTATTCACACAGTAGGAACAAATCTGGAAACTTCTGTGAAGGAAGTGTATCACTGGGAAAGTAAACAAGTGGCCTGAAATTCGTGGAATAGCCATTTATTAATTTCTTTTTGTAGAAATAGATGAAAAATAAATTATAATCATTATTTTAAACAAAGTATGATAATTTCACTGAGATCTCACCTGTAAGATATCTCTGCCTGTCTCATTTAGGAATGATGAAAGTATGAAAAATATCTAAATTCCTTTTTTGTTTAGGATATTTTTTTATATATCTTTTTGTTTATATATCCATATTTATTACACAGACTAAGGAGAAATATGCCCATTTCTATTCAAAATAAAGCAAAAGGAAGTTGTAATATGATTTCACCATGGATGGAAGTCATAACTGGATTTTACCGTAAAGTGGCTGGAGGTTGTAAGCACATTTCCATCTGGGCTTATAATCTATCTAGAACACTCTTCCCCTGTTATGGAATAAGAGAGGAAGAGAGGTCAAGAAATGTCTTCCTTTCTTATGGAATAGTTCCTTGGTGTTTCCTGCAGAGAATTAATTATAGTCTTGGCATAACTCTCTATCAGGTTCTCCCTGCTGCTTTTCTCCCTATCTGTGAATGAGAAATTCCAGTGTTAGAGCTTATAACAATTGACACAGCTGAAATGCAAGTAATATCTAAAGGCTGTTTGTGCATAATATTAACCAGGAAATAGACACACATAAAACCTTTTCACTGTTTTGTTTTGGGGATTTTGTGAACTGGTTTTAATTCTATCTGTATCCTGCATCATTTTTCCTATGTCCTTTTCCACATCTCATGTTTAAAAGAATCTAGGAATGAGTTAGTTCAAGGAGAGGAATTTTAGGGCCATTGCTCTTATGATCTGTTGGGTCTGCCTCGAACTTAATTCTCACTATGAAGGACACAGTAAAGTATAAGTTAAAATCTATAGAAGAATAATTAGAGTCATGGTACATGGGATGAAATTTCAGTTCCACCCTACTCCTAGCTCCTGTGACCTTGAGTAGTTACTTCTTCAAGCCTTGACTTTCTAACCTTTAAAATGGTTGATGATAGTATTCATGCCATGGGTCAATATAAGTATTAAATCAAATAAACCATTTAAAGCACTCAACGTAATGCATAGCACATCATAAGCAATCTATAAGTGTTAGTTATTATCATCATATTTCTGTCTGTTTGACTTTTTCCATCTCAAGAAATTTCCTGTTGGTCTTTTTGCAAAGAAACCAGAGTGACCGTTAGCTCATCCCATCAAGCATCCATTAATAATGCAGATAGACAGGTTCATGTTTCATAGCCAGAGGCCCAAATTACCCACAGCCATCTTGTCCAAAAGAGAGGATAAAAGTCAGCAGGTTGAATTTTTTCCAGACTTCAGCTTGTAGCCTAGAGCATCTTGGATCCTCAGCTGCTTCAGCAGAAACTCAAGTTTTGCTAATTAAAAAAAAAGAAAAAAAAAAAAGGTGTTCTTCATTCAATGATGAAAGAAGAAAGTAAAAAATGTATTATGAAGTGAGTTTTTATGCTGCTCTTGATTTATAAATGTATAAGAAGTAACAAATGTGAAAATATTCATAGGTTGAATTCACATATTTCCTAATTCTCATGTAACTATATACTATATGTATAAATATTTTGAAAACAAATTACTTATAAAACTTAATGAGTTCAATATAATAGGATTTCCAAAATATAATTAATTTGAAACGTGTATTTGGCAGAACTTAATCAGAGTTCATTTGGGACCATGAGCAGAAAGATGACCCACTGAATTATGAATTATTCTTTTGTGATATTGGCTTCAAATCTTTCTTCCATTTGATTGAAAGTCATCATTTCTCATCTTTCCTTTGCATCTTATCCTGATGTCCTTTCAGTTATTCATCGTTCAGTAAAGTTTCACTCCCTACTCATCCCTTGCCCTCTGACCCAGTTGTCAGAAGATACCTTTTGGTTATCTACCCAATTCACAATTCATTTTTCTGTGGGAACTAGCCCTCCATTTATCTAGGAAATTTACTCAGGAACCATGCTTTTCCAGTGTCAACCTGTCCTGGCCAAGGCCAATTGGATCTTAGGTGGACACTTGATTTAAGCTGAATCAGATCATCCCAGAGATTTGGAACTGGGAACAAGACATTATAAATTATAACATACTGATATGTTAAGAAGATTTAAACTCAGGAACACTGGGACACCCAAGAGAATAGAGCAGCAGAGAAAGCCAGTTAATGGAGGAGAAAAATAAAGTGGAAATAAAGGCAGAGCAAAGGTATAACTTGAGTTCTTGGCAACTTTCTAATACATGATTCCAGTCTCCTTGATAACCAGCTACATTTCTGCTCTATTTATTTACTTATTTAGCAAGTCATTCATATACATTTTTTGAATGTCTTGCCAACCTTATGCTAAACATTTTTCATATTCTCTCACTAAATTTTTAAATTATAGTCTAAACCACAACCATCCAACCAAATAGCAAAAACAATGGTGAGCATTTAGTAGACTCTGACAATGTCTCAGAAAACTTGGAGACTTGATTTTGGTTATCATTGTAAATTTTCAAGTGAAATCCCAATTGTATAATGACTACTCTCAGCTAAGTGAGCTGAAATAAAAGTTCCTTTCTATAAAATGTAGTATTACCTTCCAAGACTGCCATGGCTAGCAGATGATACTCTCTGGCCACTATTATGACATATAATCACATAATAATCAACAGAGAATTTTGATATGGAGAAAAGAGCACAAATATGATTTTTAGCTTTCACTTATAAAATATCATTGACTAGGATATAAGACTAGGGATACCTGATACCTGATGGCAAAACTAAACAAAAACCAACCCTGACCTACTGATTCCTAACTTTCTATGTCTATATATTAAAATAGTGCATGTCCATAAATATCAGTCTTCAGGGAAAACATATTTTCAGATAATCCTAAATATAAGATGTGGAGAAATTATCATTTGTTCTATGAGTAGTCAACTTTACTAGAGAAAAGAATCGTGCATATTTAGGTAATGGATGTAAGTCATTTGTCAGCCTACTGCTATTCCCCTTCCCCTGAGGAAGCAAAATTTTTGTATTAGTTCAAGACATTAAACTTGTATTTAGTTTCTCATATTAAACATCAGCTAGCATCATGTGGGTTGTTGTTAGAGCGAAAACATTAATAGTTTCATCACCTATACTCTCTGAGTCCAAGTTCTTACTACTCATTTTGTTTTTAATCCACTGCATGTCTAGCTTGCATTGTTACATCTCTATCAAAACCGTGGAAGTCTTTTTTTATTGTTGGATTCCATAACCACCCCCTACCAACTCATTTAGAGTAAAATTCTAATTCTGTCCCATAACTTGAAGACCAAATATGATCTTGGCCTAACCTTTCTCTCTAGTCTTACTTTTTGCTACTCTTCCCCATTAGCCTCTTATAGCTGCTCAAACTTGAATTAGGGAAAATTGGTTGTATTGTTTATTAGAGCTACCATAACAAAATATCATAGACTGAGAAGGTTAAACAATAAGGATTTATTTTTCACAGTTCTGAAAGCTAGAAGTCTGAGATCAAGGTATTGGCAGGGTTTATTCTCAGGCCTATCTCCTTGGCTTGTAGATGGCTGTCTTATCTCTGCCTTCAAATCGGCTTCCTTCTGTCCATGTCTGTCCTAATCTCATCTTCTCATAAGGACACCAGCCATGTTGAATTAAGGCCCATCCCCATGACCTCATTTATCTTAATTTTAAAGATGTTATCTCCAAGTGCAGTCATGTTTTGAGATACTGGGGATTAGGGTTTCAACATAGGAATTTTTAGGGAATACAATTCAGCCCATAATAATAATGACCTATTGATGAATATGCTCTGGGAAGTTTGGACAGGTCATGTTAGAGTCACAAGGTACTTGAGGAAAAGTAACAGAAGTACAAACCCAGTGACTCTAGAAGCTTTGGGTGTGACATAATCTTGCCCACTTGTGCTCTTGGATGCACAGACTTGAATGTGAGGCCTCATGACCACTTTTTTCCCCCAGAAGTCTCCAGGGAGTCAGTGTGAGAGCAGCTGAGCAGAGGAAGACAGAGACCAGTATATAAAATCAGTGGTCTGCTGAGGCAGCTCCACATCTCTTCAGAAAGTTGGGGCCAACTGAAGGAGTCTCAGGAGGAAACCATCACTGATGCTGTTTCTCTGGTGAGAAAGCGAGTCTTGTGAAAAATGGCAGTGTAAGAAAACCATTTCACTTCCATTTATCATAAACTATCCAATGAAATGACTATGCAAATAGCAAGCAACATGATGGATTAGGATAATATTATTAAGGAGTTTAAAAACTTTTTAAAGTGATTCTTGCAAAATGTTTTTCAATAAATAAATGTCATATTGCCTAGCTCAGGCAAAGACCCACGGGATTTATCATATTATTGAAAGAAAAAATAAAAGATGGAGAATTTAAAGTCCGGGAAACTTAATGAGGTCACCCCAAATATACCAATAGAAGCTCATTTTAAAATGAACTGTTTCCTCATGTGAGAAAACAGTAAACAAAGACAAAGATTAACAAAAACAGTGAATTTTGAAAATAACATAACAGCCAGATTATGGATGCTCCAGTGCGGTGATTAAAGTCTCTCCATTCAAAGAGGGGGAAACTATAAGTACCTACTGCTTAAAGATGGAATATAGCTTTATTTACATTGTTCATGGAGGATTTTGGAAATTTCATTAGGACCAGTCTTTTCTCTGAAAAAACAAGAGGCACCAGCAGATGAAGGTATTTCCTGTACTTTTAGAATGGCTGATTCATATTCGTTAAGGCACTAACTAGAGACTGACTTTCAGATCTCTATGTACATCTAATTGTGCTTTGCTTGTGTCATGAAGTTTTCATTCTTTCGTGTGTTATGGCCCTTAGTCCTAGCTCAAGCTATGTTTGGATTAAGGACATTTTTTTAAAGAATTTATTAGTTTATTTGGCACTGGAAGAGGGAGAGAGAATCTCAGGTAGACTCTGCTCTGAGCATGGAGCCCAACCCAGGGCTTGATCCCAGGACTGGAACTGAGGGCATGACCTGAGCCAAAACCAAGAATTGAGCCACCTAGGCATCCCAAGGACGTATTTGATGGAAGATATAGCCCAAGGAACTAGGGTTAGAGTCTTTCCTCTTAATTCTATACTTTTCCCATTAGTTAGCTAGGAGTGTGCCAATGGCAAAGGCTTCATGGAGCAGATATCTGGGATTTTGAAGCTGGGACTACTCCAGGGGAAGTTGTAGAATTTTGCCTGAAAACAGTCAATAGCAGCTTCTGGCTCTCAGACTCCTTTTTTTTTTTTTTTTTTTTTAAATTTTTATTTATTTATGATAGTCACAGAGAGAGAGAGAGAGAGAGAGAGAGAGAGAGGGAGGTAGAGACATAGGCAGAGGGAGAAGCAAGCTCCATGCACTGGGAGCCTGACGTGGGACCTGATCCTGGGTCTCCAGGATCGCGCCCTGGGCCAAAGGCAGGCGCCAAAGTGCTGCGCCACCCAAGGATCCCTCTCAGACTCCTTTAAAGGGAAAGCTGAGGGATCCCTGGGTGGCACAGTGGTTTAGTGCCTGCCTTTGGCCCAGGGCGTGATCCTGGAGACCCGGGATCGAGTCCCACATTGGGCTCCCGGTGCATGGAGCCTGCTTCTTCCTCTGCCTGTGTCTCTGCCTCTCTCTCTCTCTCTCTGTGTGACTATCATAAATAAATAAAAATTTAAAAAAAAAAAGGGAAAGCTGAACAATTGTGATTTTTTTTTTAGCTGTGCAACAATGATGTATATATGGGTGATGGGGAGGGATGTCTTTACCTTAGCAGTGTGAATTCAAATTCTTCATTGATTAAAAGGTTGAGATACAGATATCATTTCTGAATGGAAAATAGGTTCTTAAAAATATTCATAATACTTAGGAATGTCCTGGAATTTGTTTGCAGAACAACTCAAAACTTAAAGTCTTGTGTATAAATCCCTGTGGGAATTTAATACATTTTTGGTGGTTTCCTGGATTTAAACACAAGGGGATGATTTTAAAAATTCCTTCCTGACCTAATTTATGCTGCACCATAACCAGAGATAGGTTTTTATAATGTCCTTTTATTAAGACATTTAAATCTGCTGTTGAGCCTTCCTATCAATCCATTTGATGGGGCTGATGAGTTATGATGCAAGCAATTAAGGCAATTAAATTCTTCAAGACACAGTGTTCTGAGAAATTATGTACTTACTATGAAGGCAGCATGAGATCTATTTTTTTAAATGTTGGACCGACATGAGCAAGTGTCATCAATAATGCTATTTTTTAAGCAATATATGTCTTAGAATCGAAGAATAACCTTGCTTTTTAAAATTTTAATAACAAGTTTGTGCTTAATTTCACCCTCTAGGTTATTTATTACCATGCATCCTACATAAGCAATTAAAATCTTGTCAATAACACATCATCTAACCTGCGTGCAGACGACCTTTGGCAAGTCATTCATCCTCTCTGCTACTCAGTGTCCTTATCTTTCTGATAAGGGTTAGATAAGGGCCTCAGTTGTTGCTATGTATCCAAAATAGACTTGGTTTCTGTGGGTCTGAGGACAGCCCAAGCATGTTTATGCTTTCTAACCTCCTTGGGCTATTCTGTTGTGTAGAAGAGGTTGAGAACCACCTAACTGGATTTTAACCTTCTAATTCTACTATTTTAAGATTCCAACAGTGTTTTTCATGGAATGGTAGATCTTCACCCTTTACCATTGGAGATGACGTTTGTAGGGTTTTGCCATTGGTGAGAATTTGGAAGTGAGGACAGGAATTTCACCCTGTTTCTGTATAAGTCCCTGAAGCTTGTATGTGATGCTGGTAAAGGGACCTGTAGTGAAGGAAAGAAGCAGGGATGGGGGGGCTGAATTGAGAGGATGTTTTGGATTCTAGGGACTCTTGGGAACCCGGAGTAAAAAAAAAACAATCACTAAGAGAAAGTGGCAAGATCAGAGCTGAATGATAAACCTTATGCTATTCGGATATGATACTACCTTGGGGGAATCTGTAAATCCTAGGATTTTCCTGAAAAAAGAAAGCTAAATAAAATATCTGAAAAAATACATTGACATTTTTTGAGTTATGCAAGAATACAACCCTGTAAAAAAGGAGAAAATGATATAGTGAGGTAAGAAGAGAAACAAAACCTGCCCCTTTCTAGAAGTAGCCACTGCTTACATTTTATTATGAATTCTTCCAGATATTGGCTTTGGATAACAATCCTATAAAATATTCATGAAACTTACCCATTGTGTGTTTTTAAAAATAAGTTAAGTATCATCATATTATTATGCTGCTTCCCTCCCCCATCTAATATAGTCAAAGGTTGTAAGATACCATGATATATGCCAAACTATGTAAATGTAGCTTGTTCCTTTAATGACTATTTAGGATTTTGTTGAAAGGATGTGCCATAACCTCACAAATCAGTTCTCTCACAATAGATATTTTAATCATTTCCAGTTCTTTACACCTAAGAAATATTCAGTAGTGAACATCTTTGACCGGTTGGGCAACTATCCCTGTGGAGTAGATCCAATGATGGAAAATTCTTGGGACAAAAGGATTTAGAGTGTAGGTAAATTACTAATTTTTTTTTTAAGATTTATTTATTTATTCATGAGAGACATAGAGAGAGAGTCAGAGGGAGAAGCAGGCTCCCTGCAGGAGCCCGATGCGGGACTTGATCCTGGAGCTCCAGGATCACACCCTGAGCCAAAGACAGACGCTCAACTGCTGAGCCACCCAGGTGTCCCTCTAAATTTTTTCTTTCCAAACTTTTATGTCAATTAATAAGGCCCTCAAGATTGTATGGTGCTTTTGTTTTTCACAGCTATACCAACCCAGGGAATGATCTGTGTTTTGAATCTTTACCATTTTTATAGGTGAATTGTTATTCTATAGCTTTACTTTGCATTTCTTTAATTATCAGTACAATTTTTTAAAATAAGGTAATTTCCAAAGAGACTCCCACTCACCTACTGACAAAAAAATGACATTAGTTTCCTAGCTAGGTGGTAATGAAAGAAAACAACTAAAAGGATATATTGGAGGAATTTAGGCAGAATGCAGGCATTAATTTGCATTTTCTAATCAGAAATGCATTTATTTTTCTCTTTGTCCTCTGTGGCTCTCCAATTTGAATATTCAGCAGGAGAAGAAGGCTGACTGAATACTTAGATTTAACAACAATAGTTAAACATATTCCTTTCTTATGATTCTGCTCCATCTTTCTAAGGTGAAACATTTCAAACAAAGTAAATCTTAATTTTGAATTCAGATGGCTCACTGCTGAAATCATTATGAACACAGTAGAAATGGGAAACTTTTCAGAATATTTTACCTCTGTAGACAAATTGGCACTTTCAGAGAACATTAGCATGATGTAGGCCCTGTGTATCATTTCCATCTCTTCCCTTACCCCTTCCCTAGCCTTGTCAAAGCCAAGGTTAATGGATGCCCTAGATTGAGGATGGCCCTCAACATGAACTTCCTGGGCTGGCTGGCAGGCACTGTGTTTTCCAAAATGATCTGTCCTGGAACATTTGCTCTCTCACCAGGCTCTCCTTTTCCCTTCTTCCTGTCCTCCCCTCTCTCAACCTTCTATGCCTCTCCTCAGCCCTTCCGCACACCCTCCCTTGCTCCCTTGCAACCTTGCTCTGCCAGCACTCACACTTCTGTCTCTTGGGACACTCATCCTGGGGAGCCCTCCACTTACCAAAGCCTCACTCCCTTCTCTGTCCCAGCCACAGGGACTATGCTAAGCAGGCTCTTCCCCTTTGTCCTACATTAGTTTATCAAAAATCTGGTCCCTTTAGTCAACCGTGAATGTCCAAGAGTATGCACTTGGATCAGGCCACTGTTCTTGGCGCCAAGCAGAGTGGTATGCATGATGAATTATGAAACCCTTTTCCGGACAAGTTTAGAATCTCTGGTTCTGCCAGGGCATTGGACCAATGAATGGGAACATGTGTGACAAATCAGAAAATCCTTCTCGGGAAATGCTTGGGAGGAGAAATCTGCAGTCAGCTACTGTGACAAACTGAAGACTCGATGAAGGCCCTTCAGGGGTGACCTGAAAACAAGCCACTTCTCACTTATGTTTTAAATTTGGGGATTGCATAAGATTTAGCTAATATGGTCCAGGTTTGATTTTTAAAACGCCCACAACAAACTCTTTCTCTGTATTTAGTTTTATACATTATCTCTGTGTATGTGTTAAATATCTGCTACTGCCGTGAAGTTTGATGAAAAGATTAATGCTGTCATCTATTCACACAGCAAATACCATGCTTCCTCTTACGTGTCTTTTCTCTAAGGACTGGCTGTGCAGGACTCCCTGTTATGCTGTTAGGTTTCCATTCTGCCCATGTGAACACTCTGGACCTAGATTTTATAGATATGTGACAAGTTCAACAACCACCTCCAGATTTTCTCCCTCCCATTCCCTTTTCTTATTATCACAAGACTAAGAGCCCCAATTTGTTAAGCCAGGCATTTTTAGTGGAGATATATACATGTACACATGAGCACTCCTTACATTTCTCAAGACTCATGAATTATTCAACTTGGTTTTTTTCTCCTATGCACTAGGTACAGATTCTCTCTTTCTCCCTTCTACCAGAAAGGAGGAAAGAATCTTCTTGTTCTTCCTTTTAAAAAATATGACTCCTTTTTATCATTATTTTTTAAAAGTGGAATATTAACATTTTTTTGAGAGAGGCAGCGAGAGGGGGGTAAGGGAGGGAGAGAGTACAATCAGTGAGGGTGGGGGTGGAGCAGGGGCACAGAGGGTGTGAGAGAGAATCTTAAGCAGACTCCACGCTAGGCCCAGAGCCCGATCTCAGTGTCACAACCCTGAGATCATGGCCTGAGCTGAAATCAAGAGTTGGATACTTAAACTGAGCCACTCAGGTGCCCCATCATTTTAAAATAGCATGATATATACATCTCACACTAGAGATGGTTCTGTCCTAATATTTAAAGTCCATCTCCTGTATCCATCATTACCTTATGTTGCCTTGTTAGTAAGATTAAAAAAAAAAAAAACACTCTAAATCCATTGGACATGTCTCTTTGGCCCTTTCTTGATCACCACTTAGGGAGAGAATAATTTTACAGAATTTGGCTTTATTCATAGTTCCTACTTCAACTTATTACATGTTTGCTGAGTTTAACTGGAAGTCCTGTATTTTGTTTGGTAACCCTAGCTGATATCCTATTCTATGCCTGTTACTACTTTATAATCCTTATCTGTGCTCTCTAACAAATAGAGGGAAAAAAAAAATTGAACAGGGACCATTACAATAAAACCTGAGAAAATTGTAAGCTTTTGAAACAAAAGACTAGTGACTCTGTTCCCTGTTGTAATCTCAGAGCCCTGCACCCTGGAACCATGAGTGTTTGTCAAATGAACTAAAACATGATGAATATTGAGGCCACTGTTTCCCATGCATATCTCTACTTTACCTTGGTTCAAGTCAACTGTTTATTTTTCTACAAGTCCAGATAGTGAATATTTTAGACTTTGTGGACCACATGATCTCTGTTGCAGTTGTTCAACTTTCCCAGCAAGGTAGCAGCCACAGATGATATGCAACCAAATGAGTATGACTGTGTTGCAATAAAGCTTCATTTACAAAAACAGGTGATTGGCTCGATTTGGCCTAAGGGTCAACATTCACTAACATTTGTTGCCTTAGATCCAAGTCCCCCTCCCCACATGTGAATATGAGGCTGATCTATCTCTGCCGCTTCTGGGTGAATGGTGGTGGGGAGAGTAGAGCTGTGATAATGATCACAGATCTTGTCCCTTCACAGCTCACTACCCACCAACAATCCCAGGAGAATATGCATATCTTCTTTTTAATCACATACTTGTGAACAGTTTCAAGGAACCTTAAGTGTTGTTTAAGTATCAAAAATAACCAATAGCAGATAGTGTCAGAAAGGAGTATTTTTTAGTTTTTATTTTGGTTGTTGTTAAAAAACTTTAAATGGAGATGACAAGATGGGGACCTCATCTGGTGCCTTGCTTCCAGAAAAGACAGTCCCTCGGGGGAATGGATCAATGACCCTCACATGCTTGTCTCTCTTGGGGCCATACAGTGAGTTGTTCTTTTCTGAACATCACCCAGGGACCCTGGGATTCCAAGTAAGAGATATCTAGACGCCATAAACTAGAGCCTTATGAGACATCTGGAATTAGAAGGAGGTGAGTAATGGGTCTGTAGGTTCTGATTCGTATTTAAATCTAAGGGAAATCAAAAGAACTTTCTCTCTGTAATTTGAAAAGGTCATGTGAGAGAGTCCTTGTCTAGCCTCAACCTTAGGAGTAATGGGAGAGGAATTCCCAGGGCTGGTGAAAGGAAAAGCTTGGATATGCAGGAGTGCTGGTTGCTAGTGAGATCTGAAAGAGCCAGCCTAGTATGTCTGCTATCAGAGATTCACTGGTGCAACCTGTCTGGCCAGAAAGGGAAGTTTCTATCATTACAGTTGCTAACCTGTCTTGTGCAGATGCAATAAAACACAAAGGTAGAGGCAGAAGAAAAAGAAAGAAAAGGTTCTTCTTGGTGGAAAGGATTTATTTGGTATCTCCAGCCACTCATTTTTTTTTTTTCTTTTTTAATCAGTAATTTTTCATTACTCCCTTTAACTCAGCCTGTCAGGCATAGAGTGTTTTCTTGTTTTATCAATGTCTCTTTCCCTTCACCCTGGGACAGTTTCTGATTTTCAATATATTAATATAAATGCTATAAATATCAATATATATATATATATTTTTTTCCTCTGTTCTTTGATTTATGCTGCCTTTTCTCCATGAACCCCAGCTATACCCTCCCCAACTACTCTTTGTCCTTAATGGTTTAGCTCAGATACCACTACTTTTACTACAGAGTCTTTCAAGACTTTGGAAACCTCTCCAGGCCTATTCTTACTCTCTGCATACGTCTGTAGTGACAGACATATAATAATAATAATTATTATTATTCCATAATTCATGGAATTATATAAATATATAATTATCTACTCATGTGAGTTCTTTTGGTTGATTTATCTTTGTCACTCTCCCCAAGCACCGTGCCTTCTACATGGTTAGCCCTCTGTAGAACAATATGATTGAAAAGTAAGGCCCATTGAGGTTAAATGTGACCAATGCTAGAGAGGTAGAAAGCGGCAGATGGAGGATTCTGGCCTGAATGCTTTCCAGTTCCCCAAACCACTGCCTCTTCAGATTAACCTACTTTAAAAGTTCAGGAATGCCTGGCCATCTGTGGCAGACAATTCAATAAGAACAAAATTCAGCCCTTTCTACTGAGGTTTTCATCTTTTTCCTTATTTTCACTCTCTCAGCCAAGGCAACCATCTGGTTCCTTAAAGAAAATCACAAGGTGGAGCTGAGGGGACATCTTCCCTGGGTGTTTTCTAGACCCTCCTGGCTTTTTTGCATGGCTTCTCTCCTGGGGAAGGCTCATCTCCTCATTGCTGCCTCAACTACTCCATCTCCAAAGGCTAATTCCTCTTATTTGTTCTCCCTATCCACAAACCCAACCAAACTAGAAATGTTCTGTCCAGCCCCCCTTTTTTTCTATTACAGAGCTCCGTTCATATTAATCATTCATTGCTAAAATTGTCTTGAGGGTTGACTGATATTAACATGGAGATTTGGGTCTCTTCCCACATCAAATGAAGCCACACAAATAGTCTGTGTTTGTGACTTGTTGGTTTTCCTATCATTTGGGGGGAGAATAGAATCATGGTTTGTTTTACACACACACACACACACACACACACACACACACACACACACACACTGTGCCACTGACCCTTGAGGACAGCTTTGTAGAGCTAGAGTTGCTTTAGAAAGAAGCTGGCTGACATGGATAACAACCGCTACACTTTAGACCAGCACCATCCAATAGTACTTTCTGCAATGATAGAAATGTTCTTTATCCGTGGTGCCCAATACAATAGTCACTAGCCCTTGTGGCTATAGAGCCCTTGAAATGTGGTTAGTATGACTGATGAACTGCCATTTTTATGTTATTTAACTTATTAAAATTAATTTAAATTTTAATAGCCATACATGGTTAGTGGCTCCTACATTGCACAAAACAGATTTAGAACATCTGCTCTCATTATTTTAATATGGGGGCTTGTACTACTCTGGCTATTTGATTTTTGACTGATAACAGACAGAAGATGTAAACTTAATTTTGTTTTATTAGAACACATATCCATAAGTGTTCCATTTGAGAATAACCTTGTCAGTAATTCTTGGGTCCCCTGAAATCTTGGTAAGCTTTATGAGAGGGTACAATGACTTAATTGCTGAAAAAAGAAAAGGCATTCCCAAGAATAATCCATATATTCCAAATACTTTTCAGAAACCTTCAAAGGTTGTGTTCTATATATAAGGAGAGAGAGATTATATGGAACTCTTATGTAGAAGCTCTTTAGAGGTTTAGAAGAAGATAGATCCTGAGTACCTGTGCCAGCAGAGCCGGTGACCTTGGGAAAGTCACTTAACCTCTCCAAATTTTTGGTTCATCTGTACTTTTGGAATGCTATTGAAACTATCTCGAAGGGTTTCTGGGACTAAGTGAGATAAGGTAGAAGCAAACAATTTATAAGACACCATACAGATGATAGTTGCTACTGAGATTTTAATTAATATAATCTGTAATTCTTCCAAAGTAATTCAGTGTGAGCATCAGCAACAAGTGGCAGGAACCACTTTGTCTACACTTTTTATTGTAAAGTAATTCTGAAAAAAGAAATTAAACTTCTAAGCATGGTAGAGTTTGCTTTCATATTAATTTGCAGAAATTTTGTGTGTGTTGCTAGACTCTGCAGTTATACAAAGTAATCCTGTTTTGAAAACTAAATCTTAATATATATGCCTTTCTTTATTGACTAAGGCTTTTCAGGTTGAAGATTTCCCTCCTCTGTTTTCATAATGAAAGGTTATCTCAGAAAAACCCTGATAAGCTTTTTCCTTTGTTTCTTATGACTCACTCAGTATCCTGTTTTATAGTCTCTTGTCCTTTGGCCAAAAGTTCCAGGGAAAGTGACATCTCCAATCTAGGGAAGTTAAAGATTTGGGGAAAAGGAGAAAATCACCACATTTAGTCAAGATGTCTTACCCACAGTAAGTATTATTGTTCTCATTTATGGGTGAAGTAATAATTTCAAATGCTTAACTGTTCCTTTTTTTTTTTTTTTCTCTGCCACTGTGTAAATGTGTCTGTCAAGTCATCTGCAAATGACAGCAAATTATTCCAAAGGGTAGGGGGATATACCCCAGTCCCCTTTTATTTTTTGTATTTTGAGGATGTCTAAGTGAATTTTGTTTCTTTCATTCAACCTAAAGCATGTTTTTAAAAAAGAAGGAATTTTTTTTTTATTATGGTCACCTATTAAAGTTTTTTTTTTTTTAAGACTTTATTTATTCATGAGAGACACAGAGAGAGAGAGAGAGAGAGAGAGAGAAAGAGAGGCAGAGACACAAGCAGGCTCCATGCAAGGAGCCTGATGTGGGACTCAATCCCGGGACTCCAGGATCACACCCTGGGCTGCAGGCGGCGCTAAACCACTGTGCCACTGGGGCTGCCCATCTACTAAAGTTTTAAATTTAAATTTCCCACTCTTAGAAATTATATTTGATTTGTATTTACCAATTTCTAGGCTGAATTCTAAAGACTCCTTGATTGAAAAATAAATGTAGGAATTTTCAAAACAGTTCATTTTCGTTTATATACTTAAATGCATGTGAAACAATTGACATAAGGCCTGTTATGTTTGTAAGCATTTAATTATGAAAGTGCCCTTTTGTCCTAAGCAATGAATCAGAGAATGGCTTTGAGATTATGTATTTCATACCTTAACATTTTAGCCAAGCCTAGAGTCTAGATATTTTATGAATTTATTTATAAATATATATATTTTAGATATTATGTCATTCTATAAAATATGCCACAAATACTTGTAACAGAAAACCTTTCTCCGAAGTTCTCTGAAATATAACACCACAGATGAATGAATATTCTAATATGGGCTAATATCAGATGAAGCCATCTTTGTGTTACATGAATCATGAAGGCAAGTTTTAAGTTTTAATCTTTAAGATGTGTCATCAGTTGATCTGAGTTCAAACATGCATGAGATTGTGAGAGCACAAGCTGAACATTATGCTTCCTTTATAACTTGAGAGGACATCTAGGACTTAAAAAAAAAGAAGGCTAAAAAAAATAAAATAAAATTACCATGAGAGTACAGCTAAACTGAATTCAAAGAAAAAAAAAAGCTGCTTTGATTATGTTTAGGCATTCCCACAATTATTCTTTGGAAGCAAATCTAACGTTTCAGACAGCCAGCAGCTGCTACTTCTGGATTTGATACTGTTACGCTTACTGGGGGCCTGATAGGTACCTAGCACTATCTGTCTTAAGCGTACCATCTTCAGACACCCTCTCATGAGGTGGGTTACAATCCCTAGTTTATACATGGGGAGGCTGGAACTTACAGGTTTGATTGAATCAGAAGACAAATCATCTTTAGTTTTAACAATAGGAGCCAAGATTAGATTTTTTTCCCTGAGTGACACATGGAGCATGAGAAATAAAGCAATGGCGTTAGGCTACCATTTAAAGGGTGCTGTGGGCACACTCTCTCACTTTCCTGCCTAGGCATGTCTTCCCTCCCTTCCATCTTTCCTTGTTAACATGCTACTAGTTCTCCAATCTCAGTCCAAAATGTTACCTCCATCCTGATCTTCCAGGACATGACATGCATCTCACTTTTCTTATGTACTTTAGTGTGTTGCTTATAGTTCTGTCAGAACACTGGCAATAATGGATTCATTAAAAGAACATTTATTGATAGTGCCCTTTTGTACCCAGTACAATGGTTAATTGTGGTAAGTCTAGCTTTCCTTGACTTACTCAGCTATATGTGTCTCATAGCACCTACCAGAGAGACTTGCTCATAGGAACTCAATAGAGATTTGAATATTATTCCACTCTGGCCACTCATTGAGCCACATCCAACCTCACCAATGACTTTCTTTTTAATAAAATAGATTACAAATAGACGACACGCTTAGGATACTGTCCTGTATATTGAAGAGTTGATAATGGGGATCTCCACAATTAGAGACTTAGTTATGCTTCAGTGGCTTTCACAAACTGCTTTGGCATCCTGCCCGTGTTCATTGTGGAGGTTTTTCTTTCTTTAAGAGTTTCCTTTCAGTTCATCTAAGAGGGAAAACCTTTGTTAAATACTGCTGTCTTTCACACCTGTAGTTTTTGTGAGAGAAAGCTTTTCAGAGTTCTTGCGGCTGGAATGGCTGAAGATAAGAAGAATGGAGTTGGAACACTAAGAACAGAAGTAATTAGGACTGGGATGAATCAAAATTATATAAGGTTTTCTGGATCCTGCAAGCTTGGCTATAACCTAGCATTTTATATATCTTATATATTATAGTATGAAGTGATTCACTTATCAGGAATAGCAAGAGGGTCGTGTGTGTGTGTGTGTGTGTATAAAACATACATTCAGAGTATACATATTACATTTATTCAGACCAAAAAGCATAGTAAGGATCTTATGAAAGTAATCCTTGAAGATCAACACCAATCGTGGTCTATAGCAAGACATGTACCAATGATTAGAAATAGGTACAAATGGGCACCTGTGTTCTCAGTTGGTTAAGCATCTTTGGCTTAGGTCATGATCCCAGCGTCCTGGGATTAGCCCTACGTTGGGCTCCCTGCTCAGTGGGGAGTCTGATTGTCCCTTACCCTCTACCCACCATCCCTCATGTTCTCTATCTCAAATAAATAAAATCTTAAAAAAAAGAATTGTGAAGTGTAGAATTATGGTTTCTGAAATGTAGACTGATATGGAATTGCTCATGGCTGTTCTAATCAAGGTAGAACATTTCATTTAAAAGCAAAAATGAATAAGATTAGCAATAGATATTGAAACTATATTCCCAGCCTTAACATTATTAATACTTCTCAGCTAAGAACATTCTTCTCTGTTGCTATTAATTTTTAGTTATTAAGCAGAGGCTGTAAATAATAATCATCTCTTACATTTGAATAGAGCTTAGAAATTCTTCAAACTGTTTTCATCTAGATTTTCTCAGCAGTACAAATATATTAACATACGTTTAGAGTGCCAATGGTATTGGGGGCATTATATGTTATATCATTTATTCACAAAACAACTCTTTGAGATAGTCCCTGTTATCTCCATGGTAAAAATGAGAAAGCAAACAGATACACTTTGAACTTGTTTAAGTTTGCCCAGCTAATCTAAGGCAGAGATAAGATTCAAATTTAGGCTTTTCTGCTTTCAAAGCCTTTGTAATTTTTCCTTGAAAACTGAAGAAAAGGAAGTCCAGTAACTTGCCCAGGGTCATAATTCATGGCAGGCTAGAACTCAGAATTCCCATCTTTTACTTATTACCATATTCTCTATTGCCTTATGCTTTACGCATATACATTAGAAAGCCAAGATTAATTTTTTTCCAAGATTAATTTTTATTATTTAAAAATTTCCCTTTTCTTGTGAAGGTTAAATTTGGTTCTGATAGGAAATATGCTGCCAGGGACAGCTTATCGAACTAGAAATTCCATATAAAGCCTGAGGCTAGTATCTGAGTAATAAGCCTGGGTGATGTAAATATTCTTTTTCTTATGGTCATGCTGTATACAGTTAAAGTTATCTTAAGCATTGTTTAAGATAGTTAGTTGGGAAGTATTCCTCTGAAAATCTTTCCCACTTGAAGTCCCCTGAGATTGCATAAAGTGCAACCTTTGGACTTCAGTGACACCCTGATAATAGCTGTCACATGGGATTAAATTGTTTCCAATTAAATTGTCACCTCCTTAAGAAACAGGGAGGGTGTCTTTTTTGCATTGATTATCTGCAACTCAGATATGCAAACATGACAATATGCATATCTGTAGAAATTTGTTGGGAGAAAACTCTAGAGCCCAGCAGTCAAACCAAAGCCCATTCTCTGGACTGATAAATGGCAAAACTTTGAGGATACCAATCCTGTTCAAGCAAGTTTTAAAGGTAGCTATATTCTGATCAGAGAAGAGTTAAAAGTAGCAAATTACCTTTGGCATACCTAGTTCCTTTTATACGTACACTCAGCTCCAAGAACATAGCCCCATACATTTGTTCTTTGGAATTAAGTAAAATCAGGGTGATATCTGTTGCGTCCCCTGGGGTAATGGGAATTAAAGTTAGGTAGAAATCTTTGGAAAATTTGAATTTCAACTTTCAAAGAAGACTGAATACAGACCTTTTGATTGTAAAGACCACGTGTTTCCCCTTCCTAGGGTCAATGAAATCAAAGATGGAAACGGGATGTTTACTTCAAAAGCACAGACCTAGGTGGCGCTTAATGGTTTGAAATGGTACTTTAGTGTTTAGTCAGTGTCCCCTGAAAATTTCTCACACCCAGGGACTGGATGGGCCAGGCCCAGTAAACATTAGCAATATCAGATGATTTTAAAAAATAACCCAGTTCTCCACAATCTCATCAATAGTCCAGGCTAAGAATTCTCGGAGGGATTGGCTCACTGGTCTGCCTGGTTCTTGAGGAAGTGCTTGTGTATCAGTCCTAGATACTGAGGGAATAGTCTGTCTTACGTTCTTAAGGGCACCCAATAGATAGGTATTCCTTTTATGCCATGGATGCCTTCCGGGGGACATCTAGAGCTTAAGCTAGGAATGGTTACTCATTTGTGTCTCTTGCTTGTTTGAAGCTGGGGTGCCAGTTATTTAAAGGTCTTAGTTTTGTAATGAATTTCTTCTGATATTATTTCCCCATTCGCCTATTATTTGAGATGATAGCTCAAAAAAAAAAAGCTAAGCTTTAAGTGCAGTCCTGATGATTCAACATTCCAAATGTTAGGAATGTAATTTGAAAAAAGAAAAAAAAAAAAAAAAGAGGAGGGGTATGCAATTAAGTTCAAAGAAACTTGACTTTCTATCAAGATGAGATTGCCATGAGATAAGTGCAGAAATGCAAATATTGTTCTGATGAGTGAAAGGTTTTAATACAGGCATGACCAGTTTGACCAAAGCCCTCATTCTAGAAACCTTTCATAAAGGAAGTCTGTCTGTCATTATGTGAATTCCAAAACATCTGCTCTGTGGAACAATGGAGTGGTGCCTGAGGTCTGTGCTGTACCAGGGTAAATTTTGTTTTGATTAAAATGAAAATAGCATGGGAATCTTAGAATTTAGAAAGGCTCTAGAAACAAAGCCTCATTCCTGCAAATATCTTGCTAACCTACATGAAACGATTTGTTAGGAATGGGTATAATGTGGTGGGCACTTCTAGGACTTAGTATGTTTCTAAGAAATTTCTCAGCTCTTGGCCAAGATTTAAAAATTATATTCCCTTTTCAGAAATTGAGGTATTAAAACATACATTCAGATATGGTCCTAATCAGAACATTCTTAATTTTTAAATATATTCTAGAAGCAGGATTTTTTTTTCAAGAAACAGGATTTAAATGTTTCTATAGTTTCTCCTTTTGAACAGATTTGTGTAAATTATGCTTTTCTAAAAGTATAATTGCTCATTCTTAGGATTTAGAAAAGAATGGACTTTTAAAAATCTATAAAAGCATTAGATAAAAGTTACAAAACAGTCTCATCAGCTAATCTAACACTTAGCAGTAAACAGCAAGGCTTTGATTAAATTCTTTTTGATTTGCTTTGTGTATGTGTGTGTGCATGTGTGAACATCAATGGTTTTAGTTTTTAAAAAATATCTTTTCCCTTCATAATGATTTTTTTAATGGTAAAAAACAAAAAAAAAACAAAAAAACAAAGCAAAACAACAACAAAAAAAACAAGTACCCAATGACTTTAGTAAGACTAACAGTGTATAGTGAGATGTTTGACACAGAGGAGATACATGGTTACAAAAAAAGAGAAAGGAATGGGTCCAGGGACATGGTGGATGGTGCTATACTTGTCATTAGGAAAGAAGCACACATGCCATGCCATATATTTCATGGCAAGCTGGTCAAAGACATTATTTTAAAATAATGTGTGGTTCACTGGGAATCATTTTACTTCTATTCTTATTCTCAAATTAGGTTAATTTTTCTTTTAGTCTTCTCAAAGGGGAAAATACCCCATCTCTTTACAGACCTCCAGGGAAAGGCATGGAGGTTTGAGGCAAGAGAAATCTAAACAGCCAAATTATGTCATAGGCACAGATCCCATTATTCAGTGGCAACTCTTCATCAAGCTTTCTGTGGAAAGTCAGTCCTTACCACCATACTGTCTGCTCAGTTGTTCAGGACTGATTGAAAAACATGTTCAGTCAGGAGATTTCCTTTTAGACACAGTGAGAGCCATGATCGTTTCTGAATGCAGAGCTTCCTATTTGAGGGCAATCATTTATTTATATCATGGATGGATTTTTTTCTTTAAAGCACAATTTTGAGGTTTACTATTCTCAGGAAATCTATCAAAGTATGTGTTTGAAAGGCTAAATGTCAAGATTCCTGCTTGCTTTGCCACAACTGTTTTTCAGCCTCTCCAAAATCACAGATGGGTGTTAATGTTTCAGTGAATGAGATGTTCCATTGTCTGAAATAATGAGCTTCTAGCTTTCATGTTATAACACAATTCCAGGGTCAAGCAATTTCTTCTTAATAATAATGACTATAGGCGTGATTACTGTAATAGTTATGGGATAGATGCCACCATTAAACAAGTTATGTATGTTCTTGAGGCCCTTTTTCCCACCTGTATGATGAGGATCATAATGCCCTCCTACATATTGTTATGAGAATTAAATGAGAAAATGCATGTAATTATAGGTCCACAGTAGGTGCTCAGTAAAGAGTAGTTATTCTTTTCAGTAATGGCTTTACATTGCATAGGATATCTGTTACTTCAAGATAGGTGCATATATGATTAAGTAGGACTTTCCCCCCTGGGAGTCAAGCCTTCAAAGAAATAAACAATACTGCTCATGGAATGAGTCTCCATTAGGATGGTAATAAATACAGCTCTGCTGTTCTTGGTGAAATAGCCCCAATGATTACTATGCTCTTATTTTTCTCTGTCAGAAGAAGTAAGATTATAGCCCTGGGTCAGTTTGACTTAAACCCAGTTTCTGGTCATCTGACCCCAACACTAGCTACCTTTTAAAAATAAGAATTCTGTAAAAGATGGAACTTTTAATAAGCTATTTTCATCTACTATTTTAAGTCATAAAATTGTGAAAGTATTGGCTATTATGTAATTTAATTAGTATTTTCTCCCCTCCCCTGTTTTTAAAATTTATGCCGGGGGATAGTATTGAGAAAGGCATTATTTTAAAAATTGAAGAAATAAATAACCTGACACAAATGATTCATCTTTTCCTGGATTGTGATATTTAGAACAAAATTGAAAAGGTAGACTTTTAATATTGTGATTAGATTATTTCTCCTATTTTTGCTCTATGCTTCATATACTGCGCTAGTCAAATCCCTACCCTCCGAAGTTTTAAAGTGAAACCAATCTTTATCTCAGTAAATTTTTGAGAGCTGCCTTTTATTGAAATACAGAAATTTCCAGAATGAACTGACCAAAATATAAGTTAAATTACTTGAGATGAAGGCTAATAATACTCCTTTGGAAGTCATCAACTATTGGGTTATTATAGCTGTTGTTCACAATATACAAGGTTCAACAAGTCACACTAGCCAGGGTTCAGTAGTTCATCACAGATATGCATCTGCAGTTAGAGGTGCTTTTGAAACTTGTCAGGGAAATCTTAAAAGCATTGTCTCATTAATTTTCATATTATTTCTCATTATATCTGTGGTGGCAGATAAGTATGAAAAGGCCTCAAAACAGCATATCCATTAAAAAAGACTCATTTATTAATCTCAGCATGGAGTAGAAATTCTTCAAGTTGATTACGTCTTGCTTCATGGTCCACATAAAGCAAGGATTTGAGCTCAGTACTGACTCCAAATTTCACACTGAACTTCTCAGCTTTGGCTATGCCTTCTAGAATGATACAGGGAAAGAAAACAAACCAATAAATAAAGTCTTTACCTCTGCAAGGTTCTGTGTCTTTTTCTTACCTGTATCCTCTATCAATATCCTTCATGTTCTTTTCTCCATCAGCCCCACAATTTGTCTCTGTAAAATTCCCGTCTCAAGGCTTTTAATCTTCCTATTTGTGTCTGACATCCCACTCAGGTTAACAATTTCCTAAGTATTATTCTAACTTCCATCTCCCTTCAGAGAAAAAACATTGACATCAGTGGTAGGAGAGATGTCTTGTGTCTAATATTTTGTGGTGTGAGCTTTGGATTTACTTTGCCTCAGTGTCATCTTCTGCAGAATGAGCCAGTGTCAGTTATCCAATGTTAACAATCCTTCAAGTCCTAACCATGAAGATGGGAGAAATTAGTGCCTAGACTCCTATAGCCCAAATGCCTGGATTTGAAGCCTGTTTCTAGCACCTGCTGTTGCTGTGATCTTGTTCAGTTGCTTTATGTTTATCAATCTCAGTTTCCTTATCTGTGGTATGGGCCTAATAATGATTTCTGAGTATTGTTATGAGAATTAAATGAAACACACACACACACACACACAGTCCTTAAAAAGAATCTGGAATATGCCAAGTACTCAATAAATATTAGCTCCTATTACTAACCACTTCCACTAGCCTATAAGTTAGGTTTATAAAAAGCTTTCAGTTACAGTATTTCAATTAACTTTAGCAAGGATCCCAATACCAGGATGAACACTGAGGCCCAAAAAGGTCAAATGACTTATTCAAGATCAGCAGTTGGCGGCAGGTCCAGAACTGGAGCCTGCATGTCAGTCTCCTAGCTCAGGGCTCTTTAAGTTACACAAACATAATAATACATTTGCAACATGGTAAGTCTCTAATGGCTCACACCCAGATGTTGTGATCTTTATAAAATTTTCTAGGAGTCTCTGTTATTAATATAGTCACTGTTGTTATTTTATACTACATGGCTACTAAAAATAATCATGATCTGTTATCTCAATTACCTAATCTAGGAGTAATATTCATTATAGTAAACTTGAGTAAGGTCTAGAGTTAAAACAGTTTTTTACTCTCATTCATAGTTTTCTTGAGGCTGTAGGTTGGGATAGGGAATGAATTGTTGCAGAATTAACTTGAGGATTGGCATTGCAAACAAAGACCACCACTTACTCTCTGCAGAAATGTGCCACCCCTAGGATGTTCTGTAACAGTAGTATGGACTGTGGGTGTGTATAAGTGTGTATTTGTGGGTCTAATTGTATGGAAATGGAGAGAGTAGTCCACTTTTGAAAGTGTTGATACATTTCTGTTCAAATATATTAATCAGTATTCCTATCTCAACTATACATTGGGGGAGAACAAGTTTAAATGCAGAACTAGTCGACTTACTTGGCTTCTTTACTGAGAAAGTGTGATCCATTTTGTGCCTACAAGGATAAAGTGCAGGAAGCTTTTCCTTTCCTTTATTATCCTTGTAATATCTATTGATCTATACCTGGGAATTGCAGGTAACAAAAATGTACAGAAGAGAATAGCAGTGACCAGACAGACAAGACAGAAAAAGTACAGGAAGACAAACTGGGTGAGAAGTGCATTTTACAAAGTAGTAAGTGGATTAATTTATTTTAACAAAAACAAGGCATCACTTAGAAGAAATATGATGTGAGATAGGTCAGGCGCTAACCAAGGCAGAGTCATCAGCAAATCTTGTGGGCTTGTTTTCTTCTAACCAAAACAACACTTCTTGTTTTGTTTTTACCAGGAAAAGCAGCTAGCTGGTTATTGAATTCATAGTGGATGATACGTACAATTCTAAACACGTCAGCTGCATCATTTCATTTTCTCCTTACAACAATCCTAACAAACCTCTGCTGTGGGTATCTTGATTCCTGTTTTACACATAAGGTTTGGGAAATTTACAGAGTTTTCATAGAGCTGATAAACTGAAGAGTTAGATAAATTGAAATACATTTCTGCCAGGCTCTGAAACTTGTAATCTTCACCACTGCACTTGTCAACATCTGTTGAGGATGATATTCATGAAAAGTGTGATGGTTAATTTTATGTCTCAACATGACTAGGACCCGGTACCCAGATATTTGGTCAAACATTTTTTTTTGTAGATATTGTCATGAAGGTATTTTTTCGATGAGAGTATTACGTAAATTAGTGGAAATTGAGTAAAGCAAATTACTCTCCATAATGTAAGTGGGGTCCATCCAATTGGTTGACAGCCTTAACAGAACAAAAACTGGAATCCTGGAAGAAGCAATTCTTCCAGCATACGGCCTTCTGACTTGAACGATGGCATCAACTCTTCCCTGCTTGCTGGCCTGCTCTGCAGGTTTGAGATTTGCCAGCCTCCATAATCATGAGAGCCAATTTTTTAAAATGCATCTCTCTTTTTTATATAAATGCACCCTATTGATTCTGTTTCTCTGGAGAACCCTGACTAATACAGAATGCTTCCTCTTCTTCATTCAAATGAGTTCGCTGAGTGATAGCGCAGAGCATGTTTGCCTGGTGCATCTCTGTAGGTCACGCCTAGATGGGCATGAAGGACCTCCATGAGCTTTCTCAAGGGTGCTGGCATGGCAATAAGAGCAGATGAAGCTTCTTTTCTCCAATACATTGACTATACTCTTTATTTCCTAGCTTACCAGCATAAGTTGGGCCACATTATTTAGTTTATAGTAGATACATTCCAGTTTTTCTTAGGCATATATTCAGAAATTAGCCACAGTTAGTACATATGTGATATACAGCTTTTTATATAAAATTAACATCTCGTGAAAGCTGATTACATACCAGGTATCTTTCCATATCAAAAAGATATGTTGGGATCCCTGGGTGGCGCAGCGGTTTAGCACCTGCCTTTGGCCCAGGGCGCGATCCTGGAGACCCGGGATCGAATCCCACGTCAGGCTCCCGGTGCATGGAGCTTGCTTCTCCCTCTGCCTGTGTCTCTGCCTCTCTCTCTCTCTCTCTCTCTGTGTGTGACTATCATAAATAAATCAAAATAAAAAAAAGAAAGATATGTTATCTTTCATTCCGTGTAAACAACTCTAAACATAAACAACACAAACACCAAATTTTTTCAGGAAACTAAGATGAGGAAACTAAGATTCAAGAAGAATTAGTAACTTCCATTAGGTAAGTAGAGGAGTGGAGATATCAACCCAGATCTGTCTGGCTTTGAACACCATCTTCCAAACAACTACAGTTAATAACAGTTTTTGGTACATTACGTACTTCTGAAAATGAGCACAACAATCTAAACTATGAACACTGAATACAAACTAGTTTATTTTCAGATAATAAACTAAATATTATGATATTCTTAAGTAAATATCTGTCATTAGAATAATCTTTGGTGATCTACTTCCAGTACATTATGCTATTCTTTAATTCTGTACTTTAACAGTTGAATGAATAGTTGACCTGATTTAATACAATAATTACTCAATGCTATTTTATCATCATATTTTATCTGTTTCAATCATATTGGATTTATAGCATTTATAATTCATAACATTCTTTTCATTTATTTACTTTCACTCATTTAATAAAATTATAAGAACAGAATGTGATACAGTCAGCTATGCAGGTAAAAATAAGGGTTTCTAAACCTGAACTGTTGACAAGTGGATAACTACCACCATTGGAGAATTCAAAATACTTATTTATCAGTTGGTGTATATGCTTGCAAAAGGTTTGTTAAGGTATAATGAATGCAAGTGTTTTGGCGTTTTTTTTCAGAGAGAGATTAACTTGTGAAACTTGTTATGTTTTTCATAATATGTCTATTGTTTATCCTGTGTCCCATCACAAATTAACTTCAGACTCTTGGAATTTAGTTTGGCTAGTCCATGAGTCAATACAAAAGCCTACTAAGAAAAGCTAAAACCAGTTAATCAACAGAAATAAAATGTAGAACATTTAGTAAGCACTCCCTTGATACCCTCTGAGTTATGGGCATATTTTTAAACTCACGTTCCACATGACCTTTTGTGAGAAAGCAAATGGCAACCTCATAAGCATTTACCAACTTAAATGGAGACGACCAGGTTTGGAAATGGATGGCTTAACACAATATTATCTCTAATATTTAGTTTCAACTCTAGAAGGCAATATTATCTCTTTATCCTAGCAAATTAATATGGTTGACCAAACTAAATCTGGACAAAATTAGATGAGGTTTAAAGAAGTCAGACTGTGGTGGGCAGATAACTTTAGTACAAGTCTTAAATAGAATCAAGAACATTGGAGCTCTTCTACTTCTGAACATGGAGATATTTTGCCAAGACATGTGTCATCATCACTACAATGAGTGCATTAGAGACTGGGAAAAGTGTTGGAAAGTCCCACAGTGAGGTGGCTGCCAAGGGAGGTGCTTCTCTGTGACCCTTACTGAGGTAACCAGGGTACTATCAAATTTAGCCCATAAATGATTCAAAGAAGTATGAACAGAGGAAATATTCCAACTAGAAAAAACAAAAAACAAACAAACAAAAAAACAAAGTTTCTCCACTGTCAGTTTATTACCAATAAATCCTGAACTCTTTTTCTCTCCTATCCTCCTCTCCAAAGCTAAAAATGTTCAATTCAAAATAAAGAGCTCAATAGGAGTACTTGGGTTGATCCAATGATCTGATGATTATTTTAGCCTGGTTAATTAACTGGATAAGGCTGAAGAGCATGGAACTGAGTTAAGTAAGCATAATCATAACTTTATATCTACAACATTTTGTAAGCTCAGAGAAGCAAGTGGATCAAAATGTTTAACTGGTTTATAATTTAAGTGGATTTTAATATTATAGACACTCCATGTAATTCTCTGTGAGTTTATTTGATACAAACTAAGTAGAGGAGAATTTTTGAAGGAAGAGAAGAGAGTCTTTAATTGATACCAAAAGTTAAGTGTGTTGAGTTACCATTTGGTGTGTGACGCAAGCTGTAAAGCATTAGAGAGGAAATAAGCCTGGCTCACATTTGGTGGACTTTAGGCAGGATTCAAACACATCTCTCTTCTCTGCTAAAAAATGAAAGGCTTCTATGGAGGTGGGGAGGCATATCCTCTTTGATATACCATATAAAGCACAACTAGGGTGATTGCAAGGCAACAGGATGTGGGTGTCTGATGCTGTGCATGTTGACATCAGCAGCTGTGGGGACATTTTCCTTGGGTTTCACACCACCAGCAATTGAACCAGCTGCTGTGAGTAGCACCACATACAACATCAAGCAAGACATTGTGGCTCAGCATCTCTCATGGCCCTGCAGTCCGCAGGGTCTTAGAGGGAAGTTGACTTTGCTCAACAGTTCTTTCCCCCTCTGTGACCTGACTTTGCCTCTGGCTGTTTTCACAGCTGTGTGCATGCTCCAGTCAGCTCACAGAGGACTGTGGATTGCTGGGAAAGGCATGCTCACCAGCCAGCCACCTCAAAGATAAGAACAGTCAGTTTTCTTCCATTCTTGTCCCTGCCTCCTTGGTAATGATGACAAAATGGGGTTCCCTAAAATACATAGATGCAGCTGGAGACGTATGTATACTCCTTTCCATTCCTTGGACCCTTCTTCTCCTTCTGTGAGACCTCCCACAGACCAGTGTCACTTATGTGACACACATCATGTTCTTCCTCTCATAATTATTGTTGGTGTGCAAAGCTTACGCCTCCTGTTTGAAACAGGAAACATGACCTTCTAATCTTTTTATTTTTCACAGCAGCTGTAAGAGGACTTGAAAAGCAATATTTGTTAGATTGATTAAATGTCAGAAGCATTTGAATGAAAAAACAATAGGTCTATTAATTCTTTAGCTATTTACTGAGTGGCTGCTAGGTTCTAAGCACTATCCTAGTTCTAAGTGGATGATATAAGTTCTTGCTGTTGGTTAAGTTTTGTGAGAGAGAGAGAGAAGAGAGAGAGAGAGAGAGAGAGAGAGAGAGAGAGAGAGAGAACAAGATGTGATAGGAGTACAGAGCAAGGAGGAATGAATTCTGTTTGGGGAAGTCAAGGCTTCCAGGAGAGGATGGGTTGATCAGGATCCTGAAGGATGGGTAGTATTCAGTAGGCAGAAAAGAGAAAAAGGGCATTTTAGACAAAGTGAACATTTCTTGCAAAACCACAGTCATTGTGAGTGACATTTTAATTAGGAAACCAAGAAAAGTTCAGAGTGACTGGAGCATTGAGGGGAATACGTGGAGAAGGGAGAAAAGAGAATTTATTCATTTTCTATTCCTGCATAACAAATGACCAGAAACTTGGTTGCTTCAAATAATACATTTATTATTTCAAAGTTTCTGTGGGTTAACCGAGTCCTTTGCTCAGGGTCTCATCAAGCTGATGTTGTGGAGTTGATTGGGGCTGTATCATACCTGAGGCTTGAGGGTCTCTTCCAAGCTCACATAGTTGTTGGCAGAATTCAGTTCTTTGGGGTTTATGTGGTTAAAAATCTTTCTCTTGCTTGTTGTTGATTTGACACCATTATAAGTGACTAGAGATCACCTTCAGGCCTTTGCCACGTGGCCCCTCAGTGACAGACAACATTGCCAGTTTACTTCGTCTTTGAGGCTGACAGGAGAACATCGGACACTTCCCCTTCTCTGAAGACACTCATTTGATTAGATCAGGCCCACTCAGGACATTCTCCCTTTTGATTAACTCAAAGTCATGTGATTATCCCATCATATTCACTGGTCCTGCCCATACTCAGGAGAAAGGTATTATAACAGGGCAAAATGCAGGGGATTAGAAATCTTGCTAGCTATCTTTTAATTCTTCCTACCACAGAGGAACTCGAATGAATGGTATAGAAAAAACTGAAGGAAGAGTCTAAAGTCCTAATTTTCTCTAGGCCTTGCTGCTTATTATTCATCCTTTTTGAGTTCCTTCATTAATATAAATTATTTTACCTATAAAACCCTCATAGAGATAGTCTAAGTAATAAATAAAGTAAAATATTACAGGAAACTGCACATTGCTCTAGGTTTCTATGTTTGGTATAAAGGATCTTATAAGCCATGTTGGGGAGCTCACACTCTCTTCTTTAGGGCAGAGGGTGGAAAACTCATCAAAGTCTCTCAGAAGGGAAAAAACATGATCAGATTTGCTTTATGTACTGGGCCCTGATGTTCAGAAACCTGGCTTCAAACCAACCACTCATTCGTATTTTAGTTCTCCTAACACATACTAAGAGTTTGGTAATCATTTTTGGAAGTTTTTTATATTATGGAAAATTTCAGACATATACAAAGTAAATAGAATAGCATAACGTTTCCCTGTGTATTTATCATTAAGCTTTAATAGTATCAACACTCTGTCATGCTTGTTTCATTTATATCTCACCCCTCTTCCCATCTCTTTTGGCTTTTGTATTATTTCTTTATTTAGTTATTTTTAGGGTTAGACTTACATATGTTAAAATGCACTGGTCTTACCAGTGATTTTGTGACTTATGTGATTTTGACTGATATAAGATACGATCTTATCTTCACACCCCATCAAGTTATGAAATGTTGTTGTCACCTCAGAAAGTTCTCCCATGCTTCTTGTGAGTCAGCCCCTCTCATCTACCTCAGAGAAAGCCGTTGCTTGATTTTTTACCCATAAGTTAGTTTTGGCAGTTTTAGGACTCAGTGCAGATGGAATCACACAGCCTGTATGCTTTTGTGTCTGGTTGGTTTTTGTTTTTCTTTCTCATTTTCTTCTTCTTCTTTTTAAATTATTTATTTGAGAGAGAGAGAGAGAGAGAGGGAGAGAGAGAGAGAAAGATAGGGAGGGAGGGGCAGAGGCAGAGGCAGTGAGAGATAATCTCAAGAAGACTCCCTGCTGAGCATGGTGATGACTTAAGCCAAAATCTAGAATTGGACACTGAGCCACCCAGGTGTCCCTGTTTTTGTTTTGTTTTTGTTTTCTGAAGCATAATGTCTATGAGAAGCATCCATGTTGTTGAGCATATTAGCACTTAGTTCCTTTGTAGTATTTATTTAAAAAAAACCCACCATTTTTTTTTTCATTTTTCACATACCTGGGCTGTTCGCAGTTTGGGACTACTACAAATAAAGTGGCTATGTACATTCTTATAGTGTCCATCGGTATATGGACATGTATTTTCATTTTTCTTTGATATATATATATATAGGAGTAGGATGGCTAAGTCAAAGGCAGGCATAAATTTAAATCTATTAGAAACTGGCAAACTTTCTTCCAAAGTGCTGATGGCTTTTTTATTCTCCAATAAGCAGTGTTTGTGGATTATGATTGCTCTATATCCTCTCCAGTGTTTGGTGTTGCTTACCTTAATTTCAGTCCTTTTGATGGGTGTATGCTAGTGTCTTATTGTGGTTTTAATTTGTATTTCCCTATGACTAATGATATTGGGTCATCACGTTCAGATGAATAGCATTGCGTAAGAGCATGGGTTTTAGTGTCAGACTGACCCTGGTTCAATTCCTTGCTCTGCTTCTGGCCAAGCAAGATGCTTGACTTCTTTGCAAAAGGAATATACTTCTAGTATCTTCGTCATGGAGTTGTTGTCAAGATTAAGTGAGACAATACATATCAAGTTCTTAGCAGAGTTCATGGTGCAATAAAGAAGGGTTTTACTACTCATGAAGAATGCTTAACGACATACACTTATTGATACACAAGTTGTCAAATGGGTGATTTATTGTTATTTGTTTTAATAAAACATTTTTTAAACATTTTGAGACTATTTTAAACTTACAGAAGAATTGCAAGAAGAATATGAAGAATTACCATATATCCTTCATCGAAGAGACTCTATTCAACATTGCCAGTTGCCCAGTAATATTTTTCTATAGGAAAATGTCTGATTAATATATGCTTTTAGTGGTCATGTCTCTCTTGTCTGCTTGAATCTGAAAAGTAAAGTCTTCCCTGACTTTCATGATAGCTGTATTTTAAAGATCAGAAACCAGTCATTTTGTAAAATATCATTCAATTTGGGTTTTTCTAATGTTTCCTTATGACCAGAACCGTGTTGTGTATATTTCTCTGGAACATTACAGAAGCAATGAGTCTGTGTTGTCATATTGTATCTATAGCTATTTTTAAATGGAGGAAACTTAAGTGGCGGGGGTTGGGGGGAATCATGTGTACACATAAAGGCCACAATCCCAAACTCTCCTTTCTTACCTCTACATATGGCATAAGCAAGCCTCTCTCTGCCCTTGATGACTTCCTCCCTGAGCATCCTGGACTGCTTGGATTTGGCTGCACATCACAGGCCTTTCCCCCCATAATGAACACACACCGGTTCCAAGGCTGCAGCTTCCTTTATATCATTTCCCCTTGTTGCTCTACAGAAGCACACAATACCCGAGCCAGTGACTTCTCTCTTTCTCTTCCCCACCTCTAGTTCTTTTTTTTACTAATTTCAATATATGCCATTTAAAAGATTTTAAAAATTTGTGGAAAGGCAGGCAAAAGTGAATTTTTTTTTTTTTTGGAGGTGAGAGTGCGGAAGGTATAACCTTAAAAAAGAAAGAAGAATGAGCTCTTCCTTCTCAAATATCTATTTTGATAAATTCACTAAGGTAGGGGGTAACATAATTCTTCCTGGCTCTACTCCCCAACAAGGTGTGTATCAGAACCACCATGAGCTTGGAAGAGGGCATGAGTGGTTTTAAGAATCTTCCAGGTGATTCTAATTTTCTCCTGTCTATCCCTCCTGTATTTCGGTGAGACTCCCTTGTTAGAATCAGGAGAGAAGAGGGTGAAGGAGGGAGCCTAGAGCTGTTCAGAATGCAGGGGGTGGCTGACACCTAAGAGGGCTGAGGGCATGTGGCTACCAAAATAGGAGCAAAGCCAGGAATAGGAAGCTCCTATGCTTTGAAAAGGAAGGGGTCTGTCAACATCATGAAAAGCTTCAGAAAAGTGAAGTAGGATAAAGAATAAAAGACAATCACTGGAACTAGAAGTGAAGAGGTCATTGGCAAGGTTTCTATTGGTGTGCATTGTTGGAGGTGGAAGGACAGAATGGAAGCCACATTTTACTGGGTCAAAGAGTAAATGGGAGGTGAGTAAATTTGGGTCTCTCCTTCAAGAAATGGTTTAAGAAGTGGAACAGAGAAGGAAACAAAAAGAGAAGCGGGGAATGGGCAAATTATTTCTCTGGGCCTCAGTTTCTTCCTCCATAAGATGGGGTAATGATAGTATGTATCCCATGAGATTTTGTGAGACTTCAACAGATTAACAGATCTCATCCCCACATGGTTTTGGGAACGTGGAAAGTAGTCAAAAAAGTCATCTGTGTATTATATTATCAAAGGAGAAATTAACTCCTTTCTTCTTATCCCAAAGTTTCAAGAATCATTACATTTGCCCATTTCCATTGTAAGTACCTGCTTTTCCATGTAGGTCATGGCCTCCACCAGTTCCAGACACATGATACACTAATTCAACTTCCAGTTGCTCCTCAGCTCCGCAGTACCATGGCAAAACTCTCTAGTCTTTGAAAAGACCCATCCCCGCTGCCTCCCCACCCCCCTCCAACATCAAGTACCTAAAAGACTAGGATAACAACAACAGCAACAACAACAACAACAACAACAAAAACACAACCAGTGGAAACTTACAAGAAATCTGAAGAAAAATGGTTGACCTTCCTTTCAGAATGAATTGGTACCAGCCCTCAGTGCTTCAAGCATCATCCTTTCTCTCCCTTTCATCCCTTCTCTCTCCATTATCATTCCTGGTCCTGTGTCACAAGGTTCCCAGCTAACTAGACATTTTTTTCCCTTAAATTTGGGAGCCTTTCTTCAGTACTCCTTGTTCCGCTTACCCTTTTAAAATACTGCCTCCATCATCTGCTTGCCCTTGCATTTGATGTGGGGTACTCGGGGGAATGAGAGAAGAATAAATAAATACAAGTATTCTAATGGAAGAAAACAGGGTGGCAACATGAAAGAAACATTGGCTTTCATATCAGGAGGATTTAAACCTCGGGTACAACACTCACTGGGCAGTGATATCACTTCGGTTCTCTGTGCTTTAGTTTGTTCATTATTAAATATTATTAAAATGGTACCAATGATCTAAAAATGTGACCACATCATGGAGTTTAGGGAAGCATAAATGAAATCATGTGAAAGAGCCCCTGGCAGTAAAAGATCTACCCAGACACATCAACCACTTTCCCCACCTGGGCTTTCAAAAAGGCTAAATATGTGTAATTTATAAAGTGGGGAATAACTTGGCTGCATCCACCCCAAGTGGCTCTTGCTTCATGAAGGAAAAATAACATATTCGCGCTTTTTTTTTTTTTTTTTTCCCTGACAGAAGTCATTGAAGGGGAATAAATCTATTTCGGATAACCGTGAATGGAACCTTTGAGACTGCTATAACATCCTGTTGCAAAGCGTGCATTTATATAAATGGAAATAGAGTTTGCGGGTACTAAAACCTAAATGAGACGTAAAGGAAGCACATGCTCATCTAAGAATGTAAGGCCAGGGCAGGGGTGCTGGATCCTAACTGGTAGTTCCCTTGAGTTCACACATTTTGTGAGTTCTGTGTAATGTACGTTTGCAGAGGGAATTTTTTTTCATATTTCTTAGAAGGCCATAACATGGACCAGTTAACTGGTTTTATTTTGAGTCACCCTGAGTGTACAGAAGCTGTAATGTGGATAATAAACCAGGAGTTTTGCTGCACCAATGTTGTATCAACACTCTTGCTCTGATGACTGCTGTCTGCTTGCCTCAGACGCAGGGCTTTCAGGCCTGTTGGAAAACAGAGTGGGGGAGAAGCTTCCTGAGAAGATTTACTTCATACAGCTGCCCCAGTTGGTCTTCCTACCATGACTCGAGTCTACCTGAAGACTTGTGTACTATGCCTTTCTAACAATGGAATTTTCAAAATGGGGAATAGTAGGGTTGGATGTGGCATTTGATCTTAGTTCCCTCAGTCCTTTGAGCCACTAATTCTAAAAAGTCGTGGTCACATCAGTTGTGGACAAATACCTATGTCCAACTTTATCAGGAAAGCTTTTTTTCCCCCTTGTAATACATTTGCTTATTCATTCAAGCCTTTATTAGCGTATATAATGTGCATCACACAATACACAGCGCCGGTGATTCAGCCTGGTGCTGTTAGATAGGTCAGGTTCCCTGCAGCCAGAAGGAGGGAGTATAGAGGATCTTGGGAGGGGAGAACTCCTGTCTCATAGATGCAGCAGGTTCCAGTTCATCAGCCTGGTCCAGAGAGGGAGATGAAGAGTGTGTTCATGGGCACATCTGCCCATCCTTCTGGGGTGCAGCAAATCCCCTTGCTATGGGGTTTTTATCCCCCTTTATTATTGCAGCCCATGTCAACCCACTCGAGTCTATATCCTCCTGTTCCTAAAGCTTGTGACAGGCAACTAGTGTCAGTCTCTGCTGGGCCTATGGCACATATCTTTCCTTGAGTGTCTCTATCTCCTGTGCCTGTATCTGAGATGAGACCTCCCACTCTCTGCATCTGTATCCCATGCTCAAGTATGTCTATCTCTGGTGCTTCAGGTCATACCAGCTCATATTTGTCCACAGTCTGTGCACCTCCAGTCCACCCAGACTTCATTTATTGTTCCTCTACCCTGTGTCCAAACTCATGTATTTCCTTACCCTGTGCCTGTGGTGCATGTATGCCTCAGATGTCTCCACCTGGTATGCCTCATTTGGTTGTTGACCTATTAAAGGATAGCTTGGTTCCTTCCAGGTTTTGCCCTTTGTTAATAATCCACTTTATATATGTTCTTAGTGATTTTTATGTAGATCTATGTTTTCACTCCAGTTGGGTAAATATACTGGGCCCAATTGCTGCACCATATGGTGACAGTAGGCTTAGCTTCCCAAGAGTCTGACAAGATGCCTTCTAAAGAGGTGGTACCAGTGGTACCAGTTATATTCCCATCAGCAGTGAATGAGACTTCCTATTGTCCCACATCCTCACCAGCAATTTTTTTTTTTTCAGTTTTTAGTATTCAGCCACTGTAATAGATGGGTAGGGTATCTCATTGGTATTTTAATTTGCTTTTCCTTAGTGTACAATGTGTATTGTTTTCCAGTAATTCCCCAATGTTGAGCATTATTCATGCTTCTGCCCATCTATATATATTACCTGATAAGGTATTTATTCATATTGCCCTATTTAATTCAGGGATTTTGTTTGTTTCTTTGTTTTTAAAAGATTTTATTTATTCATTCATAAGAAAGACAGTGAGAGAGGCAGAGACATAGGCAGAGGGAGAAGCAGGCTCCCTGTGGGGAGCCCGATGTGGGACTCGATCCTGGGACTCCAGGATCACGACCTGAGCCAAAGGCAGATTCTCAGCCACTGAGCCAACCAGGTGCCCCAGGGATTTTGTTTCTTACTGTGGAGTATTTTTACTAGTCTTTTGAATATTTTGCTTCCAAATCTTTATATATAACTATAAATGTATAACGTAGCATATAATATATATATATATATATATATTTATATTTTTTCCTACTTACGGGTTGTCTTTCCATTCTTTCAACATTGTTTTTCAGAGAGTGGATGTTTTAAATTTAATGAAGTCCACGTTGTCAATTTTTTCCTTTCACAGATCATACTTGCTAATGTATATGAAAACAAGTCATCAAGGAACTTGGAAATTTTCTCATGTTTCCCATTATATTTTTTAGTTTTGGATTTCATATTTAAAGAAGTTAGTGATTTTAAGTGAATTTATGCTAAGATGCAAAGTTTGTATGTCTGTTCATTTATTTCCTTATAATGATCCATTTATACTTTTATTATTTGTTGATGATTACTAATGACCAAAAGACTATCCTTTTTTTTTTTAATTAATATGTCTTTACTCCTTTGACCAAGGTCGAATTGTCCATATTTGCATTGGCTTGTTCATGGACTTTCCATTTTGTTCCATTTATCTATGTGTCTGTTTCAAAATATCATGCTCTCTTGATTAATGTAGCTTTGTAATAAACCTTGAAATTTGGAAGTGTGAGTTCACTGACTTGCTCTTCATCAACACTGTCTAGACTATTCAGTGTTTAAAACAAATTTGCCAGTATCTGCAAAATAGCTTGCTGAGATTTTTATTGAAATTGCACTGGATCTTTAAATCAATTTAAGGAGAATTGACATCTTAATAATATTGTGCCTTTGATCTAGAACAATGACTATATCTCAATTGATTTACTTTTATTATTTCCAAAAGCATTTCTTATATTTTTCTTTTTAAAAAATATTATTCAATTTATTAAAAAAAAAGAAAAAAATTATTTCACCCATTTTTCCTAACCCCTACTCCGCCTCCTGCAATTACCAATCCTTCCCTGTATTTATGTATTTTGTTTTGTTTTTTGAATTCCACATATAACAGGGACAATATGGTATTTGTCTTTTTCTGACTTGTTTCACTTAGCATAATGCCCTCAAGGTCTATCCATGTTAATGCAAATGGTAAGATTTTATTCATTTTTATGGCTGAGTAATAACCCATTATGTGTGTGTAGGTGTGTGTGTGTGTGTGTGTGTGTACACACTTGTTTCCATATCTTGGCTATTGTAAATGATGTTGCAATGAGCATGGTGATACATACATTTTTTTGAATTAGTGTCCCCCCCCCCCCCTTTGGATAAATACCCAGAAGTGGAATTGCTGGATCCTATGGTAGTTCTATTTTTAATTTTTTGAGGAACTTCCATACTGTTTTCCTTAGTGGCTGCCACAATTTACATTCTCACCAACAGTGTGCAAGATTACCTTTTTCTCCATATCCTCTGCAACACTTCTTATTTCTTGTCTTTTGGTAATAACCATTCTAACAGATGTGAGTTAATATCTCATGGTGGTTTTTACTTGCATTTCCCTGATGATTAGTAATATTAAACATTTTTTCATGTGGTTGTCAGCCATTTATATGTCTTCTTTGGAAAAATGTCTATTCAGATCTTCTGCCCATTGTTTAATCAGGATGTTTCTTTACTATTGGGGTGTACAAGTTCATTGTCTCCTTTGGATATTTTTCTTGCATCAGTAGATTGCATTTTCATTTTGTTAATGGTTTCCTTTGTGGCTCAGAAGCTTTTTAGTTTGATGTAGTTTTGCTTTTGTTGCTTTTGCTTTTGGTGTCACATTCAAAAAATCATCACCAAGACCTATATCAAGGATATTACTGATGATGTTCCTTTCTAGGAGTTTTATGGTTTCAGATCTTATGTTCAAGTCTTTAATCAATTTTGAATTAATTTTTGTGCATGGTGTAAGATGATGGTCCATATTCCTTCTTTTGCATGTGGCTCTCCAATTTTCCAATTGAAGAGACTGTCCTTTTCATTGTATATTCTTAGTTCCTTTGTCATAAATTAATTAATCATATATGTAATGGCTTATTTCTGGGCTGTCTATTCTGTTCCATTTACCTATGTGTCTGTTTTTATGCCAATATCATATTCTTTTATTTACTACAACTTTGAAATGTAATTTGAAATCAGGGCGCATGATACTTCTAGCTTTGTTCTTCTTTCCCAGGATTGCTTCAACTATTCAGGATCTATTGTGGGTCTATGCAAAGTGTAAGATTGTTTATTATATTTCTGTGAAAAATACCATTAGAGTTTTAATAGAGATTGCATTGAATCCATAAGTTGCTTTTGGTAATACGGACATTTTCACATTTCACAGTATTAACTCTTCTAATCCACAAACATGGAATGTCTTTCCATTTATTTGTGTCTTCTTCAATTTCTTTCATTAATGTCTTATAGTTTTCAATATACAGGTCGTTCACTTTCTGGGTTAAATTTATTCCTAGATATTTTACTCTTTGGGATGCTATTATAGACAGAATTGTTTTCTTAATTTATCTTTCTGATAGTTTGTTATTAGTATATAGAAACATAACATATTTTTGTATTGATTTTGTATCCTGCAACTTTACTGAACTCATATATTAGTTTTAACAGTTTTTTTTTTTTGTGAGTCTTTTGGATTTTCGATATATACTATCATGTCATCTGCTAATAGTATCAATTTTGCTTCTTTCTTTCCAATTTGGATTCTTTCCTTTTCTTTTCTTTTTTTTCTTTCTTTTCTTTTTTTTTCTTTCTGTTTTGCTTAATTGCTCTGGCTAGGACTTCTGATACTATTTTGACCAGGTGACATCCTTGTCTTATTTCTGATCCTAAAGGAAAGGCTTTCAGCTTTTCAGCATGGAGTATGGTATTAGCTGTGACATTGCTATATATGACCTTTAATGTGTTAAAGTATGTTTCTATACTCACTTTGTTGAGAGTTTTGTCATAAATGGATATTGAATTTTGTTAAATGCTTTTTTCTGCATCTATTGAGATGATCACATGATTTTTTATTCTTCATTTTGTTAATGTAGTGTATCGCTGACTGATTTGCGGATGTTGAACCACCCTCACGTCCCTAGAATGAATCCTATTTGATCATAGTATAGGATACTTTTAATGTTTTGTGAATTCAGTTTGCTAACATTTTGTTGAGAATTTTTACATTTATGTTCATCAGAGATATTGGCCTGTAATTTTTTTGTGGCACCCTTGTTTTATTTTGGCATTTTGGCATTTTGTTTTGGCATTAAGATAATGTTGGTCTGGGCAGCCCAGGTGGCTTAGTGGTTTGGCGCCTCCTTCAGCCCAGGGCATAATCCTGGAGAACTGAGATGGAGTCCCACGTCTGGCTCCCTGCATGGAGCCAGCTTCTCCCTCTGCCTGGGTCTCTGCCTCTCTCTGTTTCTCTCATGAATAAATAAATAAAATCTTTAAAAAAAAGAGATAATATTGGCCTGGCAAAATGTGTTTTCAAGATTTCCCCTCTCTTCTACTTTTGGAAGAGTTTGAGAAGGATTGGTTATTAATTTTTCTTCTGATATTTGGTAGGATTCACAAGTAGAGCTGTCTGGCCCTAGACTTTGGTTTGTTGGAAGTTTTTTGATTACTGGTTCAATGTCATTGCTAACAATTGCCTATTCAGACTTTATTTCATCATAATCCTGTCTTGGTAGGTTGTATGTTTTTAGGAATGTATCCATTCTAGTTTGTCCAATTTGTAGGCATATAATTATTATTAGTAGTAGTCTTTTATGAGCCTTTGTATTAACCTGCTGTATTACAGAGATCCTTTGTTTCTATAATAAGAGAAAAAGAAGAGTGTTACATAATGATAAAGGGGCCAAACAAAACAATATAATATTTGTCAATATTTATGCACTCAACCTAGAAGCATCTATTTTTTAAGATATTTTATTTATTTGTTTGTTTATTTGAGAGAGAGCACCCAAGAGAGAGCACAAATGGGAGAGGGAGAAGGCGACTCCAGGCTGAGCAGGGAGTCCAGTATGGGGCTAGATCCCAAGACTCTGGGATCATGACCTAAGGAGAAGACAGACACTTAACCAACTGATCCACCAAAGCACCCCAACTTAAAAGCATCTAAATATGTGAGGAAAATAGTAGCAGACCTAATGGTGGAAATAGTAGAGCAATGAACAATGAACATTGACTCAATATTTCAGTGTGGAAGTTTCAATCTTCTTAATGGTTTTAAAATTCTCTTAAATTTAATAGCCAATTTTTTTCTTGCCCAACAATATAAGACTATAATATTCATCTGTACTGTACCTGGGATGATTGCTGAGAATAATAAGTTGGAAATTTCCCAGTATGAATGGTCTAAAGTGGTTTCACATCTTCTCCAGTGAAAATTCTCTTTAGAATTTCTCTAAGACTATATATATATATATATATATATAATTTATATATAAAGTTTATATATATAAATGTGTGTGTGTGTGTGTGTGTGTGTATGTAAGGTTCCAAAAGTCTTATATAGAATAGATTTTTAGGACTCAGAATATATTAGTAGTTAGGTTTTTAGTCAACTCTTAGTTAAGACAAACCCATAATTCCTGTGGTAAGGTAATCATACTGTGAACTAATCATTGAAACTAACCACACATTTCAGTGTGTTTCTTTCCCTTTCTTTGTGCTTACCTCTCCCCATCTAGGCCTTAGTGGATGCCTTCCAGAGGCCTCTGGGCTCCCAGTTCAAAATCAGCATTTAAAAAGAGATTCTGTGCTGGAGTGGTATTTGGGATGTTGCAAATCCAGTTATAGAGATGAATCAGGCCCACCGATCTTCCTTCTTCAGGCTAATAGTTTTCCTTATAGGGATAGCTCAAGGGAGCCATGGTGGCTGTTTCCCCAGGGGCTGTAAGTCTAATTCCAGACCCCATGGAGCACTATTGGTCCTGGAGACTCAGAGGCACTGACATTCATTTGATACATAAATAGTTTTTCACTGTACTTTTATGACTTTTATTTTAAAAATTGTTCTTTCCTTGTTCTGTATATGGAACAGAAAAGATGCATCAAGATGTTCTTCAGTTTTTTTTTTAATATTTTATTTATTTATTCATGAGAGACAGAGAGAGAGAGGCAGAGACACAGGCAGAGGAAGAAGCAGGCTCCAGGCAGGGAGCCTGACAGGGAACTCCATCCCGGGACCCCAGGATCAGGCCCCGGGCTGAAGGCGGGCGGCGCTAAACCACTGAGACACTAGGGCTGCCCTGTTCTTCAGTTTCTATGGAAAGGTGAATTCATCCCCTCTTTCATCTTAAGTACCAGGACACATCTGTCTTCAAGAGCACATATCAGTACTGAGGAGGCCATGACTGAGTTTAAATCTTGGATCTGGCACTTAATCTAGAATTATTTTACCCTCACTACTTCTTTTCCCCAATCAGTAACACCTGTACACTCAGGTTATTTTGAATTGCTAATGAAATGAAATATTAGGAAGTGCCCTAAATGGTATTTGGTTTATAATTAGTCCCCTTTATCTCCCCATCCTAGTTTCCATTACTTCCTGGCCCTCCTAACCCTGAGATGTTGGACAATGGGAAGTAGTTATTCCTCACATGCAAGCTTTTTGGGACATGGTTCTGAGGCTGGCCACAATAGTGAAACATTGCGAGACGTATGATTAGTTTCTGCGTTCTAATTAGTTTATTACCTTTCACTAAGACATTATGGTTGGTACTAGGCAACTCAGTAGGGAATTATGGGTATTTGATTCCAGCAGATATTAGTGTGGGGAATACAAAGCAATGAAGCCAATGGGAAGCTAGGTCTGTCCTACCAACCCTCCTTCCCAAGACAACAGCTTCCTATCAAGTGTAGCTACAGAGAGGAGAGGGCAGTAGTTTCCCCATGGCTTGGTGAGCCGGTGAAGGTGTAACCAGGTAGTGGATTGTAAATTCCTCAGTTCTTGTCTTCCCCAAAGGAAGAATTCAGTCAAGAGACTCGATAGAAAGTAAAACAGCAGAGGTTTTATTTAGCAAAGAGGAAATAAACCAGAGACACAGGTGTGGGCTAACATAAGGGCCGGGTAGCAGCCCACTGAATTCTGCATTGTTCTTTTTCTTCTTATTATTTTTTAAACGGAGGTCTATTTCATCTCTTCCATCCCATCTTGTCGTTCTCATATAACCATATAACCCAGGTTCTGCCCTGGTTTCCTCCCCTCTAACCTTTTGCACATGTTCATGTCCTCCATCTTCGCATGAGTGCCTAAATGAAAACCACGGAGCTGGAGTCAAACTGCAATGCAAATGGTATTACGATAATAGTAGAACAGCCTTGGGGCTACCAGTGGACAAGGTTTTCCTTAAATGCATATACCCCAAAGTTGGGAGAGTCCTTACTGCAGTATGTTTTCACATCAGACTGTAATAAAGCACAAAAGAGACTGGTCTAAGGGAGATAAAGTGCCTTTTGGGTGGAGCCTGGTGTGGGCCTTGGCAATTTTCGCGTCTGTCGTCCTCCAGCTCGTGTCCATCTAACTGCTTACTCTAGCCCGGTTCCAGCCAGGATTCATGTAGTGTGCAGTTAGACTGATGTTAAGACCAAAGGAGATTCAAGAATGTATGGGACAGAACAGTCTCCATCTGCAGCTAAAGCCTTTTTACTATTTCTGTTTTCTAATGAAACTTTCACTCAGTGAATCATGAGCTTCCTGTTTTCTGCTTTCCAGCTTTGGTCTCCTTTACAGTTAAGATGAACTATGTGACCTAATTCTAACCAGTTCTACCTAAGAGCAGGGGAAGATTATTTCCTGTGGTCATTCAAGTGGCTCCTCCTAAATATGGGGGTTGAGCAAAGCTAAATCAATATTTTATAAGTAGAATGTATAGAGCGAGGAGCCTGAAAATTTAGGTTTCAAAATCAGACTTTATTGCTTTCTTGTAGAATCTTGGGCAAGTGTCTTCACCTCTCCAATCCCATAACACCCTATACTTCCTCCACTGGAACACTTAGCCCACTGCATTCTAGCTGTATGGCTACTTCATTTGATGTCTTTGTGAGACTGAAAATGCCTTGAGAAAAGATGCTGTGTCTACAGCAAGAAGCACAACACTGGAACATGATCAGGCATGGAAGAAATAATTCGAACAAACAAATTAGAGGAGATCAATGCCTGTGCCTTTTATATTATTATTACTTTAAGATTTTGTTTATTTACTCATGAGAGACACAGAAAGAGAGGCAGAGACATAGGCAGAAGGAGAAGCAGGCTCCCTGTGGGAAGACTGATGTGGGACTCGATCCCAGGACTCCGGGATCACCCCCTGAGCTGAAGGTAGATGCTCAACTGCTGAGCCACCCAGGCATCCCAGCCTTTTATATTATTTTTATTTCTGGTAAAGTAACTGACAGTTGTGGTATGCTATTGGATGGCAATCTGGACTGCTCTTCATTAATGAGGATAGCATGAAGGTAACATAGAGGAATCTGACACATACTAAGACTTCATTGAGATGGGAGGGAAAAGATGATAGCAACATGCTTCACATTATATAATCAGAAGTGGGAGGATCTAGGGAATTTATTGTGGGTTTACAGAGATTCATCACCCTCTGGAGAACCTCTTCTTTTTATTTATGGACACTTCAGAAACCTTTCCTTTGCAAAGGATTAATTCTCATAATTTAATCCAGGGCAAAATTCTCTTTGTTTTAAAATTGAAACTACACTTTAAATACTGAAACCATTTCATATATAGAGAGGCATGACTTCATCCTAGCCAAGCACAGCTACAATCCATGATATTTCTGGAAACTTGACATATCCAGCAAGGTGCTTCCTCCTCACTGGTTATTATATGCAATCTCTGTCTCATAGCACATGAAGCTAAAATCTTTTCATATTTTATAGTAGATTCCAGCTTGGAGTCCGATACAATATATTGTACAAACCACCAAGAAGAATAGGTGTAATTTAACTTTGCAAACTAAAATTCGGATACAACTGGGTGTCCTTATACAAATGTGTAGGAGGGAATATCAAATCATATTTTCAGGTTCCTCATCATGGTCTTAAGAACACATTTCTTAGAATGGATCAAGAGCAAATGCCATGAGAGATAAAGGGGAAAGTTGACATTTCTAATAGAGTTGGAATTATTTTCCTGTGAACCAATAGGGAAGTGGGGAGATGACCAAGAAGAATTGAGAGAAGGACCGAGGAGGCCCTGTCTGCAAAGCTGACAGCTCCCTTGCCTGCATGTTACAATTTGAATTATTTCATTTCCTTATTAGTATTATTATTATTTTTTATTTTTAGCAGGCTTTGTTCAGTGCCCTAAAACCTTATAATGACTCTCTATTCTTTTTCAACAAAAGGCACATTTCCTCACCTGGTTCTATTCTTCCCTCCCTCCTGGAGAAATTAATGGAGCAAACAACACTTTTATCAAACAATATGCCAATTTTCAAAAGCACATACCATCCACCAAACCTTATGAATAACAAAGACTTCTGTTGAATAGTTTGCACTGTCATTCTCTTGCCTCCATGCTGCACAGAACACTCTGATGGAGGCCCTGACAACTGGATGCTGATGATCACTAGAGAATGTTATTCAGTGTATGCAAATTCGCTTTCCAGTATTCTTAGTAAAGCCCGTTGGGAAGGCAGTGCTGTGACAAAGCATATTTGAAAGAGGAGGGTCAACCATGGATATTATGGTGCACATATGGCCACACAAGTCTTGAATACATAATGCTTATCCTGAAAAATAAGTTGGCAGCTATATAAAACCTGTCATTAATATTTGATGCAGGGAAGTTCTGCTATCTAATCTGGAATGAGTGGGAAGTGATTCTGGGCATATTTTTGTTTTGTTTTTTCTTTTTGCTGGCTATTGTCCTGTTGGTAACCACTGCAGCACTGACATTCAGGAGATGGAGCGGTGGAGAGTCAGCAGTAGCAGCCAGGGAAAGCTTGGTCCATTCTTCACTGACTGTACAGCAAACACTATTAAAGGCAGGGGAAGCCATTTGTTCATGAATATACATTTGATACATATAAATGCTTTGTGCCATGAATATTTATCTCTTTCATGGATTGCAGCTGTTGTGTATTGAAAACTATTAACAGGTTGGAAACCATCCTTTAGAAACCTATGCCTGTCATTTGTGTGCAAAACTATCCCTGGAAAGTTCTTTTTTTTTTTTTTCCCCCTCTCCCTCTTTTGTGGAAAAGATAGAATGCTCCAGGGGGTTTTTATAATGAGGTTAGTCTCTTAGTAGATAGAGAAGAGAATTTGGTAAAATAGAAGATGTCTTTCTTGTGGCATAACTATATATTTTTATTTACCTAAAGTATTTTTTTTGTTTTTACTTAAATTATCTAAGGGATTTTACAGCTAAGGCAGTGTTCTGTCTACCAATTGGTATTCATTCAGATTTTGAGGAAAATTCCATTGTTAACAAAGGTGAAAATATCAAATACTAAATACTATACAATTGTGGGGATGAGGAATGTTATCTGATTTCTATCACTAAAGAAGGCATTCTCAGGCCTGTAGATATTCTAGTTCCATAGAATTGAATGGATAGTTTTACAGACTTCAATCTTATGCTCTCTCTCTCCTGTTTTCTCCAATCTGACCATTCTTGACTCTTCTTTGTTGTTCAAATAAGCCATTCTCTCTCCAGCCTCATGGCATTTGTTAATTCCATTTCCGCCGTCTGAAATAATTTTCTCGGGATCCCTGGGTGGCGCAGCGGTTTGGCGCCTGCCTTTGGCCCAGGGCGCGATCCTGGAGACCTGGGATCGAATCCCACGTCGGGCTCCCGGTGCATGGAGCCTGCTTCTCCCTCTGCCTGTGTCTCTGCGCCTCTCTCTCTCTGTGACTATCATAAATAAATAAAAATTAAAAAAAAAAAAGTTTGAAATAATTTTCTCTCCAATAATTCTTACTTCTCCTCCATGTTTTCTTCTTAACCTCTTGCTCTTTCAGAATCAGCTCAAACCTCTGTGTCTTGTGAGGTCTTCTATGACCTACCCCATAATTAGACACCACTCCCCTCCTTTGAACAGTTCTTAAATAGACCTTTAAACAAAACGGTATGCCACTTAAATGAGTAGACAAATATATCACATATTAGGTATGAAGCTTTTTAAGTTATCCAGTACACTACCCAGGTAACATTGTGTTGCATCCCAGGAATGAGGTCTGTGTCAATATTTAATTTTGTTTAAAATGTGTAGAGTGTTAACATAACTGCTTGGGAATATTCTTTTGTTAACTGGTGGTTCAGATCTCTACCTGTTCTGGACTTACTTTCCACTCTGCAGGCTAAAGATAAAACCCTTTTGGAAAACTCATTTGTACTAGGTTAACTAATTCCCTTACTACTTGGGGGCTGAACGATTAAATCAGGTCTAGGCTTATATTTTTCCTTAGCTGTTTCTGTTTAGCCTTGAAATGTCTTCACTCAGTTCCTCAGTCAAGGTTACTGCTCTTGTTTGGGTTTTATCCAAGATTGCTGTACTCTTTCTAACCACAGAGTTCACATTCAAATTGGGAATTTTAAATGAATTTGAGGGAAATTCTTAATGCCAGCCCATCAGTTTTAATCAGTAAAATCAAAGGTATTATCCACTTATATTAAATATATTAAGAGCTGCTAACAAGATTTGTTAGACATTTGTATCTTTTTTTTGTATCTATCTCTATAGATAGATATCTAAAGAAATATGAACATAGTTGTATCATATATATCTTTGTCTAGACTACAGATATTTATGTACATTTGCATGTTGTTTACATCTATCTATATTATCAATATCATCATCATCTGTCTTCATCCATTTACTATACTATACCAAAAATACCATACTGGGTGGCTTATATACAACATTTATTTCTCATGGTTTCAGAGGCTGGAAATCTAAGATAATGATGCCAGCCAAGTCAGTGTCTGATGAGGATTTGATTTTTGGTTCATAGACAGCCACTTCTTGCTGTGTTCTCACAGGGATCTCTGTGGGCTCTTTTTTTTTTTAAGATTTTATTTGTTTATTCATGAGAGACACAGAAAGAGAGGCAGAGACAGGCAGAGAGAGAAACAGGCTCCCTGCAGGGAGCCTGATGTGGGACTCGATCCCAGGACCCTGGGATCATGACTTGATCCGAAGGCAGACACTCAACTACTGAGCCCCTCCAGGTGCCCCTCTCTGTTTTTTTTTTTTTTTTAAAGGGCCCCAATCCCATTCGTGTGGGTGGAACCTTCATGACCTAATCACTTCCCAAAGGCTCTACCTCCTAATATTGTCATCTTGGGGATAAGGTTGAATTTACCACGTATGAATCTAGTGTGTGGCGGGGGAACAAACATTGAATCTATAACATCATCTTTTTCTCTCTATTCAGTTTGTGTATAAATGAATCTCTTTATTTGAGATTTGAATGACTTACTTATGGCTATTGATATTAAGAAGAAATGAGGAAAGTCTAGGCAGCTCTTTACTTAGGGACCAATTATTAATTCCTTTTGTTTTTCTAGTCTTTTCGTTTTCGTGTCTATATTTTAGCTATTTCACTATTCGTTAAAATGTCTTTTGGGGGAAAGAAGATGAACTGTTAGCATCTAGTGCAATGTGTAGTGCTCTAGGGATACTCATTAAGTGTCTGTTGACAATGCTGCTGATGATGGTAAAATTCAAATCAGTTAATTGGTTCTGCACCTGTTAGTAATATCAATGGAACTTTGCATTGGGTATAGATTAAAACAACTGGAGAACTTTCTGTGAAGAGAGCCACTCCTCTTATGCATAGAAATACGCAAGTACATGGGTTTCTATCTCTCAAATTCTCTCAGCTTGAGATGGAATAATTGAGCAAGGCTAGACTGAGGTGCAGGCAGGGTAGACAAATGTATTTGTGGTGACTGTTGGGTTATAAGTAGGCATTATCTACTCAGACTTTTCCTGTACCCACAAAGGCTAAACCTACAGTTTATCCTTTGGCTTAAGACATGCCTTCTATTCTTCCCTGTTTGAGTATGCATAGGAAACTGAAGAAACATGGAGAAGAATCTCTAATGTAGAGAAAGGAACATTCCAGCTATTTTTTTTAATTTTATGATTGTTTCATGTTTTTTTTTTTAATTCAAGTAGAACTAACATACAGTATTATATTTGTTTCAGATGTACAATATAGTGATTCAACATTTCTGTCCATTACTCAGTGCTCATCATCATAAGTGTACTCTTAATCTCCATCATCTTGTTTCACCTATCCCCTACCTAGCTCCCGTCTGATTACATCAGTTTGTTCTCCATTTTTGAGTCAGATTTTTTGTCTCTTTTTTGTTGTTGTTGTTCATTTGTTTTGTTTCTTAAATTCAGCAAATGAGTAAAATAATATGGTATTTGTCTTTCTCTGACTGGTTTATTTCATGTAGCATTATACCCTCTGGATCCATTTATGTTGTTGCAAATGGGAATATTTTATTCCTTTGTATAGCTGAGTAATATTCTATTGTATGTTTCAGCTAATTTTTGAAGTATGTGTAGAATGGACTGAGGTACTTGGGGAAAACTGAGTAGGGATATTTTCTTCCTCTTGTCTTAGCCAAGATAGGCCAAGTTCAAAATCTTGAAAAAGTGGCATGAAATTATAAAGTGCCTAAAAAGAATCAAAGAAAGAAAAAACTGAGGGACAAGCTTTGTCTACCTTACAGTTTCCTCTGGGGCCACTCCATGTATTCAGGGAAGCACTCTTTATTTTCATATTTCAGAGCTTTTATCATTTTTTTTCTCAAAGATTTCTAAAATTTTTTCCTGCAATTAGTTGCAGTAACACTGTTTTGATATTTATTTGATGTTGATGGCAAATACAAGCATAAGTAGAAATGTAATCCTCAGGGTACATGCATTTCCCTTTTATATATTTTCCATTACATTATTGAATAAATCCAATATGGTCTGGGAATACAGGAAAACCTACCAGTCTGTTTGCAAAATACTACTACTAATAATAATGCCCGTTTTGTTTAAAAGTTAAGTCTCATGAGGTTCAAACCAATTTTTCAAATCTGAGATCATTTTCATAAAAATATATATGGGTGTGTTCTGAGATATTAAGAGGAAATGCACTTAAGAAAATGTTGTTTATTTTACATCACATCATCAGACTACATGTTAAAATATGTCCTATTTGTTTCAAATGTCTTTACTGCATGAAATAAGCCTGTTCCTGGTGAACATATGTCTCTCTGCCCTATCTACTTCCACTTTTCTCTTAGAATTTTGTGTTCTAAAAACTTAAAGAAACCTATGGTTTTTAATATCTGCAAAATTTTTAGAATACTAACTGCATCTCAAATTCTTACATTTCCTTTGCCTGAATATAAAGAGAACACACAGACACACACAAACACAAACACACACCATAAACAAAAATTCCACAAGTTTCCATGGAAGGAAATAGATAGAGGGAGAAGAGAGCTAGAGGGTTTATGTTGGAATTTTAGCAGTTAATACATAACATTCCTCTCTTCCTTGCCTGAATTTGGAACTATCTAAGAAATAGGAGTCAGGATGGTCATCAAAATATCAGCTTTTTTTTGGACAAAGGCCCATGAGAAAATATCGCTTACATATGTGTCAAGTGGATTTACTAATTCTATAGCCTAGAGTGGGACAGATTCATCATTGTGTTCACCAGGCAGAGGTAGACAAACCAATGTTACTGATATGGAAATAGTGACAGATAGGTATGTGCTCCTGTAAATTTTATAGCAATAAGAAACTCAGATAGCCTCTTCCTTGAGGAAAATTTGGCTTCCAAAGAGAATCAGAGGAGGGAGCTGAGAAGATCATGCCCACTTCCTTCTTCCAATTTACCGATTATATAAAGAGGAGAAAGGAGGGCATGGATAAGATAGGACTTTGTCTAGAAGTGCTTCATCCATAGGGGAAATGTTAAGCCATTCTTAACTGTCTGAATTTAATTAGGCCACTTTGAGTTTCTTTAGGCCTTTGACAAATTTCATGACCACTCTGAACTATACTTGGTTTGCTTTTGCCTTTCACCACAATCCTTAGGATTGTCCTGAGGGCCTGGCTTTTGGGAAAGAGTACATTTTGTTCCAAATTTGTTTTTGCTAAGCCAGAATGGAGCCAGATCTGGGTGCTTTCAAATAGAGCCTCTATATTAGTCACAAAAATTAGAGGCAACAAAACTTATCAGATCATCTGTTCCTTCCCCATGCCAAGCCCAGGGAATATGGGCTGCTTATTCTCTTGAATTAACACTGTTTATCAGAAGGGCAACTAAAATCAGGCTTCCTCTGAAATAGATACAGAATGGATTATTATGTGCCAGCATACACACTCTCAGGAATACCTCCAGGGCAAATGGAGAGGAATGTACTCGGACAAAAAGTAATCTGTACTGAGATTTTTTTCCCTTTGAGATTATTTAACTTCTTAATGAATTTCCTACCTAGCACTCAAATCTCCCCCAATTTCTTTATTTTTTAAATATTTTACTTATTTATTCATGAGAGACACACACACACAGAGGCAGAAACACACACACACACACACACACACAGAGAGAGAGAATGGCAGAGACACAGGCAGAGGGAGAAGTAGGCTCCATGCAGGGAGCCCGACGTGGGACTCGATCTCGGAACTCCAGGACCACGCCCTGGGCAGGCACCAAACCACTGAGCCATCAAGGGATCCCCTCTCCCCAATTTCTTAATGTTTATATTTATTTTGCTGAAATTATTCTCATCAGAATTATTATTTTCCATGTAAAATTTTCAATGAAAATGAAATCTTTCTCATCAAGTTTTTTTATTTTTATTAACAATTATAGCTACTAGATTGGAAGTTTTGTTTTATGGACAATATACCTACCAAGTCCATTTATTCTAAATCAAAGTTTGCATATAGCAATTTTATTGAAAAATTTTGCTTCTATCAGTTTTTAGTCCATAACAAACTTGACTATGGGCAATTTTTGTCTTATTTTGTATAGTTATTTTTACCATTAATATTTATTATCAATTGAATAGAAGAAAACAGGTCATATCTATTTCTTAGCCAGTTAATGAGAACACAGTAAGCAACTCACTTCTGCTGTTCCAGGAGAGGTGTAATATGGGGGATTGGACTATTATATTGCCAACCCAGTTCTTTTGAACATTTCTTCATCACTTGAGTATTGAATTTTTAAATACCCTTTTTGCTGGTGGAGCAGAGGCATACATCTTGTTTTGCTCCATATTTATCAGTATTTGGGAGAAAGAAATAGGCATGGTAAAAGAAAAAAAACCCCACAGAACTCTGTTCTTCTTTTCTCCTTGTGTTTTTCCTACTTCCCTCTCTTTTCTCTAAGCTTTTCAGCCTTATCAAAGTTTCTATGACATATCCTTTTATTTTTCTGTCACTATTCTATCTTCATTGTCTTCTGCCCCAGTACTCTTTCTGCCTGCTGCTGGCTTTCTCCTCTTTTCCCTGCTTCTTCTACATCTCACTCACTGTCTTGAACACTCTCCTCTGAAGCATGTAGGTGTTCTCTTTCTCTACTATTGTCATACCACCATCTCTGACAGGAGGTGCTTATTGGAGTGCTCAATGTCATGAGGCTCAGAGAAGAAACTCTCACCCCTACTACTCAGCATCCCACTCAGATCAAGTAACCATAACTGAAAGAGGCGTAAAACTGTGGAGATCTTTGTTATTGTTGTTGTTTGGCTAACGAAGCAGAACTGAAAATGCCCCACTTATCTGGGTTTGATTTTATGGGTCAGAAGGATGAATTTTATGATCTCAGGAGAATCTTGCCAGATCAAGGAATTTGGAATCATCAATTTACATTTACTGGACACTCCCTGGGTGTCTGGAACTGTATTAGATGATTTCAGTCCATACATTTTACATTTTCACAAGCAATATATGAAGGTTGCATTTTCTTCCCATCTTCATCAACACTTGTTATTGTCATTTTTAGCCATTCTAATGGGTGTAAAGTGGTATCTCATAGTTTTCATTTATATTTTTCTAGTGACTAATGAAATAGAACATCTTTTCGTGAGAATGTTGGCCATTATATATCTTATTTGGAGGAATGTCTATTAAAATCCACTGTCCATTTTTAAATTGGGTTATGTCTCATTCAGTTAAGGCTGCTATAGCAAAAATACCATAGACTGGGTGGCTTATACACAACAGAAATTTATTTCTCACAGCTTTGGAGTCAAAGACCAAGGTGCTGGTAGGTTCTGTGTCTAGTGAGGACCTTCTCCTGGTTCACAGAAAGCTGTCTTTTTGCTATACATCCCATGGTGGAATGAGTGAGGAGCTTTCTGGAGTCTTTTTATAAGAGCACTAATCCCATTCATTAAGGCTCTATCCTCATGATCCAATCACCTCCAAGATCCCCATCTCCAAATACCATCACATTGGACAGTAGGATTTAACATATGAATTGGAGGAGGATAGATAAACATTCAGTCTATAGCATTCTGCCTTTAGTCTCCCCCAAATTCATGGTCTTATCATGTGAAAAATACATCCATTACATCCCAACAACCACAAAAATCTTAACTCATTCAGCATCAACTTTAAGTTCAAGGTCCAATATAAATATCATCTAAGTCAGGTTTGGATGAGCCTCAAGGTATAATTCATCCTGGGGCAAATATTTCTCCAGCTGTGAACCTATGATAGGAGGTGCAGCCTTGGTGATATCTGAATTGGCTTTAGGGTCATTCTTCCATTGTGCAATTACACGTTCCTTTCCATCAGAAACTCATCAAAATGACCTTTACTGTCCAGTTTTGGGAAGGTTTCCCATTTGAAAATGGGAAGTTCTAATCCTCCAACTTTATCCCTCCAGATTGTTTGGCTATTTCTGACTCCTTAAAATTCTATATGAATTTTAGAATCACTTTGTCAATTACTGCAAGAAAATCCGCTGAAATCTGATAAAGATTGCATTGAATTTGTAGACCAGCTTGCAGAGTATTACATCTTAGTAGTGTTGTCTTATCCATAAATGTTGGATGTTGTTTTATTTATTTAAATGTTTCATTTCTTTCAGTAATGGTTTATAGTTTTCAGTGTACAAGTATAGCAGTTTAAAATTTTATTCCTAGGCATATTATATATTTTGCTATTATTATAAGTGGATTGTTTTCTTAATTTTCATATTATTCATGTGTTGTATTTAGAAATACAATTGATATTTGTATTTAAGTTTGTATTCAGGCATAATATTGAACTTAGTTATTAGTTCTAATAGTTTGTTAATGGATTACTTTGGATTTTCTATTACAGGACTATGTCACCCTCAGGTGGGAATAGTTTTATTTCTTCCTTTCCAATCTGTAGGCTTTTGAGTTACTTTTTTTGTCTAATTACTCTGGTCATAAATTCTAGTACAACATTGAGTGAAAATGGCAAGAATGGACATTCTTGTCTTGTTTCTTAGTGGTTTCCCAATAAGTATATTAGCTGGGAGTTTTTCATAGATGCCTTTTATGGGGTTAAATAAGTTGTTTTTAGTCTTAAGTTTTTATTATTTTGGCAAAAATAGGTGTTAGATTTTGTCAAATTTTTTTTCTTCCTTATTGAGACAATTGCGATTTTTGTCCTTTATTTATTTATAAGGATGGCGGTGGAGGTTATGCCACACGCAGCCTTCCTTTTTTTATTTTATTTATTCACAAGAGACACAAACGGAGAGAGAGAGTGGCAGAGACACAGGCAGAGGGAGAAGCAGGCTCCATGCAAGGAGCCGGACGTGGGACTCGATCCGGGGTCTCCATCACACCCTGGGCTGCAGGTGGCGCTAAACCGCTGCACCACCGGGGCTGCCCAGATTTTTGTCCTTTATTCTGTTAGCTTGGTGTATTACATTGCCTGATTTTCAGATGTTAAACCAGTCTTACATTTCTGTAATGAATTCCTTTTAGTTATGGAATATAATCCTTTGTATATGTTGCTTGGTTTGGTTTGCTAATATTTTATTGAGGTTTTAAAAAAATATTTACTTATTTGGGAGGGGGTATGAACGGGGGTGGGGAAATGGGAGAGGGAAAAAAAAGCAGACTCCCTACTGAGCCCATATGGGGCTTAATCTTACAACCCTGAGATCATGCCCTGAGCTGAAATCAAGAGTTGGATGCTTAACCCACTGAGCCACCCAGACATCCCTATTGAGGGTTTTGGCATTCATAGAGATTCTGGGCTATGGTTTTCTGTAATGCCTTTATCAGGTCTAGATATAAGTGTAATACTGATAGAATGAGTTGAGGTCACCAGTGTGGCTCAGTCTGTTAAGCAGCTCTTTATTTCAGCTCATGGCATGATCTCAGAGTCTTGGAATCCAGCCCTGTGTGGGACTCTTTGCTCAGCTTGGAATCTGCTTAGGATTCTGTCTCCCTCTGCTCCCCTCTCTGCTCTCACATGCATGCTCTCTCATTTTCTAAGATAAGTAAATAAATCTTGAGAAAAAAATTTTAAAAAGAAAGAGTTGTGATATTTTCCTTCTTTTTTTCTTTTTCCTTTTTTTCTGGAAGAGTTTCTGGTATTAATTCTTAAATATTTGATTTAATTTACCCATGAAGCCATCTAGACCTGAACTTTTATTTGTGAGAAATTATTTGATTACTAACTTAATTTCTTTATTTGTTATGTGTCTATTTATATTCTCTGTGTCTTCTTAAGTTGGTTTTACTAGCTTGGATATTTCTGAGGTTTTGTCCATTTTTTTTAGAAAATCTAATTTACCTTATAATCCTACTTATTTCTGTAAGATTGGTAGTAATGTCCCTCTTTTATTCCTCATCTAGTAGTAATGACAGAAATCAATGGTTAGTAGTTAGTTATATTAATAAGTAAAAAGGAAAGGAAAAGCGTATTATGAGAGATTATACTTAGACCTTATATAGTGAAGAGAGTCAAGAAAAAACTTTTCAGAGGTAGTGACATTTCAATTGTGCTTTAGAGGAGGAGTAGAGTTAATAATGCAAAATATGAACAGAGGGTTGGAGGGCATAGTAGAGAAATAGGAGAGGTAAGAAGAGCTTCCCAGATAGAATGAATGGCCCCTATGTAAACATCCTAAGGTGGTTAAAGAGCTTGTCATGCTTTAGAAATGGAGGAAAGACCTATATGACTATTGTATAACAAATGAGGGAGAAAATAAAACACAATGAGACTAGAGAGGAAGGTACAGAATATTAAATAGGCCATATGAAAGATGTTGGATTTTTGTCTCCAGTGGAGTGGGAAGTTGTCATTGAGTTTTAAGCAGGGAAATGACAGAACCTGATTGTGGTTTATAAAAATCATCCTGACTGCATTCTAAAATAGTGAATTTGGATAGTCAGAAAGTGGAGGGGCTTTATTATTCAGTATTCTAAACAGGGCAAGATGGTGGCTTAGAGGCCAAGGTTACTGTAGTATCATAGAGAAGTGGATATATTTAAGATACATTTGCGTATAGAATAAACATAAACTGGCAGATAAAATGTTTTTAAGAGTGACATACTGGCTTTTGGATCATGAAACAAAGAGAATAGAGAAGCATATTAGATATAATAGAAGGAATAAAGTTATGTTTGACATTGAGGTTGGATACATAGGTCTAGACATAGAACAGAAGTCTAGAAAAGGCATGAATTTGGGATCTGTTGATATTGAGGCATTATTTAAAAATTATGAGAGTAGAAGTAGTCAAGAAGATAGCAAATGAAGAATGAGAAGAAAGAATCTCCAGAGTGGAGCCATGGAGAGTTCCAATAACTGGAGGTTAAATAGGGAACAATGAGCCAAAAAAAGGATCTTGAGAAAGAGGGACTAAAAAATGGGAGAAAAACTAGAAGAAGGTAGACTCCTAAATGCCAGGAGGAAAGATTCAAAGAACAAGGATGATCAATTGTGTCGAATACTGTGGAGAGCTCTAAAATGACCTGAGAATTCTCTATTATGTTAGCCACAGATTTGTCATTGTGATCTTGGCAAGAGAAGTTTTAGTAGTGTTCTGAGAGAAGTCATAATGGGAGAGAGGAAGAAGACAACTTTTACAGTCATGTGGGTATGAAAGGTAGTAAGAGAAAGGATGGTAATTGGAGGAGTTATCAGATCATAGGATTTCTCCTTCTCTCTTCCTCCCCTTCTTCTTCTTTCTCCACCTCTCCTACTTTTTCTTTAAGGTTACCAGAGTTGTAGCACCTATGACTGCTAATTAAAAATATCTAGTAGGAAAAAAGAGAAATGGTCTGAAGAATCAAGCATAAGAGGTTATTACCAAAGAAAAGAAGTCCCTGAAAGAGTGAGGGGGGAATGGTATCTACAACACAGGTGGAGAAATGAGTCTTATAAAGAGAAAGGGTACTGAATCCATAGTTATAGGAGGGGGGAAAAAAAAGGGAAAGGATGAAAACAAACATGATAGTTTGTGAATTTGGTTGGGGGAAGGTAAGAATCTCTATCTGAAGGCTACAACTTGTAGAGGGTGTGGATACAAGCTAATTGGGGAGATATGGATAGATTGCTACATGGTGCTGAAAGTGCTGTTGAAATTGGAAATCATGAATTTTTAATTATGTCAATGATCTTACTTATATAAATTTTCTGCTAAGATCAAACACCTTAACATAATGGTTCTTAACTGGAGGTTTTCTTCTGAATTACATGGAAGCTCTTTCCTGACCCTTAACTCAGACCTAATGATTTAAAATTTCTACAAGGTCTGCCATGTGTCTTTTTGCAACTTCCACACATTTTTCTTTGTTTATGATTCACAGAATCCCTCTTTTGGCATAGCCTACAAGGATACTCATGACTAGGTGTCTTTCTACCTGTTCATCTTCACCTCCCATATGCCAATCATAAGAAAACTTCCTGTTGTGATGGCCCCTGATTACATCATACTTTCCCATCATTTACTACTGACCTTGAATGGACAACCAACAAGTACCACATCATATCATAGAGAAGACTTAATTCTACAACAGTAGTTATAAAGCACAGACCCATTTCTACATTCTTTTCTATATCTCTCCTTGGCCAGGGGTCTGGCCTGTATTATTCAGATGTCTTTGCGGGAGGCAGGAGTTCAGAACATAACACTTGTGATAGAAGAAACTTCAATATATTGGCAGCTCTGATACAAGTACAGATGTACTTATACTATGTATTCTGGAACCAGGGCACCAGTCAAACCAAGGCAAGAGAAGAAAATCAAGCCGAATAAAAGCCAAAAAGACTTGACATCTGTGAAGGTACAAAGTACCAAGAGGCATGGCGTTTCAGAGATAAATAGAGAAAGAAATTTTCAGAATAGGGAGAGACTTATCAAATAGATAAAATTCTTTAAGACAGCTATGTCAGATAAGAACTGGGAATTAAAAAAAAAAAAAAGAACTGGGAATTATCCACTGTCTTTAGAAATACAAAAGTCCTCGGTGACCCCTGTAGGAACAGTTCCAGTGGAGTTAGGGAACAAAAGTCAGATCACAGCAGGGTGAGGAATAAATTGCTTATTAGGAAGTAGAGAAAGTAAATAGCAGGACATTCTTCAAGGAGTTTGACATTAAAAAAGTAGAGGTAGAGGGGATTATGGGTTCATAGAGAGACTTTTTTTTTATTCAGAGTTAGACTTAACTATATATATACAAAAATGTATATCAATTTTAAAGAAAGACCTAAGAGAGATATCTAAGAGGAAAAGAAAGGGGGTGAAAGAGAGGATGATAAGGGGAAGAGAGAGAGGAAGAAGACATGGGGTGGGGAGGTAGAGCAAGGAGGAGAAAGGGAACTTGTGAAACAAGGTCCCTGAGGACCTTGACATTGGAAGTCACAGGATAGAGTGCTTTAAAGAGGAAAAGGAAATCCTTTTTCACTGAGAAAAGAGGAAATTCTGAGAGGTTACAGGCAGACAAAATACACTGTAGGCATCAGGGGACAAAGCTGGAAAGACCTGCTATTTTATGGTCTCACCTTCTTGATCAAGTAGAACAGAGTGTCCATAAGTAAGGATGAGGGAGGAGGCATGAAGTCTGGGTTTTGAGGAGAAATGAACTTGTGTAACATAGCCTCTGAGGGGAAAAGTGAGAGGGAGCTGGTGGTAAACAAGGAAGTTTTGCCTGGTTATAGGTGAGGTTGGAGACCACAAATCTGAAATATCTCTGATTATGTGATTTTACTCCAGCAGCTCTCAGCATCAAAGATTCCACCTGTGTGTTATGGATATTTGCATGACATTGTTCTTTTAATTTCAGTAATATATGGCAATATTATATCATTGGATAGAGCCTTTTTCCGAATCGTAATAAATGCCAATTTTGATTCCACGAAGGGCACTGCTAGCAGGATTTATTATGAACCCCACATATAAAATGAGCATGAAATATGTCATCTAAGAAATCTTGCAAATTGCTCTGCCAAACAGATGGCACAGCTCTGCAATATAAGCAGCAATGCCCTCACCAGCTGTTGATTTTGTTTGCAAAATTTAAATCACTGCTGGTGCTGATGAGAAGTGTGTCTAAAATAATCCCACAAGTTCCATGAAGGATGAAATGTCCTAGCTTTAGGAGAGGTTGGGGTAAATAGGTGCATTGTACGTATTTGAGCAGCAGAGACTTTCAAAAAATAGAAACTCTTAACACTTGTGTTCAGGTTTGCTTTAAAGTAGGGGAAAGAAAGCTCCTCTTAAACACATAGGATTCAGTCCGACCTTATAAATGTCTCCATTTTGCCTTAAAGCCTGTCTTCACTTTGGCATCAATGATACTTTATTGTCTCTGAATACTCTAGCTCTGTTTTCTTCTTGGATTTTTCTTTCTTCTACTATCCCTGAAATTTAGAGGCTCTCCAAAGATATAACTTTGATATTTTGTTTCTGTACCAACTCTTCTCTTGCCTTCCCCCTCAACTATTGCCTGTATGCTGTCATCCAGAGTGAGAAGCCACAGAAAGTTGAGAATATAGATCTGAAATTTAGGAGAAAGGTGGAAGGTATAATGACACACCGAATTAAGGACATTAATGTTCAGATAGAAGCTATGCTCTTTTGTCTGTTCTCCACCTGACACTCCTGCATAACCATGTTGATCCAACTCTAATAATACCAGTAAAATGGTAATTAGTAATTAAAGAGTTTTTCTATATGTCAAGTACTGCTTGAGTATTATATTTTTATTTTTGATTTCATTTTAAAATGCATTATTGTATTTTCTATTTTTTACTTTTATATAGTTTTATTGAGATATAATTGACATATAACACTAATATAAGTTTAAGGTATACAGCGTAATGATTTGTCTTATATATATTACAGAAAGATTACCACAGTAAGTTTAATTAATACTCATATCATATAGACACACAAAAGAAAGAAAACATTTTAAAAAGTTTGTTTTCCTTATGATGATAATTCTTAGGTTCTACTCTCTTAACAACTTTCCATTGTACTATACAGTAGAATTAACTAGAGTCATTATGTTATACATGACATCCTTAGTACTTATTTTTCTTATAACTAGAAGTCTGTGTCTTTTGACCACTTTCATTCAATTTCTCCTCTCTCCATTCTCACTTCTGTGTTCTGATTGTATATTTAAAACACTCAGAACTCATTTTATCCAACCCCAAACTCAGTACTTTCCTTACCATTACTTGTATAAATATATTTAACTTCCCTAATAGACTCTAAATTCTTTTTCTTAATTTTTAAAAAAAATTTAAAAAATTTAAAGATTTTTATTTATTTATTCATGAGAGAGAGAGAGAGAGAGAGAGAGAGAGAGAGAGAGAGAGAGAGATAACAGGCAGAGGGAGAAGCAGGCTCCATGCAAGGAGCCCGTTGTAGGACTCAATCCAGGCTTTTTGGGATCACAGAGCCGAAGGCAGATGCCCAACCACCAAGCCACCCAGGATCCCTAAAGGGAAGGGATCCTCCTCTGGGCAGGGGAGCTCAATGCAGAATTTGATCCCAGGACCCCGAGATCATGAGTTGAAGGTAGATGCTTAATAACTGAGCCACCCAGTCACCCCTAGACTCTGAACTCTTTTAAGAAGAGAGGAATTGTATCATTTATGTTTTTATTCTCTACAGCTTCTTGGTACTTTCTGTATTAAGTGTGTAATAAATATATTTGTTGAATGACTAAATGAAAAAGAAAAGGATGCACAAAGCAGAGAAAATCTATTAATTATATACTTACAAGTCTTTTTAAAAATGTAAGTTGTGTCTTTTGAGGATAGGATTTGTTTGTTTGTTTCCCTCAAAGTGAAACGCATGGTAGATACTCAATAAATATTCATTACTCAATTGGTGAAAACCTGCCAGAGCACTGTTTTATCCTGGAGACTGGAAAGCTAAGGGATATCCTCTAACTCAGAGTCAGAATTCACTGAGTATATTCTTCATACTTCCCCACATACTATGTGTCAGGACTTTGATTCTTCCAATGTGATTTTATTATGGGTGATTTGAAGAATGATTGCGGGGTACCAATCCATTGCAAAGTTCCATTTGTAGCTGTAACTAACTCCTTAGCTCCAATCTGTTTCTTTTCTGTTCTAGTCATTTATCACTCAGGCACCATTTTGGGTATTCTTTGCATCTACTAAAGACAACTTGTTATATATATATTTATTGTACGTTAGTAGTGGATACTTTAAATAAAAACATATTCTATAATCAATTTGTGGAAATTATTTAATTTACTGAAGGGCTAGTTTCTCTTTATGACTAGCAATGCACTTATATGAGAAGTAATCACAAAAATCTACATTGGTTAAAAATGGAGAAATTAGGATATTCAACTACATGGTTTAAATTGACTTATTTTTGTTTGGCTGTTGTAAAACCATACAGTGAAAGATATAAGAAATATAAGAATTATTTATCGTGGGATCCCTGGGTGGCGCAGCGGTTTAGCACCTGCCTTTGGCCCAGGGCGCGATCCTGGAGACCCGGGATCAAATCCCACGTCGGGCTCCTGGTGCATGGAGCCTGCTTTTCCCTCTGCCTATGTCTCTGCCTCCCTCTCTCTCTCTGTGTGTGACTATCATAAATAAAAATTAAAAAAAAAGAGAATTATTTATCGTGTGAACTGATTTGAAGTAAATTTGTGCAGTGGTATCATTTATAACTGAAATACTATTTTTTTCTGGAAAAGCAACCAAGCCATCCTGTGCTGATTAGTACATAGCAAATACATTTGAAATGAGTTCCAAAAACAAATTAATATTTAATTTTGTCAAAAATAATAGCAAGTTCTAATTATGAAAAGGAAAAGATCTTTATTTTGAGAGACTAAGTAACTGAGTTTTGACCACACAATTTCTACATTTCCTCCCAGTGAAGGTATATCATCACTCAGGTTATGAATATATAATCATTTTACCTGGATAGGTGCCACAAACTCTCAAGTGAGATAGCATCCCTAGACTTTGGACTGAAGACAATTTGTCTCCCATGATTCTGTGATTCTGGCTTTTAAACTCTCAACTTCTTGCTCTCCCTTTTCTGATAGCGAGGATGAAAAAATTTGTTGATATTAGATATCTAGGGAAGAAAAAAACTATAACATATCAGACTATTCCTTGTAACCCTTTGGACAGGGTAAGAAATAATTGGTATTTCCATAACAGAGTACATGAAATGGATTGCAAATGTTTCCTGATACTTCTAAGTATGACAATATCAGCAGAACAGGGATATATAGCTTCCTAAGGAGAAACACCTTACATTATTTTATAAATTGTATCTTCTAGGAATTAAATAAAGTCCTATGTAATAGGAAAGAACATGAAAATTATTTTTTATGATCTTTAATGTTGATCTGAATATTTTAGTTCTCAAAGAAATCTAGAGATTTTTGAAGACATAGAAGAAAAGTCTACACTCACCAAAGAACAGATCCTATATCTAACATGATTCAACTCCATAATTCACATAAACCTCCAAAGGTTGAAACTAATTTCCACAGATAAACATAAAGATGAGCAACATTTAGAAAACATCCTTTGCCTTTTAAATTCACCAGCTTTCATTCTGGAGGTTTGTTTTTTTTTTTTTAGAGTTACTAGGTGGCAAAACTATAAGTACACAGCAGAGGCAAATAGATTAGAAATAGATTAGCTACACAGTTTGAACAATATGGATAAAATGCCCAAAAAGTAATTGATTATGAAAAAGCTAATATTCTAGAAACCAAGTTAGAGAATATTGAGCTAGAAACACTTTTCTGTCCAGAATCAATTACTACTTATTAGGCTGCTTAGTACAGTTGTCTAACAAACCTATTGGAAAGTGATTAGACAACAAGCATGTGAAGATTTAGCTAACTTAATTAGTAATTAGATTACTATGAATCATCACTGCAAGGAAATTTATAAATTTATAAAATTTTATATTTACTCGATTGAAACAAGAGCTTGATAATACTAATTTTTGAAGAGATATGAGTCAGTGAAGTCTGATATAGATCAAAGTGGTTGTACCATTTTGTTCTTCTATATTGTTGGTAACTAGTTTGGAAAATAGTTTGTGTTGTCTTGTGAGAGACATATATAAGAATGTTTATATAGAAGCACTGTCATAAAAACAAAAATAAAGTAAAAAAAAATCTCTGTAAAATGCAAATAACCATCAAGTGGAGAATATATAAGAAGAATCATTAAAATCATGACATTACACAGTAGTGAAAATGATTGAACCACAACACTATACAATATGGATGAATTACCTAGTTTTGGGTAACAAGAAAACCTTAGAAGTTATATATAACATAATAGCCTTTTCCTAAAAAAGTGAAAAAAACAGCTCAGCAAAGAACACATTGCTTAAGCATATGTTATATGTAATACGGCTATTATTGAAAAATAGGGGAATGAATTAGAAAAGGTGGTGTGATGGGTAACTTGGGTTTACACTGTAAGCAGAAGACAGGATGGGATGAGTGCAGAGATACGTGTAAGCACTTGTTGGTGTTCTAGTTCTTGACCTGGATGTTGGGTTCATAGATGCTTATCAGTTATTGAGTTGAATGAATAAATAAGTAAATAAAATAAAAGAGGGTCATGCATGGGTCTGTGTTGGTCGTGTATCATGACCCATGAATTAATTTAAATCTCTTTTCTACAAGTTCATTTCAAAATCAAGCAAGACAACAAAGAAAAAGAAGCTATTGTTGATTTTTACTATTTATTTTTTAAAAATTTTCCAGCTGAAGAAACAAAAGGTACAATATTTATGATATAAAAAATGACATTTGAATGGTTGTGTTTAGAGGATTTATAACCTAATGTCATTAACCAGTCACAGAGTATGTGGCACACAGCTAGGCACCTGACTTTTCTAAAGCCAGATTTTACTAGGATTTTGTTGGGGATGAGAAGATAAGAATGTCCCCTCTATGAGTTGACATTTCATGAACAAAATATCTACAGATCATTCTGTCAACAGAGATTCGTTCTGCCATTGGTACTGTTAGGTTTGTATCTCTTAATGATGATTTTGTTTCTTATACCTTCAGGTCAGCTCCACTGCAGTTCTTTTTTTTTTTTTTTTCTGTATATTTTTCTTTCAGCCTGTAAACAGAATTAGCACAGTCGGCATGAAGGTGGCATTGTAATTATTACCGATATTAAGCAATACCAGTGGCTACCTGGACTAAATGAAATAGAAAAACTGGCCAGTCGTTCACTTTATGTAATTTAAGTCATCTTGATATAGATAATTTAAGCTTCTAAACTGAAGCTTAAAGCTATATTTCAATAGGTAGTTGTGTCCTTCTTCAATATAATTCAGATCCTCTAATCTCCCATCTCGGATGGTGAGAAAGACCAGGGCAGTCAAAACTTACAGTTAGAACAGACTTCATGTGAAGGGTCATGGAGATTAGGGTCTGGTATGTGTGTGTATGCTTGGGGTGGGAGGAGGTAGGTGGTAGCAGCACTCTACAGATACAGATCAGAATAGTAATATTTGTATACACTTTGTCCAAGTAACTATATCATTAGAAACAGAATAGCACTTTTTTTGTTTCCTTCAGGCTATATTATAAATTATACGGTTTTAAAAAGTCTCTCTATCTCTCTCTTTTTTGGTTAGTATACTATATAAAAATAGTGGAACCCCAAGGCAGAGTTTTTTTCTCCCCATTGTACTGCATATTTTGCCATGTCAGCTCCAAAACCAGGAGTAAATATTTGTTGAATGAATGACTTGGCCCCCATTAGGCAGTGAGATTGTTTTAGCAATCAGTCTCCTTAAATGGCATTATTTACTTGCTGAAAACATGCTTTCTACATTGGCTTAGAGTTTTAATTTACATAGGCCCACTGCCCTTCTGCTGTGACACAGATCACTTTCTGGTGATGTATAGCTTTTTTGAACTCCTTCTCACATCAAGGCAGGTTGAAAAATGCATCCCTTTTAATTCAACAGTACTGCCTGACCCTACCCGTCTGCCTAAATTGCAGATCTTTGATTCTTTACTATAGATCTAACATGTTCCAGCCTGGTGTGTGAGTTCATAAGTCCTTAGCTTTAGATTATAAATAGGGTTGCAACTCAAGTGGAGTCTTGTCTGCCTGTTTACTGGACTGCTTTAGAGATTGTTCAGACCCACAGCCAGGGGAGAGATGGAAACTTAATTTGTTTCAGGCTTCATTGCCTGGAGGCATAGCAGATTCTCAGTTTGCCGTGTGCAGGCTACTAAATACTATCAACCTTGGTAAGCAGCAAACACTGCACAGGCCATAGAGAGATTTTCCAAGTACAGACTGTACTCACATGACAGAGTTACCTGTCAAACACTGAATGAGACCCACCTATCCAGGGAGTTGAGCAATTCGTTGCTTGCTCAATACTTTAATCCTCAACTCAGTTAAACAGAGGCCTCGGCATACATAACAAAATACAGCAAACACACCATGTGCCAACATGATGGGGCTTTTGCTTGCTCTCCTTGGCCCTCACCTTCACAAATCCCTACTGGAATAACGAGTTTTTAAAAGTTCTTTCTATTGTCCTGGAAGCTGTTACTGTTGAGACAAAAAAAAAAAAAAAAAAAAAAGCTAGGATCAGAGTAAATACAATTGTTACATAAGATTGAAGCCAGTTGTTTAGTAGAATGAATTTTAGGCAACAGTTAAGTTTGAAATTTAAGTGTTAAGTGACTTAATACAAATGAATTACTGTTTTGTTGACCATAGTAAAAGGAAAGATGGTAAACTTAGTGTATCTCAGATGATTCAGTTTAATTCAGTTCAGCAATGATTTATAAACACCAGTCATCAAGGCTTGAAACAGACTATATGTTAGACATTGAATGTCATTCCACTCCTTAAGAAGCCCATAGTTTGGAGGTTGACTGATTTGCACAGACCAATGATTAATAATACAGAAACCAGCTTGTAATAGGCATGTAATACATTGTGTGCCATAGTGTTATTACTGTGTTGTTATTATTATATTACTGATACATGTCAAGTATTATAGGAAGGCCTGAATATTTTCATTATTCTTAAGAAAGGATTGTTAGAGAAAGCAATATATGAGCTTATTCTTGAATAGTGATCTTGCCAGTAGGAAGCAGCAAAAGATATTGAGACAGAAGAAATGGCATGTACAGAGCATCCATGGCATAAAATAAGTTACCCAGTTCAGTGGCAAGAAGTGTCCCAATCCTTCTTGGTAGGCAAGGACACATTTGGCAGGAGAATTGTCCATAGTAGTCCAGTCTAGGTCTCATGGTCCTTCCTCAGGTCTAGACCAGGCCAGGATAGCTTGGGGCAGTGTAGCCAGAGGGTGGATTTGAAGCACTGTAAGATAATGCAGCCAAAGTAGGCAGAAATCAATGCTTGTGGTGAAGTTTGAAGAGCCGGCTGAAGCTGTGTGTAGGATAATGAATAATGTAGTAAAAAGTCAATAGGAATTGGAAGCAGGTCCAGATGCAGATCTAGAACTAGTTTGGGGAGGGGCAGATTTCATATGTTTATTGGCACACTATTGAAAATGGATGAGACACAAGAATGAAAAGGACCAGTTAGAAAGCATTACAAAATCCAAGTGGAAATAAAGACTTGAAATAAGGCAGTGTTATTGAGGTCAAGTGTGAGAAAATTTAGGAAGCAAAAATGTGTCACACTTGATAAACAATGGCACATGACATTGAGAAGATTGATGCGGAAAATGCTGCAGCTCAGGGACCGCATCTTACAGAGTGTAGCTATAGGCTGAACCTGTGATCGGTACATGTTGACCCAGGAGTGAGAACACACGAGTCTGGGAACTGAAGGGTGCAAGTAGCACTAACCTCTCATCACCATTCTTCATGACTAACCCACGTGTGGATTGATGTTTCTCAACTTCAGATTCTGTCAAATTAAGAGTCTAAATTCTCAATGGTGGAATATTTCCATCAGGGGACTTAAAGATACCACATCACTTTATAGTCCTCTTTCTAGTGCCTGTGAAGGCAAAAGTTCAGGGGAAGATGACTCTGATAATAAATAAAACTGGAAAGTGATTAGTTCCAAAAAGAAAAATATCAAAGAATGTCATGGAAATCTAGAAGATGGAGAAATTGGTGAGATTCAGAAATGTAAAAATGCATAGACAGAAGGCTAAAAACGGACAATGCATTAAGGGTGATAAAAACGATAATGTCAGAAAGCTCCATATTATCTTATTGAATGAAAATATTCAGAGATACCCTTTTGGAAGTGTCCCTGTTGCATAAATAAAGGTGCATCTGTATATAACTAGACAGTATAGTTACTTGGTGATATTGCCTAATCATAATTTTTAATAACAATGAAGGAAATTAGGAAATATATAACCTCTGATAGTGAAACTCAACACTTTTCTTCTACTGCCATGTAGAGAATATTTTTTCTTGCATATTTATACCTTATTATTTAGAGATGTGCTATCTTAAGTATTCAAACATTTTAATGTAATAATCAAAACATAATAAACTTCAGAGGGTCAGATAGATTCAACTTGATTGTCTTGACCTTGTAGTGATTTGCCCCACATTCTACCCAGATTCAGATTCATATGATAAACTAGTACAAAGCTCAGCTTAACTGAAGTTGTCCAACTTCTTCTAGACAGTTGATATTTCTACTTCCATTCTCCAGTGGAGGGAATAATTTTGTGTGAGTGGTGTTGTGCTGACAGTCAGTATAGTATTATAACTAAGGGCAATGAGTTCTGGAGTTAGATGCAACCGGATATTAAGATCTAGGCAAGATACCTACTATGTTACCATACGCAAGTGAATTAACCTCTCTGCGTCAGGTTCTTCCTACGTAAAAGAGAGTTAATAATAAGATTACCTATTATGATTTTTGTGAAGATTAAGGAGTAAGTGTAAGTAAAATATTGGCCTAATTGTAGAATATTGTGAACTTCTGCTAACATAAAACCTTTAGTTTATTCAGTACTATTAATACCTCTGGCAGTAGAAATCGCAGTAGTAATAGTAGTAGTAGTAGTGATAATTACAAAAGATGATTTTCGAAAAATGGTAAATCACAACTTTTATGCATATATAAAAAGGAACATGTATTAAGTTTAATTTATTAATCATTGAAGGAACCAAGTGCATGCTATACCCAGTTCAAAAGGGAACCCAAAGAACATATATATATATATATATATATATATATATATATTTGAGAAAAAATGTGTCACACTTGATAAACAATGGAACATGACATTGAGAATATATGACATATATATATATATATATATATATATATATATATATATATGAGGGATATCAAAATGAATGTGAAAAGGGAACAAAACTGGCTTTTTCCACAGTGGAGGAGGAAGAATAATTGAACGGCCACTCAAAAGAGCTTACATGTCTGCAGAAGACAAGATCTTCTGACATTATTGTCAGTTATCTATAGCTTACAGAATTATAAAGCAGCTTCCATGGAATCAAGTTTTTTTAAAATGGAGAGGGATGTGCTATAGACAGTGTACTTTTCCATTGAAGTACAGTTTTCTTCTACATGGTAGTAATAGTGGTAGTATTTCTGGGTCGCAAGTAACATGTACAATATAAACATCTCTAAACACAGATAAATCCTGAAAAGCCTGAAAAAGAACAGAGTATGTAAATTATTCCAAAAGTTCTTGTGGCAAGAATGCTGGTCCCAGCATCAAGCAAGCCTGGATTCTAGTCCTACCTTTTCACCATTTATCACATGATTGACCTTGAGCAAGTCATTTAATCTGTTTGAGTCTTATTTTCCTCACATGTAATTAGGCACTGGAGGTTTTAAACAGTCCCTGTGGGTTCACATCTGTAGCCAAGAAACAATGACCGTTGCTGTGAATTTTAATGCAATGTCTCATGGATCATCTACTGATGGATAATTGAGACTTGGCTACAAATCCACAATGCCATCACAGTTACTGACCTAAACAATTCCAGCAAATGACAGGTCATTAGGGCCTTTGAAATGTCTCCCATTTTACTGTGTATATTTAATGAAATGCTAATGTAATTTTGCTAAACATGCAGTACTTATCATTACACATGATGGATTGGAGATATGAGTTTCCAATGGTAGTAAACTGTCATAGAAATAGTGATTAAGCACTACAATTATGGGAACACCTACCTTTTATATTAAAAAGTCATTTTTTTTCCCAGCTTGTGTCAGTTAAAGTGGTAAGAGACTGTGAATGTGAGGCAAAGGTTGTGTGCTGAAAGTATGGCTTAAGAACATTTATTTCAAACTCTGCTTGCATGGTGTCATCTGAGGGGGTAGGACCTACCTTCCATACCACGGCCACTATACATGACTTTTGTATATCATTCCACAATTCTGTGTGTGAGATAACCTGAGTTATTTGGACAAATGTTAGACTATAAGTGGTTTGCTTTTATAAAATAATTATTCATTATAAAAATTTTTAATAAAATATTTATTATGAAACATACAGGAAATGGAATAAAACACATGTAGAGCTTAATAGATTCCCATGATGCATCTATCACAAATGTTTGATACTTACTCAAGTGATACTCTAGGTATCCTCCTCTTCCTACTTAAGAGAAACCTCTGTCCTGTACTTTGATCACTTTCTTTTATTTTTTCACATTTTTTCTACCCAAGTACACATTCATAAACACTGTATTTTGCCTGCTTTTTATTAATGTGCTATTTAAATCTTTTTCACCTAAGTGTTCTTTCTACATCTTTATTCCTTTTGAAAATGTTTTCTAAACATGGGACATTTGATCCATAGAGATTCTCATTGCCTGGATTTTGAGTAAATTGGTAGTTGGATAGAGACTTGATTAGACTCAATGTTTTGTTTTGTAGGGGGAAGGAGGCACAAATAGAGGTAGGTAATGTGTTCTCCAATTGGAGGCATACACCATGCATGATATTTATTTTTTTAAGATTTTATTTATTTATTCATGAGAGAGAGAGAGAGAGAGAGAGAGAAAGAAAGAGAGGCAGAGACACAGGCAGAGGGAGAAGCAGGCTCCATGTAGGGAGCCCGACATGGGACTCAATACTGGGTCTCCAGGATCACAGGCCGAAGGCAACGCTAAACCGCTGAGCCACCCGGGCTGCCCCACCATGCATGATCATCTCTATTTTTGTAATGTTGCCAACCATTGAAACTCTATGTTCAGATCCATAAGTCTATGAGTAGTGTTTTGGGCTTGATTTCCTATGTGAGGGACTATTTAAAATGCATGTATATATCATTAATGTATTGACTATTGGTTCTTGTTATGCTATTATGTTGATATTACTGAGGTTTGGGATCATTATTTCTTGAACATTAAGTACAATAGGTTAGTTAACCTTGTTATTTCCACTCCTCAGTGTAACTCTATAAAGGCTCTATGTTATCTCAAAGATACTAAGAAAGTTAAATTTAAAACTGCTGAAAAATTGGTCTCTGAATTGACCTCCCATATTTATAAATGGCTAGGGTCATTCATAGTAAGTCTTCCTAACAAAATCTCTTTCAACAGGTCGAATGAGGGCAATGAAATTTGAGCCACATTCTGAAGCAAAGATCAAGTTTCCTATTGTAAAGAGTAGGATCTGAATTAAACTCAACAAATTTGATGAGCACTTACTTTGTGTAAGGAAAAGGCCAAAATTAACTGCACTAGTATTTTTGAGGTAAGAATCTTCCAGTTGAAGGTTCTAGATACCACAAATATAAATGTCAGGAGAAATGTTTACCATGAGCTATTTTCTACAGGATTTTCATTGATTCAGGTCTGATTCACTAGCAGATAGTATTCTATTTTATACTTACTGAGGGAAAAAATGTATTATTTTAGTTTTCTGATCTCAAATATCAAAGTATTATGTAGAATTAAGACTTTTTCTAGGTCTGAAATAACATGACTCTAAGGGGATTTCTTAACTTTGGTGCTGTTGATAATTTGGGCTAGATAATTCTGTATTGTGGGGGCTGTCCTGTATATTGTAGGATATTTTATAGCCTACATTTCCCCCCACCCAGAAGTTAGTTGTGACAACTACAGATGTTGCCAAACGTGACCAAATATTTCCTGGGTGAAAGTGGTCTTTCCTGATTGAAAGCTGCTATTCTAAGAAGTTCTTAAGGCATGAATACTTTTGGGGCAAAGAAGGAATCTGCCTGTAGTTTGCAAATAAAACATCTAATCCATTGCTAAACCCCCAGCAGTGGTTTGACATAACCACATTCTATAATATACCAGAGAGAAGTGGATGTAGCTATGTGTATAAATATCATCTTTATACAATTTTCAATGTCTCCAAATACTTGTAATTTTTGAATACTTGGTATTTATAGTGCCTTCCTGATTATATTACTCATACATATTTGCTATGTAAAATGCAGAAAAAAGTCAAAGAAGATAAAAATTATCTGTAATCTCATCCTAAAAATCCTGGCTTTTATTTAGTTGAGGTTTATCATAAGCTTTTTTCTCTATCCATCTTCCTGTATCATTTAAATATAAAATTATAGGAGCTCCTGGGTGGCTCAGTCAGTTAAGCGGCTGATTCTTGATTTTGAACCAGTCATAATCTCAGGGTCCTCGGATTGAACTCTGTGCTCAGTGGGGAGTCTGCTTCAGGATTCTCTCTCTCCCTTTGCTCCTCCCTCCTCTCTGGGCTTGATTTCCTGTCTCTCTATATAGCTAAAATAAATAGTAGCAATAAAAATAAATCTTTAAACCATTGCTATAAAAATTATATCACATGGATATACATGTAGTGTGTAAAATATTTTGCATTGTGTAGATCATTATATAATGCACATGGCTGCATTTCTTTAATTTATTTTCCCATATACTTCTTCCTTTTTGAAATATTTCGAAGCAAATCCTGGATACTATTTCACTTTGATCCATAAATAGTTAAAATATATTTCTAAAGGCTAAGGGCTTAAAAAAATCCACAATACCATTTATCTCATCAAAAATTAATAATTCCTATTCCAATGTATGTGCAAACATACAATGATAAATTCTATACATTTACTGTTGTATTATGTACCTTATAAATCATGCAAATGCAAAAAATAATAATTCCTTAAAATTATAAATTATCCAGTCACTCTGAAGGGAAATGACAATTTGAATTCAGTGTGTGATTGAAAATGTACTGAATCTAAATTTTTGTGCTACACTAATATTTTACTAACAGATTGACTTTCTGTAGCTATAGTACTGTCATTTAAGGAAAGCTTCTGGCTACTAAAAGGCAATATTTTTCATATTCTAGTAATCTATGCAATTGTTTTCTTGACAGAATGAGGCGGATATCTTAGAGGTTTGTTCCAGGCTTGTCCGTTCTCATCACGGCCCCCTGGTGGTCAGAAAGACTTGGCAAATGTTTCTTGCCCGAGTGTGTAAAAAAGGTGGTGTGTGTGTGTGTGTGTGTGTGTGTGTGTGTGATGTGTGGGATTTTGAAAGGAGAGGAGGGAAGAGACTTTAGAAGAGTACAGCGTAGTAAATTCTAATGTATTTCTTTCCCAATATAAATACTCTTGAGGTCCACTGAAAGCTGTTATATTTACTATAATCTTGGCTATAGTGAAGCCTGGGATCTTAGTCAAATGCAGCCAGGTATAGAAACCAGAAGATAAAAAAAAAAAAAAAAAAAAGAAACCAGAAGATCCTGGCCTAAGTCCTTGATAGTCAACTCTCTAGGTCAATTAGGGTTTTAATTTCCTATTTTATAAACCTATAAATAATAATAAATGAACTGCCAGGACACTTATAATCCTCTTGATTGGACAGTTCTATAAAATAGAAACTCTTCCATCAGTAGCTCCCTCAGAAGGCAAATGTTTACATAAATATTCCTTAAAGTATTCTGAATTTGAAATGCTTGGAGAAGAAATGAGTAAGTTCTGTTCTCTTCTGGTGAATTTCTTGTAGTATTGTTTTTTAAAAATTAAAATTTATATTTTTTTCTTCAAAAAAAACATTACTGACAGTCTACAATAGACCAGATACTCTGCTAGATATTGGAGTAGGGATCAGAGAGAAAAAAGTACATGTGATCAGCCTTAAAGAGTTCAAAATTTGTCAATGAAAAGATTAAAGTGACCGACTTTGGAAAAAAAGAAAAAAAATTGAATTTGACAAAATAAATACATTGTGGAATAGTTATTTGAACCATAACAGAAATGTGAGGGTCATGCTTTCACAGGGTTAACCTGTATAAAACAAGATATTGAAGTGCACACACACGCACTCAGACTCATCATCATGTGCAATCTGAGCTTTAATTGTGAGTACAAATTAATAGTATTAGTTATATTGACTGAGCTAGTTTACTTTTGGGATATCTCTTGGTTTGGCTATTGTGACTCAGATCAAGAATCACTGTTTAGAGGCAAGTGCTTGTCAGAAACGACTACATTTTTACTTTCTTTAGTCCCAAGGTACTAAAATAGCAAGACACTAAAAATGTTTCCATTCTTTCAAGATTTTTTTGAGGAAGTGCTAAATATGAGAAGTTTATAAGCAATCAGATTAATGATAGCAATAGATTAATGATAATTACTTTTTGTGTGTAGTAAACACACATGAAACCAAATTTTTAAGTGTACAATCTAGTAGTGTTAACTCTATGCACATTGTCGTACACCAGATCTCTGATCCGTTTTCCATCTTGTGTGACTGAAACCCTATACCCATTTGAACAGCAGCTCCCATTTCCCCCTTACCGGCCCCTGGCAACCATCAGTCTAGTTTCTGTATCTATGAGTTTGATTACTTGAGGTCTCAAATAAATGGAATCAGGTAGTATTGTCCTTCTGTGACTGGCTTACTTCACTTAACATAATGTTCTCAAGCTTCACCATGTTGTAGCAGATAGCAGAATTTCCTTCTTTTTCAAAGGCTGAATAATACTCCAGTGTTGTATGTAGTATATTTTCGTTATCCGTCCATCTGTCAGTGGACATTGAGACTGTTTCCATTTCTTGGCTAGTGTATAGAATGCTGCAATGAACGTCAAAGTGCAAATATTTCTTGGAGATCTTGTTTCCAATTCTTTTGAATAAATACCCCAAAGTGGGATTGCTGGATCATATGATAGTTCTATTTTGAATTTTTAAGAAACTTCCATACTGTTTTCCATAGTGGCTGCACCATTTTATAGTCTCCCAAATGGTGCACGAGGGTTCCAATTTCTCTATATCCTTGCCAACACTTGTTATTTTGTTTCTTCTTCTTGTCTTTTCTTGTCTTTCTGTCTTCCTTTCTTCCTTCCTTCAATAGCCATCTTAACAAGTGACCTCATTATGCTTTTGATTTGCATTTCCCTGATGATTAGTGATGTTGAACATCTTTTTATATAACTTTTGGCCATATGTATATCTTCTTTGGATAAAATATCTATATTAATGATTATTTCCTTTGCCTTTTGAAGCAAAGTTCATTCCTTTTCCATGAATAAAAAATAATTTAATTCCTTATAAAGAGCATGCACTGAACATATAAAAGATATACTGAGCCTGCAAGGATGCACATCTCCCTTTCTTGAAAGGCAGTTTGCATCAGAGAAGAAAAAACAAATTATGTCTATTCAAACCTGACTATAAGATAAAGCCTAAAATGTGTTAATGATAGTACTGGTTGTAGTGTGGATATGGTGAGGAGACAGGAGCCAACATTTATTAACCAGGGGTGATTACATCAAAATTTGATTGGATAAGGATCATCATCTAAGCTATCTGAGGTTCAGAGAAGTTAAATTATGTGCCCAGGGTCACCAGCAAATAGATCAAAGAATCAGCATTTGAACTGGATCCAAAATCCGTGATCTTTTCTTCTTTGGGAATCGAGTTTAACTTCAGAGAAATTTGACTTTGGAACTGAATCTCAAAGAATGGATCAATGCCAGTGTTAGAGGGTAAATAGTTTGACCAACTAGTCTGCTGTCTTTGTGATCTGTCTCAGAAATGAAGTGAAAAGCTTAGAGATAACAGAATCTGAAGAGAAAACGGGGGCAGGCAGTCTCTGAAGTATGGGTTAAAAGTCCCATTCACCCCAGGGGCACTGTTGAGCTTACAAGGGCCTCCTTATTTGAGACACTGAGGTTTCTAATTAGCGAGTCAAACATAACCCTTTGTCTGATTGTTCTGACCTGTTCCCTCTTCCTAGGGACCTTAGACCCTCATTTCCACCCTGAGTAATTGCCCTAAAGTGAGCTTCTCATAACTCTGAGCTTTTTTCTCTGGAGCATCATCTATTTAATAATTGTCAAATGCAAATGTAATGTGTTGATTCTGAGGGCAATTCTTGGGGCTGCACAGTTATTAGACAAATCAGAATTATGAATTCAGATCCAAAGGCAAGATCTTTAACATAACCAAGGACTCAACAACTAAGGATATGTTGTAATCAAGATTTTGGAGCTCTAAAAAGAAACCATCCTTGCCTAAGGGAGGCTGGCCTAGCATGGTGGAGGGGCTCTGTGGACCCTTGTGGGCTCCTCAGTGTTTATTTCCATCTGGAATTGTTGGCGGAGATGTGTTTCTCATTAGAGTCAACTGTGGGAATTCAGGAGTTTTATAATGTCTCCATTTATTCATTTAGAGCCAACAAATATTTACAGGCTGCAGAACATTATGAAGGACAGCATGAAGTTGTACTATATCCAGTTATATTCAGAAGGGAGAGGAGATCAGGATTATGTGGTCATCCTTGGATCTGCTGCCAGGCCACTTAGTCACTGAGAGAGGCCTCAGAACTGACCACATCCTGAGGATGGCTCATCTTACCTGAAACAGGGAAAAGATTCAGGCAGGTGGATGCCACTGTGGAAATGCCCAAACTTTGGCCTAACAGTTCGTTGTCATCTTTTAATAAACTGAATGTTAAATTGACAGATTGTTACCACCTATCACTTCATGAGCTGTTCTTCTGGAAGTAGTGTTACATGGTGGGAGGCACAGATAGGAGACAGATATCTTTCTGACCTCCGATTCTCTCACTAGTTGTGTGATTTGGGGCAGGTGACTTTACTTACTCCTTGGATCTTCATTTGTAACTTGGGCATATTAATACATGGGTTATGTAAACAGGAAATTAGATCCATTTTATGAATGTTTCTATTACATTATTACTATTATTTCTATTACTTGATATGTGACTAGTAAGTAGCATTTCCCCTTTCCATATTGTACAAGAACAAAGGAAGTCTTAGATAGCATATGTATACATTGAAGTAAAAAATGAAGTATTTCCTCCAAATGAAGATAAACCAATATATACTGAAATAGTGTTGAAAAATGTATAAGGCAATTGGGATTATTGTCAGCAAGTAATAATATTCTGCATACTTGGAAAGGAAGTGAAATTTAAAAATTTACCAGTGCACTCATTCAGCAAATATTCTTGGAATTCTTATTATGTTTCTATAACTAAACTGAACTGGAAACTAGGTGATGTGGATGATTAAGGTAATAGAAGAAAATGATTAAGGTAATACAACATGAACTAAGAGAAGTATGCAGACAAAACAGAATTGGGGGTTTTAAGGAAGAAGAAATTAGCCGAATTTAGATAAACCCTATGGGGGAAGAAAGAGTTTCTAAGCCAGTCTTTAAAGTACAAGTCGAGTTTCAAAGGGCAGAAATGGGGAATGAGGCATTCCAAAGAGGACCTGAGAAAAAAAGGGGAGTTCCAGATACGCAGGAGGCTAGCGGATGGGCTGGTTTGCTTGGAGGCCAGTCCAGGTTCCAGGGCCATGTGACTTGGCAACTCCACAGGGCCCTACACTTGGTTTATTGCCCTGTGGCCATTTTGAAATTCTTAATAAATTTTGAAATTCGTAATAAATTTTGAATAAGGGATCCTTAGTTTTCATTTTTCACTGGCTCTCAAAAGTTACACAGCTAGTCTTGACTAGAGAAAATGATTAAAATAAAAATCCTGAAATCCTGCAGGATCTTAAACGTCAGTATAAATAATCTAAATTTTCTTCTGTCAGGGAATGAGGAGAGCTTTGAGTAAGGGAGTGACATGAGCAGGATTATGTATTAACCATGCAAACCGTATGCATATTGAGTAGCAAAGGAGAGAGGCCAGAGGTGGGGAAGGAAGTGGTTTTTGCTGGGATCACCATACTTCTCTGTTTGCTTAGGGCTACTCTGGTTTATGGCAGCTATCCCAGTGTAATTATTAATAGTGCCCTCTTTCACTCTCAAAAGTATCCTAGTTTAGATGATAAATTATATGGTCACTCAAGTTATTTTGACAGTCAAGGTAAATTAAGCCCTGAATTTGAATGGAGACAGGAGGTGTGGACCAAGAAGAATCAAAAATGGCAAAAATTACCAAACTTTGAGTCTGAATTTCCCTTTTAACATCAATAAGTTCTACAAATGCCTGTGTGCTGGTAGTTCAACTTTTGGTATTTGTTGCTTGAGAAAATCCATGATGACATAATATTACTCTGAATCCAGTGTAGTCTTATATAAATAGTTTTTAATTAATCACTAGACATTTGAACATGTGTATTACATGTTTAAAGGAGATACTAGTTATCCTGTCTAAAGTCACTGCTTTGTATGCTTCTAGATTGGTGGACCTCTTACAAAATTTATTATTCATCTGTGGCCCTAGAGGGCAGACTCACTAATTTGTTACATTAAACTTCAAGTTATTTAACATTACATTCAAGACCATTTATCATATGGGCAGAATCTAAAGTAGAGCCTGTGTATTATGGATTGAAGAATCTGCCAACAGATAACTGAGTGTCCAACTATGGGAATAGGTGATGATGTGTATGTATGGGAAGGAAGGGGGATGGAGTAAGTGGATGTGATTTTATGGAAGTTATACTCCCATATAATTTCATTTCAATAAAAGAAATATTTGATGTTATCGAATTTATGTACTGGTTATCCACATGATACCTCTTGAGATATTTGTGAAATCCATAAATGTGGAAGAAAAAAACATTGTGAAATTTCAGATTTAAATCTCAGCCTTCCAATTTACCAGTTCTTGAATTTAAGCAAGTCCTTGAAGTTTTCTAAGCCCGTCTTCCTTCATTTATAAAATGGGGTTAATGATGCTGCTCTGCAGGCTGTCATAATGGTAAAGTAGATACAGTGTGTGAAATGCTTAAAAAAGTCTAACTAAAAAAAAAAAAGAAAGAAGAAAGAAAGAAGAAAGAAAGAAAGAAAGAAGAAAGAAAGAAAGAAGAAAGAAAGAAAGAAAGAAAGAAAGAAAGAAAGAAAGAAAGAAAGAACCCCCTCTAGCTCAGTGGTTCTCAAACCTTAGCATACATTAGGATCACTTAGAAGGCTTATTAAAGCAGATTGCTGGGCTCCAGCCTCCAGAGTTTCAGTTTTGGTAGAATCTGCATTCTAGCAAGTGTCCATGTTTATGGATTTGATGTTTGTGTGTCCCCCTAAAATTCAGATGTTGCAATTCACAGGAGGGAGAACCTGTGGGAGGTAATTAGATGACAGGGTGGAGCCCTCATGGATGGGATTAGTGCCCTTACAAAAGAAACCCCCCCGGGGAGCTCCATAGCCCTCTTTCCAATTGCAGGAGTGCAGTGAGAAGTTAGTCTGCAGCCTGGGAAAGAGTCCTCACCTGATCATTTTGACCATTCTAGCACCCTGATCTCAGTCTTCTGCTATCCGAACTGTAACAAATAAATTTTCTGTTGTTTATAAGCCACCAGTCTATGGTATTCTGTTATAGCAGACTGAATAGACTAAGACCCCATGTGATTTTATTTTTTATTTTTTAAAGATTTTATTTATTTATTCATGAGAGACACAGAGAGAGAGAGGCAGAGACACAGGCAGAGGGAGAAGCAGGATCCATGCACCGGGACCCCGACGTGGGATTTGATCCCGGGTCTCCAGGATCACGCCCTGGGCCAAAGGCAGGCGCTAAACCACTGCGCCACCCAGGGATCCCGACCCCATGTGTTTTTAATGCTGCTTCTCTAGGTACCATACTTTGAGAAACACTGCTCTTAGAAAATGTATATCTTAGCAGAGTTAGAAGAATAGTTCTCATCTGTCTAGAAGATAGGTATTTCGGGGAAGGTTGTACTACAAAATAAAAGAGACATTGACAAGGAAATGCACATGACTCAACATTTTCCTCGAGAAGGAAAATCTTGGCTGTGTGAAGAAAATAATAAAGATTGCTATGAATCATCTATTGGTCTCATGCAAACTAAAACCAAAGATTATACATCCAGCTTAATTTCAACTTTATAATGATTTCCTTTAATTACTGTGTAAGACCAAACATGAAGATGCAGTAGTGTGAAATTAATACTGACAACACCGGGCTTGCCTGGGCTCTGCAGATTAACCAGCATTTTACTGCATCAATAAAGGAATGAGGAAATAAAATTAAAAACTGATAGTGAATGGAATTACTTATTTGAAGCTAGTGATTATGTCAAGCTGTCACTCCCACAGATGGATTAAGCACAGAAAGACAACCAGATAAATTATAAACCACTCTACGAAACCCGTATCCATCTAGTCCACAAGCTTGGTAACAATGGAAATCTGAAATCGACTTGGTCATGGCAGATTTGGGTTGCGTGTTCAGCATGTCATAGACTCCTAGCATCTTGAAGAGCAGAGATCAAAAAGACCTTAGAGGTCATGTGAGATTAGATTCCACTTTTTGAAGCATTACATTGAATTATTTAATCCAAAATGGAAAAACTAAAGAGGTTTCTTTCCCTTTTTTAAAATCACTGACGTACAATTTAGAGAAAAGCGAATAGTGCCAAACAGCATACCTAAAGCATGTGAAACAGAAGTTACATTAAAATACAGCAAAGGTAGTTCTCTGCACGTTTGAGTAGGTTGTGTTTATTCAGGCCATAGATTTTATTTTAGTTTCCTTTTCTTTGTCTTAATTTTCCTTTCCAACTTTGTTCTTTTTACCGGTATTCCTTTATAATCTAGACTTAGATCACCCAAAAGTCTTAAAATTCACAGGAATACTGATTCCTTATTTACCAGCTGCTCTTTGGGCAAACTGTGCTTTGTTATATTGGGTCCCGGCTTTAGCAGAAACAAGGCTGCATTTCTCTGTGTAAATGAAAATAATTATAGAACCATGAAATGTTAGGGTCAAACATGATCTTAGAGAAGCTCTCCTAATTCTCTCTCAAATTACGGCAGGACACGGTTCTATCTTGCCTATGCTTACATCCTCACTGTTGCAATGGGGAGTCTTTTTTCCTTTTTTCTTTTTTAAATCATCCTCAAACATTAGGATCTTGCTAAACGAAGTACTCAATACTAGCAATGAGATGTTGTTTGTTTTGTAGCCAATCCTCTCCGAAGAACATAAATATCTAACATACTTCTTTTAGGATGGAACTTTAATCACAAGTACTGACATGAGATGGAATCTGGACTCCGAAGAAGTAGAAAAGGAAAAAGAAAAGAGGCTATGGGGCTTCAGGCATCCATATTATTTGTTATCAAATAATTCCCACTGTGTGTGAATTTATCCTAGGAATCCTGTGACCATCTCCCCTCCAACAATCTCAAAACATGGGGACAATCATTACATCTTCCAGTTAAAAGGGTTCCCTGGTCATCCAGGAAATGACTGATCTGATGTGAGGTTTATCTCTTCATTGTCCATGACAAAGATCCATTCAGGTTTCATTGAAGACTTAGGGTGATGGAGCTCTGAATGTGTTCCATTTTTTTGCACCGTTTTATTGTTGGGACATTTTTTCAAGTGAAAAAACAAACAAACAAACAAACAAACAAACAAACACAACAACCTGCAGCTCTGAGGAGTGGAGTTAACCCCAGACACTAACAGATCAAGTCTGACTTTTCTACATGCTGTGTATTTATCTTATATAGTAGCTAATGCACCTCAGTATTTACTGCTGAATAACTTCATGCCAAACCTTCACAATAATGCTACGGACTATTATTATACCCATTAATAGCTACGGGAATCAAGGTATAGAAATATTAAGTATATTGCCCAAGGTCACAAGGGATTTAAATGAAAGAGCTGGTATTCAAAACCAAATGGTCTTATTGCCAGAGCCCATGACCTTAACCACTAGGCAAATGACCTTTGATATGCTGATGGAAAATGCTTTTCTGTATCCTTTTCTATCCTCTGGATATTTCTACTCTTCTAATAGAAAAGCGTCGCTGGCTTTCCCATTGGACCCAGGACCTTTCATACATGAAAAAGATAATCTCTATCTCTCTTTTTTAAAATTGAAGTATAATCAACATAGTGTTATATTAGTTAGGTATACAATATAATGATCTATAATTCCATCCATTACTCAGTGTTTATCAAGGTAAATATAGTCTTAATCCTCTTTATTTAACCCATCTTCACACCTACTGCCCCCTGGCAACTATCAGTGTGTTTTGTGTATATTTTTTTAAATTACATTTAAATTCTAGTATAGTATAGTTTCATGTTAGTTTCCAGTGTACTATATCATGTTTCAGCAATTCCATATATTACTCAGTGCTCATCAAAATAAGTACTCCTAATCTCCTTCACCTGTTTCACCTATTGCCCCACTAACCTCCCCTCTGGTAACTACCTATTTTTTCCCCATAGTTAAAAGTCTGTTTTTTGTTTTTTCTTTCTTTCTTTCTTTCTTTCTTTCTTTCTTTCTTTCTTTCTTTCTTTCTTTCTTTCTTTGTTTTGTTATGTTTTTTTAAATTCTACATATGAGTGAAATCATCTGGTATTTTTCTTTCTCTGGCTGGCTTATTTTGTTTAGCATTATATTCTCTTGATCCATCCATGTTGTTGCAAATGGCAAGATTTTATCCTTTTTGATGACTGAATAATTTTCCAATAATATATATATATATAATCAGTTTATCCATTCATCTATTGATAGACACTTGGGCTGTTTCTATAACTTGGCTATTATAAATAATGCTCCAGTAAACATAAGGGTGCACACATCCCTTCGAATTAGTATTTTTATACTTTTTGGATGAATACCCAGTAGTGTGATTACTGGATCATAGTGTAGTTCTAATTTTAATTTTTTGGGGAACCATCATACTGTTTCCCATAGTGGCGGCACCAGTTTGCATCCCATTGACGGTGCACAAGTGTTCCTTTTCCTCTACATCCTCACCAACACTTGTTATTTCTTGAGCTTTTGGTTTTAGCCATTCTGACAGGTGTGGTAATATCCTATTGTGGTTTTGATTTGCATTTCCCTGACGATGAGTGATGTTGAGCATCTTTTCCTGTGTCTGTTTTGTATTTGTGTTTCTTCTTTGGATTAATGTCTGTTCATGTCTTCTTACCTTTTGTTAATTGGATTATTATTATTGAGGGGTTTTTTTTGGTGTTGGGTTGTATAAGTTGTTTATATATATTTTGGATATTAACTCCTTATTAGATATGTCATTTGCAAATGTTTTCTCACATTCAGTAGGTTGTCTTTTTCTTTTGTTGATGGTATCCTTTGCCACGCAAAAACTTTTTATTAATCCCACTAATTAATTTCACTTATGTTTCCTTTGTCTCAGGAGACAGATGTAGAAAAATGTTTCTATACCTAATGTCAAAGAAATTACTCTCTATGCTTTCTTTTAGGATTTTTATGGTTCCAAGTTTCACATTTAGGTCTGTAATCCATTTTGAGTTTATTTTTGTGTATGGTGTAAGAAAATGGTCCAGTTTCATTCTTTCGTAATACTGTTTGATTTTCCCAGCACCATTTGTTGAAGAGACTATGTTTTCCCCATTGTATTTTCTTGCCCTCTTTGTCATAGATTAATTGACTACATGAGAATTAGTTTGTTTCTGGGCTCTCTGTTCTGTTTCACCTATCTATGTGTCAGTTTTTTGTGCCAGTGCCATACTGTTTTGATTACTATAGTTTTGTAGTATATCTTAAAAACTGGGATGATGATACCTCTAGCTTTGTTCTTCTTTCTCAAAATTTCTTTGACTCTTCAGGGTGATTTGTGGTTCTATATATTTTAGGATTATTTGTTCAAGTTCTGTGAAAACTGTTGTTGGTATTTTGATAAAGATTGCATCAAATCTGTGGATTGCTTTGGGGATTATGGATGTTTTAGCAAAACCCTAAAGACTCCAGAAAGTCTACTAGAATTGATAAATAAATTCAGTAAATTCACAGGGTACAAAATTAATATACATAAATCTATTACATTTATATATACTAATAACTAAGCAGCAGAAAGATAAACTAGGAAAATAGTCCTATTTACAACTGTAACAAAAATAATAAGATACTTTGAATAAGCTTAACCAAGGATGTGAAATACCTGTGCTGTGAAAACATTGTTGAGAGAAATTGAAGTTGATACAAACAAATGGAAATATATTTCATACTCATGGATTGAAAGAACTAAAAAGGCAACTTAATATTTGGGCATATTTCATAATGTCATTCAATGAATTAATTTTAATATAACTAAATACTCTTCCAATGAGGTAAAAGATAAATGGAAGTCAATGGGAGTATGCTTTGTAGAACAGGCAGCTTTAAAGCTTACAAGTGATGCATTAGCAGGTTTTTGTTCAATGTCATTATAAGAAATTGATCTCAGACACTAGAAAATGGAACTGCTTATGGAATTCTCAGACGCATCCATACCAAGCCTGTGTCTTTCACAGTTCTTTCCAGCTGGCCTCCCACTCACTGTCAGAGCAATAAGAAAACATACAAATAGAGAAGAAATGTTGTAAGCTCTTCAAAAAGCATTCAAACTCAACTGAGGGAGACAGTTTTTATTTATTTTTTTAAAGCTTTTAACCTGTACTTTCTGGGTGATCTAATGATGAACTAAGAAAACCAAAAGAATTTCATATCCAGGGGACTTGCTCTCTGCTTATAGCTAGCACTTCCTTTCTCTCTCACTCTCTCTGTAAGGTCTGTAATTCATTTTTGTTATCCATGGCTGTTCCTAAGACTTTTAAAATTCTTTAAAGGAAGTAATTAGTGAAATATTTTTAAAAATTCAGTAAAAAATGAAAGCAGAGGCAGCAATCAGATGAAATACACTAGGCAGCAAATCCTTAAAAACAATAACAAAAAAAAAACAATAACAATTATAATTTCTGTTCAAAGCTAAAGGAATCACAATAGTAAAAGTAATACCTGAGCCCTGAAAATATTTTTTAAAGCCCAGTTAGTTTTTTGAATATTTAAAGTAAATATATGTATGTCTTGGGGCACCTGGGTGGCATGGTAGGTTAAGCACCCAACTCTTGGTTTCTGCTCAGGTTGTGATCTCAAAGTCCTGAGATTGAGCCCGGTGTTGAGCACCATGCTCAGCACAGAGCCTTCTTAAGATTTTCTCTTGCTCTCCTTCTGCCCCTCCATCCTCACTCTCTTTCTCTCTCTCTTTCAAATAAATATGTAAATCTTTAAAAAAATAAATACATATGTGTCTTAAACTCAAGAATTTGTTGAGAAACTAAACAATAAATAGAGGGAAATACATTTGTTCCTTTTTTATATATTCAGCAGAAGTCCACTGGGTAAGAGATGAGAAAGAAAAAGTGGAGTGTGGTGAGAATGCATGCAATTTCCCTTGCAAAGAGATGTCAATTTAGGTGGCACACACAACAGTTTCTGTCTTGAGGCTACTGCTGGACTTGTAGAAATGTTTGAGGATTACTCTACATTTCCACAGTGATGGAATAATATCTCTAAGACAAAAATCTAAGACACACACACAAAAATAAGACAAAATCTCTGAGATTCTAAAAGAAAATAATACCTTTAAATATTTAGCCAAAATATAGATCATTCCAAATACAAAAAGCAAAAGCACAATTCAGAGTTTAATTGTTTACCATCTAGTAATCTTTACCATAAACTCTAGTGAAGATAAAGTATGCCAAATCCGTGCTGGTGTGTTTGGCTCATTATGAGTAATTCACTATTCATTGGAAATTAGAGATTGATACCTAATGTCACTATTGAATGCAAACATCATATCAGATACATTAATGCTAGGTTTTTATGGAAGATATTTTTCAGAGGGAGGGGTAAATAAATGAGAGCTCACAACATGAAATTGAGAAGACATCTGTCACAGGGGCCAAACCTCCAGTAGGCTGGATGATGATTATGAATCTATTACTGTTGATATATTACATAAAGCTGTGGGAATAGAAAGCTTTTCAAATTACACAGAGAATAATCAACAGCCAACAGCAGTAGCCCCATGCTCTCACACCTGCTGCATGCCTCCCATGGGATTATGTGCATCTCCAAGCCTGGAATTATTGGCAAGATAGGAGTTTTCTTTCACCTTTAGTTTGGCTTTCAAATTATAAAATAAACCATTGGTTAGTCAGTCCCACAATAAGGATGATGGGAACCATGCTGTTCAAGCACTATTAATAGAAGCATCCTCTGCCTTCTTTCCTCACCATCTCAAGCTCAATTACCAAAGCTTTCTTGTGATCTCTTTCTTTGGTCTCTCTCTACCGCAAAAATCATATATTTTAAGGTAATTCAAAGAATTTCAAAAAACTCACAATTTACCTCAAGGAGAGGTGGAGGGGAGGAAAAAACATGGGAGAGGGTTCTTTAGGATTTTGAATAAAATTCTAAGAAACATTTTTTAAATTATAAGAATAGAAATTCTAGTTATTGTGAATCAGATGGTAAGTTCAGAATCTATTTAACCAAAATTGTAAGCTATCAAGCTGTAGTTACTACAGTTAGGTGGATAACTTGGTGGTGCATTGATTGAAGACAAAAAATGAAATGTCCGATTTCATGCTTAGCACATAATATATTGTCTATTCCTCAAAAACAGAGTTGTTAACATTGATCAGAGGTTAAGATAACTGGGCTATAATCTTTAGTAGCATTTGCATTCTACCCCCAAAATGATAATTGGTACCACTGTAGCCTGTATGTCAAATTTATGTGAATTTGAAAAAGACACCCCATCTTCAAGATATGTTATCATCTGCCAGAAATTGTATGTAAATATATTATGACTAACATGATATGCCTTCTAGATCTGTGCAATACACCATTCGTACAATCACATGCAACTATTTTGGCAGGTGGTACATGATTGCTTCCCCATTATTTCAGCTGATGGGTTCTTGGCCATCCTGCACTGTACTGTATTTGCTTAGGCACATCTTGATTTTTAAATTTTTATCCAGCTTGACACCACCAGACATACTAGTTTTCCCATTAGATGATTCTTATGCCCACAATATTCATGGCAGACTTCCTGGACCACCTCAACTTATTCTTACAGTCGTACTTTGGTTCTGATCCCATCTACTTTCTGATTCTTGACTATACCTCTTACTTAGGTCTTTGTTTACAGGATGTTCTTGATACACCAAAATCAAGCTGTATTTCTTGTCACACACACATAAATGAAAGGTCACTCTCTGATGGAAAACTAATAAAAATCAGAAGATGAAAGCATCCCTGTGAAGGATAATATATGTCAAGAAATATTTGCAAATATTTTGTTGAGACAGCTAAGGAAATACTCCAATAGGCTCACAATGGCATCCTTAGGTCTGGGATGTAACTAAAGCAACTGTTACTCAGAGAAGGCAGACTGCATAAAAAGGGAGAAGAACAAGAATTTTCAGTGTTTATACTATATTACTTAGTGTACACTGCTCCCTTGTCCAGAAGGAGAGGTCTGCTCTGCTTATGTAGATAAAAATGTCCTTTTCTTAGAGAAAGGACAATTCACTGCTAATGATTATTTGATGTAATTGTGCCTTTTTTTTTTTTTATCAAGCAGTTGATCTATAACTTTGTGTCCTGAGAATTCTTACATCCAAGATCAGTCATGATCTTTGATTCAGGCCTATTTGTCATTGTATTAAATTGAGGCTAAGATTTTATTTTATTTTACTTTTATTTTATATTTTATTTTATATTTTATTTTAATTTGTTCAGCTGTCTCCTATAAGTTAGCTTAATGCTAATTCCCTAGAATCTGAATTACTACCTATAGATGAGCTGATCAAGTGTAGTTTCTAAAACCTGACAGTCTGTTTCAGTGCATTAAAATGATCTCCCAACACTAGAGACCAACATAGTAGAACCTGTTGAGAGGAACTAGCAAGACGCTTCTTTGAATATTTGGCATGGTAGGTGCGTGATTCTTGAGATAGGTGCCTACCAAGGTCTCTACCTGAAATCTTGGAAACTTATTCCATATAGTTGCAGAGGGGCTTTCAGCAGCCACCTCGATTCTGCATGGTGTACAGTCATAGAGGAGATAGCAGCGGCACAAGGTAGATAGAATCCACACAGCAGCACACTGTCGATTGGAGCAAGAATGATCACCTGACTCAATCTGAACAGTTAAAGCTTCTCCTCCAGGAATTTGAAATTTGAACTGAAGAAATTTTCATTGCTTTTTGTGACCAGATTTGTTACAAATTGAGTTGAATATTACTCAGCCTTTAGAAAGGATGAATACCCGCCATTTGCTTCAATGTGGATGGAACTGAAGGATATTATCCTGGATGAAGTAAGTCAATCAGAGGACAATCATCATATGGTTTCACTCATATGTCTTTCTAGTTGGACATTTTATCTCTTTTCAATGAAAATTTGCTTTGGACCTATGAACCTGCTGATTTAACACATGCATTTGGCTTAACTTTTAGTATGGTAGGGAAAATTTATTTCTAAACAAAGTAAAATTTTAAGTTGTCAGGATTAGCTGGACTTAGTATTTGGTCATATAGGATTTAGTATTTGGTCATCTTATCTCTTATTATAAGAGTTGCCATCAATCTAAAAGCTGCTGGTTTACGGGGAATATAAGAAATAGTGGAAGGACTATAAGGGAAAGGAGGGGAACTGAGGGGAAAAATTAGAGAAGGAGACAAACCATGACAGACTCCTAACTCTGGGAAACGAACAAAGGGTTGCAGAAGGGGAGGTGGGTGGGGGCTTGGGGGTAACTGGATAACAGGCACTGAGGAGGGTACATGATGGGATGAGCACTGGGTGTTATACTATATGTTGGCAAATAGAACTTCAATAAAAACAAAAGAAAAAAAAAGCCATTGATGGTCACGTGAACTGGGGAACAGAGAGAAAAAGAAGGTAACAGCCAAGCACTAAGGAGATTTCGAGAAAAAGGAAAAATCCTGTGATGTTCTTGGCAGTTTTCCTATTATTGATTCTGGTTTTCTCATAGGGCTGGCCATCATCCTATCCTTGGGTCTCCAGGACAATCCAGGAGAAACACCGGTTTTGTTTTTCTTAAGTTAATTCATGCTTCTGGTACTTATTACAAAAGTCTTAACTTCTACAAGTCTGTAATACTGAATTTTCTTTTTTTTTTTTAAAGAATTTATTTTATTTATTTGACACAGAGAGGGAGAGTGCACAAGTGCTCAAGCAGGGGGGAAAGGCAGAGGGAGAGGGAGAAGTGGGCTCCCCACCAATCAGGGAGCCCAATGTGGGGCTTGATCCCAGGACCCTGGGATCATGACCTGTGCTAAAAGCAGATGTTAACTGACTAAGCCTACCCAAGTGTCCCTATAATACTGGATTTTCACCAGTACACTTGATCTTCTTACTCATTAGCTCAAGCAGGGGGATTTTTATTTTAATTCATCCCAAATCATGTGTATCTAAGGCAAGTCACTTAAGATTCTTAGTCTGTAAAATGGTATACAACACTTCACAGATTTGTTGTAAAAGTGGAGTGAGTTTATATATAAAATCTGAATAACAGTACCAGGCACACATAGAAAGGACCAAATACGTTTAGATTTTATAATTATTTACACGAATATGATTATATATTCTTTTAATGATCTTCCAATATGAAAAAGCATATTAGGAATGTTCTTTGTGTTTTAGCTTAGCATATTTCCAAAATGGAGTTTTAATTAGTCCTTACAAACACTCCACAGATGTATTCATTCATTAATTACTACACTCATTCAAGAAACAAGTTATTGGACACTTCAGATGTTCATGTGTATTTGTTTCTAGAAGAATCATTATTAAGCTATTGGTTAGAAACAATCTTCTTCTGTTCAATTTAGGATTTTAATTAATAAGATATTTTCTCTTATCTGCATTAATCATCCTTTAGCTTTAGAAAAAAAAAAGAAGAACCAAGAAAACATGTTCTTTGGAGATAATTCTGTATTATACACTTAGATGTCAGTGTTTGTTTAATAAATAAAAGAAATACAAAGGTGAGTGTATTTTAAGCTTTGTGATTATGCAGGTGATTGAATTATTAAAAAGATGGACAGGATTCCATTAGGAATGGTTACCTATGCCTTCATCTTGATCTTTCTCTAAAAAGAGGATTCTTTGATGCCCATGAACATTTGTTTTAATTGGTCCACTGAATATTTAAAGCTTATTTAAAAGGTCACATTTTTGGGCAAGAGTTCAGACATATAGCCCACATGGGCTAAAATACAAAGGAATGTAAATATGTCAAAGTTTGAGCTGTTAATACTAGGGTTTCTGGACTGATTGACTCAGATGTCGCTCTAATTTTAAGGAATTCCATTTGGAAATGTCATGAATAATTCTCCAGAGATTGAAGTGGATATAAAGTCACCATTGTCACCAACAGCACATAACAAAAGCCTGGCACAGCAAGTATGTTTGAGAAGATTCTCACTGAATAGTTTGAAATGGTACTCCAGAAACTATTAGAACTATCACTGAGATCAACATTTGCTTCCCTGGTTCACTGAAAGGGTGGAGAAATATGGGCATTACAATTTTATATCAGGAGTTTCACACCCCTAAGTTGCCATCAGGACACTTTTTGGATGTTTTCTAGTTTAGGAGTTTCTAAGATTCAAACTTATGCTTTTCTATGCTAATGTCTTCTTCACTTCTTACCCTGTAGGTCTGCTTTATTAGGTAAAAAATCGTTTTATAATAAATATTTTGTAATAAGCTCCTTACCTCTCTGGAATGAAATTAATAGATGACAAAACTACCAACAACGCAATTAAAAAAAATCAATGTAATAACCTAATTTTGAAAATTTTAAGAAATACAAGGGAAATAATTTTATCAAAATAATGTACAAAACCAGAGTAGAACATAAATGATTCCGTGTGATACCTGCATCTGAATGTCTTCGAAGATATTTAAAAGTTGAATGGGACAACTCTGTCCTGCATTTACGAGACACTTAGCCTCTATTGTTCTGACTCACTAAAGGCCTTACAACACTCATTTTTGATATAACTCAAAAATGCCCTCCAAAAAATTCTGAAATTACCCCTGGTATCCAGTACTACTCTTGTTGCTAACCATTACCTTTCCCATTTCTAAAAGGAAATTAAAACATAATTCCAACTGACAACAGTTTAGTTTATAATAAAACTATCAATAGTCCTTTCTATTGTTTTTATTATCACATCACCATTTAAAAAAATTCTATCAGTAATTCCCAGCTTTCCAAAATACAGAGACAATTATTTCTAAAAAATTACTTATTTGTTATTTTTTATATGAACATTTGACAGTGGTTTCAGGCACAAGAACAACGTAATATAAGTGCTGTTTTTTTAGGAAACGCTGAACTCTGTTATCAGACTTTGGGAGATTATATGTCTTGATGTACCATTACAAGTTACAGATATTTTTTGTTAAAGATTTTATTTTTAGGTAGTCTCTACAATCAATGCCGAGCTCAAACTCACAACCCCAAGAACAAGAGTCTCATACTGAGCCAGCCACGTGCCCGAAGTAACAGAGATTTTTAAAGGGCAAGAAGTCTTAAGTGGAGACATTAGTTTCTGTGAGAGTTTCCATGCAGTGGCCTCATTCTGTTTCCAGATAACCCTGATGGTAAGAGCACCAGAGCAGCCCACACATGAAGAAAAGTAATCCTGATAGAGTGTAGAATCAGAAGATTCGTAAAAAGAGACTTGTTCCAGGTGTCCAAGCAGTTGCTTTGCTTTATAACCTGACATAATGGAGCATAATGAGCAATTTTAAGATTGGGAGATGTGCATTGAAATTAAGACTGTTTTCAGACTCTGATTTGGTTATGATTGCAAAAAAGCAATTTCCTGTCTTCTAGTTTAGGTAGTTGAACTAATGTCTGTGTTTATATCCATATCTCTACCTGTATTTATAACTGTTTGTTTATTATTTTGTGGCAGCAAATGGGATATTTTAGTGCCTGAAATAAACAAAAACGACCAGCTTCAATCATGCAGCCTCCATATCCTTTCAAACAATATAGTTTTTTAACTGAAAGTTTGGTCAAAAGTCAGATGAAGTTTTTGAGTAAATTATGTACCTAGTTTTAGCCTTAGTTTTTGTATAAAATGATGCAATAGTAGTAACTCCTGCATAAATGTTATAGAACAGTAAGGATATACACATATAAAGTGCTTATTAGTTAATGCCTAATACAGGATAAACACTCAGTAAATATATCTTTTTAAGTTTTAAAATTCCAGTTAATTAAAATAGAGTGTAATGTTAGTTTCAGCTGTACAATATAGTGATGCAGCACTTCCATACAACACCCAGTGCTCATCAGAGCAAATACACTCTTTAATCCCCATCATCTATTTCTCCCATCCCCCCACCCCATAACCATCAGATTCTTCTCTATAGTTAGTCTGTTTCTTGATTTGCTTCTCAATCTCTTTTTTCTTTTGTTTATTTGTTTTGTTTCTTAAATTCCACATATGAGTGGAATCATATAATATTTGTTTTCTCCGACATATTTTGCTTAGCATAATATTCTCTAGTTATATCCGTGTTGTTGGAAATGGCAAGATTCCATTCGTTTTTATGACTAATATTCCATTGTGTATATATGTATGTGTATATATATATATATGTCTTCTTTTTATTTATTTATTTATTTTTCTTTTTATTTATTTTTATATATGTCTTTATCCATTCATCAATTGATGGACACTTGAGCTCTTTCCATAATTTGGCTATTGTAGGTGCTGCTGCTATAAACATCAGGTTGTATATATTCCCTTTGAATTAGTATTTTTTTTTCCTTTGGGCAAATACCTAATATTGTGATTGCTGGATCTTAGGGTAGATCTATTTTTAACTTTGTGGGGATCCTCATACTGTTTTCCAGAGTGGCTGCACCATTTTGCATTCCCACCAAGAGGGTGAGAGGGTTCCCCTTTCTCCACATCTTCACCAACATCTATTGTTTTTTCTGTTGTTGACTTTAGCCATTCTTATAGGTGTGAGGTGATAGCTCACTGTAATTTTGATTTACATTTCCCTGGTGATAAGTGATGTTGAGCTCTTTTTCATGTTTCTGTTGGCCATCCGTAGGTCTTCTTTGGAAAAATATCTATTCATGTCTTCTGCCCACTTTTTAATTGGATTATTCATATTTTGGGTGTTAAATTTTGTAAGTTCTTTATATATTTTGCATACTAACCCTTTATCAGATATGTCATTTGCAAATATCTTCTCCCATTCTATAGATTGCCTTTTAGTTTTGTTAACTGTTTCTTCACGGTGCAGAAGCTTTTTATTTTGATGCAGTTTCAATACTTTATTTTTGCTTTTGTTTTTCTTGTCTCAGGAGGTGTATCTAGAAGGAAGGTGCTACAGCTGATGTCAAAGAAGTTACTGCCTGTGTTCTCTTCTAGGATTTTTATGGTTTCAGGTCTCACATATAGGTCTTTCATTCATTTTGAATTTATTTTTGTATATGGTGTAAGAAAGTGGTACAATTTCATTTTTTTTCATGTTGTTTCATGTTGTCCAGTTTTACTCAACACCATTTGTCTTCCCATATTCTTTCCTGCTTTGTCGAAGACTAATTGACCAGATAGTTGTAGGCTTACTTATGGGTTTTTCATTATGTTCTATTGATCTGTGTGTCTATTTTTATGCCAGTACCATAGTCTTTTGATTGTTACAGCTTTGTAATATAAGTTAAAGTCTGGAATGGTGATGACTCCAGCTTTGTTTTTCTTTCTTTCTTTCTCTGTCTCTGTCTCTCTCTCTTTTTTTAAAAAAGATTTTATTTATTTATTCATGAGAGATACAGAGAGAGAGAGAAGCAGAGACATAGGCAGAGGGAGAAGCAGGCTCCATGCAGGGAGCCCGATGTGGGACTCAATCCCGGGACTCCAGGATCACGCTCTGGGCCAAAGGCAGGCGCTGAACCACTGGGCCACCCAGGGATCCCCCTCTGTCTCTATTTTTAAAGATTTTTTATTTGAGAGAGAGAGAGTGAGAGAGCACAGATGGGAGGAGGAGATAGAGAGAGAAGCAGGCTCCCCACCAAGCAGGGAACCTGCTGCAGGGCTTGATCTCAGGAACCCGAGATCATGACCCAAGCCTAAGGCAGACACTTAGCCGACTGAGCCACCCAGGTGCCCCTATTTTTCTTTTTCAAGGTTACTTTGGCTATTCAGGATCTTTTGTGGTTCCATACAAATTTTAGGATCATTTGTTCTAGCTCTGTGAAAAGTGTTATTGATATTTTGATGGGGCTTGCTTTAAATATGTAGATTGTTTTGGGTAGTACAGACACTTTAACAATATTTGTTCTTCCAATCCAAAAGCATGGAGTATCTTTCCATTTCTTTGTGTTATCTTCAATTTTTTCATTAGTGTTTTATAGTTTTCAGGGTACAGGTCTTTCACCTCTGTAGTTAGGTTTATTCCTAAGTATCTGGTTGTTTTTGGTGCAATTGTAATTGGAATTGATTTCTTAATTTCTCTTTCTGTTGCTTCATTATTGGTGTATAGAAACACAACAAGGGCACCTGGGTAGCTCAGTTGGTTAAGCACCTGACTTTAGCTCAAGTCATGATCCCAGGGTTCTGGGATCGAGCCTTACATTGGTCTCCTTGCTCAGCAGGGAGCCTGCTTCTCCCCCTCCCTCTGCCTGCCACTGCCTCTGCTTGTGTTCTCTTTTTCTGTCAAATAAGTAAATAAATAAAATCTTTTTTTTAAGAAATGCAACATATTTCTGTACATTGATTTTGTATCCTGCGACTTTACAGCAGGATATCAATTTATCAGTTCTAGCAGTTTTTTGATGCAGTCTTTTGGGTTTTCTATATATAGTATTATGTTACCTGCAAATAGTGAAAGTTTTACTTCTTCCTTGCTGATTTGGATGGCTATTGTTTCTTTTTGTCTTGCTACTGTGGCTAGAACTTCCAGTACTATGTTGAATAAAAATGGTGAGTGGACATCCCAGTCTTTTTCCAGTACTCAGCAAATATTAATTAATGTTATTAGTTGACTCCTCAGTTTCATCAGGTTTTATTTTTAGATAAAATCCTGGAGGACAAAAAGGTTATGGTCTGAATGGAATGCCCTTTAGGCCAGTTTGTGATCACTCTGGTTGGGGTACCATATGATTGATTGTGTAACCTGTGTCTATTTAAGACTTTGCATCAACATGGCACACAAGTGTGAAATGGGGTAAAGTGGATCTAACGGGTGGTTTCTCTGTTGGTAAATCTCTTTTCAGAAAGATTCAGCCATCCCTCTAATGATTTGTGATAAGACTAAAATCTAATGGACTATTTCTGAGTTAGTCTTAAGAAACAAATACAGACCAAATCTATGATCATGAGGTAAAAAGAGCTCACCCATCCAATATTTCATCACCTATAGCCTTGGTTTCCTGATCTATAATCCCATGTTCCATGTAGCTACCTTGTAAATAAATGCTAGTTGAAAAACATGTGCCTGCAAATGAATTATTCTAAAACAAGACAGAGATCAAACAAAGCAGTTCATCTAGGTTGATATAATAAAAGATGAACAACTTTAAGTTGCATCTAACTTAAAGTGTATTCATTCTTTATCATTGCATTCCTTTAGTGGTGAATTTTATGGATTCTCTTTGGAGAAATTATTTTATTGTTGGTCATGGAATTATATGAAGTTAACACAAAAATAAATAGCAAAAATATTTTACGTTTGAACTTCCACCAAATGAGTTTCATTTGCATGCAACCAAAGTCCCAGAGACCGTGCATTGCATACAGCAGCTTTGCCCCACATCAAAGACACTCTAGAGATCAAAACAAAATCAAGTTCTGAGGAAGGAATTCTCTTATTCTCCTTCTTAGTATACATGTTTTTGTTTTCTTCCTGGGTATGGGTCAATGTAAGGCAATATAAAAATCTGTGGACACCATTGACATTTGAGTGACTTCATCTTAACCTGAGAAGTAGGAGTGGTAGCTAATGACAATGTGGAAAGTCTGAGGAAGAGTCTGCAATTGGAATCTGAAAACCTGAAGCTGTGCTGAGAATGAAGGACCTTTGTACTATTTCAGCCTCTCTCTTGCAGAGGGGTGCGATTGCTGTCACAGGATTGGATTTATGTGGCGACATTTCCCCTTCCCTTTCAATTTTTTTTGTATGAGATCAACATGAAGATCATTGATTGTCCTTGTTAAGCCTGCCAGAGCCAAAGGACAATGACCTTTCCCGTGTTCTATCATCTGTGGGGTGGGTTTGTTCCAGTCTTTTGCTTTGTTTTCTCAGGGAAGGAAAATCCAGAGCCAATCAAACAGTAAGATCCTGACTGGGTTAAAGCCAGGCTAGGGTTACTTAAGCAGTGCTAACACTTTCATAGATCATTTCTGTGACAAAGATTGAAGGAGAATAGAAAATAGCACAACAGGATTCGATTCACGTGGCAAAAGGAAATTGTGCAAAGTTTAATCCATTCCTATCACAGTCTCAAGATTGTAATCTCCTTGGATGCTGAGCCTAGGAAAGACTTTTTTTCTACAATATGCATCATCATGTTGCTTTAGAAGCAGTGCTGCGGGCTGGAGCGAGGCGACACAAGTTATATAACATGCAATTTAAGATAATGGCCTTTGAAAAGGAGAAATTAATATAAACAGACGAGGCCAACAAAGCTTCAGTCATCTAGAAGGTAGTTTCCATCACCACTGACGTTAAACAATATCACCCCCACTGAGCTTACACCATGTTTATTATCATTTAATTTCTTGCCCAAATCGGCACTTTCTTATCACGATGTCGCAGGGAGTGCAAGCTCTGTTATGACTACAATTGGTAGAGAAATGCATTCATCTACATGAGTAACAAGATACAAAAATTGAGCTCTCTATCTTAACCTTTTGTGGCTTTAAACATTCTACTAAAAACATTAGCAAAAATGGAAGCTATAGCGTTTCCATAATTATCCCAGCACTGGCTTTGTTCTTATAATGATAGAATCCATACTTTCAATTTGGAGTGCTTAATAATAGCAGCTGTCTTGTCTGCTCAACTGTGGGGTTTTAGGGCTCCCATAATTATTCATTTTCACTCACTTGACAGTGGGTGTTTCCTTGTAATATTTCAGGCCACATCAGAAGATAGGGTTTTAAAATCCTTTTAAGTGTTCTGCTATACATAACAATATTGAATTATGCATTAATAAACCAAATTTAATTGACTTGGAGGTGCGTAAGCCCTAATTAACACTATACCTCAGTACTAAAAATGGATTGCCACAAATCAGCAAATAACACACAAATGCAATCGTAATGATTATACCGTTAATGTATGAAGGCCCGATGTTTCTTGGTCCTTAAAACCACACATTTTTTTTTTCCTTCACCTTCTCCCTTGCTCATTCCATCCTGATATACTTGCTGCTGGTTTTCCTTCTCTTTCTCTTGTTTTTCAAAACATTTCATCTTGGAATAGTTTTACATATACAGAAGAGTTGCATGGATAGAACAAGAATTCCGCCTTTCACTGAGCCCTCCTATTTTTCCTGAAGTTCATTAATGGGTAACTGAAAGATAAAGGGGAACAATAGAAACCTACCCACAGAAAATACAAATGGCACTCCCATCTTTCTGATATGCATGGGGCTAATTATGATAATAAATAAAATATGAATATTGGGAATAAACTGGGTATATCATTTTTCATTATTATGTAGTCTAAATGAACGGGTTGTTTTGTAGTGAGAGAATATAACATACATGCATATGTGTACTGCTACCAACAGCAGCGTGCTCTATTATGATGGGTGAAAATTATATGTTTCTGAGTGTATTTACATGTGCTGAGAGAGTGATTCCAGGGATGAGGAAGGTAGTTTTATGAGCAAGGCTGCGGAGATGCTGGAGAGGATAATTGAGAGAGGGAGATTTTTATGATATAATAAGGTGCAGAGTGTGTGTGAGAGAGTAGGGGCAGGATGAGTGAGTGGGGGATGGGCAGCAGTTACAGGATGCTTTCAGGACCTTTATGCTGGCATTGGTAGACTCTTTAATGGTCTCTCATGTGAAGGAACAGCTTCCAGGGTTGTGCAGCGGTAAAACTTCCCATTCTGTATGACAGTCTGCATTTAGTCTAAATAATTCATCCTGTTTTTTAAAAACACAGTTATATATATATATATACACATATATATACATATATATACACATATATATAATGTGTGTACAATTACAAAGTATACATTTAAATTTTATAATTGAAAATGACTAAAATAAGCCTTATTAAATCTTTTAGTCTTTTTCACTATATAAAATTTTGAAAATTTGTAAGAGTAGGAGGAAGAAATGAACTATCATAGATAGCCACTCTGAACAATTTAGTGCATTTTATTTTAAATTTTTATTCATTTTTTCTAAATTGTACCTTATAATTATTCTAAATTCTCTTTTGTTGTTGTTTTTATTTTTTTTAAGTAGATTTGTTTATCACATCTAGTCATGAGACAGGGGCTTTGAATAGCCCACATACAGTGTCATATCTTTCTTAAATCATATAAAAATATTCTAGAAAATGCCTCTCACTATGCAGAGGCAAACATGTAGATATAACCACTGGAAAGCATTAAAGAGACAGTTCCAAAGATAGAAAATTTCTATGACTCCCAAATACACACTCTGCTTTGTTCCCTACTGAAGGACAGGTATTGTTTTATAAGTACAATTTAAGAACTCTTGATGCTAAATGTAAACTCTCTTCTCATCCACACCTTTTCACTTGGAGTTAGAGCATTTTTTTTTTCATAATATCTATACCCATACTTCTCAGACTTTATCCATCTTTACCCTACAGGTACAACACCTAATACCATGATCATTTATTTATTATTTATTTATCATTTATTTATTGGTTGAATAAATAAGTTTATTTATAGGGAGGATGTATTAGTCAGTGTTATCCGTAGAAACAGAACCAATGGGAGGGAGGCGCGAGAGAGAGAATATATGAATATGAATGAGCACAAATGGTTTATTATGAAGGATTGGCTCGTGATTATGGAGGCTGAAAAGTCCTGCAGTCTGCCCTCTGTAAGCTGGAGGCCCAGGGTAGCTTGTGGTATAGTTTTACTCCAAATCTAAAGGATTGATAACCTGGGAGCCAATAATAAAATCACCACTCTGGATCAGAAGACCCAAAAACCAAAAGAGCCAATGTCATGGGACAGAAGAAGATTAATGTCCTAGTTCTAGTAAAGAGAGCAAATTCTTCCTCTACCTTTCTGTTCTATTCAAGCCCTCAATGGATTGGATAATGCCCACCTACACCGGGAAGGGTAAGCCCCTCTATTCATTTTACCAGTTCAAATGCTAATCTCTTCTGGAAACACCTTCATAGTCAAAGCTAGAAATAATGTTCTACCAGCTATCTGGGTATCTCTCAGTCCAGTCAAGGTGGGCTAAAAAAATTTAAACCATCACAGGGGTTCAATATTAAAAATTGTCCAGAGAAACTGAAGCAGGGTGACAGACTATTCAAAGATGCCAGAAATACTAAACTATTCCAAGAGCAAAGACTGATCAGGAAGTCAGCCATGATTCCGCTTCATAGCAGTGCCATTAAAACATTTAAGAAACATCAATTAATTGAGTTATGCTACACAGTTCTCTGTCTTCAGAGAGTCACCTAGGATATAACAAAACCTACTTTCCCTGGATATTAGAATCAGAGTGGCAATCAAGAATCTGCCTCAAGTTTACTAGATGCTTGGCAGCATTCCAGTGGACATCTCAGTCATTTGAGTATAGCTGTAGTGAATAGGCATGTCCATATAAATTTATTGAAATGTAAACGAGAAACAAACATCACATAATATTTTTAGGGAGAGATGAGCATATCATGGAATGACACCAAATAGAACTGTGTGTTGCAGTTCCCCAAATCTGGAAAACTTTGACTTTAGCTGGTAAACAATATTGTGATCTCAAACAGGCATAAAAATAGAATCAAATTAAATTCAACTAAAGAATAAAACAAAAACATAAACTAAAGTAACATAAAACGAAATGATTTACATGACCTAATGTAACTCTTTAAGGTCAAAAGCACAATAATTTACTGAGAATCTGTGGCTCTCTTAGTCTAAAAGCCCCAGGAACATTTCTCTAAACCAGCAGTTCAAAATATTCCTTTCAATTTAATAAATATCCATTTAGTACTTATGGTGTGCCAAGTACCATATGGAATGTTGGAACTAAAGTATTGACTAGGACAACAGAGCATACAGGTCTATGCTTATCCTTCAGCAGCAATATGAACTCATTCAACACAATTACAACGGAAGGTAATTGTAGCTATGATAGAAGTACTGGATTAAGGAGAGAAACAGAGCACAGGTGTGCTCTGTTTAGGAAAATCTTCCCAGGCAAAGTGACAGCCAAGCTACGACCTAGACTACAGGTAAGGTTTAGCCCATTAAAGCTGGGGCAGCTGTAGGAGAGAGGGGAGCAAACAAAACAAAATAAAATCCAGCTTAAAAGAACAGCATATGGAAAAACTGTGAAGATGGAGTGATGTGTGTCTGTGACCTCTTTTTTAAGAGACATAACAGTAAGAGAGGAGACTGGAGAGCTAATCAGGCCTTATTCTCCATATATTCTGTGGGAAGTTAATAGGTGGCGTAAAACGTCAAATAGATTGAGGAAACGTGCCATCCCCACAGGACTTCTCAGAGCCTTTACTGTGTTAATATGCACCATAAATCTCCAATTTTTAGAGCTCCTGAAATAAATCACAATCTTCCCATTGTTGGACTTTTTTAGCTATCTATAAGAAGTTAGAGCTGTGACCACCTCCCACTTTCTCTTTAATCTGGAGGAAAAAAAGGTGAAATGAGTTTCAAGTGAAATTTAGGTAGCCATCCATGATTTCTTGCTATATTTCCACTGGACCGTACTTCTGGTGCGTCTCACCCACTGTGCAATCCTGATTCATTCCAAAATCTTCATTTTTTAAAAAAGTGAGTTATTATTATACATATTCATCTCCATGCAAAGTTCACAGTAGATAAAAAGCGTCTACCCACCATGGCGAGTTTTACCTCATTCCTAAAAGAGTGTTTCCCTATATTGAGTGCACATTTTAAAGATTTTGATATATTCTACTTCTCCAGAAGCTTATTTTATTTGGCAGGCACAGCTACCCCACCATGAAATGAATGAATGAGTTAATAAATATATAAATAAATAAGAATATAGGCAGCAAGTTCCAAAAGCTGTGCATCTTCTTTTTTTTTTTTTTTTTTTTTTTTAGCTGTGCATCTTCTTGATAGAAAGTCAATATACAGTGGGCCTGGAAATCGAGAACGTTGAGCTAAATTTTTGTTTACCTTCCAGATAACTCCAGTTTCTGCTGTCATCAGGGTGATAAAAAAGAGAGCTTCCCCACTTTCCCATCTCATAATATCCTTTATAGGTCATGACAAGCCATTTACAATTATGTTCATTCAAGTCTAAATTCTGCCCAAATGCAGTTGACAGACCGCAGACAGCTAAGTGATGGAAATGGTACAAATAAATTCTGTATGATAATTATTTATTGATCTGCATAGTGCATTCTGTTTGGACTGATACTAAAACAAAGGCATGAATATGTTGAAAGCTCGTAATAATAATAATATTGAGAACATGGACAAGAGCAGGAGAAGCATGTGTCATGGTATAAATGTTCTTGGTAGAAAAGTAAGATTTCTTTCTGTTTCAATTCCTTCTAATACATGGATGTTTAAAGATTAGTAGTTTCTGTTTTCATATCCAAATCTAGATTCAGGAACATCCTTTGAAAACATATATTACCCCTTCAGCCACTGTATCCCAACCCCATTATTGTGTGATGGTGTTGTGTAAAATGTATACATTTATTATAAATTAATATTAGAAATTTATAGTAACTTAAAAATCAATGTTTCTTTAATATAAATTAGCAAAAGTCCGTGACAATGAAAAGGTGTTCAGATCTGACACTTAATTTAGAATGGCAGTATGATTCATGTTTTAAGCAAAGTTGTCTTTGTGTGGTCATTGCAATAGTCCTGCCCAAGGACACATAGCTGCATGATGCCATTATTGTCCAGTCTCTTAAGCAGAACTCCAGTGCGTGTCTCATAATTCTCATAGGGCAGGTATAACCCTGCCTTTAAATCCATCCATAGCTATAAATAAAAAAAAATCTATGTGCCCAATTTACCATTATATTAGTCCCAAATATGAAGGTGTCCAAGACTTATTTGACAAGCTTGCTCTATTCTCTTCTAATAAGTCTGAATTAGGTTCCAGGAATATTTTTATTTTTAGCAGCATTTCAGGTGGTTCTAATGCAAGTGCTCCTTTCGCTTAGAGCTGTTCACCTTTTCATCTCTGTACCCAGCACAGTGCCTAATATTTCTCAGGTGGGTTTTGGCTTAGAATTAGCATGGGTTAGTTTATGCTCAGTTCACTGGCCAGGACTAGCATGTGACCTTACAAAACTGCAAGGTGGCTGGATCGGTGACATTCCTGGGAGAAGAGAACTTTTAGTGATGAAAATTAGGAATCACTATCCCTGGGAGTAACATATAAGTGCCATTTTTTTTCATGTGTTTTTAAATGACTTTTTAGGTAATGCTTAAATATCATTCATAGACTGCTCTACTCCAGCTCCCCTGTCATGGCCTCCAATAAAACTCAACCAATACATCCGTATTGCTTTTATGGAAGAGTCAGTGAATGACAAGACCACACCATAGGCACAATATCTCTGTAGAAAACTCTACAAACACTTACATTAGTAAAGCATGATATAGTATTTAATGCTTTTCTCAAATAATACTCGAGTACTAAGGCCAGAATTTTAGAGCGACGAAGTATAGTGAACTGAGAACATAGGAGAAAAGTCTGCAAGAGCATATGGTTGATGCTTACATACTGACCAAAAACACGTGTATATTTAACTCAAATAACTATTAATTCTTCCAGGATTAATATCAGTATTTTGTATGTCAGATAACACTATGGATTGGGAAACTATTTGATATGTCTGAGACATACTCAAAGAAGAGAGAGAGGAAGAAGGTTCATGTGTAATCATTGCTACATGAGAATGGAATAAAAAGCCAGTGGGCAGTTTTAAAAACTATCTTCAATACAAGACAATAATTAAACTGGCTATTTAAGATAAGTCAAAAAATTGATTTTTTAAAGAAACTGAAACCTATAGTTGTTTTGCTACATGTATGCAGACTATAACCACTAGTTATACATTTCACTTAAAAGCAATATGTTTTCACTCCGGAGTTTTAAGCAAATGGTTAAAAATATGTAGTATTACAAAAGTTATATATGCTTTTAAATAAAATTCAAACAAAATAAAAGGAAAAATGAAAATCTCTTTTTACTTCTTCCTTTCCAAATCCCAGATATTAAAGTTTTGTTTCTTATATCCTTCCAAACTTTATATATATATGCAAATATACCCCTGTAAGCAAGCACTGGCACCTATTTTTATCCACATGTTATGAATACATATTGATCTCATCTAGACCTCAAGTAAAATGAAAATAAAGGAGGGTCAGTAGTAGTTCCTCAGCTTTATCCTTAGTACCAAACACAGTATTTTTGTGCACTGTAGATCATTAGTTGATCATCTAATGAGTGACTCTTTTTCCTTTTTCTATTTCTTTTTTTTTTGAAAGACTCTTAAATTAACAATACATCTTAGAGTTTTCCATGTAAGCCTTATTATTTTTAATGGCGGTGTAGTATTTCATAGTGCAAATGTGCTATAATATTTTAAAGAATTTTCTATGGATGAGTGTTTAGTTTCTTCCTATTCTTTCACTGTTACAAATAATTCATGAAAAAATTGTGCAACATATTTGTTCAATAAGATGGATATTTATGTAGAATACATCCCCAGAAATGTTTAGCTCAGTCATGAATGTTTTCAATTTTAATAGACGTTAATAGATGTTTAATAGATGTTTTCAATTTTAATAGGTTCTTCACTTTTTTCAGAGAATCACAGAACCATTTGACAATCTGATGAAAATCAGTGTACTCTCAGTAAATGACACAAATGTCTGATATAATTTCAGAAGTGTCGAGGCATAACTCCTATGTTGAGAACATCTCCTTGAGAGTGTTACATTAACTACTAAAGTTAATTTTGTCATAAATGATCTAGGCTTTTCGTTGCAACATGGTCTGCCAGCTTTCCTTCAGAACACAGATGTTCTCCGAAAAGAGACTTATACGATCTTGAGATATTAGATCTCATTTGTCTCATGCAAATTTTTAAGGTCAGTTTTCCCAATTTCAAAGGAAATGCTTCAGTGTCAATGCAGCAGTGTGACTATAAGAACTCCTACACTCTTGTCACATTAAAATCTTAGGTTAAGCCTAGGATTTCATTTCCTGCTATAAGTTCTTTAACTGCTCCAGTCACAGTGATGCTACCAAAATTTTTAAGAAAAGGGGGAACAGTCTGTTTCCAGCTAGATTGCCATCCAGTTGAATTAAGTAGGAACTTTAATTTTGCAAACTTGACAGTCACACTGAGTCATAAAAGATAGTTACTAATAGTGAGGAGAACGCTTGGTCAGCAGACACACAGAACCTGACTTCCTGGGGAGCAATGCAGAGCTCATATCTGCACAATACAGGCCATTTGGGTGAAAGCAATTATTGTTTTATAATTCTGAGCCGAAATCAAAATGAACTCTAAGGTGCCTTAGACATCAACTCTCCTTCACATACACACCTCAATTCTTCAGTTCTCTAAGCTCCTTCATTTTTTTCTTGAAGGAACAATAACAAAATTAACTAGTCCTCCTGTCCATTTTCAGAGAAAACAAAGTGTGAGCTAGAGGAAGAGATGGAAGTTTCAGCTGCCCTCCAAAGGAAGGATATTATTTTATTTAAGGGACTGCAACTGATATACATGAGAAAAAAGTACTCTAGGTTTACTCAGCTACAAATGATAGAGAGGCCTTATCTCAATTTACTTCTGAAAGAGGAACATTTGAATATTGCCGAGAACTGACTTTGACATCTTTAGAAAGTGGAATCACTTGGCTGGGCTCATTTCCTGGCTCCTGTGTTTTCATAGCACAGAGTTTCAAAGACAGTGTAAAGCCAACACACATTTAAAATTCTTGGTCTCTATCAAAACAAATCTGCCATTTCCTGCTTCACTTTTTTTAGTGAGGCTCATTATAGTCCTAAATTTGAACCTCATTAGAGAATAAAATCTACACCTGTCTTTAGAACATTCCTAAAAACTACCACTCTCCTATTTTGTAGTAAATGTTACTGTATGCAAACTTGAGATCCATAATTAATATCACTGAATAAAAATGTTACCAAACTTGAGTTTTAAACTCTGAAAGGAAAAAAAAGTATAAGTTCTCTCTTCACTGCCCTTTAAGAAATCAAACTGAAGATCAATTTAGGGGGAAACTGGTTAATTCCAATACAACATTTTAATCTTGACCCTTATTACACAAAGGGTGCTTTCTGCATCAGTAGCATCAGTATCACCTGCGAGCTGATTAGAAATGCAGAATCTAGAGGGATGCCTGGGGGCTAAGTGAGTTGAGCATCTGACTTGATTTCTGCTCTGGTTATGATTTAACGGTCATGTGTGTGGGGGAGGAGCCTCCACTGGAGCTCTGCCTCCGGCTCTGTGCTCAGGGCAGTCTGCTTGTCTCCCTCACGCTACTCTTCCCTTACATGCATGCGCTTTCTCTCTCTCTCTCTCTCTCTCAAATAAATAAATAAAATCTTAAAAAAAAAAAAAAAGAAATGCGGAACCTAGAACCCTACCCTAGATCTACCTATTCTTAGAAGGTATTTTTACAGGACCCCCAGGTAATTTGCATATACATTAAAGTTTAAGAAATTTTGATCTGGGCCACTGTTGTAAAGCTACCTAGAGACAAAAGGTATTTATCCCTTAAACCATTGTGTGACTAATGCCAACTACCACAAGTACAGCATTTTGGCCTTATGTGCAGTTTTGCTTCCCATGAATTCAGTTACCACTGGTACCTGTGATCTGGAAGCAGATGATCCTCCGGACACAGCATCAGAGGTCAGTAGTAGCCTAAGGCCTGTGTCATGTACCTCGTTTCATCTGTCCATTCTGCATTATATCATCTCACATCACAAGAAGAGTGAATACAGTACAAAAAGGTACTTTGAGAGAGATAATACTCTCTGAGGTTTCAGGCATGCACTCTGGGTCTTAGAAAGTATCCCCCAAAGATAAGGGGGGAACCACTGGATTTATAGTCCTCAGGATTACGGCACTCGACATTAGTTATCCGAGCAGGTCAGATATGAAATAGTGTGCCCTTGAGGAAATCTAATCAAAGAAGGAAAGTCAAATACACACCCAAGTTCTTCGAAGCTATGGTAAGATCCATGTGCAGAAAACATTACTGCAGAATCACCAAGTCAAGACAAGACTATGAATAAACTAAAACCAGAAGTTTTAGTTGCAAAAAAAAAAAGGACACAAAATGATAAAAACAGGTTCAATTAGTTTTAGCTAATTTAATTTATTATCAATTAAAATTACCTTTGTGGAGCTTACATTCTTGTGGGGAAAAAGGCAATGGATGCCCCTCAAAAGTAAAAAAATAAAAAGTAAATTATGTAGTGGATTGGAAGTGACGGGTAGCATGAAGAGTGGGCAGAGGGTTGCAATTTTAAACAGGAGTATCAGTTGTATAAGTACCATCTGAACAAAACTTGAAGGAAATGAGAAAACAGGAGAAAGTAGAGGAAGACCCAATTATCTTGGCCAGTGGGTAATAAATGTCAATCTCTTCTGTGTATTCACTATTCTGCATTTAAGAAAGAGCAGGGGAAGAAAGTGTTCTTCTCCTAACTTGTAATATGATCATTGATCCACTGCTTTTACAGTAAAGGAAAACTCTAGTCTATAATTGTATATATCGTTCTTCCTGGTGAGCCATATATTCAGCCAGGGGTGAACCCAGAATTTATTTTTCAGTTGCATCGGAATGCATAAAAATGATGTTCTTACTTTAAATATAGTTATGTCTATATATGCTTACTATGTACATCTTTTTTTCTGATTTTGGAAGGGAAGTATTGTTCTCCTTATATCTTTATATTAGAGATGAGAAAATGCAGGGTCTGACATAATGAGTCACACCCCAAGGTTAGAGAGCTAGGTTAGTGATTCAGGCAAAAATTAAACTTAGTTCTCTTAGAAGCCAAAGTCACAATTTTTTTACTAAGCCATGAACCATGATTTGTTCTCAATGCAGTGTGTTAGACACCTGTAATCTGTAATTTCATTGCAAGTTTACTTAGAGGACAGACTACACTAATTTCTTACTACAGACTTGATTCAGTACCAACAAACACAAATAGTTGTCACACACACAGCTAAATAATCATTTCATGGCAGCTCAATACTTAAATAAAACTTGAAGGTCCTAAAATAGTCTTTACAATAATACTTTTTACCAATCTTTTCTAGCTATAACTGCTCTTGTGTTCCACACATATAGTTGTTTCCATTGAGTTTTTCTTATGAGTTAAGAGTTGCTCTGTGTATTCCCAATATGTAATTGCATTTAATTAGAATAACATTAGATTAGAGATGAGAAACAAAATTCCAGACAGGCGAAGAAGGACCCTAAGTTCCATGGTGAATGGTGTGTCCTAGCCTCTTGTCGGAGCTCTAAAAGTGTCTAGGTAAGGGACTCCTTAAGCCACTTGGTGCAGGGAAGTTAAATAATAGCCCATCAGAATGTGATTAAGTCTAAGGGCTGGGTAAGGACTGAGTACCCTGGAGTCTGAGAGGCAGGAAAGCAGTACAAAATACCAATCCTCCTTCTAGAAAGAGGGCTGGAGACATGCATACTTTGCATGTGAGTAAAAGCTGCCATTTCTGGCTCCCAAGTCCCAGCAAAGGACCTGGTTTGTCTAGGTAACAGATCTATATAAATCTATTCTTGCTGGGAGGTGAGGGACAAAAAACGTACTCTCTCAGGGTCTGAAAGACTCTGAGTGTCCCTGGTCATCATAAGCAGCTGGCAAACTGAGATGAAAAAGGACCAAAAAAAAAAAAAAAAAGGAAAAAAATCAAACAGCACTGTGTGTAGCTCTAAGTACAATAAGCTATTGATAACGGAGACCCAGAGTCATCAAGAATACATTTAAGGAAACAGAGATGTGTGCAGCATATGATGAAAGCTTTTCATTTAAAATTGTTAAACTGAAAGTCTAGGCACTTGATCTGGCAAGTTTTATGAGCCCTACTGGAGAATGCACTTTATGTGGAATTCTCATTTCCTGAGAATCCTGGATAGATCAGGCATTGCTGTGATAATGTTCATCTCTGTGCATTATAATGAAGCTGCCATGGTAACTCGAGAAGTCACTTTAAAAATGTGCAATTTTAAAAGTTCATTTCTTAGAAAAAGATTAGCACAGCTGTAACACTCATAATAATCTAATGAGATTTGAAAAGAACACTCGGGCAAAAAATAGGTAGAGAGAGACTGCTCAGATTTCATGATCGCACGGTCCTTCTGAGAATGACGTGGTCTACCCGTGGACCCTAATCGATGAAACAAGGGGGAGATTAGGTCAGAAGCTTAATTAAATTTGGATGTGTATAACCCAGCAGCAGAACTCATTCAGCTCCTACTTAGCCCAGGATGCTTGTGAAGTAAATCACAGAAGCTCTTGCATAGAAAATTTTATGTACTTGTCATTTTCATAATATAAGGAGCTAGGTGTAATAAATGTTCCCAGCATTAGTTATTTAGGAAACGTTGACTGTACCCTTTATGACTGGTCACAGAAATTCAGACTGGGAAGGAAACAGATGTGACGCATGGGAATTGGGTACATTTCCAAAATAAAGCCCTCCATCCTCACCCCCATTCACCCCCATAAATTTTTTGAAGAAAAAGTTGTCCAAGGTCTCTGTACCTTGTTATGGAAAACATTTATCTTTCTTTCTAAGGGAAATTGTAACTTTTTCAAAGTTAATTGTTTTTTGGAGACTGAACCCATATATGACCGATATAGAGATAACAGCATGTTCAAGTAGCTCCTGTTATCTCTGGGACCTCATGAGCACCAGAAGCATGCATTCCTGGAGGTGTGATGTGATGAATTTTTGAAGTGGTATATTTAGTTAGAATATATTTTCCAGTGTTTTTCTTGGAGGCTTATAATTTAGGGTCAGGGCCCTGGCTACAAATTCAAATAAGTCAGATTTAATAAGTCTTCATTAACAGAAAGCTCTTAGGGCCATCTTCTAATAAAAGAAGAACCTTAATCTATAGTTAGCATTCCACATTCCCGAGAAAACTGTCCTACAAAGTTTAAGTAGCTTTTAGCTTCACAATTGCCTTTTAAAGAAACGAAGGTACATGATTCAGGGGTCATAGAATTCTATTTCCTCACTTAGCTTCACCTTCCAGGACACCCAGTAGTGATTTGATCATTAATTTCAACCCCTTAGTTAAAGAAAAGGGCAATGAAAGTGTTCGATGGATTCCTCTTCTACGCCCACCCCTGACACAATTCCTGCCATAGTCAGTTGAGTTGGTTGTTTGACATTGTGTGGATAAAACAATAGAAATATTTTAAGTCCTCTGTTTTGACTTCATGTCAAATCAGCCTTGCCATCACAACGTTATTTTGACCCTCTCAACAATTTCTAGATATGCTGCTAGTGGTGGAATCAGATAGAGGTGGACAAGTTTCTTTGAAACTGATTATGTTACATACAGTGGAAAAGAAGTGGAAAATCAAATTAGGCCAGTCATCCTGTTTAGTAGACTTAGCAGACAAGTTTGGTTGTCAGAGTACCAAGGAATGCTAGCTCAGCCTTCTGCCCTGAGAACAGTGACAGCGCTCATTCTTCCTCACGTGTTTGATTTGCATCTTTTGTAGGCATCATGCCATTTCTTGGGGGTGCTTGATGACTCCCACAACATAAAGATTTAGTGCCTAAAAGAAGTTCTCTTTAGCAGATGGGAGCAAGAACCAGTAAATTCAGAGTCATTGCCACTTCTGTGTCCCATTTTACCCATAAGCTGATAATGGTGAGAGAACCTCTACCCAAAGCTTCTATAAACTAATAGCAACTACCTTTTTCTAGATTGTGTTTTAAGCATTGGACCACAGGGGTGAAAAAGACAGAATTGCTGCTTTGAGGGAGCTTGGATGGGGGTGAACAAATCACTGTCACAGTGGGAGGAATAGACCCTCTTTCCATTCAGACATTGACATCCATCCATCCCCAGGCACTTCACTTCCCCATTCTGCCTGAAGGTTTTCCAAATCTTACACTCATTTGCCTTCAACTGAACCAACTGGTAGCAATCTTATCAGAAGATCTTACGACTTATTTTATCCACTGAAAAAAATAGACAAGCAGAATCAGATTTCTCCAAAATTCATCTTAGACTAACTGCACTCGGTTCCTTTCTTTAGATACGATTCTTATCCTTTTGCAAGGCTATTACTCATTTTTTAAAAAGGATTTTGTTTATTTGTTTTTTTATTTATTTACTCATGTGAGAAAGAGACAGAGAGAGAAAAAGAGAGAGAGGCAGAGACACAGGCAGAGGGAGAAGCAGGCTCCATGCAGGGAGCCCAATGTGGGACTCGATCCCGGGTCTCCAGGGTCAGGCCCTGAGCCAATGGCAGGCACTAAACCTCTGAGCCACCCAGGGATCCCCTATTACTCATTTTTAAAATTAACTCCCTCACACTTATGCTACAGACTCCTCGTGATCCATGGACAAAGCTGTGTGTTTCATACTCCAGTCCGTCTGAACTCTTCCACTCGGACTAGAACATTCTTCTACATTTGTCCTGCAGGGGCGCTATTACTCAACTATTATAAGCTATCTTCTCCTTTTTATACCCTTTTTCCCCCTTGTATCACTGATTTCTCTTTCTCACCTGAGTCTGTAAACTTAGCCTTCAAATATGTGTAAGTTCTCCTAAAAAAAAGTGACAAAACTTAAATCGTTTTTCTTGAATGTTACTCATCAAATTACTCAAATCCTTTCTCCTTATCCATGAAAGATATACATTCACCAACCATACTTTCTTTAAAAATATATTACTTAGAGACACCTGGGTGGCTTAGCAGTTGAGTGCCTGCTGTTGGCTCGGGTTGTGATCTCAGGCTGTTGGGATCAAGTTCCACATCGGGCTCCCCTCAAGGAGCCTGCTTCTCCTGCCCCTGCTTCTGCCTCTCTCTCTGTGTCTTTCATGAATAAATATATCTATATATTTATTTTATATATATATAACTTAGATATTTTAAAATTATGAAATTAATATAGAAAATTGGGGGAAAATGTTTAGGAGTTATAATGAGAGAAATAAACACCACATATAATCCCACCACTTACCGGACAATACTGGGATGATGGACAGAGATATACCATTGGTTTAAGTGAGCCAGCCTCCAGAGTTAGACTCAAGGTTTGAATCCTGACTCTGTCACACATCAGATGTGTGACTAGGGTCAAGTAACATCATAGCTCTGTGCCTTTGTTTCCCCTTGTGCAAAACAGAACAGCAGCCCTTTAAAGGAATAGCTGTGAAATTAAACAGGTTGATGTAAGTGCATGTGAAACATTTATAATAATTGACACTAGTAAAAAAATGTGATAACCATGTTGCTATTTATTTTTGTAGCTGATGTGTGTGTTTCTGGTCTTTTACTTGCACATGTACTTCAGCAGATTTTTATTTGGGATCTGTACAGATTGCCTAACAACTTTATTTCTCATCTAACCGTATTGTTTGTATCCATTTCCTAAGTGTTCCCCTTTATCTTACTGCAGCACCCAGCACCAGTGCCACATTGTAAAACCAACACTACAGACCAGCCATGTCGTCCCAGGTTCAGTGATGATCTTTAATAATATGCAGTGAGGGATCCCTGGGTGGCGCAGCGGTTTAGCGCCTGCCTTTGGCCCAGGGCGCGATCCTGGAGACTCGGGATCGAATCCCACGTCGGGCTCCCGGTGCATGGAGCCTGCTTCTCCCTCTGCCTATGTTTCTGCCTCTGTGTGTGTGTGTGTGTGTGTGTGTGTGTGTGTGACTATCATAAATAAATAAAAATAAAAGTTAAAAAAAATATATGCAGTGAGATCACCCCCAGTTCTCCTTGTTGAAGCTTTTATTACTACTGACCTTCCCTTATTGATATTACTTTCTTTTTTAAAATATTTTATTTATTTATTTGACAGAGAGTGAGCAAAAGCAAGCACACAAGCAGGGGGAGCAGCAGGCAGAGGAGAGGGAGAAGCAGGCTCCTTGCGGAGCAAGGAGCCCGATGCAGTACTCAATCCCAGGACCCTAGGATCATGACCTGAGCTGAAGGCAGACGCTTAACCGACTGAGCCACCCAGGCACCCTATTGGTACTCCTTTCTTAACTTCACTGACATTATTCTCATTGTTCCCTTCCACATGTTCTTAGTTTCCTATGAGATGTATGCCTTCCGCTGTTAAGCTGCTAAACATTGTCCATTCTTTTCCAGAGCACCCAAGGTATATGTCCTACTTCATGCTTTACCTCTTCCCTTGCTTATACTACACACCCTTCAAACTTAGGATTTTCAAAACCAACCCTGTTTTCTTTAAAAACGAAAACAAAAACAAAACAAAAAACTTTATTCCATTGTACATACAACCACCTGAATGGCATTACCACCTGCCCAGCCATCTAAGTCATTCTAAAACATTTTCTTTTCCCTTGAAGATATCTTCACTTAAAGCATTTTACATTGTGTAAAGCTGAACTTTCCTACATCCTCCATACATCAGGACCCGTCTCTCAAATCTCTCATTAGATGTATCCCAACCAGTGGTACCCAAATCCATCTGGTTTTCCTAGCTAGAAAAACTGGAATTTTCCTCAGTTCATAACTTCACCTCTTCCTCCCCTTCCATCATGACTTCCTGTCCCTGTGACCTCCTTCCTACCTATCTCTGACCTTTATCGCAGGTCCTCACAATCCCCTGTCTGTGTTATTGCAATGGCCCCTTGTGGTAGGTTGACTAGTATTTCACAAAAATGCATGCCTTCCTGGAACCTCAAAATGTGCCTTTATTTGGAAATAGAATCTTTACAAGTGCACTGGGAGTAGGATCCAGGTGAGGTCATACTGGATGAGGGGGACATTATCCTATAAGAAATAGAAAAAAAGACACAGAAAAAGATAGACACACTCAGGGAAGAGGGCATGTGAAGATGGAGGCAGAGATCAGAGTGATGCTGTCACAAGCTAAGGTATACCAGGGGCCACGAGAAGCTGGGAGAAGCAGAGAAGATTCTCTTCTAAAGCCTGCAGAAGGGGCATGGCCCTGTTCACATGTGATTGCATTTCCATTACTTTAGGTCATAGATTTTGTGGCAATTTATTATGGCAGTTTGGGAAACTAATATACCTCCCTACCCATTTTCTTCATTAATCCATCCTCTGTGCTTTTGTCAAAACTTGTATCGTGCTCTGTCTCTGATCACTGTCTTTCAATAAAATGCAACCAAGGCTCCTCCCAGCCTATCCTGATATGCTTTTCTTAGGCTCCTCCTGCACACTTTATAATCTTGACCACCTCTAGCTTCTTAACCAAGGTTTTGTCTACACCTAAGTACCTTTCTGAATCCCTCCTCTTTGCTTGGAATCCCCTTAACAGTTTTATCTTTCTCACGCTGTTAGTTATTTATCACAACCCAGCCCAGGCATCACCTCCTCTATGTGGTTCTCTTGACCCTTCTTTGTCATCTTCATTTCTTGCTTTTATTCTATTATTATGTTTATCACACATTATAATTGTTTATATTCTCTTAATCTTTATAGTCCAATATTTTCATCAGAGATCCAAGAGCATAGTATATTTCCAATATGTTTGTTGAATAAAAGAATTTATCTTCTTATAAATTATATATAATTAAATGTAAGTCTGTTTTAATTAAAAAATAATTTTTGAGTCTCTTTCTCCAATTTACTCCTTCGTCTTGCTTTGCTGTCTTGGTTCAAGAGTTCATCCATCTCTTCTAAGTGGTTTTTCTGCCTTCCATTATTGTCTTTCAGCTTTGTTTCTTCTTTTGTCATTAATAGAATCTTTCTGAAATCTATCTGTGATCATGTCATTCCTTCTGCTGGAAGCTCCAACAATTTCTCAACAGATTTAGTATAAATCACAAACTTTATGCCATAACTTAGAGTTATTACAATCTCTGTTCATCATGAATTCTGTGCTCCAATTTCACTAGATTTCCTACAAATCCCTAAACCCCATTTATTGTTTGTGTCTTCATATCTTTATACCTCAGCTTTTTCCTCCTGGTGGAGTCCTCTTCTTCTTTAGTGGGGTTCAAGTGTCCCCCTCCTCTTTGAGATTCTTCTCAGCTCTGGGGTGGCCATGCAGTCGGTACCTTACTGTTTCTCCTGTCTTCCTGTGGAACTCTGTCCCAGTGTCTTCATGAAAACTCAGTTCAGTGTGACATAGTTGGTTGTGTATATTACCTGTCTATTTTTCCCTCCTCGACACACCTAGATTATAAGAACCTTGAAACATAGGACCTTCCTTGTATACCTGATAGGCAATAGAGTCCTGATATGCTCAGTGTTGTTTCAAAGTTGACTCTTTCCCAGTTAGGAAGTTTGCTAATTTGTTTTCAGCCATAATGTACAAACACCCAAACATATACATGTGTGTAGTTGTAACAGTTAATCTTATGTATCAACTTGACCAGGCCATAATATCCAGATATTTGGTCAAACATTATTCATTATTCAGAGACTAGATGTCTCTGTGAAGGTATTTTCTTTCTGTCAGATTAACATTTAGATTGATAGACTTTGATTAAAGTAGATTGTACTTCATAATGTGGGTGTGTCTCATCCAATCAGTTGGAGATCTCTTTTTTTTTTAAGATTTTTATTTATTTATTAATGAAAGAGAGAGAGACAGAGACAGACAGAGATACAGAGAGAGAGAGGCAGAGGGAGAAGCAGGCGCCATGCAGGGAGCCCGATGTGGGACTCAATCCTGGGTCTCCAGGATCACTCCCTGGGCTGAAGGCGTTGCTAAACCACTGAGCCACCCGGGCCTCCCCAGTTGGAGATCTTAATGGGAAAAAGAATGACCTTAAGGAAGAGGAAATTCTGCCAGAAGAAGCCTTTGGACATAAACTACAACCCTTGTCTGGATCCTCAGCCTGCTGGGCTAATCTGAAGATTTTTGGATTTGGTAGCTTCCACCATGTGAACCAATTCCTTAAAATAGATCTCTCTCTCTCTCTCTCTGTCTCTGTGAATACCCTGTTGGTTCTATATCTCTGTAGAACCCTGAGGAATACAACAGTTAATGCATATCTCTTTTCACCTGAAACATTTCACTGATTCAATCTCCACACAAGGTTTCTAACACACAACAACATGAAACAAGTAATAAACACAATCCATGGGCTTAGATTTGGGAATATTTGTGAAGGTATGTTTGTGGTATGGCCCAGGAGCCCTGGAGTTTGAATTCTGGTTCTAGCAGCCAGGTCACCAGGGTCAGGTTACTTAGGCGCCAGGTTTTCTGTGACTTCTGCTTACCTTATATGATTGCTGTTGAGTGCATTAATGACTTATAATGAAAAGATGTAAAGTGCTTAAAACTGCCTGGCAAATAGTAAATACTCAATGAATCTTGCCTGTCATATTTATGAAGCCTCTCTCTCTGTTTGCCTAATTGCTTCGGTTCACTTATTCCCCTTTATCAGTTTATTATGAAGAAAAGAGAGATTATATTTGTCTGCAGCTCCTCTAGTCTGCAAATTGATACGTAATAATGTATTCATTACTATAAAATTTAATTATTAAATTTTTTGATTAGCTTATGTTGCTTGATGTAGTGGTATTATATGTAGTGATATTATATTCCCAGGGTGATATGTTTTTGGTTGCTTATTGTTTAAATAATAGTGTCTACTTTGATTCTAGGTTATAAGGAATGTGGTAAACTTAAATATACTGGTAAAAATGAAAGATATTTTCATTAAAGCCATAATCAAGACAGAAGGCATTAGCTGAGTAATTACTTAAGGGAATAAAAATGTTGTTTTTGAATTTGCGAGCTATTTTTTTCCTGCTGAGGGGTTGCTTGAGTTTTGTCTGTAGCTATAACATATGCAAATACATGCATAATTATAGCCAACTTTGGGTTTCCCTTACTCGTAAAAGAAAACAGTGGTTCAAAAGAGAAATAAATCTCAAAATATATTTTGTTCAGTCTTAGAATTGCACCACATGATTGGGAGGGGGGAATTAGTGGATTTATTTTGTGAGCATGTGTGTATGTTTTAACCCTTCATCTAAAACAAGACTAAAATTAATCTTTATGTCTTAGGGCATTCCTGCTTATCATTTAAAAAGGTGTTTTAGAATCATGCTAATCAGGTAGGGGAGTCAATCAGAAAGAGAAGAGCATGTGTGTGTGTGTGTGTGTGTGTGTATTTATATGTGTGTGTTTCACACACGAATCCCGTAAGACATTGCTTTTTCCTCATTACTTTCTGTTTTCCACTGATGATATTGAATTCCTCTTGCTCTTTCTTGATAAAGCATCATGTCCCTAAGGCTTATACTAATGTTGAAAGAAAACATTCATTTTTTCTCTCCTTTGAGTATGTGAAAGATTGATTATGAAGACACTCTCCATCTTCTCTCATGCAGTCCTCTCTTTACATCATTACTAATAATTTGGAAATCAAATGCACTCGAAAAATGTAGATGAAATAGTCTTTATTCTTTTTATCAGGGGCAACAACATTTCTGATTTACAAGTGAATCAAGAAACATATACATACTTCTCAGAAATATATTAATAACTATCTAAAAGATATATAAGTATAAATGATACACTGAGCATAAAGCAGTAAAAACTAAAAGGCCTATATTCCTGAAGTCATTTAAATCATCATCTGTCTTCCAATCAGGCTTCATTAAGTCAAAAACAGATTGATGAGTGTTTATCTCTTCCCTGTAAATTTCCAGGAAGGAAGATGCCTCATTTAAGGGGTAATCATTACCTATATATGTACATATATGCATATATATTTAGACATAAAACATATGCTATTCAAGAAAATTTGAGTCGTTTTAACTTGATTTGACCTTGCATTAAATATTTGCTCCTTTTTATCTTCTTCTCATAGTCCAGTGTAAACAGATTTATCCATATTTTATAGAAAGAAAAAAAGCACAAACTTGCCTACATTCCACAGTTAATAAAACATTTTTTAAAAATAAAAAAAAAAGACTTTTGCTTTTTGTTTTATTTCATGCTAGAGTTCTTTCCATTAGTCTAGCTTATTTTTTTTTAATGTCGAAATCGTCTCTTAAAAAACTGTCATCAATGGAGGGAAATCCTCAGGTGGTATAATTTTTCTCTCTTATACCTTATTTTTTTTCCACCAAAAATCTTCCTTAATATTTTAATAAAAAATGCTTAGACCCACACTCCATTGATCAAATATGGTAACCACAGGTTATCTTTGGCTCTCATTGTCCATATTTCTGTATATAAAAATCAGTTTTGTGTGAAATCTTTGTGCTTGGGTATTTATTAGTCTTGCTGACTAATGTAGATCTGTCTGGTGATTTTCACAGCTTCCAAAGGACTTGAGAAACAAACCCAAAAACCCTTTGAAAGTCGAGCCCACTAGATCTCTCAGTAGTTGTTGATATCCAGGGGTCAGTTTAGTTTGGCAGCTTTCCAGAGCCTGGAATGAAAAACAGTCCCTGAGACCTCCATCAAACCCTTCTTGTAAATGACCCACATCTTGTCTTTAATTGGGCTCTTCCTCCTTCATATTCCTGTGTTCTGTCCCCACCCTGACCTCACCCTATCCTCTTCTGACGTAATAGGAACACCTGGGGGTTTGAAATGGCATCATTTTATCAAACCCATTTCCCTTTGTCTGATGAGTGGAAGCTTACTTTTGTGTTTCTTCATTCCTAATTTTCAGCCAGGCCTTCCTTCGAATCTCTCTTATACTCCAGGTTCTCCTCCAGGGCAAAAGAGTATTCCCTTAATGTGTTTGACAGATGCTGCCTCTCATTGCCATCTTTTCTTGAGTACCGAAAAGTGCTCTATTGTGGAGCCTAGCATATATGCTTAAATATACAAACACAGCACTACTTCTTTTCTTTATTGACTTTCACTGAAATCTGTGCCTCTACTAAATAAGACACTTCGCCATCCCAGTATCAGGGCGCCCATGTGTGGAGACATTTGTGTCTCCTTAAAATACATCAGAACTTCCCAGTTTTGCCTCCAACAATATTTTAACAGATAACTCACTGCCAAAACCCAATCAAACACTTTCCAAATCTTCTCGACAGCACTATTGATGACAGATGGTTAGCCTCCACATTTCACCAAACCGTAGGACCATATTAGAAATCACACTGCCTCTATATGATCATGTACGCAAACAGCATATGTAATCTCTGTTCAACTCTTGACCCCTACAAGAACATAAACATTTAAAGGAGTTCCAAAATACCAGAAGGGCTATAATTGCACACAGTTTTATGTGAACTGTTTACTTACTGGTCCCCTTAGCTGAAGGGAGTTGTTTTTCTTTTCATTGGAATCGTGTCATTCTGCTATATTTATAATGTCCATTCTCAGAGGTTGCCAAAGAAAGGCAGCTAATTTTCCATGAGTGAAAATGCTCTGAAAATAGATTACTCAAGGCTTGAAAATGCAATTTCTCAGGAGTCTGATGTTTTCAGTTAGGAGTTTTTTGACCAGAAATAAAATGATATATGATTTTTCCTAGTTGTTATTTATGTTTTATTTCCTAATTAGTATTTTTTTTTTTTTTTTGGTTCTTTGTGAAAGCTAACCCTTAATCTCTAAATGTCAGGAAGGCAATTAATATTATGGAAAATGTGTTATTAGTATAGCTGCTTATATAAAAAACCTAAAGTTTGTAGGATAGTTATACATTTGAATAAATGTCTTGGACATAAAAATATGCTCTCATAATAAATAGCTTACCATGGATGCTTGGAATGGTTGTCATGTTCCTAGCTTCCTTAGTTCTCTTATATATCCATATATTTTCTTCCTAGATTATAAACTTTCTGAAGGTGAACATTATGTCTGTCCTGTTCACTTTTGTATTCTCAGCAGTAAGTATGGAATCTGTTGCCGTAATAGGTGCTCAATAAATTTGTGATGACTATCTGGATGAATAAATAGATGGATAAATCGATGGGTAGGTTTATATCATGTTAAATCATATTACCATGTTTACTTTTTCTTCAAGAATAACATAGTGAGAATAAGTGTACGTTATGGGTAAAAACCCAGCTTTAGCTCTGGTCACACTTACTAGCCTTATGAAAGTAGAAAGTTTTAAAACCTAGTGCTTCAATGTTCTCATCTTTAAAATGGGAGGAGTAATATTTCCTACAACATAAGATTATAGAGGTAGTGTTTCAATGGTGCTGAGCGCATTGGCTCTGGGGATGAATTTCCTATATTTGAATTCATGTGCTATCCTTACTAGTTATATGACTTTGCTGAAGGTTTTCCTGAGAGTTTGGTAAGCTGATATTTGTAAAGTTATAGTACCTAGGGCTTAGTAAGCACTCAAAAAACAAATGTTAGTTATTTTTATTGTGTGACATTATTTTTTCATTCTTGAAACAAATGAGGTTGTTTTTGTTTTTCTCTCATTAGTTAAAAGAAGAGAAAATCGGTCATTGTAATTCAAGAGCTATAAAATATGAAGCCATCAGTCAAGTTGCAAATGTGAAAAAAAGTGCTTTAGGGCACGGAGTGGAGATGGAAAAATAAACCTTCACTATAATAGAACTTTGCAGGAAATGTTATTTTCTCTATCCATCTATTAACTTCATTTAGTAATTTGCTCATTCATTCATTCATTCATTCATTCAGCAATATATATTGAGTTCTGTCTCTGTGATAGGCACTACTCTAGGTACAGTAAATATAGACAGTAGTTAGCAAATAAACAGAAATAATAGCCTGCAACAGCCCTTAGAACCATGTATGTTTTTTAGTGTTGTTTGTGTGTGTGTGTGTGTGTATAGAAAAAAGTGATAGGCAAAACAAATATATAGTAGGTTAAATTCATGTAGTAATTTACATTTAGGAGAAGATAGCTCAGAGAGAGATAATTTGGCACTTGGGAGTACAATTTTCCCAGAGTGGACAGGAGAACCCTCATTTATGTGATGGACTTAGGATAAAGATCAAGCAGAGATGAGAGAGTGAAGCATGCTCGTGTCTTTGGAAAGGACAGCCAGTCAGAGTGAGAAGCGTTTGGAAAGACACTGACGAGGAACACTAACTAGTACATTCCAGTAACATCAAGGAGGCCAGTCTTTTTGCAATCAAGCTCTACAAGGAGGGAAATCATAGGAGATGAAGTCAGAGAGGTTGGTGGGAGAGGACTAGATCATGTGGGGCCTTAGAGGCCAATGGAATGATTTCACTTTCAGTTGTAAATCTGAAAATTTTTAGCAGGTGGATGAAATTATCTGATCTAGATTGTAACAGGATTATTTTAATTACTTTATTGAGACTATACAGTAGGGAGGACAAAGGTGGAAATAGAGTTTGGAGACTTACAATACCGAAGTAAGATATGATGTGTTCTTGGAACAAGGTATGACACTGAGGACTGAAAAGTTGACAAATCATGAAGTTATTTTGAAGTTAATTAGATGTGAGGAAGGAAAGTACAGAGAGACACTTTTTTTAAAAATCTGAAGCTACCAGAAAGAGTTGTTGTTAACTATTTAGGAAGGCTAAAGGAGGTAAATTGGGAATTAGGTGGCCTGTTTCAGACTAGTGAGATTTTTGAGTAGGCAGCCATATCTATGTATCTCAAGTTCAGGACAGAAGTCTAGATTGGTGATTCACATTTGGAAGTCATCATTGTAGTGAGAACTTGAAAATGCACCCCAAAAATAGTTTTAGAAGCTTTTTGCTTAAAAGAAAACTAGAATTCAATAAGCAAAATACAATTATTAGTTATAAATTGGTAAAAAAAATTCAATGTATATCATGAAAGTTAAAACCCTAATATATAATTTCTTTAAAAGGAAGAGAAAAATACTGGCAACTCAACAAAATGCAGATAGCCCCAAAAACATGAGTAAGATGCTTACACTCATTTACAATGACAAATTTTAGATGCAAATCACAGTGAGATAATAGATCAAGGACTTTGACTATAAATGTTTTGGCAAGGCTCTGGGGAAGCAGGCACTTTCATTTATTGCTGGGTGGGAATGCAAAATGCCATTTGAGGGGAATTGGGAAATACCCAGTGAAATATATGTCTTTATTCTTTTATCTAGCAATTCCTTCTAGTAATCTACCTGAATATACCCTTGCAAAAATACAAAATGATGTATGTACAAGGATATTGATTTTGACAATATTTAAAATAGCAAAAGCCTAGAAACCACCTATATGTCCATCTCTAGTGAACTGGTTTAAAATAAATTATATTTCCCCATAATACAGCAACAATCCTCTGTAAAATGTAATGAGGAAGACCTCTATACATTGATATGAGGTGACTCCAGAGTATTTGTTTAAGTGATGAAAAAAATGCAGGAAATTCTCTCCACCTATAAAGTGGGAGAAAGGAGAAAAGAAGAAGGAAGTAGGATAGGAGCAAAGACCTCTCTGGCTATACATTGCATTATGTTTTTATTTTGGAATCAGTTTAATATTTTACAACATTAAAACAAACTCATTTAAATAAAAATAATTGCTAAATGTAATAAAGATTAAACAAATGATTCAAATTTTATATTGTGTGTTGAATAATCACATAAAAGAGATTACTTTATGTTATTTAAAATGCAGTATGTTGGGACGCCTGGGTGGCTCAGTGGTTGAGCGTATGCTTTCGGCTCAGGGCATGATGCTGGAGTCTCAGGATCGAGTCCCACATTGGGCTTCCTGCGTGGAGCCTGCTTCTCCCTCTGCCTCTCTCTCTGCCTCTCTCTCTGTGTCTTTCATGAATAAAGAAATAAAATCTTTAAAAATAAATAAATAAATAAAAATGCAGTATGTCTACTGTATAACTCTAATAAATATTTTAAAGACAAACAGCTATTTAAAAATAATTGACTGAATTCAGTAGACTTCTTTTTAGTAGTTCTATTATTTACTTATTTATTTTTTAAATTTTTTTTAGAGAGAGAGAGCACGTGTGTATGAATAGGAGGGAGGGGCAGAGGCAGAGAAAGAGAGAGAGAATCCAAACCAGGCCCCATGCCCAGTATGGAGCCCATTGTGAAGCTTGATCTCATGACTCTTAAGATCATGACCTGAGCCAAAATCAAGAGTCGGACACTTATCCAACTGTGCCACCAAGGCACCCCAGTAGTTTTATTATTATTATTTTAAATATATTGTTAGTTTTATAGAAATCAGTATTTTCAGTACAAGAAAAAAATATCAAATCAATTTAAAACCTGTTATTTGAAATGTAAACTATAACATCACTATAAGATCATCACTAATTTTCATGTTTGTCCAACACAATATATTTTTAGCTCTGTCCATAAAAAGTTCTAGAAGCAATGAAAACAATAGTTATGTGTACACCAATACCAGACTGTAGTCTTTAAATATTATTATTTTTTTTTTAACTTTTTTTTTTTTTTTTAATTTTTATTTATGATAGTCACACAGAGAGAGAGAGAGGCAGAGACACAGGCAGAGGGAGAAGCAGGCTCCATGCACCGGGAGCCCGACGTGGGATTCGATCCCGGGTCTCCAGGATCGCGCCCTGGGCCAAAGGCAGGCGCCAAACCGCTGCGCCACCCAGGGATCCCTAAATATTATTTTTTTAAAGAAAATGTTTCATTAAAGAAATTAACCTTATGTTTGTGATAGAAATTGCAAATTTTGTTTTCTATTTTATTCACCATTGTCTTGCACAGGTATTTTTGTCATGCAAATTTTATTTTTACATACTTAAGTTTTATGAGTTTTTATTCACAAATAAATAAGCTTTTCTTCCTCTAACATTATAAAGGAATTTATTCGTGTTTTAGTCAATTACTTCTTTGGTTTTACTTCTTGTATTTTATTTTTATACCTTTAGAAAGTGTTCTGGGGTTTGATTAGAGCTATAGATCCAATTTTGTCTTTTTTCCAGATGGCTGTGCAATTCCCTTGATACCATGTATTTTTTATTCTTCAATTTGAAAATGCTGTGTCATATGCTAAATTTCCATACAGATTTGTATCTATTTCTGGACTCCATATTCTGTTCTATTGATCTTTCTATTAGTAAATCTACTGTTTATTATAAACGCTTCGTAATGTGCTTCAGTATCTAGTAGGGGTAGTACCAATAATTTCTCTATCTTTTTTTTCATAGTTCTCCAAAATATTTTATTTTTAAAATTTTCTCATAGGTGTTTTAGAATTAATTACCTTTCTTAGTTCCCAAACAAAACAACAGGAATAATAAACAATCCCTTCCTCCCTCTAAAAAAACAAAACAAAACAAAACAAAACAAAACAAGCTTGTCAAGTATACTCTTGTGTCTTTAGAATTGTTTTAGAATTTTTCCTAACAAAGGATTTGGATTTTTCTTATTAAGCATTTCTAATAGTTATTTATATTGCAGAACCTCCCAAGCCTAGTGGTGTGAAACAATCATTTTGTTATGCTCATACATTCTGTGGGTCAGAAATTTGGAAAGGAAAGAATAGTGACTGTGATCACGCTTCTTCCTGACATCAGCTGAAAAGAGTTGAGGGCTGGAGGTAAATCAGTGGCTGGGGGTAGGAATCATTTGGAGGCACCTTCATTCACATGGCTAGCTATTTATACAGATTGTTCTCAGGAATCTCAGCTGGGGCTGCCACCAAGATACTTATATATGGCCTGTCTAGATTGCCTGGGCTGCCTCATAGCATGGCAGCCTTGGACATGGTACCTAGAACTCAGGATTCTAAAGGCAAGTAGCCCAAGAGAACCAGATGGGAGCTCTATCACCTTTGATAACTTAGCTCCAGAAGTCACATGGCATCATGTCTACTATAGTTATAGTCCATTCATTTTCAAGGGCAGAGACATAAATCTCACTTCTTGATGGAAGTGTGTAGGCACATCTTAAGAATATATGGGATGAAAGATAATGCTGAAGTCATTTTAAAAAAATACAATGTGCCAGAGCATTTGTTTCTCTTTGACATTATTTTTTTTCCTACTGACTTTACAGATTGAGTCTTTTCCTTCATTTTATATCCTAACTAGGTGTTTATTACTCAATTAATGTTACCAATTTCTATATATTAGTTATATATGCCACAATTTTATTTAATTCCATTATTTTCTTTTTTTCTGTTTGATTCTCTTCCATTACCAGTTATACGATCAGATAATTAGAAAAAATAAATTTTACCTCTTTCCTTCCAATATTTGAGACTTTTTAAACTCTCACTTTTACTTTTGCATAATTTTGTTGGCTATGAGCCTCCTATAACATTAAACGTAATGGTGATGGTGGTTGTTCATGCATTTTTTTTCTGACTGCTGCAGAAATGCCTGCATTTCCATTAATTAAAATGGTACAATTGAAAAGAGAATATATCCTCCAAAGGCTCCACTTTTTAAAAATTGCACTATGGTATTTGATGTATAGATAACCATTACTATTATATTTTCATTGTGAATTCCAGTCTTAACCATTACATTAGTGTCTACCACATTTTTGCTCTAGCTCTTTGTCTTCTCTTCCCTTCTCTTTTCTTTCAAATGCGTTTTGGTCTAATCTCTACCTGATCTGATATTAAGATTACTAACCTTGATTCTCCTTTATGGCTCATACTTTCTTTCCTTAAACATCTTGTAAGTGTTTTTCCACTGTCTTCTGACATTAAAACACACTGTGGGAAAAGTTGGACATTGTCTAAGCCTATTCAAGCTGCTATAATAAAATACCAGAGACTGGGTTGCTTATAAGCAACAGAAATTGATTTCTCACAGTTCTAGAGACTGGAAATTTGAGATCAGTGTGTCAGCATAGTTGGGTGAGTGCCTTTTTCTGGGTTATAGACTTCCTTATTGTATCCTCATGGGGAGGGAGGGAGGGATCTCTCAGGAGCCACTCTGATAAGGGCAATAGTCTCATTTATGGGGGCTCCATCATCATGACCCAGTTATTTCCCAAAGTTCCCACTTCTTAATACCATCATATTGAGCATTACTATTTAACACATGAATTTTAGGGGAACACAAGCATTCAGCCCATAACAGATACTAATCTTATTTTCCTCCCTTATAAAAGTGTTGATATTTTTGCCTATCCAGTGAATTGTTTTCTTTATTCTTAAAGCCCAAGAGTTTTATTAAGATACATCTTGGGGCCAATTTGTCTTGGTACACATATTCAGTGTATAGATTTACTTCTTCTTTTAGCCCAAACAATTTCTTTTTTTTTTTTTAATTTTTAAAAAAGATTTTATTTATTTGAGAAAGAGGGAAGGAGGGGAGAGAGCATGAGCAGGAGGAGGGGCAGAGGGAGAAGCAGACTGCCTGCTGAGCAGGGAACCAATGCAAGGCTCTCTCCCAGGCCCTTAGGCCCCCTTCAACCTGAGTTGAAGGCAGATGCTTAACCAATTGAACCACCCAAGTGCCCCTAGTTAAAATAATCTCTTAAAATGATATTTTAAAATGTTAATTCTCTCTTACTGTTTTTCTTTCTTGGAATCTTCAATTACACATATACTGCAATTTCTTCGCTTGTCTTCTATATCCATCATTTAATTTCTATTTATTTCCATCTCCTTATTTGTTTCCTGTGTTTGCTTCTAGTTGTCAGACCCTTTGTTGTAGTCTCCAGGACATCTTTTTCTTTCAGTTTTAAAATAATTTTGTCCTTTTTCCCCTGAGTTCTGTCAATCCTTTTTTTTTGTTTTTAAACCTTTGCTGGTTTTCTGGCCATCACCTCCTACTGTCTGACTGTGTTAGCTTAGAACTCTTGTATTCTTGCTTTGTGATCTTCCTTCATAGCTGCAAATAATTTGTTATTTTTAAAATTCTTATTGGAATAGTTGGTTGAAATTTTTATATGGTATTTTGTTAGATATTTTTAGTGAGTGTTTCATTCTATTGGAAAATTTCTCTCAATTTTCACATTTTAGTTCTGACACCATTTTAATTTTGTGTGTATGTCTTTACTCTTTCCTTTTTTGGTACTCATAAATGAGAACAATATGTTCCCAGATATGAGTATGAGGTGGAGTAGAGCGGACAGGAATAGCTTCCCTGATTCCCAGTGCAAGCCAGAAAGAATCGTATAGGCACTGATATGGTATGGAAACCAACCAATTTAAAACGGACATCTCATCCAACCTTTATAGGTTTAGAGAAAAAAAAAAAATAAAGCATTTGGGAACAACTTTCTGTTGAAAATCAATCCTGGGTTAAAAAAAAATCTTTTGTTATACTGTGGCACTTCTAGGTAGGTATCCTTCCTTTGCCTCCTGGAATGTAACTTGGCTCTGGAGAACTTCCTCATCCAGTCCTATATCGCCTCTGCTTATTCTATTGGCTGTGGCTACTCAGTGACTCAGGTCTTGCTTTCCAATGTAATCCACTTACTTTTAGAAAATGGATTTTTACTGACATTCTCAAAAATATATTCTCCTCTGCCCTTGTCTGGACAATTTTTAAGTCTTCCTTCTATCCCCAGTTGCTCATGCCCAACTGTCTTTAAACACTGGGCAAAGAAGCTTGCCCACAATTTGGGACCCTCATCTTTTGGAGAATAGATATTCATTTTGCTATTGGTTTCTGCGATTAGCCTCTGCAGTGTCAGCACTCCTTAATCTTCCCTACCACTGTAGCATGGCTGCTCTGGGGCCTTCCTGCCAGGCTTTGCTGGTTTCAGTTGCTTTTGGCAGCATGAACACATAATTTGAAGTTTGTGGGTTTTCTTTGTCTCCTATTTTAAGTGAAAATGGAGTTTGTGATTTTTTTTCTTTTCATTATCTTGTTGCTCTATTTCTAGCAGAAGCAGACAGATTCAGAATTAAGCAGCCATCATGTTCTTCCAGAATCATAATTAATATAATTTTTTTTGTCATAGTGAAAATATGAAGGATATTTTCTCATTTAGGTCGGGTAAATAAAGAACGGACTTTTTGTGTGGAAATAGGAGACTCTAAAAAATGGATCCCTTGGCAAAATATATTCCCCACTGGTGAGTTTTCAAGATGTGCTCTGGACATAATTGAGAGAGGGCAGCTCGATGAGCTTGTTAGATAAGCAAATCTATGCAGAGAGTCTGTCACTCCCTGAGAAATGAAACTGGGTAGAGGAAAAAGAATCAGATTTACATGTTACAAAATGCTGTTCTTTATTTTAATCGACAGAATTGGATTAGACTCCAGCATCAGCATGCATTTCCCATTGTTTTCTTTTTATATTAACTACAGGAGACTCATTAGAATTTCATGGATGTAATTGTTTCTGGGTTACATCCTCAATTAATGACTATAATTGAAAGATCGGATAGGACTGGGATGACGTGACTGTAATTTAAGTGTAAGACGTCTGGGCCTCTATTTACAATGCATTTGTTATTTTTTCTTCTACTGTGGAGGAGTATTTACGAGAGGCAGAAATAAATGCATTTCAAACAGCAATGTCTCAATCAAAACAATGTGCATATTGTGTGCTGGGTGTTGTTTTTCTGGGCTGTTTTGTGACTCTGTAGCCCTCAGCAGGATACATGTGCATAAAAAAAGCTTGTGCTTAGATCTTCTGGGAGGACTTGGGGGAGGAGAACATGTCTCAACAAAGGGGAGGTGGACCAGAAGGCTATCTGCCTTTTTTTTTTTAGGAGATGTGTTATAACAGCGGTTCAAAACCCAGCACCTCAGCCTGCACATGCTAAGGATTCCCTAATTAGTTTTAGATTATGTCATGGGGAAAGAAAAGAAGCCCCCCCCATCTCCTAATTATGACTCTTCTGCTTTCCTCTTCTTATATTTTCCCCTAAAAGTAGATATTAACCTTATTAGCGTTTGAGCAGTGCATCAGTGATTATCTACACACAGGCTTTGAGAGCAGCTGCAAGGGGCAGCTGAACAATTATCTGGGGTTAGTCAGATTTGCTCCAGATTCTGGGATCAGAGAAGCCTGTAGACTGGAGCTCTTAAGTTCAGGGATGTCTGCTATTTCTCCATCCAAGGTCAGGTGTGGACTGCATAGCTCATTATGTCTCTTTTTCAATAGTAGTGACCTTTCTTTCTCTTGTGGGTCTATTGATCTGGAGGGATGGCAAAGACAGCCAGGATGGATGGTATTATAGATGAGCTGGAGAGGCCAAGATGTGTGGCTGGACTAACCTACCATGGAAAGAAAAAGAAAAGTGAGACAGTTCACAGGCAGGAATAGAAAGTTAGGAGACAGAGAGGGTTAGAAGGGAGGGGCTGCTGGTTCAGAGGTGACTTCATAATAATGACTTGACAACTGTGTACCTCTTTTTATAGCTTTCATGCTGATACTGTGACCTGAGGAGTATTTCTTAATATGTCACCTCTGCTTCTAGAAACACAAGGGTGCTTGATAGAATGCAGATTATCATATCTTACTCAGATTTGTAGTAATCAAAATTTCTGGGCATGATCCCAGGAAGCTGCACGTATTCTGATAGACATTGGAGTTTGAGAATGACTGAGAAGGAGAAAGTAGAAAGTAGAAGGAATGGAATGGTAGTGACTGACCAGGGAAGGAAGCTGGGAGAGAGTAGACTGAGGTCAGATTCACAGATAAGGGACTTGAATCAGAGCAGTGAAGTATCTTTCTGTAAATTATGCATCTAGTAAGTGTCAGAGCCATGGTTTACACTTTTAAGTTTAAGCCTCTTTGTACTAAGTTTAAGTGAATAGGAATAGGAAAGTGCTAGAATTCGGATGGCAGGTTACAGGAAGAAGGCAACATGGCTTGGGAGCCATGCCTTGAATATGCTATGTGTTGAGATAGGAACACTTTTCAAGAGTATGTTATGAAAAGGAAAATATATTCAATTTTCTTTAAACTTATATTCTAAACTCATATTTTATTTGCCTTCCTCCATGAATATTTTGTACATGGTTGTGTATTTTTTTAAAAGATTTTATTTATTTATGAGAGACACACAGAGAGAGACAGAGACACAGGTAGAGGGAGAAGTAGGCTCCATGCAAGGAGCATGATGTGGGACTAAATCCTGGATTCCGGGATCACACCCTGAGCAGACACTAAACTGCTGAGCCACCCAGATGTCCCCATGATTGTGTATTAACTGTAAAATCATCCATGCAACTTTTTTTGGGGGTTAAATTGATATATATTTTTAAATTTAGCAGGTTCTAACTCATAATCTGAGATGTTAATTAAGGCATTCTAGCATACACTAGCTAATGGTCGACTAATAATTTCTTAAGAAATTCATCTGTATACTACTTAAAATCATCTTGCCAATGATACTACATATACTGATAATTTTGGATATAATGTTTTCGTCAAATTTGTCTTCTCCTCAAGACTGATGCCTCTTTCCATTTTCTCTCTTGTACCTCATTGTCCAGGACCCATTTGCATAACCTCAAACCATCATTTTTACTGCATTAGCTTGTTCAGCTTTGCTTTCCTAGTGGTGTAGCCTGGGTTACCCTCTTTCTTTGCTATCTCCACTTGTCCTTTGCAATTTGCTTATGAGCTTCTCCTCCAACCCTCATTTCTATCTTAATTTTATCCATGGAGTTTGGATCTCTCTGCCTTTAGTGGTCCTAACAAACTCCCTCCCTCCTCACTTATTAAATGTGACTACCTTATGAATAGCCTTCACTGATAATTCCTCTTATTGACATGGTGTTAGCAAAGTGTTTGATTGATAAATCAATTAATAAATCGTTTCAGACCCTGAGTAATATTTTTAGATGACTGTAAGTACTCAAATGGTTGGCATTAAAAGTGAACAAATAAATATGATAATGATACTGATTTATTCTATGGAAAAACTAAAACAGAAGTGTTAGAGAGTGATAAGAAGGTTCTTGCTCTATCTGTAGGATGGACAGGGATGATCTCTGAGAGAGGATGACTTGCATAATGAGAAGGAGCCAACTATGAGATGATCTCATTTCAATGGTATGTGTACAAGGGAGAGGTATACAAGAGACCCTCAGATGGGGATGAATGTAAAGCTCTGGGGGGACAGACATGAAGCTCAAAAAAGCTCATTTGGAACAAGAATTCCCCCTTGTTCTAGGGAGGTCAGTCTTTTGTTTTATTCAGCCCTTCAACTGATTGGATGAAGCCCACCCACATTAGGGATATTAGGGACAGCAATGTACTTTACTCCAAGTCCACTGGTTTAAGTGTTAATCTCATCCAAAACATCCTTCCAGAAACATCCAGAATAACACTTAGCTATGGGATCCCTGGGTGGCGCAGCGGTTTGGCGCCTGCCTTTGGCCCAGGGCGCGATCCTGGAGACCGGGGATCGGATCCCACGTCGGGCTCCCTCTGCCTGTGTCTCTGCCTCTCTCTCTGTGTGTGTGACTATCATAAATAAATAAAAATTAAAAAAAAAAAAAACCACTTAGCTACATAACTGGATACCATGGCCCAGCCAATCTGACACATTAAAATTAACCATCATACTTTTTTTATAAAACAAAGGAAGAAAACTAATTTCCCCATTTTAAGTAATAGTTCTGTATTTCATCACAGATAGATTTAGAGATATGCACTTTTCATGCTGCCAATAAATCAGTAACCATGGAATTAACAATCGCCTTCCAATAATGGTCATGTTTATTAAAGATTTTCCTGAAAAAAATGTCAGAAGTGTAGTAATTGGACTATAAGAATGAAGTGAAAAAGAACAAGGATAGGAACATAGACTAGGTTAAGCTAAAAGTTTAAAAAAAAAAAAAAAGAAAAAGATTAATAAATATCTCCTGAAGAAATTCACTAGTAAAGGGAGTAGAGACAGTTAGGAGTAACCTAAGCTTTGTTGCTACAGGATAGGATGATGATTTTTTTTTTTTAAGAGAGCTTTAATTGATCAGCACTTCATGTAAATTAATAATGTAGGTGAACCTTATCAGCATGCTAGAAGCTTACAATTATTCAAATTACACAAAGCCATCAAATATGTGGAAATCAAAACAACAGAAAGAGCCATTAATTCCTCTTCTGTCCCCCAGCATTCTAGGGTTTTACCCACATTTGTGATGGGAAGACACTTCAACCTTGAAATTGAACAGAGAACATGGTATGGCAATTTACTCACACATTCGCAGTTTAATTGTTTTAAAGGTGACCCAGGCAGATGTACAACACTGAAGTATGCACATTTTTAGTGTGCAGTCCAATTCTGTTCGTGTCTCGCATGATGGATTCGGAATTTCAGATCATTCTAGTTAATAGAAAATGTGTTAATTAAGATCAGTTTAATTGTGGTGTTTTTGGAGGATTAAAAGAATGTTTCATTTGAGCACCACATTTCCATTCTGAGAAGCTAGAGTGCTTAGAGAGTGAATATATTGGATATGAAATATCTCCTAAACAACTCATCCTTCACAAACTGGAATTCTGTATTTCCTGAGGTAGAATCCTTTTGTAATTCTCATAAGACTGTTCCCTTTCGTGCATCCCAGAATTCCCCTGTCTCTGCATACACCTGTGGTATCAATAGCTTAGGACAGTGGCTGCCAACCAGAATCCTTGAGTATCACTGGGGAGAGAGGCCCTGTAGAATGTGGGCTCTTTGCTGAGTTGGAGGGGAAAGTCCCAACAGAAGGGTCCATCTGCTAGTTCCCAATGAGCCAAATTCCAGTTATAGTATGGCCAAAGGGACTACCTTCTATGGGTCTTAGTGATGTCTCATTTAAAGATGTCAGAGAAATGGCCTGATGGTAAATACACACAAAACAATATTTGGCTAAGGAGATCTGATGGTCTGGAAAATCCACTGCCACTAGCAAGCTAGCTATATGATCTAGGGCAAGTTATCATTTTCTGTGCCCATATTCTTTCATCTGTAAAATGGATAAAACTATAATGTACTGAGATTGTATTATGTGCTATGCACTTTTCATACTTAATCTCTCTCAATCTTCATGATGACATAATGAATTGGGCAGCATTATACACCCACTCATTCTTTTGCAGAAGGGATAGCTGATGCTTAGAGATATTGAGTATTGCCCAGGGTTACACAAGCATGCCCGCAAGATTTGAAAGCAAGTTTCCCATAATCCTTGACTTTAATTACAGAACAGATTTTCAGTAGGCTAATTAGTACCTACCTCGTTGGGTTGTTCCTGGGAAAAATCCATGTAATGTATGTAAAACACATCACACAAATATCTGAAAGTCAATGCTAGCTTTCGCACCTGGATATAGCAACAGCAACAAACGAAGTCTTCTTAGGTAATTTTCTTTATTAGTCTCCTTCTAGTATTCCCCTCACCTCTCTTCAGTGCTAATGCATTCAGAGTCAGTACCATTTAACAGGTATCTCTCCATGTAATCGAAACCTTTCAATTGTTCACTAATTATTTCATGAATGAATATGTTGTTTCCATCGTATCAGTTGTTTTATGCAGGGAGAGCCATGGACCAACAGGCTCTTGCTTAGAAAATCAGCATGAATTCTTAGCTCCTCCACTGGACTTTAAAGGAAAAAAAAAACCTCAGAAGTTCAGCTCTCTCATTTCTGAAAAGGGAATAATGATGCTTATTCTTCACCTCTGTCAGCACTAGAAAAAGATTGGAATGAAAGCAGGCATATGAAAGGCTTTCTAAACACCAATGTGCCATAGAAATGTAAAGGTGGTATTAGCAAGGGTTATGACATCTTCTGCTTTCTTTCCATTCATCCATTTTTATGTGTCTATCAACATAAAAAGCAATAATTTTTGACTTGCAAATTTTACTGTTAGCCTCAACTGTTGAATGACACAATGAAAGGAGGATGCATTCACATTTTATTTTTATGTGAATAAATTAAGGGCAACTGTTTTTCTCTTTTACTTCCACCCCCACCCCATGGCAAATGAGCTCCTCTTATTCATATTGAGACCAAAGTTTCAGATTTCTTTCTAGAAAGTACTTAGGATCTAAAAGCCCATTTGAGCTAATTAATTTGTATGAGGTTGGTTGGATTACTTCAGATGGTGTTATAAGTTGGGTTCCTCCTGAAGAAGATTGAGATAGTGATTTGAATATAAAAATGCTGTTAGAGAGTGCTCTTAAGGTCAATATCTCTGGGGGAAGATAAAGAAATAGGATGGGGCAGAGGGGAAATGTCCCCTTAATCTAACTCAGGAAAGTTCTTGTCTGATTCCACAGAGAAAAGTGAGATGATCCTTCAGAGTTGTCCTGAGTTGAGTTTTCCTGAGTTGTGAAGAAAAGACTGAAGTTTTTTTACTCCCTACAATAGTCAGTCTTGGATGTTCACTGTTCCTGGAAGAGGGCATGGCTTTAGGTGAATTAGCTTCCTTCAGATACAAGAACAATTTCCAGGATGGACTGATAGCCAGATGGACTTGCAGCCAGTGAGGAATTATGCCCCTCAGTTCTGAAAGGGGCTCTGGGCACCATATTATAGTATCCACTACATATGGCAATGCACTTGCTTTACCAAATCTAGGTAAGAATCTCATCTACAGCCTCCGGGGGAATGATCATACAAAATCAGGGAAGTCATTACTTCATGAGTATTTCTGTCTACATGTAGAAAGAAACATCTCATGTTATTCTGAACCTTGTATTAGGCTGATATCTGACTCCAGATTCCTTAATCGTTGAGAAAATTCTGAGGAAACACTGCTAAAGAGCCCAACTCGGCTTTGGAATAAAGAGAGTAAAGTACAATATTTGGCTATAGCACCAGCCTTTACTCATGGTTATAGTTTCCAGCCCCTGAGGAAGAATAATGGCTAATATTTTTTTAATATTCACTACATATTGGACACTGTTCTGAAGTCACTACATAAGTTAATTATGTTAATATCACAACCCTATAGGATGGACATTATAAACCACATTTTATAAATGAGAAAACAGGCTCAGAGAGGTAAAAATATATACCCATGTTTACATGTGTAGTAAATAATGAAAACTCTTACATTTCATAATGGAATGATAGTAAATTGGCACATCACATTTTAATCCTTCTTACCTTCCTCACCTTTTTTTTTTCTCTTTTCTACATGTACTAGTTTTCTAGGGCTGCCCTAAAAAAGTATCAAAAACTACATGGCTTAAAACAACAGAAATTTATTCTCTTGCTCTTGTGGAGGCCAGGAGTCAAAAATCAAGGTGGTGGGGCAAGGCTGGTTACTTCTGGAGATCTCTGAGGGAGAGTCTGTTTCATGCCTTTCTCTTAGCATCTGGTGTTACCAGCAATCCTTGGCTTGTGGACACATCACTCTAATCTCTGCCTTTATGGTCACATGATGTTGTTCCTTTGCATCTGTCTCTGTATCTCTTCTGCTTTTGCAGGGACACTAGACATACTGGGTTAAGGGTTAGCTTCATAGAGAATGACCTCATATTAACTTGATTGAATCTGCAAAGACATTGTTTCTATATAAGATCACATCCACAGGTTACTAGATTTTAGGAATTTAGCATATGTTTTGGGGAGGCATAATTCAAGCCAGAACATAGCATATTGTGAAGAAGTTATTCTCAGAGAAAATACTAATTCAATCAATGAATATTCTTAGGTATCTAAAATGTATCTGGTGTTATGCTAGCCACTGGAGGAAGAGTGGTTGACAAGACAAACTCTACTGCTCAGTCAAAATATTTATTAATCATCTATATATTAGGCACAGGTCCAAGAACTGAGAACACAGTAATGAATGGGATAAAGTCTCTGTTCTTAAGGAGTTTGTCTTTGAGTGAAATATAGACAATAAATACCTGAACAGATATGATGGTTTCTGATACTAAACTGCTCTGGGAGGCATAGGAAGATGGTGGAGGAGCAGAAGACCCTAGTTTTGTCTGGTCCCTGGAATTCTGCTAGATAGCTATCAAATCATTCTGAACACCTGCAAACTCAGTCTGCGATCTAAGAAAAGAATTCATGCAATTCTACAAATAGAAAAGCAACCATATTCTGCAAGGTAGGAGGTGTGGGGAAGTGAATCCAAGGCAATATATCTGAGGATAAACCTTGGGGCGGGGGAGGGTACATCCGTTAAGCTGGGTATCAGGAAGTGATAGAGCAGTAGAGTGCAGAACCAGAACTTTTAGAAGTCTGCTCTGGTGAGGGATGTCCCTTCCTGAAAGGCAGTCTCAGGCAGTTGTGGGGCAGCATCCCAGGTGGGACAGTGTGGCCTCAGGATCCCAGGATCACAGGAAGGCCAGGGTGCCTGAGTGCCTCAGAGTTCCCAGGCATCAGAACGGGGAAGCCAGCTGCAATGAGTGAGGCCAGGAGTGGGCTCTCACCTGGGGGTGCCATAAAGCATGAACTGGAGCACAGTCCATGGGACTGCTCCCTGAGCTGGGGCCCAGCAAGTGACAGAGCCCCATGGAGACTCCCCTTTCCTCCCCTGGGAGGAGTGGTGTGGATTTGAGTAGCTAGAGTCTGCAGGGCTTGGGGATTCCAGATGGGGGTCCCATGCCAGAGATAGAAACGCTCCATCACAGGTTGGGTGAGCATGGAACACGGATGGAGACCCGGGAGACAGGAGTGACTGACTGCTTTTCCCTGAGGGTGCACTAAAGAGTGGCGGGTCCAATATTTTAGCTCTGGGGCTGCAGATTAGAAAGCTGCCATTTTCATTCTTATTCCCTAAAGTGGCAAGGAAAGCCTTCAAGGAATAAAACTCATAGAGCAATTCCGGGTTGCTTACACTGAGCCCAGCCCCCTGGCAAGGTGGTGCAATTCTGCCCAGGGCAAAGACACCTGAAAATCAGTGCATCAGGCACCTCCCCCAGAAGATCAGCAAGGACATCCTGCTAAGACCAAGTTTACACAGAACTGCAAAACTCCAGGGATCCTGGGAGTGGTTCAGTGGTTTAGTGCCTGCCTTTGGCCCAGGGTGTGATCCTGGAGTCCCAAGATTGAGTCTCACATCAGGGTCCCGGCATGGAGCCTACTTCTCCTTCTGTCTGCCTCTCTCTCTCTCTCTCTCTCTCTCTCTCTCTCTCCCTGTGTCTTACATGAATGAATAATAATAAAAAAAAAAATCTTAAAAAAAAACTGCAAAACTCCAGTGCTAGGGAAAATGGTATATAGAATTCATGTTTTTTCTCATGATATCAGTATTATTTTTTTCCTTTTCAACTAATTTCTTATTTTATCAACTCTTTTAAAGACTTTTTTAATTTTCATTTTTACAGTTACATGCTATCCTTTCATTGTATTTGATTTTATTTTTTGTATGTAGATAAGTTTTTCTTCCTTTACAATTTTGGGATGTAGTTTCTTTTAACAAACAATTGAAAATATACCCAGAATCTAGTGTATTGCTCTGTTCTTTTCACCTATCAGATTATATTATTTCTCTCTCTCTCTCTCTTTTTAATTTTCTTTTTTATTTCAGGTCTCTTCTGATTTGTTTGGTATATATTTCTCTGGTGTCATTGTTGCTATTTTAGTATTTTGTTCTCTTGTTTATCTGTTCTTCTCTGGGCAGAATGACAGGGTGGAAAAACTGACCTCAAAAAAAAGAGAACAAGAAGCAGTACTCACTGCTGGAAACCTAATCATCATGGATGTAAGTAAGATGTCAGAACTGGAGTTCAGAATAACAATTTTAAAGATACTAGTTAGGCTTGAAAAATGCATGGAAGACACTAGAAAATCCCTTTCTGTAGAAATAAAAGAACTAAAATTTAATCAGGTCAAAATGAAAAGACTACTATTGAGATGCAATAAAAGATAGAGACTCTAACAGCTAGGATAGATGGAGCAGAAGAGAGAATTAGTGGTATAGAAGACAAAATGATGGAGAATAAAGAAGCTGAGAGAGAGAGAGATAACTACTGGATTATGAGGGGAGAATTTGAGAGTTAAATGATACCATAAAGCAAAACAATATTAGAGTCATTGGATCCCAGAAGAAGAAGAAAGAGGGGTGCAGGAGGTATACAGGAGCAAATTATAGCTGAGAACTTCCCTAATCTGGAGAAAGAAATAGGCATTCAAGTACAGGAGACAAGAGAATCTTCCTCAAAGCAAAGAAGTAGGTCAACATCTTGACATATAATAGTGAAGCTTGGGAATCTCAGAGACAAAGAGAAAATCCTGAAAGCAGCTCAGGACAAAAGGTCCTTAACCTACAAGGGTAAAGACATTAGACTGGCAGCAGAGCTGCCCACAGAGACCTGGCAGGCCAGAAATAACTGGCATCATATATTCAGGGTGCTAAATGAGACAAATATGCAGCCAATAATATTTTATTCAGCAAGGATGTCATTCAGAATAGGAAAGATAAAGAGCTTCCTGGACAAACAGAAACTAAAAGAATTTGTGATCACTAAAGCAGCCCTACAAGAAATATTAAAGGGGTTCCTTTAAGTGAAAAGAGAGTCCAAAAGTAACATAGACAGAAAGGAACAGACACAATATACAGAAACAGTGACTTTACAGGTAATACAATGACACTAAATTCATATCTTTCAGTAGTGACTCTGAATGTAAATGGACTAAATGCCCCAATCAAAAGACCAGGGTATCAGATTGGATAAAGAAGCAAACCTATTGATATGCTATCTACAAGAGATTCATTTTAGACCCAATGACACCTTCAGATCAAAAGTGAAGGGGTGGAAAACAATTTAACATGCTAATGGGCATCAAAAGAAAGATTGGGTAAAAATCCTTATTTCAGACAAATTAGATTTTAAACCAAAGCCTCTAATAAGAGATGAGGAAGGACATTAAATCATAATTAAAAGGTCTATCCAACAAAATCTAACAATTATAAATATTTATGCTCCTAACATGAGAGCAGCCAATTATATAAACCAATTAATAACAAAATTAAAGAAACACATTGATAATAATACAATAATAGTAGAGAACTTTAATACCCCATTCACTGCAATGGACAGATCATCTAAGCAGATCAACAAGGAAACAAGTACTTTGAGTGACACATTGGACCAGAGGGACTTCCCAGATATATTCAGGGCATTCCTTCCTAAAGCAGCAGAATGCACATTCTCCTGGAGTGCACATGGAACATTCTCCATAATGGATCACATACTGGGTTACAAATCGGGTCTCAACTGGTACCAAAAGAGTGGAATCATTGCCTGCATATTTTCAGATCACAATACTTTGAAACTTGAACTCAATCACAAGAGGAAACTTGAAAAGATAAATGGAGGCTAAAGAAAATCCTATTGAAGAATGAATGGCTCAACTAGAAAATTAAAGGAGAATTTAAAAGTTCATGGAAACAAATGAAAATGAAAACAAAACTGTTCAAAACCTTTGGGATGCAGCAAAGACTGTCCTAAGAGGGAAATATATAGCAATACAAGCCTTTCTCAAGATATAAGAAAGGTCTCAAATACACAACCTAACCCTACAACTAAAAGAAGTAGAGAAAGAACAGCAAATCAAGTTTAAACCCAGCAGGAGAAAAGAATTAATAAGGATTAGAGACAAAAGCAATGAAATAGAAACCAAAAGTACAGTGGAACAGATCAAGAAAACTAGGAGCTGGTCCTTTGAAAGAATTAATAAGATAAATAAACCCCTGGCCAGACTTACCAAAAAGAAAAGAGAAAGGACCCAAATAAATTATAAATTAAAGGGCAGAGATCACAACCAACACCAAATAAACATAAATAGTTATAAGAACATATTATGAGCAACCATATGCCAACAAATTAGGCAATCTGGAAGAAATGGATGCATTCCTAGAGTGGTGTGGACTATCAAAGCTCAAAACAGAAAGAAATAGAAAACCTGAACAGACCCATAGCCAGTAAGGAAATTGAAGCAGTAATCAAAAATCTCCCAATAAACAAGAATCCAGGGCTGATGGCTTCTCAGGGGAGTTCTACCAAACATTTAAAGAAGAATTAATATCAATTCTTCTGAAGCTGTTTCAAAAAATAGAAATGGAAAGAAAATTTCCAAACCTTTTTTATTATGAGCACAGCATTACTTTGATCCCAAAACCAGACAAAGACCCCACAAAAAAGAATTACAAACCAATATCCCAGATGAACATGGATGCCGAGCTTTTCACCAAGATACTAGCCAGTGGAATCCATTAAAAGGATACGATACATTAAAAACATTATTCACCATGGCCAAGTAGGATTTATTCCTGGGCTGCAAGGGTGGTTCAACATCTGCAAATCAATCAATGTGATACACTACTTTAATAAAGAAAGGACAAGAGCCATATGATCCTCTCAATAGATACAGAAAACACATTTGACAAAGTATAACATCCTTTCTTAATTAAAACTCTTCACAGTGTAGGGACAGAGTGAACATACCTCAATATCATAAAAGCCATCTACGAAATGCCCACAGTGAATATCATTCTCAGTGGGGAAAAACTAAGAGCTTTTCTCCTAAGGTCAAGAAGATGACAGGGCCTGTCCACTCTCACCACTGTTGTTCAACAAAGTACTAGAAGTTTTCGCTTCAGCAATCAGACAATAAGAAAGGGCAGAAAGAATTGGCAAAGAAGTCAAACTCTCACTTTCCACATAATATTCTATGTGGAAAACTCAAAAGTCCCCACCTCAAAATTTCTAGAATTCATACAGGAATTCAGCATCATGGCAGGATATAAAATCAATGCACAAAATTCAGTTGCATTCCTATACACTAACAATGAGACATTAAAAAAAGAAATTAAGGAGTTGATCCCATTTATAACTGCACCAAAAACCATAAGATACCTGGGAATAAACCTAACCAAAAAAGCAAAGGATCTGTACTCAGAAAACTATAGAACACTCATGAAAGAAATTGAGGAAGACACAAAGAAATGGAAAAATGATCCATGCTCGTGGATTGGAAGAATAAATATTGTTAAAATGTGTATGCTACCTAGAGTGATTTATACATTCAATGCAATCCCTATCAAAATACCATCAACTTATTTCACAGAGCTGAAACAAATAATCCTAAAATTAGCATGGAATCAGAAAAGACCCCAGATAGCCAAAGGAATGTTGGGGAAAAAAACAAAACAAAACAAAACAAAGCTGATTGGCATCACAATTCCAGACTTCAAGTTCTATTACAAAGCTATAATCATCAAGACAGTTTGGTACTGGCACAAAAACAGACAGATCAGCCACATGCAGAAGAATGAAACTGAAACATTTTCTTACATCATACACAAAAATAGACTTAAAATGGATGAAAGACCTAAATGTTAGACACGAATCCATCAAAATTCTAGAGGAGAACACAGTCAGCAACCTCTGTGACCTCAGCCACAGCAACTTCTTGACAAAGGCAAGGGGAACAAAAATAAAAATGAACCATTGGGACTTCATTGAGATAAAAAAGTTTTGCACAGTAAAGGAAACACTCGACAAAACCAATAGACAACTGACAGAATGGGAGAAGATATTTGCAAATCTCTTATTAGATAGAGGATAAGTGTCCAAAATCTATCAAGAACTTAACAAACTCAACACCCAAAGAACAAATAATGAAATAGAGAAATGGGCAGAAGACATGAACAGACATTTCTATAAAGAAGACCTACACATGGCCAACAGACACATGAATAAATGCTCCACATCCCTCAGCATCAGGGAAATACAAATCAAAATCACAATGAGAATCACCTCACACTGGTCAGAATGGCTAAAATTAACAAGTCAAGAAATGACATGTTGGTGAGGATGCAGAGAGAGGGGAATCCTCTTTCACTGTTGGTGGGAATGCAAGCTGGTGCAGCTACACTGGAAAACAGTATGGAGGTTCCTCAAAAAGTTGGAGATAGAACTACCCTACTATCTGGCAATTGCACTACTAGATACAAATGTAGTGATCCAAAGGGTACCTGTGCCCCAACGTTCATAGCAACAATGTCCACAATAGCCAAACTATAGAAAGAGCCCAGATGTCAACAGATGAATGGATAAAGAAGATGTGGCATATATCAGAAAATGAAATTTTGCCATTTGCAACGACATGGATGGAACTAGAGGGTTTTGTGCTAAGCAAAATAAGTCAATCAGAGGAAGACAATTATCATATTATTTTCCTCATATGTGGAATTTAAAAAAACAAAACAGAGGAGCATAAGGAAAGGGAGGGAAAAATAAAATTAGATGAAATCAGAGAGGGAGATAAGCCAAAAGAGACTCTTATTTCTAAGAAACAAACTGCAGGTTGTTGAAGGGGGGTGGGCTGGGGGAATGAGGTAACTGGGTGATGGACATTAAGGAGGGCATGTAATGTAATGAGCACTGGGTGTTATATAAGACTGATGAATCAGGGAACTCTACCTCTGAAACTAACAATACACTGTATGTTAATTAATTGAATTTAAATAAAGAAATAGAAAATTACAGCAGGAAATAAAATGTGCTGTGAAAAAGATGATGTAGGGAAAGATGAGAATGAGTGACAGGAGCAGGGTAGGCACCTTTGTCTAAAGTCAAGGAAGATCTCTCTGGAAGGGTGACATTTGAGTTGAGATCTGAGTGACTAGAAGGGGGCGGCCATGTGAAGACCTTGAGCAGAGAGTCCAAGCATAAAGGTGCTCCAAGGCAAAGACCCTGGTTGGGGATAAATGTACAAAGTCCATAAAGGAAGTGGAAGACAGTCTCCCTAAAGTATATAAACTAAGGGGAAAATGATTTTGAAAGAAACATGTTAAAAGAAATAAGTGGGTAAAGGGATTAGCTCTTATCGCCCTTTCCATTGGAAATTACTTGAGGGGGTTATTAAGGACAATGATTTGGCTGTAAGTTTTAGAAGTATCCCTCTGGCTGCATTCTGTAGGGCAGACTGTAGAAGGATAAGAACAGAATCAGGAAGACCACTTTGGTGACAACTGTACGACTCCAAACAAAAAATGAGACCGTGGAATAGGATTGTAGTATTGAAGTTGGTGAGAAGGAATTGGGACAGAGATATATTTCAGTAGTACAGAGGATGGAACCTTGTCATTCATTTTCCTATAAAGCATCATCTATATCAGTTCATTACAAAACTATTGGTGGCACAGCTTTTATAATTATAATTGCTCGGTATTAATCACATTAAGGGAGAAACACAGTATTTTCCACACCAGGCACAAACCTTCCTGTGACATCTAAGTAGATTATTACTTTATGCTTGCACTATCATCTGTTTACCTCATTTTATTTTTCTGCTATTAGAAGTTTAGTTTGACCTTGACCCCGGATATTAGCATATCTTGCTGCTCTTCAAGGCTTCTGACCACTCATTCATGAGTTGTTCCTCTTGAGAATCTTCCCCTTGATGATATCTTCCCTAGCATTGGCCATCCCATTGGTATACCATTGGAGCTCTATTTATTTCACCCCATCTGCATGGTAAATTATTCCAGCATACATTTTGTTAGTCTCTGATTTAGCGGGTGGTTTCTGTCATATAGCTGCATGAAAATATGTGAAGTCTTCAAACAAACCATGACCTCTTGGAACTCTGCCTGAAATACAAATTTTACAATCATTTGGGAGAGTGAGTTAACTTCACCATTCATCTGCCTAGTCATAGATTAGGAAGCAAGACATAAAATCAATGTTTTCATAATCAAGTGTGCTTTTCTATAAACATAAAACTTCTAAATAAAATATTCAGTATAAATATTGATTAAAGTAAGCTGTAAAGGAAAGGTCTAGGAAAAAAAGAGGAAATGGAGCAAAATTTAAGCAATTACAGCTGGAGAGGCACAGATGAGTGCACTTACTCTTAAATGTGTACATGTAGGGGCGCCTGGGTGGCTCATTTGGTTAAGCTGCTGCCTTGCACTCAGGTCATGATCTCAGGGTCCTGGGATCAAGCCCTGTGTCTGGCTCCCTGCTCCGCGCAGAGCCTACTTCTCCCTCTCCCTCTGCCCCTTCCCCCTGCTCATTCTCTCTCTCTGAAATAAATAAATAAAATATTTTTAAAAATTTACATGTATACATCTATGCACACATATACACATACATATGTATGTGTGCATATGTATATAAATTTAAACTTCTGATATTTTCTCAGAATTAATTTCCACTGAATTATGTCCTTTAAGTTCATAAATCTTTCAGTGCTGTGCTAGGAGCTAGTGGTACTTGAAAGCTTAATGCATAACCACTTTGGGCAGGCTTTTTTTGGGGGGAGGGCAGGCTTTTATATAGATATTCACCTCTTAATTGAGAGAAAAGTAGTTAGCATTTTTACCTTCTCACTTCCTTCATTAAGTCATTCAAGTGACTACCTAAAGCTACCCTATTTTCATTTGATAAAGGAAACAAAACCAAATCTCTTTGTGTCACTTTCTCTTAAAGTGTGTTGAGAAAAGGAAACTAATATGAATCAACTCTCCCTTTCTTAAGATCAATTTAAGAAAACTATATGTGTTCCAGTTATTTGGCCATTTTGTTAATTTCTGCTTTTACTCTGCCTCTGAAAAATGACCATCAACTTTTCTAGAATATGCTTAAACCACTGCCACTTAATTTTAAAGATACTGAACACTGCTGCCTTGGGTGTTACAGCATATCTTAAGCAAATCATACTGCAGCTATTTTAAGTGAAATCAGGGAATGGCTTGTCCCAAAACAGTAACTAGTTTTCCCAGTGGAGATAATTATTCCTTTCAGTACATTTCAGAATAAAAATCAGGATCATCAGTTTAGTGCATAAATAGAAATGTACACTAGATTGTCCTGTCTTGGTGAGTACAAGGAGAAAACAACAACAACAACAACAATAAACAAAATCAAGTGAAAAGAAATTCTAGGTATTTTTTTAATGGAATGTGGACAAAAAACAAACAAACAAACAAAAAAAACACAACCTGAAAGTCTACTCTGAAATGTTGCAATTTCTAAAAGTGAAAGAAATTTCACAAAAGCATGTAAAGGAATTAAAAAGAAATCTGAATATTCAAGCTTTACTTCAGTAAAACAGCTACTGCCCTGTAGTATCCTGAAGATGCCTATAGCCAATCAGAATAACAAGATTTTTCTGGAATATCAGATTCCAACATTAATGCATAATCAAAACCAATTGCAGGCATCAGCCCTCAAGCCCCACACCTTTCCTGAAAAGCAAGGTGGGAGCTGGAAGGATGACAAAATGGTAGCGTGGGGAGGTCATCCAGAGAAACTGTAACTAATTAAGCAACCACATTAAAAATAAATTGTGTTGTATCGTCACTGTGCACTTTCCTGTTAAGTGAGCTCCTGGATATTCTATCCTTACTAATCTTTTTCTGCAGGTGCTGGTGCTGGATGCTTCTTGATAGCAAATGAGAGAAAATAAAAAAAAATGTTCGTTGTGCATTAAGTCATCTGGTAAGTCCTTTGAGAAGAACACGATTTGAGAAATGCTGGTTTCCACATCGCTGAACCCTCTGGTACACAGCTATATATTAACTGGAGAGTAGTACATAAAAGAAAACATTACTATCCCAAATATAAGTTTCATATGCATGACAATAATGAGGATTAACATAGTGGTTTTTTATATAAATATGTGTTTTAGAAAATAGCTCTCTCTATATCATTAGCGTATAATGGCATCATTTAGAAATTTGGGAAAAAATGGCAATTTTATCTTAATTAAAATATTTTTCTGAAGGGATTCACTTTTCATGTAATTCAGTGTTTCAGGTGCCATTATCTTTTCAATAATAATTAGACAAAAATGCAATCATTATACTTGTTTCATGGGAAAATTTATTGTAGGTTGCATATAGAATTGGTTCCCTCTGTTGCACTTTTTATCTTTCCTTTGGAATTACTGTGACCTGAACCATTACAAATAATTATTGAGGGACCTAATTAAAGTTGTACTGTTTTCTGATGTTTGAGGGTGTTAAATATCACTATTTGGTCCTTTTATTATTTTTGTACAATTTTCTCTTATTTCAGTGCTTAGATAGCTTAGTTTATATGACTAGGCGACAATCACATAGATATCGTATGTTAAGTATCTGGCACCTCTCATATGTCATAGAATGCTCACAGGAAAGGTGAGAATAGCTCATCATGATGATACTTGGGTATAATGACATATTAGGTAAAATGTAGAAAAAATGGGGAAAAATAGCTTTACTTTTTTTTTTAAGATTTTATTTATTCATTCATGAGAGACAGAGAGAGAGAGGCAGAGACACAGGCAGAGGGAGAAGCAGGCTCCATGCAAGTAGCCGATGTGGGACTCGATCCTGGATCCCGGAATCATGCCCTGAACCGAAGGCTGATGCTCAAACGCTGAGCCACGCAGGCATCCCTACTTTCTAATATTGTAAAAGATATTTTCTTCCTTATATTTACCTGTACCATACATCCATATATATGTGCATTCATTGAACCATATATGGGCTTTTTAAAAATTTTTTTTGTTTTTTAAATCACGAAATAGAAGCAGTTTTGTTGGAGTACAGAGGGACGTATAAATGGAGGGGCATGGAATAGCTTTTATTCCTTCAGACTTTATTGTTGTTTTTGATCACTTAGAGAGGCTATTTTGGTGAGAGACTTTGGAAATCTGTGTATAGCACATTTTGCTTGGGGATGCAGAAGATGAAAATTAGCAAACAAACAGAAGTCAGTTGTTATCCACCTATGCTGAAAACCCAACCCTGCCCCTTTGATAACATTGAGAGGCAACCCTCTTGGTACAAATATTGTCAGGGGGAGCAGCAAGGGAGAGGCTCTTTGTTGGGATCACTCTTCAAAGCAAGATTCAGAGCAGAGCAAAACATGATGGGCACCCCATGTATAAGGTAGCTGGTAATTTGACTTGGGTTTAAAACACACTTGTAGATTTCCCTGGGGGGTGTCCTGGGAAACATGTGGGGAAATACAAAGGGTCCGGTGGTTCTGCATGCATGACAGCAATGATAGGAATATTAGCTTATTGATATCACTGTAGGGTTATTTGCACTTCTCAGGTGACATAGATTAACATTGGGATTATATATTATAGCATCTCTTAGTTTTAACCTCATGGTCTTAGACATAGTCAGAATAAAACCTAGATCTCAAAATACTGTGTTAGGAAACTTGGTGGTAGCCATCTCAGTGATGTGAAATATATGGATTTGTTTCTCAGGTAAATCTGCTATAGATCAGGGATCTTCCACTTTGAGTTTTGCCATGTGGAATCCATGACTTCCGTGTTTGTGTATGTGTGTGTGTGTTTAAGATTTTATTTATTTATTCATGAGAGATACAGAGAGAGCAGAGACATAGGCAAAGGGAGAAGTAGGATCCATGCAGGGAGCCCGATGTGGAACTTGATCCCGGTATTCCCAGATCACACCCTGAGCCAAAGGTAGATGCTCAACTGCTGAGCCACCCAGGTGTCTCCATGACTTCCATGTTCACTGCAACAGAGGAAGGGAAAGATAGAGGAGGTTTCGCACTTTTGGTACAACATCAGATACGGTTTGATTATCTATCATCTATCTATCTATCTATCTATCTATCTATCTATCTATCTATCATCTATCTATCTACCTAATGATTTATTATAAGGAATTGGCTCACCTGATTATGGAAGGAGGCAGGTCTCAAGATCTACAGGCTGAATTAGCAAGCTGGAGGCCAGGAAAATTAATGGTTTAATTCTAGTCCAAACACAAGAAAAACAAACAAACAAACAATCATGTCCCAGTTTGAAGACAGTCAAGCAGGTAGAATTTTTTCTTTTGCTCAGGGGAGGGTCAGCTATTTTGTTCCATTCAGGCCTTCAGCTGATTAGATGAGGCCCATTCACATTAGGGAGAATAATCACTCAGTCTACCTACCCATTTGAGTGTTAACTCATCCAAAAACACCCTCACAGGGGATCCCTGGGTGGCTCAGTGGTTTAGCGCCTGCCTTTGGCCCAGGGCGTGATCCTGGAGTCCCAGGATCGAGTCCCGCATCAGGCTCCCGGCATGGAGCCTGCTTCTCCCTCCTCCTGTGTCTCTGCCTCTCTCTATGTCTATCATAAATAAATAAATAAATAAATAAATAAATAAATATTAAAAAAAAAAAACCACCCTCACAGAAACACCCAGAACAGTATTTGACCAACTATCTGGCACCTTGTAGCCTAATCAAATTGATGCATAAAATTAACCATCACAAGTCTACCCCTTGTCAACTAGGCACTTATGTACATATCTTTAACCCATACTTAACCTTCATATAAGGACAATAACAAGATCATTATTGTACCTAATATGATACAACTATGGAGCTTACAGCCCCAAAACATAGTAATCTCTTTCCCAGAAGAGGAAGTAAAATATGTGAGTGATGCTTACTCTTCTCCATGGTATCCTGTAATTTAAAAATGATATAAAGTTAACAATATTAAACACTATGGTATAATATCAATGCATCTTATGTTGCATGATAAGGGAGTAAGAGAGGAAAGAAAATATATATTTGCTTAAAATTGTACACTTATGACACACACACAAACATATTCAAAACAAAACAAAGAGGAAACATTCTTGACAATTCCAGTTCTTATTTCTGTAACTGATTACATGGTTCTAGCTAGTATTTATTTTATTTTATTTTTTAAATCTTTTTTTAAATTTTTATTTATTTATGATAGTCACAGAGAGAGAGAGGCAGAGACACAGGAGGAGGGAGAAGCAGGCTCCATGCACCGGGAGCCTGATGCGGGATTTGATCCCGGGTCTCCAGGATCATGCCCTGGGCCAAAGGCAGGCGCCAAACCGCTGCGCCACCCAGGGATCCCTAGCTAGTATTTATAAATACTATTTTCCACTTCTCATTCTATATATTCTTTTTGGCTTTAGCAAGCACCTCAGCTGGTCATGATTCTTTACCTGGGGTGGTGACCCAAACCCTTATTCCAAGAGAGTGTGGGGGTATTAGGGAATATTGAGGATTACCTGGGATATTTGGTGAACCCTAAGTATTTCCACTATGGTAGTTGAACTTTGCAAAGTGAAAAGTATATGTACGGTCTATGAAAATCAATTGTACCAAAGCTAGAAAACCAGACACTTGTATTTTTGGACCATATGAGGCAATTTTTGTTTGAGGATTGATCATATGTTCTTTGCCTAAGTGAAAAAAAGCTTGTTTTTATGTCTCAGTTCTAGACAACTCCTATTGATTTTTGCCCTCATGCTGATGACCTATCCACACAGGCTATTTCCTTAGGGATTCTCAGGCATTTTCACAACAGAGTCTATATTACTTAACTATGAAATGATCCAAGTAATCAATTAAGCAAGCTGAAAGTTCACAGTAGACTCTCCCATCATGTACTCATGTTTGAGGTATAGACAAGCCCCTTTACCATATATTCCATTTCCTGCAAAAGTACCTTTTAGGAATAAGTGGGAAAAAAATCATGCCGTGTGCACTTGTTCTATTGTTTACTCTCCATGAGTATGGTGCTGCTATCCTATCTTCCCATTCAAAGCATCTGTCATACAGAAATAAAATCATAGGAAACAGGTGCATTTCTATCCTCACTCTTCCTTAATGAGCCTTGTGCTCTACCTAAGACTAAGGCAAACACTAAGTATGTTTGAAGATTTCTTATTTATCTTCTCCTAAATCAAACATCCCATCATCATCATCATCATCATCATCATCTTACTGAAAAGCTGTATTTCAGAGAGAATGGGTGGAAACCCCAGAATAAATGAAGAAAGAAAGAACAATTAGGAAGCATGATGCCACAGGTTTTGCTACCAATTACTCAAGTGGTTTCTTAGGTCTTTATTTTTCTATTCTCTGGTAGTTTGACTACAGTATTACCTTTTAGTTTGGTCTCCTTGTATGGTATTATTTTAAAAGAAATGATAGCTTTAGTCAGTTAATGAAAAAATTAAATTTATGTTTGTCATCATGTGACTAAAACAACAAATATCCTCTGGCTTAGCATTTTTATAGTTTCTCTTGGAATCAAGGACATATGGCCTTGACCCAATTAACATGGAGAATAAGCTCCATCACAACTTACCCCTTGTATGATGTGTCAGGTGGGGTTACTAAGTAAGGTGTCCGGTTCTTATTTATTTCATATCTTTTATTAAGAAAACTGGGTTATATGCTTTATTATAAAGATTCCTTTGACATGTGGGAGGGTATATAGGATATGTGTATGTGTGCATGTGTTGGTATGTATATTTGTGTATATAAATCTGATGCAAAATGGTTTTTAAAATTAGTTGGAGAGTGGACACAATAAAATCTCTAATTCAGTCTTCTAGTTTTTCTGCTCAGTTTGTTTTTTCTTGATTCATACTCTGTCTTTAGTTGATATCATTACTTTGTGACAATACAAATTTTCAGTCAACATGTTTGGGGTATGAACATTTTTTTCTCACATTGTACTTATCTGCTTTGATGTTTCTGACTCCTTCCTTAGATGGGATTTCTTGTGTTATTTTCTTCTCCCAGATCAAAGCAATGTCACAAAACCCTGGGATTTCATATCTTAGTGTACAAAAAAATTCAAGGGTATGAAGTTTAGAAAAATTTAAAAGAAACATCTGAGTAATGAAACTCTGTATAGCCAGGTGTTTCTTGTAGCCTAATATTATCATATAGGATGTAGTAACTAAGACAAGGTACAAAAATCCCAACGCATTTCTTTGGCATAATATATAGTTTGCAAAGAACATTTGGATATGTGATCTATCTATATCTATATCTATATCATCTATATCTATATCTACATCTATCATAGCTCACGTTATATTTACTGCAACTCTAAAAAAAGATGGACCAGATGTTATCTAACCTGATATATTTCTTTTTTTTTTAAGATTTTATTTATTCATGAGAGACAAAAAGAGAGGCAGAGAGATAGACAGAGATAGGAGAAGCAGGCTCCATGCAAGGAGCCCGATATGAGACTCGATCCTGGGAGTCCGGGATCATGCCCTGAGCCAAAGGCAGACATTCAACCACTGAGCCACCCAGGCTTCCCTAAACTGGTATATTTCAAACGATGTTGTAGAGTTAGGAAGGGATAAAACTAGGACTCTAATAGTCTTAGCCAAAGTTCTTTAGTAAGAAAGAAGATTCAAAAACTGGAGAGATCAGGTGTGTATATGAGATCTAAAAGATGAGGGTGGGATCACACATAAGCAACAGAGCCAGTGCTCAGTGTGATCTAGTAATTAAAGTTAGAAAAATCCTGGGTCATTATGGAAAAGTGTTAGGGGGCTATGAACTGGGAATGTGTTAAGCAATAACACATAGTGGTGTTAAGGTATAGGGTCAGAATAGACAACGCTCTCCCTGTATATTAAATTTCTGGGTTGTGAAAGGAAGCACTCTGTCATCAGATTCACTTGTCAAATCAGTGTTTGATCCAGATTGACTTCAAAACTCTAAAAGATAAAAAAATTAGACAGTGATATTCATTGTGACTCAGAGAAGGAATTTGTATAGAAAGAGTCAGAGACACTGCTGGTCCAGAGACAAGATTTAATACCAAGGTGGAAGTAGGCATGGTCAGAGTGCTGAGACACTGGTCACTCAGGTATGACCTTGGGAAGCTGACTTACATAGGGTAATTCTCAGATAAGCTGAGGAAGTTGGACTGGGGAGAGCATTAATAATATTTTTTGGCTGTGAAGCCTTACGTATCTATAAATGATACGTGCAACTAAAACATCAGCTATCAGTACTAATACAATTTCTTCACAGTGACTAGTCTTTTCAGCAATTATAAAGTTATAATAACAGAATACCTAATAAACCCCTTTCTTGGGTGGGGGGATGGGAGAGAGTATCTTCTATTTTTATCCAGGAAGCTTTGACATCTCTCTAGAGGTAGAGTCAAATTTTTGAAGGGATTTATTTAACAGCAAACTCTCATGGATTCTGCTAGACTCAATCTCAAAGGGTTTTATAGGAGTAACTTTGGTAGGATTACTTTCTATATACTTTAGGGGCAGACATAGGACATTCTAACATTCTTAGAGATAAAATACTCTTGCCTGAGATGACCTTTATTATCAAGGAAGTGTAGGAATCTTTTCTTTGCTGATAATATAATAACCAGGTGACATCAGGCCACAGAGGACACACATTTTCTTTTTCTTTTTCTTTTTTTAAAATATTTTATTTATTTATTCATGACAGACACACACACAGAGGCAGAATCATAAGCAGAGGGAGAAGCAGGCTCCCTGCAGGGAGTCTGATGCTGGACTAGATCCCATGACCCCAGGATCATGACCTGAGCCAAAGGCAGACGCTTCGCTCAACCACTGAGCCATCCCAGTGCCCCGAGGACACACATTTTCATGTTGCATCAATGTTTCCTTGATTTTGCTATTACTGACAGGAGATATGTAATTGGCCTTTCCTCATTTATCAAGTCTTATCATTTGCGCAATTTCAGATTTCAACAATAAGATACTTGATTGATAGAGTAAAACTAGACTTTGAGGGAACCACTTAATCGGACAGCCATGGTGTGGAATCTTAGAATATTTTCTAGCAAAATATGATGAAATGTTTCTGAATAAATTTAAACTGAGAAGAAACAATATTAAATAATATTAAATATTGCAGTGGAGTTTGGGACACTAAGGTTGATTAGGCTATTTGTTTTGTGATGTTCCCTAGGGTTATTTTGTTGAGAGTTTGCCATTAAGTGGTCTAATTGTGTCAGTGGATGGGGGCCTTTTCAATTTGCATAATTTCCTCAAGGGACTGCAGCTGCTAATTTGGTGATTAATTATCCATATTACACATTGTTTATTTGACCATGCCTAGATTAATTTCTTTTTCTCAGCAAATCACATTTAGATATAAATTTGCATATCTTGATTACATTTTAATGCCTTGGCTATCATTGTCTCTTCCCTGGACACCTCATCAGATTACAGAAGAGTACTCAAGCAGAGAATGATGGAATGTCTTAAATGACATTGCACATCAGTGGACAGATAATGCACATGACTTATTTTTAATGAAGAATGTGTTTTTTATAATTAGGTGAGTTATGACATCTAATGTACAATATATTTTATGTTTCTACCATTTCCATTTTACTAGAATCAGTCAATTTCAAAAATAGTCTTTATTAATATTTTGAATATTACTTATACTATATCTTTCTATGTCAAAATATTTTATTTCTATTTATCTATAATCTTGTATTTTGTTGTCAAATACTTGCAATCTGGGTTAATAGCCAAGGTCTCTAATTAGCTAATCTCCCACCCAATTTCTTTCAGCTTTGAAAACCATTGAGGTTTTGGTGGCATTATACCACAGTTTCCTTATAATCGAGGACTGTGTCTCAATTTATCTTTTATTTAATTTATCTGATAGAGTGTCTTTACTGTTGTTATCATTATTGTAAAAGTAGATTGTAATTAATAATCATAGCTACACTTTATTGAACACTATCTAGGTCTCAGATGGTGTTAAGAGATTTACTTGTATCATCTCCTTTAGTTGTTAAGCCGTCTTACGAGAAAAGTATTATTTTCCTTGGTTTTACAGTGAGACGGTAAATTTTAGAGGCAAGCAGAAAATAATTTGTTCAAGGTGAAATAACTAGGAAACAGTATGGCCAAAATTAGGAACTGTCTAAGTGTAAAGCCTGTGCTTTTACCCAACTTTATGGGTGGAGAATGCTAAATGATAAATGCTCTTAACCAAAATGAATAAATGCTCTTAATCAACAGTGAATGAATGCTTTTAATCAACTGAAGGGGCACAGAACAATGAGTGTATTAATGGTCTTAATCAACAATGAATACATGTTCTTTACTAACTGTATGGACATAGAACACTGAGTGAATGAGAGAATGAATGATGGAATATTGCTCTCCTATACCAGAGATGTGATCATTATGAAGAAACTCAATTTCAACCCTCCATCTAAATGACAGGGTAGGAACAAACAGGGTCAGGTCCAAGGCCTCCCCTGAGTAAGAGCTGGCAGGCTTGATATAATGAGTACATTATGGTTAGAAGCTGGAGTGGAGCACAGGTATCATTCACCTCTCCCTCCATGCTGCATTACCCCTACCCATCCCTGGATGGAATAAAGAAACTTTACTTACAAAATTTCCATAAAATGTGGACTCTACCAGTGTTTTGGTTTTGAAGACTGCAAGTAAAGTAAAACTCTGTGGGTTTGTGTCGGGAGAAATTCTTTACGCCCTTAACTGCTGCTCCAATAAAGATATGCTTCAGAAACCTGAAAACTCATTCCCACATGCTGGTCCCTGCTAGACCTGCAGGAGTGAACCATAGAGATGGTACCTCAATGGCTTTACCAAGGCGATTTGTACAGTGTCTTAGCCATGCTAGGATGTTGGCGCAAACTATTTAATTTCTCTGTACTTCAGTTTCCCCATCTATAAGATGAGTAAAGTAATAGTAAGGATATGTTTTATATTATGTACTTAATATGTCAATTCTCTATTAAAAAAATATCAATTTGCATATATTCATAAATAAAATAATATACTTCTAATAATATTATAGAGCTCCCCTAACAAATAAATGTTATTGCTTACCAACTAAGCAATAGTTGGTAGTTTAGGCCTTTGGCAAGCACTAAATATGTTACGTATTACTATTGTTACCAATTTTTGTTATATGCTCATGCTAACCCGAAGTTCTCCTAATTTATACTCAGGTAGCCAGTTTTAAAAATTCAATTTCACTACCTATACTTTCTGCTTTTTCTGGAAATCATTGCTTCTTTTCAGCATCAGAAATGGTGCTGGAATTAATCTCTACATTAAACAGACATTTTATTAAACACTTTCTGCATCTGAAAGAGCTTGAACTCTGACCTGAGGGAACTTGTGATCCTAGATGGGAAATTCATCAGCAAGTAAATATAGAGTGTATCTTAAATATTGTGATGATGGGAATCTGAAGTTCTCTGGCAGCTGAAGAGGGAAAATAAAAAAAAAAAAAATCCAGGATTTTGTAAGTTGCTGAATGTGGCTGAAGGTGATTATGGGTGGTGGAGAGAAGTTTAAGGTAATATCTAGTTAACCTGAGAATGAGGCATGACACAGCATTTCTAGGTCAGTAAAATGTTGTCCTCTCTGTCCTCTTTTTTTTTTTCTTCTGTCCTCCTCTTCTCCTGTCTCTTTGAATTTGAAATTTTACATTTTCCTGTTTTTATAGAGGAGCTATTAATAGAGACATGTGCCAATTTGTCATCTATGGAATGCAAGGAAATATGTCTTTCCTAGGTGTTTCCTAAGGACCAAATATGGCAAGTTCCTGGTAGGCTACCTTGTTGGCACTGTGTGGGTATTGATATGCTAGGAACTGTGTAATGGATTTCACTACATGTGGTGGTGGAAAGGATTGACAACTGAGAACCACAACATGGGTTTGATCTCTAGGTTTCCTTAGACAAACTAAGCTATCTCTTTGATCTTCAGTTTCTTTACCTATGAAATTGGGATAAGAACATTCCTTCATAGGGTTATTATAAAGACAGAATAAGTTATTATGTAAAAGTGCTCTGTAACCACTGAGGACTAAGTTAAATTTAAAAATGTAAAAAAAAAAGTATAGAGTAACTGTACAAAATGGATCGAAAGCAAGTGTGGCCAAATGGAGTGTCTATAAAGGTAGGAAAAGTTCTTTTCTTCACTTTTTCTCCCTCCTTTCATCCTCCCTCCTTTCTCTCTCCCTCTTGCTCTCTCTCCTTTCCTTCTCCTTCCCATCTTCCTTCTCTCCCTCCCTTCCCTCCCTTCCCTACCCTCCATCCCCTTCTTTGATTATCTCTTCACAAATGCATGACCATGTATTATAGCCAATTTCTTATGGTCAGTAGTATCTTATTTGACATTTGTCTACCATTTTTCCTCTACCTCTCTAAAAAGGGTTGGTTTATTTCTCAAACCCCTTAAATTCTTAGCCTGCATCCTGTTAGTCGCCTAGGTACTCTGACCATTTATCATGACTTCAGTTCACCCTGCAAGTCTCAGACAGGCTCAGCTTCCCTGTATCAACTATTCCAGTGCTTACCTTCCAGCACCCAAGGCTAGTCAGGATAGCTGGAGGTTGTCACAAAATTCTGATGTATCCTTTATGTTTTTCATACTTTGTGACATTACTGAAGCTTTATAACTACTTGGCAATTTTTGTACATTCCTTGCTATAAAAGTCACAATGACTATTTCAATTTTCTTATAATTTATGTATTCCATTTGGGTAGCATTTAGTGTTTTCTGCTTTATAGGATGTGTGTCTGTGTGTGCGTGCAGGTACAGGTGCTTCCTGAATGGGCATTTTAGGGATCAGTCCTAAGTTTTAATAGCTTTTGTAGCTCCTATCACATCTAGTAAATTTGTATTAATTTATTTAACGAATATTTATTGAATTAATTCTATGTGTTAGACATATTCTAAGCATAGGGAATTCAGCAGTATCCCACATGAACATGATTTCTGCTTTCATGGTACTTATATTCTATCAAGGGACAGACGAAAAAATATGTAAACATAAATAACCAAGATAATATCGATTAAGTGAGTTATTCCCTCAAGCCTGTGGTTTTTCCTTTGAGAAATGGTGAAAATTGCATAGTTCTTATCTACCTTTGTGACTTTAAGGGATGGTACGAGTATATTTGGTAATGCCTGTGTGCCCTACAAGGCTATTACCATTATTGACAATAACAGTGGAAGCAATCCTTGATCAGTTGTCAAGGAAACTTAGTTCTAGCTACATTTTAGTCATGAATTCTCTCTCAGCCTCGGTGTTCTCACCTGTAAAATAAGGGAGCCAGCCTGGATGTTTAAAAAGATTCCTTCCAGCATAGCGCTGTATGCCTCTAAAATCATGATACTGCTATTCATGTCTAGAGGCCCCAATTGATCCATCAAAGTATGCAGAATATCTTTGAAAAGACACTATAAATGTCTTCTGGGAAGTTTCATTTTAATAACTATTAGGACAACAGGAATACTGTGTCTTTTATTAAATTTGTCTGTCCCCTGGTGCTGATAGTATCTTCTGAATATAAATTGCACAATATAATATAATAAAGCACAGTTTAGAATTGTTTTCATAATCGTGCATACCATAGTACTCGGCCATAAAATAAGAACTGAAAGTACATCTTGTTCTGTAAACTCATAATTTTCAGCTGTCTAAAAACTGGGTGTAAAAAGGAAATTAATAAGGGAAAACATTTCACAGCATGCCTGCACAGTTGAAAAAAAAGATTATGTTCTTTATAGAAAAAGAAAAAACAGGAACCTTATTCTTCTGGTATTTGGAAAATACCAGAAAATATTTGGAAAATATTTGCATTTTTAATCTCTGTTTTTGCTAATAATTATCACTGGCATATTTATTTATTCATTTGTTTATTCTTTAATTCTCTTAAAAAGCATTTGTTTAGGAGTCCTTGCGTACTCAACTTTCATATCCACTTATATATATTAAAAGAAAAGATGACCTCTAGAAGCTTGGAAAATGTGAGATTTTACATTAAAGATAAATGAATGTCTAGTTGAAGTTCAATATCCTTAATTTGAGTTTGGCCAACCTGTAAGATTAGTTTAAAAGTAACTTGTTCTAGCAGCATTGGTCAGATAGCTTTGAGTCATCATTAATTAACATGGTCATATGATAGATAAAAGATCCACATTAGATGCAAAATGCTTGTTGTGGCAACATAATTCTGTCAATCAACTTCCTTGTCATTGGGACAGAAATTATGGTTTTGATTTCTGTGGTTATAGATAATATAATAATGACATTAATAATATTGTCATAAAATATGCCATGGGCTTTGTCTTTCATTGCATAGCCATCATTTCACCATATTCTTGGAACAAAATGGGAAGAATGGCAAAGTCATTGTGTTCAAAATGCTAAAATGTGGAAGACTCATGGAGTCTTTATCGCCCTCAATGGAGGGCAATAAATGCTGTGAAGGGTGGTATGGAAGAGTTTATTCATATAACCACTCTGGCCTTAGAAAGGTGTAGTGGGCAAGTTTATACATTGTGTGTTTTGACTATCTAAAATGTAGATATGATGTAGATATGATGATCTGCATTATACAGATAAAGAAACTAAGCCAGAAACTAGATCAAGATCACATAGATAAAAATTATGACAGCTGAAGTTTTAACCCCTGGTTCCAAAGCACTTACCTGCTGCAACAGAGACTAGAATCTCTATCTCATTCCCAGATGCTTGCTTGCTGATGGTCATGGGGAAAATGATTAAAAGATCGTGAGTGGATCAATAAAAAGGCAGAAACAATGATAACAACAATGTATGCATATATACACAAACATGCACCCACATACTGCACATATACACAAACACATATACAAACACACATAGATCATACCTACACATACAGATTCTGCTCTTTTTGAGTCAGTGGTATATGCAGCATGGTATAAGAGGAAAAAAAGGGGGGCTTTTGGATCCAGATGACAGGGTTTAAATTCCATTTCCCAATACATGCATAGTGAAACTGGTCCCCACAATCTTTAGAAAATCACTTCCCACATCTGTAAAGTTACATTGATAATGATAATGTTTACTATTCCCATATGTTGAATATTGCATACTCAGTAATGTACTTGAAAGTTACTGTAAGCATTAAAGGTTCTACCAATATCAGCAATTCATTTTAAATGTGGTAATTTATATGAAATTGTCAGATGCTGGTTATTAGTTTATCAGCCTCTATGCCCAGAATCCAATCTAGGTAAATTTGAAGCATCAGTAGATATAATAAAAAATTAAGTGAATAGCCTCTTGTCATAGTATTTTGGAGATCCCATTTTTGTCCTAAAACGTGGAATCATCTGGATAAAGACATTTTATCCTGAAGACAAACTATATGTTGCTACTCAGTGAGCATTTCTCAGGCATCACCTTGCCCATCCAGAGTTTTGACATAGTGATCACTCTGTCAGGAAACATATTTGCTGTATTTTCCTTCCTTTATAGACACTCCTCAGAATCTCTTTTAGCGATTCCTCATCATCTCCCTTTCCTCCAAAGGCCACAGTGCCTTAGGGGTCAGGCCATGGACCTCTATCTTCACAATCTCCATTTACCCCTTTGGGGGTCTCATCCATTCTGATGACTTCCAATGCCATTTACACCTTGAACATTTATTTCTCCAGCACAGACTTCACTCCTCAGCTCCACACTCATATATCTAACAGCCTATTTGACATCTCTGCTTGAATGTCAAAAAAGCATCTCAAATTTAACATGACCCAAACTGAACTAGCAATAGGACAACTGCTTATTCCTACTTGTCCTTCAATTTTCCCTCATTTAAATTAATTAAATGTCATTTTTTTTTTAGTTGCTCAGGTCAATAGCTTTCATATAATCCTTGATCCATTTCTTTCCCTCAAATACTACATGTGGTCTAGTTCACTGGACTCTACTTTCATAATTTGACCAGTTCTCAGTTCCAATGCTGCCATCAAAACTATCCTCTTGCATCTAGATTGCGTAAGGACCTACCTGCTGTTCTTGCTTCTACTTTTGTCCGATTCTGCGATCTTTTCTCAGCACAGCTGCTGAAGCACATGTCATTTCTTTGCCTAAGACTTTCCAATGATTTCCCACTCCATGTAGAATAAAAGTCAAAGTCCTAATAGTGACCTACATGACCTTCATCATTTGCAGCAACCTTCATCTCATCGCTCTGACCTCCTGTTCTTTGGCCTCAATTTTCTCCAGCCCTACTAACCTGCTGGCTGCTCTGTGAAGTCCCAGGCACACTACTTTGGGGCCTTTGCAGGCTGTTTCCTCTGCCAAGAGGAATTTTCTCCAGATATCTGAACACCTAGAACCCTCATGTTTTGTTCATGCATTTACCAAAATCCTCCTTCTCTGTGAAAAGTTCTATGGTTATTCTTTCTAAAATTACACTACACCTATGTTTATATTCCTTTTTCCTGATCTATGTTTTCTTCTTGGCAGTTCTTACCATCTATCAGGCTTTATATTTTACTCATTTATTTATTATGTCTTATCTCCTTCCCCTTTTCATAGAAACTAAGTTCCAAGAGTATTTCTGCCTGTTTTCTTTACCACCATATCCTTAGGTTATAACATTACCTGACATATTGTAGGTGCTCAATAAATATTTATTGAGTTGATGAATTTATGAATTTTGTTACACATGCATACTAATAACATATGTGTGATATATATGTGTGTGTGTGTATGAATGCTGTGTTGTTAATTGAGAACAAATCATTCAAATGTGCCCTGAGCTTGAATTATCCATAATAGCTATCTCAAAGGTCTCTTTTATTTTATTTGTGTAGGCACTGTCTGAAGAGAAATTGAATGAGAAAAATAGGGTACATCTGTATTCATTCCTTAAATCAAGGACTATGGAGGGGTGCTTGAGTGGCTCAGTTGGTTAAGCATCTGCCTTGGGCTCAGGTCATGATATCAGGGTCCTGGGATGGAGCTCGTTGTCAGGCTGTCTGCTCAGCATGTCAGGCTGTCTGCTCAGCAGGGAGCCTGGTTCTCTCTCTCCCTCATCCTGCCACTCCCCCTGCTTGTGCACACTCTCTGTCAAATAAATAAATAAAATCTTAAAAAAATATATCAAAGATGGAAAAGTTAGAGTGAAATTAAGAGAATCTAAAGGCAAAATTAGTTGAGTATATTTGCAGGTATCATAGAAGTATCACAGACTTAATTAGTTTTAAAAATTCTTCCCAAGACTCCCCTACTCATTTGATGGGCAAACAAACAAACAGTTATAAGATTTTGTTGCTGCCACAATATGAGGGAGAATTTCAACATGGATTATTCAAATGTGGCTTCAAATGCAATTTGTTCAGTAGACAAGAAATGTAGCTGTTCTGGCAAAAGTATGGCACATTCTTTGTATAGCAGTTAAGGTCTGTATTTTTAAGTTGAAGTTAATCAAACAAATAGAGTTGTGTTTTCACGCAGAATCCAGTACCATCATAACCAATACTATCCTCAAAAAGAGAAAAGAGGAAATATTAAGTTGATTTAGAAAAATCTTCGAGACAACTGAATAACAGGAAACTCACCAGAGTAAGTGGAAAAACACTGAAGAACTCTTTTAACATATATTAGTAGAACTTATCATTTGCTATCTAATTCTACAGTAACATCCTACATCTACTTAATGTTTACCTTGCTTTGTTCTTCAGTATATCATAAGCTTATAGAAGATAAAAACCATAAGCACAGGGAGTTGGTTACTTTCTCATTGCCACTAGTGTCCACACCTAGTCCCCTAGCATATTCGAGTAGCAAGTGAGGAGCAAAAAACAAGTCAGAGCTGGGATAATATTCCAGCATAATCTTCCAACATTGTGTAGTAGCTTGAGGATTTTTTCAGGGATCTCCATTTAGTTGACATAAAGGCCACCTGGTAACCCTGAGACTACCAGATTTAGGGTTCATTTCTGGACTAATGTATGTATTAAGTAATATTTTCTGAATTTTTTGTTTGTTCCTGACATTATTTTAGGTGTGTTGAGGATACAGAGAGAAACAAAGCAGGTATGAAATGTATGTTACAGAGAGACAGGCAGTCAATTAAAAAGTAAGTATGTAGCATTGCATAATATCAGGTGAATATTATTATTGGGTTAAGTAGAAAACAATAAAGCAATAGCAGAGCAAGAGGGAGGGTGCCCTTGTTCATTTTTTATGGTGTAGAAAGAACTTTTCTCTCTGAAGAGGTGACTGGGAGAATGACATGGTGCAATTGTCCTTGAGATTCTTTGGGAAAGGATCCTCTAGGTCTCTGGAGATAACACCAAGGTTCTAGGAGTGGTGGAAGAGGGAAAGCATGTTTGGTTTGAAGAGCAGCAGGAAGCCGATGTGATGGTGCTGAGAAAGAGTTAGATCATGGAGGGTTCTTATAAGCCATGGTCAGCCCTTTGGACTGAGATCTGAATGACACAGGAAGACATGGGGTGAGGGACTATGCTTAGCAAAAGACTGTCTTTCAAAGATTGATGATTTAAAAGATAATTGTGGCTATTATGTGGCAAATATACTCTAAAGGATGTATTGAGAAACCAAGTAGAAGGTGATTCCAGCAGGGTAGGGGAGACATGATGGTGTCTCACACTGTGTGTAGCAGAGAACTGGAAGTGTTTCTAATACCACATGAAGATAGAGCCTATGTGACTTGATGACAGAATGTGGAATATGAAATGGGATGTGAGGAAGAAGAGGACATTGAGGATGCCACCTGTTTGTGGCATTTGCTGAGGAAGAGTGAAAGTTTGCAGGATGTTGAAATCCAGAGTTCATTCTAGATATGTTGATTTCGATTTTAGCTATCCAGGGAGTAATGTTGAATGGGCAGTTGTATAGATGAGAGTGAAGTTCGGAGGAGGAGACGACTGTATTTTTTTTAAAAAAATGAAGAAACAAGCATATGGTGGGAGAGGACTGCTAGATGTACCTACCAGGCACAGATCCATCAGGAAAGTTTAGTGTAAGCAAGGGCAGATCTGTCAGGCCTGGTGGATTTTAGGTTGGACACAACTTAATCCTCTTGGAGGTTTATTGCATAGAGTCCTTATTACCACACACACTCATGCACAAAGCAGCAGACTCTTTCCAGGTCTTACTTTCAGTATTTCACCAGGCCTGAGGTCCTTGGCTCAGGAACATTGATTTTTTTGCTGACAACATAACAGGGCTAGAGCAAGAGGTACTTGACACAGCACCATGCCCATGGGGCGGTGGGGGCAGATAAAGCATGCAATTCTCATCAGGTAAATTGATGAAGTAATCATCAGGTCTTTTCCCTCTCATAACTGAGATTCAGCATTTCCAATACTGTCCACTGAGTATTTGAAGACATTAAGTCAAGTAAGAAGGCATACAACTTACAACATAAATGTTTTCTGGAGAGTGGATGCAAGCCCAACTTTGACGAGTAAAGATGTCACCTCTTTTGGTGACAATTATAGCTTGTGTCAAAGTCTTATATCATGCCAACACCATTTCCTCTCTTAAGGAAAAAAAAACTTTTTTTTTTTTTTTTTGATAATTGTTTCCTTCGATGCCTCATTAGTCCTTTTCTTCAATCTGTAAAATGTTTTAACTGGTTCATATCCACATGGATTCCCTAGGTCTTATTCTGCATTTATGCAATTAAAATTCTCCAGTGTATGAATCCTCCTTTATTCCTCATCACCGCTGATTATTTTGACTCAGTGCCTACTGTCTTAGTGAGATGTCAGTGTCAATTGGATTTTGCTGTCATGGTGGTCAGATTATGAGCTTTGGTCATCATTGTAAGGCATCTCATTTATGATAAGAAATGTAAGAAAAAAATGGGCAGCCTGGGTGGTCAGTGGCTTAGCGTGGCCTTCAGCCCAGGGTGTGATCCTGGAGACCCGGGATCGAGTCCCATGTCGGGCTCCCTGCATGGAGCCTGCTTCTCCCTCTGCCTGTGTCTCTGCCTCTCTCTCCTCTGTGTGTCTCATGAATAAATAAATAAATAAAATCTTTAAAAGAAAAAAAGAAATGTGAGAAGAACAAGGAGTTACAAGTAGAGATATGATAAGCTGGGGTGCTAGAGGTTACCCTGACATTATATAAGTGTTTTTTATTGTTATTCACTCACATTATAAGCTTATGTTTAACATATAATTTATTCATTCAGCAGCTAGTGATCAGGCTTTAATTAGGCTTTGGATTTACAATGGTGAAGAAACAGACACTAGGTCTACTAGTGAGCTTTCAGACAGACAATAAACAAACCCTGTGTGTGTGTGTGTGTGTGTGTGTGTGTGTACAATCACAGCCTATGAAGGAAACAAATAGGGTGCAAAGAAAGATAGGTCTTTCTTAGGTCAAGTGACTAAGAATAGCATTTCAGAGGAAGTGACAATTAAACTGAAATTTGAAGGATAAAAAAGGTCAACAAACATTGAGAGCCGTGGGAGAGTATCTAATATTGGAAAAAGGAACAGTGTGTAAACATCCTGGGACAGGTGCATTAGGGAAAGATTAAGACATTTGTGGTGGACGGGGGAAAAGCAAGTCAAGAAAAAAAAGAAAATAGGTTGGAAAGAAGGCAAGATCTTTAAAACTTGGTAAGTTTATTAGTGTTTCATTTGAGAAGTAGAGCAAATGGCAGCAAAATCGCATGTATTAGTGCTTGCCCCTTCAGATCATATTATTTTCACCTTCAAAGTCCAATACCAATTGATATGTTATGTAATGGCATATTCCCTATGAGCTTTATGATGAACTCTATCTTGGAGATTAACAATGTACTCATGATTTCTGTAGAACTACCATGTTATTAAAAAAATAAAATCTTAAACTGTAATAAGTACTTAATGTAAGAGTTAAAATCAAAGATGTCTGGGTTCATGTATTAGTAAGTAGTTAGCTATATGATCTTTGGCAATTAATCTCTCTGAACCTCAGTTTTTTCAGCAATAAAATGGGAATAATATTTGCTAAATTAGGTTGTTGTAAGCATTAATTGAGATGATATATGGCAAGTGCTTGTCATAATATAAGGTCTCAATAAATAGATTATTAATTATTATTATCACTACAATTAAACTTACTGCTATCAGATGAAATCACTTTCTTCCTTTCTCTAGAATATTTTTTTTTCTTTGCTATAAGCTTGCTATAGGGATGCCTGGGTGGCTCAGCAGTTGAGCATCCTCCTTTGGCTTTGGTATGATCCTCGGGTCCTAGGTTCGAGTCCCACATCAGGTTCCCCGCAGGGATTCTGCTTCTCCCTCTGCCTATGTTTCTGACTCTTTCTCTGTGTCTCGCATGAATAAATAAATTAAATCTTGAAAAAAAAGGTTGCTATAAGCTTAAAAATGGTAAATTGTGACAAAGTTTATTTTGTATGCTATCTTACGAGACCAACAGAATTGTTGAGCACCCTTTCCAGAATGATGGCCATATTTTCTTCTTTGCATATTTCCAAAATATATTAGAGGAGCTAACGCAGCAGAGGGAAAGCAAAAAAAAAAAAAAATTACAAGAGAACATGAAGCATTTCTTCCAATTAAGTTTCAGAAGTAGATTGCAAAACTGTCAGTGTAGAGGAAGAACAAAGACACAAAGAAATTGTCTCCATAGCTTTGTAGTAAAACTTTGGAATTAGATCTGAAGCGATAAGATATGGGGGCTTCTTTTGAGACTAAAGACAAAAATTAGGGTTGTGAATAGAGGAATGACTGTCTAATGATCTTTCATAGAAGTTCTGTTTTGGCTAGTGGTATTTTAAAGTGGAAGACAACTCTTAATTTAAAAATAAATATCAATGAAAGAGATTAAGAGATATAAACTTTGTTATAAGATGAATAAGTCACAGAGATGAAAAATACAACATAGGGAGTATAGTCAATAATATTGTCATAATATTGGATGCTGAAAGATGGTGGAGTCACTTATCATAGTAAGCAATGAGTAATGTATAGAGTTGTTGAATCACTATGTTGTACACCTGAAACTTATATAACATTGTATGTCAAATATGTACAAAAATGAATTCTAAGAAGTAGATATTCTATTGTAAAGAGTTAATCCTAATATCATAGTTTTGGAAAAGCAAATTAGCAGGTTGACTATGTTGAGATTTCTTAGGAGTTTTCTACATAGGAGTTGGTCACTCTAATTGGACAGGTCAGATAGGTCAGCTCATATACGACTAGGGCAGAAAATATAGAAGGGAAGTTATCCTAAGGCAGTTGCAAACAGAGGAAGTTCAATTTGAGAGGCACATCTCAATGACAGAGGTCCTCAAAACATGTAAGCAGAATAGATACTATAGGATTTGCTATTTTAAAACAATTCTAAATTCTTTTTCGATACTCTAAAATTCAGTGAAATTTGTTACATACTCACTACTTGTTGAGCCAGATGTATACACAGATGAAAAAATTGTGCCTGTCCAAGAGAGACTATATAGAAACACGTAATTGAAACACAATAAGAAGTATGGAGTGGACCTTCTGTACCTTCAGACTACATTCTAGAAAATGTCAATGATTAAGCATTCTAAAACTTGGCATATACCTATATCTAATTGTTTGTTAGAGCATCATACACATGTACACACACATGTATAGTAAACATTCATGTGTGTGTGTGTATTATGGTGTCATGATGCTTAGGGATAATTAAGACCTTCTGAAAGTAGGATCTCTGATTTTATAACCTTGTTATAATGCTTATTAGCCATATGATTTTGGACAAGCTACTTAACTTCCCTGAGCTTTGATTTCTTCACATATGAAACAGGGATATTAAAATCTATCCCACAGCCTTGTGAAGATAGTAAAAGATAATGCTGGTTAAGCATTGGACCAGTGCCTGACACAGGGAGTATTCAAGAAATACTCGCTATTACTTTTCTTATTGTTTTTATTATCATTGTTTTATTTTTACTCTTAGTAGTAGCAACAGTTTGGTAAAATCAAGTTAACTGAGAGAATATTTTCTCAGTGGCTATTATTCTCCTATTTTAGAGGGCACATATTGAGATCTTTCCCAAACTTTCATTGTATCAAGAATACAAACATTTCTATGGCCCTTAACAAGTGCCCGGCAGTGATCTGCTATACAAGTATTAATTCATTTATCAGAATAATAATGACATAGCAACTATTATTATTATTATACTACTTCACATTGTACTAACAGGGAACCTTCTATACTAGCTATTGAAGAAGAGGAAAGGCAATGTCCAGAAAAACTATTGCTGACAGGATAATCCCATAAATTCCCTCCCTCTTTTCTTTCCTCCGTTCCTCTCTCTTCTATATTGAAAAGTTGATTCAGATTATATTACAATTTTCCTACTTTCTTTCAAATAATATATCATAGTCATGTTTACATGTTATTACCTACAGATCCATCTCATTATTCTTAAATTTTATAGAGCTTTATTTTTGCAAGATGAACAGAGTTCTGGACATGGATGGCAGTGATGGTTGCACAAAAGTCTGAATGTACTTAATACCACTGAACTTTACACTTAAAAATGGCTCAGTAGAAAAAAAAATGGCTCGGTAGTAAATTTTGTTATGTGTATTTTACCATGATAAAAAAAAATTGGGAGAAAAGTAAAGGCTATAGAATTTCATTGCCCATATTAGATTTTGTTCAAACTCTCTCTTGTTGAAGAATGTTTACAGTAGTGCTGTGATAATTTTCTTTGAACATCCTTTTCTGTAGTGTATGATAATAAAATAATAGGTATAATTTATTGAGAGCTTACTATGTGCCAAACACCATGCTAAGCACTTTATATAGATAATCGAATTTGAGCCTCACATCAGTCCTGTAAAGTTGATACCCTTTTCCCTCTCCCTGGATTATGCAGGTTGTTCCTTGCTCTGGGGTACCTGCTTGAGGTGGCAATTTGGGGCTGATATCCAGCTTGAACTTTTCACCAAACTTTGGCCCAAGGTTCCTTTTAGCAGAAAGAAGGAGGGATTTATTCTAAAATGCCCCAAGACACCTTCTGGTTGTCAAACCTTGTGTCCCTAGCCTACCTCTATCCAGAGGAGCAACTTTTTCTAATCCTGAGGCATCTTATGGCCAGCTATGATCCTGTAGTTGCCCCTAACTTTTGTTGCAGAGCCAGGGTTGAATTCAGGAAGTCTCCATGAGAACTCTATACTGAGTCACTACAGAGACATTGCCTCTTGAGAAATAAATTCCCAGGAGAGCAATTGCTAAGTCAAAGGATAGATACATTGAAGATGCTGAGTTTCTTCCAAAAACACTTTAATCTATTTCTTTTCCACCAAGAGTTTTTGAGAATTTCTGTTTCCTTACACCCTAGGAAATCTTGGATTTCACAATTCCTTTTTCTATTAGGTTTGAATTATCATAGTGCAAAATGTTGTCAGACACAGCTACATTTTTTTCCACTGTTGTTATTTTACTTAATCTAAGATACCTGATACTTTTGACTTTTTGTCCTAAATGCAAAAGTGGGTGTTTAAAAATCTTAGAAAATTAATGTGTTGACATTGATTTTTCTCTGTCTGAGCAACTTGATTTGACACATGAAAATATCATAGTTCTTCTGACATACTTGATAAAGAGATTTGATAATACAAAGACTTAGACTTGGTTTATTATTATTATTTTTTAATTTTTATCTTATTTTTTATACTTGTTTTGGGTGATAGTTTGAAGTTTGTGAGAGCAGATATAGATACTAAAATATCTTACTGTATTTTAAAAGGCTGTTTGATCCATCATTAGGCCATTTCCCTTAGTGTAAGTAAAATCAATTTTATTAGAGTATTTGCCAACCATAAGCTATAACTATAGACAGTGTATGTGCTTTATATTAAGCTACTTCAAAGCCTGTGTTAATAGAATCATCAAGGCCTCCAGTCCAGGCATACTTGTAAATTACTAGTGTGTCCTTTTGTCTTTAAAGATCTTCTGATGTGGAGAATGGATAAAAGTTTGGAACTATTTTTAAAGACGCATTTAAAACTTGATTCACACAGATGTAGATTTTATTTGTATTTCTTTCACTCAAATGCTTTCTGTATTATATTAGTCCGAACTTTCTCTCATTTTAATCTATTCCATCTTTTCCATTTTAATTCTTTTTACCATCTTTTGGTGCCTAACAAACATGTAGCCTCAAATAAAAAAGAATAGATCTCATTCTCAGTCCAATGAAACAACTCAGAAGAGGTAGAAAAAATAGAGACCAGCTGTTCTTACTCCTAGAGATTTACTATGAGTCCCCCAGAGGAAGAAGAATTACAGATCTTCTAACACAATCAAAATTTAAATAATAGCTAACATTTATATTAAGGGATACTGTTTTCCAGGGACAATGTCAAGTATTTTCCATGTATTGACCTCCTTTATCTTATGCATCCTACTTTTCAGATGAGAAAATTGAAGCATAGACAGGCTAAAAACCTTACCTAAAGTCGAATGGTTCTGAACCAAATAGCTTGAGCCACCTCTCTTAACCATTGTGTTATACTACAGAGAGAAGGAAGTTTGTTTTAGGTAATACAGGGTTTACTTTGACTATGTTTTCAGGAGACAAATATAACTAAACAACATGAATATTTGTTATGCCTCCTTCCATCACTCCTATGGTGCTCTTAAGACTCAGTTCTGTATGTTGAGAAAGAAACGAAAGACAGAGAAAAGTCATCAATAGGTTCTGCACCTGAGTCAGATCATGTTTTGGTAGCCAAAATTATCTTGAAGAAACTGGCTGTAATCAACACAGTTTAAATAAAAAGAAATTATTTTTAGCTTGATAAAATAGTGGGAAGAGAAAAGAGAAAGAATACTGAATAGTTCAACCAGAGTATATCACATTCTAACACAAGAATGAAACTTAATAAACACACAAGACACACTGAAGGAAGGTTAATTCCTTTTAGTGAAACTTTTCAACAACTTCTCCATCACTCTGTGGGTCTTTCTAGTTATGCCCTAATAGTAACACCAGTACGATTAGTAATAGTCATAGTGGCCATGCTAGCTGAGAAGCCAATAAAGCACTAGCACTAGTATAAGCATGGACTTTAGAGTCAGAAGATCCAACTCCAGAAACGTGCCTCTTCCACTCACAAGTTTTGTGACCCTAGAGAAGTGACTCTCTTATAGCCTTCATTTCTTTGTCAAATAAGGATAAAGATATTTATCTCACAGGACTGTTAGGAATAAGTGAAATGATTATTATGATCACCTAGCATGTACTGACACTTAGTGGGTCCCTAATATCTACAATAAATGTTAGTTTCTTTCTCTTCTTTTTATTCCCACCCTTCTCCCCTCGTCCTCCTCCTCCTCCTCCTCTTCCTCCTCCTCTTCCTCCTCCTCCTCCTCCTCTTCCTCCTCCTCCTCCTCCTCCTCCTCCTCCTCCTCCTCCTCCTCCTCCTCCTCCTCCTCCTCCTTCTTCTTCTTCTTCTTCTTCTTCTTCTTCTTCTTCTTCTTCTTCTTCTTCTTCTTCTTCTTCTTCTTCTTCTTCTTCCTCTTTCCCACAATGGCCTTCAGTTTCTTCAGTTGGAACAGAAAGAACAGGATGTCCGACAGTTTCTAAAAACATTGTTCACTCTCCCATATTGGCACGCTGCTACCCAAATCTTCTGTACCAACTACTCTTAGCATCTAAAATAATTACTGAGTACTTTTTATAGGCTTGGTATGATCTTTCTACTGTTCTCAGGTCAGTCTAGGCTTATTTAAGAATCCACTTGTAATGTATTTATTTTGTCATTTCTTCAAAATATATGTCACCATGGAAACCAACATTTTATAATTCCATTTGTAAAGGCAAAATGTAATACATTCCTTTAAGTTAAGATGTTTATTCTTGGGAGCCTTCTTTAGAGAGTCTCCTTAAGACATTTTTTCTTTCTTTTGAGCCTTAAGCCCTCTTTTCACTTGGATACTGATTTAAAGTATTAGGGCTAGATATGTCCAATAATCATAGATTGTGCTAACAAGTGAAAGTTTTATGTAAATTCTTATGTCATTTGTGTTTTTTTACACAAGATGAAGCAAATGAAACAGTAGGACAAATGATGTGTGTCAACTCAATTCTTATTGGAATGACACCACTCCTGGCCAAACACAACAATCTGGTTAAGGTTTTATCCTGCCTCAGGCACAGAGATAGGGAGTCAGTTAGACTCCAGGGATGGCAAATAACAGAAATTGATTGTAGCTAACTCATGCAGAGAAAGCAGGATATCAGTTAGCTGGATGATAAGAAGAGCTATGGGAAGGGTGATGACAAACTAGAAAATCAAGGTTCTGTAAAGATGAGACTCAGAAGATCTAGGAGTCTAGATAACTAGAACTGAATGAACTAGGTCAAAATGAGCTTCTTCAGCTTATAATTTTTCCTACCTTGACATCATGCCTCTTGAGATTTAAAGTCTTAGAAGGGAGAATCTGATTTTTATTTATTTTATTTATTTATGAGAGAGAGAGAGAGAGAGAGAGAGAGAGGCAGAGGGAGAAACAGGCTCCATGCAGGCAGCCTGACGTAGGACTCAATCCCAGGATCCCAGGATCCCAGGATCATGCCCTGGGCTGAAGGCAGGCGCTAAGCCACTGAGCTACCCAGGGATCCCCGATAATCTGATTTAACTTGCTTGATTTAGGGGGTATAGAGTGGACACATTGAATAAGAATTCTACCATGCATGATGGAGGCAAGGAGATTTTTAAAATACCAAAAGAAGAAAAGAAGAGAGAGTAAATACTAACCAAGCACAAATCAGTGAGGAAAGAAGTCCACTGTAGAAGACAACAAATTCTTCCTGGCAATGATTCAATTATTTGGAAATATTTTTATAAAAAGAAATTTATACAGATTTTATAACATTTTTTTCAAAGATAAAGTACCATTAAGCCTTAGATTTAATATAGAGCAATGGAATAAAACTTACTGAATATACAATGTTTTTAAACTATGTTTAGTTATGGTAAGACACAAATTTATTTCATAATTCTGGTTCTGCTTCCAACCAGCTTTATAAATTTAGGTCACTAACATTATTTTTTGGATACTGATTTCTTACCTACTTAAAATGAGGAAATTGGGTAAAGATCTCTTTAAGGTATAAACTATAGCATAGGAATGATCCTTGGACCCCCACTTGCATTTTCAATCCTAACCCAAACCAATAAGGTGTGTTAGTTTGTGACAATGCTTTCAAACTTTGGCCATAGTAAGCTGGATTAGCGTCTTTGATTAACTCATCTTGTTCCAATAAAAAAAAGAAGTACCATAATTATTCTCGGCATGCATCCAAAAATATGCCTCACTATCCAGTTCCAATTAATAATGTGTGACTTGTTAAAAACACATTTTGTTCATTTGAAGGTTTTAATAGCACCCAGTTTCAACTTAGTTCTCTTGGGAAAATATTTAGCATGCATTTAACTAGCTTGACACATACAACTAATTAATTTGTCTAAAGCAAACTATTATATGAATCATAAACAAGGAACTGAAAATTGAAATAATGCCAGAATTAAAGCTTGAGGTACCTTTTGTTTAATTAGCCTCAGGTTGTTTTTTTGGTCTCTATTTCTATTAAATAAGGTACATAGATTAATGTTATGTCATTTTCAGATAGAAAACTGAAAACTCACATATGAAACTGAGTGTTCTTTATTTTTTTTATAAAGATTTCATTTATTTATTTGAGAGAGAGGGAGCAAGCATGAACAGGGGAAAGGGCAGAGAGAGAAGCAGACTCCCTGCTGAGCAGGGAGCCAGATGTGGGGCTGGATATCAGAACCCCGAGATCATGGCCTGAGCAGAAGGCAGATGCTTAACTGACTGAGCCACCCAGGCGCCCCTGAAATTAGGTGTTCTTTATGTATTTTCAGAGATTGAAATATCTTTCAGAAATCTTATTTTTAAGGATTGTATCTAAATGGCAAAGATAACTGATAGTGGACAGGGTGACAAACTAACATGAGCTGCTATGCCTTTCTTCCTAACACAAATTCAGAGAGGCACAGAAGCAGGAGGGAGCTTGATAGATTAAAGAATATTTGCATTACAGGCTTATTAAATATTTAGTACTTTCCATTTCTTAGCAAGAGTATACATTTATTCTGAAAAGACCTTGAGAAATAGAAATTGATTATATTAGTGCAATATAATCCCTAAAATGGAAGAAGATCAGGTACAATGAGGAGAGAGGTTTTTTGATGTGGTATTTCCTTGCTCCTTGCCTCTTGCCAGTATTGCCTTGGAAGGATCATTGCCCAGTCGGTAATTAATGAAAGACAGAAGAATAGCAGTGCCAGTTGAGTGTGGTAGTGGGATGATATAATTTAGCTGAGGTGAGATACAGATAACAGGAAGTGTAGGAAGACTGGCTGGTTATTGCCATTTATTACTTCTCACCTCTTTCTCTAAACTTGAAGGTGGGAAAATTATATCCCTCATCTTATGTTGGTGGAAGTGGAAGATGTTTTCCTGTAATATAGATTTACCTAGTATAGAGGAATTTATATAGAGGAGGCCCCCTACCTTGATGCACTTACATTCCCAAGTCCTAAACTTATGTGAAGCTACTAAATATGGACTGGACTGCTTTATCTACCTCTCCCCATGCTCATCACTAACCCAGCGACTGATAGATCTGGAGAAAAACTGACCTCAAGGAAGCCTAATAACTTATCTGGGGGAAGGCAGTCAACACTACAGAAGAAAGACCACATGTTCAACAGCTCATATGAGAAGAAGCAGAATCCCTTGGCCAGATGGAGAAAAGATCTAAAAAAGAAGAGAAATTATCTTCAAAGAAATAAAATAGTGGTATAGCAGGAGTAAGCAATTTGTAAAGAACTAATTCAAAATATTGGGTGTGAATTATATAATAATTCAAATAAAGAACTCAATGAGTTTAATAACACAAAGAAAATAATTGAAGAATGAATTAGTGAATTGAAAGGTCAGATTTAGAAAACGTTTCAATAAATCCTAGGAAGGGATCAGTAAGCAAGAGAGAGATGGAAAATAAAAATACTAAGTAAAGGCATATGGAATCTAAAAGTCTCAGCAGGTATATAGGGAATTTTCTAAAAGAGAGAGAAAAAAATAAATAATGAAATAATGGGAGGCAATAGTTGAAGAAATAATTTACCTTAATTTTTCAGATTAAAAGAAGGAAGAAAACACTTTGAAGTAGCATATAGAATGCCAAACAAAAAAGAACAAACAGAACTAAGTTAAAAAAAAAAAACTCTTAAAAAAACTAAACAGAATTTTAAGGACACCAATAAAAGAAGGGATAAAAGGGTGGCTCTACGATCTTAGAGCTTTGGATTAGTGTCAGAGTACTTAAAAACTTAGAAAAATTATAATATAATGAAATAATATTTTCAAAGAAAAAAGCTTTAGAATTGTTTGTCTAACTTCACACAAATGTGAGTAAAATGAAATTTTTCTCAGGCATCTAAGACCTCAGAACTTTTACCACAGTAAGATTAATTTCAAAAAGAATCCCAGAGGAAGTATTTCATTAAAAAGAACAGCAAGAATTCCAAGAGGATGTTGAAAGATCTATGAGAAAGATGAGTAAATAATTTAGTAGAATTTAATTTTTTTTTAAATGTAGCCAAAAATGTGTATAAATGACAACCCAGAAAACTGTATGCTGCAAACATGAGGTAGGACTAGGCACATTCCTATATACTTATTTTTTTCCATGAAGAAGCTATAAATAATAATACAGTTAGAAAAGTGATATAAAATAAATATGCCTTTAAGTTTAAAATTAAAAACAACAGAGAAATAATGTGTAACTTTCAAATGAACAGAGAGAAAAGAGAAATAGAGAATATGGTAAATATGTCACATGAAATAAAATGATTGAGGACAGTCACAGTGTAGCCATAATTGCCATAAATGTAAATAAGTTAAGTTAGCTGATAAAGGAATATCTCATATTAGATGAAAATTATCAATTAATCTCATAATTTCAGTTCCTCAAGAGGTAAGTTTTCAGGGAGAGATTTGTATGCAAGAGGTTTTCGGGTTGGGCTTTCAAGCACCATAGTTGTAGAGAATGAATTGTATGAATGAGTTGTAGATAATGATGGAGAATTGAACAGAGGAAGAAGATGAACTGTGATACAGTTTCATCAAAACTCTCTGCTGAATTCACAAGAGAGTTCTGAAGCTGGGATGGCCCCTCACATATGTCTAAAATTGAAGCTGTGGTGTCGGGGCTTAATACCAACACATTGACCAGAAAGATATTAGGTGTGGACTAATACCGAGGTGACATAACCTCGAGTGAAGCAGCTCCCTCTGGTCAAAGATAATTCCTAGACAGGGACTCAACTGTTAGTCATAGACAGGCAACACTGCCAGTGACCGAAACAATGAGTTTCTCAGTCCTGAAGAGGGGAAGGGTGGGGTCAGCACAGTTTACTGTATAGTCCACACCTTTAGTCACCCAGCTCAACTTGCTTTGGGAAATACCTTCACTCACCTAGAAACAGCTTCTCCACAATTCTAGGAGGTCTCTTTTTCTGGGAAAACTCCAAGAGAAAGGCTAGTGGGATAAACTATAGCCCCTGCTGCTATAGGAGTTGTTGGGACCACCACAAATGATACTCATCATTTTCCTGTACTACTATCCATCTTAGCCACCCCTGCCACCCATCAGGTTCATCTAGTACCTCTGTTGGTCTTGGTGACACTAACATCTATATGAGGTCTGAGTCCTTAGTTCAGGATTGATTGATTGATTGATTGATTGATTGATTTATTTATTATAGACCTAGAGAGAGAGAGGCAGAGACACAGGCAGAGGGAGAAGCAGGCTCCATGCACCGGGAGCCCGACGTGGGATTAGATCCCGGGCCTCCAGGATCGCGCCCTGGGCCAAAGGCAGGCGCCAAACCGCTGCGCCACCCAGGGATCCCTACTGTCAAGGTTGTTGAGGGCGGTATCAAGAAATGTCATTGTAGATCGCTAGTGTCAAACATATTCTCTCTGCCTCCAGGTATAACAGCAGCTCCTCATCCTCTTGATGATCAGAGTCAAACCCCTATCAGGATAGTGTCTCCTTTCCTGGTCTGTTGGTGTTTTGTCAGGAAACATCCAAAGTAACTAGATGGCAGCCATGGCTTAAATTTTCATGGAAGTATTGTGGCATTTGCCATGGTGAAGGTGTTTCCCTCAGGGAAACATAATCTCTAGATCCACATAATTTGAAGTTGCAGGGATGGAAATCATGTATTCCCCAGATGGATTCCTGAATGATAATCTGTCTCTATCCCTTGGTTCTTAGATCTGTGTATTGTTTGTTGAGGTCACAGAATCAAACAATTGTTAATTTAGAGCATATACTGTGACATGAAAGATGACATTCTATCCTTTCTTGGTATCACTCTTAAGCTGGTGCCTCAGTTTATAAGTGGTGCAGCGTGTGGTGGGACCAGTGGATCTCATGGTAATGTGTCACTGCTACACCTCCGTTGTTATAAAAGTAGTACCTTGGACTGAAGTGACATTATGTGGGATTCCTCACTGAGAGAACAAACTTTGTAAGCTTTCAGATAGTGATGTGAACTGAGGCCCTGTGGGCAGCAGTGTCAAATGTATACCAAAAATATGTGTCAAAAATTTACATATTTTTCTGCCTTTTTCAGTGTAGGAGAGATCCCATGAAATCAATCTACTTTGCCACCAAGAGCTGGTTGGTTTTATTTAGGCATGATATCATATCAGGAGCTCAGTTGGCAAATAAAATATTCTGAAGTGGCAGTGCCTAGATTAGATTTGGTGACCAAGAACCTATACTTTTGCTGATAAATAGCTTCTATTCTTATTACCATGTATACCATTGTGGCAGCACTGAGGAAGTTGATGCAGGGACCAATTGACCTTGACTGGCCACCTTGTTCAATTGATTAGTGCCTCTTCCATGATGGATAGTCTGTGGTAGGAATTAATATATCAGACAAAAATCCACATGCTTGGGATCCCTGGGTGGCACAGCGGTAAATTTAGCGCCTGCCTTTGGCCCAGGGCGCGATCCTGGAGAGCCAGGATCGAATCCCACGTCGGGCTCCCGGTGCATGGAGCCTGCTTCTCCCTTGGCCTGTGTCTCTGCCTCTCTCTCTCTCTCTCTGTGACTATCATAAATAAATAAAAATTTTAAAAAAATTCACATGCTTTGTGACAACTCCTATGTGTTCATACATGTGCCTCTTCTTAAGGCTTCCCTGTCTTAGCTATGCTAATAATTCCCTGAATTAGCTATGCTAATTCCCCTGATGCAGCTCTGAGGCCATTCACCACTGGCCTCAGAGCTATATAATAGATATATTATATATATAACATATATATATATTATATGTAATATATTATTAGCATAATATCAATACATATATTAATATACCAAATATAACATATTATTATATTATGATAATTATAATTATTAATAATACTATAATTAATTATACTAATACTATAATTATACTAATTATAATTATTAATTACTGTGTATTATATATTAATATATATCTATTATATAGACATAAATCTATATCTATCTCTCTATATATATTTAACCTCAGGCCAATATTCATTCCACACAAAGTGAAGAGTTAGGCATATTGTCCAGAACTCTGCTGAATGGCAGGATTTCTCCCCACTTCTTTCTCTCAGGGCCATCAAAAGTGGGACTATAATATAGAGTGGTCCATCTTTGTTTGTTTTAATCAACATATTAAGCCAAACCATCTAAGGGCCAAGTTCAGCCTTTTTTCTCTATCAACTAGTAATAAAGGCTGCCTTACCCGTGTGAAATTAGCATACATAGAGAGATCTGTACGGATGGCAGTGGTGTGTGACACCACCAGTAGTGTCTGGGCCATCTGCTCCTACAGCTTACTTCTGCTCTCTGTTGCATCTCTCCATCTTAGATGTAGATACCACTTCTGTGGGACAATGGGTTGCTGTCTTATAACTTGTTTCTGACACAGCCCAGCTCATGATGGGCAGTTTGGCTGGTTGTTCCCATGTTCCAAGGCTAGGTATTCCTGCTCTACTGGAGCACAAAGGCATTTCAGAAGTTGTTTTTCAAATGGCATGTAATTTTCTGCTATAGTTTTCTGAAGTCTTGCTTTGGAACCCTAAGTATCCACATTGTAATACTACTACTGATGATTGCCGTAACTCTACAAGGCATGTTTTACATCACAGATGTCTCTAATACCATAGATTCTGCCGGTTTGCATGGCCCAGGAGGCAGAGATGTTTGCACTTGCACTTGCTGCAAAGCCCATCCTATTCTAGGCCTGGTTTAAAGTTGACAGCCTTCCATTTCACTTGGTAGATTTTTGCATTTGTTTGTTTGTTTGTTTGCTTGTTTGTTTTAATCACATTGAGTCATTTGATGAGAGATAGGATGCACCATAAATTGTCCTTTACATTGGAAGGGATGCCCAAACATTCCTCAACCTAGTATGTCCCTAAAAACTTCACAAATATGATAGGCCTCTGTATCTTCTTTTTTTTTTTTTTAAATATTTTTTCTTTATTTATTTATGATAGTCACAGAGAGAGAGAGAGAGAGAGAGAGAGGCAGAGGGAGAAGCAGGCTCCATGCACCGGGAGCCCGACGTGGGATTCGATCCCGGCTCTCCAGGATCGCGCCCTGGGCCAAAGGCAGGCGCCAAACCGCTGCGCCACCCAGGGATCCCGGCCTCTGTATCTTCTAAAGCACATTTATCTTACAAAGACCTTAATGTACTTGTCATTTCTCGCTCATTCAGTCTGATTAAGATGATATCATTGATAGGATGCACTATGATGGAATTTTGTAAAATGGCCATCTGGTCCAAGTTCCTTCAGCCTCTCTTATGACAGAGAGTAAAAGAGTTAACAAGAAGTTTCCCATCCCACCTGAAAGCAGTGCTTTTCTGGTCCTGGTTCCCAGTAAGAATGGAAAAGAAGGCATATACCAAATAGATGACTGCAGATCATATGCTGAACTGGGTTAATCTGATCCAGTCACTTTCACTGCATATTTAACAGCAACTACTAATGTTTGTTGGTATTTGACAAAGTTTGAAGTAGTCCACAATAATCCAAAAAAATCTTTTTTTTTGTCAAGACCAGACTATTTTGGAGATATGATCAGAACCATTACCTCTACATCATTTAGTTCCTTAAGGGTGGCACCAATCTCTGCCAATCTTCAAGATATAATATCATTGTGCCTTTACTATTTCTGCCAGGTTGAGGAGGGGAAGAGTTTTTAGTTTTCCTTTTAACTTTCCGCAGTCTGATTGCTCTTACTTCACAGACCAAGGAAGTAATGTGACAGTTCAGTCAACTAGCAAATGTGTCTATTCTGATTATTCATTTGGTGGATGGGGAAATGACCATTGGGTGGATCCACAAGTTCAGTGGACCTACTGTGAGCTGAGTCTGGACAGTTGTCTGTTGGTTGGTCCTCATTGATCCTTATTCTTAAAGGGTTATCATGATCATGCTTCAAGTATCAGTATCATCTCAGATCCTGTGTCCGACAGTTTCAAATGTCTGAGTGGTCTGATTTCTCCCCCTTTTTTCAGTGTAGTTTCCTTTGAGGAAGTCTGAAGGAATAATTAGAATGCATACATGTAATGGTGTTATAGAGTCCTTCCTCGTGAGGACCTGGCCTCTCCTTCAGGCATCGGGTCCTGGGTCTAAAATCTGGTTCAGGTATGTAAAATGGCAAGAGGTCATGATTTTTATTGGAGTGAATTCTTTCAGCTTCCTGATAATCCATCTTTGGATTATTTTGATTTTATAGATTGAACAAAAACCCTTGCAGGTTTCCAATACATCTAACCTCTAGGATACTGTTTTCTATATAATCATCACCATAGTTCTCTGTAGGTCAACACCACCCCCATTTTCTGGCTGCCATGCAGACTTTTTGCTTATTTCTATAATTGTAGCCACCTGCTTTTCTCATAGTTAAATACCACCAGCTGGTCTCCATTATTTTGAGATCTTATCATGTCCTATTGATATCAGTTCTGTAACAGCTTCTCTTACCACCAGATGGCAAGCTTCTTAGTGATGTTGGTGCCCCTCTAAATAGTGTGTTCCTTAGAGATTTGGAAAACCAAGTGTCTCTGGGCTTTCCCCATGGAACATTGTTGGATGGTAGGTTTCTTAGCTGTTCTGGTTATCACTGGGAGGAGCTGTAAGCTGAAGAGGACTTGTCACAGACATAGGTTAAGAAGCAGCCAAGGCTTCCTAGTGAATACTAAGAGCAAAGGTAGAAAAAAAATGATGTAGGTAAAATCATTTGGAAAACAATTACTCTGCTTGATAAATTAGTCCTGTGTCTTTCCTTCGCTCAATTAACACATGAATGACTGACTTTAGCTCAATGATGCTAACAAAATATTGACAGAAAAAGAAACCATCAAATTTAAAGCAGAATCCTTGTTAATGCTAAACCCAAATATTTCCAATGATTTATTTCTATCAATTATTAAAATTTGTCAATGTATTCTATTAGGAATAGAATAATCAATTCTTAGTGATTCCATTTTAAACTCCCTAATAAAAAGTAAAAAGCATGTTTGTTGGTATGTTTTTCCTCTTGTTAACCCAAAGTCACAAAAACTTTTTCTGTATTTTCTTTTAGAGCTTTTATAGCTTTTGGTTTCACATTTAGGTCTATTATCCATTTTGAGATATTTTTGGTGTATCATGTGATGTATGAATCAAATTTTATTATTTCTTTGCATACGGAAATCCAGTTGTTTCAGTATTATCTGTTGAAAAGACAATACTTTTTCTACTGAATATTCTTCTCTCTTTGTTGAAAACTAATTGATTGTATATGTGTTGGTCTATTTCTGGACTGTATTTGTCACATTAATTTGTTTATCTTCATGCCATTAGCATACTGTTTGGAAGCTTTTAATTTTGCAAGTGCTTTTATTTATTTTTCTTGCTTTATTGCTCTGGCTACAACCTGCAGTACAATGTTGAATAGGAGTGATAAAATGGCTATTTTGTCTTGTTTTTCTTCTTAGGAAGTAAGTTCAGTCTTTCACAATTAAGAATGATGGTAGATATAAATTTATTATAGATGCCATTTATTAAAGTAAGAAAAAATTCTATTCCTAGCATGCTAACAGTTATTTCTTTTTTGCTTTGAGAATTTTATTTATTTGAGAGAGAGTGAGTGAGAGAGCATGATTGGGGGTGTTGGAGGGGCAAAAAGAGAGGGAGAAGCAGACTTCCCTGCTGAACAGGGAGCCTGCCTCTGGACTTGATCCCAGGATTCCAGGAATCATGATCTGAGTTGGAGGCAGATGCTTAACCTGAGCCACCCAGGTGCCCCAACTGACAGTTTTTTTTTTTTTTTTAATAAAGAATGTTTTGGGGATCCCTGGGTGGCCAGCGGTTTAGCGCCTGCCTTTGGCCCAGGGCGCGATCCTGGAGTCCCGGGATCGAGTCCCACGTCGGGCTCCCGGCATGGAGCCTGCTTCTCCCTCCTCCTGTGTCTCTGCCTCTCTCGCTCTCTCTCTATGTCTATCATAAATAAATAAATAAATCTTAAAAAAAAAAAAAGAATGTTTTGGATTTTGTCAAATGATTTATTTTTTTTATCTAGTTGAATGATTTGTTTTGTCTGGTGATATAGTGAATTACATTCATTTGTTTTCCAGTGTTAAAATAACCTTTCATTCTTGAAATAAACCCTACTTTGTCACGTGTTATTGGATAAATTTACTAATATTTATTAGGAATTTTGTATCTTTGTTCACAAAGGATATTGTTCTGTAGTCCTCGTTTCTTGAAATACCTTTGCCTGATTTCATTTATTTTATTTTTTATTTCTTTTCCTTTGCCTGATTTTAGTATTAGAATAATACTTGCCTCATAAATGAGTTGGAAAATTTTTCCTCTGCAATTTCTGGCAGAATTTGTATTATTTCGTTTTTTACATGTCCAGCAGACTTAATCAATGAAATTATCTGGGCCTAGAGTATTCTTTTTGGGAAGATTTTAACTTGATATTTAATTTCTTTAGTAAATATAGGACTATTCAGATTATTTGAGAAGATGCAATTACATTTTTTTCCCTGGGGAAAAAATGGGTAATAGGCTGAATTCTGTAGCATTAGAGATTTGTAAAGGATAGAGGAAAAGTAAGTGAAAATAGAATAAAGTTAATTGCAATAAGAAACTTTAAAAAAATTTCTTTGTGAATTATGGCAATGGAAAAAAATGTACGTCAAGGGGTTTTCTTAATATAAATATATCTAAGTTTATAAGGTTGGTTCTTCTCAGATTTTATCAATTTATAGAAGTCATATACAGTTTATAGAGATGAATAGTTCATGATTAGTAATACATAATATTTCCTATTGCTAGTGATGTGATCAAGAATATATAAATTTCAAAAAATTAAAAACCCTTATTCATGCATTTATTCACAAACTCATTTTTGTATTCATTGATTAAGTTCATGAACTTATTCATTCCCAAACATAATTTACTGAAGGTCTTCTATGTGCCAGGCATTATTTGAAGCCCTGAAAATTTAGTTGTGAACAATTAAAACTAGCATAAGTAAATAAGAAAATTTCAGATGACCATTAATACTATCATAAAAATAAAATCAAATATTGGGAAAGGGAACAACCTAGGGACTGCTTTAGATTGAGAGGCCAGAAAGGTATTAATAAGGAGATGGAATTTAAGCTGACCTCTTAGTGACATAAAGGGACTTGTCATGAGTAAATTTAAAGGATAAACAATTTATGAAAATGAAACAATTCATTAACAGAACAACCTGATAGAACAGGCTGGGCCTCTCTGAGAATCTCTGAGGCCAGGGAAGCTAGAACAGACTGAGTGGAATGTGCTTAGTTGGAAATGAAGTAAGACAAGTGGAAAAGGTCTACAAGTAAGGCCCATTGGGCCAAGGTACTTTAGTGTAGGAACAATGTGATAGGAAGTGCTAAGAAAACATTTTGTGAGAGTGAGAATGAAGTCGTATTTTTGAATATCTTAACTTTGAAGTATCCAATAAATATTCCAGTGGAAATGTCAAATAGGCCTATATAAATTCAGAGTTGAGAGGGATGACATTCATTAACTCATTCACTCATTCCATGAAAAACTTAAGAGACCATTACATACATTAGGTAAGTGTGCTAGTGATGGGGATGTTAATAGAAGGAAGAAGTAAGATCATCCTTACTTTAAAAAGTTCACCTTCTAGATGGGGAGACAGGTGTATAAATGCATAATTACTATACAGTGTGACAAGTACTATAATAAAGAAAGAAACAAAGTACTTTAAATATCAGATGATGGCACAATTGTTTCTGCTTGAGAGAATTGGTAAAGGAGCTGCTAACATTTTGAAGTTGATAGTACTTTATTTTTAGTATAAAAATGATGCCGAATTACTAGAGTAAAATTTTGAAAGTAATCTTGTAAATGTGTGTGAGATCTTTTAAAACTAAGCTTAATGTCTTCAGAAAGACACTATGGGGGATTGACCCCAAATACACATAGAGACAAATTGGTAAAAGAGTTGCTAACATTTTGAAGTTGATAGTACTTGGTGTAGAACTTGGTAAATTGGTAAAGGAATTGCTAACATTTTGAAGTTGATAGTACTTATTTTTAGTACAAAAATTATGCCGAATTACTAGAGTAAAATTTTGAAAGTAATCTTGTAAATGTGTGTGAGATGCATTAAAGCTAAGCTTAATGTCTTCAGAAAGATGCCATGGGGGATTGACCCCAAATACACATAAAGACAAATGGAAGAATTAAGACACCCCATACACTGAAAATAAAACATTTTGCTTGTGTTACATTTTGTTTGATTAGTTTTATCACCTTTTTTGGATAACATATTATCCAATGAAAGTAATTCAATGAATATCAAAAATTTTCCCATTTCCTTTAATAGTCTAAGCAAGTGAGAATTTTTCAATATTCAATATTCTTCAGGTATATTTTTAAAGAATAGCACTAAGTGCCCACATCCTCCAGGCAGTTTCTTGGCAACACATATACATCAAATCTTATTTTCAAGTGCTTGCTACTGTTATCATCTACTCTATTTAATTAAGGACTTTACTGATTTCTTGTCCTACTTCTGTCTGTTTCTCCTTCACATATAGCCTTGAAGGGAATGGACTAAGTACTAGAAACTAAAAGTTTAATTGCTTCTTACACCATCCTGGAAACTGAGTGTACAGGGAGAGATGGGTAATTAGGTAGATAATTTTCTTCAGTCAGAGAGGTTATGTAGTCCTAGCACAGGGTTAAGAAAAAAGGAGCTCCAAATGTGGGAAGCAGAAGTGGTACATTTGCCAGCTTTCTGGTACTTCTTCAGGTGAATGGTGTAAAGCCTAAAATTAAAGGCCAATAGTATTTTCTGCCTTGACATCTGGTAAACCTAAGAGGACCTCAAATGGTCAAAGCATAAGTTTCCCTCCCAATTCTTCTCCTATGGATAAGATCCCCTACTAAGCAACTCTCTTTATCAAAGGACCAAGTGAAGTTATGCCTTATGCCTGAACACCTGCTTTCAGTTCCCTGCTGCTCCATGGGATTGTTCAAACGGGCCAATCACATCCTCCCACAGAACCAAAGGTCATCCTACCCTCTTGATACTCCAAAGCCTGCCTCCCACAGGCCCCAGTTGTTCACTCTGTTCCTGAGTGCAGCCTCCATGTAGCCGTGCTTTGCATGTTATGTTTTCCTTCCGTGGGCTGTGAGTATATGTGACTAATAAACTGCTGTCTAGTGTATCTATCCAGTGTCAGATGTTGTGCATTCGGCCATCCCAACAACTCTAGGGCCGGAATCTCTCACTCGTGGTTGGGGCAAATAAGAGGTGATTAAAACAAGTTGGTATTAGGATACACACAACTTTTTTGCCCTGGACAGGAAAAGGGTCCTTTAAGAACTGGAAGAGCATGACTTTACTCACTCTTCTTCTTTTTTTTTAATTTTTTAATTTAAATTCAGTTTGCCAACATATAGTATAACACCCATTGCTCATCCAATCAAGTGCCCTCCTCAGTGCCTGTCACCCAGTCACCTCATCCCCCCACCTACCTCCCCTTCTGCAACTCTTTGTTTCCCAGAGTTAGGAGTCTCTCATGGTTTGTCACCCTCTCTTAATTTTTCCTACTCAGTTTCCCTCCTTTCCTTTAGAGTCTCTTTCACTATTTCTTATATTCCATGTATGAGTGAAACCTTATGATGATGGTCTTTCTCCAATTGACTTATTTCACTCAGCATAATACCCTCCAGTGCCATCCACATCAAAACAAATGCTGGGTATTCATATTTTCTGATAGGTCAATAATATTCTATTGTATGTATAGACCACATCTTCTGTATCCACTCATCTATCAAAGGACATCATGGTTTCTTCCACAGTTTGGCTATTGTGGACATTTCTGGTATGAACACTGGGGTGCAGGTGTCCTGGCATTTCACTACATCAGTATCTTTGGGGTAAATACCTAGTAGTGCAATTGCTGGGTCATAGGGTAGCTCTATTTTTAACCTCTTGAGGAACCTCCACACAGTTTTCCAGAGTGGCTGCACCAGTTCACATTCCCACCAACAGTGCAAGAGGGTTCCCCTTTCTCCACATCCTCTCCAACATTTGTTTCCTGCCTTGTTAATGTTCGACATTCTCACTGGTGTGAGGCGGTATCTCATTGTGGTTTTGATTTGTATTTCCCTGATGGCAAGTGATGCAGAGCATTTTCTCATGTGCTTGTTGGCCATGTTTATGTCTTCTTTGGTGAAATTTCTGTTCATGTCTTCAGCCCATTTCATGATTGGATTGTTTGGTTCTTGGGTGTTGAGTTTGATAAATTCTTTATAGATCTTGAATACTAGCCCTTTATAAATGTAACTGCAAGAAATGATTTGCTTTCCATGCCATCCTACCTTTTTGTAAGTGTTTTTGGAACTTGGTATTACATGTCCACAACTCATGCTTTCTTTCTGACTCCTTGCCTTTATCCTTCGTTACTCAGTTTGGTCTGATCCTCTACTGACATCAGTGTCTAATTCTCAGTTCTGCATGGGTTGATTCCTTTTCTAATTATACTTTCCTTTCTGCCTTCTAACACCATGCTATGATGGGTGTTCAGAAGCAGGAGTTCTGTGAAAGCAAACCCTTTTCATCCTCTCTTGCTCCTTGGCTCTACAACTGTGATCCTTCAAGTTTTGATTGGAGTCTATTCTTTGGTCGTCAACTCCTGCCAAGTTCAGTAGTTAGGATGCTTGCATGTGGTCTCGTTATTTCGTTTGGAGTATTATCCATTTTTAGATCACTAGGCAACTTTCCTTCTAAAAATATAAAAACTCCACCATAAATCAAGCATAAGTAATAGGCATTAGGTTTTGTGTTTTTCTTGTTATTTTTGTTTTGTTTTATTTTGTTTTCTGCTCCTTGGATTAATGCAGTGAATTAAAAGTTAACTAACATCCATTATCCACATGAGCACGTATGGAGTTTTTCAGGAAGGACTGTTGATGGCATCAACTTTGTAGCCATTTTGCATGTCTGGGTAGCTACACATGTACACACGTACACACACACCTGTGCATACCTCATTTTCATACATACAATAGATTACTTGTTTGTTCCACCTTTTTCCTCCTCCCGCTGCAAAAGTGTTCCATTTCCATTGGACTCTGATGGAAAATGTTCCCAAGTGAAAGGGAGCATTTGGTCATCCAATGAACTGAAGCTGCAGTGATTACACATTTAGAGTTGTCAAGAAGAAGGAGATTGATTTCTGAAAATGGAATCAAATGGCAACTGAAAGTGTTAGCTTCAAAACTATCTCCCCCTTCTGTTTGACATCGATCTTTCCCGCATGTGCCAGCTCATTATCTGGTGGGCAGAGGAGAATTGCTACTTGACGTCATCTGTGGCAGTTTTACAAGGGAGAGCGGAAGGGCAGACTGTCTGGTACAATGCTCTGATTGACAGAGGCTTGTAGCCCACAAATGATGGCGTGATATACCCATATGGGAAGAAAAGTATTTATTGGTGGACTAAAGCTACGTTTAAATAGCTAGAGATCATGTTATAAATGGTAAGAAAACCCACAATGGGCAATTCTAGTCTAGGCTAGTATTTAAAAGAATAGGCTTGTATTAACATGGCATTTCCCAGCTCATACTTTGGTTTTCTCTGCAGCTTGAAGACAATTTAATTTCAGTTGGAGTCTTTGTAGTGCTCTGGTGCATTTCCAAGGACAGATTAAAGACAATTCTTAGGCCATGGAACATATCACAGTTACCAAGTTAGGACCTGGTAATTGGTACCAATGAATGAATGCATTTACTCTGGGAGGGTTCTGAGATCAAATAGGTCTAATGAAATTGCTTTAAATGGATCCTTCACCTCATTTAAAAAAGAGTACTGTAGCCCCATCAATTTACTTTGAAGGTTTTTTTTTTTTGCCATCTGGAGAGATTGGTGCATACGCTCATTTTTGATAATATCAAGGGGGCTCCGCCCTGTATTACACGTATGTCTGTCTGTCGAAGTGTGCTTACAGTGTCTGGGAATTGTGTACCCCTGGCTTTTTGCATTAAAATTGGAGAGGATACAGCTTTCCTGGAATAGGAATCCTATGGCATGTGGAACAAAGAGTTGCCTGCTTCTAGGCAGAGTATACTAAATAGTACATCGGAATGCAATGCAGCCTATGCACACTGAGTTCACAGATCCAGTTTTTAAGGAAGGAACACAGAATAATTCTTTTGTCATCTTGATGTAAATCTTACTTTTTAAATCATACCTCACATCTTCCCTTTGGTTCTCAACCATTCTCTGACTTCTGTGCCCACCAATGTGATCATTACATTCAACAGATAAACTTGTCTGGTACCTAAACTAGCCTGGCGCCTTTCATACCCTATGGTATGAAAAAGATAAAAGCCATAATAAGCAGAAATCCTCACAAATTTCTCTCTCACTCCCTTAGCAAAAACGATTTAAAGAGAGGTTTGTACTACATTGCCCTTCCTTGTTCTCTGCTTGTTCTCCACCTACTACAACCTAGCTCCTACCCACTCTCTTCAACTAAAAAAAAAGTTCTCCCATTAAAATCAGCAATAACTTTCTAGCTGGTAAGTTAAAGCACCATTTCCCTGCCTTGCTCTACTTGCTCTCCATAGTATTTGTCATTATAGTGCACACTTCCTTTCTCTTTTTCCTCTTCCTTCAAATCCAAAGACTGTATCTAACATTTTTCTCCCAATGTCTCAGACTATTGCCTTTCTGTTTGCTCCCGGGACTCCTTTGCTTCTGCTTGCATGAGATAGAGGTGAGGGGATGTAAATATTCTTGGAGTCACATAGCACGTGGGGCAGGAGAGTTCACCATCACCCATTAATGTTGGCTTTCAGCTCTGTTTCCTGTCAGGCTTGGTGTATCCCCTCTGTTAACTATTTTACCTCCAATAGAAAGTGCTCAACTCATTATCTGGCACATAGTATGTGCTTAATTAAAATCAGTTAATTATGGATGCATTTAAATGATCTAATACAAATATTTCCAAAACTTTCTATAATTTGCATTAGCCATTAATTTTCAATAAATTCCTTCCTTCTCTTTAAAACAATTCAATTTGTATCCAAATTCATATCACCTGGGTATTATCCTATGGTACTCTATATTTCCTCTATATTAAATCATTTCCACTTTTGGACTTGGGTCAATAGTTCTTTATATACTTCATCAGAGTTCCAGTAAAGCCTCTCGATAATTTATTGTATAACTTAAAAAAATTAATAGGATACAGAGGATAAGTCAGAAGAATTTTACAGTAAAATAAAAGGTATTTTTGAAATGAGATGGAATTCAAAGTCACATAGTAGCTTTGATTGGGGATTTAGCGGACTGAACATTTCGATCAAAAATAGAAGTCACCAGGAGAAGCATTTGTGGCTTTAGTTTTCATCTCAGAGATAGGATCTGCTGCCAAAGTCTTTGACAAGGTTGCTAATGAGACCAAACAATGGGCCATATCCTCTGACTGGTATAAGCAGGCAATGGATATTAAAGCAAACAAACAAACAAATAAAAACAATGCCATGGAGAAATGAGGCAGTGAGATTTAGTAGAAAATATATAAGACCTGGATTCAAGTTATACTTCCAGCACTCATTGCTCTCTTTTAACTCACTGAACTCCTTTAATGGGGTCCTACAAGTTGGGAAAAATTCTACCTACCTATTTCCTGATGCTGGAAAGTTGTTTGTGGGTAATACCATTATATTTTTGTAGAAGACTATTTAGATGACGCTGTATTGATCAAATAATGTATTACCTGTTGGCCAATTTGAGTTGTCTTTTTTCTAAAAGACAATAACCTCATGAGCCAGGTAGTTCATTACCATGCTACCTGGAGTATAAAGCTCTAGAATGATGGAAATTTCTATATTTTTTAAAAACGATTTTTATTTATTTATTCATGAGAGACACACACGGAGAGAGAGGGAGAGGCAGAGACACAGGCAGAGGGAGAAGCAGGCCCCATGCAGGGAGCCTGATGTGGGACTCGATCCTGGGTCTTGATCTGGGTTTCCAGAATCAGGCCCTGGGCTGAAGGCGGTGCTAAACTGCTGAGCCACCTGGGATGCCCAGAAAATTCCTATATTAACTGTTACTTTATCTTCACAAGTTTCACATTTTCATCTGAGAAATGAGGACATTAATGGTACCTCTCTCAAGGGAGAGTTGTAAAGATTACTTCAGAAAATACATCGATTTAATTGGTACTCAACATCTCTGCCTACCTTTCTATTCTCATTTCCAATAACTCTTCCTTATGCACCTTAAAAACTTGCCATACTGCACTATGTTCATGTTCTAGAATATCATCTTCTCTCATGCCTCCATGCTTTTGCACATATTCTTTCCTTTTCCAGGATATTGTTCCTCTCTTATTCCTTCCTGTCCATACTCTTCTTGCTAAAAGCCCATGTGCATCCATAAAGACAATTCATTTCTCCTTCAGGCGTTTGTCACTTCCAATTGCCAGCCAAGTAGGTAAGGGATAGATTTCTGTTTTGATTCTGTCTCTAGAATAATAAAGTTAACTCTAAAGCAGCACTTGGCTGTGGGAGCACTATTTTCCCTATGGTTTTAATCATCACAGGCAAGATAGGACATCACACAACATCTGCCACTATTTTCGCCCTCCTCTAGAACTTCTCTTTTACCAGTGCTAATGTTTGAAAAATATATGGGAAAGCACTGTTAAAAAATAAAGTGATATATAAAAATCATAGACTTACACTGCTTCAAACATCCTAGGAGCTCTAGAATGATGGAAAATTGTTGAAGTGTGAAGCATTCAACTTTATTTTTAATTTTTTAAAAAGATTTTATTTATTTATTCATGAGAGACAGAGAGAGAGAGAGAGAGAGACAGACAGACAGACACAGGCCGAGGAAGAAGCAGGCTCCATGCAGGGAGCCCGATGTGGGACTGGGCCCGGGAACCTGGGATCATGCCCTGAGCCAAAGGCAGATGCTCAACCGCCGAGCCATCCAGGCATCCCAGCGTTCAACTTTAAATTGCCTTTCTCTCTTTCTTTCTTTTTTTTCTCTCTCTCTTTTTTTCTACCATCTTAAACATTTTTAAATATAGCATTCAGTAGTGTTAAGAACATTTATATTGCTGTGTGACAATACATTGAACAATAAGTCCTCATTTCTCTCTCTCCTCACCCCCTGGGAACCACCTTTCTATTTTCTGTCTCAATAAATTTGACTTCCCTACATACCTCATATAAGGGGAATCATACAGTTTTTGTCTTTTTGTGACTAGCTTATTTCACTTAGCATAATGTTTTCAAGTTTCATCGTTGTAGCATGTATCAGAATTTCCTCCCTTAAGCTGAATAATATTCCATTGTGTGTGTGTGTGTGTGTATATATATATGTATATATAATATTTTTCTTATTCATTCATCTGCTGCTGGACACAGAGTTCTTCCATCTTTTGGCTATCGTGAATATGTTGCTATAAACATGGGTGTGCAGATATCTCTTTGAGACCCTATTTTCAATTCTTTTGGGTATATAACCCAAAGTGGAATAACTATATCATTTATTACTACATTTTTAATTTTTTGAGGAACCTCTATACTCTTTCCCATTGCAGCTGTACCATTTTACATTCTCACCAACAGCACACAAAGGTGACAATTTATCCACATCTTCACCAGCACTTGTTATTTTCTGTTTTTTGTTTTGTCTTAATAGAAGCCATCCTAGTGGGTATCCTCCACATTCTTTTGGGGGTCTACCACTAATTTTCTTAGTAGATCTTTCTCCTAGGAAATGGTGTCTCCCTAGCCACAAAGAGCAGGTCCAAAATACAGAGTTTCTTTATACCAATATAAGCTTCTGGGTCTCAAAAAACAAACAAACAAACAAACAAATATGTAGATGTGTTTGACATTTTGGCTACCAAACTCAAATTTCCAGCTATACATTCACTGTCTAGGATTTTTGTCCTGCCTTAATTTGAGACAACACACTATTAATTCTTTAGACTTAAGATTCTACTTAATTTTCCTTCCATTTATAAAATATTACTTCCTCAGACAAAATTAAGGTAGGTCTTAATCTTTTTTCCAAGACATTCTATATATTGCTTGAGTTCATCCATTACATTATGATTGTTGGCTTATAAATTTGTCTCTGAAGCAGATCTAACAGACTCAATTACCCTTCTCCTTTTTGTTCTTACTAAAACAACTATGGCCTTCTTTTGAATAGCCTATATCCAACTAACAACCAACTCTCTGGAATCTAAAGCCACTCATATGACATAGTTCTAATGAACGAGAACAATGGCAACATTGGTGATATCTGAGTAAGTTTTGGTTTCCTAACATGGGTATCATTCCCTCCTTCATAATTGGAGTATAATGAGAAGCTAGACATGGAGCAGCCATTTTGGAGTTGTATGACAACCATGAAAAAAGAAGCCATATATGAAGGATGATGAAGCAAAAAGAAATGAAAGGAAGCTGTAGTGACATTATGGAACTTATGTACCATGTCTGGCTGTGTGTTATGAATTTTTTAACTATGACAAAATATCAACCTGTTTGGTAAGGCCAATTTCCTGATTCTTTTTAACTTCACAAAATACATAGAAAATGATAATATTTGAAGCTTTCAAGGAAATGGCAACTCATAGACAAAGTTGAATATTTAAAATTATCTCTTTGCTCTCAAGTAGAGAAATGAAGGGTTCATTATCTTGTCACACCTATATATAACCCACTGGTGAAACAAGAATGTCCTATACATCACACCTGTTGGGAATCTCTGACTAAGCCAGACTAATCACATTACTCTTTCAGAAAGCTGCACACAATTTCTTACTAACAGAATTTCTCTAGCTGAACAATGAAGTTACTTAGGGAAGAACAATACATTATTCATCATGTTTCTTACCTTATATGCTGCTAGGAACTTAATAGTTACTCACTAAGTTTTTATTGAATAAATGAGAGGAGAAAAACAACTCCTTGTTCCAGACTGACTGGTTTACTCACAGTTCTGGATCTTGCTCATTTCTGAGTCAAAATCTTTATTCAGCTTCCTCTAACCTGGAAAAAACTTCTGACCCCCTCTCCGTGTAGCCAACTCCTACCCATTCTTCAAAGTCCTTTTCAAGTCTTTCTCTTCCATGAAAGCCTCCTAATCATTTTGGCTCAGATCACACCACTTTATTGACTTTTCTGTCCTCCTATAACTCTTGCTGAAAAAAAGGTTCACTGTGGCCTTACTCATATGCATATACTCCAACTAATGACCTTTTCCATGTTGTCATATGCTAACTATATTTTTCTACTGACAAACTGTTGAACTTAGGATAGTCTTTTCTTAAAAACATATTTCATGCCATGAAAATACAACTAGTAACAAAAATACATGAGGAAATTAATCAAATTTAAAAAACACTAAACAATGTAAACATTTTATTTTAAATGTGGTTTTGGGGGCAGCATTCTGTCTGAGATGGATCAGCTGTGGTTTTTCTGTTTTGTTCTGTTTTTTAATATGGATCTAATAAAGTTGGGCTAATTGCACCAAATTGAGCAGAATCTCCCTAGAGATTCTAGCAGATTTGCCCAGGATTTTCAGGGCCCCAGATTCTTAGAATTGGATTTAAAGATATTATCATCTGTCCCAAAATTTTTACTGAAAATTTGACTTGAAAATAGGCTTATTCTGGATTGTACTGTTTGCTTATCTTTTACATATTCATATTAAATAATGGCCTTTATTATAAGGAAATTTGCACCTTTACTTTCATTCCTTGTTAACTGGATGGGTTGATACATAATTTAAATTTGTTGAGTAAACACTCATGCCTTATAAATATATATACTTAATTTTGGGTTGTACTGTTTGCTTATCTTTTACATATTCATATGAAATAGTTTTTAATGTTAAAGAGCAGTTATATTACAATATCTTCAAAACTGAAGGGTCCCCTCACTGGCTAGAGATAGATTGTCCATTGTTCAGTAAAATTTGCCCCTGACTGATTCAGGGTAGTTTATTTTGAAAGGTTGGTTCCTTTCCTTTTTGTAAGAAATCCACAAAAAGGAAGCTTTTGGCTTACCTACCAGGTAATACTGTCACATGCATTCAACTTACAACTGTTTTTGAATTCAGAACCATAAGACTCTCTGCAGGTATGGCTTTCAATAGATTGTAAAGTGCTTCAACAGATGGGACATTGCTATTAGCATGGATAATATATTTTTATTGTATTGGTGTTGAAAGTGATTTTTCAGAAAATGGCTTAGACAAATGTTTGTGTTATCTGTCCAGTTAATTCATGAAAAAAAGTGCAGCCTGGCTTTCAGGAGCAATTCTACTTTGATTGAATATTTTTTATTAAATATTTAATTCCTATGAATGTCTTACCACATTGTTGGAGATCTTCTGGTTATTTTCTTTTTGAAGTCATTGTTATTAAATTATTTGACTTAATAATGACTTCTGACTAATCCAGAAATTCATTTTAAACTCACAGCTACATGTCTTATTATATTTCAGGTGATTCATTAAAAAAAAAAAAAAAAAAAAAAAGAACATCTCAACAAAGGCCTTTTCATATTCTCACAGATATCATGGAATGTAGGTCAAGGGGTCATACTTATTAGATGAGATGCTATAGCTGGAGCCCTAAAACCAAATGAATTGTTCACTCCTCAACCTGAGAATTAGACACAGAATAGCAATGTCACCTATTTATTTATTCCACCAGGAAACTGTCTCTCATGTAGCAGTCACTATGCTAGGTGTTGGTACACACACACATACACACACACACACGCACAAAATAATAAATTTTAAAAAAGAGAGAGTTAAGAAGACAAGGAAATGACTGACATTTAAAAGTATAATTTCGGGGATCCCTGGGTGGCTCAGTGGTTTGGCGCCTGCCTTTGGCCTGGGGCGCGGTCCTGGGGTCCTGGGATCGAGTCCCGCATCTGGCTCCCGGTGTGGAGCCTTCTTCTCCCTCTGCCACTCTCTCTCTCTCTCTCTCTCTCTCTGTCTATCATAAATAAATAAATAAATAAATATTAAAATAAAATAAAAATAAATAAAAGTATAATTTCACCTTCCTATGATTAGGGAGATGTAATACTAATACTTATGAACTGTGTGGCCTCGATACACTACTTATTCTGTTTCAGCCCCAATTTCTCTATTAAGATGGGAGATATTAACCATATATACCTCCAGAATTGATGGAAAAGTGAAATAGGATATGATTGCCTGATACAAATATGATAAATAAAAACAAAAGCTAAAGTTTTGAATAACTTGGAGTTTACCATACCAATATTTACCATATTTAGTTTACCATTTATATCATTTATATCATTCCCCAAATTTCTCAGCTGATAAATATTATAGCAAACATTTATATATCTCATATTCCTTGAGTCTTTAAAATTTCCAAACTCCTATTTGTTGTTATTAATTTAGGTGGGGAGTAGGGAAGTCATTATAGCCATTCTTGGTTTGGTAGACCATTCCTACTTGACATTTTCTTTGTCTTTGGTTTCCTGAATCAGTTGGAAAATCTATACTGCTAATAACAACATCCCTCTACCAACAAATAAAACAAAACCAACAAAAAACAAATCCATAGAAAAAGCTGTATTAGTTTCCTATTGCCACTGTAACAAATTACCACAAACCTGGTGGCTTAAAGCACAGCAATTTATTCACTTACAAATCTGGAGGTCAGAAGTTTAAAATAGGTAAGCAGAGATGTCTTCCTTTCAGATGCTCTCAGGGAGAGTCTATTTGATTGCCTTCCAGAGGCCACCCACATTCTTTGGCTCATGGCCCCACATCACTCAACTGCTTCTGTTGTCACATTGTCTTCTCTGATTCTGATTTTTCTGCCTTCCTATATTATAAGGCCCTTTGTGATTACCATAGGCTCACTTGGATAACTCAAGATATTCTCACATCTCAAGATCCTTAATTTATTCATGTCTACAAACCTCTTTTTGCCATGTAAATAACATACCACAAGTTCTAGGTGTTAGGCCTTGCATATTTTTGGGAGACTATTATTTTCCCTATCATAATACCATAGGAAGATGAAAGGAAATCTGAAACACGGCTATATTTTCAGGAATTAGTTGGGATGGCAGGAAATAGATTAAGCACAGACAATGAACACACATGATATTATCTTTCAATGGATATAATAAATTCTGTTATGATTCATTGGGAAAAGTCAATTTGGGAATTATAGAATTTTGTTGTAAGAGCAGTATTTTTGCACTGAGTACCAAAGAATAAACTAGAACCTAGCTGACTGAAAATGGCCTGGTAGACATTGTTGGTAATTGTGTTTTAGGAAACAAGATAGTTAGAAATTACAGGGAAGAGTTAAAAATTAGCATGTGGATCTATCATGAAATAGTACTAGTTCATTATTTTTTACAGTAATAGAGACATCACAAAGAAGTTTCTTGTATATTATTTTCTATTTAATACTCTAAGCAGCCTTGTAAGGTAGATTAGGAATGTATTTTTAACCCTGTATTACTGACAAAACACTGAGGATCAGTGATACTAAATAATGAGCTCATGGTTATAGGCTGGAATGCTGAGGATCTGACTGGCACAATTCAGGTCTGTGCATTCTGATGCTTGAGGGTATCTGAGATCCATTTGATCTCTGAAGTAGCTGAATGATCCCTTTCAAGTCTTGTTTATGCTGTGGTTGCCCCTTGACATTCTGGAGGACTATACCTTAAGACTGCAGAAAAGTCTCTAAATTAATAAGTAATGCCCTATTTTCTTATTTCTAATATCACTGTTAATGCAATTCATCACATCAGAGAGGTGAGCTACTACTACTTGAATATTTTACTTTTTATTTTACTTTCTGCCGTGACCATCAGAAAAATGAACTGTTAAAGAAAAAGAAAGAGTAACTTTTGTCTTTCATTTTCTGGACCATTTCTAATAAAGGACCAAACGTTTTTATCACTCTTGAAGATGACCTACCTGCAATTGTTCTGAGGAATTATTAATCCCTGTTAAATAATGAACCACTTGTAGCTGCTCAACATTATGGGACAATTACTAGAAGCCACTCATATGAGAAGCAGCAACTCTGAAAATTAAACCTACAAACAGAAGCATCTGCCCATCTGGCTCTCAACATGGACTCACAATCGATAAGCCACATCTCCCCATTAGGCCCCCTGTAGGACTCCTACTCCGATGCCTGCCTCTGGAGGACAGGTGCTTGTATCTTGGTGCTCTCACTCTATCTTATGCCTTTTGTGTTTACCAGAGAGCCAATGTTTTAGGTCAGACCAACACAAGCATACTCTTAAAATTTGTTGCAAATTTTTTCCTCAGTTTCAACTGGTCTGGGGGATAGCAACTTATCTCTTTAAACTACCCCCAGAGGATCTCAAAGTGAAATTCCATCATTCCAAATTTAGTCTCTAAACGTAAGCAATTAGCATCCAGCTGTTTTCCTGTGGTGAAATAAAATCTTGATTTTATGTTAAGGTAAGAGGTTCTGTTTATTTAAAGATATGTAGTGAACAACAAAATGTATCAAATAACTCCCTGGGCTCTCCAGCTTGGTAGAACCCATGATTCAAATGTGTGCATTGGCAACATAAATCACAGTGTGTCCTAGGTCACCAGTTTCATTCTTTCATGGCCGCCTGCGCAATTTCCTCCCAAATATCTTCTGAATTGATTGCCTTAGGTAAAGTTATGTGCATTCATTAGTAGGACCATAGATAACTTATAAGTGAACTGAATAATGAAGAAAAACCCTCAGTTTAGCCACAGGATCCTGCTATTGCAGTTAATGAGGTGCCAAGCAAGGAGACTCTTTACATACCCCATTTCAGTACACAGCTCATCTTCTCTCCCTTCCACAGACTTTGTGATTTCATTTTCTCAAATACAGCATAAGGGGCTGTTACCTTTACTTTGGAATATTATTTTTTTTCTTAATAAATACCTTGGTGTATATCACTGTCCAGTGAGGCTTATAGACTAAGGGGGAAGAAAAGCCAACAAAACAGAACAGCGGGTACTCTGTCATTTTGAAAGGTTCCAATTGCATAGGCTGTTATGACAAAGACTTTGCTGTATTTTGTATCAACAGCTTGTCACGTGGCTTCCAGTTCATAGTCTGTGTCATTATTTCCCAAAATGAATTTGCTTATCTGCTCTTCCCTTTATGGGTAACACTACCTAGGAAACCAAGCTCACCCTGTTTTGTGTGAATTCTGTTTCCCTCCGTTTTGAGTATTCTATACGGGTGTGAATAATATAATGCACGTGTCTGGTAAATGGCTCATTTTAATCTGGCTCTTCTGTCTCTGTGATGCCTCAGACCTAAGGGAAAAACTTTGACTTTTGATTATTTTCTTTTATTTCACTTTGCAAGCTCTCATTTTACTGCCCTCTGCCAAAAAGCAATTTAAAAAAAAAAAAAAAGCACTGCTATTTGGTTTCTTCATCATTTAAAAGCCTATGGTCTGAGATCCTTCTTCCCACTCAGCTCCCACATCAAAAGCAAGTGACCTTTCCTCAAGCTGAATATTGTTCTTTGCTTTGATGCTCAGATCCCTACCATTTTGCACACTCCTGATACTATTGTCTCTTCTTAACTGCTGTTGACAGAGCCAACCCCAGGATAAAGCCAACCAAAGCAACTGCTCTGGGCTCCAGCACTAGGTCCCATCACACTTCTGTGACTAGACTACGGGTCAGAAAGCTAGGGTGGGGGTTGGCAGGAAGGTAAGGAAATAGTGAGGGGAAGGTCTTTGATAGAATCAGAGTTTACATTTTCAATAATTTACCAACTTTTCTTTCTACTTCACATCCCTTCCCTTTTTTATCCCACTTCCCCCACAAAAAAAACTATAAATGATACTATTTTATCCATGCATTAATACATCTCTGTATCAGTTTCGATTTCAAGCAATCATCATCAACTCTGGTTGTGTTCAGCTAAAGTAAAATGTATGGGGACTCACAATAGTATTGAGTGGCAAGTATAGAAAAATGATAGGAAACAAGCAGGACCACCTGAGGGCTAGCAGTAGGCGCCCCATCAAAGATAATGCTGCAGAATCAGTCTGATCTACATGCTGCTAGAACAGAGGTGTATACCAGGGCACCTTTAGATGTCAAACCTCAGGAGGGGTGAGTCTGAATGACCACAACTGTTGTTAGTCCAAACTAAGTCTTTGTGTGAATTAGAACATGGCACCTTATCTGGGGAGAGACACTTACGCAGACCCCAGCTGACTTTGAGTCTCCATGGACCTTCTTGACCTTTTGCCCTCATGAATAAGGAATGACCTGCATCATCATTCTCATGACTCCACAGCTGGGCCATGCCTGATTGAAGCAGGAAGGGGAGGGGAGGATTCATTCCGCCTTCTTAGGGGGAGGTGGGCCCGGCATACAGTGGGGAGTTCCCAAAAAGGAAAAGTAGAGGAGGGTAATTGAAAAGAGGTTTAAATATTGGAAAAGTATTGCGAAAGATTCATTGCATATCCAGAGATCTAAAGATGTCCTTTGTTACATTCTTGTACTTCATCTTTTCCTTTAATGAAAATACAGACTCCCGATATAGACAAGGATATAAAGGATTTCTCTCTTTAAGATTTGTATGGGCTCCGATATCCCTAAGTTCAGCTTCCATAGACTTTCATAAGACCTCGAATAATTGATATTACAGGAAAATGATAAATTTTCAGTGTTAGGCAACTGGGAAATCATTTTGCCTTTATTTATTGGAGCATCTTTAGGGAAAGATAATGATACAAACTATACAGTTTAAGAGTTGTGATATTTAATACATGAGTGCTTAAACCAAAGTTTGGTTTTGCTTAAATTAACTACATGCATGTTAAATTTGTAATCATATGTTCTTGATATATCTGGAATAAAGTAGTATAACATCCTTGTAATATTTTTATATATATGTTTGTAATAATCCGGTAACTTTCTGATTAAACATAGATTTAACACATACTTTTCACTTCTGCCCACTGCCAAAACCTCATTAAGTAAAGGAATTTGAAATGGTAAAAACACAGAAGAAAGATAATGCACGAGAAGACAATAAAAGACTGAAGTGGCAAGTACTTGAGTAAATAGAAAGTAAATGGAGAAGTTAGTAGAGCTGAGAAAGTTGACTAGAGAAAAAGGCAATGAGAACTGAGCTTAGTTTTCTCTCCAGATCCTGGGACAGGATCACATAAATCAGGGGAAGATGTGGTGCTGCAATCAGGAAGCTGGTGGGGAGTCTCTATAGAGACAGGTAAGATCTTCTCCTCTGGTGTGTTGGGTCAACAGACTCACCCATCCCTAGTCTGATAGGCGACTGCCGGTTCATTCTGAATCAGAACAAGAGGTCCTGGGCTCATGGACAGGAGGTAGAGCAGAAGCAGAAGAGAGGAGCCAAACTGAAAATAGAAGATTTAATAAAAATCTATACATTGAACTGCGCAGCTACTAGCACCCTGCTATCGCTTGGCATATGTGGCCACTAGGAGATTAGAGGGGTTTTGTTTTGTTTTGTTTTGTTATTCTGGTGGTGGGGAGAAATGGAAAGCCTTGGGGTGGGTGGTAAGGTGGGGTTTCCAATATGAAATTAAAGGATTCCCAATAAGTCATTCTCAAGGACAAGATTCTCAGCTGGAACTTTCCATCCCCTTACACAGAGCTTCCATTTAGGCTTCTAATGCCTCTCTCTTAAAAATGAACAGAAAACAAAATCTCTGGCTATTGAGAGAAGTGCCACTTAGAAATAAAAGCACCAAAGAGAGAGAGAAAGAGAGAGAGATTGAAAAAAAAAAAAAAAGAACTCAGAGAAAACAGGGGATGCAGAGAACAGACAAAAGCTATAATTAAAACTATTATTTATGTTCTCAGATAAGTGAGAAGTCATCGCACTCAATAGGATATTATAAAAATGGAACTGTCAGCTAAATAGAGGTCTTAAAAACTAGAAATATGAAAATGGGATGAAAGATTCTTCTGAAGAGCTATATGATAAAACCAAGGTATCCTCAGAGAAAGCAGAACAAAATTAAGTGGAAGTTGCAATAGACACACAAAAATAAGAATATTAATAGGTCAGTCCAGGAAGTCCAAAGGCTGACCAAAAAAAGTTTCAGGAAAAGATAACAGAAGGGAAGAAATTAGTAAACAATTAATATGAAAAAAATTTCTAAAACTAAAATACTTAAGTTTCCATATGAAAAAAGTCTAAAAATGCCCAGCACAATTATCTTTTTAAAAAATGACCACACTAAGGCCACTTAGTAGATCCCTTATAGATCACTGTAAGACTTCAAAATACTGGCAATAATGACATGCAAAAATTTTCAATTAACAAGCTGAAAGTTTACAAATGAAAAAAAAAAAAAAACAGGTTCAAACTGGAACTTCTTTTTTCAAATTGAATTTCTTAAAAGAAATAACCCAAAGCAAGAAATCAAGGAAGAAATGAAGACAGAATTGTAAATTTTCCAAACCAGAAAAAGACATCACAAGAAAGAAAAACTAGAGACTAATATCTCTCATGAACATAGATGCAAAAATCCTCAACAAAATACTAACAAATCAAATCCAGCAGTATATTAAACATTTATATAATACAGCCGAGTGGGATTTTTCCCAAATGTGCAAGTCTGGTTCAAAATTTGAAAATCAATTAATGTAATTCACCACATCACTAAGCTAGAGTAGAAAAATCATATTATCATATCAATGGGTGCATAGAAAGAAGTTGACAATACCCAAGACCCATTCATGATTAAAAATAACACAGCAAAAAAAAAAAAAAAAAAAAAAAAAAACCTCAGCAATCTAGGAATGGAGGGGAACTTCCTCCACTTTGATATGGAATATTTACCCAAAACTGTATAACTAACATTATATTGAATGTTGATAAATTAGGTGCTTTCCCCCTCAGATCAGGAACAAACAAGGATGCTCCTGTCACTATTCCTATTCAGAATCATAGTAGAAGGCCTATGGTGTGCAATAAGGCAAGACAGGTAAAGAAAGGTTTGGAAGATTGAGAAGGAAAAAAAAATCCCTTTGTTCATAGATCACATGATTGCCTATATAAAACATATAAAAATTTAACAACAAAAACAGGAACAAAACTGGTTATACCAAATGCTAGGGAGGATATGGGGTAAAACTCATTCATTACTGGGGTATGCAGCCACATTAGTAGACAGTTTGGCATTTTCATAAAAAGTAAAAATTTGGTCTTACCATGTAATCCAGCCACTGTGCCACTAGGTATTTATCCAAATGAGTTAATTTTTTTTCCTTACAAAAACCTGCACATTGAATGTTTATAGGAACTTTATTCATAATTGTCAAAATACTGGAAACTACCAAGGTATCCTTCAGAAGAAGATGGATAAATATTCAACAGAATATTATTTAGCAATACCAAGATAATCAAGCCATGAAAAAGACATGGTGGGAAATTAAGTGCATATTGCTTAGTGAAAGAGTCTCTGGAAAAGCTAAACATTAATGGATTCCAACTATATGACATTCTAGAAAAGGGCAAACTATAGAGACAGTACAAAGTGGTTACCAAGAGTTTGAAGGAGGAGAAGAGGACTGAATTAAAAATAAATTCTGGACCTTAAGAATTGAAAATTCTCCTACATGCAGAGTGAACTTATCCTTTCCCAAGATCCCCACAAGTCTTATCCCATTATGGAGTCAGGTTCAGGTTCAGGTCCTGAATATTTCATCATCCAAATTAGTTTGAAGTGCAATGGAGTAAGACGAGTTTCTCAGGGCAAGTTCCTCAGTCACAGTTTTTCAAAAATGACTTCTGATTTGAAGACTTGTGAATGAAAAGACAAGTTATTTGACCTTTCCATTTCACCCCTTCTATACACAGACCCCGTGATTGGATAATTGCAACTGAAAAACTGGGCAGAAGAGAAGCCTTTAGTAGTCACTGGTTAGTACAACTATGAAGTCTAGCTGAGCACCTGTTTGCAGTCCTTGATCAGGACTCTATTCTCCTTTCTGCAAGCAGCTCCCATACCCCCTGAGTCATTTTCCTTTTCTTTAGAGATCACCTGTTTGGTGGCTGAGAAGCAAATTCGGTCTGCTTCCTGTTCATGAAAGTTTGGGGACCCAGAGATCTTTTTTCAATGTAAATGATGTCTGTCTAATTCAGTCACAGCTGCAGGCGCTTCTAACAATTATAGTTCTCTTAATAGCTTTCTGGGTTTCTTATAAATCTTATTGTAGTTGACTCCATGAGACAAAGTCACACCCATAGATCTTTCTGAGACAGGCTTCACTCTACTTTGGGTTGAATATACAGATCTTTTGGACAAGGCCTTTAATATTCTTAAAGCCTTTTGTCCAGCTGAGAGAGTCTTTCAGATGCAAACATAAATTTCTCTGGGGTGACAACCTGGACTCTTATTCTACTCTTAACTTAATCCAACCACCTAATCAAAAGGGTTTTTCTCCTTTCTCTTACAACATAGCCAGTCATAGTACTTAATATGTCGTGATTATTTTCTAGTTATTGAAAAAAAAATTAATGTTTATCTGCCTCTGTTTAATAAAATCTAAAATCATGGGGTGGGGACTTTGTTTTGTTTTCCATTGTGTATCCAGACCCTAATCCAATCTGCGTTATGTAGTGGCCCATAAATGTCTGTGGATGAGCCAATAAGCGAGCATTACTACTAATAGTGATATTTATACTACTTTTGCTATGGTTATTGATTTAATAGTAATTACAATTACAATAGAAACTCATTTAGGAACACAGCTACATGTTTCCATTAGAGATGAGTCCAGGGTTAATTATAGGCCCCTTGTGGCCATACCAAAGCAGAGAGGGTGGGGATACATCCCAAAGGTCCCATTATGCTTTCCTTTGGCCTAAATCTATATGAGATTTCCACATTGGTAGAATTAACTATTCTTATTCTCAGTTTCTTACTTATCCATAAAACTGTCAGAAAAATTAAAAATAAATTTCTATATAGCATCTGACAGAGGAAGCTCTCAATATAGTGCAGTTTGTAGTATTGCAAAGGGAGGGAGAGAAACTCTATCTTTGAAAGTATTCTTATATTTCATTCATCATTCATAACTTCCTTAACCAAAAATTTGGTCTTGAAATGTATCTTCAGATTGTGTTTTTTTTTCATTATTAGACACATTGATGTGCTTCTCTTAATTTAAACAGATTCCCACCATAAAATATTCAATTACAAGAACAACAACTAATAGAAAAGTATTGCTTATAGCAAAATTTTACCTCTTATTAAAATAGATGTTGAATTAGCTAATGGGAACTTATAGTCTAGTTGCAGTTAGGTTAAACCAGATTGAAAAAATTGGGACATTTCCATTTTTCTGTAAACACCCTCTGACACTATCACTCATTCTTGGAAATTGAATGGAAATGCTAGTATGTTGGAATTATTTCCCAGCTCTGTCTTTGTTTTCTGTCTTCATGACATCTACACACACAGCCACATATTTGTTTTCAGGGGCAGCATTAGCCCAGAGCTTCTTCACTCTGATTCCCTGCATTTATTTTAATACTTTATATAATACTCAACTCTCATGATATTATAGTAGGGCTAGATAAACATTTTCTGCAAAGCACTACAGATTAAATATCTTCATTTCTGTGTGGTCTTGATCATAACCTTTTGTCTTACAGAAAAACAGTAGCACAAAAAGCAGACAATATGCAAACAAATAAGCATGGCCATGTTCCAATTAAACTTTCCTTATGGATCATGAAATATAAATTTCATACAATGTTCACATGTTATGAATGATCATCCTTCCTTAACACTTCAAAATATTTTAAAAAGTTAACTCGTAAGCTAGATCAAAACAGGTGATGAGCCAGATTTCACCCACAAGCCGTAGTTTGCTGATCCCTGTAATATACCGACCCAGGAGACTAAGTCACAAAACTTTCCCAAAGTGATACTATCAGTGAGTGTGGGAGACTGGATTCAAAGTAAGTATTTCTGAATCTTTTTTAAAGTATTTATTTATTTATTTATTTATTTATTTATTTATTTATTTATGAAAGTAAAGGGCAAGGTCCAGAGGAAGAGGGAGAGAGAAATCCCAAACTGACTCTGCCCTGAGCACAGAGCTCACATGGGGTTCCATCTCCAGGACCCTGAGATCATGACCTGAGCCAAAATCAAGAGTTGGATGCTTAACTGACCCCCAGATACCCCCAGTATCTCTGATTCTTACCCCTTGTGATATATTGCCACTGGACAGTATCTTAACTCTTAAATCTTAAAACTCTAGTTTCACTAAGCTGCCAATTCAGATCACTTTTGCTTAGCCTAAAAACCTAGCCACTATGTAACAACATTGTTTATATGTCCAAAGATAGTACTATTTCTAAGTGACATCATTACTTTGTAATTATTTCCTGTTCTGGGGACTGCCTATATGCACATATATACTTACATATGAAAATAATTGTTTTTTCTTCTAAACATTTAAATAATAGTATTATCATTTGTTATTTGATTATGAATTTTCACCAATGAGCTAACAGATGCATTTTCAACTAAAAATCATTTTCTTGGGGCACCTGTGTGGCTCAGTGGTTGAGCATCTGTCTTTGGCTCAGGTTGTGGTCCTGGGGTCCTGGGGTCCCGGGATCGAGTCCTGCATCAGGCTCCCTGCATGGAGCCTGCTTCTCTCTCTGCCTATGTCTCTGCGCCTCTCTGTGTCTCTCATGAATAAATAAATAAAATCTTTAAAAACAAAACAAAAGCATTTTCCCTTGTGATCTATCCACAGTGCCAACAGTTGCAGCACCTCTGCCTGCTGCCGCCTCCCCTCACTGCCCAGGTTGGGGCTAGATAGAGGTTAGCTAACCAGCCATACAGGAGACCACAGATTTCTCCTGGGTGATTCGGATGATCATAATATTTGCACAAAGCTCTGCTCTGCCTCATGTTAGTATAACTATAACTATATAGTTGACTGAACATCTGGGGCAGGCAGGATACAAAATCATTTTCCCAGCCCTGAAAAAAAACAAACAAGTAATGTGTCTGTACAAATGCTGATGTTTATGCCTTCTCTTCCCCATGTCTTCACTGCCCACTGCCCCCCATGTTTCCTTTCTTGGGGAGACTTGGGCCCAGAGTGCTTGTTGGGCCTACTCATTATCTTGAACTCTGAAATTCAAACCCTTTATATTTTAATTCAAAAGGGAGCATTGTTCCAAATCATCCATTATTTTCAACAAGGGCAAAATAATGCAGGCTGTCAAGGGCCCCCAAACACAGGTAATTTATTGCTCAGAAATGCTGGATTGAATGTGGTCCCCAAGAAGGCATTCTTCAAAACCAAATACTAGGCACCACCGTGTAGGAATCCGACTGTAAATGATTAAAAACACAATGGATCACTGGTCAGTTGTTTGGTCTGTCTAGAATCATTATGCTTGGAAAAGACGTTAAGAAGCTAGGGAAGGAAACCCTTTGAGGTCTGTTCTCTATAAAGAAAGAGGATTAAAAAAAAAAAAACAGTCCTCCTCCCCCAACATCATAGACAATGATTGTGTACACACATAGACACAGACAAACACACCCAGAGCCATATATTGCTCAAATAGCCTAGGGCTTAGTGTTAAGAATTATAAGGGAAAGATTTAAAAATGCAAGTTTGGGCAATGACTTAAAACAGAAGGAGGAAGTCAAAGCAAATGAGTATTATTTAATCCTATACATTTGCTCTCCTATGGTGTTCATAAAGATGTAGGTAAGAGGCATTTGTTTGCTCACTGTTGTGGCTAGAAGCCTAGGAAAATAAATTTATTCAGGCACGCCAGTCTGTCTGCAAAGACTTCCATTTTGCCTTTTATGGAAATCCTGAACAAAGAAGAGTATCTTTGCTTCTGTCAGGAAAGCAGTTTCAATCAGACTGATGAATAAAAAGCACAGCTGCCAAAAATGATCCATAGCAGGGTAAAGTTTAGATGCCCAACTGCCCATTATTCTATTAAAATGTGTCATGAATGTTGGCCTGGGCTAATAGAGCAAGGCTTTGCAGTGCACTAAATTGCTTCTCAATTTTAAAATACCAATTCCGGAAAGAATTATATAGGATAAAATGTAGAACCTCAGTGTCACAAAACACAGGCCATTCAGTGACACAAACGTTTTTGCTTTGCAGACACCAAAGGTAGTTTTATGCCGTTTACAAATTTGTTAAGTCTCTGGTTATGCCTGTTTCCAGAGAACTGTGATTGAGGAATGGTTGTTCTGGGATATTTACAACTTATATCTGAATTAAGTGAGGCTAAATTATTTCATTCAAAAGAAGCAAGCTATATGAAGCTTTCATTTTCTAAAGTAGTCTTGAGACCTTAGGAAGCTTCAGGAAGCACAGATAGCATTTGTTTTCCCCTTTCATTTTACAAGTGGACACTTGTAACACTTAAGATAGAATTTGAACCTCTCCCAAACCACGGTTCTGGAAATGGAAAGCAGCAGCCAGAATCTTAAATCCCAAAACTATACTTTTCCTGCTCAAATTTTGAGTGGAGAAACATCACGTCTATGATTCCTGAATAGTATTTCCAGAAGAGGATACATGATATTTTGGTGATTGCAAACAACAAACAAACAAAACAACACCAGCAAAAAGATCTATAGTAGAAAGAAGCACACTCTTCAAAGGCAATTGTTAGAAGAGTAGAAAAATCTACTTTCTATGTAAACAGAAACTTGGACATAAAAAATAAAACAGAAAACAAGAACAAAAGAAAGGAAAGGGAAGGCAAGGGAAGGGAAGGAAGGGAAGGGAAGGGAAGGGAAGGGAAGGGAAGGGAAGGGAAGGGAAGGGAAGGGAAAAAAATAGAATGTGCTACTTTTCTCACCAGACTATTACCAGAATATTATTTGTTTTTGTCTATTTTCAGATCATTGGCTTTGTCTTATATAGTATCTTAGATAAATTTTTATTGCTTATTTTTAAAAGACTGTTGTATTAGTTATCTTTTAGTGTCGATTAATTACTCCATAGCTTAATGGTGTAAAACGATGAACATTTATTGTTTCTTTGGGTCAAGAATTCAGATGTGGCTTAGCTGGATGTTTTTGCCTCAGGGTCTTATAAGGTTGCAAACAAGGCATTTATAAGGGCTGCATCATCTTAAGACTTGGCTGGGCCTCGAGGATCTGCTTCCAAGAAGGCTTACTCACATGGTGCTGGAAGTTGGCAAGAAGCTTCAGTTTCTCCTACATGGGCCTCTCCATGAACTGCTGGTATATCCTCAAAATATGGTGGCTGACTTCCTCTAGGACCATCACTCTAGGATAGCAAGGTGAAAGTCATGTCTTTAATGACCTAGACTTGGAAATCATCCTCTATCATTTCGTCACTGTTCTACTGGTTATACAGCTTGGTCCTATTCAGTGTAGGAGGAAACTTCAGAAGGGTGTAAAGGCCAAGAGGTGAGGTTTATTGAGGGCCATATGGAAACTGGACTCAAAATTGTCTTCACTTAAAGGTGTGGGCTACACTGAGGCTATTTGATTAATTTCGCTAGATGGCCAATTCAAATCACCCAATTTTTTTTAAGATTTTATGTATTTATTTGAGAAAGAGAGCATGAGAGAGGGAGAGATCACAAGCAGGGAGGGGTGGTAGAGAGATAAGAAGGCTCCCCGTTGAGCAGGGAGCCCAACGTAAGACTCAATCCCAGGACCCTGGCATCATGGCCTGAGTCAAAGGCAGCTGCTTAACCAGCTGAGCCACCCAGGCGCCCCAAACCACCCAGTTGTTAAGCACACTATCATCTTCTAAAGCACTACTCTTCATTATCATTATGTACATAATCATAGTGCCTAACATAGTGATAACTCTATAAAATTTATAAATATTTTCACATGCATTATCGCACGTAATCACAACTTTCATTATTATTATTTTTTCATTTTAAATGACTTTAGATGTAGAGTTGTAAAGATAATGAAGGGAATTCCCTTAATCCCTTTAGCCAGCTTTCCCTAATGTCAACATCTTACATAACTGTAGTACAGTTGTCAAAACTAAGAAATTTACATTGGTACAATATAGTTAACTAAATTATAGACTTTATTCAGATTTCCCTAGCATTTCCATTAATGTCCTTTTTCTTTTCTTTTCTTTTCTTTTTTTCCTTTTTCTTTTCTAAAATCCAATCCAGGATACCACATTGCGTCTCGTCACTGCCCTCTTATAGTTTCCTCTGATAGGTGACTATTGCTCAGTCTTCTTTTGTGGTTCATGATCTTGACACTTTTAAAGAATATTGGTGTGAGAGAAAGAAAGGAGAAAATCAAGACTCCCAATATTTCAGTATGAAGGACTAGGAAGAGGAGGTTTTCCAGAATGCTAGGAAGAAGTTTAGAGTGGAAGATCAGGAGTTCAATTTTAGATATGTTAGACTGTCTATACGTTTGGAATGTCTGTATACGATTTGTGTAAGATTAAATAAGGCTGGAGAAAATCTGAGCCTCTAGTGAACTGAGACATCTTTTAAAACAAAGCATAGCACATAGTCTCCGAGTCCTGCTTCCGTCTCAGGGAGGTGAAAGGTATGACATGGAAAGGCTAGACTTCCTGGAGAAACAGCAATCATAAGATAAGGAAATGTTTTCAAAATATCCACCAGAACTTGGCAGTCTACACTGGATCCTCCAAGTCTATATTTATTTATACCTTAAAAATGTAATTTTTATCTCCTCCCCCATGACTACAATTTTAAAGACTACTTCTTTTATTTACTTAACAACAGGATTTGATGATAATTTCACATTCTTCCTAAATCTACCGTATGTTTTGATAAGCATTTGTTTCTCAGGCTATTGAAGTCTACATTTTACAGTCTTTTTTTCCTATGATCAGCCCTCACAGCAAAGAATTTCCGAAAGAAATTTCTCTTTTCAGAAGGTCAGGTAAGTAGCTATTTAAAGACACAATTACAAGGCAAGACTGAACCTCATGTATACACACTGACAATGATTGGAAAAAGGAGGAAGTCTTAATGGGGAGAAGGAATGAGTTTGTCAGAGACTGCTTCTTGAAGGTGAAGAATGATCAACTTAGCTTTGAAAGAAGTGACGGCTAACATAAAGAAAGGTCCAGGAACAGAATAGGGCCCATTTATAAGATTGGTTTACCTGAGAGCAATAAGAAAGGTTCAAATATGTATTTTTTGAAGGCAATTATAGGCTTTCTCTTTCATTTTCTTTTGCTTTCTATTTTCAAAAAGCACAATATTTCAAAGAGGCTCATCCTGCTTAACTCTCATGTGGTTTAGAAATCTAACTAGACATATGTTGTTAATACTTTTATATGTCAGGAGCCTGGAGGGCAGAAACAATTTGAAACCTAACTTTTAAATTTTGGTTTCCCAACAACGCCTTTTTTTCTCAGCCCGAAGAATTTTGCAATGCCTAAAGTTATGAATCTTTCCAGATCCAAACCAATAACTTGGGTAACATGAAGCAAATGATTGATTATAAGTAAAATAATGGGGAACAGGAAGATGTCCTCATTTATTGACCCAAAATTTCATCTTTATCTTGATATTTAAAAGGCAGATTGTACATAAGATAATGATCCAAGTGAATAAAAAGAAGTAACTTGAAAATGGTATAAAATCAACACATGTTAAGTCCATTATAGTAAGGATGTCTTTCCTCCAAAAAACAGGACAAGCAACATGTCTTCCCCAATGAAGAGGTAGATTCAGGGTGATAGTAGCTCCATAAATACATTTAAATTGAATCATTATGACTTTTTTTTTAATGTTAATTCTATAGTCTGAAAAAAGATCAACTTTATTTCTCTCATTTGGAGAGTATTTTCAGATGGCTGTTAAAAGGTGTTTCCCTCCCCCATCCCCCCTTTCATTCAACTGCTGGAGAGTAACTAGAAACAAATCTGTTGCTTGGAATAAATGTTCAGTCCATATGTTATCTTTCATGGTAGCTGATGGAAGTGCGAAATCCTCCTCAGTGAATGCTGCTTGCGGTCTGGCCCTGCCCCCACCACCATATGTAACACATTTAGGAGTGGGGAGAGCACTTCCTTCGTCATTTGACTCTGTTGCTTGCGTTTTTCCTTGAGTAACATAGAAAATTGAAAGAGAATCAGCGGTACCAGTACAAAGAGTGGACAGACCAACTACGCTGTTCCGAAAGGCATTCAAGAGCTGTGATGAGCAAAGAAAGCAAAAAGGAAAAGACAGAGATTAAGCACATTCTTCAAATCTCTGCACATTAGGAAATGGAAGAATCATCCTGGAGTCTGGAAACAGACCTGGGCTCGTTCCCAGCACCATCATCGACCTGGTAAATCTGGGCAAGTTGCCTAATCTGAATCAAAATTTTCCCATCTGGAGAGTGGTGGGTGACACGTAATAACTACCTTGCAATGCTGATGTAGGAATTTAAAGAGATAATCCAAGAAAAGTGACTGGAACATTGCGGCTGTGTAATAAATATTAGTTTCTGTCTTCCCATCTCTCCATCTCACTGCCATTCTTTTTAGCGATAATGAAATATTCTTGTTTGTGTTTCAGCGGTTTATGAGCATTTGAGGAAGACCATGAGTGTGATCACACGCATGTTTTATGACAGAAGATTTACCAGAATCTTCCTTTCATACTAGAGAGCCAGTCTAAGTTGACTTCTCTTGGCAAAACCTGTAGTGTAACTGGAAGATTTGAGAGTTTAGTGACCAATACACTTCAGCAGAATGTAGCCCCAGGCCGAATGCTTAATGCTGGAAAATAGTCCTTAATGTTTGAATGCATCTGAGTGTTGCTGAGAGCCAAATGTGTGGGGTAGGACCCCATGTGAATTGAAACATCACAAAAGATTTATATTAATTCCCAGAAAACCAAATATATTGAGTTTCATGCAGCTCTAATTGAAATGTAATAACTGTTTACAGATTTGACTGCACCATCACCACAGAGTAATTGCTTTTCCACACCAAGCAAGTAGGAGATGAAGTAAATGTGCCCAGAAGAGTTTGGAAGTTCAATAAAATGTTTCTAAGAATATAGTTATACATGGTTCTTTCCTGTCTCAAAGCTCAGAGCCCAACCTCCACAGAGTCAAGTAACTGTTGGCCTTGGGGATCCAAAGAGACCTTTTTTTCTGTTTTGTTTTGTTTTGTTTTCTTTTCTTTTTCTTTTTTTTTTTTTTTTTTTCCAAGAGAGGGTGGGAGGAGGGGCAGAGGGAGAGGGAGAGAGAGAGTCTTAAGCTTAAAGCCCCCACACAGGGCTCAATCCCAGGACCCTGAGATCATGACATGAGGTGAAATCAGGAGTCAGACGCTTAACTCACTGAGCTACCCAAGTGTCCTAGAAGAGATCTTTTATTACTCCAGTTGGGATTTGTTAAAACACAAAACTGCATTCTGCAGTTTAACTGCATTAAAAAGCTACATTTAATAAAGCATTTATTGTTGGTTTTTCATATGTTCCACATAGCTTTGGGCTCAACAATCAAAGGTATCTTGGCTTTTTATGTACACTAAGGATGTTGGCATCTCTGCAGAGGGCAGAAAGAAAGAATGCAAAGAAATGTGGAAAGCTTGGAAATTCCTAATGAATCCCACTGCAATTCATTCATCATGAAAATTCTCAAGAATCATTTATTATGGAATAGGGACCAACCTTGCTCAAAGCAACTGGAAATACAGTTAAAAACAAAACAAAGCAAAAAGCAGAAATGAAAACAAAGCAGTGTTTGGTAAAAGATTCACTCTACACTAAGAGAAAAAGTGGCTTTTTTCTGCCCCCAACCCTCAAGGCCTTAGAATATCTTTATAAGTGGCAAAATAATCAGGGAAAAAGGGAGAGTTCTGTCTTTTGAGAATGTTAAAAAAATAACACTCCATTAGAGGAGTAATCTAACCTTTTTGAGAGCATATGTAACAATCTCATGAGATCAGTATTATTTTCCCCATTTTAAAGATAAGGAATCTGAGGCCCTGGGAAATTAATTATTTTCCACATATAGAATAAGTTCCAAAATACAAACTCAAATCTAATTCATGCTTTCTCCAAAACTAGTGCTCTTATCAGAAAAAGTGACCAATTTCAAAATGAAAAATATATATATTAAAAATAAAAAACTACATATATGTGTATATATATATATATATAATCTGCATAGTTTCAGAAAAAAACACATTTTGATATTAAGATCTGACTTGAAATTCAATTATGTTCACACATTATATGCTATTACTCAGAAAGTTAAAAAATGGAAGGGTAATTGAAATACAGTTGCTTGACCTCAGGTTCTTACTCTAAATCATAGAAAATAAAATATAAATTTTCCCAGGGGTAGTGTGGAGAGTAGTGCGAAATTAACAATAGTAATAGGACAGTTCGGAAATATCTGTGCCTTTTCTGATGAAAATTCCATGGTAACTGAAACCATCTTGTCCCATCATATCATTGTGAGCAGATATGAGATGGAATGATAGGTTCCACTCATGAAGTAATAGAGAAGGGCACTTACAGTTCTAAAAACCTCAGTTTTTGCATCTGTATGATGGAATCCTAATGGTGTGTACCTCACAGAATGAGAAAATGCATGTAAAGGCTGTAGTATGGCAGTTAGCATATGGTAAGAATCTACTAATCAATGATTTTTATTATTAATGCACTAGCTGGCAATATTGATACCCCACAGCTCAGAGCACAATTGATTTTTCCTGAATAAAGAGAACCTACTCCTAAGTTGTTTTAGTTCCTTGTTGACACATCTTAAACCAATATTTTAAGAACTTCTTTTCTGTGAGGTGTAAATATTGGCAAAGTACTTTTATAATGGCTTGAAGAGATTGTAGGATTCCAATATACTCTATGTGAGACAGTACCTTTTCTAGAACAAATGTTTTTCACTACAAATAAAAAGAAGCCTTACTTAAGAATTTAAACATAGATTTTCTTGATCACCATATTTCAGGTTTTCATATTGTCTCCTTTAACATGAACTATACACAGTTAGATTTATCTTCAAGTTCTACCTGCCAACACGTAATACGCAGAAGCACTAGGGCAGCTGTGTTGTGATCAGCAAAGTAATGCTCCTTGCCACGTTGTCCATGTCCTAATCCCGCAAATCTGTCAGTATATTACCTTACATGGCATTTTGTGGATGTGATTAAGTTAAGGATATTGAGATGGAAAGATGATCCCAGGTTACCTGGGTAGGTCCAATGTATACACAAGGGTTGTTATAAGGCCAGGCAGAAGGACCAGAGTCAGAGAAGGAGGTGTGACAAGGTAAGCAGAGTCAGTAGGGTACCATTGCTAGAAAGGGGGCCATGTGCCGACAAATGGAGGTAGTTTCTAAAAGCTGAAAATAACAAGGGGCATGTTCTCTTCCAGTCTCCAGAGTGAACACAGCTCTCCTGACATTGGTTCTATAGGACCCAATTTTGGACTTCTGACCTCCAGAAATGTAAGATAATAAACTTTTCCTGAATAATGTGATATAGGTTCAGTATTTTCTTTTTCATTGTTATGGTGCTTCTTGGCGATTTATTTATTTATTTGCATATGGAGATTAGAAAATTCCTTCTCATTAATTACAAGAGAAACTATTTGAAATCAAGGGGCTTTAGTAGATGTCTATTATTTTACTACACAAATTGCTTCCTATAGATAAAACTTTCACTAAACTCATCCTCAATTCAGAACAAGGCAAAACTAACTTTATCAAGAAAATGGTGAAAACTTATAAAAATCTTAAGTATTAAGAGTGACATTCAATGATCAATTCAACATTAACATTCCCAAGGATCAGGGGACCCCATATTTGCATCTCTAATCCAAAGCAAACATGTCCATTAGCTGGTAGACTGAGGATGTTGACTTGCTTGTGTAAATCTGAACTTCTTTGAAGTTACCAAGTTCACTAATGTTCTAATTATGTGGTTATATGATATTTTTCTGATTTTTGAATTCACTGTGTATATTTGTCCATTCTGACTAACACAACAAAATTCCAGTGGCTTAAATAGCAGAACTTCATTTTGTCATAGTTCTGGAGGCTAGAAGTCCAGGACCAAGGAATCATCAGGGTTGGTTTCTGATTAGAGCACTTTTCATGGCTGCTCTGTGTCTTCACATGGCCGTTTTCCAAGAGATCTTTGTTATCTCTTCCTATAGTGACATGAATCTTACCTGATTAGGGTCCTACCCTTATGACTTCATTTAACTTGTCACCTCTTTAGAGACCCTCTCTCCAAATACAGTTGCTTTGAGCTTCAACATGAATTTTGAGGGGACACAGTTCTGTCTATAACAGCTTCTTCAAGGAATGAAAATAGAAAGACAGATGAAAGCAAGGAGTGAGAGAAGAAAATTGTATTCTACTCCATTGTAATCTCTTGCTCTCTTTGGGATTAATTAGAGTTGGGAATTTTATTTGAAAACATGTTTTAAATTTTACATGTTGTCATAAATTAATTCTAAAGAAAATTCCTTAGGTTTACTTTTCTATTATTCTGTTATTCTTTCCTATCAGTCTGGGAGTTAGAGATGCAGAGGAAAATGCTCACTCTTAAAAATATACATAAATATATGCCACGTTCACATTTTTTTTCATTTCAGAATGCTGTCATGTTATTATGAAGAATGTATGAAGAAGATTCTAATTTTTTGAAAGTATAACACTTATTCTGATCATAATAAGTTAATTTTTAACAAAGCAGCATTCACTACAGAATTTCTAAATAGTTTCAACATTTATGTTTTTGGCAAAAAAAAAAAAAAAGTCAACAGAATTCCTATGCTTTGTTACTAGGACAAAAAGAAAAAAAAAAAAAAAAACACCCCAAAACGATTGTCAGACTTTGGATGTGACTTGAGATAATCTTAAGAAATACCGTAAGTATGTAAAAGTTTAACGTTCAGTTTTCTCTGAGCTACTAATTTGTTGAAAGCCTCTGGCCATTTTTTGGCCTTCAAAATAGGTTACTGGAATTTCTACCTCCATCTTGCTTCCCACTCCTTGTCTTGCCTTCCTACCACTCTTCTTATGATAGAGGTCTATATTACATGGGTTTGGAAATATCCTAGAGAAAAATTTCCTTGCTGAAAATTTTGAAAGAAAATGTCTATAATACATGATCCATGACAACATTATTGGAAATTCCCCTTTCAAGCCTGGGGATTATCTCTCCAGCCTGATCCTTCATATCTGTCCTGGGTGATGGTGAAATCTTTGCAGTGGGCAAGGTCTCTCTTGGATGATGATTCCCCACCAATGACTCTCTCCATTCTCCCCCCACTCCCAGTTCAGTCCATTCTTCATTGAGACAGCATCTCAAAGAGTCATTTAGATAAATACCCCTCCCCCATGCTACAACTCTTCATAGGGTTTAGACTAAGATCCAAACTCTAATTTTTGTGTGGTGCCTCCTTTTCATCATTTTGGGCTTGACACAACTCTTACCTCTTCTGATATTTGTTCCCTGACTGCCCTGGGTAAAGTCCCACCCAGCCCTCAATAGTCAGTCTCTCACTCTTGCCCTATTTTACTTTCTCTGTAGAATGTACCACTCGTGAGTATATCTATATATACATTTATTCTATTTTTAGCTGTGTATTGTCAGTTTTACTCCATTAATATCTTAAGTTCATTAGGGCAGATAATTTTGTCCATCATGTTCATGGTTGAACTCCTATGCTAGTTAAGTACTGGCATATAACAGTATTATTTTTTTATTTATTATTGTTATTCCTTATTATTACTATTAATATTATTTTCCTTATTATTTTCTTCTTATTATTCTTTTATTTATTTTTATTCCTTATTTATTATTATTATTATTATTATTATTATTATTATTACCACAGACGTGGAGGCTTAAGGCAAGTCACGTACACTATCTTGTGGTTTCATAGGTCAGAAGTCCAGGTCTGGTTAAGGTAGTTTCTCTCTTTAGCCTCTCATAAGAGTGAAATCAAGCTATCAACTCAGGTGCATTATTTTCTGGAGCTCGGAGTTCTTTTTTTCAAGTTTGGGCAGAATTCAGTTCTATATAATTGTAGCACTGAGGCCCCTGGTCTCTTGATGGCTGTAGAGCAGGGCTTCTCTCAGCTCCTGAAAGCTTTCTGTAACTCCCTGCATGTAGCCCCCCTCTGTAGGTCTTATCGTTCTTTGAATCTGTCTGACTTCTGTCTCTGGTAGGCATCGCCTGACCCACCCACTCTCAAGAGGAGGGTATCCTGCAGGATGTACATCTTGGGAGTCAAGGGTATCATGGGAGGCCTCTTAGAATTCTGCCAACAATATGCTCAATAAATTCTGAATTTATAAAGTGGTATCACTCCACCTCCACAACAAATTTGTCAGACTAAAAATGAGGACAGTAAAGAAGTAGGTTTTCTTATACTAAGAAGTATTTGTTGTTGTTGTTTCTTTGTTTTAATCTAACGTTATATGTACCTTCCTGTAACTAGATTTTGAGCCACTGAGGTTGTTAAACTCACAAATGTGATTAATCGGAATTTGCTCACCAATTTTTAGGTATGCTTGTTCATAACTAACTAGCTTTCAATTAGACAATGTAATTGTGTTGCTTATTTTAACTATTTTCTCAATCTGATGCTTATTTTATCGTTTCCTTTCAATGGATTATGGTTTCACGATGAGAATTTAGTAGACATCATTAAAAAGATTGTCATTCTCTTGACATTTTGTTTTATCCTTTTCTAAGGTCCCCCCCACCCCCGAAATACCCCCACCTTTATTCCTAGTATTGATTATGAATGTGTCTCTATCATGATAATCAGTAAATAGGGAAGAGCAGAGTCTTTGGAACCATCGGTTTCTGTTTGAATTTTGACCCTGCTTTGCATTGTATGATCATGACAAACGACTTCCTTCCACCTGAGTTCACCTGTTAATAAAATGTGGATAACAGTATTTAATTCAAAAGACTGCTGTAGAGAGTAAAGAAATAAATCATTTGTAAAAGTGGCACACAGTAGGCATTCAGTGAAAGTGAGATTTATTTTCACAGGTGGAAAATGTAGATAGTGTCTCTCTAAATACTTGTTAAAAAAAGCAGATTCCCAGGTTCTTCCCTAGACAAATAGGTCAGATATTCCAGAACAGATACCCAGGAATCTCCGTTTTAAACAAACAACTCAAGTCCTCATTAGCACACGAATATCTGAAAGTCAAACATAAGGAATTGCACAAATAATTCATTAGATAGGAGTAAAGTGCATTTTGAATGTATTTGTTATTGGAAAATATTGTTCATGTCCTTAAAGATATAATCGTTATGTAAAATGTCAAGCTTCCTGTCAATGTAAAATGTCTTACTTCCTGTTTTGTTCAATTCTGTGTACTGCATATATATGTCTGTTTGCATTGTTCTAAAGTATTGCGTAACTTAAGGATCATATTTGTGCTCCTTCTCCCAGTGTGTTACAAACTGAGTTTCTTTATCCCTCCTACCCTCCAAAGTCTTGGAGCTTTGTTTCTGTTCTCAAAGAACAATTTGTCAAGAAGGCAAATAATATTCAAATTCTGATTCTTCATTTTCCATTCCGGTAGTCTCCTCTTATCTGTTAGAGATACATCCCAAGACCTCCAGTGGCTGCCGGAAACTGGAGATAATAGACAACCCTATAGGTACTATGTGTTTTTCTCTATACATACACACCTATGATAAAGTTTAATTTATGAGTTTGTCACAGTAAGATATTAAGAATAATAACTAATAATAAAATAGAACAATTACCACAATATGCTGTAGTAAAAGCTATATGAATGTCGTTTTCCTCTATATATCAAAATTGCTTACTATACTATACTCACCCTTCTTGTGATGATGTGAGATGATAAAATGCCTAGGGGATGAGATGAAGTGAGGGGAATGGTGTATGGTGTAGGCACTGTGATGTAGCATTAGGGCCTACTGACCTCAGAAGGATGCTACCCCAGAAGGAGGGTCATCTGCTTCTGGACTGTGGTTTGGTCATGAGTGACTGAACAGGAGGGAAGCAAGGGCACAGACAAGTGAAGGGGGGACTACTGTGTGAAGATAAGCTTATTTCTATATATTTATGTTTGGTCATTCAATTAGCTACAGAATGGCGATGCTCTCAAACCAAATACAGGTAGCCCCCACTTTTCAAAAGTTTGTGTTAATGCCACTTTACTTTAACGAGAGCAAGACGTACATTAGTGTCCATTGTGGCTAACTGAGAGAAATCCAAAGAGGATTTTTGCCCTTACAAAAAAAGGCAAAAGCAAAAACAGCATCAGCCTCCGTTTTGCAGCGAGCCTTCTAGAGGCAGCGAGCGCCGGAGCAGTGAGAGCGGCCCCACCAGGCTCCTTCCCTGGGAACTCACTCAGCACCTCAGCATCCAGGCTCCACAGCTTTGAGCAGTGTCTGTGAGCATCTGTGCTCTATCTTGATTTGTTCGGTGCATTCATTAGCAAGATGTGTTCTAAGATATCAGAAAAGCCTAAGAGAGGTAATTTTTGAGTCTGAGAATGCTAAAATATTTTTTTCTGTATAAATTAATAGTAATTGCTTCTTCGCTTCACGCCATTTTGGCTTATAAAACGCTTCAAAGGTCTTTCTTTTTGGATGGTGGGGGAAGCCTTGTATGTCTTAAACTTAGAGAAATATGTGTACTAGTTATGTGACTATATTTTTGGAAGATAAACATCAAGATGTGGTTAGAAAAATGGAGACAATTGGTGAGAATATTCAACTATTTGAAAATAGTGTGTTCTGGAAAATCAGTCATAGTCGTAAGGTCTGTAAGTGTCCACGTGCCTGATTACACTAGTGGATAAAGAATGAGATAAAATTCTTAGAGTTTTCTCTTGCAGGATTTTACATTTCAAATGTTACCAGTTAAATTCTGTCTCTCTTCTCTTCTGTAAGCCCCACCTATACCCTGACCTTGAACTCTTCTCTAGCTCTTATTTTTGATCAGAACCATGTGCACTGCAAGTCTTTCCTGGGATGGAAGCAAATCATTTCAGTATAGCATAACCAAAGCTCATAAAAAGCTCACTGCCATTGTCCTTTGAAATTGGCCGAGGATGTGGGCCGTCTTCCCACTGTGTCATATCAGCCCCTCGAATTATATCTTTCCCCCTCATGAGGAGCCATATCACCCCAGATGTGTTTCTCCAGCACAATTTGAAGATAATGAGACAAATACTGGACACAACATGCTTCTGACAGAGACCGCTGAGTTTAAGCTTGTGGGAGAGAATTAATTTGGCCAGAGGCTGCAGCTAGTTTAGCCTCCCACACTTGGCAGCCTGGATCACTGGGCCTCTCAGATTTAGTAGATGCCAATGCACAGATCAAACCTTGTATTCTCAAACCAAATGGCCATTTTTGAATTTCAAGTGCCATGAGGCTTTGTTCATGGATGGCAGAGGAACTGAGGGAGGCTAGCCTCTTATATAGATTAAGTTGTTCACGTGAGTGTGGAGGATTTGGATTTAACCCCCTGTCTCACCTCCCCCCCCCAATATTACTCATTTTTAGTTTTTTATGGGATTTTATTTAATTTTTTGTGAGAGACAGAGCAAGCCTGAATGAGGGGAGGGACAGAGGGACAAGCAGACTCCCTGCAGGGTAGGAAGTACAATGAGGGGCTCCATCCCAGGACCTTGGTATCATGACCTGAGCCAAGGGCAGACACTTAACTGACTGAGCCACTCAGGTGCCCTAGTTTTTTGTGTTGTTTTGTTTAATATTATTTATTTATTTATTTATTTATTTATTTATTTATTTAAGAGAGAACGAGATAGCATGCATGAGGGATGGGAGAGGGACAAGTACAGAGCTCAATCTCATGACCCTGAGATCATGATCTCATCCAAAATCAAGTGTCAGACACTCAACCAACTGAGCCACCCAGGTGCCCTACTTCTTTTTAGTTTTAAGTAACTAAAGCACTTGGAATATTTCTTAGGTTTTTTGATTTTATGCTTAACATGTCGTGATATTACAAAGATCTTGCTTGATAACAAATACGACAAAAGCCATGTGAAGAGCTCATACAAATAATAAAAAGGATTAAATTTAAAAATAAACAGAAGATATAACAGAATTTAAAACTAACTTAATATTTATTATATGGCAGTCTTTCTACTAAGAGCATGGACTTTAGAGATGGAATCTGGGTTCAAATTCTAACTCTGGTAAATTACTCGGAGAACTTGAGAGAAGTTACTTCCCCTCTCTGGAACTCACTTCCCTCACCTATGTAATTGGCATATCATTAACTGCTTAGAGCTGCTGTGAAGAATTAATGCATGTGCTATGCATCAAATACCGTCCAGCACATCCTAAGTACTCAGAAGATAATTCATCATTAGTGTTAACTGTGATAACTATTAACACTTCTTTGCACTAGTAATACCTTAGCATTAATGATAACTATTTTTTACCACTATCAGTGATAACTTTTATCATTAGCGATAACATGATTGGTTATAACTATGATAACTAGTGATATTCACTACTTCTTTTTGAAAAATTTCATTACTTAGGTATTATCTCTTCTAGTTTAAAAATCTTCTTAGCTCTGATTTTAGTTTCCTCTGATATAACTGCTTAACCATACAAAACCCAAAAAGAAAAAAAAAATACCAGAGATCATAAGACCAATAATAAAAACTGACTAGGCAGTTGTCTGTCCAACTCCAAAGTGTGAGGCATTACATCTTTCTGAATGTAAGCAAATGGTTCAAAAACATTTAATAAGGCAATAAGCTTTACTGAGCTCCTCCCATGTTCTCCTTCCATGTTTCTCCTTCAGTATCAAAATGTGCATGTGAGCCTGTGTGTGTGTGTGTGTGTGTGTGTGTGTGTGTGTGTGTAGGAGGGCCATGGGTGGGAAGGAAGGTTCCTTCTAAACCTCTACCACCCCTCCAGTAACATTCTTTGCAAGGACTTTTGAACATCCCAGAATGCTGAAAATGGTAAGCCAAATAGGATCCAAGTAACGTCTAAATGCAAAGTTTTTTTTTTTAAATTTTTATTTATTTATGATAGTCACAGAGAGAGAAAGAGAGGCAGAGACATAGGCAGAGGGAGAAGCAGGCTCCATGCACCGGGAGCCTAACGTGGGATTCGATCCAGGATCCCGCCCTGGGCCAAAGGCAGGCGCCAAACCGCTGCACCACCCAGGGATCCCTAAATGCAAAGTTCTGTTCATTCATCCATCCTACATTTATTCATCCATTTATTTATTATCAAATTAAATGTTTGCTATCTACCAGATATTGTTCAAAACTTGAGGGGCCAGCCCTGGGGGGTGGAAATTGTAAACTATCATGAGCTTGCAATTGAATGGAGAAGACAAACAGCAATCAAACAAACAAATAAGCCATAAACATTTATTAGTGTGAAGAGTTAGACTGTGTGTGATGGAGAATAACTTTAAATCTAAACATTTAGAGTGAGATCTGAATGGCAAAAAAAAAAAGGAGCAGCTATGAAAAGATGACAGGAAAGTGCGGTGAGGAAGAGGAAACAGAAAATGAGCTTATATGGGAAGAACTTTGAATGTTTGTGGAACTGAAAAAAAAGCAATATGGGGGGGTCTAGTATTTAAGGAGTGGAGAGGTGGGAAATAAGTTCAGAGAAGCAGGCGGGAGCCAAATTAAAGATACAATTTATAGATATGTATATATATAAGCCAGGGTGAGTATACAAGAAGTTACTGAAGGGAGTAAAATGATCTGATTTAGTCTATAATCTTTTTTCAGTTATCTTGGCTGCTGTATAAAACAAGGATTTGGGCAGGGCAAAAGGAAAAAGAAACTCCTGAGAAATTAGGAAGCTATTACAGAATTCCAGGTGAGATAGGAAGATAGATTAGACAAAAGTCATTACTATAAGATGGGGGAAAGTGGACATAAGTGAAGATGAGCTTGAGAGGTTGAACTGACACTTTTTCTGAATGATTGTGTGTAGACATTCAAGGGAAGAACTGAATCAAGGGCCATAATTCCTAATGGTCAATGGTCAAAGTCCACAGTTGAATCTAGATGCCAATAGAAAAGACAGCCAAGGTAGGTCCTGAGCCAAATACTTTTGGTACCCATTACGAGTTTGGGGGCATTTCCTCCACAGGGCTGCTGGGATATGTGGGATAGATGGTGTTCTCTCCATTTCCAGATGCTGAAACCACTCCTGATCATGTGGCCCCACAGCTCCTGTTATCTCAGTCTGGACCCCACCTACGTCTCTATCATCAGACTATTTCTCTTATCTTTCAATCTTCCTGGGCAGCTAAAGATGTGTGTCTAGTTTTAAGAGACATGTCTTGTTCTCTTACTCTTTGCACATGCTCCCAAGTTTCTTGCCTAAGCACCTAGGTCCCCATTTCCTGGGCCTAATCTTTAGGCTTCTAAAACACAAAAGCTAATACATTTATAAATAAATGTATTTTTTGAATGTGTTCAATGTGTTTCCCCTCTTAAATGCGAGGATAGCATCTGAGGGTTGATGAAAATTTTAAGAAAGTACACACACACACACACACACACACACACACAGATGGATATTTCAAAATCACTATGCCTCCATGCTCACTCTGCCTTACTTAGTCTCAAATATTATCACTCCCACTAGTTACTAACTCCCTTTAAGCTTGTCCCATGGCCTGTTTTGGTTTAATTCCTCACATACTAAATTAGGATGAATAATCTTCAAATTACTTTTGGATCCAAACTAACTATAATTCCATTCTAGATTTTGGACAGAAACTCACATTTCTTTGCTGCCTATGACCTCCCAGGAATTTTAGGAAAATACAGTGGAAGGTAGTTACTCTAATTGTGTCTCCTACTTAGATTCAAGAATATTTGATGGGATGACCAATCAAGCCTGCTAAGATTGTATTTGAATTAGTGCACTAGAGGTTTTCTAGAAAAGAAGTCATCCTAAGAGCCCAAACACAAAATATTAGTTACCCTGAGTTATCCTGAGATTAGCAGGAGCCTGGTCAGAGATAGAAATTCCTCATGGGAGCAGCTCATCTACCAGTACTAAAGATAGTAGCTGAAATTGGAGGGGGGAATGGAGAGAGGAAGAGAGAGACGAGGGCAAGAAGGAGAAAGAAAGAGGAGGACAAGGAGGAGGGGAAGAAGAAGAAAAGAGAGAAGGAGAAGGAAACTAGAAGAAGAAAGGAAGCAAGGCAAGAGAAAGAAAATATAAGATATATCTAATAGACTTATTCATACCACGTGTACAATATATCATGAAAAACCCAGAGAAGTGTGAAGGGCCAGGGAATAAGAAGATAGTAATATGATTAGATATCATGCAACAGAAGCTAGGGAACACATTTTACACTTCTAATCTGTATTCCAGAAACTAAAAAATTTTAAAGGTTAAATTTTTACCTAAAAAAGGAGAAAGGGTATTGGTTTACCCACTCAAAAATATTTGTTGAGCACTGACTATGGGCTAGGCGGCATTTTAGACCCTGAGGATACAATAATGACAGATGCCATGGCTGATCTCAAAGAACATAAATGGATTGGCAATTAGCACATAAGTAACTATATGGTACCTTCGATAATGATAGATAATATAGAGAAATACAGAACAAGGTTAGAAGGATAGAGAATGGAAGACAGTAGGTTGGACAAACCATGCTAGTTTCTAACAAGGAAGTTCACAATGTTAAAGGGACAGATAAAGTCCTTCGAACCAAAGTCTGAATAAATGTGACTGGTGGACACCTGACACCCTCATACCTGAGCATAACATGTGCTTATTACGTATTTATGATTCCAGAGACAATGTAACCTTTTTTTCCCCAAAGCTAGATGATGTAATCTGTTGATTACAACATTGCCTCGGTCATGGTATATTTGACATAGCATGTAAAATAATTAAATTGTGGATAAGATCAAGACAAAAAATTCTCTTCTACATATTGAAATTTTTAAGTCATGCAATTCATCAACCTACTTGAATTGAATTATACTACCTAACATAATATTGCAAATGGAGACCATACAGTGAAAAAAAAATTAAAGACACATAATATCAGAGGTAATCTAGAAATCTGGAATAGGGATTGAAAGATAAGAAACAGCTTATATTTGCTCCTTAATTAGAGATTCTGTTACTGATATTTCATTTTCCTTAACACTAAAGGAATCTTTTCAGATGTTTTCTTTAAAATAGTTAATTCTGCCTCTAGTTCTTCTTGAATTGATTAAAGAGAACCTTGCTTAAATTTACTTTAACCTTGTAAGTCAAAATACAATTATGTTTTCATCTCCACTCCCCCCAAAAAGAGAGAAAAAGTATATTGCTAGATTTAGGGAACTGCTTATAGAATTGTTTCTTTGAAAATTCCTTAAATTAGAAAAGTGAAAAATATGAGTTTGCCATTTATAAACAATGACCTCATGCTGAAATGGTATCAGGGAAATTGGCAGTTGCCAACCTCAAAAGTTTGGATGAGATTATTTTCTGCATCACCACCATTGCCGTATGCAGATCATCTACTTTCACCTTCCATCCTGGTTATACAAAACCTGAGATCAAAAGTGTAAAATACACAGGAATTATAGTTAACCATGTTTGGCTTAAGAATAATTTCCTGTAATAAACCTTCTCGTTCCCCCTATGCCACTCTCTAGCTACAAAATCTTGAATTTATCTTCTGGAGATCATTGTTTCTTCATCTTTAAAAATGCTGTTTAAAATTTTTTTTAAAAATCTCTTTGGAGCACCTGGCTAGCTCAGTCAGTAGAGCACATGACTCTTGGTCTCAGGGTTGTGAGTTTGAACCCCATGCTGTATGTAGAGATTACTTAAACATAAAAATTATTTATTTATTTATTTATTTATTTAGTTAGTTAGTTAGTTAGTTAGTTTTTATTGGAGTTCAATTTGCCAACATATAGCATAACACCCAGTGCTCATCCCATCAAGTGCCTCCCTCAGGGTCCATCACCCAGTCACCCCCCACCCCCTCCCACCTCCCTTTCTACCATCCCTTGTTCGTTTCCCAGAGTCTCTCATGTTCTGTCTCCCTTTCTGATATTTCCCACTCATAAAATTTTAAAAAAATTAAAAAAAATCTCTTTAAACTCTAGTAGTCTTAAGTATTTATACAAACTGTAAGATGTTTTGCAGTTTGGGAGATATTTAAATACTTTCTGAATCAGACTAATGTGAACTTGGATCTTGATTCCTCAACTTACTAGTTGGGTTATCTTTGTCTCATTTTTTTTTCTTTAAAATGGAGATTAAAAACATGGCATTCCTTGAAGGGTAAATGAGATAACACATAGGAAATACTTAGCTCGATGCCCGGCACTAACAAAAATTCATTGTTCCCTGCTCTATCCCTATGAGATACTTCATATTTTCCAAAAGATTTCTTACAGAATTAGACCATCACTGCACTCATCATATGGCTAATCAGGAGATGGTTTCTCCAGTTTTATTAGAAAAAAATAAGACAATAATTAGAGATGGTATTGGAAGGAAACCTGTATCTATATGACAGTATCTTTAAATTTAAAACCAACTTTCTCTTTGAATGGAATTGCTAGCTCTACCAGTATTGTCTGGGTATTTGGAGATTTTTCTGAAAATACTGTATTTTCTAGTTTTTACTCTATAACTACTTCTAAAATTCAGTGGCCTAAACCAACAATCACTTTATTGAGCCCATTGCTCTTTGGATTGGCTGGGCAGTTTTTCTGGTCTGAGCAGGCTGGGCTGATCTCTGTTAGGCCCTCTAATGTGTCTGTGTCTAGCTGGTAAATCAGATGATGGCTGGCACAGTTGGCAGTTGGCAGGCTGTGGATCAGGGCAGAGTATTTGGGGTGACAGGGCCTTGCTTTCTCATAATCCAACAGACTTGTTTGTGCTTCTTGACATAGTGGTGAACACATTCTCACCAAGGCAGTAATAGAAGGCAATCCCCAGTGCACATAGAGAACATTCAATTCTTATGTCACATTCACTATTATTCCAATGATCAAAGCTAGTTGGATGGTCAAGGCTGGAGTCAGTGGGAAGGTACTGCCTATACTGAGCCTTGAATAAAGGAAGTGGAATGATTGTGTCTATTTTACAAAAAATCAACCACAAATGTACATGCTGTGCTTATTGGAACTAGTCAATATCTTAACATTTCTTTACATGGTCAATATGTTAATTTGCTTGAAAGAGTGAATAATTATGGCCATCTTAATATTCATTTAAAAAATTCTATAGCACTGACTTTCCACCAGAAACCCTTTTTGTCTTTCTTCATTCTCTCCTTTTCATACTTCATAATGCACAAATCAAAGTAGGGTGTTATAGGTGAGAAGAAAAAAAGAATAGCAGCCAAATATACTTTTCAATATTTTCTTAGCAAATCCCAATTTAGTACTGCCCTCTTCCTCCTCCTCTTCCTCCTCCTCCTCCTCCTCCTCTTCCCCTCCTCCTCCTTCTTCTTCTTCTTCTTCTTCTTCTTCTTCTTCTTCTTCTTCTTCTTCTTCTTCTTCTTCTTCTTCTTCTTTCTTCTTCTTCTTCTTCTTCTTCTTCTTCTTCTTCTTCTTCTTCTTCTTCTTCTTCTTCTTCTTTATACCTTAGAAAAGTATAGGAATGTAAAAATTTTAAACTGCTATGGGAAAGCTCAAAATAGCAGTTTTGTTTTTGTCTTTTAAAACAGATATGAAGGGATACCCATTGAAAAATACTGTATTACCAATATAACAGTAAATATTTATGTTTTTCTAATTTATTATTGACAGTTAAAATGAGAATACAGATACGAAAAAAATTTTTGTGAGTCTCCATTATTCCAATAATATGAGTAAAGACAATTTTATTAATAGACTCTAAGTCTGACAATAATCATTTGGTGATTTTCCATCTCCTTTATACTCTCTTTCCCTTCCAAATGTCCAACCTCATAAATCAAGCAGGAAAACAATTATGGAGGAGAGTTACATGCATTCCATCTATGCTGTGTATCAGACATTCTGCTAATTGAATAATAATAATATCCCATATATTTTTATTTTGAAACATATTATTTGGGATGGCAAAAACTGTAATGCAGAATATAATAAGGTAAAAAATGATTCATACTTGGTGTCATATGTCCATTACATTCTCAAACTATTAGAAGTAAAATGAGTGGCTTGGTGGCTTTTAGTATTAACAGAGAACAATTATATAAAAAACCAGAATCACATTATTATGCTTGATAGTATTTCTCAGAAGTCTATGAGAACATAATAGTAAATTTAAGGATACTTATTAATAGCTCAATAATTTCTCAATAACTCATTCCTCAAAAATTTATTTAGCATATACAATATAATAGAAATTTTCTAGACACTAAGAATAAGAGCAGTCAATGTGTACAGATGGTAAGGTACTGAGAATTACCGGCTTCAGGTACAGGCAGTTATGGAGTACATCATCCACAGAGAATTTGAGAACAGTAATAAAGGCAACTAAATTTGGTTTTCTTCTGTTATTATCACATATTGGTAATTGCTGACAAAGTCAGTTAAAAAATAGTCTACCTCCCTAATTATTTTGTGAGTTTAAATATTTTAAATGATTGCTGCCACTACAGTTGATTGTAATAAAATTGTAAGACACTGGTAACTCAAGTTGGTTCTTTGTCTTTACAATGAGCTACCATTGGTTATTTCCAGACATTGGCTTGAATGAAGGAATGCATACTACCTCAAGGGTTGGAGACACAAATGATTAGCTAATTGTATAACTTGGAGTTTTCCAAATTAACTTTAATGTAGATTACAGTGTCAAAGAATGATCAATAAAAATGTGCTAATTTGAAGCACGTAGTGCTTGTGTGCATGCATATGCATATGTATATAATTTTAATATATAATAATATATAATTTTAATTTAAATATATAATACATAAGAATTTTGTGTGCCCTAATTTATGTACTAATAAATATAGTGAGATTTATATGTTATACATGTACTAGTTTGAAGCATATGTATATTTCACAGTATTATACACATATGTATGTTTCACATCAGAATCTGAATTAGTGGTGGGTGGTAGCCTTGCCGGATTGAACTCTTAGCCTGTGGAATCCAATGCTATCTCTAAGTAGATGGTGTCAGAAATTTACTTAAATGGTAGGACACTCAACTGATGATGATGTTGTGGAGAATTGCTTGGCATAGGGATAAAACACCACATCTGTTGTGTTAGAAGTGTTAGTATAGTAGTGGTCTGAGAGTAAAGAGGCCATCTTGGAAATAGTTTCACTCTTCTTGTTATTATTTTCTAGCATACTGGAAAGACAGGCAAGTTTTTCAGACTAGAATTATATATCTTAACTGTGTGGTAGCATTTCTATTTTTGTGTCATCTTTCATACTTCATTCCTATGTAATAAAATACATGAATGCAGATTAAAAAACACCAGGACTAATTGTTAATTTGGAAATATTATTTCATAGAAATTTGTGTATGCCTAAAATATGAACACGTGTATGTAAGTTTTCTCTTTTATTTTTTAATTAAAAAAAAGGATTTTATCTATTTATTCGAAAGAGGGGAGGGGTTCATGAGTGGAGGGAGAGAGGCAGAGGGAGAGGGAGAAGCAGACTCCTTGCTGAACAGAGAGTCCTATGCAGGGCTCATCCCAGGACCTTGAGATCATGACTGGAGCTGAAGGCAGATGCTAAACCTACTGAGCCACCCAGATGTTTTCCTTTTTACTATATTTATTTTTTTAAGATTTTATTTAAATTCAATTAATTGACATATAGTGTATATTAGTTTCAGAAGTAGAGTTCAGTGATTCATTAGTTGCATATAACAACCAGTGCTCATTTCATCACATGCCCGTCTTAATGTCCATCACCCAGTTACCCCATCTCCTCAACCTCCTCCCCTCCAGCAACCCTCAGTTTGTTTCCTATGATAAAGAGTCTCTTATGGTTTGTCTCCCTCTCTGATTTCATCTTATTTTATTTTTCCCTCCTTTCCACCATGATCTTCTATTTTGTTTCTTAAATACTACATGAGTGAAATCATGTGATAATGGCCTTTCTCTGATTGACTATTTCTTTTAGCATAATTCCCTCCAGTTCTATCCACAGCCTTAAAAATGGAAAGATTTCATTTTTGATGGCTGAGTAATATTCCATGGTGTGTGTGTGTGTGTGTGTGTGTGTGTGTGTGTGTGTACATAAATTGACATCTGGGCTCTTTCCATAGTTTGGCAATTGTGGACATTACTGCTATAGATATTGGGATGCCAGTGCTCCTTCAGATCACTATGTTTATACCCTTTCTATAAATACCTCGTGGTTCAATTGCTGGATCATAGGGTAGCTCTATTTTTAACTTTCTGAGGAACCTCCATACTGTTTTCCAGAGTGGCTATACCAGCTTGCATTCCCTTTCTCCTTATCCTCACCAACATTTGTGGATTCCTGACTTGTTAATTTTAGCCATTCTGACTGGTGTGAGGTGGTATCTCATTGTGATTTTGATTTGTATTTCCTTGATGCCAAGTGATGTTGAGCAGCTTTTCATGTTTCCATGGCCATTTATGTCTTCTTTGGAGAAATGTCTGTTTTCTCTTTTAAATAATTTAGAATTCAAAGGATATAAAAAATATTGGAGTATTCAAAATTCTAGACTGTAGGGAAGAATCTGCCTTTTTAATATACTAATAAAAGTCTAAATAACGCTACTTATGAAACATCTGTTTTTGTAATAAATAAGAACTAGACTTATCATAATATTAGATTTATATATACAAAATCAGCTTAATTTCAGTGTAAAAATATGGAGAGATCAAGTAACTTGTGTCACTTTGCACAGTAATTTTGATACCTAATTTTTAATTTATTCATTTTGCCAGTAAAATTTTTCCTTTGTCTATAACCTTTTTTTAAAGACACAAGGAGGGGCGGCCCTGGTGGCTTAGCGGTTTAGCGCCGCCTTTTGGCCCGGGTTGTGATCCTGGAGTCGTAGGATCGAGTCCCAGGATCGAGTCCCATGTGGGGCTCCCTGCATGGAGCCTGCTTCTCCCACTGCCTGTGTCTCTGCTTCTCTCTCTCTCTCTGTGTCTCTCATGAATAAATAAATAAAATCTTTAAAAATAAATAAATAAAGACACAAGGAATATCTGAGTTCTGCTTGTAAATATACTAAGTACAGACTTGATCTCTTTAAATTTCTACTCGCAAAGTTAATTGCATTTTTTAGGAGTAAAAACTATTAAGTTTAAAATAGCAAATATAAAGAATCCCTTGAGAAGTAAGAAAATTTTGTTTCTTTTAGTAAATGAGAATGTATCGATATTGATCTCTTCCTTCTCTTCCTAAATATTGAACGATCTGCCTAAATACTTCTATGGCAAATCTATCTAAAAATTGTAAATGTAAATATTCTCTTCATTAATTTTCAGTGAGAAATGAACACTTGAGTTAAACTCTTTTTCATGAGGAAGGATGCTAATACAAATCTTGGTATGTTATCAACTTTATGATTGTCATCTATTTGTTGTTTTTTGTTGTTATAAATAATATTTATCCTTCCTCACACTTCCTGTGGGTTTTTTTTTTTTAATTGGCAAAGGGTGTTCTGCTTGTTTTTAGTTGTAAGGAATAGTGAAGTCACAACGATCCAAGGATTTAGTACTGTTTGGACTTCATTTAATCTCTTCTTATATGATCTACACATTATGGGAGAGTCCAATAAAAGAAGACGGGTCATTCTTCAATATCAGCTCTTTCCTGATAGTCAAAATCATCTGTGGAGCCCCTGGTGGAGACTCATGGACTGAGAATGTTTTCACAATTTTTCACTGAGGTCTTGGTGGCACTATTCTCCCAGGTAGGTTACTGAGATTCTCTCCCTCTGTCTCAGTTAATGAGATTAAGCATTAAATGAAAATGTCCCATAATGTGAATATTTTACAAAGAGGAATTGGGAGTCCTGGTTTACTGGCTTTTGAATTTGTCTAATGAACTTTGGTTTCTTTATTTGTGAGTGTAGATTATGTAAAAGGCTACAATCATTTTATCTTAAATAATGAATGGGATGGGTAGCAAGCCCTTCCCCCTGCCACCTCTTCTGCTCAGAATCTAAAAGTAGCTGAAACAGAAAGACAAGTGAGTCTTTTCTGGTGATATAAATTGAATCTCCTCTCAGGGCAACTTTAGCTCCAACTTGTTGCTTTATCATGTTGCTGAGATGGGCATTCCATGAATAATAAAAGCTACTGTGGCTTCAGTTATTATTGTGTGCTAGGCTTTATGTTAAGCACCTTTTATAGTTTCATTGAATTCTCACAGCAAATTATTCACATTTTCAGAAAAGGATATTTAAGTATCTAACAGTTAGATAATGTTTAAAAATGGATATCTAATACTAAAGGTCATGACAACTGAATTAAAGTGATTCTGTGCCCTTTTCTGGTCCAGAATAATTGATGGTTACAATTCATCTTCACCACTATGATTAGGTTTTTTTCATCAGATTCCGTCTATCTAGAGCATATGCTGATTATTAGTTATATTTGTTATATCATGCTCCAGTAACAAGCAACCCACAATCTCGATGTCTGAAAGCAACAGGGATTTATTGCTGTTTGTGCCACATATGCTTCACTGGTAGGCTGGGGGTTCTGCTTCACAGCATCCATACTCCAGGACCAAGTTTACTTTTCTGGTCAATCAATATAACATGATCATTTTTTTCATATGATAAAATAACATTTTATGTCATCTGTTATGTATCTATGCCCTAATCTTTTTTTTTTTTTTTAAACAAATCCCCAGTTATTGCATCTGGGATGGTTTTGCCATTTCAGTTAGCTGGTATCTCTATCCTCATGACAAGTGCTATTCTTTAGAGGCTCAGAGCAGTGTCCCCAGGAACCAGAACACTTAGGTTCACAGTCTTGTGTGCCAATAGCTATGTGAGCCATTTAGGTAAGCTACTTGAACTTTCTGTGCCTCACTTCATCTGAGGAATGTAATTATATCTGTCTCATAGGTTTGCTGTGTGAATTTATTGAGATTTTAGGTGTACATAAAGTACGTAGACCGTGTCTGAGTTATGAGGTACCATATATGTTAGCTAATAATTTATGATTAAAATAATAAAAATACTTAGGAGTAGAATTTTTGAGTGAAAGATTATACAAATATTAAGGCTTTATATACACAAAATAAAATGAGAATGAATTTTTAAAATTTAGGACTTTAAAATAAAGGATTCCCTGAGAAGACCTAAAGCTTCTCTCTGGGGCAGTTTATACAGTTTACTAATAAAGTATAGGGAAGTGATGAAACCTGAAGCTACATGTAGATAGGTCAGAGTCTTTTCAATACTGTTTTTTTCCTAAGTAGCCCTTTATCTACAATCTTCTTTTATCAACTTCTCCTTGTTGTGCCCCATACCAAACCATAGGAATATCTGTTCTTTGTTAAAAAGCTTATTTCTGAATCTCAGCCTCATCCTGATAGGGCAGGTCCCCCATCAATCTCACCTTCAGACCTTTATAATTTTACTATATAAAGCTGAGTAGGATATAATTCAATTTAACAATCATTCTTGATACATGCAAGTCTCCCTTCCCTGTTCCTGTGCAATAGCTTTGTCTCAGTCTCCTAGTCTTTCTGTTCCAAGGTTTTCATTTTTTTTTAAAGTAAGGTCTGTGCCCAACATGGGGCTTGAACTCATGACCCCAAGACCAAGAGTCACATGCTCTATCTACTGAGCCAGTCAGGTGCCTCAACTGTTCCAAGGCTTTCAGAAGTATATTGTTCCCAGACATTTGGTATCTTCCATTAACATTTACATTTTTATATCATAAAACTATACCATTTATCTGCCTTTTTTTTTACAGAATGCAATGTAGTTTCTAAAATGAAATGCATTATTATAGTACATTCTATATATTGCTAAGATTATCACTGTACTTACTATTTGATTTGTTTTGTTTTTCCTAAAGAGTTTAAAAGCCTTATGTTATTTTCTGTAACTCATGTACTTGTGCTTTGCTCTTCATTTAAAGAATATGCACATTGCAGAGAGTAAATAGTAAAATTTGCATCTAAATTTCCTAAACAAGTGGATAGTTGACTACTATAGTCTTATAATATGTGTGGCCACATATCAGTGTAATGAAAGACCAGTAATCCTCATATTGTTGGATGGAAAGACTCAGATACCATTGACTTAAAAGCTCAAAGTCCATTGAAAAGACAGAGTCTAGATTTAGCTCTTTATTCCCTGACACATCTGACTAGCATTTGGTTAATGTCAGTGTCTTGCTAATACGTTTAGTACAATCTCTTCCTTGGCATGATTAACTATAATAGAGCTGCTGCTGAAAAGGTGTGCTTAATGTATTGTAAAGGGTCACAGATGGGAAGTATTAAGTCCAAGATGCCCAGCTAGCTAGACTATGAAAGATATAATCCGTATTTAATATCCTTTCCCATTAACAGTATCAGTCATATATAAGCAATTTCAGTTAAAAACTAATCTAGAGCGGTAACAAAGTTAGATGGCATCCCTACTGACAAAAGGTAGGGATCCATTAGTCCCGCCCACTACTGGCTGTTCACCAATGTTGTTAAAGATTAATGAGTCTTATGACAACAGGATAACTAGTGCAGATATTTGGTATAAGGTTACTCAAGGAAAAAAAAATCAGAGGGCCAAGTTTATTCCACACCTTTAGCCCAGTTCTTTTGAAAAATGTGATTTAAAAATCATCTAACTTAATATGAACTCAAGTGGTCTTTTTCTTTTCTTCTATTTCCAACATTATGTTTACAGGGCAATTTATTTATTCAGTATAAATTCAGCCTCTTTCAAAATATGGCTTTTTCTGGATTATCTGATTTTGTTTAGTGGGATTAATTAAATTTACTTTATGTCCACCCAACAGATTTTCTTCTTTTGGTGGTATACTATAAAAGTGACATAATGCATTTACTAATTTGCAACCAAGACAATTAACATGAACCCACAGTCTACAGCCATGAAAAATATGATTACATCTTAAAGAGAACCTAACATGGATAAATTATATTGAAACCAAGAAGGTACCTACAACAGTAAGGCACCCATGCTTGACTATCTTATCACTTCAGATTTAGTAGGACTTCTCCATATGTGTTGGAGACTTAGTGTTCACAGCCTCTGACAGTTCTCTACCCCTCTTCCATGTGAGATTACTGTACCTTCACAACTGGTATTTATTCATTTAGTCAGTATTTATTAATCACTATACCAGTCAATGTGCTAAGAGTTAGAGACAATTGTAAACAAAATGAGACATCAATTCTAACCTTATAACTCTAACCTTAGTAGGCTGGTAGGGAGACAAGTTATTCAACAAATACAAATACAAAAGTGTACGTAAATTGTCATGAGTTTCGTTAAGAATAATCCATATAAATATCTGCTTAGGACCTTATGATATACAGTTAGCAATGCACTGGTTTAAACTGGGTGGAATAGAGAAAGTCTTTTAGAAGGAGTACATTAAATGTGGGGCAGTAAGTGTGAGTAAGTGTTAACCAGAGCTGGAGAAATGTTCCAGACACAGGGAAGGGCCCAAAGAGTTTTTGGGTGGTAACAAGCTTGGTGCCATCAGGAAATTGAAAGATGGTCTGAGTGAGTTTAAAAAAATTGCCTTTTGGTTAATCTCGGGGCACAAATTATAAACAGGTGATAAGTGGACACATTCTGTCACAGAATTTAGCTTGTTTTGGCTTAACATAGAAGTCTTATTTCAGAGTTTTACCTGGATTTGTGTCCACGATGGGCTCTTCTCAGACCCGTGTCTTTATCTATCCTTCACAGTCTGGCTCCAAATGGAGCCAGCCACTGATTCTACCTGCAGTTGCCTCACATTGAGCTGTTTGCTGCTTTACCATGAATCTCTTGCCCAGAACTTTCTTAGGTACTCTCTCTGTGTCAGTCAAGTTTGACCTACTGCTGGATTTTTGTCTTCTTATTCCAAAGAATGGAAGAGATTCTCAAATCTTTTTCTTTATCACCTTCCACAGACATTTTTGGCTTGTTTCACTCCTCTTCACCTCTGGAAATAAACAGCTGCTCAATTTCATGACTTGTTAGTCCTTATCTTCTGTCAATCAAATATCTTATACCCTTATAACCAGTTTGCAAAAATTACAGTTAAGACAGATAAATTTTTTTAAAGATTTTATTTATTTATTCATGATAGAGAGAGAGAGAGAGAGAAAGAGAGAGAGAGGCAGAGACACGGGCAAAGGGAGAAGCAGGCTTCATGCAGGGAGCCCAACGTGGGACTTGATCCCGGGACTCCTGGATCAAGCCCTGGGCTGAAGGCAGGCGCTTAAACTGCTGAGCCACCCAGGCTGCCCAGATAAATTTTTTAATAGCATCTCTTACTGTCCATGTATCATATAAAACATATTAAGATCTAGTGTAGCATGAAACTAGAGTTCAGCATCAAGTAGTCAAATAATAAATACACAAATTTTAATTACAAATTATAATAAATATAATGTAATATTAAAACATAATTTAAATCTGGGAGATGAATAACTGTCAATTTTATTATTTTATTTTTAATTTTATTAAAAATGGAGAAGACAATCATTTTAGAAAGAACATAAAAAATGTGTCAAGCCCTAAAATAAAAAGCACTCTATTGCCAGTTAAGAGCAGGAATATGTGTTAAAAATAGACAATGGTGATGAATATAACAAAGACACTGGGGTAAAGATGTTAATAGTTATGGATTTTTTTCCAGGCTTCCAGACAATAAATCTTTGTTTCTCTAGCAACCTGTTAATGTTTATGAAATTATGTTTAAGAAATATTATTAGACAAATAGAAGAGAATTAAAGCATAATTTAAATATACATCAGAATAGGCTATATGGCATGGATTTCTTTGTGTGGCATCCTGTGGCTATTACATTTACCAACTTGTCATATCAAGGGATTTTTTTCATTCTTTGATGTGTGACTCCTAATGCATGTTTCCCCATGTTTATACTATCTATGTAGGTTGGTGGATTTCTATTTTGTTTTGCTTTTAGATAATATCTAATATTAGGCAAACTGCAACATCTAAATTCACAGTCCCCAAGACTGTCCTCATTTCTGACAGCCAGTGCAGTTTGGGATTCCTAAAACTTACTTTATTATATTTTTCAGCTTCAGGATTTCTATTGGTTTATTTGATGGATGCTCTTTCCTTGTCAAACTTCTCTTTTTTTCAGACATTGTTTTCATAATTTTGTTTGGTTGACTGTGTTTTCCTGCAGCTCAAGAAACTGAATTAGGAAGATTATTCTGAATTCTTTGACAGTTTATAGAAGTGTTTTCTTTTAGGGTCAGTTATTATACCTTTATTAGTTTCCTTTGTTATTATCATATTTACCTGATTTTTTGTAATCCTTGATCCTTATATTAGTATCTGCAACTTTGATTAATCAGGCGCCTCCTCTAGACTTTGTAGACTTGCTTTGGCAGAGACAGTGCTTCATCAGTCAACCCAGTTTGGATTTCTGGGTGTATTTGTTGGTAATGTCCTTGAGCAGGTGGGGCTTGCAATTATGGTTTATTTGGGGTCAAGGCAATTGTTCAAACTCAGGGGTAGGGGTGTGCCTTACTGCCTGAGAACAGTTGGGTAGGACTACTGGCTTGGTTCCCTACCCAAGTAAGGCTGTAGCATGGGCTCCACAGTTGCCTGGATTCTCTGGCCATGACTGGGTACTTAGTAAGTGTGGTTATGAATTAGCTTCTCTTCCCTGGCAGGGTGGCAGGACAGGACCAGGGCCTGTAGAGCCTGTTGTTTGAGGATTCAAATCAGGCCAGGTTGTGTACTTAATTCCCTGGTCAAGTGAGGCTACTGGTTTTGCTCTGCAGACAGGGAAAGCCATGGGCTGTGCTCTGTGTTCAAGTGCTACTATATATAGGGTTGTTGAATGAGCTATGGAGCTTCCTGTGTGCTCTGGTTAGGTTCCTTGGTTGGACAGGCTGAAGGATATTTGCAGCAATGAGCAAGGCTACAAAGATTCTCTGCCTGGGGCCCAGTGGGAAAAATAGCTCTAAACCCAGCAGAGCTCTTTATTTTTGTCTTAATCTGCACCCCAAGTTCCCTGACCAACAGGGCCACTGGCTTTGGTCTGCAAATTACCAGCTTCTGAGGCTTACCTTTCAGTTTGAGCACCCCTGGGCCCACAACTTCCATGGGTTGTCACCAGCTCTTATGATCTGATGGGACCAGAAGAGACTATTCCCAGAAGGCAGGGCTATGTCTCAGTTCCCTTGCCTGTGTAGAAGGGGGAGGGGATATTCTGGGCTAGTCCCAATTTCTTAAACAGGCTCTCTGGTTGGGAGGGGCTCAGAGGTACCCTCAGTCTCGGCTATTATTTAGCCTCTGCCTGTGCATAGCTAGGCAATGCTCCCTGTCAGTACTGGCTTTGCTGTCGGGGAGATCAGCTGTTTTCCCACCTCTCAGCTCAAGCACTGCTCAGTCACACAGCTTCCAGAAGCTGTCACCCAGTCCTGGTCAGATGGAGCTGGAAGACACTCCGTGGGTAGTGGGGCTGTGATTCAGCCCCTTGCCTGACTGTGGGAAAACTAGAGTCAGCAAAATCCTCATTCAAAGATCTGAATCAGGCAAGTCTGTGTCCGCCCCCCCCCCCCCGCCCCAGTTCTCTGGTCAAAGTACATCCCGACTTGGTTCTGTAGATGAGCATAACCATTGGTTGGAATGACTATTTGGGAACTGTAGATATGAACTCAATCTGCCAGATCCATGTGTTGGTTATTGCAAGCTCCTCCATGCTGCTCATCACAGTCACAGTCAACTTCCCTGTGACTGGGCCCCATAGATCTCCCTGCAGGCCCCGTGGTGGGAGATCAATGTAGCAGCTACAACAGAGGAACCCCCAATGATGATGGGGGCTTCCTTGTCCCCTGGGGTTCTCTTTTCCCAGTGGAGTAACCAGAGGCTCAGGGGACACCTCTCTGCAGTGCTGCACTGGCCTGGAAGAGGGTCTTTGCTGTCCCACCCTTCTATGCAGTCTCTCTTGGTCTCTGAGATGCAGGGAGGTGTTTCAGCCTCACCCCCATATTCTAGGATTCTCTCAGCAGTGTCTTGTTCTTGAATAGTTGTTATTTATTCTTCTTGTGTGGAGAAACGAAGTCAGAAATAACCTATGTAGCTGTCTTGGTGATGTCACTCCAAAACCGGTTTTTAATCCAGCTCTATTCAATTCAGTAGGGAGAGATTCTGAATGTCTTAGTCTTAAGAGTGAATAAACAGGAAGATGATACAGACAAGAAAACAAAGACAATATTCATACTTCAACATCTTTGAGTAAGTCCTAAATGAGATGAGATTCTGAATGATAATCAAAAGCAAGAATTATGTCTCCTGTGTCCTTTTAGACTGGAACTCAGAAGGACCCACAGGTGCATCCTGGATGCCTGATTCAGGTGGCAGAAGTAGCTCATTGAAAAAGAGAGATAAAAGTCATCCAAACATCTGGTAGAAACTGTGGAAAACACATTTTAGGCTTTGCACATGACAGGACGTAGGTGATAAAAATGGTCCTTTCTCTTTTTCTCTAATCATTATATTCTATTACCTCTTTTACAGCTTTCTGGGCACTCTTTCTTTATAGATACTAAAACACAAAACCAACACAATAACAAGAGCAAATAGAAAATGCTACATCCCGAGTAAATAATTCTGAAATCTTGTGAGGTTGCACCAATCTACATAGCAGCCAATCCACTTATATATTTGTTAGGTCTGTTTCGGTCATGCTCGGTGCCATGCTAAGGACAGTGAAACATAGGAAATAAAAAGGATAGTGAAAGATTCATTGATTCAATCTGTAAAGATTTAGCATCAAGTATGTACAAGGCACTGTGAGAGATTCTGCAAGTAGAGGAATTAACAAGGAATCCCTGCCCTCATGTAGCCTATAATCTATAGGTACAGATATGCAGCACACATCTCATTATACAGATAACCAACTATAATTCTGATATGTCTGTGAAGGAGGATTACAGAATGCTAAAGAATATCCAGAAGAAGAATATGACCAAAAATGTGTGTGTGTCTGTGTGCGTGTGTGTGTGTGTGAGAGAGAGAGAGACAGAAAGAGCGCACATGAGTGTGTTTTGGAGCAAAGGACCAAATTGGAAAGGATCCCCCAAGGAGGTGATATTTTGAGTCCAGACTACGATGAGTAAAACTTAACTAAGAAGGAGAGCAGCTAGTGAGAAGATCCTAAGGTTGTAGAAGGTCTCTGTGGATGGAACTCAGAAGGCAAGGTCATCAGGCCACAAAGGCTGACTTCTTGGGCCAGATAGGCTGGCATGGGCCAGATAATGTACAGCCTGATAATGATTTGGGTGGGGTTTTTTGTTTGTTTGTTTTTGTTTTGTTTTGTTTGGTTTGGTCACCAATAAATGGAAAGATATTGATGGGAACCTGGGATGATCGATGCTTTTGAAAGATCCCTCTGCCTGTAAGATAGATCATGGAAAAAGCAGGATCAAAATGGAGCACAGGACAGCCAGGTAGGAGTCTGTATTGGTGATATCATAAAACAATATTGGTAGCTTGGATGAAAGCAATAGGATGGGTGTGGAGAGAGGTAGACAGATCTGGAAAATATTCTAAGAACTAACATTGGCACAGTTAATTGACAATATCAATGGTGAGAAGAGGGAATGTCAAAATGACTTCTATGTTTCTTGTCTCTCTTTTTGGAATTTACAATTTTGAAGAAAAACAAGAATTGACTGAGATTTCTTCAAGATTCTGGAATCTCTGACATAAAAGTTTGTCTCTTCATTTTGATAGTTGTGAAGATATTCTGTAGTAAAATTAGATAGACATACTCCCTGGTAGATAGAGCTCTGATCTTTCTAAGGGTTACATCAGATTTTTTTTTTTTTTAAGTAGGTTGGTTGGGGGTGGTGGTGATGGTTCCTTAGAGAAAAGAAATGGAAAAGCAGTAGTTAGATGGCAGTGATAAAATGCGTTAATAGAGCCTACACACTTGTCAGTTGGTAGTGACCTATATTGTGGAACCATGCTACTATTTCTGACAGTTTCATTAGGCAAGTCAAGTTCAGGGTTGTCAAGAAAGCTAAGCTCCCTTCTTCTCTGGTTTAAAAACTGGTCCTCACGTCTGCCTTGGTACACGTGCAGAAAAGACCCCAGGATTGCTATCCTTAGAAAGGTCTGCTTAAAAACTGTCCCTTAGCTGGTGTCAAATAGTTCCCTACACTGATATGAAACTTTTCCAAAATGGTAAAAGTGGCTCCTGGTGCCTAAGCTGATTGTATAAACAATATCATTTATGCTGCACACCTCCTTTTCTTTTTGGAGTCTGAAATTTTGGTACATGCTATGCAGAGGCTACTCATGTGGCCAGCCCCTAATAACATGAGTCTCTAACAAGCTTCCCTGGTGGATAAGGCCTTACACATGTTCTTACAACTCATAGGCTGAGGAGAATTAAGCACATTCTATCTGACTCCACTGAGAGACAATTCTTGGTAGCTCATGTCTGGTATCCTTTGAACTTTGCCCCATGTGCCTTTTCCTTTTGCTGATTTTGCTTTGTATCTTTTCACCATAATAAATGTTGGCCATGAGCATGACTATGGGCTGAGTCCTATGAGTCCTTACAGGGAGTCATCAAAACTGGGGTGTTCTTGGGGAACTCTGACACAGAAAAATCACTGGAGAATATTATATTGCTATTACCTAAGTTGCTCCTATAGGCAGACATTGGGCACGAATTATCAATATAATATAATAATTCGTGAGGGTAGTTTATGTTTGAGGACGATCTCAAATGTAAAAGAATCCCCTTAATATATCTTAAATATGCAAGATTCACCTAAAGAAGATAGAAATATGATTAGACATCATAATTTTGCATGTGAACATCTTCAGTAAAACAAAACAATCACTAGCTTAAGTGCTTTGGATCCTGTTTTCATCGAGGTTTCTTTGTTGTTCACATTTGTGTGTTCAATGTTATATTCAGACCACAAAGCTTTATGAGCAGGCTCTAGTATTGAACATGTTTTATGTACAAGGCTAAAATATCTCATTGAGATGATGAGGGAATGAACAAGGTACAGGAAACTGCTGTAAGCTGCTTCATGTTAAAAGCCTCTGTGCTACAGAAGATGGAATGTAACATTATCAACCATAAATGACCCCTGGATTTGAATTGTGATTATGGAAATGGCAATGTTCTTTCATTTAAGTAATTACTAAACCTCTTAGAGCACCTTATGTGTGCAGGGTCCAAGATTCTTATTACCTTCTGAAGCCTTTATTACCTGGCACAAATTTACCACACTCACTCTTGAATGCTCTGGTTTATCAAATTCTCCTAAAATATCAATAACATGCTCTGAAGACTTTTCTGCTTTTTATTCTTTTTTTCTCTTGAGCTATCCCAGAGTTCTTTAATTTCTGGTTATTGTTTTTAGGTTGAAACATGATAGTCTACCTATTAAGTGTCTTCCTTACTCTACCCTGTGATTGGATTGGATTAACTCGTGTGTGTGTGTGTGTGTGTGTGTGTGTGCGCTTCTACTAAGATGTCCTTAGGTAAAGATTAAAACTAATTGTGAATTACTCCAAACTTTGCCCATATAATTTTTAAAAATTCATTCTTAAGCTTACTTAAGATTTGAAAATAAAAACTAAATACTGACCAAGGGCTTATTACTTGCCTGGTACCATTCCCAATCTATTAAACATGCCAACTCATTTAACCTCACAGTAGCTTATGAGATAGGTACTATTATTATCTTCATTGTAAATGGGGAAACAAGACACAGAGGTGTTGAAGCCACTTGCTATGGGTGACACAGCTACTCAGGGGCAGAGCCAAGGTGACAGGACAGGGGACAGTCTGATTCCAGAGCATGAGCTCTTAATCTTTGCCATTCACCCTGACTTTGAACGTCTTCGTGTTTTTCACTTTCACTATCTCAGCTAGGTGTATGGCTGCTTCTGGCCACACTCTATTTGTTTCTGCAGTACTATGTTGGTCTACATTTTTGCCCTTGATATGGCTTGTCCTGTGCGTTCTCATTCTGTGAGGCTCTTTACTCATGCTCTCTCTTCCAGAAAAGCTTTTCACAGTCTGATGGGCAGCCTGGGAAGCACTGCACAGGCAGCCCAGGAACAATCTTTGCCCATGGGGCTCAGGCTGTGAACAAAATGTAAAAGATTATTTCTGATTCCATGACTTCCAATGATTTAGACTCTCTTGCCCTAGTGTAAAGAAGAGGAACTACACCCAAGATCTAGATTTCTAACATCAAACAATAAAATTCTAGAAGACAACAATTCTGGCAAAATAGGACCCAGCATTACTTGCCTAGTGTTAAATCTATATTCAGTCTTTAGAATGTGTCAGACAGTTTTAAATACAAGTCGTCAAGTTTGAGTGGAAGGATTTAGAACATTTTCCCTTCCAGTGAAATCATATAATCCTCATTAAAATGTTATCTTATGGTTCAAATGATTAGCAAGTACTACATTCTCTGAATCCAAGAAGCCTGAAATTTTGTAGATGAATAAAATTCCACCAAGTACGACATGTTTTGTTAACAAAAATCTTCCCAGCTTATCAGTATAGAATCCTATTATTCTTTTAGGCTTCTGTTACTTCTCAGTCATTTCATACATATTTTTTCCCAGCCTCCAGTATTCTGTCTCAGAAATAAAAGATATTTCAAAGCAAATTGCAAAGTGTTTATTGTACAGTACCATCAATTTTCTCATTCTTTCCCTATAAATCTATAATGTGAACCTGATGACAAATCTTCTTTAGGTTTTTCAAGCATAAATTTCAGCATTGTAAATGACAGCTATTTTGAAACTTTTTCTTCTCTTTCCTAGGCAAGTTTTAAAGTTTATTTTCTAAAACGTTAATACTAAAAATAAATTAAAGAAAGCCTGACAGAAAGAAACAAATGTAAGCTAATGATAAAACCCACCACGCCTAAATATTCTTCAGATAAATTAATTTTTTTAATGACGTCAAGATTTTGACCATTTTCCGTTGTTTATATATAGATTCTCTTGAAAATATTTAAAAAGTAAGATTAGTTGGAGTTATTTGGATGGGAAAAAAGTGATGTTCTTTACCAAATTAAATATTAACAAATATGAAATTGTATTTTACAATATTGGCTCCAGATTTCATAAAGCAGAAGGATCCCATGTAAAAAAGCATGATAGAATCTATATTTTATAAAATTGTGTGATTTGAATCCCATTTATGTTTACTGAGTATCTATAATAACAGCTATATAGATAGGTACTAAGAAGATAAATACTTAGAAAATATTACAGACAGGTGGCTGGCTGGCTGGATTTAGCACCAGTTATATGTGTAGCAATGACTGTGTGTTCTATTTAACTCTCATTTCTTAACCTGAGCTCTAGATTCATATAGGAATTTCCACTTGAATGGTTAAAAGGTATCACAAACTTAACATGTCCAAAGTCTTTACTTTTTTACTCCATTTGTCTGTTTCATCCCACTCTCACTAACCTCCCAGCCTACTCCTTCCCTAGTATTCCACATAACAGTTATTTGCATCCGTGCTCATCCAATTAGTTTCCCAGTTTAAAAGTGGATAGCTCACCCAGAATGCCCTTATTCAACACAATTTCCCAATATCCAATATATCAGAAAATCCTGTGTGCTCTACCTGACAATATGTATCAAATCCCATCACTTCTCACTATTTCCATGACCATTTATTCAGTTCCCTGGCCAATCTATACCTGGGCAAAAACATCCTATTACTTTCCAGCCTCTATTCTCCCCTTTTATGACCAATTTAAAACAGCAGAAGATAGGATCTTAACATTTAAATCTTATTATTCCCCTAATGGAACTGCTTCAATGGTTTTCGATCGCAATTAGAATAAAATCTAAATTTCTCATAATGTCTAGTGGCTGGTCTCTGTTTACCTCTCCCAGATTGTCTCTACTATTCATTGTCTTGCTTACCCTGTTCCATGCAGATAATCTTCCAACATGCTGAGCTCTTTGTCCTAAGACTTGCACTAGCTGTTCCTTCTGCCCAGAAAGCCATTCTCCCAGCCCTTCCCTGGGTAGCTTATTTTCGTCATCTACATCTCTATTAAAATATTTTCTACTCAGAGAGGTCTTCTTTAACCATTCTTATTAGGATTAGTACCCCTTTTTCATTACTCTGCTTTATTTTCTTCAAATCACCTATAATTATCTGGAATTATCCTATTTATATGTACATTTATGTGTTTAATAGCTTTCTTCTCTCAAAAAATGTAAGCATCATGAGGCAAGGTCTGTCTGTGTGGTTTTTGTTTTTTTAGGATTTTATTTATTTGAGAAAGAGTAAGAGCAAGAGCAAGTGGAGGGGAAAGCGGACTCTACACTGAGCGTGGAGCCCAGCGTGGTGTGGATCAATCCCAGGACCCTGAGACCCTGACCTAAGCCAAAATCAAAAATCAAATGCTTCACTGAATGAGCCACCCAGGTGTCCTGGTCTGTCTGTTTTATTTAGTCCTGTGCTCCCAGTGCCCAAGATGGGGATTGCTACACAGTAGGAGCTTAAGTAATATCTGTTGAATAAATGAATAAATGAATAAGTAAATAGATCAAATCACATAATTTGTTCAACCACCTTATAGGATTAGTGGCATCACCCATCAAGTTTCAGGGCTTCAAATTGTCTTTCTGAAGTCACATCTGGTTAAACCCAGGACTCTTGACACAAATGACTGATTCATTCCAATCACTGAGGGTTCCTCTCAAAAGTGTCTCAACAGTGAACAATTGGATTGATGTTCAAGTTAAACTATCACTTGAAACTGCCCCAATCCACCTTAAAAGGAGCTAACTTTCCATATCCCTTAAAGATCAATCTACGTAAGGATAAAGACTCGAAGATTTATCACTGCCAATGCAGAATAATAACAACCTAAGAATTATAAATTAACCAGACATAATTTTAGATGTGCTGTTTTCCAGAGCCCTTCCCTGAATGAGAGAAAAAATGGGGAGGAGATATAAGTGAAATGAAACAGCCTTCATCTGGGATATATAACAAACCTATGGAAAATGTAGGGATATGCCAGTCACAGCTGGAGAATTGTAGAGCTTGGAGACCATGAACATTCAAGAAAAGGGTTGTTGGTCATTACAATACAGAGAACTACATTAGATAGAGGAAGAGGGCTAAAGTAGCTTCTGGATTTACACATGGGCCAGGTTGTTCACTTTAAGAGTCTTTGTGAAATTATATCAAATCTCTCAATTAAAATCATAGACAGGTGTTTATTTGGTTAACTATTCTAACGAATATCTGTGATCGAGATCTTGGGCTTTAGTGGATCTACTCCTATGGTTTTAAGAATGCAAAAATTCTTGGTTCTCTTCACAGTAATTTATTTTTCTCTTGGAAATATTGCTCTGGTAAAGAAAGTGGGAACTTCGCAAAAGAGAGAGCAATACAGCACCATAGACACCAAAGATCCAAATTCTGGTGAAAAACTACACTTAAAGGTTAATGCTTAAGCAATCTCAGTCACTATAAATATCAATAACTGTTAATGCAGCACCAGTTTTGTGGGGTGATTGAGGGTGCTAATAAATCTATTATAAAATCTTTCAGGAATATTGTTACTTCCAACAAAAAACAAAGAATGTGCAGCTAACCTATCAGCCATTCTTGCTTCCCATCAGCACCATCAGGAAAATTCTCTTGGTGAGATGATATATTCAGGGGTCTTCTATCCACACAAGTGACTGCCTTTTCTTATTTCTAGGGTTTGTTCTTCAATTTTCTCTTTCTCTGATGTTCTTTTTAGCTTAAGTGACCTAGAGTCAGTTTCTGTTGTTTATAAGCAAAGAACCCTAGCTGATTTTTATTCTAAATATTTCTGAAAGATATGGATTTAATATTTAGGCTTCAAAATTAGAACATGCTTATCTTTTATTCATGGAGACCAAATTTACTTTAAGAAACACACAAAAGGACCTAATAATGGAAAAGTCTCTCAGGTATTTTTATTTAGTAAAGAAAGGCACATTAATCAAGAATCTCAGTATCACTAAAGACACATAATAAGTACCTCCTTTGTAACTTCCAGTCTTCATTTTAGACTCCTGAAATTGTCAAATGAGTTCAAGAGCTTCCAGAAACCCAAAATATCTGGTAAAAAGAACTTGGTTCCTTACATATCCATAAAAAAAGATTGGTAGAGAAAATGGCCACTGACAATTGAGATGTAACGTTTCTTTCTCCTCACTTTCAACAAAGGGAACCATGCCTTTCTTCATAGGCCCTTAGGCCTGAGGCCTCAATGGGGACCTTTCCAGTCAGGGGGAGGAGCCAGGTCTCACGGCATGGGATTAACATGACCCACTGTAAATATGGAGGTAGGTAGGACATGTGGTAAGATGCCACCTTTCCCTGAAGCCCAGAGAGAAGAAAAGCCTCATCAGAGGACACTGGCTATAAGACATTGTAATAAAGGAAATATTGGCAGTAACTTCTGTTTGCTAACATTAGCTAAGTTGGAGTCAGAAGTTAATGTATTTGGTATCATTGCCCATGTTATAAGTAGCCAATGATTTCTGCCCTATGCCTCGTCATTATTCAGTCCTGTGTGAAGGCAATAAAGTTCAGTAGCTACTATGAGACCTTAAGAAAACACCAGACATCCATCCACTTACGATCATTTATTTTTATTTATTTATTGATTTTTAAAGATTTTATCCATTTATTTATGAGGGACCCACAGAGAGAGGCAGAGACATAGAGAGAGGGAGAAGTAGGCTCCTCACAGGGAGCCCAGTGTGGAACTCGATCCCAGAACCTTGGGATCATGCTCTGAGCTGAAGGCAGAGGTTCAACCCCAGAGCCATCCAGGCATCCCAATTTACAATTATTCAAAGACATTTACTGATTGCTTTTCTTGAAGGCAACTAGAATTTTTAGCTCTCTTAGCACTGGGAAGACCATAATTATATGACTCCAATCTTGAATCACTTCCCTGGACCTTCTTGGATGCAGGTGATGAGCCCCTGCATGCTTCATACTGACCTTGACCTTCTGCACTGGCAGCATAGCTCAGACCCATCATGTTCCTAACGAAACTTCCATTTGCTTCACTGCAGATCCTGATAAACAGTCCTTCACTCTGCAACTCAAGTTCCTGTCTTAGCACTGGAATTATATAATAATATATTTTAAGTAACAAGGATTTGGGAATAAACACAACCTTGCTTTCTTTTCTTTTAAGTCCTATGAGGTGAAACAAGTAGAAATTTTATTTAATTAGTCTGCTGTAATATCAAGACATTCAACTCCATTTTAGATATAAAACATATGGGAAAATTAAAATAAATCATGTCTACCTATCTATTTTCTTATGGGAAAAATAACAAGATAAAATCAGATTTTCCTCTCTTATCTGTAGTGAAGTTTCTTAAACTTTTCAGCTTGTCTCATTCACTGGGGCTTAGGACATTGAAGGAGAGAGTAAGATTCAGTCAAAATAGAGTTTAAGAAGAAATAAATATGCCAGCTGCCTGGAGATGGAAGTACCTAGTATTGAGAATTACAGAGCCCTTTGTTAGCATATCCTTATAATCATAGCCATAATCACACTTCATAATTGTTTACTGATTTAGAGTTTACCAAGAGTTCTAATGTTCTTTAATCCTCTACTCCATTCACAAAAAGAGTGGTTGTAGTCTCGTGGGGTTCTTTTTCTGTCATAATCAATATAAAATGGTTAAAAATAGCAAAACAAGGGTAAAAATATATTAACATATGGAAAAGGGGTAGGTTTGTTTGTTTTGTTTTCTTAAATTACAGTTTACAAGCATTTCAGATTCACCACACATACACTCACATTTGTTAGCTGTTATTACTGTAGCTATTATGCTAATGGATAAACAGATGGGAACATAACACGGGGCTTTCGAAAACCTGCTCTCTTTGTTGTTCCTCCCATGGTTCTAGCTGTGCTGAGTTTAAGCAGTAAAACTCTTAGATAACTATTTATTTCACTGCTATTGGAAGAGGTAACTAATATTTATAGTGCACCTATTTTGTAGCACACGTTGCCCTGAACATTTTTTCATTTGCTCTCTGATTAAATCTTCACAGCAAGAGTGAGAGATAAGGCATTATCTCTGTGTTATGCCCAAGGAAACTGAGTCACAGCTGGCCTAGCAAAGGCTGCCCAGCTATTCCTCGTGATGCCAGGCCCATGCTCTTTCGACTGCTTGCTAAACATTATTTTTTTTCTTTATAACGTACCCCTAAAGGCAGAGGAGAATGAATATACACCCCTAGGGAGTCCGGGGGTGTAGTTCAAAGGAAATCACAGCAAGTGTGAAATTTCTTTGAAGTTTCATCTTTTATCTTTAACATGCATATAGTTGATTCCATAATATATCTATATTTGTTTTAATAAAAAAAATGTTTGTTTTCTCAAATCTTGAAGCAAAACCCAAGCACCAGAAATATGCCTTCTGTTTATTCTATGGCTTCTGGATCCCCCATGGGTATCCTGGTGTAAGAAGCAGAGCCATTCACATTGCAACCTCTAAAAAACGAAGTGTACAATTCTAGGCCTATGGATTTTAATGTGAAATCTCAATTTCCCACAGTTGTTCTACAGAGGAAGCCACTTTTTTCAAGCACCCCTTCTGTGCTTCCAAAGCACTCAATACTTCCTCTTTGTAGCATTCTCTGCATTCATAATGACTTGTTCAATACCAGTCTGTTCCATGAGGCTGCAAATTCCATCAAGGAGGAATTCTATGTGTTGGCTAGCTTTTACATCCCTAGCACCTGTCCCACTATCTAGGAAACAGTAACACCAAATACAGGCTTATTGAATAAATAATTGCTATATTTAATTTGCAAAACCTTTTCATACAGTTGGAGTAAGAGATGAGATAGGTGAGATATACCTATCATTATAGAGCTCGTACAGATTTGATATTAAGGTACATGTTCGAGGTTCAAGTTGTGCCTTCTAATGGCTTACAGAACTGACTCACTTAGTGATTCTAGATAGAGGAATTAGTGAAAAATAATAACAAAACATGTTTTTCATATTCTCATCTGGAATGTACATATGACCAGATGTCAGCGTTTCAAAAGTACACGTGCTTGTACACCCCTTGGTGTACAAGAAAGCAAAGCCCATGTTTGGACAGGTGAGTGTTGGCTTACCACAAACCACATTTTCAATAGTTAAGCTGGCAAATACCAAACTGGTTTAGGAAACAACTTGTAGGCTCAGGAAATAATAGATCAGATTGTTCTGATTTTGTTTTTCTGGAATGGCAAGGAGAATACTTGGGTGGAGATTTTTGGAGCAGTTGAGGGTGGAGCTTGTTAATAGGAAGTTTTTTGAGAGTCGAGAACAATGTGACTTTGATATTGTACCATATTATCAAGTGGGAAAGTCTCTCCAGGAAGTCTTCCTACCCTTCACTGGTAAACTAGGAGCACCCTTCTCTATGCTCCATTAGGACTTTGTACAAAATCTATGAATGCATTTAATTATAATTAAGACTTTGTTTATCTCTCTTGTAATTCTTTTAGTGAACATCTTCTTCAAAACAAGTGCTTAATCTTGGTAACTTGTTTCCATAGTCTAGAGACTGGCACATGGAAATTGTTCAATTAATGTTTTTTAACTAAATGAATGAATAAGATGTGTCTCCATTTTCTAGGGCTTTCTGGTTCTCATGTAGGTTGTAGAGACTGGATACAAATGTTCAGCTATATTAACTAATTTCACAGTGAATTAACTGATTAAACAATAACATTCCTGGTGGTTCCAGCTCCCAGAAAGGCTTTGATACTTTAACAACAGAAATATTAGAGCTCACGAGCTCTGGGATTGGTAGCACTTTTCAATTTTACTGTACATGGATTTTTTTTTCTTCTTGCCCAAAAAGGCATCTCTGCTGAAACTCAGAGATAATGCAGGAATAGACCCAAGATTATGTAGAGAAAATGCAATGAAAATGGTGAGCTGGTTTGAGCTCCTGACTCTTCCTAAAAGCCAACTCTGAAAGCTGCTTAAGCTGGTGCTTTCTGGTGATCTAGATTGAGGAGGAAGGACAGTGGTTGGGATAAAGAAGGAGAAGGCTGTTGTAGGTTGCAGGTAGACCTCTGGTTGGATGATCTGCTCTTGCTTCTTGGCATTTGGCACATGGTGCTTGGCACAGTCATTGATTATCCCATAACCTTAGATACACATGAGCCACTCTACTGATGGTGTCCATGGGGTAACTTACAGGCAACACAAAACCTTTCTGTGTCAAGGCATCGATAAAACAATTGCAGAATAAACAAATTCCCCAAGCATTCCCTCCTGTACCTCCTCCCTCCAGACTTTTCAGACTAATGAGTTATAACCTAGTGCTATTTCATCTCCCGGTGCTGCTTCCCCTACAGTGTTCAAGGACAAAATAGGGACCAGAGGATTTCCCTGGGGGAGCAGGTCTGTGGTGCTAAAAGGTCTCTGTATTTGGGTTTTATCCTTATTCATCTCTCTAAACTCACTGCTGCCATCACAGACTAAGGCCTGCCATAGTGTTCTTTCCAAAACATGGGATCCAAAACCAAAAGCTAAATGTGAAAGCATAAGACAAAATAAATTGAGTCTTGAGGATTAATATTATTGTAAAAGAAAGGCAAAAACAGAAAAACATATAATATCAATACTCTCTAGAGTAGAATTGGCATACATTCTGAAGTCCATTAGAACAGAAGGACTAAACATTAAAAATTTATGACAAATATATTAAAGAATATGGGGATGCTATTAACAATATCTAACAAATGCTAAAAATAAGTAAATAAAAAAGCAAGGACGAATATTAGGTATGAATACTGTGATAGTTTGTAACACAGAAACTCGTAAATGAGATTTTTAAAATGGACCTAACTTGAGAAGGACATAGTGAGCTGGAAGATCAGATCAGGGAAGGGTCCTCAGGAAGGGATAGATGAAAGCTAGCAGATATGAAAGGGTTAGGAGTAGCAGTGCCAATATTAAAATAGTAAGATTTTAAGGAGAGAAAAATAAAAAATGAAGACAAGAAAATATTTGGAGAAATGCTGGAGGTAAATCCAGAACTAATGAGTTAAAGCATGAGGTTGAAAGTTCCTGGAGTGCTTATTAGGAAGGACAAAAGAAAAACCTACATCCACACACAAGAGAGTGACAGTGAAGGTCAAAGTCCAAAAGAAAATTTAACAACTTTCAGAAAGGAAAAACAGATTATCTATGGAAGGATAAGATTTAGATTCAGTCTCACTTCTCAACAGAAGCAATGAAACGTAAATAATGGAGCAACAAGTTTTAAGTTTTGAAAGAAAAGAAACCATGAACCAAATTTGTGACCAACACAATTGTCATTCCAAAGTGAAGGCACAGTAGAAATATGTTCAGACATAGAAGATCTCATAGGCTTTACCAAAGACACAGATGATGTTCTTATTATGAAAACAGTCCAGATGATGCTATAGATACATGCAGGGTCGAGGTGGTACAGTTTAATTCTATTTAATATCTATATAATGCTCTCCAAATTCTAAATAACGTCAATATAATAACAGACAAGAGACCTAAGTGAGATCATAGGATGCTGAAATACTTGCTTTGTTAGAGGCAAAATATATAGTAGTTGGTTTAAGAAATAAATAGGGTTAAACAATTATAATTTAAAAGAACAAAAATAGAATGTATAGTTTTTAAGCAAGCAGATGGTACTCAAGCTATTCAATAAAAAAAACAAAAATGAGGTAAGGGGAAAGAAACAGATAATAGTGTAAATAAATAATACAAGTTAGAACAGAAATAATTTGATCTAACTATAGATATAAACATAAATCTGTTGAAACTACTCCCTAATGACAGAGACTACTGGATTGGGTCTAAAAAGCAGCCAGGGATATGCATCTTAAAAAAGACCACTCTTAATAAAAATCACAGAAAGCTCTGTGTATTCGTTTTCTTTGGCATCATAACAAATTACGTCAAACTTAATGACTCAAAACATCACACATCTATTATCCCAGTTTTTATTGGTCAGGAATCTGGGCATGGTGTTACTGGCTCTTCTGATCAGCGTTACACAAGCCTGTCTACAGGTGCACCAGGGAAGAATCCATTTACAAGCTCATTTAAATTGGCAGGATTCATGTCCTTGTGGCCAAATGGCTGAGAGTTCTGGCTTCTTCTTGGCTGTGGCTCAATACCTCCCTTAGGTTTTAGGGGCCTCTCCATAGACATTTCACAATCTGTCTCCAGTCTGAGTCTTTATATAACATTATTTAATCATAGGAGTGACATTGTGTCACCTTTGCTATCTTCATGGATTAGAAGCAAATCACAGATCTCATCTGCACTCAAGGGGAGAGGTTCACACAAGTGTGTAGATTTTTGGGAGCCCCCCTGGGATATCTCTGCCACACTTGGAAATAAAATAAAAATGCATAATGCCACAAGAATTCCATGCAGATCCAAGGAAGCCCCACTCAGGGAAGCTCATAACTTCCAGAGACTTAAATTCATAACTTATCAGAGAGCATACAGATGGAAAATAAACCTTAGGAATATACCTGCTGAAGGTGTAGTATTTAGTTAAACCTTTGCACAATAGGCTAAATGATAAGAATTATCCAAGAGTCAGGGAAAGAAAACAATAGACAAATAGAGAACAGAAGGTAACTATCATGAAAAGTAAATATTCTAATTCATAAGGTCTAATTCATAAGATAAAGGAAATAAATTAGAAAAACAGAGAGTAGGCTGGCACCTCCATATATATATATATATATATATATATATATATATATATATATATGATTTTAATTGAGCCAGAGCAGAGACACTTCCTCTAACTTAATGGCTAGGGAGTCAAAAATATGATTTTATTCCACAAGAGGGATTGAAAGTCAAAACCAAACCCCAAAATATGTAATTTTATAATTTTATATCAGCCAAATAGATATTCAAGCTTCGGAAGGTTGTTTAGTAAACTATACAGCATTTATATTTCAAAATGTGGGTTTGTTTGGTTGTTTTGGGTTAACCTTTTTGTTTTTCTTACAGTCAAACATATTCCAGGTGGTGTAAACTTCTACTTACAGGACAGAGTGTGGATTTTAGAGCAGGCCTATGCTTTGTGGGACTATTTTTATCTGGAGCTGCCCCCATATCAGATAGCTTACCTCTGGGCTCTTTTTCTTCATAGCAAAATTCCTTGAAGGCTTACCTACATGCTCTTGCTCCACTGCTTATCCCCTTCTTTCTTGAACCCACTTCAGCCAGGCAGGAACCTCTACTCTACACTACAGGCAAATGGTTCTGGTCTAATTACAAATAACAACCTCTACTTTGCTAAGTTAATGTCAGTCCTTAGTGTGCATCTTACTAGACCAATAGGATAGCATTTAACATCTTTGACCACTCCCTTCTCCTGGAAACTCAGGCTTCATTTGGTATCTAGGACACATACTCTGGTGAGTTTCCTGCCCCCTAACTCACTGATCACTCTTTCACAGTGTCCTTTGCTGGACTTTTCACCTCTCAGCCAACTTGACTTGTTGATGTGCCCTCCAGGGCTTGATCACTGGACCTTTTCTTTATCTACACTCACTACTTTGGTGATCTCATTTAATCTGACATTCTGGTGACTCCTGAATTTAGATCACCAGACCTTAGCAATGGCCTCCCTCTCTGATTTACATCTTATATGCCATCAATACTCATTATTCAGTTTCTTGCCCCCATATGGGCTTACACTGTCCCCTCTACCTGGATAGCCATTTCCCTAATATATAGGACTGCTCCCTAGTTGCTGTTTCTCCAGGATGTCTATCAACCTTTCTCTGTCTTAGATGCCTTGCCATGGACAGAGTTGTGTCTTTTTTTTTAATTTTAGATTTTATTTATTCACGAGAGACACACAGAGAGAGGCAGAGACATAGGCAGAGGGAGAAGCAGACTCCCAGCAGAGAGCCTGATGTGGGACTTGATCCCAAGACCCAGGGATCATGCATGTCCTGAGCCAAAGACAGATGCTCAACCACTGAGCTGCCCCAAGTTGTGTCTCTACAAAATTCATTTGTTGAAAGTCTAACCTACAATGTTAATTATATTTGGAGATAGGTCTTATAAAGAAGTAATAAAGTTAAGTACAGTCATAAGGATGGGGACTTAATATGATAAAAGTGGTGTCCTTATGGACAGGAAGAGAGACCAGGGCTTGCTTTCACTGCCACATGAGGACTCAGTAAAAACGAAGCCCTCTGCAAGTCAAGAAGAGGGCCTTACCAGGTACTGACCTTTGCCAGAACCTTGAACTTAGATTTTCCAGCCTCTAAAGCTGTGAGAAAATAAATTTCTGTTGTTTAATCCACTCAATCTTTGGGATTTTGTCATGGCAGCTCAAGCTGGCTAATACATGCCTCTCTGATGCTTTGATGGTTTTACTTTGTTATAGTCCTAGTATGATACATTATAATTATTTGTTTACTTCTCTTCCTCCCCAACTAAATTGTGAATTATGTGAATGCAAGCCTCATTCATTTTTTTTCCAATAAATAGAGTAATCAATGCATAGTAGAAGTAAAGAAATAATTTTACAACTGAACTGAATTAAATACTAAAGAGAGAAAGTTTAGATCTGACTCCATTCTTTTCCTGACAGAAAATGAACTAATTCTACAAAGAAGCAAACCTTAGCAAAACCAATGAGCAGGACATTTCCCTTTCTTGTGTGTATGTGTATGAGTGTGTATATGGGTATGTTTATCAATTCAATGAACTCTTAGTCAAGACCCTAGGGTCTTAGGCTGAAAAGAATGGAAAGGCAGTTTTATCTGGAAAAGGCAACTCTTACCAATTAATTAGCCCCTATGAACGATCTTATTTTGAATGTATAGGTATCCTGATGGCTCCTTCCAGAAGTAAGGATGTTAAATTCTACCCTCACAAAGTACAATTCAGGCATTAATTTAATTAATTTAGTCTACCATTCATTAATTTAACAGATGGGTACCATGTCCTAGATAATGAGCTTAATTTTGAGAATACAATATTGAGTAAAATGGACATGGTCCCTGCTGTCATGGAACTCATGATAGTTGATATAAGTACCACTTACCTTTTATTTCATTCATATAAATGTTGGAGAATATTCGACAAATATAATTTTTACTTTTAGCACAATCCCTATAAAAATTCCATTCTGACAATAGTTAGCCAGCAGGTTTAGCTATTTCTTAAAACCAGTTTAAGATAATAAACCATTGCAAGTCCCAGGATGAAGGCACATCTGCTGCATTCCTTAGCAGAGTCATGTCTTTTGATCTTCATATTTCCACTGCATATCACAGTGGCTGGCATGTAGGCAATGTTAAATACGCTTGTTGAAATGAACTGTCATCCTATTACAGCTAGAGAATACACATTCAATTTATGTAACTGTGTTGGCAATTTATTTATATATAAATTGGAAAGAAACAGGTTTTAGACACAACATATTCTACATCTAGGAAAAAGTACCAATCAAAACATATTTTAGATTTCGATTAAAACTTTCTCAGGTCAGCTACTTCATGTGGCTATTTCACATCTGTTTTAACCAGAGTTCATAAGGGCTATCATGGTCTTGTTCATACCTGACAGTCACCAACTATGATAACTATTTGGGGATTGATGAATGATTTTAGCCAGGTGATTTTTTCAGTCTCATAACTATTTAACAAAAGTCTTTGGCACTCAGCAGCCTTTATGCTCTTTCTGAACTATCAAGACTGGAAGAAAGTATCTTGATTATTTCTTGAATTCATTCTCTTTCTCAAAGCACCTCTGCCCTACTCTAAGGTACCATCTCTCTGCAGACTAATGAGATCACCTCTTCTCTTTCCATCCTATCCGTCTTCAACAATGCAGCCAAAGTGAACTTCTAAACAAGCAAATATAATTTGGATATCCATCTATGTAAAATCTTCATGAATTTCCATTGCATAAAAGACAAAATCCTAAATTCCTAAGGTTGTCTATAAGATACTCAGGGTTTGACCTCAATCTCCTCTACAACCTCACTTCTAATCCTCTGCTCCCCACTTATTACCCTATACCATTTTTTCCCTGTTTCCTTTATTTAGGCTTGCAATCTTTTTCTTCCTCTGGAACTTTGCATGTTTTCCATGGAACACTGTACCTTTCAGTGTTTGCCCAGCTAACCTTTAATTTAAGCTCGAATATCATTTCTTCCAAGATGCCTTTTCTCACTGTTTCCTACCTCTAAACTAAATTGGCTCTTTTTATGATACATAAGATGATGTATTTCATAGCACCTTTATATTTCCTCCATAAATTTACCTCAGATTGCAATTATGTAAATGTTAATGTGTTTAATTTACCTGTCCTTCTGGATAGCTGGTTTCTAGTATAAAACTATCCTATAAAGAAATTCAGATATATTTGGTGTATAAGTGAAGCAGCAAGAATTGTTTGCACAGAAAATAATAGTTACATCCATAGAGTGGATGAGCACCTTTAGAATATGACAATTGCAAAGATAAAAGAGGATGCTAAATTATGTTTGTTAACCAAAACAAGCAAATATAAATTGACATTAAGAAGAAACACATTCATTAGTCTGAAGATGCTTAATAGTTCTACTTTAAATTTGTATATGATGAAACATACAAAACAAGAAGGCTTTAAACAAGGTCTTAAAACAACAAGGATTTCTGTATACAAAAATGTATAATCGTAGACAATATTTATTGAGCTTACTGTGCTGAGTACTTGACATTCATTATTGCAGACAGTCCCTTCACTGTGCCTGTGAGATGGGTCCTATCTGACACATGAAGGTAATAAATAGCTGTGAGTGGCACAGCTGGACATTGAAAAGCTAGGGGGCCTAATTCCAAAGCAGGTGCAGGTACCATGCCATTATGGTAACTCAAACATATAGAAAGCCATGATTTAAATCCCCCACAATTTATTAATTGAACAAATGTGTTTAGAGGATCTGTTATGTACAAGACACTTTGCTAGACCCTGAAGATTCAGCAGTGATCAAAGGAGATACATTTACTTCTCTCATGGTGCCCATATTCTGGTAAGGAAAATAAATTCATAAATGAATAAATATTTTTAAATCGCGATCTTTCTAACTAAAATGTAGCAGTTTTCCAGTGGCTGGAGTGAGGGATTAAGTTGACATTGAAAGACCAAGGTAGGGATCTCTAGGAAAGGCTTTGATCTGAGCCCTGAACGGTAAGAAAGACCATTCAAATAAAGTCTGGGGAGAGATGGGCCTTGCAAGAGGAACCCTGGTGAAGGTAGGAAGTCAGAGAAGTTCAGAGTCACAAAAAATACCAATATAGCTAGAACATGCAAGAAGATGCATATGACACCTGGTCCTACAGCTAGGAAAGGATGAACCCACAGAGGATCTTAGAGATTTTGGTGAGAAGTATGGATCATATTCTACATTTGATAGAAACATCATCCAGTTTGAGGCAGAGAAGTCACTGGATCTGGTTTCAGTTTTTTTTTTTTTTTAAGATTGTATTTATTTATTCATGAGAGATACAGAGAGAGGCAGAGAGACAGGCAGAGGAAGAAGCAGGCTCCATGAAGGGAGCCTGACATGGGACTCGATCCCGCGTCTCCAGGATCACGCCCTGGGCCGGAGGCAGGCGCTAAACCGCTGAGCCATCCAGGGATCCCAGCCATCCAGGGATCCCATGATTTCAGTTTTAATTTCACTATCCAGTAATGTAGTCTCCACCCTTAAAACTATTTTGTGTTATAACTTTAAAAATATTGAATGTAACTTTATCAGTCTTATTGAGGAGAAGGATAACTGGCTATTGGTTGGTAGTTTTGAGAGTTGTCAGTCATTCATGCCTGGAGATAATTTTCCTGGAAGAAACAAGTTCCTGGAAACCTGAAGATAACCTGAGGAATGTGTCTAAAAATGCTAATGATAAACAGTGTTGCAAGTGGTGTGAAAAATAAGTAAGCACTAAGATCTAAGTAAATAATAAAATGATAACTCCATTTTTTAAAATGATTTTTTTATTTATTCATAAGAGACAGAGAGAGAGAGAAAGAGAGAGAGAGAGAGAGGCAGAGACACAGGCAGAGGGAGAAGCAGGCTCCATGGAGGGAGCCTGACGTGGGACTTGATCCCGGGACTCCAGGATCGCACCCTGGGCCAAAGGCAGGCGCTAAACCGCTGAGCCACCCAGGGGTCCCTATAACTCCATTTTAAACAAAATTATTTCCTTTCTACATATGATAATTCCACATGTAAAAGTCCAATGACTATCACAGGTGCTCAGCTATATATTCTGTTGAACTTTTATCCTAAACTATATTTGCTCTCCAGTTAAAGAAACTGCCGTCATTAGAGACATTGCAGTAGACTTTATAATAAAAGATAAATGTTCTACCAGGAAAAGAAAATACTCTTTAATTTAGAAATATAGAAAAAAAGTATACTCTAGATTTCTTATTTTACATTTTCTTTCAGTTAATGAAAAAAAAAAAAGACAAATGCCCCCATGAAGTTATGAAACAGCTAAAAGTAGAAAGCAGCATTAGCTAATGCAATAAAATATAATCTGTGGTTAATTATTGAGCACACATTCCTGAATTAGGCACTACTAGAGGTTAGGGACATGAGCAACTTCACTGAGGGAGAAAATTGAATTTACCAGGCATAAGCTCCCTCCGGTGTCATGACTCAAACTTGACTATAATAATAATATAATAGCCATCATTTATTAAGTGCATACTATGTATCCAGCCCTGTGAAGTGATTTACATATATTATCACATTTACTTCTTGATAAGATGCCTTTGAAGGAGATATCATTACCTTCATTTCGTAAATGACGAACCTGGAGCTCACTCAGGGCAGATCACTTGCTCACGTCCTGAGCCCTGGTGAGTAGCTGAGTCGATTTCAAACCCAGTCTGTGTAATACACATCCAATCACTGCACCTGCTACTTCCTTCCTATTATCGAGTTTCTGTCTCTTTCTAATGCCGCTTTTCCCTGGTTGCTAGCCATTACTGATTCTGCATATTCCTGAATTTTTGTTATTCTTACCTGTTTCAAGAAGAAATTCAAGCGAGCTTGGCCTTCTACAGAATGATTTTGTAATATCAGCATGTCATTTTTTTTTTCAAAACAACTTGGTTTTGAATACCAGTTTTACTGATCGTTTGTTCTATAACCTGGGGCAAATTAATTTGCTCACCTCTCTCATCTTCAAAAGTGGAGAGAATATGGGATCTGTCTCATAGGACTGTTGTGAAATAAAAGGATGAATTTCACTGAAAGCCCTTATAATCATTTCTGATCCACAGTAAACATCTATAAATGTTAGCTATTTAACCTAACGCAATTCTGTTAATGATCTAAAATAGAGATGCTAATAAGGCATTTCAGATATTTACTATGAAAATACTAGCACATTAATAGATATATTACTAATGAATAAAAAACCTTCATTAGTATTATTGTATACTTTAGCTTTTTTTTAAAAAAAAAAAAAGTCTGTTTTTTTCCCATTTTTAAGTTCTCTGAACTTTACCCATTGTATTCCTCTGAATTTAGCCTCTTCATGTTTTAACCGGGTGACTTGAAAATAAGTTAAAAGTAATAGGTATAATATTAAAGTCTTGCCCTTAAGACAGGGCATTCTCTCTCTGGTGGGGTGGGAAACCCATGAGTTGCAAATGTGAAAAATAATTAAGGATTGTCTATGCCTGCCTGCTCAAAACAAGTTACCAGACTGATCCTCTTGTCATAAAGATAATCTGTTTTTGTCTGTGTTAGTAGGATGATAATTCAGCAACTCGAGGTGATAATCTTTGTCTGCTTTCTGCTGGTCAATATTCTCTTATAAAATATTCTCTCAAAAACATGGGCAAACTGGAGGAGTGCCCCAGAATAGAATGATCTGTTTATGCATATGAGAGAGAGACTTGAAATCTTGTTATACAGGAAACAGAATCTTGGAAGGTTTAATATTAGAAAGGAAATATTTTGAATGTTTGTAGAGCTGTCACCTGTAGGAGGGATCAATTAGGACCGTGGTGGCTCCACAGCATAGGGCAAGGCACAAGGGTAAGGGAAGCTCATTTCAACTAGTCCTTTGGGGCTTTAGGTTGCTTTCAGTATTTTGCTAAAAAAATCAATCTCCAATAACCATCCTGAGCATAGACCATTTCATATACATGTGATAATATGGAGGAAACATTTCTAGAAGTAGAATTTCTGGATAAACATCTACTGATGTTTATAATTTTGATAGATTTTGCACGTTACTTTTATAGATGTTCCACCAGTTAAAACTCCTTGTAGTGGTATATCCAAGTCCCTGTTATCTCTCTCCTTCATCAGCATGGTTATGACACACTGTGATCTTGGCCTACGTAGTGTGAAAAATGGCATGTCAGGGTACATTTCATTTTTATTTCCCTTATGACAAAATTTGAGCGGGTTTTTTTCCTATCTGTGTGTGGTAGCCCAAATTCTGAGGAAGTCCCCCCAATATTCTCATGCCTGCCATCAAGATAATCTAGTGGAATACTGATTTAGGAGCTGCTGTGTAAGGGCTTGGCAGATGCAATTAAAGTTAATTATCAGCTGACCTTAAAAAGGGAGATTATCCTAGATTATCTAAGTGGGCCCAACGTAGTCACAGAAGTCCTTGAAAAAGAGGACAAAAGTGGAAGAGAGATGCAGCCAAAGAGGACCACAAAACCAACAAGGCAGAAGGAGAGCTCAGGGAACTTTGAAGCATGAAAAGGACTCCATCCACCATTGCTGACTTTGAAGACGGAGGAGCAGGGCATGAACCAAGGGGTAGAGATGACCTCTAGGATCTGAGAACAGCTCCCAGCTCCCAGCCAGCAAGGAACCGGGGGCCTCAGTCCTCTAAACATATGGGGCTGAATTCTGACAACAGCCTGAATGTGTCTGGAAGCTTCAGAGCTGTACACTACAAAGGATGAACTCGGTGAATTTCAATGTATGTAAATTTTACCTCAATAAAAACAAAACAGGGACACGCCAAAATGTATTTTTTGAGTTAGTAAGTGATAGAATATTTTTTATAATACTCTAGGAAAGGAAATATGAGATGTGGATTTTTATATCCTTCAAATGTAAGGCCATTGACAACCAATCAAATGAAGTTATGAGCAAGCTAGCATCTGGGAATGTCATTCCCATGAACGCTTCCTGAGAAACCTACTAGCAAATGAGCATCTGCCACTACAAAATGACTAGAACTCCTTTATCATTCGGCTTGCGGGGGGATATGAAGTGAATATATTTAATTGTAGAACCAAGAGAAGAAGATAAAGATGAATCATGACAGAATAGGATGTAAATATGATGTGCTCTAACAAAGATATGATCCACAAGTAACAGATATACGAGAAGGGAAGGGCGCCTGGGTGGCTCAGTCGTTGAGCATCAGACTCTTGATTTTGGCTCAGGTCATGATCTCAGGGTCCCTGATCGAACCCTGTGCTGGGCTCTCTGCTCAGTGGAGAGTCTGTGCAAGGATTCTCTCCCTCTTCCTCTGCCCTTTCCCCTCTAGTGCACAAGCTCTTTCTAAAATAAATAAATAAATCTTTAAAAACACACACATGCAAAGGTAATCACTAGAGCAAAAAATAGATTTGTTCTATATATCACATGAAGTAACAAAAACATAGAGACGTGAAACCCGAAAGTGAAAGACATGAAAAAATAATATGAAGCAATACTGTAGAATGAAGGCAAAATCTATTCATCATATCAATAATGTGAGTTTATGGTATATATCAAAAGAATTTTTTTTTTCAGTTCAGCTAACAGCAAAATCCAACCCAAGGCTCCCTAAATTGATACATTTAAAGAAATGTAGATGCTTAAATGAAAAGGATTGGCAAAGAAATAACAGGCAAATGTAAGGATAAAGAAAACAGGAGTCCTGATGTCAATAACAGATAAAATGGAATTCAGGTAAGAAGAAAGAAAGAAAGAAAGAAGAAAAAGAAAGAAAGAAAGAAGAAAGAAAGAAAGAAAGAAAGAAAGAAAGAAAGAAAGAAAGAAAGAAAGAAAGAAAGAAAGAAAGAAAAGAAAGAAAAGCAGTTCTCTTTGGAGCCTTATGCCAATTCTATATGTAGCATAAAATCTTCTCTTATTTCAGACTTTTTAACTATTTGAGAAAAATTCCAATCTCTATGAAGAAGGCAAGATGACGAACTGAATTGACATGAGCCGCCACTCAGCTTCAACAATGATCAAAATTCCGTCACTTCTTTTTACCTTCAGGCACTCTTCAACTCCTGCCTGATTATTCATTACTATGGGTTGTTTTATTTATTTTTTATAATAATTTATTTTTTATTGGTGTTCAATTTGCCAACATACAGAATAACACCCAGTGCTCATCCCGTCAAGTGCCCCCCTCAGTGCCCGTCACCCATTCACCCCCACCCCCCGCCCTCCTCCCCTTCCACCACCCCTAGTTCGTTTTGCAGAGTTAGGAGTCTTTATGTTCTGTCTCCCTTTCTGATATTTACTATGGGTTATTTTAAATTCAATATACATACATTTAAATTCACAAATCTTAACCATATAGTTTTGAAAAATGGATACACTTCTTTAATCCACATCCCATGGAGATACAGAATATTTCATTTCTCGCTCCAGAAAGTTCTCTTATGTTTTCTTCACTTTCCCTGTTCCACCCCCTAGAGGCAATCAGTATTTCAGGTTTTGCTTTGATTTGTTTTAACATAGTTGTGTTTGTGAACATGGTTCATTCTAGAGTCAACTTTGCATAAATTAAATCATAAAGTATATGACATTTTACATTACTTTTTTTTACTCAACATAGTTCTGTGATATTTCATTTCTGATATTGGACATGTGAATAATGTATTCTTTTTTTTATGGCTTAGTATCTATCATTCTACAGAATAAATATTCCTTGTCTATCCTTTCTTCTGTTCATGCACATTTGGATTGTTCCCAGTTGTGGGTTATTTTGAAGAAAGCTGGCATAGATATTCTTCTATAGAAAACATTCTTTTAATGGATATTTGTTTTCACTTCTTTTTTTTTTAAAGATTTTATTTATTTATTCATCAGAGAGAGAGAGGCAGAGACACAGGCAGAGGGAGAAGCAGGCTCCATGCAGGGAGCCCAACGCGGACCTCGATCCTGGCTCTCCAGGATCACACCCTGGGCTGAAGGCGGCACTAAACCACTGAGCCACCAGAGCTGCCCCTGTTTTCACTTCTATTGGATAAACATCTAGAACATCTCTGTTCTAGATGGAACAGAGATAAACATTGGATAAACATCTAGTAGAATCTCTGTGTCTAAGATACATATGTTTATTTGGAGAAAAAAGCCCTACCAAATCTTTTCCCAAAGTGGCTGAATCATTTACTATCCCACTAGCCTTGTAGGAGACTCAGGATGCCTCACAGTCCCCCAAAGTGTGGACTTGTCAGTCTCTTACTTTCGGCCATCCCACTGTGTGTGTAGTGTTTTCTTTCTTTTTTTTTTTTTTTGTGTAGTGCTTTCTGACAGAAAATGTAACCTTTATTTTCCTAGTGACTACTAATACCGAGCACTTTTTCATCTGCCAAGTAGACACTATTTTTACATATCTGTTCTCTGTATGACTATATTTTTTCTGCATGGCTCCAGTCACATGTATATTGGATTGTCCAAATTCATCTTTATATCTGTTTCTATTTTTTTATTCCTGAAGATCTGCTAACTTCTCTTTTACATCCTCCTCTTTCACTGGCACATTCTCCTCAAGCCATTACCTCTCTTCTTTGCATTATTTTACAAGGAGAAATACTTCAGTATTTTTTTTAGTGATGACAAAATGCCTGGTCTCAATTTTAATATACACCATAAAAACTATTTTCTTGTGAGCTTAATCTGTTTTTCTGTTACTTTCTTTATCAATCATTTTTTGAGTTATATTGTGAGTATTTAATTTTGAAGTTGTGTATTTTCTATGCTATCTATTTTTGAGGGTTCATGAGGAGGAACCACAAGTTGCCTACATTTCCCTTGGATACAAGATTTGGGGTGAAAGTTTCTTTACTCTGTATTCTTCCTGTGCCAGTGGGATGGTGGCTGTGGCATTTTCACACACACACACACACACATACATACACATAATATATATATTTATTATTTATTATTATTATATTTATTTATTATTATTTATATCATATATTATATTATATATTATATTATAATATATATATAACAAATATATAAAACAAATATATATATATATATATATATATATATATATATTTGTTTTTTCTTCTCTTTGGCTTCCAGGGAGACAGACTACCTCTTACAACTATAGGATATCATTCAGTCTCCCTGTACTTCTTACAAAACTGGAATTGTGGAAGGTTGACTTTTTAAAGGTGCACACCATTTCTGATGCTGCAAACAGGTGATTAGACCTTTAGCACAGAAAGTGGCTCTTGAAAACTACTCTGATATTTTGAGCCCTGTAGTTCCCATGGTCTTTGTCACACTTCTGTTCCATTGTCAGTGTTCTGGGTAAACCCATACTTACCAAAATTGGGAGTTCCAGCTATCTTCTGGCTTTACTGAAAATGTGTTTTGTACTGCTGTTTCCTGGTCTCTTTTCTACTTTCCATGATTTCTAAGAAGAAAAGAGGGAGATATTAAATCTAAATTGCCATCTTCAAACTGACAGTGGTATTTGGAAACTTTTTTCACTTTGTAAAAATCCTGTATCAAGATCTGACCTCCTTCTCTATAGTCATTTTATTTTTAAAAAATTTTAGTTATGTTTTCAGATGTTGCTATTTCATGAAATTCAGAAATCTGGAAATACTGGATGAGACTGGATGAGAATCTATAATTCTTTACAGTTGTAATTGTTTTTTTGGTGTTGGACACTATCTGTTTTCCCTCCTTACAAGTAGTGGGGGATAGATGAATGCAAGCTGCCATTTGTCATAACAAAGATGCTTTCTGGGGGCAGAGCCATAGCTTAGTGAAGATTTCCTTCTGCTTGACTCCTAAAGCTCAAAACCCTGGCAGAGTCTATAGTCAAGAGACAGTGTGATTATTGTTTGCTTGATACAATCCCTGGCAGGCTTCAGCTGTATTTATTTGAAGTAGAAGAACAGAGCTTCTTCACCAGTGGCCACATGAACTGCTGGAGTTTTCTATTCATTCATTAGTTAATTATATATGGATATTTGGGGAGGGTGAATGAGTGTGTGTGTGTGTGTGTGTGTGTGTGTGTGTGTGTACATGCTGATCATCACTACAGAGCCTCTCTCCCTTTGATATTAGATTTTATAGATTCACATACAGCATGAGTTATATCTTTTAGCAAATCCAATATTTAAAAAATCAATATTAACAAGCATCATTTGACAAAGGGATATATTTGTAGCTTCAAATGACAAAATTCCACAGTGCTTTTCAAATGAGTTGATTTATTACCAGTCCCACCTCAAATTTTACTGGAAAAAATTTCAACACATATCAACTACATATTGTGTTCTACACACACACATACACACACACACACACACACACACACTTGGGTACCTCTAGTACCTAGGAATCCCCTCTAGTATTGTTTACAACTAACCATTTGCTAGCATCCAAATTACTTCTGAATTGAGCTAATAAGAACAATCAGAATGTTGCACTAAAGAGCTACCTTCCCTAGCTTTGGAATGGTCTCATCAATGATTGCAGTGAATAAATAATCCAGGAGTATGCATACTTCTTGATAAATGGACAGTGTCATATTAAAAGTTGTTTAAGAAGGGTAGTACCTTTCTGCAATGAAGGAAGATGATGAATGATCTTGGTTTCACTAAGCATTCAGAAACTAGATACTCCTGTTTCATCAGATCCTGAGATACTTTGCAAGACTGACCCACGGTCAGCAAATTCTGAAAGGAGTTTTCTACAAAATATCCCCAAATTTGTTAGAACACAACAGACATTGTACCTTCCCAGAGACCAGAATACTAATCTCTGCTCTCCTGGGCATCTCTTTCACAGTACCAGGAGAACATCAAGAAAAATGAAATTTTACATGCTGAGAACCTCCTGTGCTCCCAGAACTTTTACATGTGTTATCTCATTGTCATCTCATTGAATTATCAAGCAATTAATACGGAGCAGATGAGAGTTCAGCTATTGTGTTAAATAAAAGGCCCATGTTGTCTCTATTCTATTATTATCTCAAGAGAAACAGAACTCGTCATCTGAAGGTTTGAGGTGACCATAGGAATAGAGCAAAAAGATCCACTGTGGCTATAAAATCCTCGTGGCTTCTTCTATGTACTAAGGTGTTGTAGTCAACGTCGTCATAATTGAATCAGAGCTTTCCATTTATTAAATCCAAGCTTAATACAAAGCCCCTGACATTTCCTTTGCCCTTTCCCCCTTATTTCTGCTACACTCAAGAACTAAGAGTTTTGTGAGTTTTCCTCTTTAAACATTATTCTATCCTTTGCATGCTTTCTCTAACTCAAAATGCCTGTGGAGTAAGTCATCATCAGCTTAGGCTCTCCCTGGTCATTTGTAGCCCTGAAGACCAGCACATGGGCATTTTAATTTTCATTTTTCAGTTGGAAAGGTGTAGGTTGTTCTTTTCTTTCTGGTATTGCAACCCACCAACCCGTAGACTCACTCAACTTTCCCAGGTACAATATAGGATTGTTCTGGCCAGAGGAAAGTATTTTTTTCTTAATCAAATCTTCTCCCTTGTAATCTAAGCCATTTTTTTCCCTGTTTAAATTTTCTTACCTATGTAATCATCCCTTATGCGCAAAGGTAGGTCCCAAGTGACTACGAGGCTAAGTTCATTCTCCTAAAATTTTGGAATTTGGAATGGAAAGGCAACAACTCATTCATCTTTATCCAGCTCTTAGAAAAAAGTTTTATATATTTTCACTAAGACTCTTGAACTATATTAGTTTATACCTTCCCAGGGATTTCACTATTTTTTCAATTCCATGAGCTATCTGAGCTTGCTTCCAGTATATTCCTTTTGTGGTTTAATTTTGCCATCATCTATTTTAATGACTTGCAAAAAAATACATCTAAAATAATGTAGGCACTTAGTCTTAATATAGTCTCTGATCTTGCTAAGTGGAGCCAAACTCCTTTTTTTTAATAATAAATTTATTTTTTATTGGTGTTCAATTTGCCAACATACAGAATAACACCCAGTGCTCATCCCGTCAAGTGCCCCTCTCAGTGCCCACCAACCAGTCACCCCCACCCCCTGCCTTCCTCCCCTTCCACCACCCCTAGTTCGTTTCCCAGAGTTAGGAGTCTTCCATGTTCTGTCTCCCTTTCTGATATTTCCTACCCATTTCTTCTCCCTTCCCCTCTATTCCCTTTCACTATTATTTATATTCCCCAAATGAATGAGACCATATAATGTTTGTCCTTCTCCAATTGACTTATTTCACTCAGCATAATGCCCTCCAGTTCCATCCACGTCGAAGCAAATGGTGGGTATTTGTCATTTCTAATGGCTGAGTAATATTCCATTGTATACATAAACCACATCAAACTCCTTTCCTTTTTACTGTCCCCTCTTAAAGCCCGGATCTAAAGTTAATCTTAAACCTTGGTTCTGTGACACATTTATCCTGCCCCCCGCTGTGTTTCAAGGACAGATTGTCCCTCTAAGGAAAAGACTCCAGACCTCAGAAGGCAATTTTGATGGTGCTGCCTTTTTAATGCTGCCCACAACTGGAAAGGACCTACGGTTGAGAAGAAGCTTTATAATCCCTCACTGCCTCCTTACAGGAGATTTAGGTCCTTCCGGCTCTGTTAGAGCTTCTACAGAAAGAAAGATGGTAAAACCTCATTATTCCTTTTCATCTACTCAACAGCTTCATTATATGGCATTAAACAGGGCCCTGCCTATAGAAGAAGGTATAAGGATAAAAGAGTATGGGCAATATAATTCAATTATTTCCCAGTCTCTTAAAAAAGCTAGTCACCTTATCATTATGTCATGCCCAATACACAATAACACTGAGGCCTCAAGATACACCACATTCAGCCCAGCTTGGTCAATAATAAAGTTCCTAAAGCACCTTCCATCCAATGGCATTTAAATAGTCCATATGATTCAGATTATATTGGTTTGATAAGTTTCCATTCCAGATTGCAATTTCTCCCCTAACTAATCTGTGGTCACCCACTGTAAACCCTATGCACTGGCACGTTTGCTCTCTCTAGTCCGTAGCTCTGCTTCCTCTATACTAATGCCATTTCCAGGTAATTTCTTCTCTTGTGGAGGTAAAATGGCTGCCAGGAACTCCATGTTTAAATTCTCAAAGTTTAAGACAGGCACAAGGAGGCGTTCTCTATTATCAATACTTTGATCCAAATTTTGGGATTGAAATTCATTGTCCCAAACAAGATTCTATTTGGTGCATTCAATTTTGCTAATGACACAGATATGCCCTATGTCACATTAGCTTCCTGGAGTTGGGATTATGGTTAGCTAGTGCAAATCACAGATATGTGGGGGATATTGCCATCAGAAGAGGAGAAATAGATGCTAAACTGGCCAAAAATGAATAAATACATAAAATCCAATCAAGTAAGTGGTGGTGGTGGTGGTGGGATAGATAATTGGAGCAAATCTTTGTCTTAAGGGAAAAAAAGTCTTGCACTAATTGAAATTCTGAGGGTGGAAGATTTTCATGGTGTTTTTGATTATTTTATTAATATGACTGTGTGTGTGTGTGTATATATATATATATATATATATATATATATATATATAACCAATTATATATGTGTATGTTATGGGCACACATACATACATTATATGCATACATGTTTATGTAAATATAGACACATGTAATGACTTTTTAATTGATTAATTCATCTTCTACCTCATTTCTCTAATGTAGGACTTTTACATTCCACATCCAAGTGAATAAATTTTAGTTTGTTGTTATAACTCAGATACATCATGTGTTAAGTTTTTATTTACCCAATCTAAAAAATCATTACTGGGTATAGCAGCATTTGTATTGTTAAATGATCTGTGTTTCCAATATCCACAAATAAGGTATTTATGTAAGTACACACAAGTCTGAATGTATATGTGTGAATATATACAGATATGTGTGTAGATGCACATATATACGTGTGTGTGTGTGTGTGTGTGTGTGTGTGTAGCCAAAGAAATCAAATTACCGGGTAGAAATGTTTGGTGTTTTCTTTCCATATGGGAAGTATTTGCAAACCATTGCTTGGCTAAATTACCCTCTTAACTCCATCACTGAACACTTTGTTTACCTGGAGCGAAACAGATTGTTAAGAGTCTAGCAGACATATCTACATGCTCTAGTTAATTTGCTTCACTGCCACTCATTTACTCACATGTCAAGCAATCCTGAGATATTTTTGGGATCACTGCCACAACAAACTAAACTCTATTTCAGCTTTTGTGTGACCTCTTCTCCAGAATTAAAAAAAAAAAAAAAAAAAAAAAAAAAAGCACATATTCCTCAGAGACAAGGAAAGATGGTTTCATTTCTTCCCTCCACTTCCTGGAAGGATTAGACTTCTCCCTTTTCATAAAGCTATAGAGCTATTGGACTGTACTCCCCACCTTTGAAGCCGATATCCCAATCTCCGTTTTTACAGGAGGATTTCGTTGAGGAGTATCTGTAATCTCAGACACGAGACCTTACTCACTTCACAGAGGCAGCATTTTTGAGCTCTCTGTGAGTTTAGTTGGCTGCCTGGGAGCCAACAGATTAGGAATTTCTTGAGGGTCTAACTTTTCTCCTTCTGGTTATATTCATTCCTCAATCATGAAATCATGGTGCTCAATATTCATCAAAATAGATTTACAGCAAAAGATAAAAAAGGTGAAACCAACTGCAATTTAAGTAAAAAAATTGGGGAAAAAAAAGACAAAAAAGGTGAGGTTTTTGTAACTTTACTGACCTTCAGGTCTTTGTTAGCCTATTAAATTATGCCTGGAATTTTTATGCACTCTGGTTCTCAAAATTGTGTTCTGCTAAGAAATAAGACAATGGCCGGTTTCGTGATGCTGAGCCAAGTGTGGTACTTTGAAAGTAAAGCATGCCAGCTGCATAATTTCCTCTCCTCTAGAACATAGAGATATATCCTTCTCATTTTGCTTTCCTCTGCCCAATAAGCCAAGAGAGGAAGTGTGAGGCAAACTTTTGTTGAGTCTTATGAGGCTCTCTCAGAATTGATTAATCCTAACCTTTTACAGGAATGATTTTTTTTCTTAATCTGAATATTACTCCTAGTTGCAAGCCTTCATTCCTGGCTTGCTGTTTTTCTGTAGGCTCCTCTATTAGCCAGGACAGTCCTGTAAAGTCAAGTCATATTGCTGAAGTAGACCACACATTTCATTGAGCACCTGCATGCAAACAATGTGCCCTTCTGCTCAGACCCTAGCAGAGTCAGTTTTAACACTTTCCTCATTCAGGCTCTGCAAATCCCCATGACTGCAAAAGAACAGCTGGAAAGGAAGCTGTGGGGATTTTTAACCATCAGTTGTTAAGTCAAATCTTTCAAAATTAAGAATAGGAAAGCAAAACTATAATAATCATGATCATTCCAGATTAATGAATAGAAATGACTATAAATGAACAGAAGTCACCTGGAATTGAATATTTGGCTAACTCCACCTAAAACTGTTTTGGATGCAGTTTCCCTCATATCTGGTTAGTTTAGGTATTTTGGAATAAGGACAGAGTTGGAGACAATTGATAGAATTATCTGGGTAAGTTAGTTTTACATTTTCTTATCATCACAGAGACAAAAACTCACATTTAATGTAAATGCATTATCCTAAGTATAGGATCTGATTCTCAATAGTTTATTAGTTTATACTTAAAATATTTATATTCTTAATTTTAGCTGAAGCACAGAGTAAATGTGTATGTAACATATATAATATGTTAAGACATTTGGATATATATATATATATATTTATGTTCTGTATAGAAATACTTTAATGTCCAAATTCAACAGATATTAATGATATTAAGAACTTGCTTTCTGCATGGCACTGTTGGAGGTAGACTACACAATCTGATGTGGTCTTATTACTGAAAATGATGAGAGGAAATGATATCATATTAGGAACAACAACATTTATGGCTTCTATTATCACTGCGATTTGTCGTGGATTTTATAGCATTCACAGATACATGAACTTAAGTTTAGAACAACACAGAGAAAGAAATAGGGTTGGTCTTATTTTCAACTCCATTTCACAGATGTGGAAACTAGAGATATTTGCCCAAGACCATGTGGTTAGGAAGTGGTGGAGCCAAGATGCAAAAATATTTTCTGAATGAAAATTCTATGCTTTTTTTTTTCCTCATGATACCACACAAGTGATAAAATAGTAATGCAAGATCAAGGTCAGCAAGTGCTTAAAAAGATACTTATAAGTGCAATAGCTATTTAGAGGTGAGAGAAAATTACTGTCCAATGTAATTTTTTACCATTATGGAAATATTCTATATCTGTACTATACAATATATAGTAGCCACTAGTCACACATGTCCATTGAACACTTGAAATGTGGCCCATGCAACTGAGGAACTAAGTCTTTAGTTTTAATTTTAATTAATTTAAATTTAACTGATCACATGTAACATATGGCTTCCATATTAGTACAGCTTATAGATAATTCTCAGAGGAGAGTCTCTAAATCCTTTTCAACTGGGAGTGGTCAAATGGAGATTGTATATTAGGTTATTAAAATAACTGTGCTAGGATTTTCTCCCAGGAGACACAGAGAACAGTTTGGTTGAGATTATTTATATCAATCCAGATCTGAGCAAAGCCTCAAACAGGAGGAATGGCAGGCAAAGTGGAAATAGGAGAATTGTGAAGAAGCAGTTTCTAGGACTTGAGTACTCATTAGACATGAGCCACCAGTTTTCTTTCATCAGTGCCTGAGAGACAATGAAATAATTGAAAGAGAAAATAGGTTAATAAGTGCAGGCAGCTGGTTTTGAGGTAAAGACAATTTGATCTTTTTAAAGCATCCTCATAGGATATAGGGGATAATTCATTAAATGTCAATGAAAACAGCCTATGAACTCTAGAGTACTTTACAAAAGCAAGAGATACTGAATTTAAAGCATCTGGTTGGAACTGACAAGGCAAGGGTTCCCAGTAAAAGTTGGTAAGGAGCCGGGCTAACATTAATCCAGACTTTCCTAACTTTGAAGATAGTGCTTATTTAATTGCATCACGATTATCTATCCTCTGAGAGAACATGGGGGGGGGGGGCAGGGGAGGAAGACAAGGAAAGAAAAGAGACCTTGCAAGGGAAGGAGCTCAACTCACAATCAATGAACTGATCTATGTCAAATCTTGGGAGGTTGTGGCTTTGTATCATGCCGTTCAACAATTAGTTTTTAGGTCTGTGACTGAGTGATATTTAGCTTTATTTCCTATGGTCGTAGATTCAATTAGCATTGGTTGAGCAATGGCTTTGTACTAGGCACTGTAGCAGGCACAAATAATCATTTATCCTAAAGAAATCTAGTCTTATTGAGGCTTAAAGCAGGAACACAAATCACTGTACTGCAGTAGACAATCCGTTGCGATATGTCATTGGGCTTAAGTTCAAAGGAGGAAGGCAGAGATAATAATTCATGAAGGCTACCAGGAATGAGTTTATGGGAAAATGATCATTTGAAAAGGTGGCATAGAGGGGTAGCGAGGACACTTGCAGACCTAGATGGGGCATCAAATATATTCCAAATACTAGGTGAATTGTGAGCCACATTATTGCAGGGGGACTGTGAAGGGCATTTGAGGAAACTCAGTCTTTTTGTGAAAGTATATGGTGACAGTGTATGTTGGAGGTCATACTATGGAGAGAATTGAAGGTTAGATATATTAATTCAACAAATATTTATTGAACATCTCCTAACTACTGATCATCTCTTGAGATGTGAACAAAACCATGATGAATAAGATGGTTTATCATGAAGCTTAAGTTTTAGTGGGGAAGAGACCACAAAGAACTATACAAATAATTGGTTTTAGCTGTAACAAGTTCCTTTAGGAAAAATTTTTTAATTGATGTTTAGATATATAACAAAGACACTTGGAACTTTCTCAGGATCAAAGAAGGCTTTTCTGAGGAAGTGACATGTGAGCTGAGACCTGAAAGATTGGCATTAACGTACGTGTTTTAACCTTTTTTTTTTGTATATTTTTTTATTGGAGTTCAATTTGCCAACAGATAGCATAACACCTAGTGCTCATCCTGTCAAGTGCCCCCCTCAGTGCCTGTCATCCAGTCACCCTGTCCCTCACCCACCTCCCCTTCCACAACCCCTTGTTCACTTCCCAGAGTTAGGAGTCTCTCATGGTCTGTCACCCTCATTGATATTTCCCACTCATTTTCTCTCCTTTCCCCTTTATTCCCTTTCACTATTTTTTTTATATTCCTCAAATAAATGAGACCATATAATGTTTGTTCTTCTCTGATTGACTTACTTCACTCAGCATAATACCCTCCAGTTCCATCCACGTTGAAGCAAATGGTGGGTATTTGTCATTTCTAATGGCTGAGGAATATTCCATTGTATACATAGACCACATCTTCTTTATCCATTCATCTTTCGATAGACGCCAAGGCTTCTTCCACAATTTGGCTACTGTGGACATTGCTGCTATAAACATTGGGGTGCAGAAAAGACCCCAAATTGCCAGGGGAATATTGAAAAAGAAAACCAGTGCCAGGGGCGTCACAATGCCGGATTTCAAGTTGTATTACAAAGCTGTGATCATCAAGACAGTGTGGTACTGGCACAAAAATAGACACATAGATCAATGGAACAAAATAGAGAACCCAGAAATGGGCCCTCAACTTTATGGTCCACTAATATTCGACAAAGCAGGAAAGACTATCCACTGGAAAAAGGACAGTCTCTTCAATAAATGATGCTGGGAAAATTGAACAGCCACATGCAGAAGAATGAAACTAGACCATTATCTTACACCAGACACAAAGATAAACTCAAAATGGATGAAAGATCTAAATGTGATACAAGAATCCATCAAAATCCTCGAGGATTTTGAGGCAGCACCCTTTTTGAACTTGGCCACAGCAACTTCTTGCAAGATACATCTTTGAAGACGAGGGAGACAAAAGCAAAAATGAACTATTGGGACTTAATCAAGATAAAAAAGCTTCTGCGCAGCAAAAGAAACTGTCAACAAAACTAAAAGACAACCTACAGAATGGGAGAAGCTATTTGCAAATGACCTATCAGATAAAGGGCTAGTTTCCAAGATCTATAAAGAACTTATTAAACTCAACGGCAAAGAAACAAACAATCCAATCTGAAATGGGCAGAAGACAAGACATGGCCAAGAAGCACATGAGAAAATGCTCCGCATCACTGGCCATCAGGGAAATACAAATCCAAACCACAACGAGATCCCACCTCACACCAGTTAGAATGGGGAAAATTAACAAGACAGGAAACAACAAATGTTGGAGAGGATGTGGAGAAAGGGGAACCCTCTTGCACTGTTGGGAATGTGAACTGGTGCAGCCACTCTGGAAAACTGTGTGGAGGTTCCTCAAAGAGTTAAAAAATAGACCTGCCCTACAACCCAGCAATTGCACTGTTGGGGATTTACCCCAAAGATACAGATGCAGCGTTTTAACCTTGATGGCTTTGAGAGATTATATTGAGCCGGATTTTAACTGGTGTAGCCTGAACAAAAGCTTGGGTCAGAGGTGTTTTAACTTTGGTGTGTGACCATGGAAACTTTCTCCACAGACATATGGGTTGTCTCTGTGGAAGTGGAGACCTAAAAGAGCCTGGGCTTTAAACAAAGGCATTGAAACCCCAGCAAAGGCACTTGGGCCGTCAGAAGTGCTCAGGTGGTGAAGGTGCATACAAGAGGCTCAGGAAAGGTCTGAGGACCTCTTGGATAGGGTCAGAGGATTCCAGCTGAGTAGGTTCTGGCAAACCATTGACTCTTTAGCAGTCACGGGCCCTGCCTATCCAGGTGCTGTATGGTCTGGCATCGCAGGCTAAACTGAGATGTGCACAGATGCACCTGGTCTCAACCCATTTTCTCTTCTTCCAGGTACAACTACAGTAGAATATAACCACACACCTAAAATGGATAGAATGAAAAAGACTGTCACATGCTGTCAGGGATGTGGAGCAACCAGGACTCAAAGATCGCCATGGGCATACCAAATGATACACAATTTTTTGAAAAGTATTTGGTAATTTCATATAAAATTATGTATTATTCTATCCTATGGCTTACAAATTCCCCTCCTAGGTATGTATCTAAGAAAAAGAAAGTTGATATTCACAAAAATCTTTGTACAATAATGTGCCTAGTGATTTGCTTCATAACATCAAAACAAAATTGGAAATAGCTCGTTTCAGGTTTCCCTTAACAAGAGAATGGATTTTTTTAAACTGTGACATATTTCTAGAGTAGATACCACTCAGCAATGAAAAAGGAATGGACTATTGATACACATAACAACAAAGGTAAATTTCAAAAATATCCTGAGTGAGAGCAGCCAGGTGCTAACGAGTACATATTTGTGATTCTGTATATATACATTTCTGGATCAGGTAAAACTGACATATATGCTGGCATAAATCAGAATTACTGCTTCTTGAGGGATAGGACTTCACTGGAAGTGGCACAAGGGAACCTCCACCTCCAGGAGTGACCAACAAAATTATACTTATCATAGAGGTGCAGTGTGTATATTTGTGAAAACGAATTGAACTATATATTTAAGAACTGCACATTTCACTATTTGTAAGTTACACCTCAATAAAAACATTAAAAAAAATTTTTTAAAGATTTATTTCTTGGGATGCCTGGGTGGCTCAGTGTTTGAGTGTCTGTCTGCCTTTGGCTCGGGTAGTGATCCCAGAGTCCTGGGATCGAGTCCCACATCAGGCTCCCCTTAGGGGGCCTGCTTCTTCCTCTGCCTATGTCTCTGTCTCTCTGTGTGTCTCATGAAAAATAAATAAATAAATCTTTAAAAAAATAGATTTATTTCTTTGAGAGAGCGTGCACATGCACGTGCACTAAAGCGGGGGGCAGAGGGAGAAAATCTTCAAGCAGACTCCCTACTGAGCATGGAGCACAATGTGGGGCTCAACACTAGGCATGCCCCATGACCCATGAGATCAGGACATGAGCCGAAGCCAGACACCCCCCTGCCTGAGCCACTCAGGTGCCCTCAAAAATAAATTTTTAAAACCCACTTTAAAAAGAAGGCATATAACTATAGGAAACAAACTGAGGGTTGCTGGAGGGGGGATGGGTGGTGGGGATGGGGCTACTGGGTGATGGACATTAAGGAGGGCACATGATGTTATGAGCCCTGGGTGTTATATGCAACTGATAAATTATTGAGCATTACATCCGAGACTAATGATGTACCAAGTGTTATGATGTACCAAGTGTTGGCTAACTGAATTTAAATTAAGAAAATAAAAAGGTATAAAATTCCGAGGTTTATTTTTTTTTAATTATTGATGATAGTCATAGAGAGAGAGAGAGGCAGAGACACAGGCAGAGGGAGAAGCAGGCTCCATGCACCGGGAGCCCGATGTGATGTGGGATTCGATCTCGGGTCTCCAGGATGGCGCCCTGGGCCAAAGGCAGGCACCAAACCGCTGCGCCACCCAGGGATCCCCTAAAATTCTGAGGTTTAAAAGAACTATAAACATTCTAGAAAATGATAACTGAGGCTTGAACTACTAACAGAGCCTCAACTCTGCCCGGGCATAGAGACCTTCTCTGGCAAAGGTGGAGAAGATTAGCAAAGGTTGAGAATGAATGTTTGACTCTTCTTTTTATGAACTTGTAATTCATGTAGAACTTTACTTTGACTTCAATGTCATTGATTGTTAAAATTAGTTTGTAAGTTCATTTAATCTTTAACTTCTTTCTGGCATTTGATAATGCCAAAGCGCTTATATTCACATTTGGGACATCTACATATTGTTATAATTAGGTTTTTTTGTTTTTTTTGTTTGTTTTTTTGTTTGTTTTAACGGGGTGATCTTTATGTTTTTCTAAAAAAAATTTATTTATTCATGAGAGAGGCAGAGACACAGGCAGAGGGAGAAGCAGGCTCCCTGTGGGGAGCCTGATGGGGGACTCCATCCCAGGACCCCAGGATCATGAGCCAAAGGCAGATGCTCAACCACTGAACCACCCAGGTGCCCCTTTATGCTTTTTATTATATGAATATCATAATGCTATCTTTTCATTCTATTGGAGAACTTCTGACATGCTATGTTGGACAATATGGCTGGATACAGTTTGGAATGAAAAAAAGAATAGGGGCCAGAATTTCAGCCATAGGTGCAGACCCTTTTGATCAGACTTTACTCTTCCCACAAAAGTCCCAGGAGGGCACTCAACATGGGGAGATGTTGATGATCTACAACTGCAATGAGTGGCAAAGGATTATTTTAAGCTTAAAGGCACTTGAAAAATAGTAGGTGCAAGAAGGATGCTCTAACTTTTCCTGTTCTTCCTGAAAACAAAAGATAAAACTCCCATGTGAAAGATGCTTTCCCTATACTATAAGGGAAGAAACTTTCTTATCATGGGAGAAGAGGCATCGAGGGTAATAGAATTCTGTGCCAACCTGGTTAAAATAACTTTTATCTTCCCTTAGTCTTCTTATATGTTTTAGTTACTTGTCCACAATGACCTCTCTTTGATCAACATAGTGTATAAGCATTTAGGTTTTGCCACTTCTTTGGGTCTTCATTTTCCTAGGAGTGCTCAATGTAGATGTAAAATCTGTGTGCTTTTCTCCTGTTAATCTGTCTTATGTCAATTTAATTATCTCAGAGGAGATCTTAAGGAGGCTAGAGGTAAAATTTTGCCTTCCCGTGTGGGCAGAGAATTATGAGGTTCAGTTAGCCAGGCCATTGGTTCCCATGTAAAATTGCATCCCCCTACTTGGCCTTTAGAAATAAAATGGTCATTTTTTCTTCATCTGTAGGCTTTTGTCTAATGTCTCAGCTCAGAATTTAGGTACTTTGGAGAAGTAAATTTTTTTTTAGAGATGATATTTAAAATCAGTAATACTTAAATTATCCATTGAAAGAATGAACAGAGAAAAACAAAGAGGATGTAGAATGTACTCTTACAACAAACTGTTTTTAAAGGATCTGAAAGAAGAAAAGGAGTTAGTGAATTCAATGGAGAAGGGGTGGTTAAGAGGGAAGAGAAGCTACAGAAGGGTAGGGAGTCAAGAGACAGCCCGAGTAAAGCTTCAGGAAGATCAAGACAGCCAAATTTGATAGTTCAGAAGTCTAAGGGGATGATGAATGAAAAAGAGAATTCTGTTTTTTAGTATCTATTCAGTTACAAAATACATGGCTGTCTCCAAAAAGCCTTGAAATGCACTGTCATTTTTCATTGCTACAGTGTAATTATTATTAGAATGCAAGTTTTTCCAGGGCTCAAGATTACTGTGCTGCTCCTTTTGAGTGCCTAGCCCTTAGTTGGCATTGAACAATGTATTTGTGGAATAAACGGTCTTATTGTTCCTCACCACAATCTTGAGTAGATATTTGCACTGTTCTTACTTTACTAAAGAAGCAAAAGAGTTGGCCGGGATCACCAAGTGAAGTTAATACCAGAGCCAGCCTCCTGATAATTGGTACTATGCTGTGTTCAGCGGTAGAGAGACATTCAAACCTCACCTCCTCCACACCCTTCAAATCTTTGTTCAAATGTCAGTTTCTTAATAAAGCCAACCCTGACCGCTCCATTAAAAACTACACTTCCTCCTCTGACCATTCACCAAGACCATTCTGTTGCTCTTCACAGTCCTTATCACCTTCTGTTACAGAATTAACTTAGCTGTGTTTTTAGTTTACTGTTGATTCAGAACATGAGCTAGAGTTAAGACACACATATTTTTTTTCCTGCCTTACTCATGGATATATTCTAGATGCTTTCAAGAGCAACTGGCATTAAGTAGATGTTTAAAAATTATTAGTTGAATGAATTAAAAGCTACAGCTCTTTGGAAGCACAAGAAAATAAAACACACCTTTTAGTCACAAAAAGTTTGAGTTTTAGAAAATTAATAATTCTAGCTTTTTGTCACTTGTCAATATGACAAAAATACCTGAATCTAATCAATGAGTAAAAAATAAATATTGCACTACTACTTCATTGTAAGGTACCTAGTACACTGAGCTATTTAGCAGAAAATGACTCTGAAACATAATATATGTTAACATATGTAAAGTGGATGGTGACTGATTTTCAAAACATTATTCATACATGTGTGACTTTAATTAGGAAGCTATAACAGATACATTATGAATTTTCATGAAGGAAAAAAAAAAACTGCATCTGGACTTGAGATTTTACACAAAGAGAAAGCTGAGTTTCTGCCTCCTTTTCCAGAAACCATAAAACCTAAATTTTCTTCATTAGAATTTCCTTAGAAATAGTAAAATAAAACCCTACACTATAAGTCAATAAGCCTTCACCACCAATTTTTACTTTGGTAATTCAAAGCTTATAACTAAGGACAGCAATTCCATAGCTTTTCTTTAAATTTTATCACATGAAAACATGGAAATATTTCCAAAAAAATCCCTGAGTTCTTGAATTGTACATGTATTTACTAAAGTTACACACAGTTGCAAGTATGTTTATCTTAGATGTTTATAGTTTTTCAAAAAAAAAGTATTATCAGCTTTAAACTTTTCCAGATTTAAGCTCTTTAACATTGTCAAAAAAATACTATGTCAAGAAATATTTTTCTCCAAAATTCATGGAAATATTTGAAAAGATCATAATACTGTATTAAACCTTCATAAAAATTTCTCTTCTATATATAAACATACTTACCATCTTGAAAATGCATATGAAAACAGTAACTGTTTTTAATTCAATAAAATATCCGCTTAGTTCCTAGAACACTTACACTATATCTTATATATTACTTTACATCTTGTATTTGTTTCTTTAATTTGTCATCTCCCCAAGAATGTTGAAATCTCCTGGAAGACAATAAAGTACTGAAATAATGTATTTTTATTCCCTCCTAATATTAAACATAAAACAGGCATGAAAATATATTTGACTAGTTCAACAATTGGAAATTAATTTGAATACAATCCATTCAATGCAAATAATTATTTATCCTTACATAAAATATGAGCCAAGCAAATAAATAATTGCTCCAGGAAATCAAAATTTGCTATATGTTAAGTAATTCGGTCTTGCTTCTTTGTAAAATTACTGAATGACACTTTGATCACTTGAAGTCCAGACACACATATAAAAGTATATCCAGGTATTACATGTTTTCTTTCTTATTCCTCAAAGCATTTCTTAAAAGCATCATTGTTTTCACATTATTGGTGAGAAAGCTGAGGCTTAAGGAAGTATAATTAATTGTTTAAGGTCTTACTGGCAGTAAAAATCAGAGTTGATATTTAAATGCAAATCTTTAGAATATAAATGCAATTATCTTTCCAGAGTAACATAGATGGCTCATTATATACATACTGTCTGCCCATTATTACTGGTGTATATTAAACAGGTATGTAACACACTCATGCGCATCATAGAGGAAAGATGGTAACTAGATTTATCATAGGGATAATTTCATAATGTATAAGAATTCTGAATCACTACAATGCACACAAGAAACTAACAGGAGAATATTGTATGTCAATTGTATATTTCTATTTAAAAAAAAAAGGCCAGAGTAGCCTCTAAACATAGGTCAGCACCTGTAAATGGGTACACAATAAAGCACATATGGGTATAAGACTGATTTTCTTGACTTGGCATTATGTATATGCACCCAGTAAAAGAAAGTTGCATTTTGGCCCTTTCCAAAGTGGCTTCTACTTGGAACAGAACACTGGTGATTTATTTTTGTGCCAGGATCAGATAATCTTAATTCATCATCTGTTCTTTTGCATTTACTTTAAATGGTTTTCCTCTCTTGAACTATAGATTGGTAACATTTACATTTAGTGCTTGGCATATAAAAATATTATATCATAGTCTAATTTCAACTCTATCCTATTTAGGTTACTTAATATTTGTCGTGTGTTAGGCATATGATAGGCATTCAAATATTTACTTTACTGAGTAAAGACTGTGTGATTATTTTCTCTGGAAGTAAGACCACTAAGTCAGTTGATGGGCTCCATCCAACCCACTGCAAATTATGTTGCTGATTTCAAATGAGTTCCATCCAGGCTATTCAAGTATACGTTTGCTTTGACTCTTTGGCACCTCTGATTTTATTGTATCTTTAGGATTTCGGGAAATCAAACCGAGTGCTCAGTTTAGCATATTCACTCCATAAATAGCTTCCACAATAAATGACAAAGCCTAAAAATTCATAAACTCCTCCATATAAAACAGGATTTATGACAGAGAATTCCAAAATTTTTGTTACTTATTTCAAATTACAATGGAAAATTCTCTCTGCTGAGTTTGCCCTTTCCACAACCATGAGGGCTGCTAACATAGGGATGCATCATTTTGGTTGGGCTTGTAATCTTTGATTCATTATCTTCAATTCTGAGAAAGCATGCCCGAAGTGGCGGGGAAGGGGCAGGGGGGTCCAATTTAATCACTGGAATAAGACAATGGCTCTAATCTGCAATCTCCTATTTTGTTATAACTCTTTGAAGACCAATTTCAATTTTAACTTGTCTGTTTTCCCTTCTCTCTCGGTACAAAGCTAGTTTGATTACGGGAGGAGTAGAAGTGATGGTGGTGGAGGTGGTGGTGGTAGAGATGGTGTGTGTGTGTGTGTGTGTGTGTGTGTGTAGGAGGTAGGGTGGTTGGGGGGAATGGGAGGCAGCATACATGGGCTGTATTGTCAATCTGCTTATAAACCTAACAGATTTTTTAGCTGAAATTTCGCCAAAGTTAATTGTACATGCAGAATTCACACTGGGAAAATCTCCTTGGGAAAAAAAAAAAAAAGATGAAGTGCACAGCCGGCCTGTTATGTAAGATGTTTATTTTCATCCAATTCAACCCACCATAGGCAGAACAGAAAATAGGCCAGCGCTTCTGACCAGTGACATCACCTCATCATCAGGAAAAAGCAGGAAAGGCTGATCACCATATTGTTAGCAAAGAGGATAATTTTCTTCCACATTGTTTCTCTTGTGGAAACCCTTTTTCTGGAGATGGTGATCTCATCTCCCTTTGATGTTTATTTCTTCAGATTCTGTAATAACAGTGAAACTACCTGAATTTCAGTTCTTGCACAATGCACATAAACACTTATTTCCGTGGTTTTCCTCTGGATCTCCAAACTTTAGAAGATTGGATCATTTTAGCAGAACCTTGACCATCCTAAGGAGATTGTGGGGTGAGGAAGGATAACCATCTTCTTATTTAGTTTTAGACAGTATTTTATATAGTGTTGGATAATTTGTTTGCAGGATGCCTCCTTCACTTAGGCTGCTATGCTTGTATACTTAAGTAGATGAGCATTGTATTTATTTCATGAATACTAAGAACTCAGCGCACAGTTTTCTAAAAAGCGTTTTTTAGCCTTCATCATCTCTTTTAGAATATAGATAGTATTGCAATTTACAAAGAGCGAGGTAGGTGAAATTGTGTGTGTACGTAGTTATTTTCTATTCAAAATTAAAGGAAAACTAAAAACATGATCCTTGCTATTTTAGAAGTTGATTCAGCTATACTTAAAAATACATCACAATAATACTACCCACTCTTGTTTTGCTTATGACAGCTTTGGCAAAATGTCTTTTCTCTGTTGAGGGGCGATCTTCAAGATGATTCTACTTTATCCACCTTTTCACACTCTATTTGCCTATTCTTGTTTCATTCTCCCTCTAGAGGAAATTAGTGGGTATTACAATTCAAACTTAAAAATCCAATATACCAGCAGGTCTAATTGAAATACAATCATAAGGATAATTCCTTGACTTCATTTATATTCCACTTGGTCCTATGGTCCTGGAAGCCATTATCTCAAGTAACTGTAATATTTCATCATCTTTTTCTCTAAGCTGGCATATCAGTATCTTAAGGGGTTTTATTATCATCATCATCATTATTATTTTTGAATAGCAAGGCCAGAATCTTCCTGGTGAAGACTAGTCTTATTAGAAAAGGTGGATGAAAAAAAAAAGTTAGAATTTCATTGTCTGATGCAATGAGTCATGTGCACTTGTGATTCCAATAGTCTGATGCTTGTGTTCTGGAATTCACATTGCATCCGTTATGTGGTCTTGGGGGAACTGGATGCCATTTCGTGGTATACGTAGTGATAAAAAGTGGCCACATCACCTGCAGTTATGACAGTTAAGTATTAGGATTAGGACAAAAATATCCATAAACATTTAACTTGAAGATGAATATAGAAAAGGTTTCCCTTCTTTGCTGCCCAGAGACATGAATGGCTTGATTTGGGAAAGTGTATTTTCTTTTTCTATAAAATGGGAATGATTATATCTAACTCCAGTGGCATAGGGTCAAAAAATATATATACACATGCATACAGTAGCTAGTATGTGACTGACTCAGAGTAAATTCTTTTCCTCTTCTATTTTTTTGTAATGAAAATTCTCTGGCTCAGGCTGAAAAGTAAAAACATAAAAATTCACAGAACTTTTCAGGAGATTCTCCTCATTTTTGATATACCCTCTACTATGCTCTTACTTTAGATTTCAGAGTCAAGGCATAGTTTTGTCTTTAAAATGTTGCTGCTATACTCCTACAGAAATGCCAGTTGTGGGAGGGCAGTAGTCTAGAAAGAGAAATCTGTGATGTCTGTGTCTCAGTAAGAGGCTGTGTTTGTGGCGGGATGTAGAAGGAAAGGGAGGAACAGATACCTCTTTATGTTTTGACCTAGAAAGAGGTTCAGCATATAAAGTTTAAAAAAGCAAGGTATAGGAGAGTATGATCATGACTATTACATATGCATTTCAAAACCCTAGAAACTTTTTTATGAATCTATTTACAGGAAGGTGGGATTATGCAAAACTTTGGGAAACTTTTCCTTTCTCCGTCATGTTTGCATGAAAGTATTTCAATAGATGATACACATGCTAAAATTTCATAAGGAAAAAAAGAAAATCTTTCTCTCACCCGGTTTATCTTAGTTTTCCTCCCCAAAACAACTACTGTAAGCAGCTTATTTTATCACCATAAGATTTTTCCGTGCACAATACATTTACATCAGCAAATACATGCACGTATGTATGCATATAATTGATTCCAGTTAGTCACAGTACTTGTGTCCCAGAGAGTCTCTGTGAACACGGAGTTAGCAGCTCCTGCATCATTACTCCTACGTGGAATGCAGAGTTAAGTCCCTGTGAGCCTCTGGTCACAACACTGTCACCAACTGATCAATATATAACTTTGTCTTATATGTGTTTCTGTTTAAAGATATCTTATTTATGAGTCATTAACATCGATCTAACACCCAACAGCGCCATAACTCATGCCTGAACAAAGCTTATCTAACACATATTCTCTCTGAAACACATCACAGCCTTCTCAGGCTTACGAACACTGGACAGCACTTCTGCACTATGCCTGAGGCCATCTTAAGCAGTAAAGTCACCAACAAAAAAAGCACAAAAGTGAGGGAAAAAATGGGGCACTAAATAGACTGCCAAAAGGACACTTATTCACAGAATCAGAACAAAAGCAAGGCAAAGTGCCCCCTTCCTTGACGTAGGAAGTTTTGTGAATATTTTTTTTAATTTTTATTTATTTATGATAGTCACAGAGAGAGAGAGAGAGAGGCAGAGACATAGGCAGAGGGAGAAGCAGGCTCCATGCACCCGGAGCCCGATGTGGGATTCGATCCCGGGTCTCCAGGATCGTGCCCTGGGCCAAAGGCAGGTGCCAAACCGCTGCGCCACTCAGGGGTCCCAAGTTTTGTGAATATTGATTTTGAAGTTGTCAATACATTTTAGCAAGTAGACAATTCCATGAATACTGAGGATTGCGTGTGTGTGCATGCATCCAGTGCACGTAAACATATTTGTAGATCTCCTTTGTTACGCATTAGCAGTGTAATATATGCAGTATTCTAAACATTGCTTTACAGTATCTCTCAGTGTTTAATACTGCCAACTCTGATGGCCTGGGGTCAAATCCTGACGTTACCCTTCACTAGCTCTGTGACTTTGAGCAGGCTACCTAATCTTTCTGTGCCCCTCATCTTATCTCTACTACAGGAATCATAAGAGTACCTACACAAGGGGATTATTGTGAGGTTCAAATAAGTTAATATACAAAAAGCACTTAAGGCACATCTATTTGTTATATTGTCATTTAAGAGTACACTTTGGGGATTATTCCTTATTGGTCCATGGAGCATGTCCTCATTCCTTTTAAAAACAAAATAGTATTACATTGCACGGCTACATAATCATTTTTTAACCTCGTGCCCCATTTTTTAATCTCTTTCCCCAGAATACATTGAGACAACTTCCTATCTTTTGCTTTAATAAGAATCTAGGAATGCACACATTTCCATTTGCACATGTGGAGATCTATCTCTAGGCAAAAGAATTGTGCATTTTTAATTTTGATGTACATTACTATGTTTCTTTCTCGGATTTGTTATAATATTCGTGTATAATCAGGAATAAAAAGCTATTTTCTTTCAATAAAGAGAGAAAAAAGAATAACCCTGTTTTTACCTTTTGCTCAAAGATTTTTTTTTCCCCAATGTTAGGTTGAATAAATGATTCCTTAGTTACTTACCATGCAAGTGTAAATAAGTAGAATAACATTTTTATGCTGCCCAGTTTTTTAGGTTTACAAAGCACCAGAAGGTTTGTACTTTTTTACAGAGCTTACATGAATTCCCTGCAAGCCCATCATTACAGAATATTGTACCAGCACAGGAAGTTTTACCCTCTCAGTTAAGTAGGAGTAAAACTCTCATGTCCTTACTTGGTGATCCTCTTTACATTAGCCAGCCTCCACTCTACAATCACTTGCTTATTACATTTTTTTAGGAAATTAAATAGGAAGAACAGGATAATTAATACATTTTGTGCTTTATGGACACTAGTGCTAGTAGTAGAAACAGTGGGGGAAAAAGTCTCCTTTATAAGGATCTTTTTTCTTTTGTTTTTAATCAGACAGCATTTCAAAAAGAGCCCTTACAAAAAAAGCATCAGAGCTTTCTTGAGAATAATCCTAACATAAAACAATCTTCTTGCTTCTTCGACCTTTCCACCTTACTGCTGCCGCCTGCCTCCCAAATTATTGCAAGACAGACGCGATTGAGTTTTTGCTTCCTTTTACAACTTTTTTTTTTTAGAGCAGATTATGTTTCACTTCTTTTATGATTTTTTTTTCTTTAGGAACATTCATTAATCTCTTTACAAGCAACCACAAAGATATCTGGAATTCTGATTATGGGCTGTGGAGACAATAACCACAAAGAACCGAGCCAGGGCACATTTCAAGAAGAGGAGGATGTCATTGGAAGCTCTCTATGGGAGTGGGAAAAGGTTCTAGAAAATAGTCTGAGTCACTCTTATTAGGAGAGTCAGAGAGGAGAGCAGCTGTGTGAAATTAGTACCAGTATCTTCCTATCCTTCATTTTAAACTTTTCAAAAGATCTTTTCCTGGTCAATTCTTCCTGAGAAGGGCAACCTAATCAGACATAATCTTTGCTTTTAGAAGTTACCATGGTGACTGGTCAAGGCAGACTGTCTCCTCTCAGCATCATACAGTTCGTATGGTACTAAATAAGTCTTGTGTATCGTCAGAGTTTTTCCTTGAGTGATAAAACAAATAGGGAGCATTGAAATTTTTCACAGCAATCAGAAATGATATTTCCCCATATTGATTTTTTTCCCTTTCTTTTTTGCCCTTTCTTAGCTGTGCCATATCTCTTTGAAGTATACATCAAGGCACAATGCTTATTACAGGAAGCAAAAATACAGTGACTCTTTAAAAAAAATAGGGACCAGGATAGTGAAATACTTACCTACCACTTATGTTCTCTTAAAGTGAAAGACAATTTCACTCACCAGGGCTGATAAACAACAGAGACTAGTACAGACATTCAGAAGGCACTAACTACTGCGGTTAAATGAATAAAGGAACAGTCAGTCCCTAATTGGTGGGGGGTGAGGGAGTGAGATAGAAGGAACAATGGGTACTAACTTAAAAAAAAATTTTAAATAGACTTTATTTTTTAGAGTAGTTTTAGGTTCACAACAAAATTAGTAGGAAGTACAGAGATTTCCTATATATCCCCTCACCCTACACATGCAGAAACTCTTCTACTATCAACATCTCCCACCAGAGTGCTGCATTTCTTACAAGCGATGAACCTACATGGATACATCAGTACCACCCAATGTCCACATCTTATATTCATGTTCACTCTTGGTGTTGTACATTCTATGGATTTTGACAGATGTGTAATGACACACATCCATAGTTACGGTATCTTTACTGCTCTAAAATAGCCTTTATACTCTGCTTATTCATCTCTCCACACTCCCCAGTCCTCAAACCCCTAGCAAATAATGATCTTTTTACTGTCTCCATAATTTTGCCTTTTCCAGTTTTATCATATTGTTGGAATCATACAGTAGGTATCCTTTCCAGATTGGCTTTTTTCACTTAATAATATGCTTTCAAGGGTTTAGCTTTTTTTTTTTTTTTTTCCAGAAAAAGAAATCCCATTTTCCTCTTCTGCTTTATTGACCATTTCATTTTCCTAAAGCTTCTGATTCTTTGAGGCTTAGGAACAAAGTTTAGCTAGTCAGAAAATGCCAGGCACAAAGGGGCTCAGAATTTGAAATCAGTCTCTGAAGTGGAAAAGGGGCTGCTAAAGGAAACATTTAAAAAGAGAAACAAACAAACATCACCACCACCAACTAAAGTCAGGCTGGCAAAAGAATGACTGACCTGAATGCAAGAAGCTTTAGAAAAGCAGGTAATGGTAGAGAGGGGGCTCTGACAGTGACAAGGATGTATGAGAAGAATTCTTTAGCAAAAAAACTACTTTTAGGTTTTGGACCCTCCAAGGCACACGCGTGCACTTGTCCAGGGCTTGAAGAAGCAGTGAGCTATTCTCTGCACCACTACCTCCCTCCCTGCAAATGCCACCCTAACCATCCCCCCACCCCCTCTCCGTCACTGCCCCAGCTGAGGAAATGCCCAGAGAGTTGTTAACGTTCTGTTTACTGGTAGGCTATGAGTCAGCGCTAGGTCTGAAGTTTTCTCCAATCCCCTGATTAAAATTAATCGCCTTCTCAGAGCTCCTAAAGCTCTTTGTTTATGACTCATGTGGGCAGATTAATCATTTTAGGTTTTACATTACTGTTATTTATGTTTGAGTTTTCCTTCTTCACTAGACTGCAAATTCCTCCAGGACAGGAATCTTGTTTGTCTTCAACTTTGTGTTATGCACAATACTTTACAAACAACACATGTTCAGTAAACATTGGTTAAATAAAACCAAGTCTGAGTCTATAGGTATACGTATGATTTTTTCCCTCCCCTAACAAAAGGAGATATATATATATATATATATATATATATATATATATATATATATGACAAAGTCTGTGTTTGCCAGTTTTACTGTTGCCTAACAGAAAGGATGGCTACGATACTTTAAAAAATGGTGGGTAAACATTTGGAGATAGTCTCTTTTTCTTTTCCTACAACTCCTCACAAGTCTTTCTGGGTTTTGGTTTGTAAAATGTCTAAACATTTGGAAGGAGGAATTTGAAGGGATAGACAGATTATATTGAAATAAACTAGCACACAAAAAACAATCCCTTACTGTATATCCTTATAAAAAGACCTCTGAGTTGGGGTGGGGGAGAAATAACAAGCTAAATAGAGAGGTCTATGTGTCCCCAAAGCAGAGGTAAACTGTACTCTCCAGTGCTGCTGGGAAGGCCACAAGACCCAAAAAAGAAATAGCTGTGGGGCACAGAAGGCAGATGGCCCCATATGCAGTCTGGTTAAAAAAGAAAAAAAAAAAAATTCCATGCCAGAATCATGGCTCAGAACAGCAGAGAATCCCTGGATCTGAAAGGAACCAGGCAGATGGGAATAATGGATATTCCAGTAAAAATCAATGTGGACAAATGGCTGAGAAAAGGACTGCTTCCCTCTCCCACCCCCTGCATTCTCTACCCTTCTAACTACCTTGCCTGTGTAATATCTTGGAACAAAAGCAATAATATGACCATAAGCTAGAAATCCTAAAAGTTGCAGAGGTGAAGGTTCTCGTCAGTGTCGTAGGGGTTCTGCGTAAGAAATTACGTTGAATTACAGACAATAAAACAAATTTTGTTACTCAGGTAATTGTATTTATAGACTCTCGGATTCATACTAGTTTTCAGAAATTTGAGAAATTTCAGAATTTGAGAGAAGCCCCCCTCCCACGCTTGAATCTCGATTCCTACAAACAAACAGAAGAAGTGAAAAGGGAGTTGTGTCATCAGTTTACTCTGAAATGAAAAGAGAAAGATAATTCAACAAGATTTCCTAATGGGGATCCCTGGGTGGTGCAGCGGTTTGGCGCCTGCCTTTGGCCCAGGGCACAATACTGGAGACCCGGGATCGAATCCCACGTCGGGCTCCCGGTGCATGGAGCCTGCTTCTCCCTCTGCCTGTGTCTCTGCCTCTCTCTCTCTCTCTCTCTCTCTGTGTGGCTGTCATAAATAAATAAAAAATTTAAAAAAAAAAGAAAAAAAAAGATTTCCTAATGTCCTAGTTTCTCAATTTGAAGCTCTCAAGTCAAAAAAACTTAGCCTTAAATTCCTTATTTAGATTATCAATGTCCAAATATATCTATATTTGGAAGTAGGTGAAACTTTGTAAGATAAACAAAAATGAATTCCGAATACTACTATCTATGCATTCATACTCATGAGAATTAGGATTTTGTAGGAAACAATTTCCAGTCAATGACAGGATTGGGGCCATTCATCGTAAAAGCCTGGGGGTTACAGGGGCAGCCATGACATTGTTTTGTCAGTCAGTTGCTATGTCATGACTAGAAAAGAGGATACAAATATAAGCAACTCCATTTGACTTTGAGTTTTTAGTGCCATCTCCTGAAGACTTAAAAGACTCAAAATAAATATAGTAATTATAAATTCTTCTCACTCCCTCACACCTTCACCATTGTCATATTTATTTATTGATAGAGGACCTACCTCCTATTTCCTATTTCACTGTTTCATAGAGTCTGACCAACAATCATAGTTCCTACACACACAAATATATACATTCAATCAGAGAAAGAAATACTCCTTTGCCTCTGACAGCCTTACTTCTGGGATTCTTCTTATCGTCTTAACTCCAATCTAAATGTTGTATCTTGGTAAATGAGGCTATTCCTTATCCCTTTTCCTGCCTGGTCTCCAAAACCAACTATCTTTGTTTACTGCATGCAGCAGTTGTCGTGAGTAGCTTCCGATTCCTTAATCATTCCATGGGATTCCCAGGTTTTCCTATGCACCTTGCTTTGCCTGGAGTTTCCTACAAGTATTCCCTAGCAGTCACTATGAACACCTACAACTCTGAAAGGCTAACTAAAGCCTCACCCCCCACCTCTCTCTTCCTCCTTTTCCACTCCATGGGTAGAATTGTCCACTTTCTCTGTGTGTCCTACTGTACTACACAAATCATTCATTCATTGACCAGATATTTATTAAATAATATCAACTATGTGACAGACACTGTGTTAGGTGCTGTCAGACTGAGGGAGGAGGTTCATGCTCTCAGTGACCACACATACTAATTATATCTGTAATTTAGACACGAACTCCTTACTGCCCATCTCACTCTATTATATTAAGGATCTTTGAGACTGATACTGTTTTATTTATTCATTGTTGTGTCCTCAACACCATCCATGGGAGCTGAGACCTAATAGGCATTAAATAGATGTGCTAATTTCAGATTTTCCTAATGCCATAAATGATGTGGAGTCCCTTGAGGGTTTCGTTTTTGTTGTTTTTAAGTTACATGTTTAAATTTTAAATATTAGGGGATCCCTGGGTGGTCAGTGGTTTAGTGCCTGCCTTTGGCCCTGGGCGTGACCCTGGGGTCCCGGAATCGAGTCCCACATCAGGCTCCCTGCATGGAGCCTGCTTCTCCCTCTGCCTGTGTCTCTGCCTCTCTCTCTCTCTCTCAGTCTGTGTCTCTCATGAATAAATAAATAAAATCTTTTAAAAAATTTTTAAAAATTAATGGAGGTGACTGGGCATCTCAGTCAGTTAAGAATGGACTCTTGATTTTGACTTAGGTCATGATCTCAGGGTCATGAGATCAAGCCCTGTGTTGGGCTCCATGCCAGCAGAAAGTCTGTTTGAGATTCTCTCCCTCTCCACCTCCCTTCTTGCCTTCTCTTTCTCTCTCAAATAAGTAAATTAATTAAAAAATTAAAATTAATGTATACTTGTAAAATTTAAGCAATGCAGAGATAAGAAAACTCAATAAGTTCTTCATCATCCTTAATCTCCCCATGTTAGCCAAACAATATGGTTCTTTTACTCTCTTTCTCATACATAAACATATGTAGGGAATTACTTGCATATTCTCTAAAAATGCAACATATATTCTCATGGGGGATCTCTATCAGCAGTTTTCTTGTAATGTCTTTGGGAAAGTTTTTAACTGCAAATTCAATTTCTTTAATAGATACAGAGTTATTCAGGTTATCTGTTCTTTTCTTGAATGAATTTTAGTATTTCTGTCTTAAAAACTTTGACCATTTCACTTTGGTGTTCAGTTTATTAACATAAAATTATTCTTTATAGTTTCAGAAAGCCCCATATCCTAAATAAAATTTGTATTCCTCCAAAAAAATTAAATTAAAAAATTGACATATGAATTAGCAATTTCATTTCTGGATATACACCCAAAGGAACTGAAAGTAGGATCTTGAAGAGATGTTTGTACACCCATGTTTATAGCACCATTATTTATATGAGCTAAAATATGGAAGCAACCCATGTGTCCATCAATGAATTAATAGATAAGCCAAATGTGGCAAATACAAACAATGCTAGATTGTTCAGCCTTAAAAAGGAAAGAAATTCCACAATATGCTACAAAATGAATGAACCTTGAGGAGATTATGCTAAGTGAAATAAGCCAGTCACAGAAGAACAAATGCTGTATGATTCCACTTACAAGAGGTACTTAGACTAGTCAAAATCATAAAGACAGAAATTAGAATGGTAGTTACCAGGGGCTAAGGAGGAAAAGGAAACGGGAGTTATTTAATGAGGACAGAATTTTAGTTTTAATGAAAAGAGCGGGCAGCTCAGCGGTTTAGTGCCGCTTTCAGCCCAGGGCGTGATCCTGGAGACCCGGGATCGAGTCCCATGTCAGGCTCCCTGCATGGAGCCTGCTTCTCCCTCTGCCTGTGTCTTTGCCTCTCTCTCTCTGTGTCTCTCATGAATGAATAAATAAAATCTTTAAAAATAAATAAATAAATGAAAAGAGCTATGGAGAGGCACCTGGGTGGCTCAGTAGGTTGAGTGTCCGAATCTTAATTTTGGCTCAGGTCATGATCTCAGGGTGGTGGGATCAAGCCCAGTGTTGGCCATGGAGCCTGCTTAAGATTCTCTCTCTCATTCCCTCTGCACCACCCTCACCTGTCTCTCTCTCTCTCTCTCTCTCGGGCAAGCAGGGACAATGTGCCTGCTCTATTTACTATTTACGAGCAAAAGTCAGAACTAGATAGACTCCTTTTAAAGGAGGAGTATACAGAAAAAATGAAAATCTGCAACATAAAAAAGACTAAATATATGATAATAATGCAAAAGAGGATATATATGTATGTGCACATAGATACATAAACATGTGTGTATTGTGTTGTATGTGTTGATATAGATGTGACATAGATATGGATGACATAGATATTTTATATGGCGAAAAGAGCCATCTAAAAAAAATGATAGTTATTCTTTGAGAGCTATTGTTCAATAGAAGTCTAAATATTTAATGCATATTCCTTCCTATAATTCACATGAGAAACCATAAGATTATTACCATTTTACAGATGAAGAAACATACAAGACATTAGTAACATGCTCATACCATACGGATTTGTAAATGGCAAAGCCAGGGTTCAAACTCAGGAGCCTGACTCCAGAGTCTGAGCTCTTGGTAGAGATGAAACCAATTGCCATATGGTTTCGATAAAATACTAAGATGATAGATTATAATAAAGGAGTTAAAATGAAGCAATAGAAAAGGAGTCAATTTTAAAAAGGGGTTAATTGAAAAAACTGACAGACTCCCTTAAAAAACAGAACATTTTATAAAGATAAGGAAATACAAGGACCTTTTAAAGCAGCAACATTAAAATCAGCATTAGAAACCATAGAGCCAAAACCTCAAAAATATCAAAATCTGTGGTATAGAGGAAAAGCAAAATTTGAAAGTTCTTTCTGAGTCTGGAAACAAAAGAAAAGAGGAGAACTCTAGGAGAGAATTTGTTAGCCACGAAAGCTGGAGAATGAAGAACACAGACAACACACAAATGTGTGATGCTCACATCTAGACTTGGTGAACTGAATGCATACAGCCAGAGCTGGCACCTAGCCCTTGAAATTTCAACTCTCAAGTGTAAAATTTGTGATATCCTCTGAGCATTTTGCAAAAGAATTTGTTAGTAAATGTCTATTTTGCAACAAAGGAATTTAAGATATGAACAAAGTTTAAAATGGGGATCCAACCATGTGTGTAGTTTACGTCTGCAAATTTACAGGAATAATTTTTATGTAGATTTCTTTGTATGAAAGTCCCATAAGTGAAGTATGTGCCAGTCACTGTTTCAAAGCACTTTTAATGTGTGATCTTACTAAGTCACACAATGCCTTCCATTTATGGAGGAGGACACTGAGAGTTATGCAATGTGTCAAAGATTATAGTTAGTTAAGTGTTTAAATGAAGATTCAAAAAGACCAGGTAGTGTGATTCTGCAGTCTGCCTTCCAAGCACTAGATTAAGATCAATACTTTAATTCTAGTTCTATTTGACAAATATTGACAATACTATGTTTTGGAGGAACTATTGCTATCATGACTTTATAAATCAGGAAGCAGAGGCCCAGAGAAGTTTAAATGACTTTCCTAAGGTTCAGTCTCTATTGAAGGTAGAAGAGTCAGCCTAGGTCTTCTGCTATCCTAAATATCACCCTGTCCTTTACACCACCAGTGTCTTCTGTCATAATTCAGCCAGAGCTTCCTTCGTAGCCTAAAGATCAGCTGACAATGTTAGAAAGAAATTCAAATTGATGCCAGGAGAGTACTGAGTTGATGATCTGATTGCTACAATTGCCCTGCCACAATTTCAATGCATTATATAGCCACAAGACAGTTTTAGAAATTCAAGCGTGGGGCCATGATCAGGAAATTCTACTTTGGGAGCTCTAAGAGTAGTCCTTTGTGTAAATTCCCTTCATTTGAACCATCTGGGGGAGAATTCAGTTTCCACCACAATCCAGACAGACACCAATGTCTAAGTCTTTGAGAACTTATGTCCATTATGTCCAGTAGTATGGGGAGAGATGCTGCTCTTCAAGGTGATGCCTCCAGTCAAGGGCGGTCAAGGGAGTTATTTTTAAGCCTCCAAGGTATGGAGCAAGGTTGGATGCTAGGAAGGAAGGATGGAAGGAAGAGAGAGAGAGAAGGAAAAGGAAAGAACGAAGAGAAGGAGGAAAAGAAGAAGGAAAAATAAGGAAGATAATCCATTTCCTACCCTGGTGTGATGACTGGCAAACTGAAGGTTTTAGGACACTTCTGCGTGCCCTTCCCCTGGAGGGAACACACACACTCACACACACACACACACACACACACACACACACACACGGGACATTGTAAATAGAAACAGCTGACTGTTGCCTTTAGTCCATCCCTGTAGGAACTCCCCCTTGTTCCAAAAAAACTCTCATATTTGTCAGTGCAATGCTTTTTTTTTTTTTTTCAGTTCTATTTGAGAATTTGAAATATTAGGCTTGTTTCTCAGTAAACTATTTTATACGCATAATAACCCCCTCTGGGACTTGAGTGGGTCAGCCAACACTGGCACACCTTCGGTCTCCCGAGGCTGTCTAGTGCATGCCTGTCCTCAGTTTGCTCCAAGCCTGCTTTGTGTTGGCTGCTGAACATACAGAGTTGTATGTTATTAATTCCACAGCTTATTTTGAAATTTGCCCCTGAGACTGTCTCTTCAACTGCCCTTCAGTCTGAGACACAAAGCTTTTAGTCTCTAATATTTCTCTATCAAATGGTTTATATTATCATTATTTTTCCACTTTCTTTCCAGAATAATATAATCTATTTGGGTTTTTGTTAGACTTGTGTGGCCAGAGCATTTTGGGCCAGAGTAATTAAATGAAGCAAGTGAAACATTTATTGATGGCAATGTGTCATGGAGTGAAGGGGAGCATTTTAGAAGTAAAGATTTTTCCCCCCACAAGTAACACATTGCCATCTGTTCCCATTTCACACAAATCAGTACTGAGGGAGCAATGTGAAAGAGAAAATTAGGTCAACATTTACATTTCAAGTCAGGTTGGATTTTGCTTTGTCAATTTCTTTGGACTAGAAACCTAAAGGTTAAGAGATTATTTCAGGCACGGTGTAAGCAAGTCAAGAAGTGGATCCTTCTGGGTAGCCATGAAACTGTGAGACCCAAATAAAGGCAAAGAAAGTTACAAGAAGTAGGGTTTTGTGTGATCTAAGTCTGCCCTTAAATGTATGAGACCAGAAGGATCAGAAAACTCCCTTTCACTTGTCCTTTTAAAATCTGTGCTCAGCCTTTATTTTCTAAATAACTCTACTTGGTCTAAACACGTGCTTCTAGGTTACACATGTGACCTGCAAGATTATCCATCTGACTAGTGGCCTGGAAATATCCAGTACTTAAAAAGATTAATCTCAAAGCACATTTAGTGAATAAAAACCATTATCTCTACATTCCCTTAACAGAGCAATGACTAAAATTTTGCAAAATCAAAGACTTACTTGTAGGGTTTGTGGTCTAGGGAAGTCAACAAAATTGGGAAATGTTATTCATCCTACAGGAATATCTTGGAAGATTCTGAGCCAGGACATGTTTTTCCTGGTCTCAGCTGTGTGTGTGTGTGTGTGTGTGTGTGTGTGTGGCACATGCCCGTGTATGTGTGTTTTGGTGGCACTGAGATACAATTGCTTTCCTTATTGCTCATTCATAGTTGGCCTAATGGATACCTGGGCATTATCAAAAATCTCCTCCCTTAATTCTGTAAATTTGTTTTTACATGTTAAAACTGATTTGGTGTTGACAGTCTACTTTTTTTTGTTTTGTTTTGATTTTAGAACTTCTTCCTTGTGGCCCAAATCAACTTAAATGTTTTGTTTAACACTTACATGATGATATTTGGAGTGGATTTTGGTATATAGACAATATATAATTCATTTATATCATTCACATCCCTGCTAAGATTGTTTAATACCTTCTCATTGCCCTTTGAATTAAATAAAAGGTCTTTTTAAAAATGATTTTATTTATTTATTTGAGAGAGAGAGCAAGCGTGGGAGAGAGTGAGCAAGCACAGAGGGAAAGGGAGAAGTAGACGTCCCGCTGAGCAGGGAGCCAGATGCAGAGCTCCATCCTATGACCTCAGGATCATGACCTGAGCTGAAGGCAGATGCTTAAACGACTGAGCCACCCGGGTGCCCCAATACAAAAATCTTTCTTAATGTAAAAGATCTACATGGTCAGTCTTTAAAAAAAATAATAAATGAGAGGAGGGGAAGAGGGAGACGGAGAGAGAGAAACCTCAAGCAGACTCCCCACCAAGTGCAGAGCCTGATGTGGGACTCGATCCCAGGACCCTGAGATCATGACCTGTACCAAAATCTAAAGTCTGATGCTTAACTGACTGAGCCATAAAGATGTCCCTACATTGGCAGTCTCTTAAAACTTTCCCTATTTTAGGATTTTCATCCTAATTCACTACCTTCAGTTGTTGAACATTGTATTTCTAAAAATGTCATTTAGGTCAATTTTCTAATAAGGTTATATTTTCACTGATATACTGGTCCATTTCTTCTAAATATTACTTACAAAGAGTTATTAAAATCTCTGACTATAACTAGATTTCTTAACTCTTCTGTTACTTCTGTCAATTTTTGCTTCATATATGAAGCTTTTTTTTTTTTTTTTTTTAATTAAGCCATGCACGCTTAGGATTTTTGTGACTTCTTGACTAATCAACCCTTTCATTGTTATGAAATCTCTCTTTTTTTTTTTTATCTCTGGCAATATTCCTTATATTTTTCTGTCTGATGTTAGTTTAACTACACTAGCTTGTGTTTATGATTGCATTATCTTAATTTCAAAGTAGTTAACTTGGCTTTGGCTCTTTGATCCAATTTGGATAAAAACATAGAGTATTTCATTCAGTTACTCTATTTGTGTTCAATTTAATTTTTTTAACCTTTTATTTTGAAATCTCTTTAGATTTACTGCAAAAGTTCCAACAGTACTACAGAGAATTCACATGTACCTCACAGTCTTATTCCTCTGATGGGAATTGACACTGACACCATGCAATTATCAAGGCCAGGAAATTGACAGTGGTAGAGTATCATTCACTAAACTTGAACTTTCCTTGAATTGCACCAGTTTTTTTCACCAATGCTTCTTTTACTTTTCCAGGATCTTTTTCAGGATCTCATACTGCATTTAGTTATTATGTCTCCATTGTCTCTTCTCATCTGTGATAATTCAGATATTTTTCCTTATCTTTCAACACACTGACAGTTTGGATGAGCACTGGTCAGTTATTCTGTAAAATGTTTGGATCGGTCTGAGGTCTTCCCACGATCAGATTGAGGGTGTGCATTTTGTGGCAAGCATGCCACAGAAGTGTTGTGTCCTTCTCACTGCATAATGTCAGAGTGCAAGATATGTCTTACTACTAATGTATTAATCTTGACCACTTGGTGAAAGTGGTGTTTGCTGAGTCTCTCCACCATAAACTTTATAGTAACTACTTTATTTCTTTGTAATTGGCAAACATCCTGAAAAAGATACTTTGTGATTATGCTAATATCCTGTTTCTCCTAAAACATTTGCCCATTGATATTGATATTCATTGGTAGATAGCATATTTCAAATATAAATATTGCTCTTACACAATTATTGAATTACAGGTAAGACCGTTTAATCCAAGGGGGGTCAGAGCAAGAAGGGCAAGTATCAGTCCTCCTTGTGCTTATGGTTGCATCATTTTAGGTTGCAACCTAAGCGGCCATGCCACTTGAGGCATATCACCTGGCAATGCCATGGTACTAGAGGTATCTATTATAGAGAAAAATGCCAAGTGGAGCCCCTGGCAAGACCAGTAGGAGAATCACAGCACAGAACTCTAACATTATGGAAGTAGGCCATGCCATCTGCAGCAGAGAACTTATATATCACTTGAAAAATAGCTCATGACATGCTACAGGGCCATAACAGAAGCTAAGTGCCTGACTGTGGAAAATCAAGTAACCTTTATGTGCTGGTTATTATGAGACCTTCCAAACTGTCAGGTTAGGTATGCTGATCAGCAATTTATCATAAGATGGATATTGTACATCAGGGATTGGAATTCAGCAGGCCAGAAATTATATAAAGAGGTGGCCCAGAAATCCATGTCACCAATTATTGCCTGATACTACTCCCTCAACTCACAACTATGACTTCATGAACTATGACTAGCTGACAAAGGAGAAAAAAGTCTAAACTGAATTCATGAATGGGCCAACCTGATGTATGGGTGCAAAGTGGAAATTGGTTGTTTTTTAAACAAAGCTCCAGTCAGAGATGGTCCTGGAATACAGTGGTGAAGGGTGAGACTACCAATTGGGAGAGTATTGGGAAGTGCATCTGGCCATCCACTTGATGTGGAGTAGAAGTGGCTTTATTTAAGGGTATGTGTATATTCATGAGCAGTAATGAATGACTTAGCCAATTGGTCCAAGGCCTCTAATGAATGAGGCTAAAAGTTCAGAGAGTAAGGTTAGAGGAAGAGACGTGTATAGATTTATGGGAGTAGACATAAAGTGTGAGCATCATTGGTGATTGCCATTGTAGAAGAGACACTAAATCACCAGCAACGGGTACTAAATCACCAAGTCGAAAGAATGATCAACTAGTTGAGGTCAGAGAACTTTTGTCCTGAGACATCTCAGCACTAGCAAAATGGGTTCATGAATGTTATATCCATGATAGCAGAGATAAAGGCTATGCATTGACTCAACAGCTTGGGCTCTCTCTCACCAGGGCTGTCCTAATGATTGCTGCAGCTGCATGTCTGATCTGACAGGAACAAAGACCAAAGCTGGGTCTCAAATGGAGTAACATGGTTTAAGGAAACCAGGCAGCCATATGCTGGCAAGTGGATTACATCAGACTCCTTCCATTCTAGAAATCACAACATGCCTGTCCCTGTGCCAAATTACCAAAATTCTGGGGCCTTAAAACAGCACAAATTTATTTTTTTACCATCTGGAGGTCAGAAGTTGTGAATATATCTGGTTGAGCTAAAGTCCCATAGGATGACATAGAGCTGTGTTCCTTCTATAGGCTGTAAGGGAGAATCCATTTTCTTTGTATTTAGCTTCTAGAGACTTGTTCTTATTAGCTTCCAGAGACTGCTTCATTCCTTGCTTCCTGGTCCCTTCAACTATAAAATGAGGAATCACTCTGATATCTGTTTTCATCATCATCTCTCCTTCTCGGATTCTCATTCTTCTTTCTGCCTTTCTCTTTCATTTTGTAAAGATCCTCATATTGCACTGTACCCATCTGGATAATCCAGGATAATTTCTCTATTTTAAGATCATTGATTTAATCATAGATACAAACTCCCTTTGGCTATGGAGGGTAATATTCACAGATGTATTAGTCAAGTTTCCTCGAGAAATAAACAAGTAGGATATAATAATAGAAATAATAATAAACTTAACTATTAAATAACAGAATATGAAATTAGTTCACAGGTTCATGGAGACTGAGAAGTCCCATGATCTGTATTGGCAAGATAAAAATCCAAAAACCAATGGTATAATTCAATCTGAATCCCAAGGCTAAGAACCAGGGGGGGCGATGACGGTATAATCTTAGTCTGAGAGCAAGAGAAGATAACATATGAGATGTTCCAACTCAAGCAGTGAGACAGAAAAAAAAAAGGAGTGAATCCCTCTTTTCTCTGACTTTTGTTCTATTCATGCCTTCAACAGACAGGATGATGCCTACCAACATAGAGGAGGGCAATATAATTTACTAACTCTATCAATTCAAATCCTAATCTTACCCGGAAACACATTCATAGGCCCACCCAGAAGTGTTTGATCTGGGCACCCTGTGGCTGGTCACATGGACACATAAGATTAACAATCACAAGGCCACCCTTCTTCAACTTGGCACCTATACACCTATACACATGCTATACACATTAAGCCTTAAACCAGGCTTAATTTCCAAGTAAAGACAATAATGAGGTCATAATTCCACCAAACATGATCCAACTGTATGAAATAACACTAACCTGTTCCTCATAAGAAAGATAAAAATACTTAAATGATATTTCTCCTTGATATCTTGGAACATAAAGACTATGATGCAAAATTAACAATACTTAAGAACTATGATACTATGTCGCTGACCCACCCCAATCCCTCTCTGACAGCCAGTACACCCATTCTCTACTATTGTGTTGACTGATGACAGCTCACAGCCAGAAATTTGCCGTTAGCCAAATAGGAGTTATTTCACCCAGGAGGCACTGCTGCCCACCCCTACATATCCAGAGGCAGACCCTGGAGCATGCCTGACTGGCATGGGATGCAAAAGTCTTCTCTCAAAGTGGGAACAATTCTGCAGTGTTATCTTCTTCCAAGAAGTGCTCATGTGATCAGACTGAAACTAAACTCCATCAAAAAAAATTAAAAAATAAACTCCATCGAAAACTATGCACTTGTTTTCTTGTCCTGTTTTTTCGTGCTCCCATCACCTTTTTTCTAAAAGAGGTCCCCAATAAATTCTATTTGAATAAAAATCCCTGTATTAACTTCTGCTTCTAAGGAACCTGAACTAAGACATTTACCCTTAGATAATCTATATAATCAGATGTATATGCTTATATTTAGCATATACATATGTTAACAATATGTGTTTATGTCTTGGATTCCCCACTTACCAACCCTTTCAGGCCAGATATGCTCTTCCTTATTTCTGTAGTCGCTTTGTAGCCCTTTGCATAGTATTACAGACTTACTAGGCTTTCAGTAAATGCTTCTGGATGTAAAGGCAGGAGCAGGCTAACCATGTGATGTTCTTTTCTCAGCAAAGCACCCACTTTATAACATTTCTGAGCTATTGTCTCCATAAATGAATTTTTAATGTATTTTACAGTGGAAAGTTGGCTAATAAAAGGCAAGCTCAAACATATAACACTAAACTCTCATGGTCTCAATTCCTTACTAAACAGCATCATTTTTATTGTTGTTTCCAAAATGAGATCATCTTTCTCTTCTGCTTTCCCATTAACTAGATTTGTTCAAAGATCTGACGTTAATGTCATCAGTCTGGGCTATTGCATGAGTTCTGCTAACTGTGTTTTAAAATATAGCCATTAGCATGCCATGGAGGAAGATTTGATCTCATCACGCTATAAATCACTTGTTTTCCTGAGAAGATTGGAAATATGACAGACAGCTGTGCTTTATCAATGTTTTCATTTGTACATATATCTTTCCCACTTCAAAGTTTGCAGAAGAGAAGTGAGATAATGTGATTAGGTAGCCAAGCATATTCAATGTTCTGAAAAGTAGGTCATTGTTGAGATTAACTGATGGATTAAAAGGATTTAGAAAGGTGGTAAATTTTTGATTTGCATATTTCTCTAAAGAGTCTTGACTCTTGTCAAGTCCCCCTCCCACGTTTTACAGAGCAGCAAGCCAAAGCACGACATCTAGCAATTTAGTAGTTGCAAATTACTCTTGCCTGGGTTTTTTTTTATTTTATTTTTTGACCTTGAGCAAATTATCAGTATTTCCACACTAGATTTATTTTCCATAATCCATCAACTGCATTGCTTTGGGGGCACTGAAAATGAGACAGGAGAGTGCTAATGTGACAGATGAGGACTGAAATAATTAAATAGTGCTCAGCATAAGGCTACTATACATCTCTTTGACCAAGCATCCTTTGAAAATGCCTTAAATGCCAATTAAATAAAGACTGCTTAGTGGTAAGCATTGTTCAATGCCACTCTTCCTTTTGGCAATTTTGGTCTCATCAATGGCATTTTCAAAAAGATAAATTAGTAGCCTTCTACTAGAACCTAATTTATTCTGTTTGGTTCTTTAGTTCACCAGCTAGCACTTTATGGTATGAACAGTATACATCATATGAATATAGAGATTTGAGAAGTGATTCATTTTTAAGAACTTGAAATATGCAGAAAGTTGAAATAAATATTCTTCTACTCATTTACTCATTCATTTGTTCACTCAATAAATCAGCACATTTTTAGTGAGGACAGAGGCACACAAATAAATGGTCAATAAATAAATAAATACGTACAATAATAGATCTACATTCATGATGCACAAAGAAAGGACACCCAACCCAAGAAGATATCAGGAAAGTCTTCCTGGCAGAGAAGGTCTCGTGGAATGAATTGAAGTCAGTCCAGTGAAAGGTAAGATGAACGATTACCTGGGTAGGGTGAGGTATGCTGAGATGGGTCAGGGAGATGGATTTCAGGAAGAAAGAAAAACGCATCTGAAATCAGTAGGGCAGAGCTAGATGACAACTTAGAAGGAAATTCAAAATTAAATAATATTTATTTATTATATTTTTAAATTTTTTATTTATTTCTTTGAGAGAGAGAGAGAGAGTGCACACGCTCACAAGTGGAGGGAGAAGCAGACTCCCTGCTGAGCAGGGAGCCCCATGCAGGACTTTGCCTTAGGACCCTGAGATCATGATCTGAACCAAAGTCAGACACTTAACTGAGTGAACCACCCAGATGCCCCTAAATAATTAATGTTATTTAAATGTTTTTAATGTTAAGTACAGCTATACATGCATGCTGAAATTTAAAAAGAGTTCTTTTTAGATTTTCTGATGGTAAATTTCTGTATATGTTCATCCAAACTAATCTTTTATCATTTGTGGGTTGTGGGATGGGATGGGCACAGTTTGTTTTTTCCTTGATGTGCCAAGGAAAAATATGTTATTTATTGATAACAATGGCATGTCATTGAAAATTTAAGAATGATAAGCAGAAAAGAAACATGAGACACTGATGGTTTAAAGTCCTGGTGTACTAATTACTACTGCTTATTGAGCTCCAATTCATTGTTATGAGGGATTATAGTTCAATGAGAACAAGATAAACCATCTAAGTCATTATATTTATGTTCTTATGTCTGAACACAGAGGTTTCTATTTTTATTATTTTGAACATTATGCCTTCTCTTTCTCTAATGAAGTAGGTTTTTCATGAATACAAAGCATCTCAAAAAGCAGTGTCCTAATGATGGTCAATAAAAATACATACACTAGGAAATATTTATTCAGTGTCTACAATATTCCTGGTACTATGCTTTCTTCTGGGTAGATGCCAGTGAATATCATATGAAACAGCTGTTATAATAGACTTAATGTAAATATTTTGTAAGATAAAACTAAAGCCTAAAGCATATGGTTTGACTATTCCACTAAATAATTGCTTGATCTTACTTTAAAGGACAATTTCATTCTGTTTTTTTTTTTAAATCCCACCCAAATGATTTTAACTGCTAATATTCAAATGTATTGTTTGTACGTAGAATTAAAATTTTTGAAACAGCTATAGCAATGTGAAAATAGACAAACTATACATATTACTTATTTGAAAATTCTGGTTTTGAGGAATAGCAATCAATAGAACCACCACTTTATTTGAAAAAAAAAAAAAAAGAAAAATCACATAATAATTAGTTTTTCACATAAACCATGGCTGAGGGAGATTAGTAAAACATCTCAGCTACATTACTGATGTTGAAATATTGGTTCTCAATCATAAAGCCAGATGAAATAAATCACATGGCACTATGAAACCTATGAACTTAACCATTCACAGTTAGAAATTATGTATAGGAACTATAGATTATTTGAAAAGTTGAAAATGACACATTCTAGTTGTAAAAAGTCAAATAGTATAGGAGTGTATCAGATGAAAAGTGAAATTTTTCATGTTCCTTTCTCTCCTTTACAAACCCACGTCAGAGATGACACCATTTCCTGCTTATTGTGGTCCTTGCTGCTTTTATTCTCTACATTTGCAAATGAATGCAGCTGCAATGTTTTAAGCAAATGGGATCACGCTATCCATTCTTTGCAGTGTCTTGCTTTTATTCATTCAACATACACTTGAAAAACTTTACATGTCAGTACCAATAGGTACACCTTTTCCAATGGTTGCAAAGTTTTTAAGTCTTTCTTTATGATTGCAAGGCATTTACCTGCATAGATACAGAAGGCCTTTTTTAAATACTTGTTCTTGGACAGCCCAGGTGGCTCAGCGGTTTAGTGCTGACTTCAGCCCAGGGAGTGACCCTGGACACCTGGGATCCAGTCCCACATTGGGTCCCACATTGGACTCCCTGCAAGGAGCCTGCATCTCCCTCTGCCTGTGTTTCTGCCTCTCTCTCTCTCTGTGTGTGTGTTACACACTCTCATGAATAAATAAATAAAATCTTTAAAAAATAAGAATAAATACTTGTTCTTGTGATAAAATCATACAACTTTTTATTACTTACAGTGCTACAATGATCTTCCTTATATGTATTATATATACGTGCACAAGGGCAAATATTTCTCTAGGATTAAATTGCTGGGGTAAAGCCCATACAACTGTTTAATGTTTTAAATATTTTGAAGCTGAAAACTGTTTCTACTACCAATGTATGAATGTCACTGTATGTTTCCCTACATCATTGGCAAGACTGAATCTCATAAATCTTTATAATTTTATCTGATCTTATGGACTCAAATGGTATTTCTGTGAAAGGACTGTCCCTATGCTATTTCTTAACTTCCTAGTTGACATTTCTGTGTTATTCATTGAAATTCAGTGAATAAAGGCAGGACAACTGGCAGTTGAACTATTTTGCTAAAACTTCTGCCTCTAATGTTAGGTATAGTTACAGAAAAAAGGTACAGTAGTACATGGAGATCTAGGCCTTTTTTCCAAAGTATAACACTTGGAATATACTGAAAAATAGTTGTTTACCTACATATCAGGTATTTCAGTTTGTACTTAGAATTCAATTTAAAAGGGAATCTTTTATTATCAATAAAAATCCATATCTTTTGTGTTGCATGGAAAATCATTATCATACTGTAAACTTATGCATAGCTGTTTGATTAATCAAGTCTTACAAAAAAGTTTGCAGGGTCAGACAGAAATAGGAGTAGAAATCTGAGTTTGCCTCTCTTGGATTGTCTCCTAATTCATGAAGTCCAGTACTTGTTCTTAATGGTTGTCATAATCAGTTGTTTAGTCCTATCCAAATAGCCAAAGTAAAAGTATTAACTTACTGTAGGAATAGGGACATGTGCCATTCATACACACATTTACCTGATACCATTTGATAAACTTATTGACTCCTTTTAATACATTGAAAGTTATTTTAACAATTTGCTCTAGGATCAAACTATTCAAAATTTCCAAATCTCAAGTTTCCTTCCAACTACCTTCCTGGGGTTAGCTGCCTTTGTAGCCTTTCCACCATGACTCATTTTACCTGGTAAGAAGCATATCCACTATCTGCATCTTCATAAATCTTTCGTTGTCCCCAAAGAGGCTCCAAGTGCAATCTGATTCTTTTATAGAAATCATGCAAGTTGTTCCCATTCTCTTGGCATGAAGCCAGCTGCCATAGAGACTAATTGTTGTGCCCCTTTCCTAGGGAATGCTGTAATATGTTTTAAGGAGCATTTCTCCCACATTGATTACTCTAGAAAGGGAGACTTTCTTGTTTTAGGATCTAAAATATATAGTTTGTGGAGTTAGTGCTATAAAACAAACCCAAAGTATTATTGAAAAAGAAAACGTAATACAAATGGACAATGAGGTTTGATGGAGAAGCTTAAGATGTTTTCACTAAAACAGAATGATGGTTGTCTATTGAGATAGATGAGCTGATTTTTAGTTTTTCTTCTGCTTTAGGCCTTTACATCCTCTATCTAATGAGTTAGCTAGGAGGATTAAAGAGTCCTGAATTAAAACAATTTTCACTCTGACACTTCTACTTTGGGCAAATTGCCAAATGTTTCTGATTTCAGTTTTCCACCTTTTATATTGGAATGATACTTTTGTGGTTTTTGGGAGGAAAGCTTTGAACAGTCTCTTGGACATAGTAACAGTCAGTCAGTGGCAGCTATTATTATTATAGTACCTGGACTGAGTACTAAGTACCAATAACCCCAGGCCATTGAGCAACTTCCTATGAGTTCAAGGAGGAAAATAACTCAATTCCTGATGCCAAGGAGAACATGTTTTTAAATTCGGGAGACTATTCATAAATGTTTTTCCTGCTTTGTAAGCACCTAACAATCTGTAAAATAAAAATCCTTGCATTAGCAACTCTTCACAAACACACCCTAAGAAATGGGAGAGGATGTATAACGAAGAGTATTTAGTTTCATTTCTGTAGTGGCATTTACCCGTAGTGATGTCTATGTTGTTTTAGTCAAATGAAGAATTTCAGCTTGATAACATGACACGGTAATTCAAATGAATTTGGAAATAGGAGGGAGCATTCAAAATATTCACATAGAAAGTCTGATTTGTAAAGGACTGAAATACTTTCTCATTAAATTGTCAAAATGAAACAAGGAAAAATGTAGTTGATTGGCTAATTTTTATTAAATAAAAGTAGAAATTTACATACAGGCATTTTTAGTTTGTAAGTTATTTTCTTATTCTTTCAAATGAATCTTACGGTGCTAGAGCAATATGTTCTTGTATGTTTATTGACGTGATTACACTTATCACATAATTGCTTTCTTTTTCAAATGTATTCTTTTGAATTGCCAGCTTCTCCTGGCTACTCTTTTCCAGCACATTTAGCGTTGATGGTATCATCCCACATGCAAGCTCTAACACCATTTCAAGGCCTTGGACCCTTCTTCAAATAGCTAATTCCCTGGAGTGCAGAGGTGGTGGCAGGGATGGCAGCAAATGACAAGGTGCTGAAAATTCTATTGCGTTCATTAGCTGCTTAGCTGTCAAGGTCTTTAATCCTATACGAGCCTATTGAAGTTAACGTGATTTCAATAGATTAAAACATTTATAAGAAAATAAATTTAAAAGTTGATTCCTGAGAACCGTTGTGGCAACAACTATAAATGGTTTTAGGACTTTGATTTCTACTCTTGTTACATTAAAAACTAAAACTTTATTATTAAATAGCCAAATACATTTCCATTATTATCCAGTAGAGCTTTAATTACTTTAAATAATCATTTTTGGCATGGCTTAAAGAAAAGTAGTTAAATGGGGAAATTTTCAGTGGGCTTATCCAATTTATGCATTGCCCCCAGTGGTAGGTAGATTTCTAAGACAACTTCCAGTGATCCTTGATCTTTGGTGTGGGTGGAACCTGGATTATTAGCAGATATCATTCCCATAATTATGTTACGTTACATGGCAAATGGGAATTTGCAGGTGTAATTAAGTCCCCAAATGAGTTGATCTTAAAATAGGGAGATTATCCAGGTGGACCTTATCTGATCATATTGGCCTTTTAAATCTGGGTCTCGAGGGTAGAGATGGAGTTAAGAGATTCAAAGCATAAGAAGGTTCAACATGCTGTTGCTGACTTAAAAATACAAAGGACCACAAAGCAAAGAATAAATGGAGGGTGACTCTATTAGTTATATGAGGCCCTTGATGACAGTCAGTGAGGAAACAGGACTTAAATCTTACAAATGGGGGAACCCTGGGTGGCTCAGTGGTTTAGCACCACCTTTAGCCCAGGGCGTGATACTGGAGATACGGGATCGAGTCCCACGTCTTCTCCCTCTGCGTCTCTCTCTCTCTCTCTCTCTCTGTGTCTCATGAATAAATAAAATCTTTAAAAAAAATCTTACAGATGGAAGGAACTGAATTTTGCACAACAATGAGAATGAACTCAGAGGCAGCTTTCCCCAGAACCTCTTGATGAGAATTCAGAAACCTGTAACATCAGGAGTTTAGCTTTGTGGTACCCTGCAAAGAGAACCAGCTACGTCATGTCATACTCAGGAATTACAGAACTGTGGGCTGATAAACAAGTGTTGTTATAATCTAAATTTTCAGTACTTTTTTACACAGCAGTAGAAAATCAATACACTCCCTTAACCCAAAAAAGTTTGAGCTAATTTGTATTGAATATTCCACATTAACTTCTTTTTTGAATGTTAAAAATACTTTTTATTTTTCAGGTATCTTCAGTTTTGAGAAGTACTTTTTATTTCAATATCAGCTTTAAATATTTTAGCCTTTAGCTAATGTGGGAAACTTTTCTCAATGTTCACATACTATTCTGTTTTATATGTTTAAACCAGATTTGAAATGTTCATTGATGAGGATGAAGGTGGAAAGAAATATGGGCCATTAAAATTTCTCTCTGCTAAAAAAAGAAATCCAGGTTGGATAAGTAATAAAATTACATGGCTTGCTAGGACATAACATATTAAGGCTAAATTTAATTCAGATGAGAAGAAAAGCAAACGGGAGTGTAATTAAAAGCAATTTAGCCAAGAAGAAATCACAGGAAAGATTGTCCAGATTGGAAAAGGAATTTCATGGAGGGTGATGCTTTTGAAGATACTATCATCTTCTAAACAGGGGAGTTTCCAGAGAGAGGCTTCAGGGGGAAATACTCCCTAATTTACAATAGAAGATGTCATATTTATTTGATGTAAGAAAAGAATGGTAGTCTAGGGAACTGGAGTGCTTTTTGGTTTCAGATGAAGCTAAATTAACGATTAATTCTTCTTTACCACTAAACAGCTAGGACAAGCCCAGGCAACCTGACAGGTAAAAGTATAAGAGATTGACCTAAGTCTGGTTTGTTGGTTAGACTTTTTCTAGTCCAACCAGTAAAAGGATTTTACAGTTCAATTTTAATTTAATTCATAAAAAGAGCTATGAAGAAAAATTTTTAAATTGCACCTTCTTTCATCTAAGAAGTTATAAGTTAAAATATACAGCAATTGTCTACATTAGGGCAAGGTTTACTTTCTGCAATCCTAGCTTTGGGAAAAATTGCAGCATGTTTCAGGGCAGCGAAAAGACCTAAAAGGATCATCTTAATATATAACAGAAAGAAATTGTTTAATGTACACTACTCATCATCTTGAAGTGTGTACCAGAAAACTTGTTTAAGAAGACTTTCAAAAGAAAGGCTCTTGCTTGAAAACAAATCATTCCAATGATTCCAATCCAAGAGATTCCAGATCTATTTCTCTGAATGCTAATATTGCATCTATTTAGAAACTTATAATGTTATGTCTTATTGAGAAAATTATTACTTAATCTACTTCTCACAGAGAGCAAAAGCCATTGGGATTAAAACTAATGAATATAATGACTGAGTAATCTTTAGTAATAAGAAAAGCCACATTATACATATCCTGGGTGTCAGCTAGGATTTAACACAGAAAGAATTCAGCATATAAGTTTTACAAAGTGCTAACACATTGCACTGTCTCTCCCCAAGAGAGTTGTACCTGTACAAGGAGTCAATTCTCCTCTTGTTTTACTATCTTCCGTTATCCCCAGACCTACAACTCAAAATATTCATTCATTATTTCATTCCCTAAATATTCATTAAATGCCACCTTCATGGAGCAATGAATAGGACAGGCAAAAGCCCTATTTTTATGTGGATTTTACTTTAACTGGAGGGAAATATCAGCATGACTTAAAAGACAAATTACAAATTTAAACACAGAAGGAAGGCATGTATACACAAAAGGCTCTCAGAGTTTGTTAAATTCTATTGGTAATAATTTTAGTAATGACTGTGGGAATGTCCAGGATTCTCCACTAAAGGTCTGGATAAACATATTGAGAGCTGATATATTTATTAGAGAATCTGAATTCAATGCTGTGGTTCTAATGATAGAAATTCTGATTCAATTGTGGCCCACCCTAAATGAAGTTAAAATGACTGAAACCACTCTGGTATAATACACCAGATAAAATACAATAATGTTGAGAGATAGAAATTGTAAAATAAATTGATCATGCTTGAGTAATCATGCACCCACCACTTACATTCTGTTGGAGGATCCAGATGGCTTCCTTCACCATAACCTTAAGATCTACACTGGTAAAGGAAGCATCACCATGCAAGTGGGAGACAGGATATGGTACAATTAAAATAGGGTCCCTAATTCTATCAGAGATAGGAGGATTCTGAGAGGGCTAAAATCATGGCTTGGTGTTTAATCAGCTAAGGCAAGTTGGCCATGATTTCTGTAATAGTCATCAGAGCCTATGTGGTAGTCTGAATATAGTCCTCTGAGAGATTTATTGATGATTAATGATTATGACATTCCCAGAGCTAAATATGTGAACAGCCTCCTCAGGTCCTACTTGACATGTAAAATGGACAAAAGAGAGGGTGACTTAAGTCACTCTTTTAGAGAATCATGACTCTTCCTCAAATTTAAGACCCGAGTCTTAGATTAAGGTTTGAGTGGGCATCCTTCAGGAAGAACCTTAAAATAACATCACAAGTATATTTGTGGAAGTAGCCTTACCTAAAGGAATGTACAAATACTTACTTAGGAAACTACATACTGGTAAAAGGGATCTATTGGGACCTCAGGGAATTATTGGACATTGACTCCAGACTAAAACAATATCTAGAAATCCTTTACAACCACTGGGATCCACTGGTCAAAGGAGATTCCTAAGAGTGTTAATTGATGATTTTAAAAAATTGTTAGGGATGCCTGAGTGGCTCAGTTTGGCTCAGGTCATTATCCTGGGGTCCTGGGGTCCCTGGGGTCCCCACAGGGAGACTGCTTCTCTCTCTGCCTATGTCTCTGCCTCCATCTCTGTGTCTCTTCATGAATAAATAAATGAAAATATTTTTAAAAATGTTTAAAAAATAAAAAATATTGTATACGTTTAGGTAAATTGACTTGAGGGTAAAATTCTATTTATGGCTCAGAGATGGAAAACATCAACTGGCCCAATAGTCTCTTTTAGAGTTAGGAAGTGAAGCTCAGAGTAATCAAATGACTGCTTTTAAGTGAGAATCCAGGATAAGAACCGAGATCTTCTAAATTCTCATGAGGTTGTTACACAAGCCCAGGTGCCTAAGTCCCCTGGCCAGGTGGATGGTAATGGTTTTAAAATTTTACTTTATTCAAATTGGAAAATGAACACAAATTCTGTGTGTGTGTGTGTGTGTGTGTGTGTGTGTGTGTGTGTGGCAACAGGACCTGGGGTTAGAGGGGCCTGAGAGGAGAAATTTGTGAAAAGATAATGGCTAAAATTTCCCAAAGTTGAGAAAAAACTATAAAATTTGAACTACTAGAAGCACAAAAAAACATGATGAATACACCAAAGCATATAATAATCAATATTATCAATACTGCTATAACATATAATAACCAATTATCAATACTGCTTACAACAGTAATAAAGAAAAAAATCTTAAAAGGAGCCAGAAGGAAAAAGACATGTGGAGGGACAAAGGCAAGGAAGACAGCAGAATTTTCTTGGGAATATGCAAGCCAGAAGATAGTGGCGCAACTGAATATACTTTAATGTACTGAAAGATAGAAAATATCACACTAGAATTCTTAACCCAGAAAAAAATAACTTTCAAATGTAAAATTAGATGAAGACTCTTTCAGACATGTAAAAACTGAAGTAATTTGATACTTGACCTTAACCACAAGAAAATATTAAAAGGGAGGCGACCAGGTGGCTCAGTTGGTTAAGCATCCAACTCTTGATTTTGGCTCATGTCATGATCTCCGGCTCTTGGAGATCAAGCCCCCCATGGGGCTCCGCGCTGAGTACAGAACATTCTTGGGATTCTCTCTCTCCCTCTCCTTCTGCCTCTCCTCCTGTTCTTTCTTTCTCTTGCTAAAATAAATTTTTAAAAATATATATTAAAAAGAAAGACCTTCAAAAGAAATCACCATCTTGAAGAAATATCTGCATCCCATATTCATTGAAGCATCATTCACAATAGCCAAGTTAGTTAGTTTTTATAAGTTAGTTAGTTTTTATAAGAAAATAACTTATAAGAAAATAACTAACTTAGTTTTTATAAGTTAGTTTTTATAAGAAAATAACTTAAGTGTCCACTTGTGGATGAAATAGATAAAGAAAATGTGGCATATATATTCAATGATATATTATTAAGCCATTAAGAAAAGGAAATCCTCCCATTTGTGATAACATGGATAAAACTTGAGGACATTATGTTAAGTGAGTATGTCAGGAAGAGAAAGAAAAATTCTGAATGATCTTACTTATATGTGGAATCTAAATAAAGCCAGACTCATAGATACAAAGAGTAGATTGGTGCTTGCCACAGGCTGGGGCATGGGAGAAATGGGAGATATCAATCAAAACCCAAACTTTGAGTTATCAGATGAGTAAGTTCTGAGGATCTGATGCACAGCATGGTGATTTCAATGTATCCAGCATCAAGAGACGATTAAAAAAATATTTCTCCATCCTCTGCTTGTCTTCTTAGCAGCTGCTTTCTGCTTTTTTTTTTTTCCCTCAGGGTCTCACTCTGCACATTTCCGATTTAGGAGTTGGCAATTGCCCTGGGGGAAAATTGCCAGGAGAATATTGAGCTCATCTCAATGCATTTTACTTCTAAGATCTTGATTTTTTCATGTCCCTGCAACTTTAGTTTTTCACTCTATGTTTTTTTTTTTTTTAATGTATTTTATACATAGTCATTCTTGGTGGGAATGTTAGTTTAAACCAGGCACTTCACCATGTTCATTGGTACGTGTAGCATATAAATTTATATATTTTAAGTAATTTCCATATTTTCCTACCTATTTCTCCAAATATAGTGGGTAGGCCATTTTAGTCTTAGTGCTTATATTAACTGTTCAGTTTAGTCTGGAGCAGAGCTATCCAATATAAATATCATGTGAACCACATATGTTATTTTAAAATTGCAAGTACTCACATTAAAAGTAAAAAAAAAAAAAAAAAGTAAAGTTACAATAAACAGTATACTTCTAGTTAAAATCAAAAAGCCCTAACATATTACACTTCAACACATGTCTTCAAAGTCTATTGTATATTTTATATTTATAGCTCATCTCAATTCACACTAGCCTTATTTTAGATACTTACAAGCTATCCTCATCTGACTAGTGGCTATGTTATTGGAAAATGCAGGTCTAGAGGTTGCAGACCATTCAGGGGAGATGTGAGAGGACTAGAAGATGCATGTACACTATGTGGTGATACAGGCTCGAAGACTTGCATTGTCTTCCTTGGAAAACAGTAGGTCTCTGTTTAGCCATACAAAGAATATTTTCATCATGTTAGGTGACAAAGTTTGTGGACACATTTTTTTTAACTGCTCAGCCTCAATTCTTTCATATTTTAGAGAAGCAATTCAAATTGTGGATTCAATGGAAGTTATGATTCAGCTTCCTTCAACTGAATCCCAAAGCATGAAAACCTCTCATTTTGCTTCCCCAGAGCCAAGATTTACACATGGAACTCAGGCTTGACCAATCATACATGTCTCGTAAGGACACAGCACTTTAAATATGAAATGCAGAGAAGGCTTTAAAATATTCTGAGACTGCTTGAGTGAAGCAGAAGGGAGTTCTAGCAGTGACCATGGGCTTGCAGTGTCCTTCTCACAGGACAATTCTGGGTTCTGAATGTCTCTGTGTTGCTTTTTCCTGGGCTTTCTTTGTTCTTCCAGGTGTTCAGGCCACTACATGAATCTAGAAGTTGTGTAAAACCCATGATTTTACTTTTTAGTACAACATAGTTGCTAAGTACGTACATTTAGGAATGAAATGGCCTGAGTTAGATGTCTGACTTTCCTATATATTAGCTTCCAGGATTTAGATACATTATTTAATTTTTTTTGTAGTGTTGATAATTGTACCTACCTCATAGGATATTAATGAGATAATCCACACACAGTGAATATACTTATTTTATATATTTATTATGTACTGAATATTTAGCTCTTGATGACTCAGCTTCTATTATTATTTTAAAAACAGTTTATGGAAGGCCTACGGTATACTAGATAGATATGCAAAAAACAAAACTTCTCATTTTTCCCACCTAAAATTGCCTTTGAAAAAGAATAATTATTTCACATTATTTGCCTAGAGTTTGAGGGAGGGGTTACATGCAACCAGACAAGGCTACTGCAAGCTTGAAATATTTTTGTAGTCTTGGGCTTCACAATGAATTTTTCTCCAACTATACATGCATCAAATGTGTTTCCAATTATTTGCCATTCAGTAATGCATGCCAGGTTTATTTGTGGTTTTAATAAGTGCCAGGAACCTAGCTCACTATCCCAGCTTAAGCAGTGTAGACAGAATGGCATAACTTAAAAAATGACAGTAACCTTGCAAATGTGAGCATTAAAATTTCCACTTTTAAGATGAGGAAATTGATTGAGAGAAGTAATTTGCCTACAATTACACAGCTAGTATGTGCACAATTATACATTGTATTTTGATCATGAGTTCCTTCTTCTTAGACTACGTACGACTCCAAAACGGTATTTGTAGGTGTTAATCACTTTACCCAGGATCGTAAAAGACTTCTGCCATTATCTGGAGCACACTTGATATTTTAGAAAGGTAAGCCAAGCCTCAAGGAATGCATGGCTCATGAATTTATTTGATGTCACTGACATCACCTTTTCCTGAATCCCTTGCTCATCTTCTCCAATTTTTGCCCTTTCTTTTCTCAAGCCTATGATCGCAAATATTTCTATAGTTACAAATAGTCCATTATTTAAATAGCTTTCATCTAAAGAAATTCTGGAAGTTTACTTTAGGTGAATTTTCAAGGAGAGAATTGTGATCAATCATTTTTAAGAATGACTGCACAGTTCATATACTTGCTGTGCCAGCAAAGCCAAGTAAGATGGGTTGTGATATAAGGCACTTACTTTTCCAGATGCCACCTTTAGATTTTTCCAGGAGGGCTGAAGGATAGACCTTATCCAATGATATTGATAACTGCATGAAGGTGGACCTGACTCTTCCAGGGTTTCACATCAAAGGCTATATGTCTAAATTTCTACACCTGCTAAGCTATTGTTTCGTTTTGTTTTGTTCAAGTGTGAAAAAACTAGCAGAGGCCCTGAAACGGCTCTGCAACTTTGCTGGCTGAGGCTCCTTCCTCAAACACTTTGACTTCTAACCATGAACATGTGTGAATTTTTTTCTCCCATTTCTAAATCATTCTAGAAGCTTCTCATTTACCTCTACTGAGATGGCACTCTTTGCCATTTGTTTTTGGAAATAATTCATTTTAAACACAATGAATGAATTTCTTTATTTTCCTCATTAATGAAAAGTACCTCTGCCATAGAAATATACCAGTCAGTCAATTTTCTTCACCTACAGTTTGCCTGTGCATAATCTCATCATGAAAATAAAAAAAACAAAACAAAAACCATAAACAAAACATCCAGCCTGATTATAGTAAGTCCTCTGTTATTTAAGAAAAAAAGAGAAAGAAAACATAACACACATATTTTAGGGAGCACTGATAACCTTCCATCTGCATTTTCCATAATGTTATTACAAATTGAGCTCAATATAGTGATGAGCAAAAAGTTTTGCTAATTGAGAGTCAATCTGCTTAAGCAATTCATCCCCCCCTTACTTAAAATTGATCATATTTAAGAATTTTAAAAATAAGCAATCAATTTTTTGGACTAGTTCGAAAATCTCTATGTATGTTCTGGTTCTAAGAGAAATACACAGGTTAAGTAAGTGACAAGGTAAATCATCAACTCTAATCAATTGGAAATCTGATGTGGTGGCTGTTTGTACCTGAGATCCACAGGCTTTGGATCACCCAACTCATGCAAAAAGAGGAAAAGTTCATTTAAATATCCAGTTACTTGGTCTCTCTAATGCCAATTTCAAAATAGATGATCATCAGAAGAAAACATTTGGATAACTGAGTAAACGTTTTCCACTTGTAGTGGCCAAATTTCTCCCTGAAAGCCAGACTACTATAATCAATGACATGTTGAACATTCAAACTTGGATGTCTTTAGATTCGGAAGTAAATTAACCATCATATCCTGCACACCTGTTACTCTTCTCTTGTTTCTGGATGTTCTATCTCATGAAAGAATGTCACTATTTGTATAGTTGCAAATGCCTGAAATTTTTCTATTTCAGTTATGTCCCATGTCTAATTAAGCAACAAGTTCTATGGTGTCTATTTTATAATAACTCACTAACTCTCCTACCTTTCTTTCTGTCTATTCTGTTTTAGCATAGTTCCCTTACCTGTATCCCAAGACAGGTTCCTGGCAAAACTCCAAGCCTCCGTTTTTCTTCTAGTTCTTTTCAAAACTACTCTTCACCCCTCCAGAGTGATTATTTAAAGATCTAAAGCCTTCCTCCAAACCCATTAGAAGGTCCCCATTGCTCTCCAGGTGAAGAGGGGGCTTCATAATAAGGTTCATAGGCTGTTCGTGACTTAGCAACTAGGTATCTCTGCAATTGCTTCTTTGGCCACACGGACTTCTCTTCTTCATCTACAAGTCAGATGTGCTATGTTTCCTTTCCCCTGGTGTTTTCTTACCCACTTCCTTTTCACTGCATCCAATACTGCATCTCTTCTTTGCTTGGCTCTTACTTATCCTTTAGTTCTCATATGGGTATGACTTTCCCTGATACCCATATTAGGGACATAAACTTTTTCTTTGAGCTTCAAGAGCAACATAGAGTTCCTCTATGGCAATACTCATAATAATATACAATAATTTCCTGGTAATTAATGTGTATTTTTAACTGAACTGAAATTACCAGAGGACAAAAAACATGTCTTTCTTATTCACTGTTGTATTTCCACATCTAACAGAAAGCAGAACACAGGAAGACATTTAACAAATATTTTTGAAATGAATAATTCAAGAATGAATAAATATTAAGATTTTAGGTCAATGGTTCCATTTCTAAGAAAAAAATCTAAAAATGTGAATACATAAGAAAAGCAAACTGGAAAAGTTTTTTAATAAAAAAATTATTAAAAATTGGAATGGGTGGGAAGCAATAAAGAAAATAATTTCTTATATTTTTCCCAGTTTTTTACATCAGTCTTTATAAGGCCAGGGCAAATAATTATTGGATATTTCCATATAAGTAGTCCAGACCAGTGTAAACTCATCTGATAATTTCCTGGCTTTTCTGCTATTGATAGCAAATATATCTCTCTTGCTAGATGTCCAGAAGGAAGGAGAATGTCCCATTTGTAGGTCTACTCTCTGGATTGCTTTTGTAAGATCAGCATATTTGCAACCATGCATTCCTACTTTCATTTAAGGCCAGAACTGAGCTCTTCTTTTGAATCTGGATGGAGGTCTGATCTCACTTGTCTCTCATTCTTGGGGGTAAATCATTGTCTTAGAACTAAGGATAGCAAATATATATGAGGCATTCTTCTATCCTGGGGATAACTTCACTTATTCTTTACAACACCTGAGAAACGTGTGTTATTATATAGATAAGGAAACTGAGGCTCAGAGAAGTTAACTTGTTCGATATCAAGGAATTCAAATTCACACTATTGTGTCCAATGTGTCCAATGATGATGTTTTCAACCACTGGGTACACTAGAAAAGCTTCCATTATAATAAAACATATTATCTGCAAGGAACACATCGTTATCAAGAATTGCTTAGGGTAATGGTTGCAAAAATTCAGTTACAAATTGTAATATAAGTAATATCTTAATGAAAACGAAATTATTTAACTTGAGTAAAGGGAAAGAGACAGTCGTACTCCCCATGTTTATTTTTTTTTTTTTCTTCATGAGAGACAGAGAGAGAGAGAGAGAGGCAGAGACACAGGCAGAGGGAGAAGCAGGCTCCATGCAGGGAGCTTGATGCGGGACTCTATCCTGGGACTCCAGGATCATGCCCTGGGCCGAAGGCAGGCGCCAAACTACTGAGCCACCCAGGCTGCCTGCCATGTTTAGATTTATGCATGGAGTAGATTTTGGTATAACATGTATTATTTTAATGAAATTAATTAGAGATAACTCTTGAACTTGAGAGCTGCACCACAAATCACCCCAAAACTTTAAGTGACTTAAAAATATAATGACTTATTATTTCTTACAATTCTGTAGGTTGGCAGAGTTGTTCTTCCACACATTGCCTGCATTATATGTTTGATATTCTCTTAAATCTTGCAAGGCCTTAACAAGGTTTCTTAGAGATAAACCCTTGACCTGATTGCTGGTCTCAGGTCTCATTTCACCTTGAGAATTTTTTTACTGAAGGCAATACATGGAATGAAAGATAATTTTATTTTCCAGCCTAATAAATCCTGGCACTTCCATATTTCTTCTACATTCCACTTGCAAACAGAAAGTTTCTTTTTGAACCCGTGTCTATCTTCCTATACCTTTTACATGCAGCTAAAAAGAAGCCAGTTAGCACTCCCTGCATCCTATGTGGGGATGGATGGAGATGGATAGTTGGGCCCACAAATTCACAGGGTAAATTTTCTGACTTTCACATTATTGTAGGCAAGTTTATTTTTTTGACAATTTGTGTGTGTGTGTGTGTGTGTGTGTGTGTGTGTGTGTGTGTGATATAGCATGGGTTATCCTTTCTCCAACCTCTAGAATGTCTTGGCCATTTTCCTAGCCTTTTGTTATGGATTTCTTGATGTCTTTCCAGCTTCCACCTGCCACCAATTTCCAAGCTATTGCCACATACCTTAGGTTTCTGAGATGGAAACACTATACTTCTAAGAGTCTGAATTAACCAGGGTTCTGTCAAGATCACAGAACCATTAGATTTAATTATATAAGAATTAGGTCTTAACATAAGTTCTGGAGGAGCTGGGGAAGTGAATACTCTGAACAATGAGTTGGAGTATCAACAAGAGTCTTTAACCAGTTCTCTCAAAGCACTGGTGCCAGGGGACAAGTTGAAGCTTACATGGAGAATCTGAGATGCCAGGCGAATCCAGCCACAGAAGTAGACTATGCAAGGGACATTGGTGGGGAGGTCTATCAGAAGCTGTTGCCTTTGTGTGGCGTACCTCTGATGATACTCAGTTAAGCATCTGCTGGTGGTCCTGGGGACATTGCTGATCAGGATGTCCAGCAGCCAGGATGAAGAACTAGATCTAGAGGGACATATAACAAAGGACAAGCAGGAAACCACCAGACACATCAGCAACTAGCAACTGGTACTATACCAAATCATGAAGACCTTCCAAGAATAATATCAACCCATTGCCTCCCAAATCTCTCCCCATGCTTCCCTCCTCCCTCACCAAGTAAAACCCAATATCATACAGACAAGAGAATTCCAGAAACAGATTCCTCAGTTTGACCAACTGGACAATAGAAGGATCCAGTACAGGAGGGGAATAAATCTATTTCTGTTGCTGAAAAAAATGAGACCTCTTCACACAGGTCTAGGATTTAAACTGTGCAAAGATGCCCAGAAGGCTCAGGTCATAGTCACGTCCAAGAACAAACAGGTGACCACAGTAGAACTCTGGGACTCTGGGACTTTCAGGATGTCAGGATTAATGCTTGTGTGCCCATGACTCGCTAGGCTGGGATTTGCTCTGGTAAACATCACAAACAGAGACTCATGTGTTTAGATCATTCCTTTTAATATGATAGCCTCTACCATTCAATTTTTGATTTGTCTTATGTCTCATAAGTTTGAGAGTACCCACCCCAAAACCATAGAGACAAGCTCTCTAAAATACACAATTAAATCATAACTACTAAAATAAATAAATAAATAAATAAATAAATAAATAAATCATAACTACTATCTCTGTTTTCTTTTTGTAGTCCCCTCTGTGAAACTAACATAATATCTTGTACATAATAAATTCTCAATGTTTATGAATTCTGAAAAAATCTAAGAGGAAATAGAGTAGAGGATAAACAAGCCATACCCCTGAGGAATCATAACCAAATAGTCTCATCTGTTGTCAGGTTCAATAAATGAACATAGAGTCAAAGGTGAGAGGAAAAGTCAAATACATTATGAGCTAAATGAACACAGGAGTAGGTGGTTGAAATAAAGCCAGAGTAAGTGAGAAACTTCAGAAAGAGGCCCTCAAAATCATGCATGAAGCTGACACCTATTTTTAGTAGGTCAGGTCAAGTTAGGTGATTCACAGGTAAATTCATATAAAGCCCCAAACGTCAACCTGCTACCTCCTAACTGTAATCTTGGGTAGACAACTTAGCTCTTCTAAATTATTCGAAGCCTCAGTTTCCTCATTTGTGAGATAAATATAAATAATAGTTACTTCATGGGATTTTTGTAAGAATGACTTGAGATAGCACCTAAACAATGCTTAGTGCAGCATAAAGTACTCTGTGAACGTTAATTGCTCTTGTAAGAGGTTGTGTCAAATAACATTAGTCTTTTTTTAATGCTCCTAAAATGTCTGATGTCCAGTGTATAACATAAGAATGTCTGAGTGTGATATTAAAATGTCTGAGTGTGATATTCCAAATATGGTCTAATCATGCTCGATGCAGGGGAATTATATTCCCTCAGATCTGATGCTGCAGAAGAACTGTGGAAGAACTGCTTTTTTACATAAATGGCAAGCGGTGCATGATGGGTAATGCTATGTATGGTAATTATTCCTGGACATGTATTATAATACATGTTCCATGTCAGTTCTTTATCTCAATTTCCCCAGATTATCATCCTGTTTTTTTTTTTTTTTTTAATCTGTGACCATGACTAAAAAGATTTGATAGAACAACTTCATGTCAATGACTAAACGTACTAATAATTTGGTGTTTGGTTCACTTTTTAAATGTCCCTTTTTGGGATCCCTGGGTGGCTCAGCATTTCAGCACCTGCCTTTGGCCCAGGGTGTGATCCAGGGTCCTGGGATCAAGTCCCGCGTGGGGCTCCCTGCATGGAGCCTGCTTCTCCCTCTGCCTCTCTCTCTCTCTGTGTCTCTCACGAATAAATGAATAAAATCTTTTAAAAATATATTAATACATTCTATCATCACTTACCTATTTTTCAAGTTTTACTTAAAATTGCAACAGTACCTCTTTCAGGATGCAAAATCTGAGGTTCTCAACAAGATTCCAGTGGCTGATATTCTCATGGTTACTTTTAATGTTGAATTTTTCTTCTTACTGAATGCTTATTCCTGTAAGTGTGTCATATTCTATATTTATGACTCTGCCCTATCCTAAGCTGACCTAAAGGTGGAGTATCCAACTGTGATTTCTCCAAAATGCCATCCCCACAAGACATTTGTAGGTGCAAACAGGGCTTTACCAAGATATGGGGCAACAGAAGAGGATTGTATAGCAGCAATCATTCCTAAACTGCTTAATACTGAATATTAGATAGCCCTGTTCTCTAAAGCTTTTGGCTGCCAGCTGCCCACCAGGAATTTCTCAGTAATTACAGAGACCCAACATCTGAGCCTCCTACCATGTCCTTTGATCTCTCTGTCTCTATCTCTGTCCCTGTCTCTGTCTGTCTCTTTCAGAGGAGCAAGGTTTAGCTTTTTGCCCTCTCCTATTTTTTGTTTTCTTTTAAATTCCTATTTAAAATTTTGAACAGATAGATTTATCTTTTGTTTTCTCCTGAGAGTCTTCCAAAACATGCCCTCAGGGTTCACACATCTAAAGCAAAATATCAAGGTGTTTTCCTAAACAAAGTTAGTTTTCTCCCTAAGGAGAACTCTGAGCCAGCTGTTAATATTACAGTCTGATTTATCCTGCCATCTTGACTTAAAGAATAAATCAGTAAGCGCCTTTTGGGAATTAACTTCTCCAAGGGAAAGGCATACGTGACATGGCAGAAATATTATCATGATATAATTTTTCTTAAAGGTTTTGATAACATTGATCTATGTAATTCAGCTGATCCAATGTACAGCACTCCGTTAGAGAAACTAGATTGACTCTAGTGGTAACACACATTTATTTCTACGCTTTGTATTTTCCTGCTGTATTTACAAACACTTTTGCTGTCTCCAAACTTGGATCCCTGTCCTTGTCTCAAGCTTTCATATCTTTTTCTTCCCTCTTAGGGTGAGCTCTTTCTTTATTATCCTAAATATATTTGTTTGCTTCTACAAACAAGTCATGTGATCCTTTAAGCAATGGGCTAATGAGCAGGAAATGCAATAATGATTTCAAGGAGCCTAGCCGAGTCCCTGGCCTATTGTGAGAGTCAAGCTTCTTGGCTAATTGCAAATGTGTCCAATTGAAGTGGTCAAGAACTCTGATTTTTCTTTTCCTTTTTTTTTTTTTTTTTAAGAACTCTGATTTTTCTTTATAAGTTTAATGTGCCCATACATATCAACTGCACTGCCATCCCCAAAGTTGAAATCTGAACTGTTTAGAAACACTCTGGCCACAATGTAGGAAAACATACCTTGACGGGTGGCTCGCCATAGGGCAAGCATCATGCAAGGAGCTATGAGATGAGAGAGGTCAAAGAGTAAATAAATCACGAAGCTCTTGTGCTTCGTGAGACTTAGATGCAAGGGAATGTGGGAGCAAATTAAAGATCTTTAGGAGACATGCTTACTTGTCTCTGTACACATATTTGTGTCACTAGCCTGCAGATACATGTATCTGTGCATTTCTGTAAATATACTTATGATAGCTAAGACTTCCGACTCTCCAGCCTAATCTCTTGCCACATCCGGGCAGTAACACTGAACCACTTGTTGCTCTATTTCCTGCCTCTGTGATAGGCACATGCTAGATGGAGACTCTAACTGCCGAGCCCTTCACAATGGCCCACTCTTCTCAGAGTAACTCTCCTCTCCTTTCATAATCCTCCATGGACTCAAATTCTGCAAGAAGCCAAGTTGGAGAAATACATCAACATACAGTCATGTTAATCCTTGAGTTTTATTTTATTCCTCTTTTCCAAGTGGGCTAGCTGCAACCAGAGACATCGGGTTAGATTTTAAAAATGATTGGCAGCTTACTAATAACGGTTACTGAAGACCTATGCATTTTATTTCTCACAACCACCTGTGTTTGCTTTTAGAGCAAGCATCTGTGAAGATGTCTTTTATAATTTCTTCCCCAGAGTCTCTCTTGCTGATTACAATTCTCCCCCAGAACTCACCCTTTGGAGACACTTCCCAGCAATTACTAAACTGATTCTAAGAAAGAAATGGAGAAGCAGGGTTACATACCTCTGTGAAAGCAGACTGGTCCATGGTGGGATATAGGACTGAAATAATGTGTTTTTGATCTTTTGCATGACGTATCAATTACTGGGAAATCTCAGATACCACCCCCCCACTTCCTGCTACATGGCCAGGGGAAGATACCAGGAGTCCACACACAGTGGACTGTGTTCATCCAACTCAGCCATTGCTAGAAGTTTGAGGTATGAGATGGCAACATGTCCTGATCTTTTCTCAAGGCACAATATTTCTTATATTTGCCTCGTGTTAAATTCTTTAAAAAAATCCAGTCTCAAACCCCCCGAAGCCCCTTTTGATATATCAGGTGCTTTCAATGAGGCCCATGCCATAAACTAACATAAACAAACCTTATTTTGAGGACACAGATACACATAAGCACAAGAGTGCTTACTCTCAGTCTGTCATGATGGACATTGCCTTTGATATTTATGCAAAGTTACATGAACACAGGTACTGTACAAACAAATGTTGAGAGGCTTCCCGAACAATGGAAGTTAATGAAGCATAGCAAGGACTCAAATGCACATTTCCCACAGTGCCTTCTGACACACACACACAAGCCACCCACACCAACACTAGAGTTTAAATAAAAAGTTGTGTTACTGGACACAATTATGTCTGCCTTCTTCAAATACTGTCTGCAGCCTAGTTTCTCAAATTACTCTGTTTCCTACAGAACTAATTTTAAAATGAATCTCCCACTGACTTCAAGGGGCTTTCATCTCTTTAGGATGGTGATGAAGGCTAAAAATGTGTGCCTGGTACCCCAGAACGCTGAAGAATGAAGTCTCTGTCAGCCTAGCTCACAGGGCTGAAACAGCCCCAATTCCTCCCCGGGTGCTGACTATTAATCCCTGTGAAATCTTTCAAAGGGCTTTAAGTGATAAGCAAAGAGAAAATGGGCTCTGGGAAAAACACTCTTTTTTGGATTGGCTTCATATCAGAATTCCATAGTCATATTAGAAATGAGATTGTTCAGTACACAGTACCTTTTGTGCTATGGATATAGATTGGTTTACCCTCAGTTGTTGTTTTTTTTTTTAACCTCAGATTTTGTACAAGGAATGCAATTCAACTATAGCATTATAAGAAATAACACAGGGAGTTGCTTTAAACTCAGCATCTCAGCATCATAGTGCATAATAAACTCCAAACAAATTCCAGGAAATTAAGGTTCTTTGAAATTGCTGAATAAGATGAAGGAATAATACTGAGAAACAAACACACACACACACACACACACACAGGAAATTAATTATAGAATAATTACCACACAGCTGCTCCCGAAATTTGGAGGTACCCTGCTTTCTTCTTTGTTGATCAGATATAATCTGATTATGCTCCTTGCTTGAGGTAACTCTGGTCCTTCAATCTCCAAAAAATAAATTCTCATTGAAGTATGACATTTCCGCATCTACTGGCTAATTACTTTAAGAACAGGATTTGTCTTTCATAGTTTTAACTTAATCTTTTCACTTATATAGATAAGATCCCAGTTGGGAGTATTGACAGAATGAATTTCTGCAGGACAGTAATCTATCAGAATTCTTTACAGGTCTGTAGTCTTTCTTCTTCCATGTTAATATTCTGACAAGACATCCATGGAGAAGGCTTTATTTATTTGCTCATAAATAAATGAGAAATTTTCCCTTCTCCTTTATTCCTTCAGTGGGTCTTTCTTCTATTTGTTCCTTGATTCATCTCTTCTATTCCTTTTCACAAAGTTCTGTCATTTCTCCTCTCTTCTGTTGATACAAGTTGTTTTTTTTTTTTTTTTTCATGTTGTTCCTTACCCTTCTAAGAAAATTAGCTCAAAGGAAATCAACTGCATCAGATTCTGAAGCAAAGTCTCTTGGTTTATCTTTCCTCTTCTCTTCCCAATCTAGACATGCAATACTAATTAATATTTGCTTGGGCTTTAAAATATATGAAGTATTTTCACATCTATAATGATACTCTTTACAACTCTTTAAAGACTTAACTGTTATCATTTTATAGGCGAAAAATAAAATTAAGAGATATTCTCAAACAGATACAAATAACAAAAAGGGAAGGGAAGATTTGAACCCGTGTGTATCTTGGTTTCAAAATTTTTTGGTATCCATTGCGATGCCCCATTCAACAAAGCTTCTTAAGCCACAATCTCTACAGAGATAGTATCCAAGCATAATAATTCTAGATAATAGAAAAGTTCTATTATAACACTAGAAGACATTAATAGATAGTAGATACAAGAGTCAGGAATTTGTGGTTTTGAATGTCACTGTCTATCAAATCATATAAAGAATTAGGAACTAACCGTGACAGACTGAAATCCTATTCATAGCTATTGTTTATTAAAATCAATTAGGTAGTCTCTCTTTCTTGCCAAAAACAGATAATTCAGATGATACAACACTTCTTTTAGGATGACTTGTTGTATCAGCAGGAAGTCTTATCACATTAGATTTTAAACACAGACACTTTTCTTGAGATAGCTGTGGAATGAATTGCTTTCCAAAGGGTTTTGCATAATTTTAATTTGCCTTTTTATTGCTAGTAATGGACCATCTGTACCTGCGGTTTTCTATGAAATTTTAAAGGAACACACTGAGTAAGTCTTGTAATTTTAAGATGCAGAAAAACATATAATTAAATAAGGCATGACAGAGTAAAAAAGGATATTGATAAGTTCTAAAAACCAGTAAAAATAAGGATTTTAATGTCAAGAGTAGATGTTCAAATATTTGAACTGACAAAAACTAATTTGGATTAATTACATAGTTGTTAGCAGGCCTTTTTTTCATATTTATGCTCAATCTGTGAAATGTGAAGAAACAAAAAGAACAAAAAATTCCAAATCGAATACTTTTCCCTCTAATTGGATTAAAATTAGAAATCAGGAGTAACTCAAATTCTAAGAGTAATCTGAATTATCAACTGGTTATTAGTTCACTGTGGAAATATGATGACATTTTAGAGATAATTTTACCATAATTTAAAACTTCAGTGGGGAACTGTGGTTTATCCCATTATGTCATAATGGGAATAATGAGATAAACTTTTCTCTTTTAGTTTTAGCATTTTTCCCTGTAATAGGGACAGCTTTCGATGTTCATTGGTTTACTTTCTCACTTATACATGACATCCATTCACATTCTCTTGGCCCAAACAAGCATGTGGCTACCCTAAATTGCTAGTGATGTGAGGAAAGGTAGTTTTCCTGGGAACCATTGTGTCTACATTTGTGCCATAAACATGCATAAACTGATAAAAGAAATAAAAGAGAAACAGATATTGAGGAATTGGTGATAATAGCCTGTTCATTTCTTTTCTTTTCTTTCTTCTTTTTTTTTTTTTTTTTACATCAACAGAACATATTCATTGCACTACAAGTATCAAGGGGGCAGCTAAAGGACAGATAGTCTTTTTTCTTATAATCTCCCTTAGAGCAACAGAATTTGTAAGTATGGCCTTCCTTTCTTTGTAGTTGACAGTTTTACTAAATATCCTGCCATGCCATACCATAACAAAGGTAATTAGCTTCCCAGCCTGTGGTATTTGTGTACAAGTGATCTACAACTCAACCATTCCAATGATGCCACGTGTGTTTTCTTATGGTACCACAACCTCTATGACACCAAGTTCTTTATTTGCTAAGGTATAGGCCAGAGATTTATTGCAAAGAAACTTCACAATGCAGGAATTTGAATTATACAGAAGAAAATTTCTTCTGATCAGTGTGTGGTCCCCAAAAACTCTGGTCAGTGGCTACATCATCTTCAACAGGTGGCTTCCATCTTTAAATCTAAGATTTGCTTCAGCTGCTGTTCTTGGCCAAGCATAAGAGAAACTAGGATGCACTAGGAAAGCAGCTTTATCTTTAAGGAAATAATCCAGAAGTTGCACATATTTTTGCAGTGCCCCACTGGCCCATACATAGTCACTGACTAGAAGGGAGAATGGGAAAAAAATAGTTTCAAGACAAATGGCCATGTGTCCTGGTCAGAAAATTAAAATTAGAAAAACTTAGAAAAAAGGAGAATGGATGTTGGGGAACATAACTTCTCTTCCACTTTTCTTGGCAGAAAAAAACATACTGAAGGTCCTCTTAAGATCTAAATATATAGGTTAATACACCAATATCCAGATCAAATCTAGTAAGTATATTAATCATTTCATTAATATAACTCATTCCTAATGTGGAAAAGACTTTCTCTTTTTAACAAGGAAGGATTTCATAGTCCCATCAATTACTTAAAATGAATATGAAGATTGAGTCCTCAGCAACACATATTATTTTTAGTTTTATAGCTTGGGCTTTTATTAGTCTACTGACACCAAGCATTTGCAAATATTAAGACCTTAGGCCCTTTTCCCTCCTGTCTAGAGACAAAATTTCCAAACACATCAGTAATTGTAAAATTTTAAAAAAGGTATATTTTTGATAACTAGAGAGACTCATTGAGCAACTATTAAAGTAGCTAGTAATTCCTATTCTCATTATTCTTCTTTCTCTACCTAATGTAAGCATGCTATATGTATACACATTGCTTAGAATGTTCCCCGTGAATTCATTTGCAGTTCCAGGTTTAGTCAAAAAGCTTTTAGCCACTTGAGCTCAAATTCCTATCTCAATGCATCAGACCTCTTGCAGACTTGTTTATCCATCATACACAATCATTATTAACCTAGAAAGGCAGTAACACTCATTGACTAACTCCTTCACTTCTTTTCCTACTCTTTTGTTTCATTCACACCATGCTTTTAAAGCTGTGTTCTGCTGAGACCTGGGGTTATGTCAAGGGACAGTGGAGAGCAGAGAGATGATGCGCTAGATTTCCAAGGACTTTTACCTCTCCCATCCACTCCCCAGAGATAGAAGCTGGACCCTTACTTTTGTTATATATTGAATCCCTGCTTAAGATTTTCTTGGAGAAAAAGTTCTGCTTAAAAAATACATTTAGAAAACTAGAAATCTCAGAGGTTCTTAGCTATTATTTCCAGCTTCCTACAATTATCCCCATCTCATGGAAAAATTAGAGGGAAATAAAGGAACCAAATGGAACTTCCTGTGCTAAGAACCCCAATCATTCTTCTCTAGTCCTCTCCAAACAAAAATACAAAGTTAATTTTCCATTTTACTCTTTGATAGTGAAATAAAAAACAAGTGAGTAATATCCCATATCCTTCTTTCTGAAAGCCTTCTATGTATGGCTAGATAAGCCATTGTTACTTGATCAGATAGGTGAATAAAGCAGTGAAGATGGGATAATATTTGTATTGGCATGCTAACAATTGAGTAATGTCTAATTGTAATAGAAAAGTCTCATTAATTACAATGGAATAGTCACAGCCAATAAGTAATTTCCTAGGTCCTCTACTGAGATAGTCACCTTGATTCATATCTTATCTAGAGTTTCTTAAAAACATCGTGAAGATATTATAGTCCCCCATATGAACAAAAACAACTTGATATTTTACTAACTTTGAAACATCAATTTAATGCACTCCATTGAGGAAAATCTTCTGAAAATGTTATCATTTTGACCTCTCTTATTTCATTACAACATATGTCGTGGTAATGAATAAAGAGTAAAAGGCAGATTGGTGCCATATTTAGTTTTGTCTCGAGCTCAAATCCAGGAAAGAAACAATGCATGTTGTATTTGCTTTAGGTCTATAGCATGTCTCTCTAATGAAATTGCATGAAGAAGTTTTTTTTTTTCAGCTTATAACCATTAGGCATGGCAGAAAGTATTAAGGAAATTTAAAAAAAAAGTTTATTTTGTAGTTTTATAATTTTTAAACCTGCAATCAATTTAGCATTTTCCTTAGCATTTAGTGTACAAGTGGAGGTCAGTGTGGGAGGGGAAAGAATACTAGATAGGAAGGCGGAACCCAGGCATTACATCTGATTTGTCACTGATAGAGCCTCTGTTTGTTCATCTCTAAAGCACTGAGTTAGCCTGGGATAACCCATTTGGACCTCCTAGTAAAATCATTTACCTAAACATTTTCATAGGGAAAGGTTATCACAATTATTCAGAACTTTACAGCCAGTTCTCAAATGAATATACTTTAAATCTATTTCTTAAAAAATTGTATTAAAAGTACAAATGGGAAAAAATGGGAGGATCTTAAGGCAACTCATTTTTGATATGTACTGAGCACTCTAAATTTCATTTATGCTAGTTTTTTAATTCAAAAAAATCACCATTTATACTTATATAAATGCTCAGAATTCTATCAAAGGAAAGCAACCTTCCTACAGATTACCTTTCTAAGCTATAGCTCTTGAAAAGAAACTAATGAAAGTAACAGTTGTTTGAGATGGGGCATGTTTTGCTTTGTTTTTTTCTGTTAAGAGAGTAATAAAAGAGAACTGGACACTTAATTTTACTTATTCATAATGCTGTGTGTGCCAAATTATATTTTAAAGTTATATATAATGATTTTAAATGTATAAGGGTCACTTTCTATTTTAGAATGTATATTGCTGGTTAAATAGCCCTATTTTTTTAATCTTCAGAGGAGGGTTATTTAGCATTGTTCAATCATAGCTTTTCCAGTCACTCACATTAAAGAGATATTTCAACCTCAGCCAATTGCATCTCTCCATAATGCTCTGGAGAGCAGGCACTTGGCTTTTATTTTCTGGGACAGAGTTTTGAAAAGGCTTAAGGCATTTGTTTTAATTTTAATTCCTGAGGCCTTTAAAATAACATTCTAGAGTAGTTGGAGAAGGTTGTCAACTATAACAATAAGTTTCCTTGGAATCAGCCCAGTGCTGCTATTCAGCATTGATTAAAATAGTGGATTTAGACCTAGAGGCTCTTTCATGTGCTGTATATTCATTTATTTGATACAAATAAAAAAATACAAGACTGATTTTTCAACAACAAAAAGATCAGCAAGCAGGGATTTTGTTATGATTTTTCTAAAATGATAAATACAGCTTTGAATTGCTACCTAGAACGAGTCTCACGGTATAAGAAAATGGGGAGAATTCTCCAAGGCATACCTAACCTGTCTTCCCCTTTGCTGTCAATCTTGTGTTTCATTTCTCTTATTTGAGTGTAAGGATTTTAAAATGTATCCACATTTCTATCATAAAAATGCAGTCATAAATAAATACACATAAACAATAACTATAATTTTATATTAATTCTCTCTGGATTTATAGAGGTAAAATGCAAATGGGCTTGAGTAATTGTTAATTGAAGTATAGATATATTTTACTTTGATTTGTATGTGTGAAACAAAAACAAATGCAGTGACTGAGCCTGCCTTTGTTCCTTCACGCATATGAGTTGGTTTAGCACCCCTACCACTCTACACATCTGCTTGACAACACATCCTGTGCTCTCTGTCTAGAGCGTGAGGACTATCTTAGTTTGGCCCAATTTTACTTTATAAATGGGTCATTGTCAGTTCAGTTTCTCTCAAAAGTTAGACACAGAGATGATCATAATATTTCTGGAGCCAAGTACAAGTACAGTTTAAATGCTATGGAATATTCTGACAACGCAGTACCCCAGTATATGTAGTAGAAAGAGTACAAACTTCTAAATCGAACCCTCACTCACTTTGGCTATATAGACAACTCATAAAGTCTCTCAGAGCTTCATCTTTCTAATTCATAAAATAGATTACTGTGCAAGTTAAAATGGATAATACATGTAAGATATTTATCTCGAACTAAGACCTCAGGTGCGGTTCTCATAGAACCTCTCTGCCCAGTCCATTAGCTGTACTTAGATCACATCTTACATCTAATATTGTGATGACATAAATAAGAAAGAATATAATCAACACACTTCCTGTAGCATAATTTCCTACAAAAGTTCTCCAGACAGGCATGCTCAAAGTGTTCCAGCACTGTCTGGCTAGCATAAGGCAATGCCATTGAGTATGGAGGTGAGCAGCTATCCCCAAGGGGATGTGCATTCATGGTGGGTGTTATTTTCTCTCAAATCACCCCAGCGAGGTGTTGAGGTCTCCGCTCTAACCTGTATGGGCACCACCTTCCAAAAACTTACCTATTTTTAAAACAGATTTAATTTTGTTAAAGAACAATACATGGTCACATAAATTTCTGCAATAAAAATAGATAACAATAGAGAAGAAAATAAACTTTGTTAGAGATGACCACTATCGATACTCTGATATTTTTCTATTTTCTCTATGAGCATATGTGCACATATAACTGAGTTCCTGATGTAGGTAATTTTATATCTACTCTTCATTCTGGCATCACATGTTTGTGAAATACAATTTTCAATTGTTATACAATTATCTATTGTATGAATCTGGCATAATTTTTAGACATTGCCCTCCTGAGGGCATAAAATTATTTCTAACATTTTGCAATGCAAAATAATACCGTGAGCAGCAAAATTGTATGTAAATTCTGTCTGTATTTTTTATTATTTTTAGCCTAAGAGATTCTAGAAACTAAATTATGTGGTCAAAAAGTTTAAATATTTTAAACTTATTGCCAGATATTTTTAAGTGCCTGGGAATATGTGGTGAAGTAACTTATATTCCAATTGACATCAAAGCGATTTATATTCTCATTGACAGTACTTAAAATGCTCATCTTACCATTCCCTTACCAGAGCTGACAATTACATTTTTACACACACACACACACACACACACACACACACACACACGTGCTTATAAGAATAATTTTCAGGGCTTATTTATTTAATTTATTACAACACTCTTGTTTTCCTTCCTGATATTTAGTCTCACCAATGCAACCGATAACAGAGCCTCTTACCATCCTTCATCATGATATATCCTAGATTTTATGTCTAATATTTGTTTAAAGTTTATGTCTAATATTTGTTTAAAGTTATCAGTAATGCCTAAGGCTATCAATATGTTGAGTTGTATTCCTAGATGGGTTCTAATGTCTATTTTACTAGTACTAGAATTTTCTTGTCAAATTAAGCAAAATAGAAACTGGAATAAAATTACTATGTAAATTAGGATACTGAGAATTAAAGTTTTGGAATATTGACAGTGAAAATGCTCATTCATTGCAAAACAGAGCCCCCTAATAATAAAAGATTTCAAGGGAAAAGACTAACATATTCTTACTCACAGGCTGATTATTTTTAACATGTTCATATAATATCATAAGAGTATTTGTGGAGATCTATTTTTTTCCAGTTTTATTGAGAAATAATTGACATACATCACTGTGTAAGTTTAAGGCTATAGCACAGTGCTTTGATTTATAAATATTGTGAAATAATTACAATAGGTTTAGCTAACATCCATCTTCTCATTCAGATACAATAAAAAGAAAAGAAGGAAGACAAGAAAATAGGGACAGAGATTATGCTTGTGATAAGATCTCTTAGGATTTACTCTAACAACTTTCCTATATGCCATATGGCAATGTTAGCTATGGTCATCATGGTGTACATTCCATTCCTACTATTTATTTATCTTATAACTGGAAGTTTGTTCCCTTTGACTACCTTCCTCGACTTCCCCCTTCTCCTACCCTCTACCTCTGATAACTCCAAATCTGATCTGGTATTTTTTTTTTTTTTTAGTCTGTTGTGTTTTTTGTTTTGTTTGCTTGTTTGTTTTTAGATTCTATATATAAGTATATAAGTTAACTCACACAGTATCTGTCTTTCTCTGATTTATGTCACTTAGCAGAATGCCTTCAAGATCTATCCATATGTATATATGGATATATATATGCACACACACACACACACTCACAACTTCTTTATCTTTCATCCATCAGTGGACACTTAGGTTTTTTCCATGTCTTGACTACTGCAAATAATGCTGCCATGAGCATGGAGGTGCAGGTATCTTAGTATTTTCATTTCCTTTGGATATATTCCCAGAAGTGGATTTTCTGGATCATATGGTAGTTCAATTTTTAATTTTTTGAGAATCCTCTAGAGACTTAATTTACTCCAAGTAATCTTGCTCTCATAGAGTAAGAATGAGACAAATTCATTAAGGTTTGATCATGATCACTCATTGCCTTTATAACCATGGCCAAGTTACTTAATTTCCTGATCCTGTAATTTCTTACTCTTTAGGTGAATAAGAGAATACCTGCTCCCCAGAGCTATTTAAAAGTTAAAATTTAAAAAAAATCCACGCATACACTTTTTAAATATAATGAGTATTCAAACGAGTTATTTTGTGTCTGAGATAATTTTTATGAAGTAATAAGAGCATCACTTTTCATGACAAAACATTGAAGACTCTTTAAGAAAGATTATATTTACTACTCCATACACTAACAATTTCAGAAATACTTGTTCCTTAGAAATACTAGTTCTTGAACCATTCTTAAAAACAGAAGATCCACTTTTTTCAGAAACCTTAGTTTGGACTGTTTTATAATGAAAAACCTTAATTTCTGTCCTTCCAAATTAATTCCTTGGTCTCTGAAGACTTCAGTACTTATACAAGTTCCATCAAGTTTTAGGAATTAAAATATGTAGGACATACCAAAACAAGCAAACAAAAAAACTTAGAGTGTTAAAGACACCACAAAGATAACTGCTTCCGGGCCATCCCTTCTGCTTTCAAAGAACCTTTAAACCTTTTTATATTGTACTTAAAATCTTAGCATTTTTCAAATTTTGTCCATACACACAAAGTTTAAAATTGTACCCTTTGCTAAGATATCAGGGAGAAAAATAATTTAAAAATTGGAAACGTTTGTTGTAAAATTCGTGAGGAGTGTAATGATTCTCCCATCAGATGTTTATGACCATTTGCTGTCTTATCATCGTGCAACATAAACAAAGTCTTGCTGTTTTCACTTTTCCCTTTAAGTTCTCAACATTCAGGCCTGTAATCTTTCTTGAGTAGAACTTTAGTCCCTTCAAAATCCATGTTAAAATAATATCTTCTGTGAACACCAATTAAAACATGAGGAAGAATAGACTGCCTAAAAGAAGTTTAAATTGCAGCTGCAGGAAATTGGATGAGACAAAGAAAATATCCTTAACGTTAGGTTTGGTTAGTCTTTGTAATAGGTTTTAGAGGATGTCACCTTTTTTAGGAGTATTTCAGCAAATCTTAGGAAACGGTCTAGATGTTCTTCATTTTTTATCAGGATATCATAAATATTAATGAATGAATGTCCCAATTTCTTCTCCATTTTTCAAAACCCAGTTTAATTTGCAGCTGGTTAAGGTGAATGTTGAATGAAATTGTTATTGCATCACTACCGGGAGCAGTACATGTCTAGAACAGTAACAATATGGTCTACGTGAATCTTGCTCATTCTACCTTTGAAAGTTATAATTGATCTTATATTGCCAATCCTACTCTCCCAAGGAAACTCTCTTATGGTAGCTACATCTTGAGGACTTTATTCTTACCAAATTATATATCTATCATTTAATTCACTATGTAATGTCATTGTTTTATACTACAAAGTCCTAAGCTGTCAAGCAACTCAGTATACTGGATAGACTTAAATGAAGGTATCTTCAGAAGAGAGAGAGAAAAAAAAAAAAAAAAAAAAAAAAAAAAAGCTAACTAAGAGAATTCCAAATCCAATAAGTGAAGGAGGGGAAGATCAGTGATCAAAAAAGAGAAGTTTTTTTCTATGGAATTGTTTAAGGCAAGTAGCTCAGAAATAAATCTATAAACAATGCAGAGTTATAGGAGCATTTCTATGGTGCTAGACAGACCAGATACATGAAAATAAGAGTGTATAGCAATATAGTAGAGCATGTTTTTGCATTTTCTAGATGTCCTTATGTAAGAACTACAGTGGTGTGTTTTAAAGTTTGCTAATTTTTCTTCTCCTAAATCATGCAACTTCCATAATAAGCCATAAAATAATAAGATAATAAGCCATAAAATGGCTTAGATAGATAATAATAGATAATAAGCCATAAAATGAAATTGCCACTACATAGCTACCATGTATAGGCTAAGCATATGAAATTGCAGTTACTTGACTAATTTTGATGTAAAAATGACAATTTAATATAGATCCATCCAATCAACCAAGTTTTTTTTTTTTTAATTTTTATTTATTTATGATAGTCACAGAGAAAGAGAGAGAGAGGCAGAGACAAAGGCAGAGGGAGAAGCAGGCTCCAAGCACCGGGAGCCCGACGCGGGACTCGATCCGGGGTCTCCAGGATCGCGCCCTGGGCCAAAGGCAGGCGCCAAACCGCTGCGCCACCCAGGTATCCTCAACCAAGTTTTTATCAGGGTCATTGTATTAGTTTCCTAGGACTAATGTAACAAGATACTTCTGTAGTCGGAGTAGCAAGAACAAAGGGACAAGTGAATGAAAATATTAATTTGAGTACCTTAAAAATATAATACATGAAAAGGGAAGTGTTTTCATGAAAAAATGCCATTATTGTCAGACACATTTTCTAATTATTTAGAACATTTCAGAATAAGCTGATAATACTAAATTGTTATGATCCTTGATTTTTGGAATACTTGAATTATAAGACAATTTAACCTTTGAACTTATATGAGATCATATGTTGGGTGCTTGTTATTCAGCATACGTTCTGGATCATGAAAGAACTAATGACAAGCATGTTCATGTAGACCATAGCTGTCCCACTTAGAGGCAAGAATGAATACTATGTAGATACCCTCTTAGTCCTTTTCTGTGCAGAAGGAGACTTCAGGATACATCAATATACATTGATGGTTGCATTGAAGACATTAGTTTATTGAAGACTTTCTGTTTATGTCTCAGAATAAAGAATGTTTCATTCTCTCTTGTGCTAAAGCATTTTAGAAAAAATATGCCACCTCCAAATGATTCGTGCAGGTCCATGTAATGTATTTGGAGAGCATCAGACTGTGCTAGGAGGCAGTAATTTTATTCCTGATTGCTACTAATTAGCTGTGTGATATTGTTCAAGTGAGTTAAATTCTCTGTGCCTGTTTCCTCATTCATAAAATTGGTGAATATTAGATTTTATGATTATCAAGTTTCTTTCCATCTATAAAATTCTTTCTTCTTTCTTGATTTCATGGCCTTATCCATGTGTTTAGTATTACCTGTTAACTTAAATAACAAAGAAAAATCACCTTTCTTCAACTTTTGTCTGAAGCATTATCAAGACCAGTGGTTTATAGACAGTGCTGTGTAAATTCCTAGGGATTCTCTTTGGACTTCATCTGTAAAAGTTGGTAGTGGGAAGCTCTGAGCAGATAGCTTTTCTAGACTTTTTCTCACAGCCAGATTCTGTCTCTTTCTACTTACTACATTGAGCTATTTGTAAAATATTTGAAGAAAGTGTTTTACAGTTTCAAAAGTATAAAAACTACGAATCAAAGCTGTTTGACAGGAATGGATCAACTTTAGTAATGGAATAATTCTACACTCGATATCTTTCTTTTACAACTGAATTATAAAGTTTTAATTTTATGACAAGATCAAAGATAGATAAGTTTGGCATATTTTAAGATATTTGATAATATTAATTCATCTGGTTTTATGGGTCATATGAGTTTTTCTAAAACAATTTACTATCTAAATAAATTGGTTTGGATGAAATAAAATGAAATATATGTGTTAAAAAATAAGTCCTAAAATGCTGAAATCCTGAAATTCTGCATTCAAATTAATGTTGAGTTGGAGCTCATTTATATTCTTGAAATATTAATCTTTATCTCACTATTCTTTGAGGTTCTGCTATATTTTTACTGTACTTTGATGATGTCATGGTTACTTGTCAGAGTCCTGGTTTTGACAATGTTGCATGAAATTTCTTGCTGAAGAAGAATATTGAAATTCAAAACCAAACATAATTTTATAATTCTAAACTCTGGAAAGTATACTTGGCACAGACTTGAGGTTTCTCTGAGCATTTCTTGTCCCTCGCCCTATGTGGAACAAACATCAGCCAGCCTGCCCATTCTGACAAACTGTATAAGAAATAGACCAGAAAGAGAAGGACCTAATCAGGTATACTCTAAGGGAGTATACTCTGCTTCAGCCTATGCTGAAGACAAGCAATAGAGAAAAGAGGTCTGGCTTGAGGACCCAAATCTGGATGATGGTAGAAAATGCTATGGAAATGCACCTGGGTGGGCTGAGCAGATGCCCATGACTCTGACCAATGAGCCAAACAACTTCTCTTAGAAGCTTAGATGAGCTGGCTGCCAGAAAAAGAGGTAGAACCTCGTTCCTAAGTTCCATCATTGTCCATAGAATTGCCTTGTGCTATAAAACGTGTCTTACATGTGATCATAGGGCTCATCCAGGCAGCCATTCAAACAAGTGCTCAGCAGTGAACAAGGGCATGGACTTTGGTATGGATTTGCATCTTGGCCTTGTGACTCGTTAATTTGGTTAAGTTACTTAACCTCTCTAAGAGTCATTTTTCTCACTTATAAAATGGGGACGAGGGATCCCTGGGTGGCGCAGTGGTTTAGCACCTGCCTTTGGCCCAGGGCGCGATCCTGGAGACCCGGGATCAAATCCCACGTCGGGCTCCCGGTGCATGGAGCCTGCTTCTCCCTCTGCCTGTGTCTCTGCCTCTCTCTCTCTCTCTCTCTCTCTCTCTCTGTGTGACTATCATAAATAAATAAAAATTTTAAAAAATTAAAAAATAAAATGGGAATGAGGCATGCAATTCAAGTGACTATTAAGCAGTTTAAATCAGGTTCCAAGATTAAAAACATTTAGGTCAGTTCTTGACACATAGAAAATGTTCAGTGTGTGGTAGCTGTTATTGTAATGTATAGAAAAGATTTTACCTGAGAATCTAAACCTCAAGATTGTATTTATCAATTCTCCAAAGAACTAAATTTTCCTAAATGTGTTCTGGGTAGTACTAATTCTGGAAGATAAAAGTTATGAGGTCAAATAAATTTAGGAAAGTATTGAATTGAATTTGAAATCATCCATTTAGAAATTTAGCCTATTAGAGGCTCGGAGAAATCTTGAAGTAAGGAATTAACTTTGTTTAACCCAGAATTTTCCAAACATATTTGAACACAAACTCCTTATAAAATAACTTCTATTACTTTTCTTATAAAACTTGTGTCCTACAGAACATGTTTTGAAAAGTACTGCCTATAATAAAAAGTTTACTACATAAAATCAAAACAATAATATGGGAATCATATCCTGGGCCCAGTCTCTCATGCTTTTTTATGTCAATTTTACTGCACTCTGGAAGGTGGGCTAGGAAGGCATCACTATGGCCATTTCACAATAAGGAAACAGGCTGACATTTTGTGACTTTAGACAAAAATGACATAGCCAATAAATGGTACAACCAAGATTTACAACGAGACGTTCTAACATTCAGGCCAGAATTTTCCCTCCTACACCTTTGCTTTCTGCCTAAAAAAAAAATGATCAAATGTTTGATGTGTGCTTTGAATATTTTCTATGTAAGTTTTGAGGTTTGACCTTTACAATAACTTTTTATTTTCCCACAGAGGGAATTTAGCTTATCATTCTCCTTGTCTGGGTTCCTGTCACATATGTTGTCTTTACTGAGCTACACAAAGTGAATATGCAGGTGAGCACTGGTAAAGAGGGCATGCCTGAATCCGAAGCACTTTTACGTATGATATGTTCAGCCTCTTGAAATCCAAAAGGCATACATGCCTTTTGTGTAAATTTTTTAAAAAATCAATTCTGAAATTTCTTCAACACGACAACATGCAGGTAAAAAGGCAACAGCAATGACTATCATGGTATCTATACAGAGAGAGAGAGAAAGTCCCTGCCTGATTTACCTCAGGTTTGGAGAAACTAAAATTGAAATTGGTGGTTAAGGAATCACTGAGGAGCTTCCCATGACAACCAACCGCAGTTGAAATGTTATTGGCCATGATCTGAGTCAACTGAGAATCATTTCTTGGTCCAGGGTTCTGGGATTTGATCTGAAGTTTCAAGAACTGTGTCAAAAGCAAAATAGATTTCATAGTTTTGATACAGGTCCCTAGCAATCTCATTCAGTACCATTCACTTGGATGGTTATTAGTTTTGTGACTTTGAACTTTTTGAGCCTAACTATAAGCTGAGGATGTTTGATACCACTTTAGAAGAAGTTAAGATGAAATCTACAGGTAAATGTATGTAGCATAGACTCAACAAATGAGGTTAGGCATTATTGATTTTTTTTTAAAGTAGAACCCATTGAGGCCATTTTTACATTCCCCATTTAACAGATAAAGGTAAATAAAGCTCAGGAATGTCAAAAATGTACTTACAGTCAGGCAGCTAATAAGAAGTAGAGAGCACCGGCTACTGTATGGAAGTGTTGAATCATTCTATTGTACACCTGAAATTAATATTACACTGTATGTTAACTAGCTGGAATTAAAATAAAAACATAAAAAGTAGTTTTAAGTGGACATAAGGATTCAATTAGATCTTGTGATTCTAAGTAAAGCCTACTTTACCATGCTGCCTTCCCTTATTTATTTTCAAACCATAAGGAACTGTGCTCAGTTGATGTGTTTCTGAACTTTGCTTCATATGTGACCTTTTAAAAAGGTCCATAGTTCTACAGATTTACTTCCTTATGAAATCTAAAGGTATCCATAAATTGGGCTTCTTACTTTATTTTGACCACCATGGCTCTACAGTATACTGAAACTCAGGGGTAGGTTTTGGGAAATAAGCCAGGTATTGATTAGTTCTTAGGTGCTGACTGCTATGGGAATTTCTGAGTTTCACACAAATGAAAATACAAATTGTTTTTGGAAATCATTGTAAGAGCTTCTTACAGATGATATATCTATCAAATGTTTCTCTCTGTCTCTCTCTCACACAAATGCACATACAGACAGCTGAAACACTTATCTAGACAACTTTGCCCTCACCTATGTACAGAAATGCTCACACTCTACAGGTGACAGTGATGGGGGTAAATATGAAGTGAATGGCGTAGCCTCTCCTTAAATGCTCTACAAATTGAGTTAAAATGTTCCCTTGAATATAAACTTTGTCATTTCTCCTCTATTGATCTTGTATGACTAGTTCAACATGACTGACAAAATAAATATCACACAATGATTTTTAGCATTTGAATTTACTAGAGGTAATGATTGAATGAATTTATTTATAGTTTGAGAATTGTATGTGGTCTGTGCCATTTTGAGGCAAAATATTTAGTCCTTCCTTTAATAAATATTTATATTATATAATATGTACAAATATATAATATATAAATATCACATAGCATATAATAAAACATATTAAACATAAATATATTATTATATAAGTATATGTATTAAATATATAATAATGTATATTATATGCAAGCTCTTTGATAGGTATTAGGGATAAAATAATGAGAAAAATATATATGGTCTCTGCTCTTAAAGATTTTATTATTCTGTTGGAGAGACAACTTTAATAAGGATAAAGATAAGTGGCAGGAAGAAACATATGGAGCACCTTGAGAGGATAGGAGAATTTGGCCAAGTTTGGAGGGTTAAGGATAACTTCAATGAAGAAGTGACTTTGAGTTAAGATAAGGATAATTCAAGATTAGTGAGGTGAGGACCAGAAGAAGAACATGGCAGAGAGTGCTTGAAGAACAAAATGAGTTTGGTGCACAAAGAGAATTGAGGGCTGGCCATTGTGGCTGGAGTTAAGAGAGGAAAGATGTGTAACAAGAACTGAGAGATTATAGAAATATGAGACCCAACAAGACCTTGTGGGTCATAATGAGAATTTTATGTAGGTGGAATGCATTTATGTAGGTTCATGTAATGGGTTAAAGGTGTTTCAATCACATCCTGTTTTGCTTCAAATGTATAATCAATATGTTAACCAATTCAACTCACTTTAAATTGCTATTATTATTATTATTATTATTATTATTAATTTTTGTACAATCTGCAAGATTGGCTATGTATTTAATTGTCATTTGTGGTTGTCAACCCCCTTGTTCTACAAATCTTCTCCCTGGGACACACTGATTACTTAGCATATTGTCTAGTTTAAAAAAATCTAAAACTTTAGCAAATACGCATTTATAAAAGATGATGTTTTTCTCTGCATCAGGAAAAGACAATTCAGTGAAATATAAATGTTCAACTTTAAGTGTCAATATGATTTTAAAGTTTAGTGTGAAAAGTCTGAAATTAAATACATGTCAGATTTTGTAAAAAAAAAGAAAAATAGCTCCCTTTGATGATTATATTTTGGCTCAGGAATCAAAACATTTTACCATTTATTTGCTTATGCACGCCTGATGTAAACACTTCTAATTTTGCATTTCTCTTCTCTCCAATGGTCTCTTTGACTAGAATCATTTCTGTAGCAGTTACAGGCAACATCAATTATAGTGCATCATCTGAGATTTGGCTTATTGAATATTCTAAGGGCTATGCCGGGGACATTCTGAAGCTTCGACAGTCCTAAATACAGTGGATAGAAAAAGAAATACTATTTAAGGACATTTTAGAATAATATAAATAAATAATGTTTTACAGCACATTTCCACAGAGAAAGCATTTTAAAATATGTGATTTCATTTGAGTAGTTAACATCTCTGGAGATATCCTAAGTGTCATTTCCATTTTATAGCCCAGGAAATTGAAGGTCAGAGGCAAAGTTCTTTGCCAGAGGACATCCAACGATTGGCTTATGGTGAAATCTATCTTCTGTATCTCATTCTCCTTCCACTACTCCATATATATAAATTAAAGCCTGCAATACTAACTCATAGAGGACTACATTACATATTTAATTACACATGTAATCACATATTTGACAGATTGGAGACTTTCTCCCCCTAACTTTCTAACATCACAATCTGTGGCAGCGGAGAATATCTAGGGAATGCAACTCATCATTTCAAAGTAATACCTTTCCCTTTGATACCTCTTTCTTGTGTTTTCAAATATTTCCACAAATTTATGGATGCTCTGAACCCCAGGTACTGATGATTTGTTTTTCATCACCTGAGATTATAAATTTTCTCCAAATATCCTCTATTCTTTGTGTTCATGTGAGTGTTAATGCTGGGACTGTTTCTCCTGTCACTGAAGATTTCAGCCTCAGTGTAATTTTGAGATCCCTTCTTAATTCTCCTTGATGTACCGAATGGATTAATCTGATCATTTTTTGTTACAGGATGACTTGATGCTGTCTCTCCTTCTTTCTTTTCTGAAGTCCTAATCTGGAGACAGACACCCAGTTTGCATATATTTATATTCTTCAAAAAAATCTCGACCCTGCTTCTCCCATTCTTGTTATCTTCAACAAACTCATTGCTGGGGCTTCTCTGGTAATGGCTGCATTTTCACATCTCATTGAAACATTAGGCTAGTTTAATGGTAACATTTACTCAATTGCTTTAATGCCTCATTTATACCCAGAACATCATAGTAAAATGAGAAATTTTATGTTAGGGATTTTCTGGTTACCTGAAGTATATTCCTTTACATACTAACATTTTGTTTTGACTATTTATAAACTAAATCTCCTTAGTTCAGTGAAGCTAGAGCTACTGGAGTTTTATAGACTCCTTTATTCCCCTCTGCTTATGTCCCATCTCTATTCCTATAGTTTTTGCCAATTATTCCCAGGTATCTCCAAAGGGATCTAATATGGTATCCACACTGCCCCCAGAAATGCTGCATTCTTCCCAAACTCTACTGGTGAGTCCAGTTCTTTTGTGCCCCTGCAAATGCTTCTTCATTGGGCATGTGGCCCCTGACTCTGCTCCACTGGGCTCCAATATTTATGCCAGATTATCACACCACTATGCCAGTGTCCCTGTAGCACAAAAAGGGCTTTGTCTTCCCCCACTCCGTAGCCTCAGCCCCTGCCATAAGCTGCCATTCCAGTGTGTCCTGGAGGTCTTGCTGGTGCTCCAGGCTTCCCTTTTGAGTATTAAACTCTTTACTGCTGCTGCTCTAGGGGCTCATTGATAGCTCCTCATGCATTCATTGTTCCAAAGCCCTGGGGCATCCTGCAACAGAGTGGGGGATCCTAAAACAATCATGTTTAGAGTGAGATTTATTTTATGGTTTAGTTGTAATAACTCCCTTAGGTTTTGTTGGTTGGTTTGCTTATTTGTTTTGTTTTTTGAGGTCTTAGATCCAGGTCATTGATTTAATCACTTCCAACAATGATCTGCTCAAAGTCCTTCTCAACTTTATTCATTTGTATATATTCTCCTTTCTCTTCATAACTCACTTCCATTCTCTCTTCTCTTCATGGTCCATAATTCTACTGTGTTTAATGCATACCTTTTGATGTTGTAGCTATGTTTTAAAAAATGTGTATTATTTTGAATGAATGTCATATTGTACTATATATTACAACTATATATTTTTATTTTTTCTCTTGTCGCTGTGCCTTCAAGTTAGCTATATGCATATCTAGTCTCTTGCTTCTGACTCTTGCACGGTACCCCATCATGTGGCCTATCCACTTCTAGATTGTAGCCAGGTAATCACCATCTCAAGTAATGCTGTAATTTACAGGAGGGGTCATGGCCCCTTCTAGTCCTATGAGTTGGTTTGTTTGAGCTGCATACCAAGAAAAATTGCTGGGCAGTAGAGTATCTGCACACTTCTCTTAACTATGTGTTTCCAGGCTGCCCTCTGGAAGCAGTGCCTGTCTACACTCCCACACTCCATGAGAATTTTTACCCATATCTACTCTATGCTAAGACTTGGAATTATCTGGTAAAATACTGATGTTTTCCAGTATTTCTGACTTTCCTTTTTTTGGGAAAAAAGGTCATGTTTTACTTCCCTATCCCTTGAAATTAGATGTGGTGATATGACTTTCTTTGAGTCAAGGAATATGTACAAAGGTGACATGAGAGTTAGTACCTCAGTTGCCAGGTAAGGCTTATTATTCAGTCAATTTGTACCTGGTTACATCTTTCTTTGATATGAGCGTCCTTACATGAGATCCCTTCTAGTGAATTGACATTGTGGGATCTCTCGAACGTTCTCCGGACATACCCAAATATCCTTGAATCCATATCATTAGACACAGACCTGGCTCAAGATGAGATCCCTGTTAGAGATGTCTACAACATGCCCACATATTTTTGCCTTTTCAGATAGAGTTTTTTGACTATTTTCTAAATGGGAAAATGCATCACATAGAACATCAGATACTACAAAATATTGTATTGGAAAGCAATGTGATCTTATGCTCAATGAGACAGAAGATGATTCCACTTGGGATCTTACAGCTGGTTTTCTACAATTTTCTGTTCTCTTTTATTCTTTAATTTTGCAGATACTTTTCCCATTGTCAGTAACTGTCTCCATCAGCACTCTCTATTCTTCTCCTGGGCTATAACCTCCAAGAAAGCAGGAACAATGGCTATTTTTGTCACCTCTGCACACTTATTCCATGCCTTTTCATAGTATATGCTTAATTAATCTTTTTGTATTTGTTGTTTTAAATTTGATAGAATTTGTTAAATGTGAGAAGTGAAGTTCTTATTACTGGGCCTGAAACAACTGCAAATATTATTTAAGGGAGGGCCTGAGGAGTCATTGATGAATAACTGAAGAAGTTTTTAGTGTCAAAATTTGATAAACCCATTTTGATTAATTAATTGATAAACCAATTTTAATTAATTAATCTTTTGTGCCTCTGTGTTTTTTAAATTGCTGGTTATCAGTTCTGTTTCAATGAGTTGAAGTTACACAACAAATATTCTTTGAAATAAATGCTATTATTCTAAGTTTTGTGTTTTTTTGTTTTGTTTTGTTTTGTTTTTGTTTTTTAGTGTTTAGTAAGTCCAGAGACCAACATCTTTGTGGTATTTGTGATACAAATCTTTTAGGGAAGAATATATAGAAGAATATATATATATATATATATATATATATATAGTGAATATATATATATATATAGTGAATATATATATATATATAGTGAATATATATATATATATTCACACACATGCATACATACATATATATATATTCTGAACCTATGAGCATATCTATATATCATCTGTAATATTGAATGTCTAGACTAGGATCACCCTTCAGTCCCTTCTTCCTTAGATGTGCTATTGATTCTATAATTCTATTTCAAAAGCTTTTACTTTTTTTGAAAGCCCCAAATTTAAATATTCATATCTTTACGTATCCCAATGCCTGATTTTTTAGTTGTATAGGTAAAATATCCAGATGTATTGGCATCTAGGGTCTACTTTTAAGAGAGAGAAAAAAAAAAAAAAGGAAGCTTTCTTTTAGAAAAAAAAAATGCTTTTACATAGCACACAGCTGAATGCATTTTAATATGTAAACAAAAAATTATTTTAGATAATACTTGTTATCTAAAATAACAATACTTGTTAATAATAACAATACTTGTTATCAAATAATACTTATTTGAGAACCACACCACTACCAATTCCATATTCTTAGATTCTGAGTCATTATTTCAGCAGTTGTCCTTTTCAAAGTGTCATCAATATGTTTCTATCTGAAATGTTGTTTAACAAGTTCAAATCAGGTAACAGGAGACCAAAGTCTCAAGAGGTGCTCTTTAAACGCAGTGAGTTTTTGTTTTACATTTAAGGGCGCATCTTACCTAGTTTAACTTCATGTGGGGTAGACTCAGTGGAGGATTAAGGAGGACACTGTTAGTCAAAGCAGTCTACTCTATTAGCTCAGCTCTCAAAACAATGAGTGGATAAGCTAGGTACCCTCTTGAGCTCAAAGAATGGGGAAGAATTGGTCCTGAGGTGCCAATGACAGTCTGCACTATGGCTTTAAAGGTGAAAAGGGGCTTTACAGGTTTGCGATAGTGGCCTGTGCAGACCTGGAAGGGGAAATCCTCTCTGGGTTTAGGAACTTAACCAAGGCCAGAGATGAGCCAAGACTAGAATTCATTTTCTGCCTCCATCTCAGACTATCTTTCTCCACAGCACATTGCCTCTGGGTCACATTTATGTAACTCTTTTCTTTTTGGCTTTATGGAATAATTTTAGATTGCTGCTTCAGACTCTGTAAAATAATCTTTTATGACCTATATTTGTTTAAAATATTTCACATTCAGAGAGAAAGAAGCTTCATTCAGACAGAATTCTTTAAGGGGCGCTATTTAACTCACCCTACACTAATATTGACTCTAGAAATTTCCATAGTTCCAAACAATCTGTTACATACTTACAATAATAACCAGAGGTGTCCATCAGCTTCAGGATTTTTTTTACAGGCAGCAATAGCATTTGTTAAGAAAAATTAACTCTGGGACACCAGGGTGGCTGAGTGGTTGAGCGTCTGCCTTTGGCCCAGGGCATGGTCCCAGAGTCCCGGTGGAGTCCCACATCGGGCTCCCTGCAGGGAGCCTGCTTCTCCTCCCTCTGCCTATGTCTGTGCCTCTCTCTCTCTCTCTCTCTCTCTCATGAATAAAAAAATAAAGTCTTAAAAAAAAACAAAAAAAAATTAACTCCTACACTATAGTAAGGAATATATGTAGTTTATGATATGGAGCATTCTAAAATCGATGCCTTGTTTTCTAAGACCATTCTCCCTTAACTCATCAGTAAATAGAGGAGAATAACATGTGGCCAGAGAAAGGACAGATTTTCACTGATGTTGAAAGACTCTTTCTGCGAGTGATCCTTCCTTTGTTCCAGCTTACATCTTCCTTGAACTATTTACTCGCTGAATCAGGGTAGCTCAAATTAACCCAAATTTGTTTTTATGGCCTAGTCTCAAAGTACCAACTTTAAGTGCAAAAGTTGTATGTTTTGATTTCTACTGGAAGCTTTGCTTCCTTCTGATACATTCTGCAAAATGTTGCAAAGACCTGAGGCTTCAGCCCTGTTTCTCTAAGAATTCCAAGTCTCAGTTTCCTATGTTGGCTGCCTTCTCTTTTAGGTTTATTATTTCTGATGAGAATGCTGTTTTAAATCTAATTTGCCTGGAAGAGTTCCCACCAAAAATGAATCTCCCCATTGTGTAAAATGTAGCCACTGTTAGATTTCTTTTGTATGCCTCTAGCTGCAGTAGCTCAGAAGTAGCTCCAAGGAACTGATGGTTTAATCATTCTTTATCCAATATCATGTCAGTTACACTAATATAATTGTTCTTCTGTCAGAAGGCCTCCTAACATAATCCACAGGCTTTCAGCAGCTGCTTTAAAGGCAGTATCTATACAACATCATACATTTGATTAAAGACTAGGGAAATTACTATAAAACAAAAAATAATCGGCTTTATGTTTTGGAATTATTTATGAGCTTATATGCCTTCCTAAGTGATTTGAGGTTAGATATAAAAGGTGGCAATGTTTAATTTAGGATAACTGGGTTAAGTGAGTATAATATGGCCAAAAAGAGCCAATTCAACAATCATTTTTCAAGTATAAAATATGTGCAAGGAATCCTGGGAGTTATGATGATGATCAAAACCTGATTCTTTCTCCTAAAGAATCTAAAATTGGGAAGGATGAAATGTTATATATATATATATATATATATATATATATATATATATATAGTGAAATACCTTTGGTACTTAATTGTAAAAGATAATCACTTTAGCTATATGGTGACAGGAGATATAAGCAGGGAAGGGAACAGCTATATTTTATGAGGGATGCTATGAGATGTGTGTTCATAAGCCACAGCCTTTCACGTCTAGGTGGAAAAGTATCACATAGGGAGATAGGGACATTACCGTTTTTCTGCTTGGCCTTGGAGGATTTCAGGAAATACAGTGCTGTTTTGGCATGCGAATGATTTACATTCTTGGGGAGTCAGCAATAAGTGCCAAACAGAATATGGTCAGTACCATGTGGTAGCAAAGGTGATGATGTATGAGTTCAAGTGAGAAGCTTCTGAAACAACTCAGAGTGAACCAGGGGAGACTTTGAAGGGATCACACTGCTAGTTAGCAGGGGTGGTTGATACAATTATCATTGCTCTTAGTGTGGTCCCTTTTTTATGCCCAAGCTAGTAAAGGCAAACAAGACCTGCTTTTTATGACTGGAAGATGAAAAGTAAGTTCCATGAGAGCAAGCACCCAGCCAGTATTGTTTATAATGACATACCCCAAAAGGTATAGGGATGTTTTGAGAAATGTCAAATATTTCCACTTCAGTGATGTGCTGGGTACATGAAAATTGTAGTGGGGATAATATTAGAATGACCAGATGGAGACAGAGCATGGAGAATGGTAAATATCAGGGTAAGGAGTTGAGATTTATTCCATAGTAACTGATAACTCTTGGAGGAATTGAACTGGAAGGTGAGGTAAGAGGTCTGGGTTCCTTCAGTCTGCCACTTCTTTTAGGTTATGCCTTGTTTAACTCCGCATTGAAATGAAAATAAATGCACTGAAGAAGGAATTTCAGTATTTCAGTCTTGACAAATGCATCACCTTGAGAGAGACATTCTTTTCTCAAATCAGAGATATAAACCCTGAAGAACTAATGTCAAATGATCCGACTTTGTCTTGTGAACAGAATATAACTCTAAAAAGAGAGTCAATCTTTCACCTATTAAATCCAAAAGGCCTCAGATACCCATGTTTTTCTAGGTATATGTCTGGAATTCGTTAAATACTAGGATGTCTTAGCCAACAAGATTGAGCTGACTACTTCTAGGATTACTGTAGTCAATCAACATCTGCAGAGAACAATTATAAAATAGCCTCCATAGGTATAGGAGGCTCCATTCTCAAAACGAGTTGTCTCAAAAATTTTCAAAAAACAAAATAGTAAATACAACCATCATTCAAATTATATCTGTATTAAATACGCTTGTGGATAAGACAGAAATGGATTTCAGGTTCTAGATTTTCCTCTTTGCCAGTTTGTTTTGTTTTATGTATTTATTTAAAATCTGAATGAGTGTTAATGAAGTTATTTATATTTATATGAAAGTGCATCAAGTTGGTGTCAGAACAATCATCTGATATGTGAAAATTAGGGTAAATTGATCACTAAATTATATTGGTTATGGCACAGTGTCATGGGTAGAAAATGAGCTTTAGACTTCTGCCTTCCAATCTGATTTTGACCACTTATGAGCTGTGAATCTTTGGGAAGTCATTTAATTTATTTGGGCTTCAGAATATCACCTATAAAATTGAGATAAAAATGCCTATTAACCAGATTTTCATAAAGAATAAATAAAATAGGGAAAATATTTTGCATATTGGCTTGCTCATAGAGACTGTAGACAAATTTAGTTGTCATTTTATACTCTTTCCATTCTACATCAGAGAGCTGTTTTGAATATTTTAAAAATGAATGCTCCTGGAGTTTCTTTTTTCTTACCAATATTTATACATTGTGTAGTTTATATTCTGCTACCACCAAATGAATTTGAAGCAGCCTACATTATTAAAAAAATGGAAGAAGCACAATTATTTTTTAAAATTAAGTTAACATAAAGAATACCAGAAAGATAAGAAAATGAATGGCAGGAATTAATGACTGAAATTCTTCACCATAGCTTTCAAAGCCATACACCACATACAGAAAATTGATCTTTTGATACTTATTTCTTTTTTTTTTTTTTTTTTTTAATTTTTATTTATTTATGATAGTCACAGAGAGAGAGAGAGAGGCAGAGACACAGGCAGAGGGAGAAGCAGGCTCCATGCACCGGGAGCCCGACGTGGGATTCGATCCCGGGTCTCCAGGATTGCGCCCTGGGCCAAAGGCAGGCGCCAAACCGCTGCGCCACCCAGGGATCCCGATACTTATTTCACATTTCAAAATATCACACATACTTTGCTCCAAACAAGACCACTTAATAATCACTATCTAGCTCATCTACTTTTTTTAAAAAGATTGTATTTATTTATTAATTTTTAGAGCAAAAGAGAATGGGAGCAGGGGAAGGAGCAGAGAAGGAGTAGAGGGGAGAGAGGGAAAGGCCAACAGGATCTCAAGCAGACTTGGCTCTGGATTGAGCCCTGCATTGGGGCTCAGCTTTACTCATAATTGTCCAGACTTGGAAGCAACCAAGATATCTTCTAGTAGCTGAATGGGTAAGTAAACTGTGGCTTATTCCGGTTGTGAACCTTTGGTTTATCAAGCCTTAATAAAGGCTTATTATTATTTACATATTAAATGCATATTATTAAGTACAAGAAGGCAGTCTTTATATAATATACATATGTAATGTTTCAAGGAAGCCACTACCAACAAAGAATCTTTGATGAGATGAATTCCTCTTTTATTACACATAGTCCAATTTTAACTTCAGGAAGATGAATGACATTATTCAGCAGTGTTGTGTCCTGATTATATTTCTTAACCTAGGTCAAAGCTTTGGAGAATATTTAAGAATGGCTGGTTAGCTTGTCTCTTTGAACCACCCCATGTTCAAGTAAATTTTGACAAGACTTGGTTATTTGCCTTCAATTTGTGGTATAACTTTCTGACAAGTACCCAAAGCACAGTTATCTGTATTGCTGATTAAAGAGTGCTGTAAGCATCTTACTTACGAGATGTGCAGGTGGTAGAGTTTATAGAATCTCCTGGAATGTTTGGGGCCTGCTTTGCATTCTCACCCAGATAGAAAGCCATATAATTTCCAGAAAACATAATGGTAGGATACAGGAGGGTAGGTATGTGTCTGTGTGTGGGCAGAGGGGGTCGGTCTGGGGAGGGGGCAGGAAGAGGGGGACTATATTGGGACCTTCAAGTCTGTTCAAATATTTGTATAAAACACTCATTAGATATCTAAGAGTTTTATGCTTCAAAGTATGGAAGAGAAAATTATGTTCTAAAATACTGCTTTTATTATATAGCTTGAAAGAATACAAATTAGCAATTTATTGTTTTGACTGGTAAAGTATGACAGGGCCCTAAAGTAATGGAAAAAAACAAAACAAAACAAAACCCTCTTTTATTAGTAATAGGTAAATGCATTTAGTTGGGCTGGATACTTTTCTTTTGTCTTTTTCCAGTAATGTTAGATCGGACACTTTAAAATTAGTGAAATTCCTGAACACAAAAACAAATTTTCCTTTACTTCCTTCCTCCTTTCTTCTCTCCCAACCACCCTTCCATCCTTCCTTCTTTTCCTGAACTGGGCATGATACATGTCAGGCAGTCCATTTATGAATAAAATTAGGCATGACCCTTGATTTTCATTAGAGCTTATCATTTACCTCCGTTTTAGTACTTATCCATTTGCATTATTATTAAATGGTTTGTCCTAGTCTACTAGCTCAGAGAAGGATAACAGAGCGGATGTGGGTATCCCTCTTATGGCAACAAAATCAGTAGGCGAGGGCTGAGCCCTTTATTCCCACCATAATCCCTTCTATTCCCACCAATTACTTCTAGATTTCCAGAGTATCACAGGACTCGTTAATGTCCTTTGTTACTCCAGTTTCTAAGCTCCCCCACATCCTATGACCCTTTCTCTTAGGTTAACCCTTAACTGCTGAGGGAAACAAGCAGACTTAACCTGCAAATGCCCCTGGGAAGATTATTTTATTTATTATTGTATTTAAACATAAGTTTCCTAACTAATAGGAAATGTTACCTCCTAGGGCTAAAACAGGCAAAATTCTGATTATGCATCCCAATAGTTTGGGACCTCTGCAGCTTCCTCCCCACCAAACATCCCAGGTGCACAGCAAGGGTGTCTCTTCTGTTTTCCTCTATCTCATTTGGGCCTAAAATATGTATAGTAAATTGTTCCTGATTCATGTTCCGAAATCCCAAAGCCTTTTCCTATGAATGCAGGATCTATACCATCACCTCCCCATTTCTAGAGCCTACTTTCTGCTACTGTTTATGCAAGGCCAACTATAGATTCTTTTGCAGAGTCAAATTCTGTGCATTTCTCCTGTTTAAGGCATCTTAAATGTTAACATAATAGCTGATATCTCACACAGTTTTAAGAAAGAAGATAGTGGGAGGTAGAAATAGAAGCTAATGTCCCTCAATCAGGGACTTCATAACTAATGAAGTGAAAGGGCACCTGCGTAACTCCATGGATAAGCGTCCCATCTTGATTTCAGTTCAGGTCCTGATCTCAGGGTCTCACTCGGGATGGAGACCTGCATGAGGCTCCATGATCAACAAGAAGTCTGCTTGAGGATTTCTTTCATCTCTCTCTGCTCCTCCTCCCCTTCCCCTATAAATAAATAAATAAATAAATAAATAAATAAATAAATAAATAAATCTGAAAAAAAGAACTAGTGAAGTGAATGTTTTTTTAATGCCTGAACTCAGAAAAAAAGGATTATTTTCAGGTAGAAACTTGGTTTATTTGGAAAAATATCTTTAAAGGTGCTTAAGGAAAAAAAAAATGTTTCCAGTAAGTATGGACTAATCAAAACAATCCTCTCATCAAGGAAACACTAGAAAATGTAGAGGGAAAAATGAACAAAATAATCTGAATGAAGGTTCAGAAGAACTAAACAATTATTGAAGATCCAGTTTGAGATCAGGGGAATATAGAGATATATACAGGTTAGATTGATATTTGGAGTACTTGTCCACTGAGGGTATTTGTGGATTCTGAAAGGGTTACTGAAAGTCTGGGAAGCTGAATGGTATTATTGAATGGCTCATGGGGATAAGGATGAAAAGTGGGGTATGAGATCCAAGAGGGTGGTACAGCATCAGTAAAAAATATGTGCTCCGTGAAGATTGGCTAGGAAGTCATCTGTCCTTCATAGAGATGAAAATCTACCTTCGAATCACTTCAGTTTCAAAAATCATATTAAAGAGATTATAGATTTCTAGAGTCAGATATCTGACAGAAAGAAAATCCTATCTTTTCTGGAGAAAGAATGCATCATTTTTGGCTTCTAGTTATTATTTTTATATATAAGGATATTTCCAGCTCTCAAAACAAGTTGACCAAACACAAAGGGATTGAATAGCATGTGCCAGAATGAGCATAAGAGAGACTTAAGGCTTTTGTAGTTGTCAGATGCAGATTTTAAATGAAAATTGCTTAAAATATTGAAGGAGATGAATAGGATTAGTGAGAATTTTAGAAGAGAATTGGAAGCTAAAGAAAAGATGCTTAAAACAAAAATTATAGAAATTTTAATACATTATAGTTAAAATAAAGAACTATAGAGATGGGTTTAGCAGTTTATCAGATCTAAATGAAAAGGAAACAAAAGAGCTGGAAGGAAAAGTAAAATAAAATATACAGAATGAATTTCAGAAAAGAAAAAAAGGGAAAATATATTCTGTAAGGCAAAAACAGAACCACACATAAACAGCCACCTGATTTATGACCAAAGTCAAAATACAGTGCAATGGAAAGTTTGGTCATTCCAGTAAATGGTACTAATACCCACTCCACACAACTCAATTCTAGATGGAGAATAAAAGTAAATGTCAAAGGTAAAAGAAAACATTTTAAACAGTCTTTAAAAAATAAAGACTATCTTATAAACTTCAGGTAGCCATGCATTTCTTAAATAGTAAACAATAACTCTAAATACAAAGAAAGATTGATAAATTTGACTACATTAAAACTAAAAATCTTTTTGTCAAATCTTTAAAAAAGGAAAATTACAGAATGGGAGAAAATATTTTTAAAATGTATGGTTTAACAAATTACTCCCATTCTGAGTGTATAAAGAACTTTTACAGATGAATTTAAAAGGTAATTGAATGGAATACAAAATTCATATAGTCCTTAAAGAGACACTTCACAATAAAGTAAATTAATATTAATAAGCAAATGAAAATTGATTAATTTGATTAGTCTTTAGAGAAGTGCAAATTATAACCAAAATGATATATGACTTTACACTCACCAGAAGGGCTAAGATGAAAAGGCATACAATACTGATTTTTTGACAAAGATGATGAGCAATTGGAAATCTGATTCACTATGAGAATGCAATTTGGAATAGATGCTTTGAAAAGTAGTTTTGATGTTTGTATTTATGGTGCATGTATGCATAGCCTATGATTTAACGTTCTACTTCTAGATATATATTCAACAGAAATGCATCTATATACCAAATGTATATATTATATACCAAATATATATAATATATATATCAAAAAACATATAAAGATACATATAATATCATTCCTAACAGCCAAAAATTAAAAAACAAAACAGGGAAAAAATATCATTGTTTGTAGCATCACTATTGTTAATGCCTAAATATGAGACAGTCCAAATGTCCATAAATAGTAATTTGTCTAATAAATTATGATATATTCATTTAACAATGTACTATCATTGAATGAAAATGAGCAAACTATAACTACAAACAACAGCTTGAATAAATCTTACAAATAGATCTAGGGGAAAGATGCCAGGAACAAAGAAATACATACTGTATCATTCCATTCATATAAATCTTAAGAACAGGCAAAAATTGTTTTAAAAATCATGACAGTGGGATCCCTGGGTGGCGCAGCGGTTTGGCGCCTGCCTTTGGCCCAGGGCGGGATCCTGGAGACCCGGGATCGAATCCCACGTCGGGCTCCCGGTGCATGGAGCCTGCTTCTCCCTCTGCCTGTGTCTCTGCCTCTCTCTCTCTCTCTCTCTCTGTGACTATCATAAATAAATTAAAAAAAAAAAAAAAAAAAAAAAAAAAAAACCTCTGGTTAAAAAAAATAAAAAAATAAAAAAAATAAAAATCATGACAGTGCCTGGAATGGAGCTCAGTAGGAGCTTCTGAGGTGCTGCTTGTGTTTTACTTTTTGATCTGTTGGCATGTTTTATGAATGTGTTGAGTTTGTAAATATCCATAGCACTGTACACTGGTAAATTACTTTCTTTTCTGTAGATATGATATAATTTTGTTTACTCAATAACAGTTACTATTTAAAACAGCATCAAAGAATATCAAATAACTAGCACTAACTTTAACAAAAGCATGCTAGTTGTTTTAACTGAAAACTACGAAATAATATTGATAGGAATTGAAGAGCACAAAAATAAATGGAGGGGCATACCATGTTCATGGTTTTGATGATTCAGCATTGTAGAGATATCTGTTTTACTCAAGTTGATATTAAAATTTAATGTAACTGCAGGCAAAATTCCAATAAATTTTTATATGAAACAAGACAAACATGTTCTAAATTTATGGAGAAAAAAAATTAGCCAATGCCCTCTTACATAATAACAACAATGATGAAGGACTTGCTTTAACGATTATTAAGACTGTCAAAAATGATAAGCTGAAGCATATTAAAATGTTTAAGATTTTGTTTGAGCAAAATCGATTTGAATAAGGCAACATCCAAAGTGACAGATAAAAAGAAGCTCCAAGGAACTGTACAAAATGAAAGATTTTCACAAGCAGAGCAAGAACAAGGAAGATGCTTGCTTGGCAAAAAGTCAGGTTGGTTATTACAATATTACTTTCTTTTAGGGGTGGGAGGGTTCCATCAGGCAGATTACCTAACTAATGCTGATCAGGTGATTCCTGGTTAACTGGCTTAAGATTCCATTTCTGAAACTATAGAGCTGAAACTATAATTAAATCTCATTTTGGTGATGTGGGGCTTACCATACATAAGTAACTCCATTTGAGTCCTCTTATTTTTAAGAGTTAAAAAGTTACAGTAAATCAGTGTGATATTGGTGAAAAAATATCTAAACTGACAAAAAAGCCCCACAAAATCCAAAAACAGAACCACACATATGTGAACACTTAATTTGTTACAGAGCTAACATTACATATCTCATTTCAAGACATAAGTTTCTAAGGGCACCTGGATGGCTCAGTGGTGGAGCATCTGCCTTCAGCTCAGGTCATGATCCTGGGGTCCTGGGATCAAGTTACACATCAGGATCCCCACAGGGAGCCCTCTCCTCCCTCTGCCTGTGTCTCTGCCTCTTTCTGTGTCTTTCATGAATAAATAAAATCTTAAAAAAAAAAAAGAAATAAGTTTCTGGAGCATTTAGATATCTGTATTTTTAAAAATTAGCATAGCACTGACAAATTTATTTCAGGTATTTTTAGGTTTCTAAATGTGAAAAGCAAAATAATCATGCTTCCTTAGAAAGATATCACACTATTTAAAATGCCTTAGAGGGAAAATTTCTGAAATAAGATACTGTGATATTGTGGTTATAATAAGAAATATATATTTGGTCTTCCTCTAGTTCCTGGCACACAGCTCTTCAAACCCTTGTAATTTCCTAAGTAATTAGAGCAATAGGGATATCTTTTGTTATATAATATTTTGTTTTGTCCTTAGTTCTTGAAATGGCTTCAGAGATAAAGGTGAAAGGAGCATCTTTTGTTATTCATATCAAGCCCCTCTCAACCACACCTGAGTTTATGTTATTGAGATGACTTTTGGAAAGCCTCCAAGAACTAGGGCTCAGTGCCAGAGGAAACACACATAATTAGAGGATTAGAAGTTTCAGTTCAAACCCTCCCCTCCCCACCTCCCAAGAAGGGAGAGGATTTGGAGACTGAGCTCAATCACCAATGGCCAATGATTTACTCTATCATTCCTATGTAATAAAACCTCCATAAAAAATCCCAAAAGATGTGTTTAGTGAGCTTCTAGGTTGGTGAACACATGGAAGTGCTGGGAAAGTGATCTGCTCAAAGAATTCATAGAAGCTCCATACTCCTTCCCACATACCTTGCCCTATGCATTTCTTCCGTCTGGCAATTCCTGAGTTACGTCCTTTTATTAAAAACAAACAAACAAACAAACAAACAAAAAACCCAGTAATTAGTAAGCAAAATGTTTCCCTGAGTTTTGGGAGCCATTGCAACAAATTAATCAAACCTAAGAAGTGGATTGTGTGGACCTCTGATCCATAGCCAGTGGGTCAGAAACACAGGTATCACCCAGGACTAGCAATTGGCATGTGAAGTGGGGGCAAGGGCAATTTTGTAGGACTGAATCCTTAATGTGTAGGATATGATACTCTCTGCAAGAGAGAGAGTCAGAATTCAATTCTAGGACACCAGCTGGTGTTGTCAATGTGAGAACTCCCCTCCCCCACATACACCTGGTCACTGAAGAACTTTTCAGGGCAATCATGTGTAGTGTAAAGGGAATCGGTAGTGTATTTTTCCTTTACAAGTACAAAAGGAATAACAAAAGCAAACATTTTGGGGGCACTTTGGGGTCAGTTAAGCATCCAACTCTTGGTTTCAGCTCAGGTGGTGATCTCAGGCTTTTGTGATGAAGCCCCGAGTGGAGCCACATGGCTCAACGTGGAGTCTGCTTGAAATTCTTTCTCCCTCACCCACTGCTCTCCCACCCCCTGTGCACATTCTTTCTCTCTCAAAATAAATAAATAAATCCTTAAAAAAATAAAACATTTTAAATTGTTAAACTAGGGGCTCCAGATTAGTAAAGATATTATTTACAAAGAAAAAAAGTAAACCTAAAAATTGGAAAAGTATTACAATGCATATAGCTTTCAAGGATCTTGCATTCAGAATACACAAAGAACTTCTACATATCAATAAGAAGAGGAAAGAGCCAAATGGAAAAATACACGTTTTGAAGAGAATTTAGTCAAGAGAAGAGAAGATAGTCAAATAAACACGTGAAAAGGAACTCAATTTCTTTGGTAATCAAGAAAATGTAAATTAAAGATAGTCAAACACAAGAAAAGGAAAACAAATAAGCCTGTGAAAAGGAACTCAATTTCTTTAGTAATCAAAAAAATGCAAATTAAAGCCATAATGAAATATGGTTACAAACACCCCCAAAGACTGAATTTAAAGTGCAACAATTCCAAATGTTGACAAAAGTAGAGCCACTTAGTATTAGTAAAATTTGAGAGATTTAATCTTCTATATCGCCCGTTAAAGACAAAAAATATATTCTCTCCAAATGCCAATTTGTTCTTGAGTCTAATGACTAAGCTACTCTTTTAGGGGTTTATAGACCCAGTTCCAATGTGGTAGGACGTGTTCTTCTACACACACCAGGAAATTCTCAAACACCAGCAGGGCGTTCAAGAATTCATCTGAATTCTGACACTGTCTATCCAGAGATAGCATTAGATTACAGGTTAGGGGTTCAGTCTTACAAGACTGCCCTGCTTCCCACTTCAGAATCCAGTCACAAACCCCAGGTTGTTCCCTGTGTTTCTAATTGGCTACAAAGACGTCCTCTTAGGTTTGATTAATTTGTTAGAGAGGCTCACAGAACTCACTCAACATTTATTTAATGTTTACCAGTTTATTAAGGATATGATAAAGGATACAAATCAATAGCCAGATGAAGAAGTGTGTTGAGAGAGGTCCTGAACAAAGGAACTTTTATCTGTGGAGCTTGGGCAGAGCTCAGTGGTGGGTGGAAGGGTTCTGGTTCGCCAAGTGTAGAAGCTCTCTGAAAAAAGATCAAGAAGCTGTTCTTGGGTTTCTATGAAGGCTTCATTATATAGTCATGATTGACGGAGTCATTGGCCATTGGCTAATTCAATCTTCAGCCCTCTCTCCTCCTCAGAGTTGGGGGTGGGGGGCTGGGGAATGAAAGGTTCCATCCCTTTAAATACATAGTTGGTTCTTTTGGCAACTAGCTCTGCCCTTGAGTAGGATTCAAAATTCACCTTCATTAGGGCTCCTGAGTAGCTCAGTCAGTTGAGCCTCTGACTCCTGATTTCAGGTAAGGTCATGATCTCAGGGCCCTGGGATCAAGACCTACCTTAGGCTCCACGTTCAGTGGGGAATCTGCTATCCCTTCCCCTCTCTCCCCCTCCCCTCACTTTTTTCCCTCTCTTTCTCTCTCAAATAAGTAAATAAACCTTTTTTTTTATTTTTTAAAGTCACTTTCTGGGTGTGCCTGGGTGGCTCAGTCAGTGAAGCATCTGACTCCAGCTCAGATCATGATCTCAGGGTCCTGGGATTGAGCCCCACATTGGGCTCCCTGCTAAGCAGAGTCTGCTTCTCCCTCTCCCTCTGCTGCTCCCACCACTTGTGTACTCTATCTCTTTCTCTGTCAGATAAATAAATAAAATCTTGGGGCCCTGAATGGCTCAGTCAGTTAAGCATCTGCCTTTGGCTCAGGTCATGATCCCAAGGTCCCGGGAGCAAGCCCTGCATCTCTCTCTATCAAATAAATAAATAAAATGCTTTAAAAATTATTTTCCTTAATAATAAGACATTCATCTCACTTTTATGGCTCTGAAGCATTTTCAAGAACTGTGCATAAAAATCACGTATATCTGAGAAACATGTATTTGGTCATGTGAATGGCCAAATATATATTTCTTATAAATCATTATGTTGCAGCCATATTTCAATAGTTTTCTATCAGATGTCTTTTCTATTGACACAGGATATTTATTTCATAACCATGATTGTTATTGCATCTAAATTCTGTGCAAGTCTTCTCTTACTGACATCTCTAAGTTTATTTGATTATTTTTTTTCAGTTGCTCCTTACTGAATCCCATTAGACTTCGCAAAACTAAAGACCCATTCATTTCTGGATTGCTCCATAATGTTTTTAGTCTGACAGTTTGTTGTTATATAGTTAGCTAAAAGGCATGGCCCCATAATAATAATTTGTGTATAGTGGAGAAATTTTGACTCAACCTTCTTATCCTCACAATCTCACTAGTCAGTAACAATTAACAATCAGAATATTGGATGTCCATTTCCTTTTTCTTCCTTAAAGATGGGTAGAAGGAAAGAAAAGGGATTATCTAGTAGTCAATGATATTGATTTTTCAGTAGAGATATAAATGTGTTTTCCTCTAGACTTATCTTATGGACAACCATTTAGCATTGTTATTGCATGGTACTAGTTTGAATCAACTAACATTTATTAACTGGCAATTTTTGCGGCTTTTAAAATAACAATGATGGCAGTTTTATCCTTTTCTTCCAGGAAGACACATGAAAGTATATAAAGAGAATGAGAGAGGGTAATAAAAATGGAATCTCCAAAGAAACTAGGGAAAGATGTGATCTATTCATTAATTATACAAAATGCTATAAAGTTTTATTAAAATGGTTATTGAGTGCCTTCTATGCTCTAAGTGCTATCACGGTGTTAGGACATACAGCAGGAAAAAAAAAAAAAAAAACTATGCAAAACATGTGAAAAGGCTGCTAAATTTAGTGACTACCAGAACAAAAAGTGGAAGGTTTTTCAGAAGGAATGTCCATGGTTGAAGATTTCAGAAAAAAGTTGGCTAATTCGCCAAATAAAGTAGCTTAAACTTAGACTGAGGGTCATATCTGACAACTCATTGTTTGGATTCAGCTTGGCCTGAAGACTTAAAAAGCAAGGGAAGATTAAGCTAAATGCAGAATCACACACGTACAGGGAAATCATATCTCCAGGAAACCACCTGTCAGGCAGGATGGAAGAGAGGAACAATGCATGGTGAGCATTCTTGCAGTGCCAGTCTCAGCTGGTTCAGAGAATAAAAGCTAAATAATTTATACATACAGTTCTGAATTACATAGAGAATTATTGATAGCTATGAACATGGTGCTGGCTCTACCATTATATGAACAACCTGAAAATTGTTGGTTTTGGAAGATGTACCTGTTTGAAAAACTAGTCATAATCATCAAGGAACAATTTAGTATCTCAGGAATGGGTTGCCACAGTGGCCAGAGCTGTTTCTAATTTTCTAAAGCAACAGTGAGGACGGTTCTAGTCATAACTCTGGTGTCAAGTATCAATGAGATCAAGAGGAGCAGCAGTAGTATCCTTGCTGAGAGATGTCAGCCCTGTTGTCTTCACAGGAGCAGTTGCACACGTAATTTTTGAAGCTATTCCTAGTGGTGTAACTCCCATCCCCACTCCTCTATCCTCCCTGAGCTCTATGAGCTATTCAATGGGCTTTAATACATTCTGTTTCTCTTAAATTAGGTAGAAGTAGGCCTTGGTTGCATACTCATAGTGTGCAAGATAAATTACATAGTAAAGGGGAAGGAAGAGAGGGGAGAGGGAAGGTGGGTGTATGGGGGAGAGGAAGAGAAGAGAGAAGAGAATTTACTGAAGGCCCCCTGCACAGTGATAATAGTTTAGATTTCTGTATGCTTATTTTTCTGTTTTTTGAACTTACATCTATGATTTAATTCTCAACACAAGAGTGTGAAACATTGGTGTCTTAATTTTACAAATGAGTAAAATAACTCAGTGTCACACTATTAAAAAGCACTTGGTTGGGCTTTTAGGCCTAAATATGAACAAGTCCCAACTTCTTGACCTATCTTTGCTTGTACCAATGGAGTAAGTAGGACTAGAAGAAAATATACACACACATGCACAAACACACACTGCTTAGTTACACTTAAAATTTAGCACCTCAGTTGCACCCCTAATGGTGGGAGCAATTCTGATTTACAGCGAATAAATCATAATTTATTTAAATAATTCCATACTGTCAGACCTGTATGTTGTTTCCATGTTTTCACGGATAAAAAAATTGCTGTTATAGATTATCTTGGTAGCTAAATATTGACCACATCCATAATTATTTCCCTTGACTAATTTATTTTTTTAAAGTAGAATTCTGATTCCAGATGAAGGACTGGCTCATATTAGACTAACTTTACTGCAGTTACAATGATTAAAGCTGAACGAGATATAAAATACAACTGTTTGGAGGCATTGGAATACAACCAAAGTAGTTTGGGGAAAAAGAAACTGCAACCATTATAAGAAGGAAAGAACAGACGGTGAGCTCCACATTTAGCTGGCTTTACTCCTGCGGGTTTTTTTCCTGCTATGTGAGGGAATAGAGTCCAGGCAGGGGAAAAAAAAAAAAAATCTCACAGGACTGGGGAGACAGAAATCAGAGATTGAGACTGACAGGTTGCAATTTGGGTGGCAATATCCCAAAAAAGGGAGGCTTCAAAGGAGTCCCCCAATCTCCTACTGATTCTCTTCAAGATGTTAATGGACTCTTCACTATTCATGCAAGAAAAGCCAATGGAAAGCAGCACCTGGGAGGAAAAAAATAGAAGGGGTGTGTGTGTGTGTGTGCAGATTTCAATATCTGCCTGCTGCTAAGAGAAAAGATTGAAGTTACTAAATCAGAAGAACTTACTAAATACCCAGGGCTTTTCACTGAGCTACCAAAAGGGCAATGGCAGGATTATAGCACAATGGAAACAATCTTTAAAGAGAAAAAAAAGTAACTAAAATCAACTCATGAAAGAATTAAAGTGATCTTTTAATATCCTAACTATGATCCACCAAAAAACTAAAAATTAAATTGATCTTCTTTAGAAAGAAGATTACATTATCTGTAGGCTATAAAATTAATTACTATACCATTTCCGATATTAAATTAAAAATGGAAGGCATGCTAAGATACAGGACCAATGGAATAAAACCAAGAGAAAAACAGGCCATTAAAGTAGAGGCATGAGTGATTCAGATGATGGAGTTACCAGAGACTTTTAAATAAGACAATTTAATTAATTCAAGAAAATAGAGGGGCAAATGGGAAATTTCAGTAGACACCTAGATATCACACACACACAGAAACCATGCAACACACAACCTGTCAAATGGAAATTCTACTCTTTTTTTTTTTTAGATTTTATTTATTTATTTGACACAGAGAGAAAGAGGGAGAGAGAGCACAAGCAGGGAGAGCAGCAGAGGGAGAGGGAGAAGCAGGCTCCCCGTTGAGCAGAGAGCCCAATGTGGGACTTGATCCCAGGACCCTGAGATCATGACCTGAGTTGAAGGCAGATGCTCCACTGACTGAGCCACCCAGGCATCCCAAATTCTATAACTTTTAAATAAAATGGCTAGTATGAAGAATTTATTGATTAGCAGTAGGGTAGAAATAGTAAAAGACAAAAATGATGAGTAAATCAGATCATAGAGCTGTGGAGAGTATTCAGAACAATGCACAGGGAGAAAAAGCATACGGACAAAAGCATGAGAGACTTATAAGATAGAAGGAAAAATGCTTAACGTGTTAAGCATTGGGGCGTGTTAACGTGTTAATCAAAGGGGCAATAGTTAGAGAAATAGTGACTAAGAATTTCCTAGATGTGAAGAGATAGATAATCAAGCCATGGGTTCAAGGTCTGGAAACTCCATACAGTATAAATAGAAAACCACAGTTAGGAACATTATAGCCACACTGCTTAAAAACCAAAGATAGAGTGAAATCTTAAAAAAGGAGCTAGAGGGAGAAAAAAAAGAAAGTTCAAGAAGTACAATACCAGGGTCAAACAGTTTATAAGTTTATTTGTTTGTTTTAGATTTGGATGTAAACTCTCAATCTACTCTTCAGAAATTCCGCAGCTTTTCCCCACACCCTTGGAAATAGTGTCACAAATTTCTGTCGTTACTTGGATATTCTAAATAGCAGAATCCTTAAACCTCTTTAATATTTAACCTGTTGTGGCTTCTGAATGATGAATGGGGCTGTTGGCAATTTTGGGGAGGTTCAGCCTTTCTGATAGAAACTTTTTGTGTTGATTTTGGCCTTTTGGGGGGCTTTTTACTAAAAGTGCTGTTTATAATGTAGGTGTTACAAAAATAGGGTTCCAATGCAGATTTATCCCAGATTATACCTACACATACGTACATAAAGTTGATTTAATGTGTTTCCATATCCACTCTTTTCAATCACAAGGAACAAAATTGTAGGGCTCTTAGTGTTTGTACTGCTTCTACATTTTCTCTTTTTGTTCTTAAACTGAAGTTATACTCACTCGTACAAAGGTTTATACATTTATTAATTTTCTAAGTAATCTTGATTTTATTGCAGCTCTTGGTTTCATAACATGCCTTCAGGTGTCCTTGAAAGAAGCGCTTTCATCTCTGTGGATTCAAATGCTTTCCTTTGGCTTCCATGGGCAGCAATTATAGTGTCCTGTATCATCTAGTCTCTTTACACAGTGATCCCTATGAAGCTGAGATGCAAAGATTCTACCCCAGTGATTTAGGTCTGGCCTCATTCCAAGCCTTAATTGATGGAGACTTTGTCCTGTACTTAGTATTCAGTATAGAGCAAAGCATTTCTCATGAAATGGTTCCAGCGAATGAAAATGACCTAGTTGTTGCAAGCCTCCCAGCAAAGTGGAATTACCTTCTGGACCAGGCCTGAGGCTCAGTGCCACGTTGACCACTTTCTCTTGCCAAGTAATTTCCTAAGATACAAACTAGACTCATTTTGAAAATATAAAACTCTATTAAATATATATAATAAAGTAAAAAGACAAGATACAAAATGTTATGAGCACACATTAGAATTATAAACAAAATAAATTAATAAAAGTGTATGAAGAAAGCCTAGAAGGAACTCCACCAAAAAAATAACAATGGTAGTTTGACTACTAAAATAATAGGAAATTAATTTTCTTTTCACCATTTTACATAATTTCTGGATTGTAGTTATATTACCTTTATAATTAAACAATAAATTTCCTTTAAAAATGATGTTAAAATAACTCTCTGATAAAAATTTTGACAACCTACTTTTATAACCTCCTCTCCTTAGCAATAGACCTGGGATTATAACGCTGGAATTCATAACTAAGATCATAACATGTTAATAACCCAACTGGAGTTCTTAACATTATGGTTTGCTTATTTTGTAATACACTTCTTTTTAGCACCTGTACAATTCAAACCTTTTAATTACATTTTGCATGACTGTCAGGCAAAATAATTGTGAGCAAGTTTTCGTATATGCATTTTTCTGAAGCTTGATGTATTATAGCAATCCAAATGTAGGGGGAACACTGCATTTAACCAAGCAGGGAGACAAAGCAGTAATTGTGATTTCACTCTAGGTCATCAAGAATGGAATTTTTGAGTCATCTTTTTAATCTTACAGATGCCTTAGTCGCCAGAATAAGATTATTAAAAGTATGGGAAGACCTCATTTACTCTCTAGCAAATTTTCTAGACTACAAATAGAAAAAAATATGAAAATTAAAAACTAATGTGAAATATTGTTTTGCATAAGTCTTATTTGACTACAAAATAGGTTTGGAAATAGAATCAATGATTTTTTATATGCATTTAATCTTTCTTCTTCCTGATACTGTTCTTTGATATTAACTCTACATAGTTTGAATTTCTATAGAAAATATCCGCATCACTTTAAATTAGCATAACTTTTATCCTTACCTGCATTGCTGGAGAACTATCTTATCTTGAAGCTAACTAAATTTATTTTAGAAATAAATTGTACAATAATATTTCTTTCTTAAAGGTGCTGATATCAGGAACCAAGAGAACACCTCCCATGGAGACATGACAGTTATGTAATTACAGGTACATCAAGGCTGACTTCTTTCTATGTTTTTCTATGGTAAGTTCTGAAGAACATTCATTTTGCCCTTTTAGCAAATTTATACCAGTTTTCAAGCTTACATTGAACCTCATAGTATGCATGTCAATGAAGGCTTTTCTTACCTGGGTTGAGATGGCAAGGGACCATCCTGTTTTGTGCTATTCTTTGCTCTCTAAACAAAATTGAGCAAGTGATGTCAGCTGAGTGTTAGAACAATTTCATATGACTCCAATCTCAACCTATGCCTTGAAAGGGAATGTGAGTTAACTTTTGCTGCCATGGGTTTTTACAATCATGTGCTATTTTATAGAATCACAGATAAGTAGAGTCAGAAGGAAATTCTAATCCAGTGGCTGTGGAGTTGAACTCCTTTTCAAAAAATCAATCTTGTGTAGAAGCCTAAGACATAAAATGACAGAAGCAGAAGTCCTTTATTGATTGAATAAGAGGTTGCTGGGCAGCCCCTACAATTCATTTGTCCTATCCCTTCTTTCTCTGTGGGAGCTATCGAGCATCTCAACAGAACACAAGAGAATTCTCAGAACAGATTGCAAACCACAAATCTAATTCCAATTTTTCTTATATTACAGATAAGTCATCAAAAGCCTAAAGAAGTGAAGCTACTTGTCCAAAGTTATAGAACACAAAGCCTTGCACACATTAGGTCTCAAAATGTAAGTTATCAGGATAGATATCATATTAATCAATGAAACAGGCAGACTTGCAAATCTAGAGCATTTTTTTCCATCAGAATTATTGTTGTTGTTTTTTTGGTGCATTTTATTCATTTTTCTGAAAGTGTTCAAAGGATATCATTAAAGGAGAATGATGGTTATAAAAATCAGTACCAGGGGCACCTGGGTGGCTGGGTTAGTTAAGCACCTGACTCTTGGTTTCAGCTCAGGTCATGATCTCATGGATTGTGAGATCTAGCTCCACGTTGGGCTCCGTGCTCAATGGGAGTCAGTCTGCTTGAAGATTCCCTCTGCCCCTCCCCTCACTCACATGTGCTCACGCACCCTCTCTCTCTAAAATAAATAAATAAATCTTTGAAAATCAGCCCCACTGAAACGCTTGGGTAGGTCAGTGGTTGAGTGTCTGCCTTCGGCCTAGGGTGTGATCCTGGAGTCTGGGATTGAGTTCTGCATCGGGCTCCCTGAATGGAGCCTGCTTCTCTCTCTGCCTATGTCTCTGCCTCTCTCTGTGTCTCTCATGAATAAATAAGTGAAATCTTAGAAAGAGAAAGAAAAAGAAAGAAAGAAAGAAAGAAAGAAAGAAAGAAAGAAAGAAAGAAAGAAAGAAAGAAAATCAGCCCCAAAGCTTATGAGTAGGTCAAGAAACTTACAAAAAGTCTTACCATGTCATCCTGAGGGAACTACAAAATATTTAATCCAATACCACCACTGCACAGATCTGGTGGGACCCTGGCTACCACTAGAAACATGGATGTTTCATTATGTACAGAGAAGTATTTTCAGGGAAGTAATTTCCCAGGAGTAAGGGCTCTGACCAATTCTGAATTAAGTTGAAGTCATGCTGGATCCTCAATGTAGAGAATCTATAATGTAGATGATGGTTGAGCTCTGTAATGTCACAGAAATCATAAGACAGGGAGCTCTAAGACATCTAGATATTCTGATTGCTTAAAAATTACAGTGTATTGTGATATATATTCTCACTTTATATTAGTTAAAGTATTTGATTTAAGCAGAGCACTGAGGTCACTTGCATCAGAGATCAATTCCCCTCTACATATCAGTTGCCCCATAGCTCAGCAGTTATTACATCAGACTTAGTAGAAATACAAAATAAGCTATCACAAAATCAAAAAGTTATGCTTATTATAAAACCATCTGAGATCTGTAGAATATACAATGAGACTTTTGCATGGTCTCAGAATTTCATCTGACATTTGACAGCTGAGACAATGAAGGACAGATTTTTTTACTTATCTAAAAAGAAGCAACAGATTCATCCCCCAATGGCCAAACTGGCCCAACCATCATCATTGCCAATAGCTAATGTAAGAAAAGATCACAGATTTGTTGGAGAACAAAGTCAAGGAAGGATGTCACAGGCATATTTAAGACTATTGCATTCCCTCTCTCCTCTAAGTCAAGTAAGAGTGCCTCCCAGTAAGCACCCAGAGATTGGAATGTCCATCAAAAGAAGAGATGGACATTTCACGAACACACTCCTAATCCCTTTGCCAAATGCTTGCTAATTGCTTGGCATGTGTTCCCTGGAGTATGTGGAGGCAGAGAATGGTGCTTGTCTCTTACAGGGGATTGCCTAGAGCAGGCTCCATTTGCAAAGCAAGAATAAAGGATGCAGTGAACTGGCCTCACTCCTGGAGCATGTCAGGGCCAGGTGGTGTACATTTTCACATAGATCACCTGGATACCAGAAAAGTAGCCAGGCTTGATTATATTTGAAAGGACTTTGGATGTCAGCCAAAATGGACCATTTTGCTTTACTGGCAGGAGGGGAGGGTGAGTTATAATAAATCATCTAAAGGATCCATTGCCTATGCCATGAACTGGTCCAGTGCAGAAATACCCAGCAACGGGGGTAGGGCTTTGGCCACCTTACTTTGCACCCCTCCCTAGCTCCTGACCATTGAATAATTAGAAGCTGAGGGAAAAGGAGGTGAAAGGAAGTCATATTTGAAATAAGTTGGGAGAGGAAAAAATAAGAGGATCACTCTACCCCTATTTAAGATAGACCTTTTGGTATACTAGTTACACTTTTCTAAACTCGATTTATAGTAGATGGAAGAAACCAGAACTTAGAAAGATGATTAACCAAAGGCACAAAGGTAGGAAGTGACAAAGCCAGGAGTCTTGTGACTCCAAAATGGAATTCTTGAGAATGCCATCTTTTATTTATAGCGAGCCTGCAGAGAAATGGAGCAGAATACATATTACTCCATGCTACCTTTCTCTGTGGCATTTTTAACTTAAATCCCAGAAGGATTGGAAAATTGCCAGTGACTATTCTGGCATTATTGTGGCGATGGTGGCTAAATTGCTTCACCTCCCTAAGCCTCCTTGCACTCACCTATAAAATGCAAAGATTGGGTCAACTCAACTCTAAATTCCCTTTTAGATTTTATCAAGATATAATCATAGCTCAAAAAGAGAAAGAAGAGAATAAAAGAGAGGAGAAAGGAGGGAAGAAGAAGGAAGGAGAGGAAGGCAAGAGTGGGGAAGGGACAGAAGGAGGGGGGAGGGGAGGAGAGGAGAAAGATATGCAAAAGTGCATGAGATTCTGTATTAGCTGCATGAGTTGAATGTTTTGTACCTTCAGTTTGTCTTTTTCAGGGTAGTCAGAGAATTCAATTAGAACTTTCCAAAGTGGCTTCATTTCCACATTTTCTCCCTCTTCTTTCCCATCACTTCTTTTAGAGGTATTGCTAAGATGATCTTGTAAACAGAGAAAAAGGTAATTTTAGGAGATCGAAACATTTCATCCTCCTTGAAATGCTTGCAGTTGTGGACAGGACAGTACAAATTCTGCTGCGTCTGAATGTCTCCTCATAACTAGATTCCCAGGAGGAATGGTGATAGGGAGGTTCTTTTGTTTGGTTTGTTGTTTTGTTTGTTTTTGTTGTTTTTTAAACATGTGATGGGAATGAGTCTGGGAAACTGTAACTTCAGATGGGTTTGTTGCTGCAGCTTTCAATCCTGTCACAATAGGTGTCATGAAGATGAATAAAGTTGGTGCCATCTTCTGTTTTCATTATCATCCAAGGGGCTGGGATCGGAAAGGATTCATTTTGTGCCCCTGTCATTTCTCATTACTATCTTTGTCATGAGAGTGAATTATAACAGCCCTCCGATGCCAGCTATGGCTTTGCTCTCATTACAGACTTTCATTCTTGGGCTGAAGACGGTAATAAGAATGGAATGTCGTGTAAAAACAGAGCTCACTTTCATGACAGTTGGAAATTGGTGATGAAAATGGAAAATGGCAGAAAAAATTAATCCTTTTTTTTTTGTGGCAAAAATTGTCCTGCAAACAACAGCATGCACCAAACGTATCCCTCACAGTGGCAATAACAAAGCAATGAAAAGGCAAACAATGAGCAGCTTTTGGAGCAAACGAGGGATTCTGAGGCATCCATCTTGCTTGGTGCTTTGGAAATATATCTCTTAATCCTGAATAATGTAAGATCCATTTAGCTCCAAAAGTAATGTGATAGGCAATTAGGAGCTTCTCTGTTCTCCCTTCAGTGATGTTGAGTATCTCTCTATTACATACTGCCGGAAAGGCACTACCAAATTTATGGAAGCCGTTATAATTTCTATATAGGATACCTTACACACACACACACACACACACACACACAGAGTCACACACATGCATGTGTCACACACACACACAGAGTCATACACATGCATGTGTCTCTGTGTATATGTGGTTGTGTACATCTAATTCTAGACAAGCATTTACTGACTTGACAATAGTGGCTTTGAAAGGGACCTTGGACTTCCACTTTCTATTTTATACATTTCTGTATTGATCAATTTAAAAAAAAAATAACAAGAGCATTTACCACTCTTAAAATCACAGACATGATAGATAGCCTCCCTTCCCATCAAAATAAATGGCTCTGTGCACCACTGAATTACCTTTACTACCAAAGTCCATTGCCAACTCTCTAGATACATATTCTCTAATTTAAAATTGAAAAGGGGAAACTGCCATTTGCATCCACATCTTTGAATAAATGCCTCAGTCTCTTTCTTTACAGATTCTTTTCCTCACCATATACCAAATGTGATATTTTTTCTTTTCCCCGCAGAGATCCTATCTTTTCAGAAAGAGCGTTAGAACAGGCTAATTGTGGAAAGAACTTGGTATGAAATGGTCTTTTCATTAGATTTCATTTAAAGCATTTTATTTGATGTTTTATCATTTGCCAACATATATAACAGTTACTCAGTATTTACCCACTTTTCAACACATGTCGTTGTTGAGAAGGAAAAGAGGCATTTTAATATACACATTGAGCACAGAACCATTTGTGAGATGGTTATTGAATACAGAAATGCTTATTATGTGCATATTAGTGTTTGGCATACATTTAAGGTTCCTAAATGTTGACACGGTTGCCTATGCTCTGTGGATGACGAGCCAGGGGAAGTAGGCATGAGAGAGACCACTTTTCTTAGTATGAAAAGAAGGCAATTACTCTGTAAGACACCACCTGAATTTACTTGATTCCTTTTACTTTGGAGTAGGTTCGTGGCAAGGGCACATTTTAAATCGCAAAATCTTTTATACTTTTAGGAGCCGGGATGGGGGAATAACATGGTCATTGTTAGAAAAAGAGGAAAAACAGATTATTTTAAACTAGTTGAATTTTTACATAGTAAATATGCTGGAATAATTTTATGTGGTTCTGCCAAGACATTGCCAGAGCATTCTCAACTAAAATATCTGAAATAGTAGATTATCCTAAAACTTTTTCTGAAGATAATTTTGTGTTAACTATGCGAAGGTTGAAAGTGTAGAACTCTTCAAATCATATAGGTAAAGCTCATTCTAGAGCAGGGGTTATTAACCACATTAAAAAACCCAAGAGACATTTTTTTTTACTTTTTATTTTTTAAGATTCTATTTATTTATTCATGAGAGACACAGAGAGAGAGGCAGAGACACAGGCAGAGGGAGAAGCAGGCTCCCTGTGGGGAGCCTGATGCAGGACTCGATCCCAGGACCCCAGGATCATGCCCTGGGCCAAAGGCACTGAGCCACGCAGGTGTCCCAAACAGTAACTAATGGCATTTGTTTTTAAAGATCTATGACCAAAGATTCTAATTCCATAGATTTGTGGCAGGACCTGCAACCCCTGCAGCTGTACACCTGGGCTCAGCACACAGGGAACCACAACAGGAATCTGGATTTTTTTTCAAAGCTTTTTAATAAATAATTCTGGTATAAACTTGCATTAGAAACAACTGATTTGAAACTATGATGGACTAGCTAGATATTTATCTTTTGTATGGCTATCTCGGTCAACTTTTCTCCTCTTAATGAGGATATTCTTGATTCAGTACATCCATCTGTCAGATATTTATGCGAGCACCTATTCTATGCCAGTATTGCATCCGGAGGGTACTGGGAATAGAGTTGGAGTTACCGCAGGGACAAGGCGTTTGTGGCTTGCATCCACAGGACCCACACAACTATAGCAAATAAACAAATAGTTCTTTAATAGGCAAGCAGACACTCTTGAGGTTATCCCCTCAAGGCTCAGCATGAAGGGAGCAGACCACAACACCCATCTCCCAGTCTTTCCCTGAGGGGAGTTCCACTGCACACTTTCTAAGCTCCTGCCTGAGGATCTGAGTGATTTGTAATTTAGCACAGTTCTAAGGGCTGGTTATGAACTTCCCTGGAGAATGCAGGAGTGGAGAAGCCAGAGGACAGTCCGTCCCTGCCTTCTCCTCTGGTTGTCTAAGGATAAATCCAGATCACCAGCGTCTCCCTGGAAGGATCTATTTTATACACTTCTGGTGCCCCAGCTCTTGTGACTGCTGCCCCAAGATGGGCACCTGGATGTTCTGGCCCAGACAGCCGTGAGACTTGCATGCAGAATCCCATAGAAAAGTAGTAAGCAAAAAAAAAAAAAATAGTTTTTAATGAGCTCAAGAACACACCTCCCCCCTCCGCCTCCAACCCTCCATCCGCTAACCCCTACCCCGCTAGGAGCAGAAAATCCCTACTTTCCAGTATCTCGGTGGAAGAAGAGTTTGTTGACTGAATGGATAAGGAAAATGTAGTATATACACAACGGAACATTATTCAGTCTTAAAAAAAGGAAATACTGATATTGGTGAAGCCTGAGGGCATTATGCCAATAAGCAGGACAAAAAAAGACAAATACTGCATAGTATCATTTATATGTAGTATGTAGAGCCAAAAGAAAAAAAAAAAAAAGGAAAAAACAAGTTGAACTCCTAGAAATGGACACTGGAGGAGGAGAAAATAGGGAGTTCCTGGTAAAGAGTTTTGAATTTCCAGTTATAACATCACCAAAATCTGAGGCTCTAATGTGTAACTAGGCAACTAGAGTTGATAACAGGATATTGTTTCATCGAAACTTACTAAGAGATAGAATGTCTAAGTGTTCCCATAAAAAAAAAAAAAGGTAAATGTGTGAAGTGATGGATGTGTTAACTCAATGGTGGTATTCCTTTCACAATATGTACATATAACAAATCACATTGTACACTTTAAATATCTTATAATTCCATTTGCCAATTATAGTTCAATAAGGTTGAAAAGAAAAAGAAAAGAAATCATTTGAGAATCCCAAATGGTTTTTTTTGATAGTTCGCTTATTTAATCCTATGATACTTACAACCCAATGACAACTTCCCCCTTGAAAAACTATCTCTTTATGTTTAAGCTTTAAAGAACAACAAACAGATTTTATTTGAGTTGCTTATATACATACTCATTACATCAACATTTTTCAGTCATTTTTCACCACCAATAACTGATCAATTAATGTCAAATCACATAATTGCTACAATCAAATAAAAATTTTTTGTGCATGATAAAAATTACTTTTAAACAATGGAGTATTTTTGTGGTTGTTTGTGTTCGGTTTCCTTGTTATCTTTTTGTTGGTTAATTTTTTTTTCATTTCATCTGTATAGCCATTATATGTTTCACTTGTGCAACCATGAGCTTAGATTTATTATTTAACTTCAAAACAGAAAAGAGGACTGAGGAAAATTCTCTACCATAGTGATTTTAAAAGTTGGTGTATAGGATTTTGGGTTGTGAGTGGATGCCTCAAAGGTGAAGGGCTGGTTGTGAGTAGCTTCAAGAGGAAAAGAGAATCAATAAAAATGGCAGACTGTTTACACGAGGTTACATTCCCAACCTTATACTTTCAACTATATCAACTCTGGGGAATGGGAAGCACATGTATGTGCTTGGTCAGACATTATTTAACAGAAGACCTTAAATAAAATTGTGTAGTTTACTTTCTTCAATTTACATCGATTGCATCATGACCTTTTCTGTTCAATAAGCTTTATATTTATTTAGAATCTGAGTCAAGATATGGCTCTAAATCTTAATCATATTCAGGTTGTTAGACTTTAAGGTAACTTCTATGTTTTCACTACTATAAACAATTCTGTAGTAAACATCTTTATGGGTACACTTTTCCTTATATGTTAGATTGTTTGCTTTGGATGCTGGAGTGGAGTTTTATGGGTGAAAAGCAGGAGTTTATTTAAGGCTCCTGATACATACTGCCAAATTACCTCTTAAAAAAGTTTCTGGCAGCTGAAATATATAAGCCCAATAGCATTATCATGTTGACTTTCCTTTTCCTGTTGTTTAGTTTTTTGTTCATTATTGTTAAAAGAGATGTAATTTATATACAGTAAAAATTGCTTGTCTTAGTTGTACAGTTTATTAAATTTGACAATTGTAGACTGCGTGTAACCACAACCACAATGAATTCATACAATATTTCCATCACCCTAAAAAGTTATTTTGTGCATCCTTGTAATAAGGGAGATTCCATCTACCCTCAGCCCCTGCAAACCATTTATTTTTATTTTTGTTGTTACAATTTTTCTTCTTTTTCCAAAATAACATATACATGGAAACATAGGGTATGTAACATTTTTCAACTCATTTCTCTTACTTAGTTTAATGCTAAGCACATCATGTGGTTGTATCATTAGCTTGTTCCTTTTTTGCTTAGTAGTGTTCTATTCTATGGATGAATTACGATTTATATATCCATTCATCAGTTGATGGAATTTGAACGGTTTGAAGCTTTTGGTGATTGTGAATGTAACTTTTATGAACATATAAGTACAGATTTTTGTGTGGAGATATGTTTTCAACACTTGTAAAAATACTCTGGAGTGGGATGGTTGGTTCATATGTTAAGTATATATTTAACTTTCTACCACACTGCCAAACTGTTTTCTGAAGTGGCTATCCCATTTTCCATCCTCATTAGCAAATCTATGGGAGGTGCAAATGCTTTACATCCTCACCAGTAATTTTGTTTTCTTTTTGTAATTTTAGCCAAGGCAGTAGGTAGGTAGTGATAGCTCACTGTGATTTAAATGTGAACTTTCCTAATGATTAATGATGCCAAACATCTTTTCTTATGTTTATTTGATATCTGCAGGCTTTCTTTGTGGTATATAAAGTTTCTCTTCAAAAATTTTGTTCACTTATATTGGATTGGGTGTCTTTTTATTATGTGTTCTAAGAGTTCTTTTGAGAGCTAAAAGCTTTGATTTTGAAGTATAAGCTATCAATTGTTATTTTGTGGTTTGGTCCTTATGTGCTTTATAAGATTATTTGCTTTCCCCAAGATCACAAAGGTTTTCTCCTGTATTTTGTTCTAGAAGTTTTATATCTCTCATTTTCACATTTAGAGCTATGATAAAAACTGGAGTTAATCTTTTCTTTGTATATGATCTATGGGAAGAGAAGGGATGAAGTGGGTGTTTTTTTCCTTTTTTTTTTTTTTTTTCCATAGCACAATTCGTTGAAAAGGGTATACTTTCATTCTAGAATTACCTTGGCATGTTACATTTGTCAAAAATCAATTGACCATAGATATGTGGGTCTTTTTTTGGACTCTCCATTTTGTTTCATCAGTCAATACATCTATTCTACCACTAAAACCACATTGTCTTGATTACTGAAGCTTTATACTAAGGCTTGAAATCAGGCTGTGTGTTCTCCCAATTTGTTCTGTTTCAAATTGATTAGGCTATCTAGGGCCATTGTTTTCCATATAAATTATAGAACCACCTTCCCCCCATCTAAAAATAAGCCTCCTTGGATTGTGATTAGTATTTTTTAGAATTTATATACCAATTTAAGAACAATTAACAATGTAACAACATTGCGTTTTCTAATCCATGAGCACAACATATCTCCCAATCTATTTAGATCATTTGAAATTTCTCTCTTTATTGTTTTTTTACTTTCAGTATAAAATTTTGCACATATTAGATTAGTTAGAAATATCTCTAGGCGTTTCATGTTTCCTTTTACATGCTATGATAACTTATGAAGATCTTAAAATTTATTTCAGTATCCAGTTGTTCAGTACTAGTACATAAAAATATAATTGAGTTTTGTAAATTGACTATGTATCCAGTGACCCTTCTAAACTTATTTACAACTTCTGGAAGGTATTTTGTAGATTCTCTTCAATCATATTAATAGAGGACTATGATTCTTTGCAAGTAAGTATAATCATGTTCCTTCATTTCAAGTCTCTATGCCTTTTAATTTACTTATCTTGTCTTATCACAAGGCTAGGACCTCCCATAGTGTTGCGTAGAAGTCGTTAGGTTGGACATCTTATTATTCACTACCTTATGGAGAAAACCCTATTTTTTTTACTGTTAAGTATACTCTCAGTTATTGTTTATCTGTGGATGTCCTTTATCAAGATAAGGAAGTTCCCTTTTATTGCTAGATTGCTGAAAGATTTTTTTTAATAGATGTTGAATGGTTTCAAATTCTTGTATTATAACTTCTGAGATAATACATTTTCCTACTGCATTATTTTGATATGGTGAATTACAAAATTGATTTTCAGATAGTGAATCAGTCTTGTATTTCAGGGATAAATATCATTCATTCATTTTGTATCATTCTTTTTTATGTCTCTAAATTTGATTTGCTAGGAATTATTTCTTAGAGAATTTTATATCTATGTTCCTGCAAAGATACTGGATCATGGGAAACTTTTTTTAAATACTGCTTTTGTATTAATCTATTTTAAGTTATCTTATGATGTTCTTGTTTGGCTTTGGTACCAGTAGGCCTCATAAAATGAGTTAGAAAGTGTTCTGTCATTTTTCATTTTCTGTAGAAGTTTGAGTAAAATTGCAAAATTCTTTATATGTTTCGTGAATTCACACATGCTGCCACCTGGGCTTGGAATTTAAGGGAAGACTTTAAGCTATAAATTTAAATTGTTTAAAAGATATCAGGTTATTTTGGTTATCTCCTTCCTGAGGGAGCTTCAGTAGTTTGTGTATTTCCAGAATTGTATTCATGTCATCTAAGTTTTAAAATTTCTTGGAATCATGTTCATAATATTCTGTTATTATCCTTTTAAGACCTGCAGTTATGGTTTCTTTTTTATTCTCGATATTGATAATTTTTTTACTGTTTTTTCCCCCTTCTGCACATTGGCTAGAACTTTATCAATTTGATTGAACATCTGAAAGAATTAGTTTTCAGGTTCATTGGTTTTATTTCTTATTTTTATTTCATTAACTTCTCATCTTTATTATTTCCTTCCTTAGTTGCATTGGTTATAGTTTTCTTTTTGTAGTTTTTAAGATGACGGCTTAGTTTTGATTGTAGACATTTCTAATATAATAATTTGGTATGATTATCTCCATGTGTTGCGTTAGCTAAAATGTTCCTCAAGTTTGATATGTTATATTTTTATTTTAATCTACTGCAAAATACTTTGTAATTCTCCCCTGTGAATTATGGGCTATTTAGAATTGCATCGTTTAAACCCAAATATTTGGGTTGTTCCAGATTCTTCCCACTATCAATATCTATTTTAATTCCATTGTGGCTAGATAGATTACTTTGATTTAATTCTTTTAATATGTTAATGTTTGTCTTAGGTCCCATACAGTGGTCTCTCTTGGTGAATATTCTCTGTGTACAATGAAAGAATGTGTATTCTGTCTTTTTGCGGTGAAGTGGTCTTTCGATGTGAAGATCAAATTGATTGATAGTGTTATTCTTTTATATCCTCTCTATCCTTAGTTATTTTCTGTCTTCTTGTTTTATCATTGAGAAAAATTTTGCAGTCTCCAACTATAATGGTTGATCTGTCTAAATGGTTTCTCCTTTTAGATCTGTCAGTTTCTGTTTCATATATTTTGATGATCTATATGGTGAATACATAGTTAGGATTGTTATGTCTTCTTAAGGAATTGATTCCTTTACTAGCACAGTTCTATGGTTTCATAGAGTCTGACAAAAGACACAAGATCCTTGGGTCAAAGACAAAGCCTTTTATTACTCACAGCAAAGAAAATACCATGAACTTCATGTTTACATCAATTTTCCCTAAGTGCAAGATGAAGTAAGCCCAGATGGATGCTGTACACAGTGAGCTTATGTACATATGAAGCATCCTGAATTTAGGAAACTTCACTCTCATAAAGAGGGCTGCTAGGTGATTGGCCCAACATTTTCCCCAGAGGGTATTATCTTTATTATCCTGGACAGCAAAAAATCTTTCTCTATGCCCTGGAGATGGAAGGAGACACCATGTCTATCTTTCAAGGCTCTCTACTCTACAAACATCTTTAAAAGAATTGTCCATAATTAAAGTTATCAAAACACATGAGAATATGTTAGAGACGCGTGGAGCATTGTTTCCTAACTGTGGCCTCTTTATGCCTAGATAGACTCTTCATTCTGTATTTTATTTTGTATATTAACATAGCCAGTAGCTCTTCTTTTCGATCAGTACTGGCTTGACATATATTTTTCATCCTTTTACTTTTAACCTACATATATCTTTACATTTAAAGTGGCCTTTTTTGTGGGAAGCATTTGGTCTTAATTATTTATCTAATCTAACCCTCTGCCTTTTCTTTGAGAGGTTTAGGTAATTTATATTAAATGTAAATATTAAGAGGCACCTGGATGGCTCAGTTGGTTAAGCATCTGCCTTTGGCTCAGGTCATGTCTCAGGATCCTGGGATTAAGCCCTATTACAGGCTCCTCACTCAGTGAGGAGCATGCTTCTCCCTCTCCTTCTGCTCTCCCACCCATTTGTGCTCTTTCACTCTCTCTGTCTTTCAAATAAATAAATTAAATCTTTAAAAAAATAAATGTAACTTAAAATAAATGAACTTAAATCTAGTAACATACTATCACTTTATACTCGCACCATCTGATTATTTTTCCCTTTGTTATTTTTCTATAGTTATAATATAGTCTGCCTTCAAATTATGCCACTGAAAATTATATTATTTGACTTCATTTCATTTTACAACTGTATACTTCCACATACTTCTATTTCTTCACTTCCAGCCATTTTGCTGTTTTGCTACATTTTACTTCCATATGTATTAAAAACCCCATAGTGTATTATTATTTTTTACCTAGATACTTATTGTTTTTTAGTCAGTTAAAAATAAGAAGGAAATCTCTTGCACTTAAGTTATAGGATTTCTGAGATTAATTATTTATGTAAATTCAAGTTTTCATATGATATCTTAATTCTCTTCTGCCTGAAGTACATGCTTTAACATTTCTTGTAGTGCAGATATGTTGGCAATGAATTTTCTAAGCTTTTGTTTGTTTGAAAAAAAATCTGTATTTATCATTACCTTTTTTTTTGTTTGTTTGTCTGAAGTTTAATTTATTCCTCTCTAGTTTATGGAAGTGGCAGCTTTGGCTATTGCTTTTAGATTTTTCATTATTTCTAATACATGGATTGAATACTATAAATACCTTAGAGTATTTATGCTATAAATCTATAATACTACAAATTTCCCTTAAACACTGTTGTTGCTGCATCCCAAAGTTTTTGATAATTTTATATTTTCATTTTCATTGATTTTTAAATTTCTCTTGAAACTTCTTTGTCTCATGTGTTACTTGGGGTGTTGATTAATTTTCAAGGGGAGTTGGACATTTCTTGTGCTTTTTTACATCTTAAGTGAAACCAGAATCTTTGATTTAGCTGTAATTTGTCTTTTTTTTCCTCCTAGAAAGATTGAACTTTGTTCTGTATATTGATTTATTACTCTATTTATTTCTCACTTATTTTTTTTAACACTGAAATTAAGATGTTCCTTACATTGAACTCTTTTCAGTCATGGTTGATCAGGGTAGTTTTTCTTTTACTGTTGCCTGAGTAAAGATATAATTATCATTGCCTGAGTGTGGATGTCTGATTTGATTGGGGTGGGAAAGAGAGAAGTAATACTTTAGCGAAACAGTTTTCAAACACTTACTATATAATGTGGTATGAGTGGCAGGAATGGTAAAACAGAAATGTGTAGCAGCATTTCTGAAATTGAAATCGAAAGCAGAATGGTCCTGCATAATTGCAAGATGGTTTAAAAACTGAGTACCAAGAGCTTTGACTTCCTATACAGACACTTAAGAAATGGTGCAGCACTGATATTCTTTTGGTATAGAGGACAATAATCATGTGAGACAACATGGACTTGATGGCTCTGTCTCAAAGTGATTATGAAGGCTCAGATTCTGAATAGAAAGATATTTTAGGAATGCCCTAACCATTATCATTTACTGATTTTTTTTTCTTTTTATGTAGACAGGAGACAAATATACCAAAATTAATGTTTAGGTAAGTCCAAAAGAGCTTTTTTAGTATTTGAAGTTAAAAAATCGAACTAATCAGAAGGTATTATATCACTTGGTTGGATGATTTTTTTTTCTTTCTCGGCTCTATAAAAAATAAGGTGCCTACGAATGGTCTGAGATTCACTAAAATATGATCGCTGATAAGTGATCTGTTCATAGTGATTTTTAACAACCAGGTTTTTTTTTAACTCATTCATCTGTTGTGAACTCTCGTTTTCTTCTAAACAAAATCTTTTTTACTATAATTTTTAAGTGTTAATTTCCTCATTCCCCCATGTGATTATTTCAAATTCTTAAATATTTATTCTAACCCATAATCATCTGTATGTTTTGCCTCATAACAAAATAAAATTTCATCCAACACATACTAACCAAAATCAAAGACCATCAGAGCAGGAAAAGAAGAAAGGAAGACAGGGATAAATGCAGGCTGGCATTTCTTCTTTAGAGCAGATTTCATTGTTTAGACATTGCCATAGCAATGAGATTCATCAAATATTCAAAGCTTTGTTTGATATCAAAGTATAAGTTGTAAAAGTGGAATATTATTGCTTTAGTAGAAAAAGTAACTTCTAGATAAATTGCTGACATAAGTGTGCTTTCAACCTGTGATGAAAAGATTGTAATGGTAATAGTAAAACCTTTAGACACCATTTATTTATTTTAGAATTTTGAGTTTTTACCTTTTTTCTTTTTAAGAAAAAAATTTCTCTCTCTAAGCTTGTCATTGTGTTTTATTTGACTCACTATTGCTACTCTTGCCAAGACCTGTAGAGATTCTGACGATGAAAAGGTACACTTGGTGCATCCTTGCCTACTATGAAGCCAGACCTGGAAATCTGTTTCCATTTTCTCTTAGCTGAGTGACTCTGGCAAACCACCTAACCTCTCTGTTCCTATTTCCTCAATTGTAGAATGGGATTAATATGATACCTCTTTATAGAATATTTCTTATTCAAGTAATATATTAAACACTTTCTGCATATCATTCCATTCAGTTTCCACAAGCCTATAGAGAAGGTGCTATTATTATCTATATTTTATAGATCAAGCACTAGCAAGGTCATTATAGAGTTAAATGAAAGAATATGTACTTGTAATACTCTTCTTAGTTTGGATAGTAGGCACTCAGTATGATGGTAGTTATTATGTCATCGAGGATGACAAAAGTGTAACAGTGATAACAATGATAACAATGACAGAAATAAAATTTCTGTGCATCAGCATTATGTCATCATCTTAGATTAATATGATTGTAACTTTTAGAAATATTAGCATCAAGAGTTTACTTAATAAACATTTATGGACAGCCTTTTATGGCCAGACTCTGAAAGGATAAAGAGTCTCCAGATTAGTGGGAAAGGAAAAATAGATCAAAAGAGAAAAATATTGAGAAGAAATGATGAAGGAGGGAAGGAAGGAAATCAGGAGGAGAAAGCAGAGAGATCAAAAGAGGAAGGAAAGGAAGGCAGAGTAATCTTGTAGGAAATGCAGTTGGCTTCATTTGGATTGCACCATAGGAGGTATATTCCAATCTCTAATACATGCCATGCATCAGCGCCCATATTCAGAAATCAGCTGCTGGGAAGACACATGTAAACACAGCAGAGCATTTTTTTAAGGATGTGTGGTGATGCATAGCGCCTGTCAAACTGGAATCTGGCTTTATACAAAATGACTGCTGGATCACTGGTCCTAAATCAGTGTGCCATCTGTAAAAACAAAACAAAAAAAAAAAAAAAGAAAACTCACTGTAGCACATATGTGCACGATTGATATAAAATGATGCTAAATTATGAAATCCAGTGAGAACAAGATGGATTTTTTTTCATTCATGCTGTGACCAGGATTTTTTTTTTCCCTAAATATACATAACTAAGGATTATGGAAAAGGTAGGGGTGGTTACAGAGAGACATAGAGAAAAGGAAGGGGGGAAAAAACGGCAGAAACATCATAGTAACTTCCAGCTGCTTCAAATTCCTTGGAAAGAGGTTTGGTACAAATTCTATCAAGAAAAATAGGTGCATTCAATAGCTTTAGATACATTTTGTGTCGACCCAGTTAATATGTCAAAATGTTCTGCTTTAAGCAAGAAGACAGAAAAGCTTTTGCCACACCACAAAGGGGCATCTTAATCCCATCACTCCTTTGTCACTCTCCAAGCAAATAGCATTATGTAAGCATCTGATTTGCATCGGTGGGATGGCCTTGATTTCTGAGAAGCCTGCTTGCAATTCAATAAGCTCCATGCACAATGTTGCCTTTCATGTGATTCCTTATGGTGTGTTTGATAATGATCATAATAGTCTTTTCCCCAATGGAGAACACTGAGGCAATGGTTGCAAAAGCAAACTTTGTCTCTGTGGGAGTTAGGGGGTATATGAAGACTGAGAGAGAGAGAAGTCTTCATATTTTATGATTTTTGACCTGGATTAAGAAAGTTTGCAAGAGGTCATAAAGTCACAGAGAGGCAAGGGTGAATTGATGGCTTAGAAATGAAGACCGGGGCAGTTTGAAAAGGAAAGGAGTAAGAGAAAATAGGAGAGAGGGAGAAAGAGATGAAGAGAGAGAAAGAAGAGACAGAGACAAGCAGTTGACAGAGAGACAGTCGTAGAGAGAGACAGAGAGAAGACAGGAAAAATAGAAGTTGCTTAGCTAGGTCAAGAGGTAGAAGAGCAATTTTGCAACCATTGAGGTCAAAAGTTCATATGAAATTGATCAAATGCTCATTTCCCTAATTCATTCCTTCTCAGCTTTTTGAATATGCTGGTTATGCCACAGGATCTTGTAAAGCCTGGGGTTTTCTTTCTATTTCCTACTTTGAATAGTTAAATAGCAACTACCTCCTTTATAGTCCTGTAAATCTTAATTTTGTTTCCATCTGAGCTGAGCTGTTAAAAAGTTAATAATCTAGAGCTGTTTCCTGCTTTGGCTTGCATATTTTTTCACAGAAAGAAAATGATGTACTTCTTAATGCCATAGACATGGCTCTGGGTCACTAACTTGGGCCTTCCGCGTAGGGTGGCCACAGTGTTAGAAGCAATGTCCAAACACAGATGTATATGCAAATGACAGAAATGTGGAGAGATACTACTGGGGGGAGTGAAGGGATAAGGAGAAATGACACAAACAATGGCTGTCAACGGCAAGGACCTTGAGAACGAGGTTCATACATCTTCTAGCCATCGCCACACAATCAGGTACAGGACAATGCACAGAAAAGATTCTCCATGTTCATCATCATTGACTCAAAATCATGAACTCATTGCCTTGGTGCCTGTAATAAAAACAAGAACAAAACAAAGTTCCTAATCTCAGGTTGTGTAAAGTCAAGCAGAGATGACACAGGTAAACCAGCAGAAGTAACATAAATATCTCTAAGACATTGTCCTCATATAATGTTTATGTTCCCAATTTGTTGCAAATGGCATACAATATTTTGGAAATAGGAAAATTATACAGAGTTTCTCAGCTTGACATTAACATTTTGAGCCAGATAACTCTTTGTGAAGTGGGCTGTTCTCTTGTGTATTGTAGGATGATTAGTAGCAGCCTTGACTTCTATGCACTGGATGCCAGTAGCAACTCACCCCCAGTTGTAATAACCAAAAATGTCCTCAGACATTGCCAAATGTTCCCCTAGGGGACAAAATGCCCCCAGTTGAAAAACATTGCTGCAGAGCCTTCGGTTCTTCCTTTCCTTTTTTCTTTTTTTCTGATGACTCTTTGGATTTTTGCAGTGTCAGCCTTTGTTATCTTTTATCATAGATGCAGTAAAAGTGGCAAACTCCTGGATTTCCTCTGAACTTACTCATTCCTTCTTCCACAGTAGAGGAGCCCATGGTAACTCCATTAGAGATGACAGTCCCAGCTTCCTTTGCAGGTAGATGTAGCCATGTGACTTCATTTAGTAACTAAGTAAGCTCTTAGTGACACTTGTAAGCACGGCATTGAAATAAAGAGCAAACAAACTCTTTTCTACTTATCCTTCCTTTTGACTGTGAGCGGGAACATGGATGGGAGTGACCCAGCTTCAACAACGCAAGAAAGATAACACCCTAGAATACTTAAGCCCCTGTGTCTCTTTGGTGTCTCTTTGTCATAGAAACTTTCTGATCCGATCTGTTAGAATTCTGATAGCTGTAGAATATATGGATGATTCCTTGCACATACATATTTTATATGCATGTGCACGTGCACACTTATGATCAGTGTGCAGAATTCTGGTTAAGCAAGACATTTAGGAAGAGCAAAACATATACGTGAGTTCATGTCCATATAGGAATATTTCTTAAAAAGCTATAGAAACCTAGATGATGGAGTAATTAATTCTGCCAATGGAGCTTCTGGGCCATAGGTGATGAATAAATTTGTCAGAAAGATGAATGAACCAATGAAAGACTGTTCTCTGGTTTCACAACTCCAAAGGCTCTCATCTACGAAGAGACGGTGGTAGCTATGCAGACAGATGGCTGCAGTGACATTGTTTTAGGGAAAGCACTTAGCTGCACTCTCACTTCACAGCAGGATGGTCACCAGACTTCTGGAAGTGACGGGTGCTTTAGCCCAGACAACTGACACCTGAAAACTGGATGTTTTGACTATAAGAGCTCTATGTTTCTCTTGCCATGTGTAGAAAGTCCCTGAAAAAGACGTTAACAAAATTTGATGGTACTTTTAATGATGCATCTTTCCATGTCGTCTTCCTCTGTTTTCCAGTGATTGGGATCGTCTGTCACATGGGCTGTCCTCTCTGAATTAGATGTTCCGCTCTAAACACTAACACAGCCATCCAGCAAAACAAACTAATATTTGAAATTATACTTATTTAAAAGGTACATGATGGGGCCACATGGGTGGCTCAGCGGTTGAGCATCGGCTTTTGGCTCAGGTCATGATCCCAGGGTCCTGGGATAGTCCCACATCAGGCTTCTCCCTCTGCCTATGTCTCTGCCTCTCTCGCTCTGTGTCTCTCATGAATGAATAAATAAGATCTTTAAAATAAATAAATAAATAAAAGGTGCATGATGATTCAAATAAGTTTTCTTAAACTAAACTCAAACTGTCTCATGAAAATCATTATGCATTGTCCAGCTTACTTGCATAATTGAAAGAATAAGCTATATGAAAAAGGAATTGAGTTGTCCTGGCATCATTTTTTTTCCCCTAGAATTTGCATTCTCTCAAATGGAAAAAAAGCTGTATCATATTCTTAGGGTGGGTCACAATTACATCTCACTATAGTGAATTCCAACATTTGTACATTAATAAATCAGTGAAATTTCTCATGAAACCTTACCACACTCATTTTTTAGCACGTTTTCCAAATATATTTGGTGTTTTTTCAGTGCACGATACTCAAAACTTCTTACATCCTTGAATTTATATAATATTCTGATGGATCCTGGTATCAACGCTTCTTATCTATTATTTTATTTTTACTGTACACACTGAATCTCTTTGGAAAAAAAAATTAAGAAGTTTGATTCCCTTCCCCACCCCACACTCTCAAAAAAAGTTTTTCTCTGTTCTTTTTTCCCGTTTGAGAGTGGCAAGAGATCCATTCTCTTCATTTAATCCTTTCTTCTAGCAGCAACTCAATAATGTTAATTCTTTGCTTTGAAGATACCACGTGTTCCTGTTTCATCCACATTAACTCTTTCATGGATATTTCATAACAAAGTGGTAACACTCTAGAGACTCTCTCTAGAGAGTCTAATTGTGAAAGGTATCAGTTATTTTTTCTTAAAAAATTTAATTTTGAAAATCTGCTAAAATATTTAGTAAGCCCTGGCAAATGCAATACTGATGCTAACTACCCAGATGTAGCCCAGACTTCACAGGTTAAAGGAACACTTCCTGGTAAGACTGCCCTTATGCCAGAAAAGTGAATTATAAGTTTAGGGATAACCAGACTAACCACATTTCTAATCAACTACCTTCCAATTTGGGGGTTTCCACTATCCCTTCAGAAGCAATAATTCACTGGAATGACTCACAGAACTTAGGAAAATGTATATCTGTGTATATATATACATACACATACACATTATATATGTATAATTACACTTCTATTACACTTCTATTATAATTAATGGATACAAATCTGAACCAGCCAGAGAGAGACACCTAGGGCAGGACTTGCGAGGGTCCCAAATGTGAGGTTCCTCTCTTTTCAGGAGACATCACCCTCCTGGCCCATGGATGGATTATTACCAATCAGCGAAGTTCACCAGAATGCCAGAGTCCAGAGTTTTTATTGGGGTTTCATTATGTGGGTATGATTAATTGATTCACTGACCACAGGACTGAATTCACTCTCCAGTTTCTACTTACTCCCAGAGGTCAGAGGACAGGAGATATCGTGTGACTCAAAGCTCCAACCTTCTAATCACATGATCAGTTTTTTCTGGCCCCCATCCTGAAAGTATCTAGGGACTCTCCATGAAGGGACCTACCTTATTTGTACAAATGCAGAGTGGCCCCAGAGGCTCACCATGAAAAACAAAGGTAGTCCTACCCCTCAGGAAATTGCAAGGACTTTGTCTCCCAGGAAGCTGGGACAAAGACAAGACAAATTCTTTATTATACAACAGACTTCTTTTCTAAAACGAACTCCATTGTATATATATATATACATATACAATATGTAATATATATATTTCTCTCTCTCTCTCTCTCTCTCTCTATATATATATATATATATATATATACTTTACCAAAATATTCACAAAGATAGTTTAATGCTTTTTATCTACTACTAATCTTTTCAGGAACATGAACGTAAAAGAAATTTGGGGTAAGGGGAAAGACCAAGAATAGAATGTATATGTTAGGGTCAGCTTTGGGCAAAATTGTGAAACAGTTGAACATTAGGATATTAGAAGTTGAAAGGATTTCAGAAATTATCTACTTTTAGGTTATTATTATTATTTACTTTTTGTAGGAAAAAATATGTGTGGAGAATTAAGTGATTTGTCCTAGGTAAGAGAGAAAATTAACTCTCAAAAAGGAATCAACATTCAAATCTCCCAGCTCTTTCTATGGTACCACTCAAGTATTTTTCTGGAGCCTGCCCCAGCTTGGGAGACTTGATGATACTAAGCGTTCTTCTTTCCCCACTGTTCTCTTCTACCTCTCTCTCTTTATTCCTTTGCAACTCCAGGGGGCTAAAAACTGAGCCATAAATTCTTTCCTGCAAGTTCTGATCTCTGAAAGCTGGCAAGGGCAGGAATGTGCTAATTAACTCATTTACATCTCTCCCAGGTAGCATGGTACCTTAATCAGTTTCTTAAAATTAACCTTCTAGATTGGTGTTAATGAAGAGGATTTCAGAAAGGAGGCCCTTAGCACTTTTGTGTATACAGGTGGTCTATTTTGCCACAGGAGGCAGGATCTGAGAAAGTAAGAAGGAATTCTCTTTTTACAGATTGGGTGGTTCACTGGGTGTACTACTTAATGTGGTAGGAGAAAGAATCAGAAAAGAAGTGCCTGTTGCTTGATCCTCTCATGGTACGCTTCCTCTTCTCCCAGAGTAATCTTTCTACAATGGAAATCCAACGTGAAACACAGAGTTGAGGGACTGTCAGTGCCTCTTCATAGCCTTCAGTCCACTTAGCTTTGCATGCGATGGTTTTCTTGATCTGGCTCCTGTCTCCCTTTCCGCCTAATCTCTAGCCACTCCAACTAATACCACTTTGTACCTATCGGTCATATTATGCTACTGCTTGCCTTCCACATGCTGTTCCTTCTGCCTGGAATTCCCTTCTGCTAAGCCTCCTGGACCTCTTTAATGCATACAGGTAACTCCTTGAAAAAGAGGCATAAAATGACCTTTCTTTTAGTATTTCCCTAATACTCAGATTTGATTAAGATGTCCCTCTTCTAGTCTCTTTCAGAAACTTCTGAGTTAGTACTTTTCATACTGTAATCTTTATTAAGTGTTATCTGCCTCTCTCAAATGGATTATGAATTCCTAAAACACAAGAATGTTGTGCTTGACTTTGTATCTTCAGAACCTGGCCTATGGCATGAGCTAAATTGATGTTTGGTGAATGAATGGATGTATGCATAAACAATACATACCATTATTCCTCCACCTTTATCTTTCCTAGAAAATCATGAAAAAATTTTTGAGATGTAGACATTTAAAAATAATATCTACTTTAGGCTTTGGAAGAATCAGTAACTTTAATAAAACTGTGTGTGTGTATGTGTGTGTGTGTGTGTGTGTAAAATTTCTCTCTCAATTCCCCAGTGTTCACAGGATATTATTTTGAAATCGCATTTCACATCATGAATTTTTTTCCAAGAGAATGTGTTATGATCTTTGTTTTCAAATATAAACAGTAGCGTTTCAGGGCTCTGCTGAAAGGTAAATGTTAGAAATTCTCATTCTTTGCAATGGTAAATATTTCAAAAGAACTGAAAGAGCAATATTCCCAGCTGCATCCACAATTGCTATAGCCATTTTGACAAAATACCCATGGAATTTTGGCAGTTTCTTTTACAAATATCATAAGATTGTATTTTTTCCAACTTTTAAAGGGCAGTGTTTTCTCCTGGCTTCTGCTGTCAGGTCATTGTCTTCTTACTGTAAACTTGTTTCATAATTTACTCAATTCTGTACTGTTCACAGAGAATGTAAGCAAAAGTCTAAGTTCATAACATTGTAAATTCTCTAAAATCAAAGATAAGCATCTACTGACAAAGCGGTGGGATAGCAGACTTCCGGCCATTCTAAAAGTCACCATTGTTACTCATCCTCACTTCCACAAGACTGGAGCTCTTTGCCTGGATTTTTATTTAAAAGAATATAAATAATGGATGAGTTAGTTGAAGTGACTAAGGTATTATGTAATACCTAGCTCTTCCAAAAATGACATTTCAAAGACAAGAGCTTATATTCAGACTGAGAATTTTATATAATGTGAAATGTTTGTACATATGAATGGACAAAGGGATAGCAATTGATTTTTAAAATATGGATCATAAAAATTCACATTCAATGACATAGCAGAATGCAATTATTTATGTCAGCTATTTTGGCTTTGCTTTTCAGATGTTGGCATCAAAAAAGTTTAATGATATTTGAACTATTTGTTTTTGGATTGATTTTTATACTATTTTCACAGATTCACAGGTAGTACCTTTTAAAAGTTTGCACTTCCACTTTTGTATACACATATGTACTTTCTCTGATTCTACATATCAAGCAGACCTCTGTGGCTCCTGTAATGATGTTGGCAAAATTTACTTGGGCTATTGTGAAATTAGCACAAAGGGAAAAATAAATAAAAAAAAAAAAAAAAAACAAATAATGTTGCATAATATACTCCATGGAATCCTTAAGAGTTGAGAAACAGTGTAGTTTCCCTTAGCAAGATCTAAGGATCTAAGAATAGTTCTATTTTTTGAATTAATTAAGTAGAATTTTATATTTTAGGGAGGGGGAGGGGAGGAGTTAAATATAAGCTCAGTAGCACAATTTTGGTATATTTTAGATAATTTTTTTTTTTTATTTTAGATAATTTTTTTTAAAAAATTAAACTCAGGGTGCCAGGGTGGCTCAGTTGGTTGAACATCCCACTCTTGATTTCAGCTCAAGTCATGATCTCAGGGTCCTGGGATCAAGCCACCTGTTGGGATTGTGTTCAGCAGGGAGTCTACTTGAGGATTTCTCTCCCTCTCCCTCTGCCCCTTCTCCCTGCCACCTCTCCAGCCCCTGCTCACTCTCTCTCACAAATATATAAATAAATCTGTAAGAAGATTAAACTCAAACAACACTAAAAATGTAAAACTGTTTTTTCTTTTAAGATTGAAATCTCAAATTTCAGAATATTGTAGCGAATAGTCATTGACTTAAATATATGCACAATTAAGACAATTTAAGCATTAACCACACTGTCTTAGCATAGAATATTCACAGTCTTGTGTAAAGCTGCCAAAGTAAAATAGTATATTGGTATAGTATTTGGATTCATATTGTCATCTTTTGCTGTATAGCCCAGGAGAAATATTTTTGCAAAGTGAGCTTAAAGCTCACTGTGAACTGACACTTGGGATATATCTTGGAAAATGGCTGGTGAATCATCATTTTCTATTGAATATGGGTTTTTTTCTTGATAGCCACATTTCTACTGTTTATGTAGTCTATTAGAACAATTGAGTAATGAATCTGATATTCTGATATGGTCATTAAAATTGCTAAAATTTAGGTAATGTTGACCAGGTATGGCAATAATACTAGTAATTGTTGTTATTGTTGTTGTTGTTGTTATTATTATTTTGGTAAAGGTAATGCATTCTTTTGGGGAAAAAATGATTGTTGTTTCTCAGTAGGTCTTCTTGTGGGTCCAACTATGCACCCAGGTTTACTCATGCAATTCAATTAAATTTGAGGGAGGGAGGGAGGAGTACATATTCAAAGAATACTTGAACAATGCATTTTCCTGTTCATGTTGATGCCTAAGAGACGTTTAAAACACACACTGGCTGGTTTTCAGGATTTATAGTGAGTTAATTCAAATATCTTGCTGATCCTAAGGGTGGACTCCAAACAGGCTATAAATGGCAATAAACACTAAAAGTAGTTCTGCGGTATACTGCCAATGGAGTGTTTTGTAAAAAGTCCCCTCTTTCTATGAATGTTCTAATGTAAAAAGGTTGCAGACCACACTGAGATTGTAGAGGTCAACAAGGTTAGGAACACTGAGCTCTGCCAGTGACTTGCTGTGTGGTCTCCAGAAAAGATATTTAAACTTCCAGGGTTTCCACTGCCCCATGTATGGAAGAGAAATAATAACACTTAAATATTTCTCAGAGCATTGCCGTAATTAATTCTTCTGAAATGCTTTGAAATAAGCATCAAAGAGATTCACTTATGTGCTTCAGCTTTTGATTTTATTTGTTAATGAGGGAGAACATATTTTGCATGGAGAAAAAAAATTCTTGACAATACAAATGGTAAAATTCTTTGCATTATATTAATTTTTTTCTACATGATTTCATTAAGATCCTGAGAGAAATGGGAAAGGTCCTTTCCATTTCATGTGGATGTCCAGAGGTGGTGACCTCCATCCTGTAGCCACAACCACCGCCACATAAGCATCAGGCCCTACAGATGCAAGATTACACAATGACGCATATTTGGGAAGTTTTTATCTTAAAAGCTTTCCTGATATTACTTAGGGTTGATAACATTATTCGATTGGCTAAAATGTGCCAGTTAAGATATCTTCAATAGAAAATAATGGAAAATTCATACTGACTTCAACAATGAAAGACATGCTTATTTAATGGCAAAGATCAGAGGTGATAAATGGTAGTAATCGCTTTTCACTAGGCTATGCTATAGAAAGAATTCCAAAATGCAATAGCTTACAACAAAGGTTTCTTTGAAGCAGGCTACTTCTCTACAAGTGTCTACTTTATCCTGGTATGCAGGCTGAAAGAACAATCTCCACCTAGGAGCTCTCAGGGAATAATATAAAGAGAAATGGCACAACTGTATACTGACTTTTAAAGTGTCTTCTCAGAAATCACATGCATTTTTCCAACTCACAAAACAGGTTTCATGGCAAAGGCTGATGTCGAGGGGGTAGGTAAATACAATTCTTAGAGGGATGGGCAGTGAATATTCTGGAATAATAATGCAACCTACCACTTAGAATAAGGTTCAGAGACAATTTGATGAGGGCCCAGCTCCATTTCCCTGAGTCACTCCCTTACTTCTTTATTGGCCTTGAATTCAAGTTATCTTCCTTCCTGGTAGTAAACTGACAATCATTCTAGGTCTCCTATCCGGAAATCATCCATCAAAAGAAGAAAACTCTTTTTCCAACCATCATAAAAAAGGTGTGGGTTTCATTTTGTTAGGCCCACTTAAGTCACAGTGTTCACCCCAGAAATCGCCACTGGCCAGGGAAGGCCAGACATTTAGATGTCTAAAACCTAGGACTGAGATCATTAGGTGACTTAGACTAACAGCACCCTGACTCGGAGTATTTTACTTGGTAAAGAAACAGAATTCACAGAAAATTGTTACAAAAAGAGGATTCAATACCAATAGAATAAAATTAATCTTGGTTTGAATCCAAATCCTCCACTTGGTAGCCATGTGACCTTTAGCAAGTTACTCACTTTGCTAGCTACAGTCTCCAATCTTAAAAAAAAAAAAAGGAGAGTAATGGATTTATAAGGATTTTGGCAAAAATTCAGTGAGCTAATGCATATACGTAAAGGTGTTGCCTAGTATAGAGTAATGACTAATTAATGTTTGGTGTTGTATAAAGGTTACAAGAGTTTTGAGATGGTAGAGATCGCAGCTCGAGGGATTGGAAAGTTTTTGTGGAGAATGTGGCATTAAGTTTGATTTTAACAACCGCATAAAATTTCCACGTTAGAAATCTCTAGAAGATAACAGGCTAGCATTCAAGCCTACTGGATTGTGTCCAGCAAAGGTGCGGAGGTGGGAAATCCTAAGGCACACTCAGAAAATGGAAACGAGGCAAGTGAGTTCTATGGCAGTTCTCATTCACATCTTCCCCACTCCACCACCATATCTTCTTCTATTTCCATCCCAAGATTGCAATGATCTTTTTACCTCATCAGCTATGTTATTTATACCTGTGAGCACTTCCGCTCCAGCTTTCTCTGATTTTTCCTCTATGAAGAACTTCTACATTCACCCTTTTCACGAATGCTTGCTTATTCAAGCAGGACATTTTCAGTATTTTTATTTACTTTGCCAGGCTGTTATCCATCTTATTTGTATGTTAATATTTCATAATTTCTAACACACTCTGGGCATGAATAAAAAATATATACCTTTATTTAAAATGTGTGTAATTATACTTTTTGCTGACTTGAGGGGAAAAAAATAACTTTCAAGTGGAATTAATTTTATCCCCAAATAGGCAATTAATAATGTATATTATGTACATTACGTAGAGGATTCCTCATTTAGAGAATGACACAAGATTCATTTTTTTCTAATTAAATTGTACATTGTTCAAAATTGTGTGTGCATTATTTATCACTATGCCTGATTTCAAATGAGAAGAATTAAATAAATACCCACAGCAACACAGAACTAGTTTTGATTTCCTTTAACAAACTCAGTCTTTACATGCTTAACACGAGCAGTAAACATTAGGAGCCAGCTGATGCCACAGACCATTTCATCATCAAAATATCAAATTCAACATTTCCAAAGCCCCCAATATAGCATATGTCATTTCAGTTGCTTGTCTTCAGAGATTCCTTTTTTCAAAACTTTATAATAAATTTTTCATTCTTTTGTTTGAAATGTATTTTTTTAAGATTTTATTTGTATTTATTTATCTATCAGAGAGAGAGAGAGAGAGAGAGAGAGAGTAAGCAGGGGAAATGAGCAGAGAAAGGGAGAGCAGACTCCCCTTGAGTGTAGACTCGGACACTGGGCGGATGTCACTACAGAGATCATGACCTGAGCCTAAATCAAGAGTCTAGAGTCTGATGCTTAACCAGCTGAGCCATGCGGGTGCCATGAAATGTATTTCAAAAGTTTTGCTGGAGATCTGAAAGGCTTTGCATAGTAAATGGAACATGTTGAACTTAATGTGAAAAATCGGGTCAAAATTTTTGAAAACAGTCATGATAATCACAGCAAAATACATTAAGGGGAAAAAAGACAAAAAAAAAGAGGGTAAATTTTTTAAATAAAACATAGCAGTCTTGCACTGAATTCTGGTATCGTTCTCCTCGGTTTGTTTGTGTATTTGTGTGCTTGCAGGCAATTTTTAACCACCACCAAGTATTCAGTTGTGTTGGAATTATTGCATCAGTTAGTGGAGGACAAAGAATTTCTGGCATAATTCTGGTGTGATTCTACAATTGAAGAGACATTGAAAGGGGCTTCACGGAGAACAGATTGAATGTAAGCTCTGTCTTAATAAAAGTTAATACACCAGGCATGCCTGTATGCTGATAAAATATCTCTGGATTATTTCATGCCATAGAATATCTCTCCTTTGTCTTCCCAGTATGACAGTCTTGAATAAAAGTCAAAGGATTTTAATCAAACCAGTTAGTTCCACCTATACAACATGAATCTGGTATAAAAAGATGTTCAGGGATTATTTGAATCCAAATAAACAAGAAGTTTGGGCCATTTGGCCAGTCTTGCAGAGCTCTGATTTGTATCACAATAACCTCAAGGTTAATTGGTTTTCATCTTAATTCAGATCCCATCACCCAGTACCACCAAAAACAAAATATCAAAATGAATTGATAAAATAGAAAAATTTACTACTGGGCATTCTGAATGGTCTTTGACATATAAAGAAGCAGAAGACCTCAGATATATAGCATTTTATTTATCAAGCTTAAAATTGGAATGGGAAAAAAAAAAGAAAAAAAATGGAATGGAGAGAAAGACAATCAGGTTCCTAAATGTAAATTTCAATTTTAAAAAGCTGAAAAAAAAATGAGTAAACATATGCAATAAGAAGTTAATCTATCTATAGGAAGGATACAATGACATGGACTTGCAGAGGGAGGAACAGTAAAAAATCCTTTAAAATGACAAAGAGCATTCATAGACCTATGTATAAAAAATATGTTCTTGTCCTGAAAGTCTCTATTTCTCTGCAGAATGCTGTCCTTATTGACCACACTAAATTATATAAATGGCTGAGTAGAACCTGCAGAAACCTCTAGTATAACTGACTTCCTGCCAGCCAATCTTCCCTTTCTTTTGAGGACTAAATGGAATCACAAATATACAATCGCTTTGTGAATGGTCATACACCAAGCAAATTTAACTTGTTTTGCCTTGTGGCAGGCCACTGCTAAGTGATTTCAGAAGGGCAAGATGAAACAAATTCGGTTTATATCATGATTTCCCTCCAGACAACTCTTGGGATGATTGTAAGCATATACATATATCCCCCCTATCAAATGGGAGAGAATATTCCATTTTTTCAAATAAAAATCCCCTTAAGCACATGATTACTTCAGTTGTCAATTCCTTGGATTTATTTGTTTGTTTTTCCTTATCAAAGAGGTCAGTTTTGCAAATTGTGCTGCAGATATAGATACAGCATGGTTTTGAGTACAGGTAAATTACCTGGTTGGTTTCCAGGATCTTGTAGATGCCCATCATTTTATTGTCAGCAGTGCTGAGAGCTCATTTCATTGGGGAATCTTCCATAATGGCTACACTTTCCACACCTGCTTTTTGTGAAGTTGTTCAGAAGAATCATTTCATGGGTGTCCTGTAGTGCTTTTTTCCTTCCCCTTTCAACTGGTTACCTTTTACCCTGGAACTCATCCAAGTACTTTTCCACTCACTCATCATAACACTGTGCACCCCCCTCCCCCCAGCCTGGCATTTCACTCAGAGAAAGCTTAATGCCATCTGCAAACTGGGAAATTCAATTTAGAGCAGTTGAGAAAATGTGAAATATAATTGATCTTAGCATATTTTCAGTACAACTCAGCTCTTAACCAGTTTATGTCTGAATTAATGCTATGGAAAACCTAGGTAATAGAGTGTTGTGGGTTTTCCCCCACATTACAGCAGCAAGCAACCATGCTTTATACATTGTAAATTGATTAGTTTTTAAAACAACTATAACACATTTCATTCTTTCAAAATATTTGATAATGAAATACCATATATTGAAGACTTACTGAGAGCTAGAAACAGAGTCTAATGTTCTAAGACACTACAGAGGTGACTAATTTTGCTTTACTCTTAAGAAGTAGGTTAGAAATGGTCTTCTGTTCCTTACTTGGCACAGAAAATTAGGAAAAGGGATGAAACAACAATTTGAATCAGTTGCCTGAGTACTTACCAGTTACCAATTAGCACGACTCTTGAGTAGTTTTTAAAATGAGTTCAACAAAAGTGGTGTCGCTCCAATATTTTAGCAGTCACATAGTCTTTTTAAAAATAAATCTGATGCACAAGAGATTAAAATTTCCTTTTATCCTATAATGATTCTTTATCTCTTTCTTTTTCTTCATTGACAGTAACAATGAGCATACATTATAAACATTCAAACAGCATGGAAATGCACAACATGAAAAGAAGTGAAAATCCTGTTTGACAAACACAAAACTTTCAGACAGTAATTTAGGTGACTGCTGAAGTCAAATCAGCCTTGACATTCGATTTATTTTTGTAATTTACTGGGTTGTTTAGAAAATAGGACATGTTAACTCTTACAAAGAGGAAGATACAACCTTGTATTTGTATTTGTGTATATGTATGTGTGCAGACATGTACAGATGTGAGTTATTAAAAAATCCCAGCACACAGCCATAACCATCTAAATCAGGTACACATGTTTGCAAGTTCAAATATAGTCCCAGAGATGGTAATGAAGATTTTTATATGAAGGCCTGGCCCAAAATGAATTAACCTGGCAAAGAAAGTCAATATGCTGGTGGTCTGAATTGTGTTAAAGTTTAGTATATAACACATTTGAGTGTGTGTCTTAACAATTTATTACAGTTAAAATATTAAATTGGAATCAAATGTCAGTGTACCTCTCAAGACACCTCGAAGACTTAAGTTTCCATAGAAAAATTTTTGAAAATCACCTCTCAAAATATCACGTCTACAGCAAACCTCCTTTATTTAAGAACTGTAATCCTTTCCAGTTTCTGCCTAATATATAGATCTTCACATCAGGTAGTTGGCAAGCATCAAGGAAGTCCGATACATATGAAATCTTTCTCACACACACGCACTTCTCTAAGCAATCTATAGCCAATATCTACCCTAAAGAATAGATATTTGACATATATCAACTCTATTTTGATTCTGGAGTTATAGAGAATATGGATAACTCCCAAGATGGGCTATACCAAAGGGAAGAGTATAATGTGGAACAGTTTGTATGAAACAAAGAATATGGTTAAAATTGGAAGTAGATAGATGTTAATGGCTGATGGGAATGCAAATAGCCTCTACCTGCACAGGGAAAGTCTCCCTGCCTGCCTCACTTCCTCTTGCCTCCAGTACTTGAGCTTGTGAGCAAACTAGCTGGCCCCGGGGAGGGGGTGGAGATTGGTCAACTAGGTCGGTGGCAAGTCCATCCAGCAGACCAAGCCCCTCACCCTGGAGCACACCCTCAACCTGTACCCTCTAACCAATTATACTTTTGGTACACAAGAGGCCCTCTATGAGAAGGACAGCTCAGTTGCAGCCAGGTTTCAGCACATGAGGGAGGAATTTGATAAAATTGGAATGAGAAAAACTGTAGAAGGGGTTCTGAGGATACAGGAGCACCAGCTGGGAACAGCTTTCTTCAAACTACCTGGTTGTGAACTTAACCCAGGAGAAGATGAAGTTGAAGGACTAAAACGCTTAATGATGGAGATAAGGGGTGGTCAAGATGGAATCCTACAAGACTGGGTCATTGAAGACTGCATTGGTAACTAGTGGAGACCAATTTTGAACCTCCTCAGTATCCATATATTCCTGCACCCTGCACAAAACCTAAGGAACTTAAGAAGTTGTTTTTGGTTCACCTTCAAGAGAAAGTCTGGTTTGCAGTCCTCAAAAATTACTAGCTTGTAGCTGGTTTGAATTATATGACATTGCTTGAATTATATGACAATGCACCAGGATATGGACTCATCTTTCTAGTTCTCCTTAGCTTCTGAGCAGGTTCAATTTTATATACAATTGAATTCCAGTACAGCAGAGAAGTAAAAGAAGCCATCTCTGTGAGCACCGCTATACAAGAGTAGAATAAACATGGTAGAAAATTTTTTTTGGTTTTTATGCCTTTCCCAATCCCTAGGTTGCTACCTACTTTTTGTTGTTTGAATGACAAGGTTAATATGAAGAACTGGATAGTGGTGTAAACAAATGCGATGATGTTTAATTTACTTTTGGTTCTACTCAAACTTTTTTGTACAATATTAAAGAATATGAACTTCATAGAAAAAGTTGGATGTAGATAGCGTGTAAAATATGTGGTGAGATTAGGATTACTGTTTAATATTTAGTCCTTGGCAATGGTACCCAAAGGTGTCATTCTTTTCTTTTTCCCATAAATATATTTATTTAGTGGAAGAGAATGCTCAATTAGGGACTGTATCATCAAAAATCTTACACAAATACGTTATTTTAAGGGAGGTCTTAAATCATAAACTTAGATTCAGTGGCTAGCAGATTTTCCTGTAAGTTTGTTTGTTTGTTTGTTTGTTTTATTCTTCTTGTGGCTTGAATTCTAAACTATGAATAAACCCTGGAACTGAGCCTCTACTTTTGCTACTTGATTAAGTAAGAACTGGCTAAGAAGCTGTATTTGTGCAGATAATGTAGAGGTATGTTAAAATATAAAAGGTATACCAATTTCTTCATATTTTTTAAACATCATCCTTACAGCAGTTGAGGGATTTAATTATGTCTTTTTGAATCCTGTTGTATTTTCTCTTATTAGCCTTCGTTCAACTTTTATTATCCATTTCTGTGACTGCACAAGATGAACTGAAAAGCTGAAAAACACCAGGCACATAAGGAATCAATTTAACTTGGGTCCCGGTTAAGAATGAAGAAAGATCTTGGTTCTGTGCCATACACAAAGGCGAGGGGCAGCATTTTGTCTTGGTTTTGTGCTACTTAATATACCACCTAAAACACTCTTTTCAAACGATGGTATTCAACGTGGGTTTTCCAGCTTGCCGGAGTTCCATGGAAATCCTCCACAGCCATCTACATAATACAAATACGGGTAACAAAGGGGAAGAAGGGCTGGCATAAAAAAATACAACTTGCACTACTATAGAAAAAATAACATTAAGAAGCATGGAAAAACTTATTTTAATATCAGGAGGCTGTTTGGGTTTTTTTAAAGCACACCAAGTAAACTGCGTAGGAGGTCTGAGGGGGCTTTACTTTTGAATGTAGTCCATAAAATAAAAGATTTGGGGTAAACGCTAACGGTTTTATTTACACAGCTGATTTCACATATCAGAAGGTTTAACACTGTAAGAGAGAAATAAAGATTCGTCATCCCTTCTACAAAATTTTCAAAGTCAGATGTGTCTCAGAATTCAGAATTTTTCAGATGTTAGAAAGGTAATACAAGACCTCTGCCATGTGTCACGTAACATTGCCAGGAGTGTGTGTCTGGCTGAGCACCCGTAATTAAATATGTTAATACCTATCCAGCAAAATGTATGAATATTTCCATTACATAGGATAAAGATCATAAAGAACCCCATTTCCATCATTGCAAGGCAAAGCTTGCGGACAAATCTGTTTCCAGTGTTTTCTGCATTTCAGAATGGTAGTGAAAGAATTATGGGCCTCTACTGCCTACGACTTCTCCAAGGTGAGGACCGGCCCACATTCCCACCAGCATTTTACAGATGGTTTCTTGCCAGGTCTTAGTCACCCTTGAATTAGTGTTTGGCATGGTCTCTGATACATAGTGTGTATTAATTGTTACACTGAATTATTTAAGTCAAGCATTACCATCAAGAAGTAGAACCAAAAAAGCAACCTCTGGGGAAGGTTCAGTGAGCCATCACCTGAATGTCAATTGAAAAACAAAAGAAGGAGGTCTCACATGTTGCAGTGTGGTTTTATTTTGAGTAGAAGGATAAACTGAACAAGATACGCCATTTCACAAGGCATTGGGGCCCCCAAGAATTTAAATTTCTAAGCTCTGGCCCTTAGTTATAGGTCAATCCAGTTTAGGAGTTTAAAGGGCCAAAATAAGATGTATTCGAAGTGTTTCTCATACTTCTAGAAGGACCAGGTTGGGAGCTTGTTGACAGTTCAGGGTACAGAATTCTTCTATCATGGAGTCTTGCAAATTGCACTAATAAACCTCATCAACTGAAATCGAATTTTTTCCCCCTAAAGAATTCTGTGACATTTTTCTTAACCTGAATCACCACAAAACAACAGCACTCTCCTAATTAGCCTTTGAAGCCATTTATCCAAACAGTATCAGACCTGCAATAGGCCAAAGTTTTCATAATATTACAGTGCAGTTTCTCCAAGAAACTGGAACACATCTCAGGGAGTGAGTGTCTCTAGGTCTAACACAAAACACATTAGGCCTCCCGAATTTTCACCATTTGTTCATGAAAACAATGATCTTGCCCCGCGCTTTGAATGACTCAGGAGAGAGGCCCCTCTCCTCGGGTGGGGCTACTAGCTCTCTTCAAACCCCCTCGCTGTCAAGCCTGTTCCTTTAGAGAGTCAATATTCCAGAAGTGCATTTGTGGTCCACTCTGGGTTCTGAGAATGCCTCGTGAATTTTTTCTGAACGTCACAACTCTTGTCTTTCAGGAATTACCAATATTTACAGGAGGGAAAAATGTTAATTTGGGCATTTACGTTTTTGTTTGCCTCCCACTGTTACTACCCTTTCCCGGACCATCTCCCTCACCTGACCATGGTAATATTTCCAAGTTATTAATGTGGTTAGTCATGTTAGTTCTTTTCTTAGAAACCTCTTTTGGCTCCCCTTTACTTTCAATATAAAATTTAAAAAAAAAACTGATTTTTATTTGTGACTGTGATTCTGAACCTACTTCTCTCCTTCATGTCCCTTCGTTCCCTCATGCCCCGGTCCACCTATGTCTCAACTTGGCTACATTCCATGCTATTTTATAAACCCCACAGCCTTAATCTTGTACCTTTGTACATATTTGTCTTTCTGTTTGTGATATACTCCACTCTTCAGGCAAACTATTTATCTTCCAGGAAGCAGTTCAAATGCCATCTTCTCAGGGAAGCTTTTCCAAGGCTCTCCTTTCATGCTCTTACAATACTTTTTTTCATCCCTCCATTTAAATACTTCTTTTCAGTGTGATTTTTTTTAAAGATTTATTTTATTTATTTATTTATTCATGAGAGACCCACACAGAGAGAGAGGCAAGAGACACAGGCAGAGGGAGAAGCAGGCTTCCCATGGGGAGCCTCAAGTGGGACTCGATCCCAGGTCCTCAGGATTACACCCTGGGCTGAAGGCGGCTCTAAACCACTGAGCCACCTGGGCTGTCCATTCAGTGCAATTTTAAATGTCTGTGGTATTTCTATCTCTTCTTAATTTTTTTTTGACTTTTCTAGAGCATTTCATATTGCCAAGCATACTTTTAATGCTCTGCAAATGCACTTTAATTGAATAAAAATAAATGAATGTTTCATGGATTTGTAGACTTTTTTTTTTTTCTTTTTTGAGGAGTGGTCAGTCCATGACATACTGTTTAATAAGAGAACTCCTCTCTGATAATGAGGAACTTGGGCAAAGGAAGAAGGAGAGAGAATCTTAAGCAGGCTCCATGCCCAGGGCTTGGGGCTCAAATGCACAACCCTGAGATCCTAACCTGAGTGGAAATGAAGGGTCGGATGCTTAACTGACTAAGCCACGCAGGTGCCCCCATCATCTATCTTAATGAGATTTTCAGCTCTTTCTCAACAGTCGAGTTTTGAAAACTCTTCTGATATGAGATGATGAGTGGTAGTAAAGAGGGATCAAGTTCTAGGAAATGCCAGCAATTAAGAATTATGAAAATACCAAACACTTATGCCAATTTGATTTTCTTCAGTATTGCACACAATTCTGTGAACATATGAGACCTGAAAAAAACAATGACAAGCCACCCAGGCCCTGATGTCAAAGCAGAGCTGAGCCTGATCCTCTTGGAGTGCACTCTGAGCTGGTACATGGAGTCACTGATGTTTGAGCAATTTCCTGCTCTCCTGAGAGCAGGATGCAGGACTGCCCTGTTTCTCTGCTGTCTGCCAGAATGCCCAAGCACGGCTCAGTTCACCCAGGACCTGAAGAAACAAACCCTTGAGTTGGTGGCATTTCCTCACAGGGTGCTAAGCAATATTTGCTCTAAGTTCAATCCCAAAACAACTAAGCAAAATTGAGCATCACAGGAACATATTATGGTTAGTCCAAGATATTTGTCTTTGGAATAATTGACTTGTCTCTGTCTACATGATGGTCAGATTTCTTCTCCAGATTTCCATTTTAACATTCTGCCTTGAAACTACAGAGACCTTCTACTCTTTTATTGAAATTGATATCATCTACCATGAAATTCTCTAACAAAAGTCCCTTTTGGTCGAGGGAGAGAGGGACAACTTAGCATATCTCCAATTCTCTATAGGTCATCAATCCTATATTTTTTTCTGCAGTCCTGAAAGAAAAAGAGTTTTCATACTTTTTTTTTTATACTTGAGTTCTGATTTTAAATAATCCTATCTCCTGATGGGATTTATAGAAAAAAATGGGGAATTTTAAACTCCCAGATGTTATCAGCAAAAAGAAATTAGGATCTAGATATTGAGGTCAGCTATTAGGAATTGGGGTTGAGATATTCTAAAATTTCACGATTTTTATTTAAATATAGATTGTACTGGATATTCAGGGAGACTTGCTCAATATAAAGATTCAAATTCTCTTCAATCTCCGGAATATTGACATATTTGTCTACTATGACTCCAAAATGCACTGTCTTGCTTACTGTAGCTTTATATTTAGTATACTTAAATAGCTATGAAAATATATATTCATTTATATTATATTATGCATATTATAACAGCTATATTAAAGTCTAGAAATCTGATAGTGTTATTCCTCCAAGTTTGTTCTTTTAAAAAAATTTTTTTTACTCTCCTAAGTCATTTGTATTTCCATATGAATTTTTAAATCAGCGTGCCAATTTCTTCAAAAGTGCCTGCTGGGATTTGGTAAGGATTGCATTGAATCCATAGATCAATTTGGAAAGAATTGACATCTTAATGATAATGAATCTTCCAATCCAATCTTAACAGTAATGGACTTGGGAAGGAGAGAAGGTAAACCTCTGTGCTTTGATGTAATCATTTTACTGGAAGCTTTATGATCTTTATTCTTCTCTGTATCAATCTTCCCCTGCTAACTTCTAACATAGAAAGTTTCAACTATTCTCAAATAAACAATATCCAGTTCACTTAACACAGTTGTCTTTCCTAACTAATCCTTTTTTTTCCTGCACAGCCAAATGAATGGAAACAAATTACTCTCAATACATTTTCATTACTTACATCCCTGAGATCCAGTTTTGCCCACAACTCTACGCCATTAGTTCTTGGTGTCCTCATCCCACTCAAAAACTGTTGCTCTATTTCTTAATCCTACAGTTTGTAACCTTTTGGTATCATTTCACTGCTGTCTTTTTTCCTCTCTGTAAATCTCTCTTTCCCTTTTGAATCTTAAGGACAATATTTCCCAGGTTCTGAGCCCCCCACCTTTGACTATCCTTTATGCCAGCTACAAGATCGAGCATAATATTTCTTTTTTCTTTTTTATTAAAGATTTTATTTATTTATTTATTTATTTATTTATTTATTTATTTAGCAGCAAGGTAAAAGGCAGTGGGAGTGGGAAGGAAAGAATCCCAAGCAGACTCCAAGCTGAGCTTGAAGCCCAACATGAGGCTTGATCCCATGACCCTGAGATCGTGACCTGAGCCAAAATCAAGATTAGGACCCTCAATTGACTGAACCACCTAGGTACCCTCTAGCATAATATTTCTTAAAATGTATTCTAGAAAGCACTAGCACTTTGGGATATTAACTGGTAAAAAACGCTGAAAGGAAGGAAGGATAGAAGGGGGAAGGAAGAAAGAAGAGAGAGAGCAAGAGAAAGAAAGAAGAAAAGGAAGGTAGGAAGGAAAGAAGGAAGGAAGGAAAAGAAAGAATCAAATCAGTTTAGGCAACATAAGCTCAAGAGTCCTGACTGTAAAGGCTTTTAATATGCTATTGGCCATCATATATCATATGGAAGAAATTACAACATATGGCATTTGCCAAACATGTAAGCCTGGTGATACAAGCCCTGGGAGAGTAATAAGGCACTGAAACTTGCCATGCCTACCAGAGGGACCTGAGTAAATCAAGTATCCATTCCTTAGTTTCCTCTTCTTTTATTCTTTTTTTTTTCTCTTCTTTTATTCTTATATAATTTTTCCAGTCTCATCTTTGGAATTCAGCATAATTTTATTATTCAATAAATATTAATTCAGATTTCTCATCTTTACTGAACTATTATTCATCGATAAATTATAATGATCTCAAGGTTTCAGCATTATATTCCTTAACTTAAGAGATATTTCTCTCTTAGCAGTGAATGGGATTACTTTTAGTTTTAAAAATAATTTTGAGGGAAAGAGCAGGGGTGGAAATGGTAGTGAGAAAGCAAAATCACCTTGGAGGAGTGCAGACTCCTGAATTATAGAAATATTCCAACCTTCCATTCTGTGGTCAGAGGGAAAAACTGGATCTCGAGGTACCAATTATGGTTTATATCTGGTATGTTCAAGATGACTAGAAGTACTCTGCTTTAAGATGCAGAATATTGTGGTCAGACTAGGAGCTAGAGCTGCACTTAAAAATGTTTTAGCAACTAGATCAAACCGAGCTCCCTCACACCCGAAAAAATGACTTCAAATTCTAGTTTTCAGTTGTTGTGACGAAGTGGGCTAATCAATAATAAATTGCAGTCAGTTCAGGGGCTATTCTGACTTTTTTAAAATTCTGCCTTCTTTGATCAATATGGTATCTGCCTTCTTTATGGAATGATACCAGAAGTGATGCTCTCTGTCTCCCACAGGAAAAGGTGACAAGAGGTACCAAGGTCCATCCACATTTATGAAATCAAGAGCATAGATTATACCATTTGGAATTTAAGAACCAAGAGGGACAAAAAAGAAACAAGTATCTATTAATTTAAAAAATTGTTTTTGTGAAGGAAAACAAAAAAATGCAAGAGCATTCATGTTTAATAATGAAAGAGATAAGGGCATAGAGTTTTGAGTTCATCTTACATGTAATTTATTCAACAAACTTCCTATACTGATTTTAACTTGGGTTTTTCAACTCATATGTTGCTTCATATTTACTGCCAAAATAAATATGCTTTCAATTTTGTTTTAAGATGGAAGGCGTGGGTATTTAATCAATGCTAAATGAATATTACAAACATTTATCTGGAATAAAAAATATGAGGTACTACAAAAAAGGAAATATAGTTTTTTCTTATTAATCATTTAAAGATATTTGATAGTTATTCTAGCTGCTGGCTGTTGTAGAGTATTAAAATCTTTTCTACTATTTTTTTCTAATATTTAAGAATAATGAATGGCTTAGAGTTTAGCCTGGTCAGCTGTTATGGTACAGAATCATGCAACAGGAAAGATTGACTAATATGTTGTTTCATTTTAGGAAAATTAAACATTTTTCTTTCTGAAATCCTTATTATTAACTGTGATTTTGCCATGAGAATGTCCTATAAAGCCCTGGGAGAATGATTTTCACTGGAAAGCTAATCATAGATCCAGGTCCTCCAAAGCATGCTTTAAGTTAAGCCATTTATGGCAAAGGAATTAACATTTTTAGAGCATGTGATGGTCAATTTTATATGGCAACTTGGATAGCCTATAGTACCCAATTATTCAGTTAAACATTCATCTTGATGTTGCTGTGCAGGTTTTTGGTAAATGAGATTAACATCTACCAAGAGTTGACTCTAGGTGAAGGAGATTATCCTGCATAAGTTAGGTGGGCCTGATGCAGTCAGTTGCAAGTCAGTCTCCTTTTAGAGGAGAATTGAGATTTCACTGAAAAGAAATTCCACCAGCAACTGCAGCTTCAGTTCCTGCTCCAGAGTTTCTAGCTTACCACATATATAGGTTTTGGACTTGCCTGGCTGGTCAATCGCACCATCCAGATCCTTGTGATAAATTATATAGATTATATATGAATACATATTATATATTCATTTTATATGTATTCATACAAACACATATATATACGCTATATATGTATAGATATGTGTCTGCTGTTAGAGGATTTTGCATCTAATTTGAAATATATAAATATATTCATTTTTTTGTTGAAGAACAATTGCACATATATTTGTATGTGTGTGTGTGTGTGTCCGTGTGTGTGTATCCCACTGGTTCTGTTCCTTCAGTGGAACCCTGATTGGCACAGGGCACATACTTTGCAATGTCCAGCTTTTCCTCAAAGACACTTTCCTGACATATTAAAGTTTGTACCTTCCCCTTTCCATCACTATCTAGAACAGCATTAAGCCTATTTTCATCATAAAATTTATGAAAATCTGGGAGGTTTTTTTAATTAATTTAATTTTTTAAGTGCCTTTCAGCACAACTAAAATAAAATTTGCTGAGGTTAGGCACCCTAATCTGCTCATCCATTGATGTATTCTCCAGACTGGCTCATAGCAAGAGCTCAGTTAGTTGGATGAATGAAAATAAATAGATGATCTCATTTAATCCTCATAAAGTCTCTATAATGTGAAATCTATGATCCCCATTTTACCAACCTCAGAGAAATTAAGTGATTTACCTCAAGTCACATAACTAGTGAGTGAGGGATCTGAGATTTAAACCTAAATGTCCCATTTCCAAAATCCATTCTATTTCCATTATATAATGTTGACTGATTTGTCTTTTTGGGAAACTTAACATCTACAGTGTATCAAGCTCTTAAGCAAGCACTGCAGAGAACACAAAAAGGAATCACAATGTGATCAGATGTATAAGTAGGTCTATCACTCAGCCTTGTGCACACAGGTAGACAAAGCAATTGTTTTGGTGGGACTCCTGCTCAGGAGGCCAGCAGGCCCTCAGGGAGGGACGTTGGTGCTAAGGAAACTATTCAAATGGGCCCTGGGGGGTGGGACTGGAGTTAGGCAGAAGTTCAATTTAAATACAAGAAGTAAAATTGGTGAAGACACATAACACTTGCATGTCATGAATGAGAAAGTGTCAAAATTCAAGTCCCTTTAGAGTATGTGGGTGAAGGGATTGATAGGAGACCACATATGGAATAGACTTGAATTCTGAACCTAACCCTGTGTGTCATGGTAGTGAGCATGCTAGCTCACACTTTGTGTGTTTCTTTTTGACAGTGCAAGTTGTCATTTAAACATTGCTAGCAAATTTGATTTTTGAAGGTGGAGACATGAATTACTATCATTGGAATGAAAGGACTTTCTCATTGGTTAGTATGTTATTCCAGTCCGCTAGTAAACAAATACTACGACATAATTAAATTTGTAAGAATTTTATCAGGGACACACTTTGTGGCGGGGTGAGGGGGTGGAAGGGTGAGGAAATGGAGAGGGATATGAGACTGGGAGAACTCTGTGAACATGATTCTGATATGACCCCTAGTGAAGGATAGAGGGAGGGGAGATTGAGAAGAGGCATCCTGACTCTGTCCTACAACCTAAGGAATGTAAGCAAGGCCATCAGGAGTTCTTAAGTGAAAGCCAGCTACGGAGGAGTTCCTTGTTTCAGTCTTCCCATCATGCTCATGCTCAGTAGTTGACTGGGTGTAGCCTGGGGGAGGGGTGGCTCCACATCTGGGTCTTCAGTGACGTACTTCAGCTAGTCTGTACCCTTACCAAAGAGTTCAATGACGTACTTCAGCTAGTCTGTGCCCTTACCAAAGAGTTTCTTTCTCCAAATTAGGAATCTAAGCTGGAGTCTCTCTGGAGATTATTATTTATTTGAGGGAGAGATGGTTGACCTTTGGTATAATTATTTTTCAATAAAAAGAAAATACCTTTATATCACAATCAGACACAAAGTCCTCTAACTGTATTAATAGTTGAGTGTCATTTTCCATTGAAATACCTATAACTGAAAATACATAACTTCTATGTCAAAATGAAGACATGGGCTGGCATATGGTATGCTATGGAATGAGAAAAGGGGGGAAAGATAAGAATTAACACTTATTGAGGGCTGTGCTCTTATTAAAATAAATATTTTCATGTTAGCCACTATTTTTATGTCCATTTTAGCAACGTCGAAACTGAGGCTTAGCGAACCTCAGACAACTACAAAGTCAGCAAAAGTTGCATTCATGTCTCGGTCTCATGCTGCTTTTTCTCTTTTCTCTACCTTTTTTTAGGGCAGTTTTAGGTTCACAGCAAAACAGAGGAAGGCATTTCCCCCTAAACCCTCTGTACCTACACATGCATAACCTCCCCCATAATCCACATCTCCCGCTAGAGTGGTACATTTGTGACAACTGATGAACTTAACATGGACACATCATAATTATCCCAAATCCATTGTTTACATTAGGGTTCATACATTCTGTGGTGTCATACATTCTGTGAGTTTCAATAAATGTAGAATAACTTGTATCTGTCATTATGGGATTATACAGAGAGATTTTACCACCCTAAAAATCCTCTTTGCTTCATCTATCTCCATCCTCTACTCCTAGAAACCACTGGTCTATTTTACCTTCACTTATTCTTTCTTAAATGCTTTTCCTTCCTTTATGTAGATTTGAATTTCTGGAATTTATTTTCCATCTTGCTAAAAAATGTTTGTTTGTTTTTTAATATCTATGGCAAGACAAGTCGGCCGACAAAAAATTCTATTTTTATTTGCTTGGGAAAGTCTTTATTTCTTCTTTGCTTTTGGGGAATAATTTTGCAGGGTAAAGAATTCTAGGTTGGTGGTTTCTTGTTTTTGTTTTGTTTTTTTGTTTTTTGTTTTTTTTTTTTTCCTATTTAAATATACTCCAATCTCTATTGGCTTCCATGATTTCTGAAGAAAAGTCAGATGTAATTTTTATCTGTGCTCTCTATAACTGTTCTCGCCTCCCACCTGGCCTCAACTTCTTTCAAACGTGTTTCTTTATCTTTGATTTTCTGTTGTTTGAAAATGAATGCCAGAGTGTAGTTTGGGTGTTTATCCTGCTGAGTGTTCTCAGAGCTCCCTGAATTTGTCCTTTGGTGTCTGACATTAATTTTGGGAAATTCTGTCATTATTGATTCAAATATTTCTTCTCTTCCTTTCTTTCTTTTTCCTTCTGTTTTTTTTTTTAAGATTTTATTTATTTATTTGAGAGAGAGAGTGAGGGAGCACAAGCAGGGGGCAGCAGAAGAGGAAGAGGGAGAAGCAGGCTCCTCATTGAGCAGGAAGCCTGATGCAGGGCTTACTCCCAGGACCTTGAGATCATGACCTGAGCTGAAGGCAGATGCTTAACCAACTGGACCACCGAGGCACTCCTTTTCTGGTTCTAACTTATGCATATATTACACCTTTTGTAGCTGTTCCCACAGTTTGTGGATAATCTGTTTTCTGGCTTTTGTTCTTTTGCTTTTTTGGTTTTTTTTTCCTTTGTCTTTAGTCTGTTTTCTCTTTCCTTTTTGGTGTTTGAGTGCCCTATTGATATATCCTCTAGCTGAGAGATTCTTTTCTCAGCTGTGAAACAGCTACAGTGTTACAGTGGTTTTTTTGTTGGTGTTGTTTTTATCTCAAGCATTTTTTTTCAGTTCTTTCTTAGGATATCCTTCCCTTTTTACATTCTTCATCCATTCTTGCATGTTGTTTATCCATTGGAGCCCTTAGCATGTTAATCATGATTTTTTAAAATTCCTGGTCTGGTAACTCCAATACCTGTGCCATGTCTGATTCTTCTCCTGTCTCTGTCTTTCCCAATGGTGTTTTTGATGCCCTGTAATTTTTTTCTAAATAGCCAGACATGATGTGTTGAGTAAAACAGTGACTGTAAATAGGACTTTAGTAATGTGATGAGATGTGAGAGTCAGGGAAAACCTTCAATAGTCCTGTGATTGGGTCTTAGTCTTTTAGTGACTCTGGACCAGAAACTTCACAAGAGTCTCTCAATTGCTCTTGTTTTTGTTTTTCCTCTCAATTAGGTAAGCAGGATAACTAGAGTGGAGTAGAGTTGGGGATTCTTCCCCAGGTCCATTAGGCTCTAGTAACACCCTAGTAGGTTAGGCTCTAGGTAGCTAGTTTTCCCTGATAGTGGGTCTTGTGAAGACCAGAGTGCTCTGGCATATTTCAAAATTGTGCCTTTTCCTTTCCCCCTGCCAGAAGCAGGAGGGGATTTTTTTCCCTAATATTTACTGTGGGAATCTTGTTGTGTTTCTGGAGGTCAATCTCACAAGATTGTGGGGTCCTGTATGACAGGGTCACCCAGGAGTTTTTAACTCTCAGAGTGGTCTGCCCTGAGCCTTCATCAATTCATCAGCTATAATTTAGGTCTTCCCACTGGGCCACTGGCTCCTGAAGCAGCATCTATGAGGGTGTCTCTGCCCTGTCAGCCATATTCCCTATGTATGCTTGTCTGACTCTCTAACCCACAGAGGCAGCAGTTTGCCCTATGTCCTCCTCTTTCTTACTGATCCAAGAATGGTTATTGATTTTTCAGGGTTTTCACCTTTTTGCTTGTTAAGACAGAGCAGTGACTCTCAAGTTCCTTATACGTGGATCCGGAGACTGGACCTCCCATGCTGCTTTTAGATAATGTGCGAGTGGCATGTATGTCATCTGAGGATAAGGAGGGAAGAAAGGGAAGAGTGGAGTTCAGAAGACAGCATTTCACTTCTTAATTTTCCCTGGGTCAGTGTTGCATCCCTTTAACTGGGAGGGCAGTTTTGGAGGCGATGCATGACTCCACAGGGGAACAAATAGAAACTGGATGAGGAGGCATATAGGAGGTGAGAGAATGAAGGGGCTGGTGCCATTAGGAGAGAGGCTACGTCCTCCTCCTTGCAGACTGGTAGAAATGAATTGCAGAGTCTTGAGTGCCCTTAAATTTAAAATTTAGGTTCTTGGCTATTATTAGTTCTATGTATCTTACAGACTTGAGGTTTATTAATGACTTATTACCATATTGGTTAATATTAGTACAACAGGACCTTCCCATTTGTCATTTATTCCTTGAACCAGTTTTCACTGCCTGTGGGCCAGGCCTACTCTATTAGGGGCTGAGAACACTGCAGGAAGGAGGCCAGATGTGATCCTTACCCTCACAGGGCCTACTTTTAAGTGACAATGTAGAAGCTGCTTTTATCAAAACTAGCTATATTGCAGTAGCCTGTATGCAATTTTTGAGAATCCTAATCATATTTTTGAGCAATCCCGTCCCTCACTCCTCCTAAACACACATACACACACACTCATTATCCTCTGGCTATCAGAATTGTTTTTCTTACTGCATCTGATATGAACTTAAATACCACCCATAGCTACCCATGAAATCCAGACATAACCTGACCTAGAAAGTTCTTTTCTAGTTTTATCTCTGACCATCCACAAGATCCCCCACCCCATCTTGTATTCCAACCACATAGAGATACTCCAGATTCACCCAATTTTCCCAATTTTTGTATGTGCTATCCCTTTTACATGAATGCTTTACTTCATTTCCTTCATCAAGTAAACTGATACCAGTTATGAGCGAATTCAGATGTCCTTTCATCTAAGAAATCTTCACTCTTTCCTCCAGGAAACTGTTCATCTCTCCTCTGGAGTCATGATTTATATTCACATATGTTATGACAAATATACATGGCATTGTAATCATTTGCCTAAACTATATTTTCCCCCTTTGTTCCTCTATGAGACTGTGTCTTGTTTTTGAAACTTTAGTGCTAGCAGAGTTCCTGCAACACAGGAGAGAGTAAATTAATGGTTAGTTGATCTGATTCCACTTGAATGAAGATTGTGGTCAAGAAGACTCAGTTTTGATGTTTTGTGGTGGGTATTAATTCTCATTCAGAAATGTCATTCAATTAAATAAGAGTACCTGTTTCTTATTTTTTTATGATTAAATATTTAGATGTATAGATTTATATCGGAGTAACTAACCTTATGAGAATTGTAATAAATCATTCTCAATATTTTGTTAATTCTGACTTGGGGCAAAGACTAGGTTTTTTAAAATAAAATATGATGAGTGAGAAGTGCTTAACATTTTAACGTTTCAAATACTATAATGTGATTTACCTCAAATCCAGGATTTGGGCAAAGGTTACTCCAGAGATATGAAAATCCCCACACTCTTCTAAAATAACTGAATGTAGGCCACTCCTGAGGCTGTTTATTTTTACATGATATACAATGAAAACACTATAATTAAGAATGGGTAAACCCAGCTGTGCTTTGGGTTTATCAAATTTCTTAACGTTGTTTTTGACTATTTGGAGTCTGTGAAGAGTAAAGCCTACTTTTCCAAGAATTTTCCCTCGATTTTTAAATCAGTGTTTATTTTAAAAGAAGTATAATCCATATGGTTTTGATTCCTCCACACTTAACTCATCCAAATGCAGTTTTGCAAGAACTATTTGAAGTCAAAAGCTTTTTGAAATTTTTATGAGCTTTTTTTGTCTTTTTTTTTCCCCTCAGAAGAGGAAGCAATACTTTGCCAAGTGTAAACAAAGCTAATCACCAAACAGTTTTATGTTCTAAAATAATGAAACTGGATTGGGTGCAGAATTTGACAAAATAGTTCACTTATCCCTAGTGAAATTGTTGTCTAAACTCATACATAGACCGCCTTCTCTAAAGGACGGCCAGACGACGCCAGCATTATACCATCCAGACTTTCAGATCTCACATAGTTCAGCAGCTAACTGAGTTGTTTCCCAGCCAGGTTTTACTTATAATATCTTTATTTTGCCATAAAAGTCAACTAAGTGCAATATTAAATATCATGACAGCTGAGAAAAGCTATTGATAGGGCCTGTAAATGGAGAAGCAATGCCGCATCTATGAATGAGTGCTTCTAGGGATTGCTAGACCTACGTAGGAAATCAAGGAAGAAAAAAATATAGGATTCTGGATGCTTCCAAAGTTGCACCTAGAAGAGCTATTGACAAACTATAGCTTGGAGATTAAAAACCGCCTGCTAACTGTTCTTGTAAATAAAGTTTTATTAGAACATGTCCACATCCATTCATCTATGTATTAACTATGGCTATTTTTTTTGCCTTAATGACAAAGTTCTGTAGTTGTTTTTTTTTTTTTAATATTTTATTTATTTATTCATGAGAGACACACAGAGAGAGGCAGAGACATAAGCAGAGAGAGAAGCAGGCTCCATGCAGGGAGCCCAATGCGGGACTCAACCCCAGGACCCAAGGATTATGCCCTGGACCGAAGGCAGGCACTCAACCACTGAGCCACCCAGGAGTCTCTTTAGTTGTGACAGAACCATATGGAGGGCAAAGCCCAAAAACATTTACTACCTGGACTTTTACAGAAAAAGATTATGGATTCCTGATTCAGGTGATACTAATAACCCTTACCTCCTCAGCTCTGGAAATTATACAAAACACCTCTGAATGTCATATTCCCACTCTAGATCAAGGATTAGAAGTATATTTTAAAAATAGAGATTTTTAAAAAGGAAGTATCAGAAGACAAGTATATGTAGTAAATATATGTTATTGTTCACATAGCAGAAAAAATAGATCTATTTGCCAATAATATCCCACCTTCTTATATCTCTACAACCAATTATTTTGGGGATTTGTAAAGTATATGCAATTCTCCCAGCATGAAGGTATTCATGGTTGGATATCTCTAGTGAAGTGACTGTTTTTTTCCTTCAATTATTAATGTAACAGAAAAATAGTAGTCAGATTTTTTAAAACTTACTTTGTGCTAGCACCTACAATGTTTCCTCCTGCATTATTACATTTCATCTTCACAAAAGCACTTTCCTGGGTTATTTAAACTCTAAAGATTTCAATTTATTCTTTTGTAAAATAATATTATGTGCTTCTTAGGGCTATTTTGAGAGTCAAAAAAATTAAAACATATATGGTCCCTAGGAGAAGGCCTGTGATCTGCTTATGTCTCTGCCTCTCTCTCTATGTCTCTCATGAATAAATAAATAATTTTTAAAAATGTAGACACACAGTATCATGTATATGTGTGTATATATGTGTATGTGTATATGTACACACATATATATATATGGTGTGAGAATTTGAACTGATGGTTTGATGAGGAGTCTTGAGAATCCAGTGATGATTGGGGTAGGACAGTTGATGACATGAGAACTATGGATTGATGGCTACGTTGAGGCTAGGGGCTTGGAAGAAGTATCGATGCACAAGCAGATAGTCTTGCTAAATAAGTTGTTTTGGCTGATTTATCTTCTAAAGAACAACTATTTCATGGCTCATGTAGCTTTTATTTTTGCCTGTTCTAGTTATTGTTTACCACAAAAGCAGAAAAGTTCATTGGCTTAGTTTTTCACATCATATGTATTAATTGTTAATTATGTGTCAGCAATTTTCATTATTATGTTTTTTTTAAAAAAAGATTTTATTTATTTAATCATGAGAGACACAGAGAGAGAGGCAGAGATCCTGGGACTCTGGGATCATGACCTGAACCGAAGACAGACGCTCAACCACTGGGCCACCCAGGCATCTCTCATTATAATGTTTTATTATTATTATTTTAAAGATGAGGTAGTTGAGACTTAGGAAAGTTAGATAATTGCCCAAAGTCACACAGTCCAGACATCATTATGGCCCATATATAATTCAATTCCCTGCAGTTGAAAGACTGTGGTCTCTTATGCACTCTCCTTTGGGAACCATTCTTAGCTCAAAGTTGCTCTTAGCTCCCAGCCACAAGACCCTCTCACCAAATGGCAGCTCACTTCTCCAAAGCCAGCAGAAGAATCTTGTTTTGGAGTCTTGCTCCAATTTGCTATGACAGAGTATTATATAGCAGAATCAAGAGGGTAACTATCTCAACACCTTTGGTAAATAACATAACCTAATCAAGGGTGTGGCTTTGCTATATTCTATTGGCTAGAAACAAGTCACAGTTTCTCCCTTTGCTCATGGAATTATACAAGGGAGGTCACCTTAGAGTATCTCAGTCATCTCTGCTTTGGTCACTTTAGAGTATCTGGATGGTCATCTTAGAGTATCTCAGTCATCTCTGCTTTGGGTGACAGACATGGTCTTATTCCTGGTTCCCAGGAGCCTGGGTTGTGATTATCCAACTGATGCTTATCAGCTTCACACTGCATCTTTTCCTACCTGTTTCCTCTAACACCATAGGGTCTATTAAGACATGGGACCAAGGTGCTGTGCTGTTGGTACCACAGGCTGGACACACTACCAAGACTTTCCTTCTCTGAGTTCTGTACAAAGCTAGCAACTTTCCGTATCAGCAGGTAAATGGGCCAGAACAGAATTCTTATATAAAGAATGTGTTGCCACCATAACCCTAAGGAACTTATCAGGCACCTTGCTACCTTCTTTGTTGTAGAAGTTGTAAGATGCAGCAATTTATTTTATTTTTGAAGTGCTATCCAAACACAGCCATGACCACTAACCTCCTAAAAGTATACTGAAGTGACAGGTCTAAGAATCTTCATCGAGTTTATCTCCTGCTCTCTGAAGTACATGTTATCTTACCAAGATTTCTAATACACTAACCCCTTCTTGCCTGTGCAATCAGCATGATGTTGTCAATATAATGGATCTGTATGATGATCTGCAGAGTGCTCAGTGATCCAGAGATCTTTAAGCTCTATTTTGTCACAGGAGGGAGTGTGGCTAATATAGCTGATTCAAAACTGTAAATGAATACAGTTGCACATAAGTGCAAACTGTTTCTGATCCTCTTTTCTTATTGAAATACAAAAGAATGCATTTGCCAAGTTAATGACTCCATTCCACAGACCTGAGACCTTATTAATTTGTTGTGGCAGATACTGTGATCAGTCCTAATTGCTTGAGCTTGTAGTGGCCATTATCTGGGATCCATCTTGTTTCTTCCAGGGCCAGATTGGTGAACAAAATAGAAGTTATGATATTGATCACCTTTCTAGTTTTTATTGATGGCACTAATTTTTGCTGTGTTCTCCTCACTCCTCGATGTGATGTAGTTTTTAATTTGCTATCTTGGCCACATGGAGTTAGTTTCAGTGATTTTCAGTTGGGCAGTCCCCACTATGATGGCTGTTACCCCACCAGCCAAAGACCCAGTGTGGGGTTACTCCAAACTCCCACTGTATCAATTTCAACCACATGCCCAGGCTCTGGAGAAATGATGATGGTCAGAAACCCAATGGTCCCACTGTGAGCTGGGCTTTAGTCAGTTCTCCATTCATTTCCTTGCTTCCATAAGCTCCCATTCTAACAAAAAGATCATGGAAATGCTCTGAATCTCTAGCTATCAAAGTCAGCTCAGACCTTGTGTCTAATACTTCTTGAGTTATATTTTCCCAGTGTACCATCACTTGAGTAAGTGGGCATGAGTCCCTTTGGGAAAGGGCAGAGAATCATTACATTAATTACTTGCTGTAGTGTTGCAGAATCCTTTATGCTAAAGACACAGCTATGTTTTCAGTCAGTGGGTTCCAGATCTGGAAACCAGTTCAGCAACTGTGAAAGGAATTGTGGCTTTGTACCTGGAAGACTGCCTTCAATCTCCTATCCCTCTATTCTTGATTATTTCTGGTTGTAGATGTGAATGAGCCATTTCCTTGGCTGCCAGTCTGTTCTGTCCTTAGGGACACTATGTTCTATTAACCAGCTCCATAACTCCCTGGAGGCCATACTCCTTTGTTGCTCCTCTGACCTTGGTAGACTTAATGGTACTTACAGTCCCCTGGCTTCTGCTGGTTAAAAGCTGCCACCTGGCCTCTATTTCTATGAAGTCCCATTGTCCCCAAAGATATTAACAAACACCACTCTGGTCTGCAGGGAAGGACCAACACTAAATGCGCAAGTGATGCTGGTGCCATAATCACCGGTCCATTCCTAATAGTCTAGGCACATGGTGTATTCTAGGGCCTCCCATAAAATAAAATTCTCTGATGGGTCTTCTAGCCTCATATGTTGGTTCCAGCCAGTCCACTTTCCTTAGCTGCTTTATTACTTCTGTAGAGTAGATCTCTGCTAGGGAAAATCAAGCAATCCCACTTTGCTCAGCATTGGCCATGACTTCCCATGTTCTTATGGTTACCTTAGCAGCAGTTTTGCCCCATCCTCAGGGGTCCTGGGCAAGATTTTCACATTTTGTCTTTGGAGAGTCAATGAATCCTTGCACTCCTTGATCAAGCACCCTCAAATCCAATATAGCCTGGATGGCTTTATTTATGGATTCTACTAAACATTTGTGGAAGATGTAATAGATACTAATTCTGTATAGAGATAATTTTGCCTAGACAGTTGAAGTGGAGGTAATACTTCATAAGTATTCTGTGAGGGCAGCCTAACCTATTAGATAATTCTAAAACTCATATCAAAATGAAAAAAAAAAAAAAGATAAAAAGAGGTTAAAAACCCTTTGCAAAAGAGTAATAGGCTGGAAAATTTATACTATTTGACCTCAGATATCATACATCTACAGCCATCAAGACAGCATGGGGTTTGCCTAAAGGTAAACAAATAGATCATTATAATAGATAGAATCCAGAAATGGACCTATACATATATCCTCAATTGATTTTTGACCAAAGTCCAAAAGCAATTTAGTGGAGAAACTTTTTTTTTTTTTTCAAAAAAATGGTGCTGGCGCAATAGATATCCATGTGCAAGAGAGAGAACATTGTCCTTACCTTGCAAGAAACTAACACAAAATGGATCATGAACCTAAGCATAAAAACTTAAACTATAAAAGTTCTCAAAAAAAAAAAAACAACTATAAAAGTTCTTTTAGGCAAACATTTCTTAGATGCAATGTTAAAATTTTGATTAATTTTTAAAAATCATAAATTAGTTTTACTAAATAAAAAATAATAATAAGCAAACCTGTGCTCTAGGCTAGCATAGGAAAGAGTGGACCTTTCCTCTGTAGAGAGGACACTGAAGTCACTGAGATCCAGGAATTTGTCTCTTAGGAGATTGAAAAGACAAGCCATAGATTGGGTATACATACTTTCAGAAGTTCCTGATAAAGGACTTGTATACATAATATATAGGGGACTTTCAAAATTCAATTATTAGGAAACAAACAACAGAATAAAAAAAAAGAAAAAGAGAAAGGTTTGAACAGATTCTTTCCTAAAGAAGTATGGTAGACAAATAAGCAGAAGAGGAAAATCACAATTATGAAAGTGATAAAAATAGTAATAAATTTAGAAAGTTAAGACCTATAAGTCCTTACTGAGTTAGGATCATCTAGTTTAGCAATTCAAGTTGGTTCTTCTCTCCATGTTGGAGCCAGAATTAATCAAACTGTGGGATTATGTTAAATTAATATAGGTGAGATCTTTCTGCTACCATCTTTAGTTGTCTTTATTCATGGTTTTATGTTTGTGAGAGCAAAACACAAAGTCAGGAATTATTTGGTTTAGCTAAGCACAGAGATTGATTTAATATTTGCTCTGGGAAGATATAAATTTTCTCTGCTGCTTTGCAGTTTGTTTATAATGTTTCTTCATTGTAAAACTGCAGAGGCCATTCCCATGGTAGTGATGGAGGGGATGGGTAGAGGGGAGTGCTTCTTGAATAACAAATCAGAGGAAGAGTCAAGAAATTATATTAAGCTGTTAACCTCAAATGGAAATGGTTTGATTATATGTTGGAACCATTTTTCTTGGAAGTATCAAGCGGCCTAGGGCTTAAAGGGAAGTAGCCAAGGGCAGATCCAGAGAGAAATCTGGGATTGAGTTCTAGAATGGACTTAAAACCCCATCAGAAGAAGCAAAGAGGCCAACTGGCATCCAACTGAGTTGAAGTTTAAGACCTTGATTAGGCATATAAATCAACAACGGAAAGGGCCAAAGAGCCTATTTATTCATTCAAAGCCTGCCCTTATGCTCAGCATTAGCAGAAAGGGGAATACACCTGTGAACAGAAAAGACATGGCTTGTGAACTCAGAGTTCACAATCTGTAGTCAGCATTTGAGGATGTGAGAATAAGGCTCGCATACTAGTTCTTACTGCAAATTGGGTCAAGTTGCTAGAACTCAAATTCATAGAAGCCAGTGTTAACATTAGGGCACATTATACAAATTGAAATCAATCCCAAATACGTTGAAGGGTCATCCAGGTCTCTAAGAACTTTATGTCCAGTTAATACGGCCTAATTTTCTCCAAGAGTCTTCTCTTGGCCAAAGACTAGATATCAGACGTCGTAACCTTGGTACTAGCCCATCCATAAACCTTTTATGTGTCTTACAACTGGCTTCCACTCCAAAGCATCTTAAATGAAGTATGTGTGCTATAAATTTCAAATTGTTAAAGCTTCTCATATACATCTTCAGCTAGGAAAATCAGGAAGTAAAGAGATATTTATCTTATTTTTTTTTAAAGATTTTATTTATTTGAGAGAGAGAGCGAGAGAGAGCATAAGCCCGGGAGGAGAGGGAGAAGCAGGCTCCCTGCTGAGCAGGGAACCCTATGCTGGGCTCCATCCCAGGACCCTGAGATCATGACCTGAGCTGAGGCAGCAGCCTAACCAACTGAGCCACCCAAGCACCCCTGGAAGTAAAAAATCAACAAAAAAAACTTAGATGTTTCCATGACTTCAGAATTTTCTTCTCATTTCTTTTCTCTTTATACGATAATTTAGAAATGCCTTCATTTCATTTGGTTGATCTTAAAGTTATTTAATTATTTTATTTACATTACCAAATAGGCCTCAAGTTTCTAACATGTATTTATTTTAGCATATTTGTAGTAAGTGATTTCCTGTTCTAATCCATTTTTAATAACTTCTCTAGCATTTGACATATTTTGGTAGGACATTAAAAGCAAAGATTCACTTTTTGCCAAGTGGTGTGTGTTTTTTTTTTTTTTTTTTTTTTTTAATTAGTAAGTGTAATACTCTGGAGCTGTATGTTATACTGATAATAATTAATAATAATTTACTGAACACTATGTGCAAAGCAGTATGCTAGTGCTTACACAGATAATTTAATTTGATCTTTAAAACAACTCCATAATGAAAGCATTATTGATAATTTAAATAGATTAAGAAGTTGAAATTCAAAAGAGTTAAGTAAACTGTACAAAACCCTACAGTCAATATGACTCCAGAAGTCCTTCATCTTAACCTCTGCACTGTATCACCTCACCACATTTAAAATCCCTTTGTTCTCAAGAAGAATCTAACATTCCAAACAGATGTTAATGTTATTATTTTTCCTTGCTATTTCCACTCACGGTTTGACCTAAGTCTCGGGTCATTCCCAGCTTTGGTTGCATGCGAAATTGGCCAAGGAATAACACGCATAAAGGGAAGAGATTGTGATGAAATTTCTACTGACTTTACTGAGTGCCTCAGGACTTTAATGGAAGAAGTTTATTTCACATTTCAGAGGGAGGACGAATTCACTGTGAGTAGTGTTTTATTGCAGAGTGTTCTGAGGCAACAGTGAAACTAGAAGGACCAATGTAATTGCATATGTTCCCAACTAAGGCACATTAGTCATGTTCTATTTTAGAAGAAGAGCCGGGTTTGGGATAGGCGAGAAAAACAAGAGGAGTGGTTGTACCCATAATTTGTTCTTTGTGAGATACGTAAGGTAAAGGTGGGATGTTAAACTTGTGAAACAACGTGAAATGAACATATCTTCATCTGAAGAGTATGTCTTCTGGTTTTTGCATTTTTCATGTCCAGCCATATATATATAACCACCTACTTAGTACAAAATTAATTGCTTATTTTTATTTTGGACCATCAGCAGTTTTTATATAGCTTGCTTGCTGTTTTGTTTTGTTTCACATAAGATTGAATGAATGCCATCTAGTGCATATTTCAGGACACAGATCCAGTTTATATTTTTTGTATTTAAATTTCAGAGTATTTAGCCTGATGTTTGGCATGTAATACTAAAGAACTGAATAATTACATGATTATGGAAATAAATTTATTTCATAATTCGGAGCGATTGCATATTTGGGGAAGAATATCATTTTGTAAGGAATCGAGTCAGGCTCCTAAAATAGCATCATGCCCCCAGTAGTAGTTTTGAGTATTCATTTGAAAAGAAAAATGCAAAACACGTTCTTAAAACCACTTTCTTTATTTTTTAATCTTTTTAAATTTTATCTATTTTTTTAATCTTTTGTCTTTATCTTTAATAAATTCTGGTTAGATATGCTTTAGAATGTTATGATGTGGTCATTTGAGATTTGCACTTTGAGATGGGATGTATAGTTAGGGCTTTAGAAAAGATCAGTCCTTTGTCATGTTCTGTATTTTCTGATTGGAACGCTTGCTCTAGTAACAATTGAACAGACAATTTATTTCATTCAGCACAAAATTATTTATCATTAAGGAGAAGCAGGAAGCTGGCTAGTAATATGAATGAGAAAACTTTCCTAATTAGGCAGGAGACTAGCTTTCATGAAGATCCACATCCTCACATCCTGGCAAATTAATCTCTCTTAGCAGGAACTAGAAGGAGACTGGAAAGAGGATACTGTCTTTATCCTTCACAAAGAGCAGTGTTATTTTTGTGATAGTGGAGATGGAAGGAAGAGTGAGAAAAGAAAACCTCATTTTGCCTTTTGATCAGCTGAGTGTGAACTTCTTAGAGTAAGATGCCAGGTAGTATGTTGCTTTTATTGCTCATAACTCAAAGCCTTGCAGAAGTTAGGTGTGTACGTGTGTGTGTGTGTGTGTTAGACCTTTTCTCATGGTGGCTATTAGATTTTTCTCGCTAGTAAGACAAACAAAAAGCATAGATTTTATGTAAAAAACAATCACAGGGATCCCTGGGTGGTGCAGCGGTTTGGCGCCTGCCTTTGGCCCAGGGCGTGATCCTGGGGACCCGGGATCGAATCCCACATCGGGCTCCCGGTGCATGGAGCCTGCTTCTCCCTCTGCCTGTGTCTCTGTCTCTCTCTCTCTCTGTGACTATCATAAATAAATAAAAATTAAAAAAAAAAAACAATCACGAGGAAGAAAAGAAATATGATGTCAGTTTTATTTCAAGGAAATACAAAGAAGGAAGGCACATTTTTGACAAACCAGGGAATAAAAATAGAAGGGTATTAAAAGATAAGTACAGGAAGAATGATAAAAGTAACAAATTATGAAAAGGAGTTTATTACAAAATAAGTATTTGGTGGTTTTCTTTAATCTCATACTTTTTGGAGTTGCTTTGTGTTGTAATGCCAAGTTTTCACTGTTGGAATAAATCATTGAAATGATTCTACATTAGTGAGTCTTTAGGGTAGCTGTGGAGGTCTGCTGACTGGATTTACTACTTTCAAAAGAAAACCTGTAGGGGAGCCTAGGTGGCTCAGTCAGTGAGGCGTCTGCCTTTAGCTCAGGTACATGATCCCAGGGACCTGAGATCGAGTCCCACATTGGGCTCCCTGCTCAGTGGGGAGTCTTTGTCTCCCTCTCCTTCTGCCCCCCCTCCCCAACCCATGCTCACTTTCTCTCTCAAATAAATAAATCTTTAAAAAAGAAAAGAAAATCTGTCAAGGGGAGCCTGGAAACTCAATAGGTTGAGCGACTGACTCGATTTCATGAGATCTGTGCTCAGTACAACAGTGTCTTTGAGATTCTCTCTCTTTCTCTCTCCCTCTGCCCCTTCCCCTGCACTTGCTTGCTCTTTCTCTGTCTCGCTCTCTGTCACTCTCAAATGAATAAGTGGATCTTTTTTTTTTTTTTAATTTTTTTTTAATTTATTTATGATAGTCACAGAGAGAGAGAGAGAGAGAGAGAGAGAGGCAGAGACACAGGCAGAGGGAGAAGCAGGCTCCATGCACCGGGAGCCTGATGTGGGATTCGATCCCGGGTCTCCAGGATCGCGCCCTGGGCCAAAGGCAGGCTCCAAACCTCTGCGCCACCCAGGGATCCCATAAGTGGATCTTTTTAAAAAAAGAAAGAAAACCTGTCAAAAGGAGTACAGCTGGATGACAATCTCTGGGTGCAGATGCCTTCAAGCTCTGCCCCAACTTTGAGCCAAAGCCCATGTTCTTTGGACAGTCCTCAACCATTGAATATGAATGGCAGTGGTGCAAGAGGGTCTCAGTTTTGAAGCAGCACAGGACTCCTCAAAGAGCAGTCTTTTCTCTTTCCAGTGGTGCTCCCATGATCTTGGCTGAGATCTTCTCAGAGGTGCACTGCTGTATGGGGCTCATTCTACCCAATCCTTCAGCCTTCCTTCTCTCCTTTCACATGAGCCAGACCTTCACCACAGTTTGAAAGGTTTCCTTGGGCATTCCTGCCCTCCGTTGTGTTTTTGTGTTTCACAGGCATTTTTCTCAATACACTTTTTGTACTTTTAACTCAATCTTGACTTCCACTTCCCAGAAGAACTAACATGATCAATACTGAAAGTAGTCTGTGATATCAAAGAATAAGATGAGGTTTTGCAACTGGATTATTTGCCACCTACCAGAAAATAATCTCTTCTCATCTGTGGATCATAGTTTCTGGCATAAAAGTGAAGTCCAGTTGATAAAAAAAAAATATCATCAGTGGTGATTTTGGAGAATGTCTTGATAAATGTGAATTCTCCAGTTAGGCCAATATTCAGGCATTTTAGAAAAATGGAGCAAAGAAAATGCATTTGTCTGATTATTAGTAAGCTGAATTGTAGACCTAAAGAGAGATGATGATAAACTGAAAGTGGTTAACAAATAGCTCAAATATAAGTATGAAAGCTAGAAGATGGGGCACCTAAGTGGTTCAGTGATTGAGCATCTGCCTTTGGCTCAGGCCATGATCCTGGGGTCCTGGGATTGAGCCCCTCATTGAGCTCCCAATGGGGAGTCTGCTTCTCCCTCTGCCTATGTCTCTGTCTCTCTCTGTCTCTCATTAATAAACAAAATCTCAAAAAAAAAAAAAAAGAAAGAAAGAAAGAAAGAAAGAAAGAAAGAAAGAAAGAAAGAAAGCTAGAACACATATTGGGTAGCTTGGAAAGAGCTCCTTATCTTTTATAAAGGGAGAGTGGAGAGTAAATTTAGTATCTGATATTTAGGGCCATCGACTCACAAAGATGACTGGATACTAATTGAAGAGTGTTCTTAAGCCCAAGGTGAGAGCCCTGTTTAGGAAAAGTTGGGGCATAAAAACAGAGAATTGGAGTATGTGGATGAATTTCCCCAAAGATCTATAATATGAAAGCCCACAGATCTGGCCCACTATTCTCTGCTAAGATTTGACAATTTTCCTAGGCAGGAAGGTACTTCAGAGGTTCCACATAAGGTAGAAGGTATATCCCTCCAAGTTGGCCCAACCTTGTCTCCTAGCTTCTAGGCTGAAAAGCATGGCTGAATTCCAGCATAATTCAGCTATGGAATGTAAATATACTAGGATTGGTAAATAGGAAAAGAGTTAGCAACCCTTTGAAGCTTCAAGAACTAGCTGTCATGTACTATCAGGAGTCAGAAGGATGTCTGTAGTATTGGATTTTCAGAGTATTTGATCAATAGGAGGATACTTGTGATTGGCAAAGCAAGAGTTTATTGACTAAGTGGCATTCTTTGAAGCATGGGATTTAATGCTTTGTAAAAGACCCCAAGGTATAGGGGAAATTTGCTGCTAAAATGGGTCTTAGAACCTTGGAGAAAGTCTTGGCAAAGTTGAAATGCCAAAATTGCCATGGAAGATGATAGAGGCATAAAAGGAGTAAAAGACTGTAAAGTATAATAGAATAGATATATTATTGTTGTGCCAAGAAATAAGAATAATATTTTCCATGAGGGAACCCATAAGACCCATAATTCACCAAGACCATGGGGAAACACTAATTTAATCAGTCGTAACTCTTTTCCAAAGATCAAGTTGACTGTAGGAAAGACTTTTGTCACATCATCAGGACATCTCACAGACCATAACACTGTTCATTACATTCAAATTCATCAAGGTGGACTAAGAAAGAAGTAGTTAACAAACACAAAGTTTTGGCAAAACATACAGGCTCCAAAATGAGATAAAACCTACAAATGTTAGGGACCTGCTACTTCTATTAAGATTTTAGGTGCCATGTGTCCATAAAGTACTGGGTTGTCCTCTTCAAAGTGAAAGACTAGATTAGGTTTTTTCTTTTCTGGAAGAGGCAGTGGCTTGTTACTCGTAGGAAAAGATATCCATTCTCTGGGTTTCCCTCTCCTAACTTCAGATCCTTAGTTAGTACCACTAGCAGGAGGTCCTAAGGAGTATCTAATCTACAGACTTGGAATTATCTGTAAAATAATGTAGTGAAAGACAGTTCACAGTGAGGGAGATAGAGGTAGGCAATGAACATGGGATGCACCAGTTGTATCACATACCATGTCATCTAGAAACTGCCAGCATGACTTACAGAGCAACACGGGAACATCCTACTGAAGGCTGAAGTCAAAGTACCATCTGGGAGGTGATGCTCTACAAAGACTGTGTAAGCTGTTGACTACCAAGGCCATGGAGAAAGCATAGCCCACCCTTCAGTCTCTGTTCCCCACTATGCAAACAGCTGCCACAGTGTCCCAGAGAGTGGCTGCTTCCTCAGTCTAGGTCCAGAATGATAAGACATAAGGAGCAAATTCAGTTAAGCCCGGTTGGGCCCAGCAGAGCTGAAGGCAGCCTTAGTCCTCATATTACACAAGCAAAAACTAAATGTCTATGTCATAAGCCATGGATATTTTAGTATCGTTACTGTACCAAGAATTGACTAATATGTTAATTAAGGTTTACATCAAAGATATTATGCAGATTTCCCTTTTGTGATTTTTTTTTCCTTTTGAGTGCCAGAGGAGGAAATTGGTAAAATACTCAGTTTTGCTATCCATGGCAATATAGAATTTTAATTATAAAAATAATGACTAATGGACATTTCAAATTTTATTTGACTATTTTTTATAGTTTTACCCAGACAGATTACATTGCTGTCCCACTTGAGAAGTATTTCCTAAGGAGTGTTCTAGGAAATTTATCTATTTAAAACATAATTTCTCTAAAAAACTTAAAATATGTGATAAGTCATTTGGACAATCAATAAAGCAGTTCAAAAGTTATTATTTTGGGAGCCTTGAGAATTTTCTTTTTTCATTATAAACATCTTCAAAATGCACCTTATGAAATAAAATGCTCATTCAAAATCAATAAAACTAAAACTAAAGTTTAGTTTAAAGTTTAAATCAATAAAACAAAAACTAAAGTTTTTCATTTAGTAATATTTTAAAATGCTAAAAAAAAATCTCTTGACCAATTATAATCCTAGGAAGATGAGGAACAGTAAGTCAAGAGATAAGTAATAAATATATATTTATAGAGTAAACTAGAACATAGTAGGTAGCAGAGAATTTTATAGTATTTCAACCTGTTTCTTAGTATAATATACTTTGATAATAATCACCATGCTGCCCATTATCTGTATATGAAATTTAAGCTGATAGTGATGTTATTTATTCATTTAATCAATAAGTAAAAAAAAACCCATAAAATACCATTGAGAGATCTGAATAAAATATTTATTTCTTGTAGGAATGAGGAAACTTTGAACAGAGTTGTTTTTCCAGTTGCTTTCATCAGATTAAAGTTGCTTCCCTATCTGCCACCCCCCCCCCCCCGGCCCCCAACCATTTCAAGATCTTGCGACCCTGGTTAGGGCTAAACCTAATATGTCTATAGAGTACTTAACTGGGAAGAAATGATCAAGCAGAAACTTTAGCTTAATGTTCTCCAGGCACTTGGAGTTTAAAGCTCAAAATCCACCCCAGCTGCTTAAAGTTTAGCTCATACAGATTTCCTGTGGACAGTGCCCTTGAGGAATTCTTTTTGGTCCTTATTTGCCTTCCTCTTTATCTCTCTATTGAGTCTTCTCCCTGTCATACTCACTAAACAACCTAGTCCTTGTTTGCCAGGAACTTTCCTGGTTTTAGAACTAAAATTCCAATACCCCCAGAAATCCCTGCAGCAGGGGTGTACCGTGACAGCTGGTCACCCTAATCCAAGCCAGCTCTGATCCTCTTCTTCCCAAACTCACTTTTAATAGAAGAACCTAGAGTGATGTAAGAAGGAAAAGAAAGAAAGAGAGAGAGGAAGGGAGGGGTGGAAGGAGAAGGAAGAGGAAGGAAGGAAGGAAGGAAGGAAGGAAGGAAGGAAGGAAGGAAGGAAGGAAGGAAGGAAGGAAGGGCATATGAGAATGAGAAATAGTAAAGAAGATTAAAAAGGAAGAAATGGAGGTGAAACTGCACTCTGTTAAAGATTCATACCAACTCCTACACAGCTCACTGTTCTCAATTCCTCATTCCTATTATCTGCCCTCTCCCTCCCCACCCCTCTCTCCAACTCCTTCTGGAGCTAGAATGCCTGGATTCAAATTCTGCCTCTACGCACTGAATGCTGTGTGCAAAGACTTAGCCTCTCTGACCTCATAAACTCTGGATGAAAATACTGCTTGTCCCCGAGTAGTTGCTAAATAAATTCATACATGTGTTGCTGAATCATTAACTGCACTATTTTTGTTCTCCTGCTCAGAGCCCACGACCAAAGGTAGTTAAGAGCCTTGGCATCCCTTGCCCGGCTCCGATGGGCTGGCTGAGGTTCCTCACCAGGGTAGCACTTTTCAGTGAGCGATTAATTCTGGGTTCTATGCAACTTACAGATAAACTCTTGGAAAAGAACCTGCTCATAAGCATGAGATTGCCTGTAGGTCAGATAAAATTTATATTGCATTTGTCATTCACATGCTTTGTTGCTGGAGCTGATTGTATCTGAGAGCAAAAATCTGGCGTGAGCCATTTGCTCATACATTTTTAATTTATGGACTCAAGAGTTTGGAATAATATTCAAAGTCACAGATGCTTATCTGAACCAAACCCAAAATATTTTGAGGTTTTCATATCAGTTATAACCATCAGAGAACTATAGCCAGAGAAGGAAAAAAGAAAAGAAAAACTTTTGCTTGAAAAAAAAAAGACAACAAAATGATTTATTTTTAATGTTCATTTTGGGAATAAATACTTTTAAATTGACAAACTCTATCACATGTATAGATAGACTCAAACACATTTTTGTCTCAACAAACTTATGTTAAAAATATGAACCCAGAAAAGTGAATATCCCCTAAGAGGCATGCACCTAATTATTTCAGGACGTTTATGATCTACAAAAGTTTAAAAATATCTTAAGAGGACACTATTTTTAGGTATCAAGGAGGAAGCCCCAGGGTACTTGGAACCGAACCTGGGATATTGGAAATGAGGAGAGCTTTTCCAAGTGCTCTGGAAGATAATTCTCGTTATCAGACTAAAGGAAGGGGTCTAAGAAGGTAGCTTAGCCTTGGGTAGCTCCCAAAGGTAGCTGAATAAGGTAGATGGATATACATTGTAACAAACAGTTATTAAAATTAGTGGAGGTCAAAAAAAAATTACAAAAAAAAAATAAATAAAATAAAATTAGTGGAGGTCCAGTTCACAAAGCTAAATTCATTTTACCAGGAAAGGTAGGCACACTGTAGAATGACTCCAAAGAATGGAAGCTCAATAAAATCATCTGAAGATTGATCTAGAGGTCCTGTGGGTTTGTGGGTAAGAAAATGTACAAGCTGCATCTCCAATAATACTTGAGGGTTAGAAGTCATGAACACACCCTTCCACATGCTGAAATATCATGGCACTTTTTCACTTTGTCCTCAGCAAATACATGCTTTAGATTTAAATGCATTTATGGCCCCTAAAGTTGGCATGACCTTAGGATGCGAAACAAATAAACATAAAAACCTGCCTAATGTATTAGGAGAGACAGGGCTGTCTGTTTTTTCTTTAACATGGGAGTTTGAGAAGAAAGAAGCAAAAGGCTGAATGAGAAATAATGAAATCTGCATCTGTAGCCACATTAAAGCTAAAATGGGGGGTGGGGGGGTGGAGTTGATTTAGTGAATTCTTTACTGTTTAATTCCTTTTTAAAAAAAAAGATTCCATCAAAATAGTTTCATGTGTAGGCAGGATGTTTGATTAGTTGATGAACGTTTTAATTCCTACTTGGTTGTTTTCAATGTGGACACAGCTCTAATTTGTGTTTTTCACTAATCCCTTAAAATCAGACTCTTCCATTGCGGCATGCCACTCCCACCTACCCCACCCCTAAGCCTCCCCCATTCTACTCCCACTCACTCTGTTTTACAATGGCTTTCAACACACTGCTGTTTCTTCTGCTTTGAATAGCCTTACCCATTCTTAGTCTGATTATTCCTAGTTATCCTTTAAGTTCCGATTTAAATATCTTCTAACTGCAAAGTCTTTCCTTGGACCACCTCAAGAGCTTCATCTTAATCCTTCTAGCATCTTTTATGTAGGCCCTTTGTCGGCAGACAATGGTGTGAATGGTTATCTGTTGTGCAAGCTCCCCGAGTCCTTCTACCACTGCAATGAATGATTTAGATGTTTGTCTCCTCCAGTTGATGGGGAGCCTCTCCAAAGCCATGATAATTTTTTACGCTTCTCTGTATTTCCATCTCTTAGTACAGCCTCTGACACATAGGAGGCCAAGGATGGACAGAAAATTGGTTCCAGCTCCAGCATCAATTCTCTTTAACTGGTGTGGCTGCTGGGAAGCATTTGAGGATATTTTCCTGAGAGGAAAAGGGTCCCTGAGCAATTGGTGACATCTGCCTGGGGAGTAGGAAACCATGAGTGGCAGCATGTGTGGCACCTTTGCTCCTTTCTCCTTTATCTCAGGCATTTTTGTGTGTTCAGAGAACAAATATAAGAACAAACCTAAGAGTAATATCATTTGAAATGTATCCAGCGATGTTAGAAAAAATATTCTTAGTGCATCTCAGAGCCTCTGGTCCTAAGGACACAAAACACATCGAGTCCCTTTTATATCACTACTCACTCGATTTTAGTTTTCAATGTAGGCATTCATTTCTCTTAGGAGGGAATCTGAGCCTGGGCTCTATCAGATCTCACGGATGGGCATAAACTGAGTGCTGTCTCTGTGGTACCAAACACTCAAGTCACCTGTTTTTTCCACTGACTTGATTAATAGATTTTATACAGCCTTAAGATTACGTGGCCAGTCACAAGTCGGGCTTGGATGCCAAGCTATTTGACCTGTAAATAAGGGGGCTGTATAATTTATAGTATATACTGGGATACTCTTGAGAGTAAATGGAGTGCTACTGGTGAGTGTGCAGCAACCAGAGACGTAGATTAGGACCATTCTGAGGAAATCTGGGATGTAGGGTCACCCTACCCTGTAGAATCATGTTCATTCTCCAAAAGGCTGTTAACTTGTTTGCTTGATATAGACCCCAGTTTATAATTCCAATGGGTTATGTACAGTTTCTTGAGGTGCTGTTGAGTTTCCCAAGCTGCTGTGGGCTTCACAGAAAAGGGTGCTCTTATCCACTGCTCATGCCTACCTAGTAGCTGACAAACATGAATGAAAAAACAACAGCCAGAGTGCCACTCGTTATAATTCCTAATATGGAACAGAGGATCCATAGCTATTTGCACTAGTTCCTACGAAATGATCCTTTCCTAAATATTGACTCCTTCCTTATCAGGGCCTGGCTTCCCTTTTGAGGTATGGATTCCTAACTAAGTTATTTGTGACCAAGATTTCCTGCTAATTTGTTGGCCTACCTGTAATTCTCTGGATTTGAGATTTATTACCTATAGCTTCCAGTCCTAGCTATGCTTTTCAGGACCTAGATATTTTGTCTCTTCACAGTGTCATAATTGCAGATATTTTTCTGAAGAATCCTTTTTACAATTTTGTAGAAGATATTCCATGAATTGTAGAGAAGTGACTCTATTAATTAGAGTCCTAGAATTACTAGGACTCTAGTAATTACTAAATCCTAGAATTACTAGGATTCTGGTCTTGGAGACCAGACTTCTCTATACAGGGCATGGGTATGGTTTCTTGTTTTTTGAATCTTTTGGACTTGATCTCCTAGCTTCCTGGCTATGACCAATTTCTCCCTGGCACCTGTAACTAACTAAATCCTAAGTCCTTACAAAATGGTTAATCTCAAAATCTAACTTCCAAGCTAGTACTCTTTCCAGTGTTTCTGTTTCTAGAGTTAATAATAAAACTTGAGTGATACAGGTAATTCTGGAAAGAGGAGATTTGAAAATAAAATTACCCAGGAGAGTACCTCAATTATCAATTTTGTCTTGGCACCAGCAACAGAGCCCGAATGATCTTTGCCAAATCTTTCAACTTATTGTTTACCAACCCTTAAAATGTTTATTAAACGGAGATTATAATAATGATAAATCCCAGAGAGCATTGTGAAGGATTACACAAAAATGATAATGGCATGCTTTGTTAATGTTAAATGATAAATACCTAACTCCGTTAGGATTGTACTCTGGATCAAATGAAGTGATGAATAACATAGCTATTGGAAAATGTAAAGTATGGCTTTTGTAGGACTTAAATCTCAGATATGCAAGAAATGGCTTTTGCATTACTTTTTGTAAATTAACCTACTTTTAACTCCAAGGCTCAATTTCACCATATTGTCTAGGAATCCTCTAGCCTTCCCAAAATAGCACCAGAGAATGGGAGGTTTGAATTTTCCTGAAAACAGGGAAGAGCCTGTCATCTCCCAGGGTTATGTGGTCACTTCTGACTTTGTCACTCTCCAAGAGATCCCCAGGAGGTCTGGAAGCTCTCTGATGGTTGTATAACATTCCCAGGTGGGAATTTTTGGAGGGTTGGGGGAACTTGGTGTCTGCTCTCTCTGGATCCACCTCATTTCTGTGGGCTTCCAATGCCTCCTGTTGAACTCTGGAGTCATCCTGCCTCTCTGCCTCTCCAGCATTCATCCAGAGGCTAGGCCTCCAGACCCACTTTTCTGGGACACACAGTCAGTGAGACCCTGTTTCGGTTTATTGGTGTGGGCCTGAAAAGTCTTCAGCTTCTTGTCTTGCCACATCCCTCCTCAAAGGGGTGAACCCGAGGCAGAGTCTGTTTCCCCCTGGAATGGAAAGCATGGGTACAAAATGAAAGGGAAGCATGGGTACAGAATGAGAGGGAAATAGGAAAAAAATATTTCTTTAAAAATACACAATCTGTGCAGACGTCCCTGTGAGGCTTCCTATTACTGATGACCAGTTGTGGCAAGGAAGCAGCACTGGTGTCTTGTGAGGGCTGCTTTAGGCTTCTAGACGGTTGAGGGAGGTGACTTCCTGTGTGCTTTCGGCTCAAGCTTCAGAGTTGTACCACAAGATACAAGAGGCTCTCACTTTCCTTTGTGCCATCTCTTCCCTGAGCACCCTGAGGATGACACAGTGGCAGCCTTCAGGGCTGGGGCTTAAGCAGGTCAGCAGCTGACAGGCATAGGGAGATAAGGTACTTGGCTCTCATGGCCAAGGGCCTCTTTTGCTGCAACGGCTCCAACCTCCTTCTAGAAGAGCCACCCTACACCCCTTCATGGGCAGTTGCAGCTACATCCTTGGTGATGGATTCCTTTAACTGGCTCTGGGCTGATATGACAAAGCCAAGACTATAAAACTCACAAAAGTACTGCAAGAGAACAGAACCTACATCCCCCACCCCCCGCCCCCAGACATTTCATGCTGAAAACCACATCTACACAATCCTCTGGAGATTTAGTTGTTTAGGACTCTACACCTGCTAGCTTTGTGGCTCTGCCTGTGATTCTCTGCACTTCAGATTTATTATCTACAGCCTCCGGTTCTAGCTGTGCTTCTCGGCATATCAATACTTTGTCCATCCATAATGTCTTAATTCGATTTTTTTTTTTCTTTTTCCGAAGGAGACTATCCTAAACTGAGCACATGTACACACATACCAGTACAAAAGAAAGAAAGGGAAAGAAAGGGAAGGGAAAGAAAGGAATGGAAAGGGAGGGGAAGAGGAGGAAAAAAATGATGCACTATCATTCCAGTTTTTGTACTGTTAGGTGCACAGGCCACTCCTCTCAGCAAGCTCCCCCTGCCCTCCCCCCACCCCATCCATGTTTTATGGCAAAGGATCTAATACAAGCTCATAAAGACAGTTGGGACCAATAATTAGCAAATGCAATATTTTACGACAGACTATGCGTTTCCTTAAAGGGGGAGCTCTTGAGAAATATTGCTCCTTGATTACACCTGATTACACAATAAAAATGATTCCATTTTTATTGTTTGATGTTTGATTTTCTTAGGCCTTTTATACCACACCAAGAACAAAGTTTCAGGTTTTAGTCACTAATCGCTTGTCATAAAAGCTATATTGGAGACCAAAAGAAAAAAAAAAAAAAGAGGGTGAACCCGTAGTTTTCTGGGAAGAGAAGATATAGAAAATTTATGTGTTATCTGTATTTCTTTTGCCAACACTATGCTGGACTTGGTAACTGTCCAGGTTCCCTACGTAAGCGGTGCAAGTGTGGGTCCTTGTGCCTGCCCTAAATGCTCGGGCCGTCTGTGAATAACCTGGTCAAGAAAGCCAGTTGAAGGCCACGAGATAGCTTCTGAGCTCCTCCGTGTTATGCAACCTTCCCAGTGTTGACTGTGGCAGCATTTGTCCCCTGCAGCACTTCGGGGGCCTGCGAAGTCACCCGTGCTGTTGAGGGGTGCCTTGCTTCACAGTGATGACCCGAAGCCTGCTGCTTGAGGGCTGCCAACACTACCTCCCCACTCCCTTTTGTCCTACCTGGAAGGCACCTACCAACCCCGGTTTCTCCTTTCTTTTAAGACTTCAAGGAGGAAAAGAGGCTCTGAAGGGGCTCGTTAGCTGTGTCACAGCGGCCCCTGCAGGCTCAGGGTGCGCAGGTGGCCCAAACTCGCAGGTCCGCGCCTTTGCCTGCACCCTAGTCGCCCAGTAGTTTGCTTATCTTGCGACCTCTCGCAGCATCAATCAGGAATTGCTTGACCCTGAGAACGGGAGCTGTTTCTGATGCCTAAAAACCAAAGTTTCCGGAGCGGACTGCCTACGAGGCGAGGCCCACGAGTCTTTGTTTTCTCTTTGTGCGATTGAAGGGGGGACTCGTGGACGAGTTACTTTCTGTGCCCCAGCAAGTCCGCATTAGAGAACTTGTGCATAGCCATAATCCAGCGCCTTTGATCGCTCCCCCCCCCCCCCCCCACTCGGGAAGAGAAAATGCTTGCAAAAAAAAAAAAAATAGCTGAAATCTCAGGAAGAAAGAAAAAAAAATTTCCTAGCGCTCTGGCTTTTCTGGGTTTGCAAATGTGCACGGCTCAGGCACCCGGATGATTCATCCCCTGCAAGCCTAAGCGCCCCATTTGTTTTGTAGATCTCACTACCCCCTTTGTTCTGCTTCAAACCTTTCAGAGGGCTGAAATGCATTATTACCTTGTGAAATCTCAACCAAAATCATTTCTACAGCCTGAAGCTGTTTTGACGTGGGTTGAGCATCTCACACACAAAAGAATGGCTTTTGTTCCCAGAAGCGCTCATTGGCTGAGTGGCCTTTGCGCCGAGCCAATCAGAAACCAGTTGTTAGGCCTGGCTGGCTATTTTTAGCTTCACTGGGGAAAAAAAAATACTTGGTGGTGGAGGGGGTGAGCTGGAGAGGGAAAGTGGCGTACAGTAAAAAGCAAACAGCAAAACGCGTTTTGGATGGCACGGCGTGTTTGGCATTCTTCCTTGAATTACTCATGCACTGTTACATTAGCACGTGTTTTTTGGTAAACAACAAGCAGAACTAGGACTGCATCTCCTGGTGTCGAATTATCTATTTAGCGAAGAAACAGAGAGTCTAAGAAATAGTCAATATTACCTTTTTATCCAAAAGCAACACACTGTATCGTGTAGTTTTTTTTTTTCTTCTTTTTCACAAACACGCAAAAATGCCTGTTACCATACAGAGAAAAAAACCTGGGAGTTTTTTTTTCCCCCCAAAGAATTTTTTTTTTTTATGAATTTTTATCTTGGGTTAATAGAAATTTTCAGTGACCTGTTCATTGAAACTTATAGAGTCATAGGAGCATCCTTCCCTCTTGCCCTTTAAAGACGTATATAAATGTACAGTCGAGTATGCACAGCACATGGTGTGTAGCAATTAAAATCATAAATATTCAGTATGTTTTATGCCTGGATATAAAGCATTCTTTTGAGCATGTTCTTTCATTGAAGCCATTACTCAGTAGGCAAAGAAGCGTTACCCCCCCCATGCTCTTGAGGTGACAAAGCATTACAACACATGATTTGTTAATTATCTAATATCAGAAAATGAAAGTTGCCAAATGGGAAAAGTTGGGGCTGAAACTGATTTTCTAGAAGACATCTATTTAACTGGGGAAAAAGAGCCACGCTGAACCAAAATTTTATACCAAATCAATTTTATTAATAGGAAAGACAATCTCTTCCTGGAAAGAAAGAGAGAAAGAGAGAAAGAAAGAAGAAAGAAAAAGAAAGAAAGAAAGAAAGAAAGAAAGAAAGAAAGAAAGAAAGAAAGAAAGAAAGAAAGAAAGAAAGAAAGAAAAGCAAAGCCAAGCCAGATCTATGTCCAATTCTTAAGACATGTTTCAAATGGTAGATTTTCCCAATATTTCTTAGTTAAGCTTGGGACTGTGACTTCATGCGCTGCTGTGATTTGTTTCATTGTTTTAAGAAAAATCCCCTTTTGCCTCTAGTTGTAAGACATCAGATTGCCGTTTAGACATGTGTGAGCAGGGAATCTGGATCACAGCCTTTCTGAGAAAACTGGAAAGCTTCAGGAAGGAGACAAGATTCAAGAGCTAAGCCTAGGATTACAAAAGTGATTGGCTGTGGTCTTCTGTGAGCCAGGATGGCCTAGTATCCGGTGGGCAGAGGCCAAGGAATTGACCAAAAATTGTACCAGAGTGAAGAGAGTAGTACAAAAAAGTTTTGGGAGGAAACCATCCTTGTTTTCAGCAATACAGAATATAGTGTTCAGGAAAAATGTCCCCTGGGTTTCTGAAGATGGATTTGAGTAGCTGAAATAAGGCACTTTGGAAAGAGTTATCTTTTTCATTCCAACATCAATTTGGTGCACACTGGGACAGGTTTTAAGAAGGCAGCTATACAATAGCTCCCAGGAGTTTAGCTAGGTTTTTGTAGACAACCAGCTGCTAACAATTTCGTTTAATATGCAGTCTTAGTAAATTAAAGGAATCTGACAAATCAAGCCCCAGCATGATTCTTATTTGTTTGCCGTGGTGGAGCATGTTGAACCCCAGCAGAAATTAATCCATTGCAATTTTTCTCTTCCAGACTGGCATTTTATTTGCACGCTTCCTTGTGCCAGGTGTCTTTTGCTCCTGACTTGGTCACCTGAACAATTCCTTAGTTTAATATTTCCCTGCCTAAAAACCAAATGTGTCACAATAGTAACACTCTTAGGATCATGTGAATGTCCAGTTCTGTCTATGTGTTTCTATTTAAATTCCTGAAAGGCAAAAGAATAAAATATAAAATAAAATAAAATAATAAATAAAATAAAATAAAATAAAATAAAATAATAACATAAGTCTTCTCCTTCTGCATCTTAGCCTGTCTGTGTAGTAGTTGGTTAGCCTCAAACTTGCATGGTGTACATTTTGTCTCCGGTGGAGACAGAGATCCTTGTCCATTGGAAATAAGGAGGCAAATGGAGGAGAAACATGCGACTTTGCACACTTAGCTACATCTTCATGGGAGGGACGTTCAGAAAAGGGAAGGGTGCTCGCTGGGTGCCCAACAGATAAAGGAGATACTGAGTGACTGGGGATGTCACACTTTATTTATGTGAGTTTCAAGTTTTTATTTAAATTCCTGTTATTGGGGTCCCTGGGTGGCTCAGCGGTTTGGCGCCTGCCTTCGGCCCAGTATGTGATCCTGGAGTCCTGGGATCGAGTCCCACGTCAGGCTCCCTGCATGGAGCCTGCTTCTTCCTCTGCCCGTGTCTCTGCCTCTCGCTCTCTCTGTGTGTAACTCATGAATAAATAAATAAAATATTAAAAAAATAAAATCCTGTTATTTCATATAGAGTGTAGTATTAGTTTCAGGAGTAGAATTTGTGATTCATCGTTACATATAACACCTAGGGAGCATCATTTATATTTATTTCACTTTCCTCCCCTCTACCCACCATGCTCTCCTGTTGCTTGTGGTAGTAGCTATAAAAAGTGCCCGCTAAAGGATAATTGTTTCAGTGTTAGTTGTGAAATAACTGGAATTTCACCATTGAAATTGAGTTGAAATAACTGGCTTTCACCATTCACACCTGTCAGTGTGTGTGTATAGCCAATAAACTAAATGAAATTGTAATACGCCAAACTATAGTTTTCTGGTGATGAAGTAGCCATATTCGCAGAGGAATGAAGGTTCCAGTGTTGCTGGCGAAACCATGAAGTAAGCCAAGTGTGTCACAGGTGCCTCTGGCATCTCCTGCTTCTTTCTCACCTCATGGGTGCAGTGTTTTCATGTTTTGTGTTAAATCTCCCTTCTGTGTAGCCTCTCTGCAGACTAAGCCTACCCTCACTCCCCCAAATAATCCCTCCTCATGCTTCAGACTTGGGGTTAGGAATGAATACAGGAACACTTTTTTCTCTCTCTCTCTGTCTCTGGATTAAACAGAAAACACATGACAGCTTTTGCTAAAGTGATTCATTATTAGGTGTGTGAGTGTGTGTGTGTTACTGTGCCATTGAACACAGGTGTGTGGAAGGTGCCTGAACATGCCACAGGACACATTCATTGTGTTCCTGCATTGTCATCGCTTCAGTCTGATTAATTTATGGTCCCATAGAAAATCTCCCGTGTGAATTTCATGAGCTTTGCTGAGCTCATTGTGCAGAAAATCAGTCTGTATATTCTCTCAGCTTCACACTTTCACCTTAATAGGCTTAATATTTGTCTGTCACGTGCCCCTTGGTCTTCTAAAAAAATCTTGTGAATGGTTAATTGTTGGGCAGACCATTTGTGAAATATTAATATGGAAAGCTTAAGACATGAGAAGAAAATTAGAATCATACACGTCATTTAGGTGGATTCGTAGTGAGTAAAAGAAAGTACCTGTCTACAAAATTTTGGATCTTGTAGAGGATCTTGTAGAAAATCAGGATCTTTCATGACATGAGGATATCCAAAGTTGGGCCAAGAGAAAGTTTGGGGGAAATGATTTAAGTCAGAGTGTAACTTCATGCCAAGGTAACTGACATTTGTAAATCATAGTGTACAGGACCTAGTGAAGCCTACAAACTGAAGCAGCAACAACAATTTTAAAACAAACTTTCTGAATTAAACTTTTAGTAAGAATGAGTCAAATGCTGTGGGGAAAATGAAGATTTTATTGTGACAAGCAATTCAGATGCAAGTAGATGTCACGAAAAGTTTAAAACTATGAAATAAAGAAAAAGGGAAACATGGTTCATCAGAGAGACAAGTGAAATATAAAGATCAAAAATAAAACAGAGCATGCAATTGAAATTTGTGCTACTTTCACTCTGGCTTTTAATCAGATCATTGTATACTGCTAATATTTACTCTAAATATATTTCCCAAATAAGAAAAATAATTGTGTTTACATTATAAGTATCAATTCAGTTATGTTTGCACAAGTAAACACTAGAGAGTATAATAATGGGCCTCAGAATAATAGAATAAAATCCCAATATTTCTTGGGTTTTTAATAAAACAGAGCTTATCTTTATGGTTTTATACTAAGAAAGAATACTGGAAAAACATATGTAAAAGAAGGTGACGAAAAACTTCAGTGGGGAAAAAAAAGCAAATAATTTTGAAATGATGTAAAGGAGAGCAAATTATTTTAGCAAGTCAAGGGGATCTGTAAATACCAGGTAAACACTCTAGTTCACTCTAGACATCCCAAATCATTAATCACATGAAGATGCATCATATAGTTGGATGTGAATAATTCTGAAGGTGTTGGTCACGTAAAACTATGAATTTCATAATCCAAAAGATTTTAAAGCTCTTAGGTGAGGTCCCCCTCTCCCTATAAAATGTGTCCAGAACAAATGAACAGAAAGCAAAAGCACAATAGTGGCACCATTACTAGTGTCCATCATAGCTGCCTGCCAAAGAGGTCTTATTTACAGCTGCCCCTTCCAGTGGTAGCTCTTTCCTCTTTCATGCATTTTGAAAGCCTCTGTAATTTCCTAGGTGGGGATGATTTGTTGGTCACTACTGACAGAACTACAAAAGAATGCTTTTAAATGCCCGTTTCAAACACAAGACTTGGAAAAATGCTGTGAAAATCACTTAACCTTTTTTTTCCCCTCTTTGGCTGGAACACCTCTTCTGTCCTTCTGTGGAGTTGTTAAAAGTAGAACAACTGTAGTTTGTCTTGACACATAATGACTTAGGTTTGTTTTGGAAAGGCCCTTTGTTAATAAATCTGTTTTCCATTTGGGTGTGAGTACTAATGTCCATGGCAAAGTCTTGCTTTGTTCCTTCATTCACTTGCTGCAATGTCAATGCCATGCTTCCTTTGATTAAAATAATAAAATACATGATTAAATATTTTATAGGACCCATCACACTACGAGCAATGCCTATAGGGTCAGAGGGCATTCTTCAAATGAGAACATGTGTTGTTCAGCAAATTACCCCTGCAAAGAGGCGTATGCACAAGCTTCTCGAAAGTCTCACAGCTGCGGTGCCCAGATGTTGGCTGACATGTACCACTGGGGTCAGTGTGGGAAAAGGAGTCATGAAGCGTTGTGGACAACTCTATATTAAGCTTTACATCAGTAGCAGAACACAATCCAAATTGATGATGGATGGGGTGGCTTGAAAGCTGTTGAGTATCACTTTGTCACCATTCAAAAGAATTACTCTTTGCACAATGACAATCCCATTAACCTTTGGGGCTAAATCCTCTTCATTAAAATCATCTCAGACTTTCTGCCAACTTTACTTTAAATGTAGTCATAGGTATCAAAAGGCTATGAGACAGCTTGGGAAACTGGGCATCAAAGCATTTTCTGACAGAAATTATACAAGGTGTGGGCATTCCACATGCCAAAGGCTGAGAAATGCATAATTTTCATCTTGATTTCCGACCTTCCAGCCTAGGTTAGGATTTGTAGAACACCCTCAGAACTAAAGAATTTGGGGGAGAAATCAAATACCCCAAATCAATCCATTTGGAGCTCCCCTCCCAATCTTTCATCTGTCTCCATGCAAGATTACTTCCCAGAAGGATCAGAAGTCATACAGTATGTTCAAAACTGGGCTGCAGGTCATGAGTTCTGCTGTTGATGTAGAGAGCACTCACAGCCCAAGGCTAATGCAGTCTGTCCAACATGAGCCGGGAAGGTTCTCAGAGAGTTTCCATCAATATTCAGGAGGAATTTCTCATCGGTTATTTGTAGGAGTAAGACAAGGCGAGGCCCACCAGAGTTCTGGTAGAGCTCCTGATAAGGTTATATCATGTAACTCAGGTGGTAAGAAAGAACATGAGTTACAAAGACCATTCAAGGGAGCCAGGACACAGCTTTCTCTAATTCAGAATGATATGTTAATTCCCACAAGACAGGTAGATGTGAAGATGCTTTTAAACAGACCCCTGAAAAAAACAAAACAAAACGAAACAAAACAAAACAAAATAGATCCCTGGGTATGCCTGGGTGGATCAGCATTGACCATCTGCCTTTGGCTCAGGGCGGAATCCCAGAGTCCCTGCATGGAGCCTGCTTCTCCCTCTGCCTGTGTGTCTCTGCCTCTCTCTGTGTATCTCTCACGAATAAATAAATAAAATCTTAAAACACACACACACACACACACACACACACACACACACAAACAAACCAAAACTAGATCCCTATAGTGTTGCTCCATATTACTGTAGGCACTCAGACCAAAAGGGGGGAATTTGGAAAACTCTCAAAAGTGGGCATTGTTTCCATACTATTTCTGATCTCCCTTTAGTCCTATCAGGCAGGTCCTTTCTGTTCATTTGCTCTTTCAACGTTGAGATACTGTGAAACGCTGGGAGGACAGAACTGCTCTCCTTGAGGAGGGTGTATCCCTGGGACGTAGACTCACGTGCAGACATTTACCGGGAGGCTGGCCAGCCCTGTAAGGAGCCCTGTAAGGGAGCCCAGCTCCCTGTGAGGAGCGTGTGTTTGCTGTGCAACAGGAGCACCACAGCGGGGGGGGGGGGGGGGGGGGGGGGAGGTCCTCAGCTCAGAGAAGGCATTGCAAAGCCTTTAAGCAGGTGGTGGAGGCGGGTCAGTATTTGACCCTGGGGTGGTTCCCTTGGGTGGTAACGGGAGAGCACAATCCAGGCGGAGGGAACTGCATATGCAGAGGTACAGAGAACAAAATTATCTGAGAAAAGAGCTAATCTGCCCGGCTGATGGCAGTGCAGGGGCAGGAGCGATGGCCTAAGAGGGTAGCAGACGCCAAGGGGCAGCGGGATCACAGCAGGCCTCCCCTATGGTGGTCATCAAGAGTGTTCATATATCACCCAAGCCGGGACTCTTTCGAGAGTCGAGGAGGGGTGCTACTCACGATCGCTCGGACGAGAGGGTAAAGCGGGAACGTCCAGGCTGAGCTGACCCCGGTGGGTGCGGGAGCCTGGCTGCGGATGCCGGGAGCACTGCGGAGGGTCACAGGCGATGTGTGCCCGGGGCCGGTGACGGCCGCTAGCAGGGAAGACCCGACTGGATTTCTAGAACCAGCAGGCAGAAGGGACCTCTGCGGTCCCGTGAACCCGGGAGCCCACGGTGGGGGGCGGCTGATGGAGCCCGGGGGGCCCCACACCCGGGGGACCCCAGAGCTGCGTGGCCCTGAGTCCACGGAAGCACCGGCAGTGCTCGCCAGGGGCTGCTGCGCTGCACGGATCGTCCTCGCCTGCATCTAAGGGGGGCGCTTGCCATCTTGGGGAGCCCAAGGAAAATACTGGCCGATTTTCAATATAAATGGTTTTGTGTGTGTATCAACCGACGTGACCAGCATTATGGTTTTAGGCCCTGAGCCTTTTCTAAAAGATTCTCTTATTTATATATTTTTAAAGCATCCTTGGTACAGAGTCTTTTTAAGCTTGCTCCTATTCCAAAAAGCACCCTTTTGATGTAAGGAATTCCCAGGTTCATTCATTCTTATATTAAGCAATTACCTGTTGAGTGTCTGCCATGCTTCTGGCATTGTCCAAAATCTTGGGCACCCAGTGATGTGGAAGACAGGATCCTTACCCTTCAAGAGAGTGCAGTTTATTAGTGGTAAGATGGGAGAGATTAAGGAAGGAAATCAGCTATTTATCTGTAGCTTTCATTCTCTAAGGGTGGTCTCAGTACCAAAAGCATCTGTACCACCCGGGAACTTGTTAAAAATGCAAATTATTGAACCCATCCCAAAACTATTGAACCAGAAACTCTGAGCTGGGGCCCAGCCGTCTTTGTTTTAACAAGCCCTGTGTTTGACTCTGATGCACGCTGACGTTTGAGAACCTCTGAGCCACAATATAATAAGATTGTACGTGCTGGGGGGCCGAAGAGGATGTGTGGGCTAACTGTCTGGTGGCATAAGGAAAAGCTTCTGAAACGAGTTATTTCGAAGTGGAGAGTTGAAGGGTTGGTAGGAGTTGGCTGGGCAAAGGGAAGGTGGGAGTGGACAGAGATTCAGTCCAAGGACAGGATGGAGTGAGTCAGCCTAGAGGTGAAAAATAGCCGAGCTTATATTCAGAATTCAGGAGGAGCCTGGGGAGCCTGGTACAGCAAATGGGGGAAGGTGGGGACTTGTTTACGTCTCCTATCAAAGGGCAGGCAAAGCCTCCCTCTGCATCTGCAGGCAGTAGCATCAGGGAAACCACAGCTGCTGTCTGAGGTGACAGGTAGGGCTTTCACATTGGGACATTCTAGGGAGTCAGGCTAAAGCCAGTGAGGGAGAGAAGCACAGTTGGGAGCATGAAGTTAGGGAGCCTCTGGGATCCGGCGATGCAGTCTGGCAGGGAGCAGTGAAGATAACCCAGAAAACACGTGTAAACTCAAATTAGGACTCCTCTTCCAGAGAATGGAGTCTCTTTGTCTGCGGGGGCTGCCATGACAAAATGCCACAAACTGGGTGGCTGCGACCACAGAAATAATTTTCTCATAGTTCTAGAGGCTAGAAGTCTGAGCCCAAGGTGTCAGTAGGGTTGGGTTTTTCTTAGAAGCTTCTCTCCTTGGCTTGCAGGTGGTCATCTTCTTGCTGTGTCTTCACGTGATCTTTCCACCTCCACATCCTGGGGTCCCCTTGGGAATACTAACTTCCTCTTCTCCTAGGGACACCAGTGATGTCGGCTTAAGGCCCACATGCATGGTCTGATTGTAACTTTGTCACCTCACTAAAGCCTAATCTCTAAAGACAGGTTACATTCTTAAGGTACTAGAGGTTCATCATACAAATTTTTGGAGGACATAGTTCAGCCTGTAACAGATGGCAATAACAAGCAAGACTCCAGGTTCAGAAGAAATGGACTCCTTGGTACTTAAGATGTGAGCCCAGAGGGGCAGTAACATGCCAAGAGACTTCGGGAGCTTTGTACCCAGCGCTACGGGTCTTTGTGAGAAAATAACCTGGTTGGTCACAACAACATGCTACTCCCCTAATGAGGGCTTCTCAAAGTCCCCTAGGCTGAAAAGAGATTGGTTTCATATTCAGGGCATCATGAACTCTCAGGTGTGAGGAATATAAGAGGTGATATTAGGACAAAATAAGTGCACAGGGGATAGAAACTGGTTGCCATCAAAGGAAACTACATAGTAAAACCATGCCAGATTTGGAAATCAGAAAAGCTGAATTTGAATGTGAGATTTGTTGCTTTTCTCTTGGGTGATCTTAGTGGGAGAATTCAAGTAACTACTCAGTATTCATTTTCTCTGTATAATAAAGGAGCCCTACAGTACCTCCTTCACAGGAGTAAAGGAGAAGATGTGTCTCATAAAATATGATGGTCTTACTTACGTAAGCTATTGTCATCACCATCATACGTGACTTCTTTATCGAGGGTTTGCCATAAAACAGGTATTACATTAATGCTTTTAAATGTAAGATCTCACTTAACTCTAATCTTTCAATACAGTCATCAAAGGTATCTGAAATAAATGCTCAAAGGAATCCACAAAAAAAGCAGATACGTTTATCAAAAACAGTCCTTTCTAAGAAATGGTTTTCCCATATTAGGTAGTAGGGGGCTTCCCAAGTTCGATACAAGGGATCAGAATGTATCCACAGGAACATATAACTATATGGAAGGAAAACAAAACTCCATGCACATAGAATTGTCATATTTCAAATCATTCAGTGACATGGAGATTAGATGTCTTGGAGATTAGAAAAGAGATGGTAGGTCAGAGAGGAAGAAGGCGTTATAATCACCTCCTGGAATTACTCCATTTTCCCTCACTAATCTACCTGGGTGGTGGGGCTGGGAGCCTGAGGATATCAGAGCTGGTAAGGCGGTTCTGCAAGGTTCCCCTAGTTTTCTGTGCTTCCTAAGCGATATTCCCATGGTTTGTGTGTTCTCAGGTGGGCACATTGACAGGAAGACAGAGAGCAAATCAGCCATGGATGCTGTCTTACATCATTGAAAATCACAAACCAGTTTATCCTATCAGCACCCTCAATTTGTTTTAACCCAAACCTTCAAGGACACTTTGATATAGATTATTCAAAATATGAGAGATTCAATAATAATTGAACTATGGGCCTACAACATGAGATCAAAAGGAAACCTAAAAAAGTTGGTTCTTAGCACGCAGAGGGCTATTTGCCTGCGGGCGAGGGGCAAGGATGGCTTCACAGAACAGAAGACATCTGAGCTGGCTTAGGGAGCTCAACAGGAAGCATTTATGTAAAGAAAATAAGAAACAACAGTTGAAAAACAAGATCCTGATGTTCAAACCATGGAGTTTTGAAACCACCGGGGAAGAGCTAGGTCTCTGTACAAGCTAATCACCTTCTGTCTCCAAATCTCCCTACATTTTACTCGGTGCCCCAGGACCCTGACGCTACGGATGCACTGTGTCATCCTTGCCTCCCTGTCTTGTGTGGGAAGAGTCCATGAGAGGCAGGAGACGTCAATGGCACATTGGAAGCTGGGCAGAAATTGAGGCCAGGGGTTCAGTCCTCTGACTTTCTCCCTGCCAGGTCACTGCACACTGGCCCTGTCCCTCTAGTAAAGGCCACTACTCGAACGGAGCAATCCCAGACCCCTAGGTGCTGGTACTGGTTCTCTCCCCTTTCTCTTCAGAGCCACGATTTCTGGGTTTCCTTTCCACTCTCCATATTTGAATAGATAATCCCTTTGTACAACTTCCCTCAGTTACCCTACTTAAGTACAACAACCTTTTTCTGAGAGAATCATGGTTGATACATTTACATAACAATACAACTGAGGAAAAAAGCAAAAGTTCATTCTGCCCAGAGACACCAAAGGCAGATTTAATTGGTTTGATTTTTTTTTTCTCCTCTCTTCTTTCATCTCTCCATACCCATTGAAATGAGTGGCTATTTGATGTTACCAAGGATACACAGAATGATTCAGAAGTGCCATTTGAAGAATCAGCAACCATGGGTAGTGGAAATTATTTCATGTCAAATTTTTCCATTACTATAGAATAGATTTCATCTTCATAACTCTGTAAAAGTCCTCAGAGATTGTCTAGTATTAGGTATGAGACAGGCCAGTGTTCCTAAAACTAGCTCACGAACAAAATCATCCACACAGCTTTCTAAATATATATGTGACTATATATATATATTACCAAGCTCACCAAGTTCTCCTGTGTCAGAAGCTCTGGGGGCAGCATCTAGACTTTCATTTTGTTTATTTATTAATTGACTATTTTTACTCTGATGGTTTCTGGGCTCTAATTCTCACTTAAGGGGTGGGAAATGGGAGGACTAGAGAGGTTCCGTAACTTGCTCAAACTCAGCTAAAATGACAGAGGCATGATGAGAATGAGATCTACTGCTCTTGACTCTCAAACGCTGAAAATGAGGGGAGTCAGAAAGAGGAGAACTCCACAGAAGCTTTGGAGAGAGTAATGAATGCTCTGATTTGAAAAAGTATAACATTGAGCATGAATTAAGGAAAACGAGGCTGTTTCCCAATCTCCAGAATTTCACACTCACCACACAGCCTCCTGTACCTCACATAGCTTTTTAGACTTTTATCAAGTGTTGACCTTTCAGAAGAGGTATTTCTTACGGTGAACATGGTAACCAGCAACCCCCTGATTCTATTTACATATGAGGATTGCAATTCCACAGGAAGGACTCAGTGTTCTGATAAGTGATGGAAACAGTCATTTCATAAATCAGAAGATAACCTCGAGCCATGGCTTTGAAGTCTCACTGATGTTTTCCAACTCATTTCCTAAGGAGAGAAAACCTGCCAACAGCCTCCAAGAAGATAAACATAGGGTATTTAGCTGGTAGAAATCCAGAGTCTGAAGACAATGAATTGATCAAATATTTTCTACCAGAAAATAATACAAGATCTCTTCTCCTACAAACCTTTCCAATGATAAGGAATTAATATATTCTTTCTTCACTAGTGAAGGAAGAATAGAATTGAAGAAAAGTAACCTGCCTATTTCAATGTGGATGAACTTCTTTGACCCCTGAAATCTCACAGCAGATCCACGTTGACATCCTTAACTACCTAAAACCAGAGAAGGGAGATTTCCCGAGAGCAAAATATTATTTGGGGTTAACCTATTTATCTTCTCCTAGGCGACTTTTCTCTTTCTCAGTTTAGGTTATTTGAGCATGATTGAGAATGTTGAAGAAGCGTGCCTGGGATTTTCCAACTCAGAGGGAGGAACGATCACTCTACCTTTGGTGAGTGTTCTCAGATCTGCGTTATCCTTCATCAGTCTTGATTAAACTCAAGGTGACCCATTGGGGCTAAAGTTCTTTACCCCCACACTCTCTTCTGAATTCTGAGTCACAGATTTCTTTGATATGATGTTTGGGTTCACTAGGAACCTCAAAACTTATCTGTACAGATAAGTACACCTAATAAGAACACTAGTCACAGTTGCAAGATGCTCTGATTAAAAAAAAAAAAAATAGGAGACAACTACAATCCTACAAGTATTTGAGGTTGGTATCTCGCAGGAAGCAGTTCTGCATGTTTAGTTATAGGGTAGTTAAAATACCCTATGTGTGGTGTTAAAAACACTGTAGAAACTGAGCATTGCATAATTTAGTATGTTAAGACCTTAATTTCTCTTTCTAAATTCTCATTTTTTTTTAAAAAAGATTTCATTTATTTATTCATGAGAGACACATGGAGAGAGGCAGAGACACAGGCAGAGGGAGAAGCAGGCTCCCTGCAGGGAGCCCAATGAGGGACTCGATCCCAGGACCCTGGGATTATGCTCTGAGTCAAAGGCAGATGCTCAACCACTGAGCCCCCCAGGCATCCCTAATTCTCTCATTCTTGATAGTTTTGAATTTCCATGACTCTTTGGAATGATCTCAGATTTTCTTAAAGACTTTGAATGGCATTCTAAGGAATATTCAGTGTTAGTCTTACAATCAAAAGAGGACATTTAAGTTCTGAAATCTCATATACTATGTCAGCAGTGGTTGACAAAGAGTTCAAACCATCAATGCTCTACAAAACAGAAAACCTATATACATCAGGATGAGGTTTCTCTGTCATTTTTACTTGGCAGTTTTGGTCAAACATTGCCTTATTGGCCACTTGAAGTCACCAACGCTCTCCCCAGACTTGGGAAACATGAGGCTTAAAGTTTAGGGATTGAGGGGAGGGAACAAAGAAAGTATTTTTCCTTAAACCATAATAACACTGAGAAATTTAATGGTCTATTTTATATGGCAGATTCCCATTCTATGTCATTATTGATCTGGGACCAGTGCAGTAGGAATGGTTTAAACATTTAAAGATCCCATTCAAAGTCTTTTACAATTTATTTTCAAATGACAAAGTCTTAGGCAAATTTTTTTAGAGGAGAAGGGCAGAGGCAGAGAGAGGGGATCTCAAGCAGGCTCCACAGCACAGATCCCAATGCGGGACATGACCCCAAGACCCTGAGATCATAACCTGAGCTGAAATCAAGAGTAGGATGCTTAACTAACTGAGCCACCCACGTACCCCTCAAATGACAAAAAGATCTTAAAGTTGCTTTTGAACTTGAGGTTTGAAATGTTTTCCTTTTTGCGTTACACCTGAATCCTAATTTTTGTTCTTTGAATTTGTTTCAAAAATAAAATTAATCATTAATTTAAAAAAGTAATCATTAATAATCTCCTTCCTCCGGTGTCTTAGATTGGGTGTTCTGGGAACAGAACAGTGGAGCTATTTGATTGGGTCAGAACCTCCAAGAGAAGGAAATGAAGGAAGCAGGCCAGGGCAGGAGGAGGAGCTGGGTGAGGATGAAGTGTCCCCTGGAGAAACGTCCCCTGGGTCGTAGAAAGGTGGAGTGGGGTGGACATAATCTCTCAGGCTATGCAGTTTTGACTTAAAAGGGAAAATTCTTTGGAGAAGGGAGTAGCTGTGAGCAACTGTGATCTCAGAAATATGATTTGGGGTTAACCTATCAGGGTGTGGCCACACCACCACCCTCTACCTAATCAACAGAACTCATACTTACTGACTTCTGGAACAAACTTACTGCTTTATCAGTTTGATAGGGTATATCTGTGACAAAGCTATTTTTCTTCTCTTTAACTTTTTATTGATCACATTGAAAGAGCCCACCTTCGCCTCACAGAGAGCCAGATAAGATTCCTCATCCTCTATATCATGCCAAAAAAACAAAACAAAACAAAACAAAAAACAGCAATTTGGCTTTTCCAGGCCTCATTTTTTTTTTCTTTAACACATAAGAAAAATTATGGAAATTTTCAAGATTCTAAGAAGTAGCACTTTGGTCTTCTTACGTGTGAAGAGATACTAGCATTTCAGGAATTACTGGTTTGGGAAATGACCAAGACAGTCCCCATTTTATTTGTATGGCAGGCATGCAGAGCCCCTGGGGTGGGAATAACTGGCAGAGATAGAGCGTTTGCTCTGTGCAAGACTCACTCTTGGTCCTTTGCCTTCGAGATCACTTTTAACCCTGTCAGCCTATCTGCTAAGTGAGACTGGGATGTCCTGTTCCTCTAGGAAGGAAGTGAGGCTCAGAAACGTTGAGTGACTTGCCTGAAGTTGTTCAGCTGTTGGAAGAGCCAGGGTTTGAACACAAGGCTCAAATACTCCCGCCAGAATCAGGTGCCTTTCTCTACCTCAGTAATCACATCAGTCTTCCTGATTCAGATAAACTGCCTATAACGAGAACATTTTCTCAGCAAATGACTGTGTACTTTAGCTTATGGTCTCACAGAAAGTTCTAGAAGAGTATGATGGTGAAGGCTCTCTCAGATGTTCAGGGCATACTTTGGGTTAATAATGATGTCTTATTGGCCTGAATCCTGCTCCTGCTCCAGAAGCTCAATTCCTCTGGTGTTTTAAAGACTGCAACAGGGCCTTGAAAAAAATCCTACTTTCAGATACTGAAAGAAGAGAAGAAGTTGTTTTTGTGACTCTCCTCCTCCTTCGTCAAATTCTCTTCTTCGGTCCACTTTACAGGACTATTCCGCAGCTGGTTGATGATCTCTTCACCTTTTTTCTGAGTTCTCAGTGTCAGAGGCCAAAGCTGGGACCTCACTGCTCTCAGTGCATTCGCCCAGTGTGATTTCTTACTTTGGGCACAACAGCCCAAGGAGGTTATGTTTTAAATGCAAACATCGTGTATCGCTGTCATTTACTTCATGACTCATTAAGAATACCAGGTCTGTTATTTTCCATATTTCATTTCCAGGTCTCCTTTTGCTGCTTTTTCTGCTTTGTACGCATTTCTAAATTGCCTCATTTTACTTTTCTTGCATTCCCAGGACTCTTTAATTACTCTTGCCAGGGTTCTGCTGAGGAAAAGGGCTGGGGTTATGATGGGGGTAGCAGAGAAGGTTTGGTTGTCCCTTGATAGGCTCTGTGGGCGGCGTGTGGCCCTGACTGTTGATGCAGACTTAGCTGGTATTTCCTTTGAATGTGGGATACATAATACCTCTTCCCCCCCAAGTTTGGGTCCTAGCAATCAATACCGGGGCAACAAGGAGCATCCCTTAAAATTTTGTCATAAATACATCACTTTATTTAACTACCCCCAAATCCTTTTTTTTTTCCATTTGGGGAAAAGGAACCTCAGAAAGTGTAAGCAGTTTATCTAAGGGCACGCAGAGAGTTCTGAAATATCTTTAGTTAAATATTTACTCAGCCACTTTCTGCCAGCTATTGGAGTCACATAGGAAATAACAATAAAAAGGATGATTTTAGGAGCAATGTAGAGAAAATAACCTGCTACATACTAGGCACCAGGCAGTTTCAGATACTTAACGTTGTGTTTCCCATCAAACAGACCTGACTCCTGCCCTTTTGGAAAACACAGGTACATAATAGACTAAAAAGATGACTTATCCACGCAAATAATTACAGCTGTAGTAAATGGGATTGAGAAAATTGGGTGGGTGCTATGTGGTTTGTCCTGTGGGCTAAATTGGGTCCCTCCCAAATTCACATGCTGAAGTCCTAACCCTCAGTACCCGGAATGTGAATGTATATGGAGATAAGGTATTTAAAGAGGAAGTTAAGTTAAAATAAGGTCATTAGGATGGGTCCCAACTGAACACGAGAGTGACGTTCTTACGAGAAGAGGAAATTTGGACACAGACACGCACATAGAAAAGATGATGTGAAGATCCACGGAGATGATGGACTCCGAGTCAGGGAGAGAAGGAGAGAGGAAGAAACCGACCCCGCTGACACCTGCTCTTGAACTTGTAGCCTCCAGAACTGTTAGAAAATACATCTCTTTTGTTCAAGCCACAGGGCCCCTGGTACTTTGTTTTGGCTGCCTTAGGAAAGTAATACAGTGTGTAACACAGAATCCATACCTGGTGAGGGGCGGCTAAAATAAAACCTTTTTGAGAATGGTTTCTAAATACCCCAAGAAGAAATGAGGTGTTACCCAAGTGTCCGAGGGATTAAAGAGAGTGGGCATAGGATAAGTAAAATTCCTGGGAGAAGGTATGGATGGGCAAAGCCCATAAAACAGAAGAAATAATCTGAATCATGGATAAACTGGGAAAAGAGTCAAGAAAGTTGAGCCACGATGAGGGAGAGGTGGGCCAGCCTTTAAACAATTATTTGGGTTGGTGTAGGTGGAAGGCTGTGCTATAGCAGAAATTCATGTTCCCAGCCCAGCCTTTTGCCAGCTCTAGGAGCCCAAATGTCCCCATTTATGTGTGTATCTTATACAATCATCATGAAAACCCAAGCTTTGTTCTTTGTTCCCTGGTATCGAAAGAAAGAAAGAAAGAAAGAAAGAAAGAAAGAAAGAAAGAAAGAAAGAAAAAAGAAGAAAGAAAGAAGAAAGAAAGAAAGAAAGAAAGAAAGAAAGAAAGAAAGAAAGAAGAAAGAAAGAAAGAAAGAAAGAAAGAAAGAGAAAGAAAGAAGAAAGAAAGAAAAAGAAAGAAAGAAAAAGAAAAAGAAAGAAAGAAAGAAAGAAAGAAAGAAAGAAAGAAAGAAAGAAAGAAAGAAAGAAAGAAAGAAAGAAAGAAAAAGAAAGAGATGGAGGGAGGGAGGAAAGGGGGAGAATGGGAGGGAGGAGGAAGGAAGGAAGGAAGGAAAGAAGGAGGGAAGGAAAGGGGAGGACGGAGAAAATTTGATTTATTTGACAGATAGTGCTATATAGTTGGAAATTTTTGAATTAACTAAACACATAACTTGGCTTGTAAAGAGTTGTGGTGCCTTAATACTACTTTTACAAGAAAATTTTACATCAGAACCAGAAGCTAGGCCTTGTTCTTGCAGTGTGCATCTATCGACACCTAGCGGCCGGATGCTGCATTGTCCTGGCTGAGTCTTGAAAAATAAGTGGGTCTCACAAAACAGATTTCAAGCCATTCTAAAAAGCGATGTTTCCACTTATTTATTCTACAGTTATTTATTGGATCCATCTTAGGTATCTAGCACTGCTTTTGTGAGGGACTCAACTAAACTGAGCTCTCCATCCTGATCTAAACCATATATGATATACGAATTAAATCATGTCACTAGCCACTGTTTATTGAGCACTTACTGCGTACTAAGCACCGGGCCAGGCAGTTTTTGCACATCATCTCTTTCGAACTTGACAACCAAGTTCAGAGTTGTTATCCTTTTCCTGAAGTGGGCAAACTGAGCCATAGAAAGGTAAGCTGATTTACCTACATTCACACCCAGGTGAAGAACTGCAGTTACGTCCTCATCTACCTAGTTGTCATGTTCGTGTTGATCCCACTCTACCACACAGCGTCTTAAACAATTCACCCATAACTTTACTTATTTAAACTATATAAACTTGTATAAGCATATATATAAGTGTGTATATATATATATATTTGTATTTATATATATTTCTGTATGTGTGTATGTCACCTATACGTGTGTCACCCATTATATGCATGTCAGGGACAGTGTTAGATAAGAATGCAAATATCTGTTCACAAAGCATTTACTGAACACCTACTACTTGCCGTGCATTATGTTGAGTGCTGACAGTATAATAGTTGGCAAAACAAAAACAAAAACAAAAACAAACAAACAAAAATCCCACAATCCCTGTCCCCAGTGTGTTTAGAGTCACATACAGTAGAGGGACCTTAATCAGATAGACCACCATACTAACAATATGGTGTGCATAATGGCAATCTGGGGTGTACTTTCTTAGGAAGGACAATTCAAATATCCAGATACATAGCATCTTAACTGTTCTTAAGATCTCAAAACGGGTTTCTCCAAGGATGTGCTACTTCAGCTGAGATCTGAAGGAAGGGTATAACTTAAGCATATGTGTATTGAGAGGAAGGAGTAGAAGAGGCAAGCCGACAAGTGAGAGCATTCCAGGCAGAGGGGACAGTGTGTGCAAATGTCCTGTGGCAGGAGAGAGCAGTGCACAGCCAGCGAAAAGAGATAAGAGGTATGGGCCAAATATGACTGGGTAAGTAGAGAAGTCGGTAGATTGAGGGGGAGACCGTTGTGCAGACTTACCTACAATGCAATGGTGCAATGTACACTCAGCAATGTCATGGCACAAGAACTCTGTCTGTGTCTAGCTACTGCAGAGGGAATCCTCCCACATGCTGGGGCAAAGAAATGTTAGCATAGACCCAGGGCAACCTGTGTGCATGGTCGTTCCCGGGGCTGAGGCTGGGCAGTTGGCCATCTGCTGATTTGATTCTCCTACAACCTCGGGAATACAAGCATATCTTCTGGGGGTGGCTCTATTCCCTGGCCCTTCTCATTCGTGTCCATGTGGCTCCCTCATGTCCACTCCCATAGGCAGAACCCCAACATCATCACTCCTCTTGGCCCTATGCCCTTTGTCTTTCCTTCTCTTCCACTATCTGAGAGCGTTTTTGTTATTGTTGTTGTTGCTGTTTCCTAACCAAGTACTCCCTCAAGGCTTGGAGGAAGAAAATCCAGATGTCTTTTTTCATGTTAGAAAGACACCATCTTTTGTTCTCTACTTTCCACCTGGTCCTACTTCTCTCCAGGTGCGCTGGGCACAACTCACATGGAGGAGAGAGGGATGTGAAAGTGAATTATTAGTAAAGAGGCAAACAGATGTCATGAAGTTTCTCAAAATCTTATCCCTCCACCATGTCTCCTGGAAAAACCGCTCCACTGCAAAATGATATATAGTTCTCTAGGTGATCAACTTTCCTAGGAAGTGGAAAAGGGTCCTAGATCTCTTTGTCTAGGACAGTATCTTCCCCTTTCAAAACAACATTAAGATCGCGTGAGTGATGTTTTGCATGGGTTCTCCAAGAGTCAGGTGGATGAACCTAAATTACTCTCTTTGCAGGCAGCTACCCATTTCCCCAGGCCTATTCTGACGACAGAGAACCTTCTCCCAAACTTGGTTTCCCTAATTCCTTTGGTCTTAGTTACCCTTGCCTTGTCTTGCAAATCAGAGGTTCAATGGCGGGGGGGGGTGCTTAAAATCTGGCCCACAGGCACATAGCACCTCTGTCCAGATCATGCCGTCATATTCCCATTTGACTCAGTTTACCAGTTACTCGGTGCATTAGAGTCAGAGACTCCCCCGTTCTCCCCAGAAAGCTGTCAGTATCCTTGTTCAGCTCTCTCCGTGAGAATGGTCTTCCTTCCCAGACAGGAAAACTTGCCCCCAATCCAATGGAGTTTCTTAACCTGGTCAACTCTACTTTCCTCCTGTGCCTTGACTCCCCCATTACATTTTAGGTCACTGGTGTGATTCCTGCCAGGAACTCTTTTCTTCTCATCCAGAAATCCTCGGTGTAGAGCACTACTCTGTCTTCTCCTTGCAGGACCCAACATTTTCCCTTGATGCCATAGCAATTCCTGGTCTGCATTGCACTAAGCTATGTCAGAGCCTAGAAAGTTCAACTCTCATAGCACAGTCTTAAAACAAACTGAACATTGAAAAAAGATGCCCATGTATTACGCCTCTATCACTCACCATGAAGCAGAGATCATGAGCAGACCAGGATCTTCCTGGGTGATAAAAATAAGAAGAAAATCCAGTGGCATCATTTCTGGTGTTGTTATGGGAGAGCCAGGTGCCAAGGGGGAAGTGTCCACGTGTCTAGTAGAAGTTGATTTTAACTATTGACTTATTCCATCATCGAGAGTTTCAGTGGGCAGCCTGGGTGGCTCAGCAGTTTAGCGCCGCCTTCAGCCCAGAGCGTGATCCTGGAGACCCGGGATCGAGTCCCATGTCAGGCTCCCTGAATGGAGCCTGCTTCTCGCTCTGCCTGTGTCTGTGCCTCTGCCTGTGTCTGCGTCTCTCATGAATAAATAAATAAAATCTTAAAAAAAAAAAAAAAAGAGTTTCTAACTCCCTGGTGCCAAGGATTAGGGATGTGTGCGCAAGTAACTCCAGGGTTTGTTGCAACTAAGAGATACCAGGCCAGGTAAAGACTAATTTTCCTTTCTATTTTTCCTTCTTTCCATATTGGAATATATATGAGATGCCTGGGTGTCCAATAACTATTTTAGGCCAGGAGGTGACCTTGAGGATAGAAGTCACATACAGAAGATGGTAATTGAGAAAGATAGGGAAAGACATCATGGAGATAATTAAGCAGAAAGGACTTTATAGCTCTGGATTTATTTTACATGAGGAAGATTTAAATTTCTTTCTTGGTAGATAGCTCTTATTTCTAGCCTCTGTTTCAAGCTACTAACACAACTTAGATATGGTGAAGGTGGAAGGTGATCTCATGCAGTGTGAGTGATATTTACCTACATGGGTAGGGACAGGAGGCATCTCAACCTTTTGCTTGCAGAACTACGTAGAGCCACTTTTCATTCTCAGAAACATATACTGACCCTTAGGAATCCTAGATTTCTTGACCTCCCCTCACCCTGAATTTCTGTATTACATTCTAGAATTACAGGCTGCTACTATAACTACTTATCATTGCCATTTAGAATCTAATTAAGCATTGACATGTATGCATATGAATTATTATCCTGTAATAATTCAAAAGGTATCCCCATACTTTCCTGTGAAGGCAAGTTTTAGGCCAGAAATATTAACCTGAGAAGAGGATATTATGTCTGACATTTAGAAAAATCCCAGCTAGTGAAAGCTAATGGCATGCCCATGTTCTTCTTCTGGGCTGAAAATAAGCATCTGAAGAAAATAGTGGGATTAATTTAGAGGCTACAAAGAAGGTGATAGAGAAGTTGAAATCAGGGCCAGATGCATTTGACTCCCCCCCTCCCCCCCCCGCCCCACACACGCACACTTCCTTGAACTGAATGCCCCAGCTTTGCTTGGGTAATTGAGTAATCAATGAAATCTCCTCCAGGAGCCACAAAATTAAAAAAAAAATAATAACTCTGGGAAACGAACTAGGGGTGGTGGAAGGGGAGGAGGGCGGGGGGTGGGAGTGAATGGGTGACGGGCACTGGGGGTTATTCTGTATGTTAGTAAATTGAACACCAATAAAAAATAAATTAAAAAAAAAAAAAGAAAAGCAGAACAATAAAAAACAAAAAAGCCCATTTTGTTCCCTCTGATTTATGGGTCCAATCACATTGGTGATCAGGGATATTTTTTCAGATGGAGTCATTTCTCCTTGTGGGGACACATGCCCAGCGTTTCCCTCAATGGCAGAACTGGTGATCACCAGGGGACAAGTCTTCAAATCCAAGACAGCCGGCACCTTGAGGTGTTGTTACTTGTGACCTTTCAGAGTTCTGCTGGGAGTAATTATGTCACTGAATAAAGACTGACACTACAAAGTAATTTATATTCTCTAATAATCTTTTCTTTTAATTAATGAACACTGACAGTGGTCAAAGAAATAATTAGAAGACTGTTTTTAAGACTGAGAGAGTCCCACAGGGCATATATGTAAACAGTTTGCTTTTGAGCTGTTTATATCCCTCCTTGGTCAGACATATTTGGTAATACTCACTTCTCCAGATTAGCCTTGATAACCATTTGCTCTCAAAGACTCTGTCCAAGGCCCCCTGGCCTCAGGGTCTGGTGTGCTGGTTGGTCTATGTCAATGAAATTCTTCAGTGTAAGAAGTTCTCAATATATGTGTATGTTGTCATCTTTCTTATGAAGCAGCACAATGATAGATGTCCGAACTCTACTGGATGGAGAATTTCCTATTCCCTTAGTCTAAGGAAATTCTTTCCTTTCTATTTGGTTACCTTGTTGTTTGACTAAAAATCTTAAGTTTTTCTATCTCTTTGACATGCAGAAGCATAGGAAAACATCCTGGAAGCCTCTGTAATTTGAGGCTTTCATGGTATGTGGAAATGTCTTTTTGACAGAGTTATCCTTACTGTCATGTTTTGAAGGATTAATGAACACTTCCTATCCTGAGATAGCCCAGAAGGGAACCATTTGGAATGAATGATACGTGGATAGATGGCCTTCAATCAGCCTGTCTAAAAAGCAATTCTCTGAGTGTCAGAGGATGGTGGGGAAGACTAGAAGGGATTTGAAAAGAGAAAAGTATGACTTCTGGGCTATTAATATTTTTTTCCAAATACTTGATATGATGAAAGAGATTGGAGGGGGGGGAGCTTCAATCATCACTGACACAAAGAACTAAACGACAGAGGGGTGTCTGGGTGGCTCAGTCAGTTAAGCATCTGACTCTTGATCTCAGCTCAGGTCTTGTTCTCAGGACTCCAGGTTTGGGCCTCACATCGGGCTCCATGCTGGGCGTGGAGTCAACTTAAAAAACAAAACAAAACAACATTGAAAGATAGATGTGTAATATAGAAATCAATGGAGGGGTGGCCCCAGTGGCTCAGCAGTTTAGTGCCACCTTCAGCCCAGGGTACGGTCCTGGAGACCCAGGATCGAGTCCCATGTCTGGCTCCCTGCATGGAGCCTTTTTCTCCCTCTGCCTGTGTCTCTGCCTCTCTCTCTCTCTCTTTCTCTCTCTCTCTCTCATGCATAAATAAATAAAATCTTAAAAAAAAAAAGAGAAATCAATGGAATGATTAGTCTAGATGAGCTTTCGTGAAGCTGTTCAATACTCTCATTTCCCATGGACTCTTTGGCTTATATCCTATCCCACAATTTAAAATGATCTTAGTTTTTATAACTGCAAACAGAATATCAAATTTTGTTATAAGTTATGCAATTTTAGTTTCAAACCAGATTAATTTGTCACGTATTTGCAACACTAGCTGTGAGTTCTGAAGATATATGTACCAGAACTGTAATATTTTCATAACTGTAGGATAATATTATTCTTTTTGATAGTTTTTTTGTGTGTTTTAGCTTTCCACATCTAGAATTTTCATCTTCGGTTATTCCCGTCCATTTCTTTGGCATATCAGTAGTATTTCTCACCACACTTCAAGTTTATTTTTTCCTATAATGAGCCTTTTTCTATCTCAGCAACCCCTCTCCTCCACAACTTGGCAGAAATGAACTCTCGTTTCATGTACAAGCTCTAAAGTTGGTACCAGTCTGCCCTCTAACATCTGTGATCACAGCACATTGTAGCTATAATATCTATCTTCATTGTCAGACTGTGATGTTTTCAAGGGTAAGGTGTTTGTGTTTTCGTAATTCTTTATCCTCCCTTCCTATGATAATCACTTGGCAGCAATTCTTTACATTCTCCTGGAAGTAGGCAATGAATAAGTGAGTTGTTTTCAATCGTTAATGAAGCTTTAAAGGAGATCTGTCTGTCTCCTTGTTAAAAATCAGAAAAGGAAACATATAACTTAGATTTCTTTTTTAATAATCTATTGTTAACAAAGTCCTTACACATACTCTACCATTCAAAAGCCACAAAAACCATATCATCCCCACTTTATTTTTATTAAAAAAATTGTTTTGGAGAGAGAGAGAGAGAGAGCAGGGGGAGGGGCAAAGGGAGAGGGAGACAAGCAGACTCCCTGTTGGGCAGGGAGCCCAATGTGGGCCTCCATCCCAGGACACTGAGATCATGACCTGAGCTGAAATCAAGAGTCAGATGCTTCATCGACTGAGCCACACAGGTGCCCCTCATATCATCCCCATTTTGTTTTATTTTATTTTTTTAAGATTGTATTTACTCATTGGAGACACACAGAGAGAAGCAGAGACACACGCAGAGGGAGAAGCAGTCTCCTTGCAGGGAGCCTGATGCCAGACTCGATCCTAGGACCCCGGGATCACGCCCTGAACCAAAAGCAGACGCCCAACCACTGAGCCACTCAGGTGTCCCCATCCCCATTTTAAAAGTAAGATCACTCAGGTTCACAGGAGGTTATGTAACAACATGAAAAAAACCCTCAAATATGCAGCCATAGTCACATACCCGATAGCAAACGCTACTGGGGGAAATCGCAACTGCATGGGACGGTAGTTCTGCAATTAACTCTTTGTGACATAAAGTTTGGGTCATCTCTTTCTTATTTTTTTTCTGAATTCATTTTTCGTATGTATAAATAAGGGCAGGGGACAAGGTGACTCTACCCTCGTCGACAGTACCTTCTGGAAACCTACTCACCTGGCTCATTACAAAGCTGCATGTGGGCAGCACGTCATCCGACCACTAGATGGCGATGCAGCTTAACTCAGTGCCCCGGGCGGGAACCCCAGCCCCTGAGCAAGGCTGTGCGTGTGCAAGGCAATTCCCCACAGTCAATTTTCAAGACAGACACATTCTATGATAGCTGGGACTTCGTCGTGTCCCTTTCCCAGTGTGACTTCCTCGAATTTCCCTTATGGAGAAAGTGTCTCAGGATGCCAGCCCTCGATAAGGCCAAGCAAGAGGAACAGTCCACTTGAGGCCAGAGCTAAAAACACAGATGTAGAAGGGAACTCATTTAAATGACTACAACCAGAGCCTGATATCCCTGCCGGGCCAGCCTTACCGACTGTAAAAATGCAAAATTAAAGACTATGGATCCTCATCAGACTCTTAACATCATTACTGCAGATACCAGGTTTCCTCATTGTCAAATTCCCAGTAAGTGTGTACAGAGTGAGTCGATGTACTAAACATCTACTAAGAGCACATGGAGTGACAGGTAGGGAAGAGGAGTCAGTCTTCTGTAGTTCACCATCAGATTCCTGTATTTAATACACACCTACCGAGCACTTTCTATATGCCAGGCTCTGTGCTAGGTGTTGGGATAATGCAATGCCTACTATTTATTGACAGCTAACTGCCAGGGACGGTGCCCAGCACTCTAATAGGTAACTTGCTAAATCCTTAAGACAACACTACGTACTAAGGGTTATCATTTCCCCTTTACAGCCACTGAAAGGGACGTGCAGAGAAATTAGTGAAATTTGCTCCTGTATTTACCATAATGGAAAGGCAAGGAGCACGCTTATGGTCGAGGGGAGGGACATGCCAACAAATAAAACAGATACTATTTCAGATCATAACGAGAAGTGCAGTCAAACTCTTCTAGATCACTTAGTCTTTGCCTTGATTCTTGAAATTCACTTCCGCTGTTTCAGAGTAGGGAAAAGATAGATTTCTGATTTGTCTGACAAATCCGAGCCCTTGTCTCTACCATGCACGTCCCTCATGGTTGTGTGGTTGTGATCTGGCTCTCTTGGTGATCCTAAATAATTTACAGGAAATTACATTACCTCAGTTGCAACCATTGCTACTGCACTTGTATCCCACTATTTCATTGGCAAGACTTCTCCAGCCTATGCAGAAGCTAGAGAAAAAGCAGAGACAAGCTCTCAGGGTGATGTCCTAAGATCCCCTCATCCAGATTTTGGATCTGTGCTAAAACAGTCATTGTTAAAAGTGTATATTCCTTCTACTGAGTTGTATAGATTACTTAGAGTCTGGCCTCAATTTGAGTACTTTCTTTCACTGGGATACATACGTTCCTGTGTTCCTAAACTAGAGAAAACATTTCTGGAAACAAAGAAGGAAGGAAACAAGGAGAGGTATTTTCGCTCCTGGCTTCTAATCTAAAATTGACCAAGAGTCCCATCACATGAAACAATAAAGAACTGAAAGCACAGCATACCACTTTTTTTTTTTTTTTTTTTAATCACAAGCTAAAAAACATGGAGAGGAAATCCAATCAAACAGCCTTCCCCCAACAAAGGGTGGCACTTTGTATATACAAACTGGTAACAGAAACGTCACGGAGAGTTAGGCCTTTGTCACCAACGCTAATTCTTTCAAAATGCCTCGCAGTAAAGAACACTAACTGACAGACAGGTTGGGCACAGCACAGAGCCAGTGTCTAGGAGACAAGGTATCCTCAAAGATTGTAAATTTGCAATCATAGTTTCGCTGGTTGACTGGAAGCCTACTGTGGAAGAGGCTGCCCATGTTTCTTCTTCCTTTATTCCCCTTAATAACAAAAGCCCTGAATTTTAAGTGAAGCATGGTGACTGAATTCTCCAACCCCTGATGGACTGGGAGTACAAGTAATGAGCCCAGCTCCCCCGTCCCCCCTCGGAAGCAAGGCTGAAGACAAGTGCTGATAGCAGCTGCCCCTAACCCTCCACAACTCATCCCATATACCTCTGCCTTATAACACCTACTACATTTAAAAATCATTTTCATTACAACAACTAGCGAATACAAAAATTTGTGGCTGGCTGTTAATCATTATTGCAACAAAAAATAGGTGGCAACTGCTTAGCAGTCAGGCACTGAATGGCCAACGAACAGGTACTGCAGCCTGGAGTCCTGGTGACCCTGAATGTGCTGTGGCACAACTTTTCGTCAAAGTACTGCCTGTGATAGCTTGGGGCAGACCAGAGCATGTAGCTAACTCTTGGGGGACAGTTGAGGGAAAAGGGAAGTGACTTGTCCAAATTGACATGCTCAGGGGCACCTGGGTGGCTCAGTTGGTTAAATGTCAGACTCTCTCTCCCCTTCTCTCTCTCTCTTTTAAAACAGACAAATAAACAAAAGTTCATATGACTGGACTAGACCTAAAGTCTGGCTCATCGTTCATTTAATTTTAATACAAAAAGTGCTCCTGATGCCCTATGACAAATGTCTCTAACATATGCTCTCCTAATGGGTGTTTAGCTCCACTTCTGCCAAAATAAAATGTATTTCCACAGGATATGCAAATATTAAAACATTGTCTATTAGATGAATATTTTCTGCTTTCATGTGCATCATAAATATAAAGATATATTTCTTTGGGAATGTAATAGATAAAATTAAACTTAATAACTTCTCATTCTTAGCATTCTGTTACTTATTCACTAATAATGATTTAAAAGAGAGCTGGAGGAATGCCTGGGTGGCTCAGCAGTTGAGCGTCTGCCTTTGGTTTAGGGTGTGAACCCAGGGTCCAGGGATCGAGTTCTGCGTCGGGTTCCCTGCATGGAGCTTGCTTCTCCCTCTGCCTCTGTCTCTGCCTCTCTCTCTCTCTCTTTCTCTCTCTGTCTCTCATGAAATTAATTTAAAAAAAAACAGAGCTGGAAAATGATCATGGTAAGTGCTTTTGCTCTCTCCCACCCTCCACCAAGGTCACTCCTTCCCTCTCCCCCTTGCCCCTGTCATCAGTCAACAGACACAGTGCTGTTCCACACTAGGCCTCCACTTGTTCTCAAAATCTTCTTCAACCCATCCTCTGGACAGTTCTTCTTATTAACAGAGTCATCACAGATGAGAAAGGAGGTTAAGCCTATTTGGCTTAGGGTGGGACCAGGAGTATTCAGATTTAGTAGGTACACTTTTAAGATACAAGTTAAAATTTTACAGCATACAAGAAGGCAGATGTAAAAGCAATGATTTAACAATCTTTGCAAAGTCAGCCAAGGACTCCTGCCTCTTCCTTCTGACAAGGACTGGTCTATATTAGACTTTCCATGAGTGCCACCTACTTGAGGTCCAAAGGTCTAAGATTTCAGGGCAGTTTTCTAGGACCAGAAAACACCTTCATTTTAGCAACCAACAGCAATATCCATACTCTGATCTGGAAAGCCATGAGATTTGAGAGCAAATGTTCAAGAATAATACCAGATAAGATTTTGCAATTGTTCTCAAAAAGCATTAGGGGCGGCAAAGTACTGCATTCCACCACCGTGACTCCCTCTTACACCTATTTCCAGAAGAGCTGGAAAACTCATCTTTGAGAAGCGAGGAGCCATTATCATTCTTTGCATTTCACCTTGGCATTTTGGCATTCATCTTGGAATTTCTTCCCACCCTCTTGTTGTTCCAGGTTTTCACTGTGATTATGGGCTGTTAATGCCATTATTTTATTATTTCAAAGGAAAGAATGTTCTATTGCTTTTTGGAGGAATATTCAGCAACCCTTTGATAATTAGTGTTTTTAAGCGTATGCCAGTTTCTATTTTTCCTTTTCCTCTTAAATTGCAAGACTCTAAGTCAGTATTCCAAAATCACTTTTTGTTTGTCTTAAGATTACTTTGACAGCAGCTTTGTCAAAATTATTTACAAAACTAATCAGGAATGGATTTTTTTTCCTCTAAATCAGTCAAACTGATCTCTCTCCTGAGATCAAATTTATACCAGGAAATATGTGAAAACTAACACAAGCTAGAATCACAGTTTGAAGAAATCTTTTAAAAAAACTATTGAAATTTTACATTCTGGATGGATTTCGATGCTGAATAGAGTATTTCAAACATAATCCTAGCTGCCTTGTACTGTAATACTATAGCTTGAGAAACAGGGAACAAAAACATTAAATTTGATTCAGTTTGGTTTTGTGCTTTTGATTAATTTGAGAATTACAAATTGTTGCCTATATTTTATGCCACTTAATATGAAAAAGAAACTGTAAGATACATATACAGATTGCAACCTTTATGAAACTGATGGCCAGGCCCCGAAGTAGCCAGCTACCTAGATGAGGGACACTAAGAGGCAAGAGCCTCTAGCCAAGTTCTCTAAGACAGAGTGCCACCAAGATTTTTATGAGAGCAGCAGCAGTTCATCCTGATGATGTGGAATTGGAGGCAAAAGCCCTGTAGGGGCAACTCATTTGTTTTTGTTTATGCAACAAACAAGAATGCTAACTCTGTAGATATGGTGCGCTTTTTAAACCAGTCTTCAACTAGTAAATCAATGGCTCGTTTTGGTATAAATGTGAAGCGGACCAAAAAAGGATTTAGAGTATCTAGATCCATAGCTATTTTGTAATCTTCAGGCATCAGTTGAATGACCCCCCCTCCTCATTAGTCATATGCAAAATGCAGAAGTTGGGTTATTTCTATGGTGTGAGAGTAGGTTAGTAAAGATAGATAGCAGAGGGCACTGAATTCAGGCAGACATAGGTTACAATTTCAGCTCTGCTGCCTTTTCTGTCTTTCTTTTTTGATAAATAAATAGAAAGTAGGAATACCTACCTATCAGAATTGTGAAAGTTAGATGGTGAGTAGAGATGAAGCTCCTAGCACACAAGGAATCATGGCAACTTTATTACTGCAGGTTGAATATTGTACATCCCTGCAAATGGCCTCTCCCAACCCTGTTCTTTTACCATAATCATATGCCTAATCCTCTACTCCAACTGGACCTCCTTCAGTCTATGCAGGGCTAGACGACACCTATGAATCCATGAGCTGGAGAAAAGGAGAAATAAAAAAAATTGAGCGATAAATTGTAGGATAGCACAGAATATGATCTATGTTTTTTTTTCCATATCATTATTTTTAATGTCCAACGTTTATAATATGAGGGCCAGAGCTTTCTCCCCAACTCAAGTTTATAAATTTTCTTTTTTTTTCTTTTTTTTTTTTAAGTTTATAAATTTTCGTTTAGCTTGTGAGGCCAATAGGGATACTTCTTGTTGTCTAATTTTGTTTCTGGGAAGACATCATTCAGGTCCTCAATGGTCATCTGATCAAATGGAATTATGTTCTTCATCTTCTCCAGCTCTTTTTCATATTCTTCAGTCCTGGCTTTTGAGAGAGACAAAAACTTAGCACAGCTTTTCACATCTTTTTTCTCAGCATCCACCTGGACAGTGTGTTTATCCTCTGGCACAGGAACCTTCAGGGCATTAAACTTTTTCTCAAAGTCGTCTACCAAGCCAGCCTTTGCCACATTGGCCTTGTTGTAAGCCCAGTCGATAGCAGGTGGTTTCTCAGGAAGAGTAGCCAACCTGGAGGTAAGCGTCTCATTCCTAGGTTTCAAGGAGTTGGCAATGGCCTTCTGATTTCGGGATATGATCTCCCCAAAAGCTACCCAGTAAATGGTTTTTAGAGCAAGTTTTTGCCCGACCATCTTGAGATCCTTCACCAACCCCGGCGGCCCACAGTCCACAGCCTGATCTATGTTTGAAAAAAGCATTTCCCAGTATCTTTTCTCAGCCATGTCCATGGCAATAATTCTGTCCATCCATTCATTCATGAATTGAATAAGCATTGATTAAACTTTGACTATGTGCCAGATCCTTGTCCATGTTCTCAGACCTACCTCTTTCCTGAGCCAATGTAAGCTAAAAATCCATTTATGAGCTAAAGTGGGGAATTTTTTGGTGCCAATTATTATGTGATTACAATTTTCTCATTTCCCAACACCAAGGAAGCTTTTCTTTATTTACCTCCAGACTATTACATAGCATATGGTTTGTTTTTTGGATATTTTCTTCACACTTTCCTAATTAGATAAATTTTGTCTTCAAACTCCCTATTTAGAACATATTCCAAGACTGTGTCCTGGTTACTTGCATTTTTAAAATTCAAAAGATATCTATTCAAGTTTCTGTGATTTTTTTTTTTCTGCTAGTCAGATCTTATCCCCATTTCTATTTATTTTGAAATGTGCTGACACATCATGGGAATTCCAAAGCTCCCAATATTGGGGAAATTGCCACTTGAAAAAAAGATCTATTCAGCGCTCTCCTAGGTCACTTATAAAATATTGTGTTTAAGATAGTCTAGCAGCGATGAGACATAGATCTAACCCTCAATGTATCAGTGACGCGTTGTGAAAAAGAAGATGAGACAACTCTGGCCCTCAGTTTCCATGTCTTGAAAACTGGGAAATAGTATCTTATTTTTCGATGAGAGTACTGTGCAAAATAAAGTTAGATATATGATAGAACCTTGATAATTATAAAGTGCCCTATAATAAATATTAACAATTTGCATCTCACCTGAACTAAACTATACCATTAAAGCCGATTTGTATCTGAGTACTGGAGAGAATGATGAGTTGGAATAGATTAGGGTTCCTAGTGAACCCAAATAAAACAAGACAAAAACTCACGTCAGAGAAGTGCAAGGTCAAGGATACTAGCAAGTGGGCCTGATCCAGGGTCCCTCTATTTGCCCTCACAGAAGGGTACCCTGTGCTATAAGACCAGATTCAGCAGCCCTACTAGGGTCAGGAATCTACTAGAACCTTAGAACCATAGGATTCCTGCTTTTTATATACTTTTTCTTGGAGGGATGGAGAAGAGGAGGCTGTGCACACTAGTACTCACTGGACAGTCTTCTTTCCATGAAAGGAAAGATTCTTCTGTGCCACCCCAATGCCTGCATTTACAAACCATTTCTTTCTGTGCTTTTGGGCCTTCTCAAAGCTTATCAGCTGGCCAACTTCATCTGACCACCATGTCCCCAAAGGCCTTCAGGAAAAAAGAGGAGTCAGGCTTTGCCTTCAGCCTCTGAGAGGTGACAGAGGTTAGATACTGAGTGTAATCAGTGGGGAAGACAAAGAATGCTGGCAACTGTCCAGTGAACATGACACATGGCAGAGACAAAAAGACACAAACCCAGGTCTGACTCTGGGATAAAGCAGGTTATGATAGAGTTCTCATTTGTTCATTCATTCAACTCTTAGGACAGACATGGTGAGTCCTAGCTTAGAGGCTGGCATGAGCACTATATGTAAATTTTATTTGAGGTGCACAGAGTAGGTTGTTAACAAATTTGCATCTTTCCTTTTGCTCCAATCTGCAAAGTTGACAATTTCAGAAACAGTAATGTGGGGAATAATTTTGATCTAAGAAACGTAGTGGACCTAAGGCCTGCCTGAGCTCTCTACTGCTTCTTGCCCAGCCAACTTCAGGTCTCTGCATACTATGATCCAAACTCCAAGGAATCAAGATGGAAGGTAAAATATTTAATATGCCGTATTTTTCAGACGTTGTTTTTCCAAAAACATTTCCATTGATATTTATATCTTATAAATATATCTCAAATATATTCATGATTTGTCATTAATTAGAAAGTGGAGTATGCTTTTTGCTTAATTTTTAAATAGTTTTATATCTAGAAGTTTCAATTTGCTTTAGATCTTTTAGTTAATATTAGATCTTTCTCAGATGTTTCTTTTTTGTTTTCCTGAGTAAACCATGTAGGTAGGAATATATTCACAGTAATAAATTTTCAGAGTGACATTTTTTTTCTTTTTCCTTTTTAACATTTCTGTTTCACATTTTTATACTGGTTTCTCTGCTGGTCTTTGGTCAGCACTGAGCATGATTTATAGTTGCAAGCATTTCCTTTGTAGAAAACTGAAATTTTTTCTATGCCTGGAAAATGTGTGTGTGTTCTTTAAGACAGTGCAAAAGAGAAGCCCTTTTAATGCGCAGATACTCTGATGGAACTCTGCAAGTCAGAATCATTGCAAGGTTTACCAGGATTATCTTGCAGTTTATATCTCATAGTGGGGATGTTTCCACTTCTGGGAAATGCATAGTGTTCATCAGGATTCCGTGGGACTTGAGGGGAGGGAGGTGAAAACAGTCCGCCAAAAACCAGTTAGGATCCGTCATGACTTACCTCTCCTCAGTGTATTCTTATTTCCCAAAATCTTCTAGCCCATTGATGATTAAATGCTTTATTACTGAATTGAGGGTTTTTTAAAACATGTTTACCAGTTAATAATAAAACACGGCTCAGGTTTTAAACAAAATTTAGCCCTCAAGGCCGTCTATAACTCAGTACTGCGACAATCTGAAAATTTTATAAGAACCTAATAAGATGTGGGAGGTTGGTGCACTTTTGAGAAATGCCCAGAAATGGAATTTAACCCTCACCCCCAACAAATAACCACACAGATGAAAAGGAGAGGTGACACATATATTTAATATAAACCTAATGAAACAATAGGAAAAAAATTGGGGGGCCCTGAGGGGCACCAACTCTTGATCTCAAGTCAGGTCTTGTTCTCGGAGTTATGAGTTGAAGCCCTGTGTCTGGCTCTGCACAGGGTGTGAAGCCTCCTTAAAACAAACAAACAAACAAACAAACAAACAAACAAACAAACAAACAAACAAACTGTAGAAACTGCAGACAAGAGAATACCACCATCCCAACAACAAAAGCATAATAGAAAACTTGCTGCAGTGCTGTCCCTCAATATTAAGATTACAGCTTTGATTGCAGCATAAACAAATAATCTGTGTTTAAGTCACTGTTAAAACAGGAAAAAAAATGAAAAAAGAAAAATATTGTCTGTCTGTACTCATCCCTGCAAGGCACACTTAAAGTTCACTCTAATTCTGTGAAATATATTTTTGAGGAAAATTCAGCTTTTGCAGCTTTTGCCAACTAAACATCAGAAATCTTTCAAGAATCTACAAATGTTTCCAACTCCAGTATTTATTGGGCTTTTTGTAATATAGATGGATACTGCAGAAATTGGCATTGAGTTATATTTAGTGATAGAAATATTCTATAAAATGGAAAGAATGTATTATTTTTTTTTGATCCGTGAATTCCCCTGAAGACCTGAATTATCTGCAATAAAAAAGCAGATAAAAAATGCTTGGGCATGCAGACTCCAAAATAACTATTTTTCATAAAGAAATATATATCCTTGCAACTTGGTGGATGAGAAGACAACACAATTCCAGGTATGATTTATTTCTTATGTTCAGAGAGCTGAGCTCTAACTGGATTACATTTATTTAAATATCATTGAAATGTCTCTATTTTTAATTTTGTGGCTTAACCCACATGATTCAGGATCCTAAACTATACCTTGCAAGCGAAGCTAACATTCACCTTTTCCAATGTAGGACGGTTAAGTGTCCAGTTGACATGAAGGCCACGTATTGGTGGTATCACTAATGTGAGTATTTAGAGCCATTAGGTTCTATAAATATTCTATGAATATTTTAAAAACCAGTAGACTGGAGTCTCCTAAGATTTTGTGTGCACTATCTACCTCCCTCTATTAATTTTGTCCAAACCTTCTTCATATAGTGAATTTGTAAATATTCTGTAGAGACTTTGTCCATTTCTAGAGAGGATATAACTCCTTTACCCTCTGGGTCAGGAATCCAGTGTCTTATATGAGTTTGCTGCCAAAAGGGACTTTGAATCAGCTATTTGTTATTACGAGTGTCTTAAATGGAAGGCTCCTTAGAACAAGATGTTTTCCATAAAGGAAACCCAGCCATATAATGAATCCTATCTGATTCTTTATTTCATTGGCTTTATCTCTGACTGGAGATTTGCCTTCCTACCCCTAACTATCAAATGCCTTGTAGTAGAAAATGAGAAAGGTCCATCTACTAATTATGGAATTGATCTGAATTAAATTGCAAGCATACTTTTACAACGGGAGATGTAAAATTGCCTTAGGTTGAGGCCTACACACACAACCAGTGAACTGTTTGATGTGTCACAAAGACAAAGCAAAGGAAATTGAGTTCAGCATTTTGGTAAAAACCTCTTACCAAAATAGTATTTATAAATTGTTGCAGTACCTTTGTGGATGCTGATTGCTTTACATAAATAAAATTCTCCCTTGCTTAGTTAATCTAAATAATTTTTGTATTTTATTTCCTCTTTTCTCTGAAAAACACCAAGAACAAAATATTGCAAGCACTCTTATAAATAGAAAAAAGCTAACAGTGTATTGCAGAGGACAACTTCATAGGCAGAAATTCCTAGCAGTGTTTTTTACCACTTAGGTTTTACAGTAAATTAACAGAAATGATTATATACAATTTTTGTTTCAAGTGTTCTCGTAATGACAAGTATTGTTAACAATTCTAATCTGGCTCCCAGGAAAACTTTACAAACATACAGCTTTTTATCTGTATTTCTTATGTTCAAATTCATGTCTTTCCTTTTATCCTTCTTATATTCTTGAGTGGATGATGAGAAATTGAAATATAAGCCCCCTTGAAATTTTGTGGATTGATTCTGAACAGTTCAGAGCTGCACCTGTGATTGCCCAAAGATTAGAGACAGGTTGAAATTCATGAAGTATATGTGAAAAGCCACTGATGATGGGTACTTGAAAAAAATCAGAATTTTAAAAAGAATTTATATTATAAAGAGGTTATTGAGTTTAAGGAGAAGTGAGGTACATTTGATAGAAGGTAAGAAACCAAGGGATCTTCATTATATAAGTCTAATTCTTGGCATGCTCTAGCTTATTACTGCTTCTTGAACATGCCCAAACATGCCACTGCTTTGGATTTTAGGCATTTGCTCTTCTCCATACCCGGACATTCTTTCCCCAGATATTAACATGGCTCATAGGGCACCTGGGGGGCTCAGCCACTTAAGCATCTGCCTTCAGCTCAGCTCATGATTCCAGGGATCGAGGATTGAGTCCCACCTTGGGCTGCCTGCTCAGCAGGGTGCCTGCTTCTCCCTCTCCCCCTTGCTTGTGCTCTCTCTCTCCCTCGAATAAATAAAATCTTTTAAAAAAATTATGGCTCACTCTGTCACTTTATTTTTTTTGTCACTTTCTTTAGATGTCTGTTCAGATGTTATCTTATTAAAGAAAAATTTTCTACCCTCTTATTTGAAAAGCACATCCCTATCAACCTCTAATTTCCTTCTTAACTTAATTTTTCTTCCTAGCATTGATCATCACTTAATATACATTTTGTTCTCTGCTAGATCCTCAATGCCTTCAACAGTTCTTGGAACTCTGAGATGGGGCTCAATTTATTCATATTGAATAGAGAAATAATTTTAACTGTTATTATATATTATCTAGTGAATTTAGTGTATTACGAATGTTATAATGATACCTGCTAAGTATGTTGTTAGAATAAACAGAGTAAGATGGTTTTGAAGGATATTTGATCCAGGCTTTAAAAAGTCCCCACACATTTTTTTGAAGATTTCTTTCTCCAAATAAACAATGGCTTACTGCTAATTGTATAGTTTATTCTTATTGTACAATCCAAAACAAAAAAAAATATTGATGTACAGGATTTTGATAAACTTTTCTATTTTAATAGTGCATCTCACGAGGTGATTGTGATGTGTCTTGATATTCTCATTACAATTCCACTTCATTTCATAACATATTGTTGTTTGGGGGCCTACTGTACTTCATGTTTAGTGGGCTACTCCAAATACTATGTTGCTCAAGGGCCCTTCTGTTTGATGCAAGTTTTGACAGAGAAACCTTGAATTGTTTTTCTGATCTTCCCGATACATTTAGTTATAGGTGACACCAGTTGCTATACGTTGGGAACTCCTCAATAGCTATGGCTTCCCTGGAGTTAGCCACAGAGAATGAAGGCTAGAAGTCTTAATGAAGACAGTGACTAATCTAGGGTGTAAATTCTAGAAGCTTTATTGAGCTCTTGCTGTGTATTCACATCAAGGGAAATTGTTTAAGTTCTAAAGCATAATTTGTGGAAGAAAGTTTTCATAAAATTTTGGATGAATTAACCTTTCCTCACTTTCCAGCATCTTTCATAAGCCCTGTTAATTCATACCTCTCCCAACACTATAACAACACAAAACAATAAAAACAAAAGAAAAATATAGTCCATAAAAGAACAGATTAATCTGCTGTCTTTCACTAATTTTTTTAAATTAAAATTTAATTTAAAAATTCAAAAAAATTAAAAATAGAAAATTTTCATTAAAATTAAAAATTAAATTTGGGGTGTCTGGGTGGCTGAGTCAGTTTAGTGTCTGACTCTTGATTTTGGCTCAGGTCATGATCTCAGGGTTGTGAGACTGAGCAGTAGGGTTCTGTTCAGTAATGAGTCAGCTTGCATTTCTCTCTCTCCCTCTGTCCCTCCCACCACTCTACTTTCTCTCTCTCTCCCTCTTTCTCTCTCAAATAAATAAATAAATAAATAAATAAATAAATCTTTAAAAAATCTCCTCTTTATAAGACGCTGTGAGGGAATGAAAAGGTGAGTCACAGGGAGCAAACATTTGCAAAGCACACATATGCATATGATATGTATGCTTCAAGATATATGATAAAGGATACACATTTAGATTATGCATAGCAGTCCTCCCTTATCCTCAGTTTTACTTCTACAGTTTTAGTTAACCATGGTCAACTGTGGTCCAGAAAGGGATGATCCCCTCTTGTGACCTATTGTCAGAAGTCAGTAGTAGCCTAACCCCAAGTCCCCGTGCCTACATCGTTCCCCTCACTTCATCCCATCACCTAGGGGTTTTATCCTCTCCCATCATCACAGGAAGGCTTAGTACAGTACAATAAGATACTTTGAGAGAGAGAAAGAGACCACATTCACATAACTTGTATTATAGTATATTGCTTCAATTATCTGATCGTATTAGTAGTTATTGTTCTTAATCTTTTACTGTGTCCAATTTGCAAATGTATCATAGATACTTCTGTATAGGAGAAACATAGTATATGTAGATTTGGTAGTATCCACAGTTTCAGGCATCCACAGAGGTCTTGGAACATATTTCCTGTAGATAATGATGAGACTACCATAAAAAACTCTTACAATAGTAGTAAAGAAAATGGGCAAAATATTTTCATAAATCACTAAAATATCTACTGATGACAACATGTCAAAAGATGCTCCCTATCTCTAGTTATCCTGAAAATACAAATTAATGAGATACCACAATGAGCTAACAACATACCCCTATTAGAACGGCTTAAAAAAAAAAAAAAGACTTACTCCATGAAGTGTTGGCAAAGTTCTTGGGGGAGTTAGAACTGTCATACATTCCTATTAGGAATGCAAAATGACACAACCCCTTTGGAAAATAGTTTGACAGTTTCTTAAATAGTTAAACATAAACTCAGCTCTTCTGCTCTTAGCTATTTACTCAAGAGAAATGAAAGCTTATGTCTTTAGAACAACTTTTACATTGTTAATATCAGCCCTATTTTTATTATTTATTTATTTATTTTTAAAGATTTTATTTATTTATTCATGAGAGACACACAGAGAGAGGGCAGAGACATAGGCAAAGGGAGAAGCAAGCTCCCTGCAGGGAGCCTGATGTGGGACTTGATCCCAGACCCCAGGATCACACTCCCTGAGCCAAAGGTAGATGCTCAATTGTTGAGCCACCGTGGCATCCCAGCCCTATTTTTAATAACTACAAATAACCCAAATGTTCATCAGCAGATAAATGAATAAACAAACTGCTACGTATTATAAAATAGAGTACCAGCCTATAGTGAAAAGGAATTTATGCTGCAACATGCAGGATCTAAATGTCAGTAGAATAACTATGCTAAATAAAAGAAGCTATATAAAATAGGATCCAATATGGTTCTATCTGTTCTAGCAAATGAAAATTAACATATAGTGGTACAAAGCAGATAAATGGTTGCTTTATATGGGAGGAAGGGAGCATGAGAGAGGAGTTACAAAGGGGCAGGAGAAAACTTGGGAATGAGAGGTTTGTTCAATATCTCCATTGTGATGAAGACATAGTGGGTGTATATATGTTAAAACATCAACATAGCATGAACAATTACTTTATGTTAGTTATGTCTCAGCACTTCTGCTAAATAAAACCACAAAATATAAAACCCCACTATAGCTGTCATCCCTATACCTCAGTCTTGTGCTCCAGGCCACTACATAGGTGTCCCTGGGTGTATGAATTGGTTGGCATTGGGTGAGGGACTCACCATGGCACATCTCAGCTATGAGTAGAGTGTGGAGATGTGATATTCCTTTGACGTCATCCTGAAAGCTCTATTGAAGGATTTGCTGTAGGGTGAAGGCTCACAGGCAATGCTCAGACTTGGCCTGTTTAGTTACCATCTAACATAAATGAAAAAGCAGATGTCACCAAAAATAGAGATTAAGTCTGAATGGCAGATTTGAGACATTTCTTGCCACATGTGGCCCCTCAGGCTTGTTTATATGTCCAATTTAATGACAACTCCTCTAGTGTCCTCTAGCACTTCCAATTACTCTAGTAATTTCAAATTTCACAACTCACATTCCAAGAAGTTAGATGCTGCTGAGACCTTGGATTTTAGTTTGAAATATGACACTGCATTCCACTAGCCATCTTGTTTTTACCACAACTCTCCCACAGCTGTTTAAGGCTATTAATATTAATGTTCTAGGAGATTTACAATTGCTCACCAGGAGGAAAAGAATGCGAGTGAACCACAAACCTTCCTTTTAGCACAGGCCAGCAAAGATATGCCCGTGTTTCGTTACGGAGTAATGTCAGATTTCATTTTTCTTGGTCTCACATAATTTAGTTTTCCTGTCTTGCAAAGGTTGCTCAAGTTGAATAATTATATACTTACAATCCCTGCATGTTTAGTGGACAGGATTTACGAAGGTGTTAAGACAATTTCAAAAGGGGAAAACAAGAGTTAAATAAGTCACAAGGTAGGAATTGTACATTATTCCCTTCATGTGCATTTATTGAGCACATCCTAGGTACCGGGCACCATATCAGAACTGGATGAACAATCGTGAGCAAAAACCAACCTGTTTCTTGTCCTCATAGAGTTTCTAGTGCAGGAAATGCTTTGGATTAGATGTGCAGCTCATCATAAACTCCAGCTCTGGTTGTTTTTTCCTCTTTCCCAACCAAATTATCCTCATTCAATAAATTGATGCTTCTATTACTGAAGTTATAGAATACTTGGAAATGAGAGGATTTTGCTCTAAGACCTCCTGAGAGGATAAGCCCTTCTCATCCCGTGTCTCCTCTACCTTTGCCTCCTTCTCCTCTCATGCTTCCTTCTTTTCCTATTTGCCCTCCTTCTCTTTCTTTTATCATTTTCAATTTTTAATTTTGAAATAATTTCAGGTGTCCAAAATGTGCAAAATTAGTTCAAAGAGTTCTGCTATATCCTAACCCAGAATCCCCAGCTTTTAATACATCTTTATTTGCTTTACCATTCTCTCTCTCTCTCGTTCTTTTTCCCCCTCTCTCCATGAGTATGGCTATGGATATAAATGTAAACATAAATATAAATATACTTGTAGTTACATACTCTATTTCTAAAATATTTGAGAGTAATTTGCAGACATAATACCCTTTACATCTAAGTACATCAGTATACATCTTCTGTTACTTAACCACATTACAATGAATAAAATAAACTAACATTAATAGCACTAGTATAGAATCTAGAAGCCATATATTCAAATTCATTCATTTGTGCCTCGAACTTTCTTACCTAATCCAGGATCACACGTTGCAGATAGTTGTCATGTCCCTTACCTTACTAACTATAACAGATCCTCAGTTTTTGTTTTTTAATGACTTAGATTTTTTTTTTTTTAAAGGTTACAGGCCAGTTATCTTGTTAAATGTTTCTCAGTTTGGGTTTGTCTGTCTGATGCTTCCTTTTTTAAAATTTTTTTTTAATTTTTTATTTACTTATGATAGTCACAGAGAGAGAGAGAGAGGCAGAGACATAGGCAGAGGGAAGAAGCAGGCTCCATACACTGGGAGCCCAATGTGGGATTAGATCCTGGGTCTCCAGGATTGCGCCCTGGGCCAAAGGCAGGCGCCAAACCGCTGCACCACCCAGGGATCCCTGTCTGATGCTTCCTTATTAGTAGGTTCAAGTTATGCACTTTAGGCAGGAATATCACAGGAGCAACGTGTCTTTCTCAGTATATCATGATGCGCTATATTAATGGGAGAGTGATTTCAGCTTTGTCCACGTGGTAAAGGTGTTATCCACCAATTTTCTCCAAAGTAAAGCCATTTCCCCTTTGCACTGTGTTGCAAGCTTAATACTGTGTTGAAAGCTGCTTTGAGATTATATAATTATCCTGCTTTTCAGTATACTTTTATTTACAAATCTATTGATAATTCTTACCTGACACCGTTATTACTAGGGTGGTGTCCAAACAGTGATTTTCTATTTCTATCATTCCTTTTATCTTTATTAGTCAGAATTCCACTGTGAGGAACAGCTTTCCTTTTTCCCCTGAAAACTCCTTTTCTGAATCCTCTCTGTCTGTCCATCCATCCATCCATCCCTATATTTATTTTTTCATCCATGCATTACATAATTCTATGTAATACTAAAGACCTCCATGATATAGACCTATTTCATTCTTCTCATCTAATTGAATTTGTACAGAAGGCTCCTAGTGTTGGTCCTACTCACAATATTACTTTCTAAGGATAATAATGAGGTGTTAAAAAATTACTACTTTCTACAGGATTATAGCAGAAAACAGGATAGAAGTCCATTCTTTAAAATCTATTGGAAACTCATCCATGAGAGAAAGATTCTTGCTTTCCAAAGTGATCTTGCATCATCCGATGAATCCAAATATATTCATGAACATGTGTTTGGACTGTCTGTACTCCTCTCCTACTCTTCTTGTCAAAAGATAATCTCCAACTGGATTGTAGGCTGAGATTGTAACGCCCACCTATACTAAATCTGATGTTTCTATCAGGTTGACTGTCTGACTCAAGTTCTACACTTGACGTTTATTCGAAAGACACAACTTCTGTTCTCACGATAACCCTCACATCTGTCCATGGTCTGGCTTGACTTGAACTTCCCAAATTTGGGATTTTAGTCCTATTGTTCTACTCTGTTGCCAAGGGCATATAGAGAACTCAAAAGATTACAAATGAAATCAGTTAAGTCCATTTAACCTAAGGGCACAGCAACACATTACAGAAACAGAAATGCTAATAAACTTTCTTTCAAAAATATAGAAGCCTAGGTTTTTACATTTTTCTTATATATGTCAATTGTGGATAAAATAATATAATCAGAGATGCCACTAATCTGGTGCCTAATATGTGTCCCTGGTGCCTCACATTTCACTATCTCAAAGTCTCATAAAACCCTAGTTTCATGTTGATATCCCAATTTTTTACATCTACAGCAGAGGATTTAGAGAGGTTGCATAACTGGACTGAACTCAAAGTTAACAGGTAGAAGGGCTATAGATTTCAAATCCAAGTTTGACTTAAGAAAAAGTCGAATTTTCCCCCTGCATTACATTGACAACATACCTGTTGCCAGGAGCAAATATACGGAAGAATGAACATGTATAAAGAAAAGCTTATTTGATTCCTTGGCAGAAAAATTCAAATTCTGTCATCTTTAGAGTACAACAGAGCACTCAAGTTCAAAGTGTTTATCTGACTTGGTTTTTCTTGTTCTGCTCCATCTAATTCTTTCCTTCTTTGTGATATCAGTGTACTTCAAAATCCAAGAACATGCTCAAAATATACATTATTTAAAAACCTTAAAATCTGAGAGATAATGATGATGATAGTACTTTATCCCCAAGACAATTTACAACTAGATCAAGCTTTGAGTTTCTATTCCTGTAAACTGAACTCACTCAATTGAATTTTCTGTTTCAAACAGCAGGTGGTGGTGGTGGGTTATTCTATCAAGTTTAAGTACTTCTAGATATTGCTGTATTGTAGAAAGCAATACGTAACACATATTTTGGTTTCAGAACGATTCACATCATCTTGTTAAGATTTATTTTGTAAAATAATATGCATGATGAGGTCTTATATTATTTAAAAATATTGTATGTATGTAAATCTTTTAGAACAAAGAAGACAATTGTATGTATGCAAAACACATATCATTTAAATCATTTAATCAGTTTAGTACTTCACACAATTATTTAATGGTTGTAATATATATTTTAGGTAATAAATGTGATTTAGTATTGGGGCTTAAATATTTATATCAAGTATACTTTAAATTTGTAATTTACTATAGAAATAGTAGTACTACATGGTAAAGACTAAAGAAATTGTTGTCATTTAGTAAAAGAATTGGTGGGAAATTGATTTATTTTCACTCCTTCAATTAATTTCTCATTGAGTAATGATTACCTTTAATCTTTTCTGACTAATCCTTTAAAATACTATATATTTTCTATTACTCATCAGTCTACATTCCTATTCCACTATTTTCGAGATCTCTGAATAATTTAAGTCTCAACTATGTTTCAGTTCTCAACTGGCTAAAAATGTAAGGGGGGCAGTATTTTCCAGAATCTTTGATTTGGGACTAGATTTGGTTGAATAGTGGGAAAGGACAAGAAAAAAAGGAGCTTATTGTACTCTTTGATAGCTATTTCCTTATTAGTGAAAATACTTTTTGAATGTTGTAGTTCTCTAGGCCACGATGATAGTGATGATATTTTATTATTTGATCCAGTCGCTTCCAGGTCCCAGGGTACATGAAGTAAAGGTAATGCTTATAAACTTGACCGATCAGAGACAATAATAGGCAGCAGATGGTATCTCTAAAGATTTCCATTACTGTTTATGGCAGATGGACTGGAGGAGTGGAAAAGTAGGTGGCTAGAAACTGTGGGAATGAGGTAGAACCAGGCGGCTGGTAAGGACCTAGGGGTCGTGTGGGAGGAAGAGAGGTTAAAATTGAGGCAGGAGATAAAGAGAAATATGGTGTATTAGCAAAAGGACTAAAAGTGCTGTAGATCAGAGTCTACAAAGTGGAGATGTAGGAACCACTTACATTTGTTTTAGGGCCAATGTGTATGATTTCAACATTTTTATTGTGGCCGCTGTGAAATTGGAGCTGAAGTATAGTGGCAAGGGCATTACCAAGCAGTCGTGAATGATTAGCTGTTCTACGGCAGGGTTGAACTGAGTGCAATCAATACCTCCAAATGCCTGGTCAAGGGCTACTTGGAAAAACAGTGCTTAACCAAACTGAGCCTTCTACCCTTCCCTCATCCCTTTCAGTTTTCATCATTTCCAAATAGAAAGCTAACAAATTCTATTATATACGGCATATATACTCTGTATATCTGATCATATATATTCATATATTATATATTCATATATATCACATGCATGATGTATAAATGCAATATGTATTATATATGTACGTATATCCATATTCTTAAAATTGCAACCCCTACTGAAACAGATGTTCTGTAGGGTAGGAACTTGGGAATCACATTGTAAAATATTTTTCCATATAACTATCATGTACAGTACTGTTGTGAACCACTGGTCTGGATACCTTAATATAATGAAACAAAACTAAAAAAGGAACAGTACAGGTATAGTAGAAACAAACCAGGTTTGTGTGGCTTGAAATCATAAATATTTGGAACCCTCTTTAAGGAATAAAATTTAAAAATTACAACACAAGATTACATGCAATATCTTCATCTGAGGCATAAACATTGAGGACATCTTTACTTCTTATCAGCCTGGACATGTTTCTGGGCCCTTCTGAGTTGAGAATAATGGCCTCATGTGCTCATCAAGCTGAAATGAGCTCACAGACCCTCATGGGCAGTGAAATACCTGCAGCTTGAAGGGGATCATCCTCTTCATCTCTGATTGCCCAGTTCATAGTGAGGAGTGTGAAGTAAACACAGGAAACTGTTCAAGATCTGAGATACTCAGTAAGACAAATATGCACACCTGCATCCTCTGTTCTCTCATTTTTCCAGAGAAATCCAACACTCTTACATGCTCAAGCCTTAGTGAGCATTTGTTGAATAAATGAATGATTTAATGACAAATACATAAATGGATGAATGAATGAATGAATGAATGAATGAAAGGAAACATTTATGGTTCATGCCCCGCTATCATAAGATATGGTTGGGCTGAACTTTAGAAGTGAGTTGTTCTTTTGAGGATTTTAAACTGATTAAAGGCATCCTGGGGTAATTGTGGTTAATTGACACAAAAAAGATTGCAGTTTATCAGAGTGGAGTTTATCTGTAAGGGCCTCTTGGAGGAAGGGCCTTTTTGCAAAGCTTTGGAAGGAGCTTGTTTACAAAAAAACAAGAAAGTCATTCCAAAGGCCATTTCTTCATTTCCATTTCAACATTACGGTACTATTAGTGCTCATTCACCTTGTGCAACTGGGTGGTTTTAGTGAAAAGTATTTAGGCTTTCAAAATAGGCAAAATAAATATTTACTAAGTGTCCCCTGTGGAAAAAACACAGGAAATTATAAGACATCTAAAAGATATGTCTTTGTAACCACACTAATTGTCACCACAACCCACAGAGTCAGACTTCAGGAGCTTCATGACTTCCCAGGAGCACAAGATCTTAGATATTAACAGATAGTGGAAATAAAATTCAGACCTTACACTCTGATTTAATATCCACGATCTCTTACTTTATCATTTTAAGTAACAAAATATTGTTTTTTGCTTTTTGTGAAAGTATAAGTAGACAAAGAACTTTTCTGTATTTTAATAATTCCTCTGTTGAGAATAAAGTGACTTTTAATTATTTGCATTAATTTTATAACATTTTCTACTGAGATCAAAAAGGGCTATATATAGCCCTTTGGCACAATGGCACCACACTGTGTCTAAATCCTACCCTTCTCACACACAATGTGGTGAGGTATGAAGACCCCAAATTACACACACACATACACACACACGAAGTATGATGTGTATGCACATATATCTAATGCTTACGTATGTGTATGGACATATATGCAATACATATGTATGTATGTACATATATCTAATACTTTTTATATTTTGAAAAGAGAAGAAGGAGTTTCAAAAAGAAACTTTAAACATGCTATTTAGATATTTGCTTTCTCTGATGAGGAAACATATGTAGGCTAAAGTATATAAAATAACTACACAACAGACTAGTTTGTAAACTGTGATATGACCAGGAACCTTCTGGAATATAAGTGCAATGTGAAATTTATGCTTCTGGGTTTTTTTTTTCTATATCCATTATGAATTTTAATTACACACATATCAGAAAAGGGGTGCGGGGTGGCTCAGTCAGTTAAGCATCTGCCTTGGCTCAGGTCATGATCTCAGAGGGTCCCAAGGTCAAGCCCCCTGGGCTCCCTGCTCAGCGGGGGATCTACTTCTTCTCCTCCTCCCTCTGCCCCTTTCCCTATTTGTGCTTTCTCTATCTCTATCTCTGTCTCTGTCTCTCTCTTTTGCATGCACACTCTCTCTCTTTCAAATAAATACATAAAATATTTTAAAAAATAAACACAGTATCAGAAGGAATAAGGCTTTGATAAGGCTCTTACAGTTTAGAGAAATAAACTTGTCCAATAATCACAAGTAGCTTTTTCTGATTTTTTTCTCCTTTTATCAGTCTTGCAGTTCTGAAGGAGCCTGCCTGAGACTTGTTTATATAAATAAATATGCCTTGTTGCTTTGTGTGTGTCTAAAGGGAGACCTTTGAGCCCATTCCCTTTAGTTGACCTCTAAAACCAAGTTAAAAAAATAAATAAAAAAATAAAACCAAGTTTAAGCCATCCTGATCTTTCTCTATAAATACTTCAATCTTTTATTTTTCACAGGCATTTCTCACAATGCCTCTGCTTTATACCAACAATGTGACAGAACCTGAAGACACATGATTTAGGACATGTGTTTCTGGTTTGTGACTGTTCAAGGTGCAAATTAAACGCAAGAGGGCAATCCCAAACAGAGCGTGTGTGGCCAAATTAAAGAGGTTTATGCATCCATAAAGGAAGACCGGATATAGGAATTCTAATTAGGAAAATAATATGATATTGTCTCTGGGCTCCCAAAAGCTCATTCAAAATGCTAAACTTCCTTGGAAGTTCTTCGCATTTACTTTTCATTTGAAGTTCCAAATTATTTTTGCAAAATCTGTCCTGCAGGATACTATTAAACTAGATGCCCTCACTTTGTTTTCAGGGTTCAAGGACTGTGCATGTGTGCTATTGATTTAATTCCCAAATTCTGGCATATGTCCCGAAAGAAAAAAAAGGTATAAAACTCGACACCCCAAAGTGCCCATTAGTCAGCTCCGAGCATGCCAAGTTGTCGAGCGATATTACAGTCATGATCTTTAAAGCATTTGTAAAAAAGCTGGATAAGTTTGCGTAAAAAGCTGGATTTTATGGCCTGCTCTATGCCAAAGAGATTGTCCAGCAGAAAGCACCCTGGTAAGCCTAATTATTACTCCACATATGGTACGTGGCATTATAAGCTATTTTGAGTTTTGGGGGGAAAGGAGAGCCAAGTGACAACCACAGCTGGGCGTGCTGAGCAATTTTAACTCCAAATCTGACGTCCCCATGTTGGCAGAGCATAAGACACAAAATGCTGCTTCAGCGAACTATCTCTCACATATTTAACTTGAGGGCAAATAATTTTGTTAAAATTTATGGGGTGGGTGGGGATGGGATTGAGATACAGAAAGTCAGGATAGTGCATGTATACTCAGTAAGGATTGTTCTTCAGAATATCATGGCTTATCATGAGTGAGGCAGCTTTCATTTCACACTTTAAGATCATAGCCTTTATTTGGGGGGAAAGATGCAGAATCTGAATTAGAATGCAACTTAAGTTAAACATAAACAAAATTTTAATTCTTGTATGTGTAGGTGGGTGTTCAAACAAAATAAATTGGGGAAAACGAACTCAGAGACCCATGGAAGCAATCAGCCATTTCTCAGGGATGCCTCTATGCCTCTAATGGATTACCTTGGAAAGGTTCTTCGGAGAGAGAATTAGACATTAAATAAAGAGGGTTGTTTTATACTCACGACTTTAGTGTGTCAGTCTAGTGAGAACTATCTCTAAGTCGGATTTGTGGATGTCTCAATGTGGCTTCAGATAAATTCCGACATCCTTCTACCTCCATCCCTGAAGCATTTTAAAGGTCAGCCTTGTCTACTCTTCAGTTGCAGCATCTTTTGCTCAGGAATCCTTATGACAGTGGAAGGCATGCCCATAATGCCTGGGACACGTGAAGGGCATTCACACATATTCAGTGATAATTATGCTTACATCCTCTACTGTGTTTTGTTGGACCTCTTAAGCCCTTGACTTGACAAGTCCGAGAAACTTAGCAGATTCCTGGCACCATTTCCCCCCTTGGTTTGGGGTAAAACAAGTAGGAATTTTCTTCTCTAACAAAATAAAGGGATTTGCCTCTCCAGTTTTCCATTCTGAATACTAAAAGAAAGAGCACCACGTAAAGTTAAGGACTGAGTTCACTAGGGCAGGATAACAGGGAGCAAATAATGACTATTGGCAGTAGGTCTCCATGCATCATCAAGGCTAAAAGAAAACAATTTGTATTTCAGGTAGATATTTATTCTTTTGTGGTTATTTCATATTGTTTTAAAGCAGAGTCAGCTATACTTTACTTACTTTATTTAAATATACTATTTAAAAAACGAGGAACACCAAATCCGGGTTTTAATTCAGCCTTTACTTATATTTTTAAGTTGAACGATTTACATACTTCTGTGGGATACAACTTCTAAGCATTATGATAAGATTAAAATGATCAACCACTTCATTTTTTTCTTTTGAGAATGAACTAGAATTAATGCTCTTTAAGGGTGGCCTCTTTGTTGCTATCGCTGTTTTGACCAAAAGGTGGCACTTGTGTAATCTTTTTCTGTCTCAGGGTGCAGAGAACCAGGGGAGCCAGAGGGACCAGAGTGAATTTTCAGAATTGTTTTTCTTTGACAAACTCCAAGGAGCCACGTCAAAAATCTGCATGTCTGCAACTGCAGTTCCTTTATGCCCAAAGAAACCTTCACAGAAGAATTAGCCTGATTCTGTGAAAGGAAAATATGCTTCCTGTCATGGTTTGGTTTAAACTCTAGAATTATTTATCCCAAGTTTATTTTATAATGTTCTTCTTTCCTTCTGATCTTTGACTGAAGTTCTGGTTCTTTCTTTTAGATAACCTTGATCCATTTGAAGTTGTCTTTCTGAATTAGAGCGCGTAAGCAGCACCCAAGTATGTCTGAACTCTTATCTAAACAGACCTTTCTAACAGCATAAATCAAAAAGGATAAACCATTCAAACAGGAGAAATCTTTTGAACTATGGACAGACAAGAAGAGGGAGAGGCACAGAGGGAAAGAGAAACGTGCTGGAGAGATTCTGATGATAAGACAGGAATTCACAGATGAGACTTAAAATCAAACATGCAAATCCTTCCCAGCGGTGCATATACATTTGCTTCCAATCCCTGCAGCTGAAAGGATTTTAGAACTGATCAAATGAAGTCCAACGCTTCATTTTACAGATGAGAAAACTGAGTTCCAGAAAGGTACAGGAGTGCGATCCACGGTGCAGACTCAATTCTGTTTCTGCTTCTGGGGATGGAATACGATGACCCGTTAAAGAGCAGTATTAATCCACAAGTTGAAGGAAACAACATCTCGGGTAGTTTGGGAAATTGGAGTCCCCATAACGATGATTCCTTTTGCCAGGCATGTACTATTTTGAGCCACAGTGCTGTCCTAGAAGCGCTCCTCTGCTCCACACAGGAATATGGTCATTCATTCACTATGTAAGTCACAATTCTGTAGGGTAGCCATTAGCCCCATGTCCCCATGTGACTGTAACTGCATCTTAACATTAAAAAAAAAAAAAATCTAGTTCCTTAATTATGCTAGCCACATTTCAAGTACTTGACAGCTACGTGTGTCTAGGGGCTGCCTCTCTTGGACAGGGTGCCCGTAGAACTTTCCACCATGGCTGAAAGTTCTCTGAGGCTGCACTGTTATGGATTACTCACTGTAGAGAGTATGGACAGAGTACAATGCAAGGTCAGGTACATACTGTGATGTAGGGTGTAGTGTCTATCCACAGTTTCAGAATCTATGTGGCTTCCTAAGCAATTTACAGCCAACTCTGGGAAACTAGCCGGTTTATGTCTTTTTATGTCCTCTCCCACCCACCTTTCTCCTCCTACTTATGCCTTCTTGAATTTTCTTTTCTTTTCTTTTTGTTAAGTGTTTAATAAATCTTGTAAGTGTCTTACTTATTCCTTCTTGTGTGCATCATTCAATTCCATTTCACAATGTCCAGTGAATACCTACCATGAGACAGACATTGCACTTATGACTAAAAAGGAAGCATTGGATGCTTAGTGATGATGAATGGGCTGGGAGGAAAACAGGGGTTCACAGCCCAATCAAGAGGAAAATGAGCTTCTCAGGCCATTCAAGTTAGGAAAAAGAAGAATTATTAGCATAACTATGTAGATTAATAGATGGAAGTTTATTCTGGAAGGTTTAGTGACTTGCCCAAAATAATACAGATTAGGAAAAAAAAAACCCTCAGACTGGATCCATGTCTTTTTACAACAAGTCTGGTGTCTTTTCCTAATCCATTAACGACCCAGAGTACAGAGATTTGTTTATGCCAGCTTGTAATTTCTTCTAATATCTGACAATGAATCATCACATAAGTTGTATCTTGCATATATCGGCATTCTTTTTTTTAAGCCCAATTTTCTGAATTTCTTTGACTAAGGACAGAATTATACTTGCATGGGCTTTTCTTTGAATTCTTAGCTAAGTGCTTGTAAAATGTCCTTGTGTTGAATTGATCAGTGCTTGAAGTTCTCTTGCTACTCTGAACTCTTAGGAGTTCACAGAGTTTAAATGTAAATTAAACAAGTGTTCTTTCTATAAAATAAAAGGATAGATATAATTTTTATCAGTTGGCAGATGAATAAAATCACACCATTTGGTACTTCCCATGACCGTCCATAGAACAGTGTGATTCATTCAGGCACACCTAAATCCAGATGTTGCTCAAACTCTAGGTCTTATAGAGATTTTCTCTTTCAGCAGCACTTGCATGGAAATTTGACACCACTACTCCATCAGTCAAGTGACTTTAACTGAGCCTATTACTGTCTCTGTGCCACATTATTTGCAAGTGCTTCACCCACACCACATGCTACTCAGTATGAAGACTAGTAGGATAGAGACTTTCCCCCACAGATACATTATCAGTCACATGTTATTTTTATGTTTTGGTGATATCCTGTGTCACTTGCAATTATTTTAATCACGAATTGTATTATAGTGGGAGGATGCTGTATTTATTTATAAAATGAACCGAGCTAGAGATTGTCCTTATCTTCATCAATAGAAACCTTCAATAATCCTGTCATGTTTTCTTATCCTACCTATTAAATTTGCCATACAAGATTTTAATTGGCTAGAACTTGCTTTTAATCTTTCATAGAGCCCTATCCTGATTCCATCATCTTTTTCACTTTGCCATGCTCTCCTGCCAAAACAGACAGAAAAAAAAAAAAAAAACTAACTAGCAAATGTCCTCTCTAGGATGATTTTTCCACTTTTCAGCACCTCACGCCCCTTTCTCTCCAAGCCACCAACTCAAAGACTCTTCCCTTTCTTATCTACAATTGATTTGTTCCTCTCTCTCTTTTTTTTTTCTTTTTAAAGATTTTACTTATTTATTCATGAGAGACACAGAGAGAGGCAGAGACACAGGCAGAGGGAGGATCAGACTCCATGTAGGGAGCCTGACGTGGGACCTGATCCCAGGACTCTGGGATCACGACCTGAGCCAAAGGCAGATGCTCAACTGCTGAGCCACCCAGGGGTCCCTGTTCCTCTCTTTCAAGGTTTTCCCCTAGTATCTTAGAATTCAAAGATTCTCATAGCCAACAATATTGTTTATATATTTTAAATACACTCTTCTTGCATAACGAAAGTACATTCACACATTGAATCATATATACTGCCCACTGTAATGAAATAAATTAACTTTTTCATAGCAGAACACTCCTTAACACCATGGATTTGGGCGAATGACTCCAATTCTGGACTTTAATATTCTCATCTGAATAATTAGGTAAAAATATAATAAGAATTAAATATAAATGATAATAAAATATAGCAAAAAGAAAAATACAAGAAAAAGAATTATATTTATAATAAAAAGAAATAAAAATATTGCTGGTATTTTGTTTCTCTGAGTCTCTTTTCGTTTAAAAGAGTCTAGTAAGAGTAACATAGTACCTAGTAGTTTTATTCTCTAGGAGCTGTGTGACTGACAATAACTCAAAATATTATTTTCTAGAATGTGTTATCACTAGTGAAAGTAATTTGAAAAGGAAATTTTGGCCAAAGATAAAATTTGTCATTCTCTCGAGGATTTTTAATGACTCTCTGCTAGTAAAACTAGAGGTGTATATTTTGCAAAATACATAATCCCAATACTTGCTACAAAAATAAGAAAGAAAAACTTTATATTTTCAGGTGAAGAGTAGATTTGTGTCATTAAAATGTATCCTGGTTAATATGATGTAGCATTTGAAAAATCCACAAAATTCTTGAATAATCCACACCTGGAAATTGTATACTTAAAATGACATTTGTACCGATTTCCACTGGAATCATTTGTATTTGTTCTGTGGCTTGGGAACCTCTCCATTGAGCAAAGGAGCACAGAGCTGACTTTCTCCTGGTCATTCCTGCGATACACACACCTCTCTCTCATAGCTACAGCTCATTAACTGGATGACTGGGCTTTTTCTCACCCCTAAGTAGGTATCTTGATCACATTGAGCTACATGGCACTTACTAGTACAAGGACATTTTGTATACAACATGCACATTCTAAGTCAAAATCATTACCTGAAAAATATTTTAGAAATCAAAATAGACCATCACTTTCTAGATTCTTCTTTAAATAAAGGTTACATGTGTGCTCTAAATACTGGCTAACACAATCTTGCTGAGGCATCAGCTCATTTCTTGACTATTCCTTGTAAACCTGGGCTCACATTACTCTGCGAATACTTAAAACCCATGTTGGCCATTATCATGGTGCTTCTAGTATGGCTCTAGCCTCCATAGAGAAAATGACAGATCTTGAAGCACATAACCTATCTACTATATGTCCTTGACATGAGCAAAGCACCAACCAGACTGTCATATGTCTCCCCAACACATAAATTTAACAAAATTAAATCACACAAAAATTACTTTGGATAAATTACTCTTGGGCAACAACAACAAAAACTCCTAAATGGAGAAAAGGAATAGTTCACATAAACAATTGAGAAAAGGAAGAGTTCACATAAACAATTGGCTTTTATTAATTTGACTACATAACTTTATACTCGATATATAATAACTACTTATTGATTTACCATGAAAGCATCTTTGCTTCTTTCTGATTCTATGTTTGCCAAAATGCGATTTGTAATAATGGGCATTTTGTGATACAACTAGTCATATAAAAGAACTGTCCAAAAACAAACAAACAAACAAACAAACAAACAAAAGAACTAATAATTAAACTCATTTGAAAATGACAAAATAGTATATGGTGGCTCATTGTGTGAAAGCAGACGGTTTCCATTATTTTATAAAATGACTTTAATTGGGAAGATGGTGTATTTTTGCATCTACAGGTTAAGGTCTGCTCATTGCAAATCTGACACCAAAAAAGTAGCAAACTCTGTTCTGATATCATTTTAATAGCAAAGATTTTTATGCCATCCAGTCTTGAGTTTAAGAGTGTGGAGTCACTATTTTCTGAGGTTCTCTCAGTAGCACTCATTGGAAATTCAAGGAATACTGGAAACTATAATTTTGCTATAGCTTGAACTTGCCCAGATTAAAGGAGGGATGGACTTCTGAACAAATTCTTCCCTGGCTAAAGTTCAGTCCTACTCTATGCCAAATATTTTTCTTTTCTTTCTTTTCTTTTCTTTTCTTTTCTTTTCTTTTCTTTTCTTTTCTTTTCTTTTCTTTTCTTTTCTTTCTTTTCTTTTCTTTTCTTTCTTTTCTTTTCTTTTCTTTTCTTTATTTTCCTTTCCTTTTTTTGTCTCTAAAATGGAAAAAAACTTTTTTATAAGAAAAATTATTTTCATTGAAAAGGATTTTCATTCATCTTGTTATGATTATGAAAAATTTCTTTAATCTCACATTTTTTAGGCATTTTGAACTCTAAGCCTTTTTGTAAAAATTTGCTTTCATTTTTTTAATTGAAAAAAATCCTCTAAATTACTGAGAATGACTGATGATTGAAGAATTTCCCACCACAGCCATAGATCTATTTAATGTCAACAAGCAAGCAATGGATGAATGGATGAAATGACTGGCAAATTCGTTTACTTACAGACATTAAAAAAAGAGAGATTTTTTTTAATCTGGATGAATATTTATATCCTTAACATAAAATGAAGTCATGGAGACATGCCCATCTGTTTATTTTTTAAAATCTGTGGTGTCAACAGTTTAGAAGTTCCAGTAAAAAAACAGGAATGAAGGCATTCTTGTGGGATGTAGTCAAATCAGGGAATTCGATCCAAATCTTAGAAACGGACAAAAATTTTGGCCTCTTTTCCAGAAAAGTTTGGATCAAGCTTTTCAGTTTTATAATTTACAATATATGTAAAACAATATAAATTACAAACATCCTTTTAGCTGATTTACACATATGTATATAGATATAGATATATATACAGAGAGAGAGGGAGAGAGAGTGAGAGAGAGAAGCAAAGTACTAAGGAGATTCCATATTGTTAAAAGTTGTGAAACCTGGATGATATGAAAGGCAATTTAGAAGCTGAGGGTATTGGCTGTAGACTGGTCACCAGCGTGAGAGGAGGTAGTGAAATGGGGCAGAACCCCCCGTATCTGGGTATCATTTACTGGGACTTGGCTAAGAACATAACACTGGAGAACAGCAAGGTCTGCTCGGTTGTTCTCTTCTTGTTCCCTTAGCCTATGTTCCACACTTCTTTGCCCATCTAGGTCTTAGAAGGCTAATTTTTGAAAACTGTCTCACTGTGGCTCTGTTGCCAGCAGGCTTGTGCTTAGAATCAGCCAGAGGTCCCAGGAGCCTAAGAAATGAAGATAAGAGGAGAACAAGTGGCACATGGCTCCCTCCCTTTATCTGCATCAGCACATTGGTTTTTCCCCACCAGGAAACCACTTTTTTGCAGTTCTAATCCCCAGTGGATGCCGATAACACCTTTTCATCCTCTTGTCCCTTTGGTCCTATGGGTAAAAACAGCTTCCCACTGTCGGCAGTCTCTGGGTGTCCCACTGTCCCTTGTCTGTTCCTTTCACATGTGCCCACACATGATCAGGACCCATATCAACAAAAATAACTGGAGTCCTTAAAAAGCAGATATAGGCACAACGTGAGAAGGAAGGGTGGGCTTTGTTCCATGGCCTTGCGGGTTGTGGAAATGGAATTAATTATTAAGTCACTCAGACAAAGTATTCATTATGAAAATTAAAAAAGTAATTCATGTCCATTACGGAGTGATTTTTTAAAAATACATAACAGGGAAAAAATTAAATATTTAAATAAGGAAGTAGTAATTCATCTTATTGAGTGACCGCAGCATGTTCTCTGCATCCCCATGAAGTAGGCACTGTCATAGCCCCCATTTTAAAATACAGGAATCAAACTACTGAAAGGTGAAACGACCCGTACAAGGTTATGGAATACCTGAGGAAGAGTCTGACTGAGGCAGACTGGCTCGGAAGCCTTTGTTCTTAATCAGTAAACACTAGTACCTCTAGAACTGGAATGAGGAAATGAAAGGAAATGGCATTTATTGAGTACCTACTGTGTTCCCAAAAGTGCACAAGATGCTTTCATGTGCGCTGTCCCAGAGCTGCCCTTTCAGCTCCATGTGACACCGTCCGATGTTCCCTGTTTGAAAGACACTTTCTTTTCTAAATTTCCAGGACATCCCACACTACTCTAGTGTTCCTCTTCTTTTCTGGTTTTTCTCTCCTTTTCCTTTGCTTGCTCTTTCTGGTCCATTGAACCTTTGCATGTACAAACATTTTGAGTTTTCTTCTTGCTTTTATTATTCCTATTTGAGCTCCTCTAACAAAGCAGCTTTACAATGCCAATGGTGTGCAGGTAACTGATGTATTTATTTCTAATTTGTCTCCCCTCCTCAATGTCATACATGTATTTTCAACCACCTCCAGGACATCTCCCTTTGGGCGTCTGGTAGGCATCACAGACCTAACACAGTCCACTGAGAATGTTTGATTCATCACTTCAAGCCACTTCTCTTTTTGTCATCGCCTTTTCCTGAAATGGCACTAATCAAGTTAAATGAAGAAGAATTATCCTAGAATACTCCTGTTTTCCTTCCCCTGACATCTAATGATCAATACCCTCCGTGGGCTCCCTGTGCAGCGATGCAAGCCACTCCCTGCTCACAACCATCATCTTTCGTCTCAGTCATTTTGATAATTTCCTAACTGATCTTGCTCTCTTTCAAAGTTCTTTACTGGAGGCTGCAAAAATGATGATTTTAGGCATATCATGCCACTTTACTGCTTAAAACCCTTTATTGTCTTCCGATGCAATCTGATTTCTCTTTGCAGAGGATCAAAACCTTACTTAAGCTGGTCTCTTGTGAATGAATGAATCCTATCAGCTACTCTACCTCCCTGAAAAGATGATGCATTCATTTTCTTATCCCTATGAATTAAACACACACCCATTTTGTTTTGTCTTTCAAGGAATATAAACATCTAGGTCAGGTTGAGATATTATCATAAACTCTGTGTCTATAGATGGAAGACAAAGACAGCAGTTTTGTCCAAAACATAGTGATGATTTCTCCTTGGCTTGTCTCCAAACAGTTACCAAAGAGCTCTTTAAGTTAAAGTGAAAGGAAAGGAGACATTTTTGTATCAACGTGTAAAAGGAATTCATTGAAGAAATACACTTTTTTTTTGGCATCTTCTTAATTTGACGTTGTTATGCATAATTTCTAATTATTCAGGAAATTTATAATTTAAAAAATCCATACCAAAGAAATGGAATCATTTACACATGTGGTTATGATCAATACTCTCCATATAAAAAAAATAATTTCCTCTAAAGTGGTTTTGATTCACGCTGGGAGGAAAGAACACAAAGATTTGTGTTAATACTAAACACAGTGATCGACATACAACATGATACATAAATTCTACTAGAGCAGACATCCGAGTAATACGCCTCTATAGGAATTCCATCTTGCTCATGGTGAGAGAGAAATGCATTGTTTGAACAATGACTCTGAAATTGCCAGAGACTTAGTTTACTACACAACTTGCTGCTTTAACAATGGTGAGTATATTAATATATTGTTCCAAGTTAATTTTTTGTAGAACTATTTTCCTTTTTATGTCCAAAGAAATCACAAAGGGAATATCTGATCCTGTTTATGCCAGATAAGTCATGAATCAAGCTTTATTTTCTTTCTTGCCTGGTAAAACTATTGCCAAAAGAAATTACTACCAGTAAGAAGTCAGGAAATTTGGTACTTTAAACAGTTCAAATTGAAAACATTATTCAATCTTACTTAGGTTTTATTCCAACATGCCAAGCTAATCCCTTCATCTACATTCACTCAGGTACGCTTTCAATAATAAGTATTTTTACCTGTTTATTTTTAAAAATAAGGATCCAGATGCTATGGTGGAGATGTGCAAATATGCAGGCCATGACCATAATTTTATGGGAATGATTTTCTTATATGACTTATGAAGTGATCCTTATGAAAATTCTCAGGAAGTGTTTCAAATATGTCTTGAGCAATAGAAACATCATTGTATGATATCCCCGCCCCCTGACGACTATTATGAAAGACACCAACTATTTCTATGTGGGTATTCTGCTAAAATTATTATTTTTAAAAATTATATCCAATACTTGATCATTTTTCCCTATGCCCTAACCTGACAGCTGTTTTCCTCTGCCCTACTTTTCAGCACTTCTCAAATGATTTTTTAATGAGATACATCACAATCAGAAATGATTCATTTGGTTATTTGCTTTTGGACAATTTCCTCTCCTTCCTCTGATAAACTCTGAAGTAGATTGGAGAACATTAAGTAATGGCAGAATTGGATAGCGACCAAGACCAATTAGATGTTTAAAGATTATAGTGCTGCCTATCACATAGGATTGATCTTCTTCCCTGAGAGTATATGCAGCTGGAAATACCCTCAAAATGAAGTTATCTCCTTTTTGTCCCCATAATTCCTGGGTAAACATTACTCAAGTCTTGCCAACGTATATGTAAGGAATGAGACAGAAGCTACTATTAAGCATGACTTTCGTAACTCAAATTCCTTTATCAGATGTTCCAACTGTCATCTACCAGGATATGAAGGAAAAAGAAAAAAGAGAAAGGCCTTAGTATTTTGTGGGCAGTAATTTAAAAAAAAAAAAAAAAAAAACCTCAAAAATTAAAAACACAGGTCTTAGGGAAATGCTGAGATCCAGCACTGAGAAGGACAGCAGAGCCAAAGCTGAGTGTTTCTGTTTTTGTTGTTGTGATTGTTTTGTTTGTTTGTTTATTTATTTATTTATGATAAAGAGAGCATAAGTGAGAGATAAGGAGAGCAGGAATGGGGAGAGATGGACAGAGGGAGAGGAAGAGGAGAAGCAGACTCCCCACAGAGTGTGGAGCCTCTCACAAGGCTCAGCCCAGGATCCTGAGATCAAGACCTGAGCCAAGGCAGACATTGAACCAACTGAGCCACCCACGGGCCCCGACAGTGTTGCTGTTTTGAGTTGAGGAGAGTTGATCCTCTGACAGAGATTCTTTCCTTGACCAAACTTTAGTCAGGCTCCTTTAAGCCCCTTTCTCAACAAGGCCTCATCTTTGGACCTTGGCCTCAGACCTGTTTTGTCCAGATTTAGCAAGAATCCTATTGAGTCAGTTGAGTGAGAGTCCCCGCTCTGGGATCTGATCTCTCTTGATAGCTAGTCAAGTCCTCATCCCCTTCCATCCCTGAGGTGACAGCTGATTCTCCTGGCCTGCCTTCGGCAAGAATCTCCTCTCCCCTTGATGTCTTCTGTTAGAATTTTTCATCCACCAATCCCCCTAATCTATAGGTCGACTATAAATCCCCACTGTTCTTGCTGTACTTGGAATTGAGCCCAGTTCTGTACTGAGGTCTCTTTTCTGCTATTGCAGTAGTTCCTGGGGGGGGGGGGGCGGGGAGGGGGACAACTATTTTTATCACTTTCAGCTTCTATATGTGGCTCTGTATTTTCTGAAAGTCTCAACTATCTTTCAGAAGAAGGTCGGACACTCTATTACTATTAATGAGTGAGAGTGAGAGGGTGGGAGGAGAACCAGAAGAGAGAGGAAGGTCTGTTGCTGTTCACCAGGCAAAGGGTCAAATATACTACAATGTGTCTGTGCCGGAAATGAGTGGGATCTTCCCAACTTCCTCCGCATGAATGGAGCCCTTAGTTTTACATTTGCAAACTTTTTTCCTTCGCTCTGCTCTCTGTATCATGCTTTCCAACCAGTTGGTCACTGGTCATCACTCTTTGCCCTGCCACTTTATTTTACCATGTTTTTGCACTTATGTTGCTCTTTCCAACTTTTAAAAATATTTTCTACCCTTGTGATGCAATCCCTTTCCATCAGTCTCTAACACGGTTTGTGATGCAATCCCTTTCCATCAGTCTCTAACACGGTTAGTTAGAATTTGTTAAAATTTCGATGGATGTCATCCTTTTCCTTTTTAATAGTGAGTCATAAAAATAATAAACTTTGTGATTTTAATTTGTTGGGGCCCCCATGGAATGTGATTTTTGTTTTCCTTGTGCCTTTTCTCTTCCTACATTTCCCTTTGGCTTCAGGATCTATTCCTTCTCAGCTCTCACACTGACTTTTCTGGTTACTTTCGTTCAAAACCCAGCAGGAGTCATCTCATTTTCTGTAGCCCCTGTCCCTCACTGCTTCTCTAGATAACTTCTCCCACTTTCTTTTCCTTCCCAGAGGATTCAGATGGACTTCCTTCTTCTGTCCGCAATCCTCAGCAATGGTTACATTCCCCAAAGAGATGACCTATAACATCCATAAAGACTTTCCTTTGCCTTTTTGTTTGCCACCACCTGAAAAACATCTTAATTTTCCTTTTCTCTTCAAAAGCCTCTTCCTCCCATGTCCTTTTCTCTTAATGGCTTTGGGTCATCCCTACATCATGCAGATGTTAACACTCAAGTTCTTCTAAGTCACTGAAGCTGAACCAGCTGCATCTGTCTCCATTCATTTTGATTTATTACTGAGAAGTTTGCTCAGATTTGTTCTTCTCTACACGCATTTTATGTACCACAGTCTTTGCCCGACTTCTTCTACTTCCTCTTTTTTTTTTTTTAAGCAATTGCCTCTGTATTCTACATACTCAAGATTTTTCTCAACACAGATACCTGAAATTTTTTCCAATTTGTTCTTGGGTACCGTTTACCCTTTTTTTTGGGGGGGGACTACTTTGCTGTATTACTACCCCAAATTCATAGCCCTTCTCCAAATTTGAAACTATTATTTTTTTAAGGTTTTATTTATTATTCATGAGAAACACAGAAAGAGAGGCAGAGACATAGGTAGAAGGAGAAGTAGGTTCCCCACAGGGAACCCGATGTGAGACTTGATCTCAGGACCCCAGGATCACGCCCTGAGCCGAAGGCAGATGCTCAACCACCAAGTCACCCAGGCATCCCTCCAAATTCCAAATTAATGTCTTGTAATATCTAGTATGTTAGAACGACTCTTAACTGTATACCACAGTGCCACTTCTCTTCTTTATCTCTCTAATCACTGTGGAAACCAATAACCTTGTACTTTGCTACTCAAAGTGTGGTACCTTGACCAGCACTATCACTTGAGAGCTGGTTAGAAATGTAAATGCCCAAAACTAACTGAATTATAATCTACATTTTAACAAATTTCTAGGTAAAATGTATTTATAGTCAAGTATGAGAAGCATAATGTGCTGTAATATTCATAAACTTGAGGGTACATGAGAATCACTTGAGTGAACTGAAGTGTATTGTGATTTGAACCCAAATAATATTGCCTCAAAGCACCCAGGTTTCTCTTGGAGTTCACAAATAGCTATTGTAGTTACTGCACAGTTTTTCCTTATTCAAATTCACCAGTCTTCTTCCTAGGATGCATCGTGGTCACATAGATAAACTTTCCATGCCCAAGGTCAAGGTAAGATAATTATTTTATTTCTCACTTTACTAACAGACAGCTGAGGAAAGAAATTACCTGATATTATTAAGGTTACCTGACTAATCACAAGTAGATTGAATTTATGTACTCAAAATCTAAAATTTGTACCATTACCATGTTGTTTGTTGAATAAATATACAATGCTATAAATGTCATTTTGTTCCATTTCTCTAAATATATATATATTTTTAAATTAAGACATTTAAGTTCCAAGTTATTGTTAAAGATATATTTGGAAATATATCTATAACATTCTACCTACTATACCTGAGGAGAGAATAATCAAAAGAAATTGAAGTATTAGAAATTATATGCAAGAAAGGGTCCATATGTCTTTAGAAATGCACAGAGGTTGGTGATGAAATTTCACAAGACAAAATATATTATGCTTACATATCTTTTGGAAAAAGTTACTATAATGGTTCAGTGGTACATGCCATCCTCTTTAAACCTTTATTGTCTCCTCATTCATCTAACACTCTTCCTCCTAATTCACCCATTAGCTTGTTTTTTTTTCACTTTGTATCAGTGCAAGTGTTAATAATTTCTCCTCTTCATCCATTGTAAATCTCTCTGGTATTGATTTTGGAGGGGCCTGGCTTGGGGCAAGAAATGGAAGCACACTGAGGGAGGGACACTAAAAGTTCTTTGAACATTCACAAAAAATTCAGAACTACTTATTTTCATAGTGAAAGTGGAATGATAGTCTAAGTTGAGAGTCTCAACAATTAGTCCCTAAATAATTAAAAACATTTTATAATATAGCCAATGCAAAATAAATCAATTAGCTAGTAGTTTTGCCATGTAACGAGGAGATGAACATTATAGCTGAAACAAAACTATGCTAATGAGACATAATTTAAACTTCAGTTAAAATACCTCATTATAGTTTTTTCTTTTCTATGTTGCTCTTAAAACCTTAATTATTGAGGCGATATGACTTACAATGTGGAAATATGTTTTATTTTTAATATTTTTATTTATTTATATGAGAGAGAGCGGGCACAAGCAGAGGGAGGGGCAAAGGCAGAGGGAGAGGGAGAAGCAGACTCCCCACTGAGCAGGAGCCCAACGTGGGGCTCGAACCCAGGACCCTGAGATCATGACCTGAGCTAAAGGCAGACATGAAAAAACCACCCAAATGCCCCAACAATGTGGAAATAAATGTTATGCATAAAATTTAAAGCATGGAGGCAGCATGAAGAATGAATGTAAAGTTTGGGAGCTTATACAGGACTCAGTTTGGATTTTGTATCTGCCACGTGTCTTGTGAACTTGGATGAGTGGTAGAGTGATGCTGATAACCAACTTAGGCTTTCTAAGTATCAGATTCCTTACCTGAAATGTACATGTATGATATTCAAATCTTTCTTTCTCTCTTCATATATATGTATCGATATATTCTATCATAGTACCTATAGAAGTTTTTGTTTTTTTTTAAGATTTTATTTACTTATTCATGAGAGACACAGGGAGGCAGGGAGGGAGAGGCAGAGACCTAGGCAGAGGGAAAATCAGGCTCCATGCAGGGAGCCCAATGCAGGACTCCAGGATCATGCCCTAGGCTGAAGGCAGACGCTAAACTGCTGAGTCATTCAGGGATCCCCAAGTTTTTTTTCTTTAGCAGGCTGTATACCATGATGATAATAGATAAATCATAGCTACAGTGTAGGAGAAAAAAATATGACAGATGGAGCAGCAGAATTTGCACTCTGAACACAAATACACTGACATAAGAGGTTTCTCTAAGAACCTCTGGAGTAAAATCAACGTCTGGTGGAAAAACAAAATTCAGCCTTGATTTAGTTGTAGTGAAAGAAGTCAAAGTTTTGAGTCATGTTGCTGTCTGGAAACCTAATTTTCAGCTTTTAAGAGTAGAATGTTTGGTAATACTATTTAGTTCACAACTGAAATGAGGGAAAGAGATGTCATTTTCCACTAATCTTAACAGAGGTTTATGGGAGGATGTTCTGAATAAAATAACAGAGACATCTCTCTGATTCATTTCCCAATCTTAGTCAAGTTTTAACAAGAGTCTTTATGGGATATTGAGACTCCTGATTCCTGTGGAAGAACTGTGTTTACTTTGTTATTCCTAAAGTCCTCAAATAAGTACACACTGGGCTCTTTCTCCATGTCAGAAATGGAATCCAACCTTTGGGTATAAGGTTATTATCGCTGGCCTTGAAGAACTCCTAATCAAAGGAAGGTGTCAGGTATGTATTCAGATGGTTAAAATACAATCTGATACGTGCTATGATAGAGCTCCAAATGGTAAAATGGAGACAAAAATGAAGAACAGCTATTTGCCTAAAGGAGTTAAGAAGGCTTCAGATCTTGTGCAGCTTGAGTAGAGTCTAAAGGGATGAGTTGGAATCCACCACACCGAACAGGGTCAGAAGTGCCTTCCCAGAAAGGAAATGGTACATCCAAATGCGAGAAGGTATGGCTAAGCATGTCATCTTCAGTGGTGGGCGATGCTGGTGGAATATTGGTGTCAAGGTCAGAAAGATGAGCTGAAATTAATTGGGAGATATATTTAACATATTAAGACCTTCAGCCCATTTCTCATAGGTATTGGGGAAACATCAAAGTCCTTTTTGGAGGAAATTGAGAAAGGATCCCTGGGTGGCTCAGTGGTTTAGTGCCAAAGGCAGGCCCAGCGTGTGATCCTGGAGTCCCAGGATCGAGTCCCACATCGGGGTCCCTGCATGGAGCCTGCTTCTCCCTTTGCCTCTCTCTCTCTCTCTCTCTGTGTGTCTCTCATGAATAAATAAAATCTTAAAAAAAAAAAGAAATTGAGAAGCTTGGGTTTTTGTTTCTCAAAAAATAACTTGGGCAGAAGTGGGATGGAAGATGAGGAAGACTAGAGGTATAAAGCTCAAAGGGAAGGGCACTGTATTCCTCAGAAGAGACATGAAAGTAACCAAAGTAAACTAGTGGTCATTGGGAAGGGCGAGGAGAGCAGGGGTTGGACAGGACTCTTCAACATTGAATGTTGGAGAGCTATGAGGCAAATTTCTAGCTTAATCTATCTCTATAGCACCGGGAGGGCCATAAAAAGAGTTTGTGCTGGCCATTAGGACATTTGGGCCATTGGGACTTTGAAAGCCTGGACTTCAAGATAACAGTAATGCTTTTGGAGTGAGAAAAAATGGAGAATCTTAGAATTTGTGCTCTACGTGAATTCCCAGAGGAAAGAAACTGATGCAGTGAGAAGAGGATTTGGGCTGTCAAGGTGAGCCCAGGGTACGAAAATCTTATGGTGGCAGAGTGCACTGAAGAGGAATGTGTATCTGGAGCTTCAAAACAGGCTGCTTTTAACTTTGAGGTTGAGCCACTTTTTTCACAGAGCATCTAATGCTTCCAGGACCCAAAGCAATATTCAGCATTTATCTTGGGTTAAATCGAGAATCTTTGTAATTCAATAAATGGATCCTCTCTTAGAGAATCCAGCCAGCAAATGGTACTATGGAAACTGGAATGCATCAAGAGAAAAGTGTGCCTTTGGGTGCTGGCAAAGCATAAAGAACCTAGATGAAATCTTTAAGTAAACAGAAGGGGAGCAATGAACTACAGCATAGTAACAGATAAAAGCATTGTAAGTCGAAGGGATTTACCAGAATCTTCTTTTAAACTTGGCCGCAGAGTCATCTTAACACGCTGTAAATACTTGTAGCATGTAAATAACCATCATAATAAAAGAAAAGTTGGCATAGCTAGACCAGTTTCAAGAGAAGTTAATGAAAGTGGACAAGAAACAACTGGCATTGACGCTTGAAAAGACTGAAACTCAAAGTGTGAGGTTTTTATGAAAAAGAAAGAAAAGTGTCATGTATTTGATCTGTGAAGGAAACTGTCTTCTATATAAGTCCCGTTAAATTTAAAAATACATATACAAATACATGCTCATTGTAACAGATGAAACAATAAAAGAGGAATAAAAACAAGTTAAAAATCTCTTTGGCTGACCCCTAGCCTTGTCCACTCCCATGCTTCTGAGAGCAATAGATTAAGAATGTTAAGCCATTATATAGATAAATGGGTTTTTGTGGCGATGTTTTTATAGAACCAAGATATGACCATAGTTTCCTTCAACTTTCTTTTTAATTTTAAATATTGCAGTGGATTATGGGCAGTCTTTCAGATGTAGTAAACAGATTTGTTCTATTATTGATGGGGATTCAGATTGTTCAGAATGTTGCCATTGTAAGCAATGATACAAAGTATTGTACACAGTTTTATATATGGCACCATCATTTTGGGAGAGCCAAACAGAGGGTTTATGAGATTTTAATTATAACAGATACTGCCAGACTATTTTCAAGAAGAGTTCAGTTAACACTCTCCTACTAGTAATGTGGCAAAGAAAGTTTCTACTTTCCCCCATTAGACTTTTGTATTGTGGGTATTTTGTAAAATTTTGCAAAAAATATGGTTGCTGTTTTAACTGGCATTTTCAGGAGTTTTCTTTTGAAGTGTAGTTGACATCTTTGAAATTGTTTCAACATTGGCATTGTCTCTTCTACGAGTTGCCAGCCCATCTCTTTTGCCACTTATTATTGACTCTTGCCTTTTTGGTTGTCTTTTGTTGATTTGTAGGGTGGCTTTATTTATTCTAGAACTTATATCATCTCCTTCTTTATTCAGGCTTTGTTTAATAGATGATTTCATATGGACAACTTACCTGTGTTACTAATTTTGTTTCTGGGTATTTGTTGTTTTGTGACAACTAGGATATTTCCTTTTTAATTAAGAAGCAGAGTATAGGGATCCCTGGGTGGCGCAGTGGTTTGGCGCCTGCCTTTGGCCCAGGGCGTGATCCTGGAGACCTGGGATTCAGTCCCACGTCGGGCTTCCAGTGCATGGAGCCTGCTTTTCACTCTGCCTATGTCTCTGCCTCTCTCTCTCTCTCTGTGACTATCATAAATAAATAAAAATTAAAAAAAAAAGAAGTAGAGTATATCCCCAGAAAAGGGCAAGAAAATAGAAATGTACACTTCAATGAATTAATCCCAAGCACACATCTCACTTTTAGATCAGTAAATGTCACCAGCACTCAGAATGTGCCCTGCCATGCTACCTCCACACTGCTACCCCTTTCTTAACTTTGAACACTATATATTTATGCTTTCTATGTGTTTTACCTTTTTTTTTTATTGAACAATGCACAAAAAGGAGAGAATATGATGTCTATCTTTTTATGTTTAGGGACAAAATTATGTATTTCAGATTCATATCATATATATCTGGTTACTCTGTTTTCACTGTTCTATTTATTCAATTGTTCATGGGCATAAAGATGACTTCTAGTTTAAGATTATTACATATATAGTTATTGTGATTTTGGTTTGCATTTATCTAATATTAGTTATTGAGCATTTTTTATGTGCTTCTTGGTCATTCATACATGTTCTTTGAAGAAATGATTATGCAAGTCTTTTGCCCATTTTTGTATCAGTTTTCTTTTCTAGTTTTAGGAGTTTAGGAGTTCTCTGTATATTCTGGCTTTTAATCTCCTATCAGATATAAGATTTGAAAATATTTTCTCCCATTTTTTTAAAGACTTTATATATTTATTCATGAGAGACACAGAGAGAGAGAGAGGCAGAGACATAGGAAGAGGGAGAAGCAGGCTACATGCAGGGAGCCCGATGTGGGACTCGAGGATCACTCCCTAGGCCAAAGGCAGACACTCAACCACTGAGCCACCCAGGTGACCCTATTTTCTCCCATTTCATGCGTTGTCTTTTTTACTCTGTTGATAGCATTCTTTGATGTGCAAAAGTTTGTAAATTTCCTGAAGTTTAACTTGTCTATTTTTGCTTTTATTGCCTTGCCTTTGGTGTCATATCAAAAATAATCGCCAAATCCAGTGTCATGAAGCTTTTGCCCTATGTTGTCTTCTAAGAGTTTTATTGTCTGGGTTCCTACATTCCAGATGCTAAAGGAATTTGATTCATGCCAATTTAATTTTTCATATGGTATTAGGTAATGGTCCAACTTCATTCTTTTGCATATAGATATCCAGTATTCCCAGCACTGGTTTTAGTACTGGATGTCCTAAACAGAGAAACTGGGCAAGAAAAAAGAAATAAAATATCTAAATTGGAAAGGGAGAAGCAAAATTATTTCTGTTTATAGATGATATATATATCATTTATAGGAAAATTTAAAGGCTCCACACACACACATACACATACGCACACGAAACAAAAAATCTCTTTGAGCTAATAAAACATTAGCAAAATAGCAGGATACAAAGTCAACACACAAAAAATAATTGCATTTCATACACTAACGATGAACAATATGAAAAGGAAATAATTTCACTTATGATAATAGTAAAATGAAAATCTTAGAAATTAACTCAAAGAGGTGAAAGACTTAGATAAGGAACACTAGAAAACATTACTGAGAGGATTAATTACACAAGTAAATGGAAAGATAGCTCATGTTCATAAATTGGAAGATGTAAATCGTTAAGATGTCAATACTTACCAAAGTGTTCTACAGGTTCAATACAATCTCAATAAAAATTCCAATGACTTTTTTTTTTTTTGCAAAAAGAGAAAAATTAATACAAAACTTATATAAAATCTCAGGGAACCCAAATAATCAAAACAATCTTGAAAAATAACAAAGTTGGAAGATTTGTACTTTTGAATTTCAAAACTTATTACAAAGATATAGTAATCAAAACAGCGTGATTCTGGTATAAAGACATACAGACCTACAGAATAGAATAGAGAGCCCAGAAATAAGCCTTTGAATAGATGTTTAAATTATTTCAAAAAGATGTCAAAGATCATTCAGTGGGGATAGTACAGTCTTCTGCTTGGATCACTCCTCCCTACCCAAAGTCCAAATCATTTTTTTAAATGTTTAGTTTCATTCTGTTTAGTTGAATTAAGATTAAGAATTAAAGGTATTTCCTACTAAATCATGTCTCACCTTAGATCTTATTTCCTTCTGAAAATGAAGATCATCATTATAGCAATAAATAAATAAATAAACTAACACTGCTCTTAGCTGTCAGTGTCAGTACTTTAGCAGTGAATACTATTAGGGTGCCTGGGTGGCTCAGTTGGTTAAGCATCCAACTCTTGATTTCTGCTCAGGTCATGATCTCAGAGTACCTCAGAGTACTTGGATCAAGCCCCACATTGGGCTCTGTGCTCAGCCAGGAGTCATCTTGAGATTTCCTCTTCCTCTACCTCTGCTCCTCCTTCATATCTCATGCTTGCTCTCTCTCTCTCTCTCTAAAATAAATAAATAAATCCTTTAAGAAATGAATACTATTATTGTTGTGGTGATTATTTTTGTTTTTATATAAGATTCAGAGAGATGAAGGAAATATGTTTTGTTTTCTCCTAGAATTTATTACTGATTTGTGATTTTACAGTTGAATTTTAGTAGCAACAGTGGGAGAAAAAAAATGATAAAATATATTACCTCAACCAAATTCCTACTACTTTTAAGCCATATTCAACTCATTACTAAGAGTATACAGGAGTATTTCTGTTTAGTTGAATTAAGAAATTTAATGTTCATTTGTTTAATGGAAATTAAGTTATTACACCGGAGATTTGTTGTTTGTTGGGAGTTTGCAATGATTAGCAAGACCCACAGTGATGCACATGTCCTGGTACTCATGAAGAAAGACATCGGTGTGTTCCTTTGAGATCACCCAGATGCAGGAGGGAGTGTGTTACACATAGAGTAATGGCTTCATTACAGAGTGAGTATCTTCATCCCAAAATCCAGGCTTTTCTTCACTTGAGGAGAAGACTTCAAAGCAAAATATGGTTTTATTGGCTTTGACAAGAGCTATACTTAGGAACAATGGCATGTGCTTGGTTTTCTTCTGAAACAATTTTATTTTCTTTAAGAGGGCAAAGCCTTGAAAAACAACCCCAAAACTAATAGAATTGTAGTTATTTTGTAAATGGTATAAATTGGCAAAAAAAAATGCTAAAGTCTTTCTCTTATATATCTGACACCATTAAAATAGCACTTCACTTAAAATATGAGATCAATATTTACATGAAGGACAAAGACATACCCAATTAATTCTGAGCAAAAGATACCTTAGATAGGAACTCACAAGTCCAGGTTGGGAGTACTTCTACAATTATCATAACTTTAAATCAGTGCCAAAATACTGAATTGATTTGATCATAAATACTTAATATGCCTTATTTTTCAAGGGATAGGAAATCAATAATGTATTCATCAAATATATATGGCATGTCTACTATGGGGCACCTATATGTTGTATACATATAATACATATGCTGTATACTTCAGTGTCTGAAGAACTAGCAGTGAACAAAACAGACAAACGTCTTGGCCTTTCTGCAATTCCAGTCCAATAGGGGTGGAAAAATTAATAAAATTATTAAAAAAGTAAAATATACAAATAAATCATATAATATGTCAGAGTTTTAAGTGGTATGAAAAAAGGTAACTAAGGAGGATGAGGGGGGACAGGATGTGAGAGGAGTGGGGGAGAGTTGTCTGAGAAAGAATGTGAGGGCAGCTGATAAGGTGGACAAGACCTGAAGGTGATGAGAACATTGCTATGAGACATTTGGAGGAAGAGAATTTCCAAGAGCAGAGAAGAACAAGTGCAAATACCCAGAGATGAGATAGTGCCTAATATATTTGTTGAATGGTAAGGAGGTTAGTGTTGCCAGAACAGGGTCAGCACTCTAGGAGATATGGTGAGAGAGGTAGAAGGGAGCTAGATTTTTGTAGGGCCTGTAACTAGCATTTATTCTAATGAAATTGTATGTCATTTGTGGGTTTTGAAAGAACTATGACACGATCTGTATTAATTAAAACCAGTGACAAAGGTTGTTTTCGTATTTTCCCCCAGCATATTTAGTCACGTCAATCCAGGTGGAAAAGTATATTTAACCAGGGTTATAAGTATTGACAGCTGGGTAAGATGAAGGGAGAGAGGGCAAAGGAATTGAAAAGGTGTGCCAAGTAATGATTATCATGCAGAGAATGGAATCTAAACTGAATGAGGAAGAAAGTTTGAACACAGCAGGAGCAGGGCAACATTTATAGGACCAATAATTGAAGGATCACTAGAGGTGGGATATTAAAGAAGTGGAGGTCACAATTGGGTTAACTGAAATTAAGATAGAGCATCATTTATTGGTATGACAAACTCTAACGTATGACCATGAGAGTAGTTGACAGAGATGGGACAAAGGACAAAGTCAACGGAGGAGAGGATATTGGAGAACAGAGGGACCAAAAAATTGGAAAGTTGTTTATATGGCTATTGAAATCCTCATTAGTGATCACACAAATGCTATTGGGAAGAATGACTGAGCCAGGAAACTCTTTAAGGAACAAATGGGGTGACCTGGGGCTCACTAAAGACCACAAAATAGTTGGTGCAGTTCAGTAACTCCACATTCCAAGGAGGATGTTTTATGGAGAGAGGGAGGGAGAGGCACCTGGACCAAGAAGCTTCTGGAAGAGCAGAGAGGACACCTGGTTGGAGAGATTGGGAGAAATCTGGTTTGAGGAAAGAACCAGCCTCAGGTTATGAGGGACGTGGGGGAAGAAACAGTCACCACTTGAGGGGGCTGCCAAGCAACCAATGACCTCAGGGCTGTGACATAATTCACCTCAGCAGAAACAACCTGAAGGCAGAGGATCAAACCTAGGCTGGGGGGAGGGGGGGAGGGGGATGGGTTTTGTTGACAACTGACAGCAAATCTGTGAGAAAATACCCAAAGATCTGTCAACTTCAGAAAGGCTGTTTTGTGGTTTGGCCTCCAAGGTTTTATTTTCAAAATCATACGCAGCTAATCACGTATCATATTTGCTCATGAATTGAGAGCTAAGGACACAAGTGATGCCAAGTTTTAGTAACTATTCAACATAAAATACTGTAGAGCCCTGGCATTGTTCCAATTATAGAAATCATTATTGTGAATTTCCTTTTGAGCTTAATTTCATTTTTTCAGAAGAGGGGCCATGAGCGAGCATTAAAGCCACAATTTATCAGACTGCCTTGAGGGAAAGATTCGAAAGATGTGGATGAAAAACAACTCCTTGGACAAAACGAGAAATGATAATAAGAGGACTTTGAAAAGTTGTTTCTTTCTTTCTTTTTTTTTTCCCCCCAATTTTCCCAAGTTCCAGGAAATTTTCTTAGGAGAAATGATGTTGCCTGAAAAACCACTTCATTCTTGGGATGGTAGAGACTTCTGGCCAGCATATGTGACTTTAGAAGGAAATAAATAATTTATATTTTAGAAAAACCCTTATTACCTAAAGGAGGCTCTTTAATAAAGTCATAGGGGAAGCAGGAAAAGGATGGATGTCTTGTTTTCCCAAACTCTTCAAGACTCAGTAAATAATAAGTAAATAATAAGTGGACTAAGTAAATAATAACAGCATGATTTCAGGAGGGCTTGTGTTTTAGTTCTCATTTCTGTCCAGAATGAGAACAATGCGTGTGTGTGCCACTACGTTTGTATAATGTTCCCTTCTTAAAGGCAGAGAATGTTTCATATTCATGTTTATAGCCCCTGTATTCTGGAAATGGGGTGGATATTGAAACACTGAATCAACTGGAGAAACATGAAGCTTCCTTATTTTCCAGATTTTGCATTTTTCAGTATATGAGGGAGTACCGGTACCATGAAAGTCTCAGTAGGCAAAAAGAAAAAAAAATAATAATATGTAAGGAAAAGGACATGCAAGGTATTCAAGGAGAGTTAAGTAAAAATAAACAGAAAAGAATATAGACACGTTTGCCATTAGCATTTGTACCTCGTGGTCATTTCCTCGCCTACCTACTTTCGCTTGGTGGTAGCCATGTGACAAAAATTCACCTCTGGGGAGTAGGCAGTTAATAGTTTTGAATGTATGATGAAGTCATAGATGACTCGTCCACTAAGGAAATTTCAACCTTTAAATGTAATGCACGTAAAAACTAGTTTCCTGGTGGTCCAGTGCCAATATCGCTGTCACACACACAACAGCCTGGCACCCAAGTAGTTAAACGTATATGGCATTTTTACTGAAGACTCTCTTGAAATTACCAAAGAGAGGGAGATGGAGAATGTGTTAACACCGGGGAAAACTTCTAATCTATGTCCTATCTCTTATTTGAAAGTATCTCCACCAAGAAGTAGCTCTCCTGAATGTTTCTTCTTCGTAAACCACCCGGAATTCTACTTTGACTTTTGCTTATGTTCATCTCCCATTTTCCCTTCATTGCCTTTCTTCTTACTACCCCACTGTTGCAACCTCGATTTACATAAAGATGTCCAGAAGTCTCTTGGCAGGGATGAATATTCTTGAGCTGAAGTGGAGAGGAAATTAGGCTGTGAAAGCTCCAGCTTTCATATCTTACTCTTGGCCAAATAAATTGTAGTGGGGGGCTGAATGGCAGTGGCTGGGAAGGAGATTTTTGTTTTCTTCTTGATCTTCAAGATTTTCGACAAAAACACTAGTAAGATGTATTTGCACCAAAGGATTTTGCTTGATCTTTGTTTTAGTTTAAATTAGAATAGAAATGAAAACCCTTTATGGTTCTCATTCCATATATGGATTAATTCCTTGTCCAGATATCTTTTGCTCTTGCTACCTATGATCCTGGGATCTTAGGGATTTATTTTCTCACCGTCATCCCCATGGAAGAGAGGAGGGTACTCTAACACAGAGCTGTGTAGAAACTTGAGGGGAAAAGGGAGCTACTATGTTCCAGAAGGTCCTTAAAGTGAAACAGACCACAAATTCTCTAATTAGCAAAAGCAGACTCAAAGCAAGCAGGCAGCCTTCTGTTTACTTCAGGACTAGGAAAGAGACCAGCTGGCTTTCTTTCAAAGATAACAAATGCTATTTATTGCTGTGTGAAGGAACTTTGCCAGATTAAGTGTATTTTCAAAAGAAAGAAAAAAAAATAAAAGTTCATATTGGTGTTTTTTAAACCCTTGAAGAAACTGAGTTTATTATAAGAAGATGCTTTGGACGTCAAGTTAACTCCGCTGTGCTCCTTTCCTTTCTTAATTACAGACTGAAAATAACAGTACTTGGCCAACCCCACCTCCCAAATTAGTTGCATCCCAAAAGGTGATTTTTGTGAAAGCATTAGAAGAAATAAGCTAGAGGTTTCCACTTACTTTATACAGATGTAAAACACTGTTCTCTACTTACTATTATCATTACTGTTATTGGATCAGCTTTTATTAAAATAGAATTAATAGGAGAAGGCTCATTTGAGTACTGGGCCCTGTGGAGCATGTGGAGGAATTTCCAAAATAGTTGAATATTAAACCCTCATTTAGAATCACTTGGATGCAGCAACCGCTTTGAGGCTTTTAGCTGGGGTGGACATTTATATGTATTGCAGTGTTGTTCTCTTTGGGATTTGCATGTGTGATAAAAGAGGCAAACTTCTATAAAAATGAACAACTAATGAGATGTACATAATACCAAAAAAAAAAAATAAAAGAATAATCAAAATCACTGGTTTCCTAACAGGCCATCTTAATGGCTTAAATAAAAGCAAAATGCAAGCTGAGAGGTCGCCAAAATAATAGACTACTTCTAGACTTAAAAACCACTTTTTCTATGAATTGGAACACAAAGGAAACCATTTTAATGTAAGCAAAACACTTATGCGATGTACAAAAATTGTGTTTCAAAGAAGGAAATTCACTTGGTAAGCCACCAAGTGTTGGTGTCGGTAGACATCGCCAATGATAATTCTACGCCAGGCCTTGTCTATTGGATGAGACCTCAGTAATGCTCCTATTTTCCCTAGGAGTAGAAGGTTCTCCTGGGATTTAGATTGGGAAAATTCGTTATTGAGCTTTGGAAATGTTCTTAGGGACACAAATATCAGGTAGCTCTCCCAGCTCTTATGACAAAGGGAATTGCCAAAATAACCCTACAGATTTCCAGTAGCCTGTGGCCAGTGGTAAATCTCACCCCACCTTTCGGGTGGTACTTCATTTTACAGATCAGGGGTCAGCATCCCCAGTACGTAAATCAATTCTCCAAAAGCCACAGAGTGGCAGACCTTGGGAAGTAACCTTTCCATCTTGGTGTTTTTCCACTACCTCATGCCGCTTCTTCTCCAGGGCACTCGGAATAACTCTGGAAAATTAGGCAACAAACTTTTCCCAGACTCCCTTTTGGGTGGAGATGAGGAGATGGCAATGAAGGGATTTCCATGGTTGCCCCATATTCTTATGAATTTTTTGAAGAATCCCCAATAAGGACACATTAGATTTGTGATTTTAAAAATAAAAATGAGTTCTATTTGGTGCTTCTCTCTCTCTCTCTCTCTCTGTCTCTCTTGGTGATTTCTAAGATAGTTTAGAGAACGTTTTGTAACACTCTGAAGTATTTCTTTCCATTTTTGTACACTGAAAGAAATGACAGAAGTTACTGTCCTGATGGTGTTGTCTTCTGAACAATCCTTTTCACTTCCTCTGTTCCTTTTAGATATCAAGAGTTCTGAATAGGATTTTCCTTCCATTTGGTTTTCCTTTCTATTTGATTCTTCTTGTGTTTGCTCCCCTCCTCCTACCATTTTAGCATATAATGTTAACGAAGTATTTCCACATTTGATATGTCGGTACCCATGTACTGAAAACAAGCAAAATCATGACAGGATAAAATAGGTTGAACCATTGAAAATACAAATGACAAAGTAAGTTCCTTAGTAACATATTTATAAATGTAGCTTTTCAGTAAGTATAAAAGGCAGACTCCATTAGGCCAGTTCTATTACTTGCAAATGAAATACATATTTTGAAAATTAATAGTGTCATTTACTGACAAAAGATCACTAGTTTGTTATACCAAATTAACATCTCCTTCTTTAAAAAATTTTTTTTTAATTAATTTATTTTTATTATCACATGAGAGACACAGAGAAAGGCAGAGACATAGACAGAGGGAGAAGCAGGCTCCTGGTGGGGAGCCCGATGCAGGACTCAATCCCAGGACCCCAGGATCACCACCCAAATGCTGGACTGCTGAGCCACTCAGGCTTCCCAACACCTCCTTCTTAAAGGGGTGTACAGATTATATAATTTGGGGCATTTTTTATTTTTCACACTGTTTCTTCATCAAAGCCTTTAACCCTGTGTCAATTCAGGTGGGGATTAAAAGGAAAAGAAAGGAAAAGAAACTCAATGTATTACCAAGACCGGCCTTCTCCAAATGGGCCAACTTATCTCTCCTTCGTGCCCTGTGTCCACATTTGCTGCGATTTATCATCTCCTCTGAATTTATTGTTGTCATAGAAACATGTGTTCTTAGTTGACCTTTTGTTTTTCAAGATGAAAGATAAACATGCCACCCACTTTGGAAGCCCTATCAGAGGCTATTCCCAGAGAACTGCACCTTCCCAGCTGCAGCGTCTACCGGGCTTCGGAGAGCAGCCATCTCCTAGCCTTGCTGGCAGCCACAGGCAGAGAATGGACACCAGCTGTACTAGGGCTGGAGCTTCATGAACCCTTTCCTATTAGGCCATATCCTGTCTGTCTTTTAGGAGCGAAGGAATGTTTCAGGTCAAAGAAAGAACAGTCTTATGCAATATAACCCCCAGGATTAATCTTTTGAAAATAACAGCAGGCAGGCCACCTGAGGTGAAGGGTAAGAAATAAAATACGTCCAACTGGCCATGTTGGCAATATACTGCATGTTATAGATTAGAATGCCTAAAGGGAAGAAAATTAGCTTATGCTGATGTTTATAAGCCTGCATATTCTAAATGGAGTTTAGAGTTGGAAGGTACCTTGGATATTGGGGCTTAGAATCTGGACCCAAATCATAGTAGGGTTGCATCTAGCATTATCTTAAGTCTTTGTGTAGAGTTGTTAAGAGGTGTCACCTCTGGGGAGATGCTACTGGGTGACTTTGTGTAAAACATTAACTGCACAACTATACAAGGGAGCCCTGCTCATTTATCTGTCTGTACACTTGGCATCTAATGAAGTTAATTACATGCAAACACCAAGAAAGAAAAGCTTCTCCTAGTTACTACCGTATCACCCAATTTCTTTTCTCTATGTCAATTATTGAAGTCTACGGTTATCTTTTTTTCCTATTTTTATTCACCCTCCTAGAAGGTAGGACCTTGACTGTCCCTAAAACATTACTTGGCAACATGGTGAGAGCTTTATAGAAATGTATACATATCCATACTGATTTTTTTAGTGGCCATTCTCCTAATACCACCAAAAAAGAAATTTCTTCTATTCCAATCTACAACTGATGAGACTCCGGTACATTTTCTTTTTTAGTCTTATATTTTATTCTCCATTCAGAATTGAAGAGAAGCACAACTAAGACATAATGCAAGGGGAGGAAAAAAAAAAAGTAGATTGATACCTAGCTGTTTTTTTTTTTTTTTTTTTTTTTTTGTAGTTCCTGGGTGGCAATCTAGGACCCTAGATTACCAGCCCTCAGAGAATCCTTTCCAAGAAAACACTTTGATTTGTTGCTTTAAAGGAGATTGAGAAATAGCTTGCCTTGCCTGGTTTGGCATAGAAGACCGCATAAACATGCTTGAACTCACTGCCATGCTTCAGGGCATATATGTATAGATTAGTATACCCCATTCTGAAAACTTCTTTCTTCCAGAAAACAACACACACATCATCCAAACAGAACACACCCTTTCCTGAGTCTAATGAGCTCTTGGGTGGTCTGATACTGGAAACTTTCATTGATAGCTCAAGTGTATTCTTCACAATGTCTTGAACCACCCCACCCCCCAAAAAATCCCTTCTTGTTAACACTGAAAAGTATAACTTCAGTTATACTTATTATAGATTATTTTTTAAAAAGTCATATTCACATGTGTTTGCCTATGCTTGTACTTCTTCTATAACCAGTGACAGCAAACTTTCCAGTTTTGCCTTGTTTTTAAACAAGAAACTAAGTAACTTTTTTTACCTTTATCTACAAAGCAATCCTTACTTCACTCTAATTATTGTTATTATTAATTTATATCTAAAAAGTCTTTATTCCTTGAATTATATTTTCTTTCTTTCCTTCTTAATTTTAATGAGTGCCCATAAAATCATTATATGTGTAACTTATTGGTTCATCCTTTCCCCCTTTCTATCACAATATAGATTAGGTGAGTCCAAGAGGTCTTGATATAGCCCATTCAAAAATCAAACATATGTTAGTGTGATTCCTTCATCATGATTCCTCTAAAATCATTTCTTGCTCTTGCTATGGAATTTTGCTTTTGTATAACACAGTGGATCAGAAACCTTAATTCTTTATATTCTTAGAAGTTCCAAGGGGAGGTGTCAAAGTGTGTGACCTGGTGAATAGGGAGCCCAGAGAAAAAAGCTGTGTGATCTTCCATGTCTCCATCCACCAAAGAAAATACACTTTATCTGTTTTAAATATTGGGCTTCTTAATATTATTTATATTGAAAAAAATTCCACTCTAAAAAAAGCTGAAAATCATCATTTTACCCATGATTTGTGCAACTCTGGACAACAAGAGAAAAGAACCAGGCTGAGGTGGGCTTAGCACACCAGTGACTGCCGCAGGAACTTGAGTCTACAAGGCCAAGGGTCTACTGAATTATTTGCACTTCTATAGGGCTTGGAATGTGGCCCTTGGAATTCAGACCTATGGGAGAAGCTGGGGCCCTCTGATGTATGTGCCTAGGAACTCTTCTGTTTCTAAAAATAATTAGATCATCATCTTTAAAGTGGACCATGTTCCTCAGTACTTGATTATAGTTGAAATAGTAGCCAACATTTACATTGTTCATCTTCTCTTATTTGCTCTTGACGATATTGTCCCTTCAACATTGCACCCCCCAATAGCAATCCCCACTTCCTTCTCTCCAGACATTGCCCTATCAAAATTCCTACTCATCCTTCCATAATTAACTACAAATAAATTTCCTTTATGAATTCCTCTGTGTTTCCACCATGAGAAATGACTGTTACTTTTGTATTGCGCAGCTCATAAGCTGTACTTTACCTTAGTGTTTATATCATCTTAACTCAGGTTATAATTCTTTAGGCTGCTTGCCCCTGAGAGTAAGCCTGGGTCTTATATTTCATCTTCTACCCTTACTCCTTTATCTTACCAAGTAATATTGTTCCATGCACACAGTACATGCTCATAGTAGATTACCCTTTTGGATTTGTTAGAAAGATAGATAGCCAGTCAAGATGTTAAGTTTTCGATATCCTAAATCAACCTAGGATAATTTAAGTATTTAAGGAATCTATTAAAGAATATTTAGAGATGAATATCTTGTGTCTAGAGACCACACCATTAAGGAATAATGTCTAAAGTGATGTCAGGGAATTGGTCTCATAAATACCTCCCTGAAATCACTATCACTACAGAGCTGTTGTACCATGGAAACCATGGGTGCTAGAACTTGGATTGGCTGGGAAAATCCCAAGTAATGCCTTCTCTGGAACTTGATGCAGCTTAAATTGCTGCCCTATTCTTGCCAAAATGTGTTTCCTATCAGTCCTGCTTCTTCCCATTAATGCCTATGAGTCAAAACTGGTGAGGAAACTGCATCTGGGAAAAATGAATTTTTGCTTTGGTGGGGGAGGGGGGCAACCTCCACCCCCACCAAGATTCATCAGGTAAGAAAGTGACCTAAAATAGGAAGAGACTGGATGTAGAAAATGAATGCTATTATAGGTGTCATTTTTTAATTCCGTATTTTGCAATTTGCATTCACTGAACTATCCAAATCCTCACTATTTCAACTCTAAGAGAAGCCCTTAATTCCCATCTGCCTTTATGTATGTTATTTGGTGACTCTCGGTGCTGTCAAAATTCTACCAAGATTCAGTTGGAATTCACTCCCAAATCCAATATTTTTGTTGTATAAAATAACAGTGCCCCATGCTTACCTCATTTTAGGTATGCTTCTTTATCCACATCTATAGATGTCTTTGGTTAGTTCCTGTTTTCAGCAGAATTGTTCACTGCCAATTGATTAAAACAATACCCGGTATCTATGCTATATGTATCACCTTGGCCTTGCAACAGACTTCCTTATTCTCTAGCTAATACTCTTAATCCATCTGTTAATTTTAATGAAACCACTCATATATCCTGATATCTTTTAATCAGGACTCAGCTGTGGCTTCATTCACTCTTGTACTACTAAAAATTACGAACAGAGTCCTTTATTCTTCATCTGCTATATGGAAAAAGTCCTAATCGTTGTGTGGTAGTCCAACCTCCAAAATAAATCCATGTTCCCTCACCATCTGAAGCTTCCATAAAAGCTCCTTGGGATGCTTGTATAAAATATTCTCTGGGCCACAAAAATCTTTCATGCACTGGAATTTAATTTATTCAAACCAACATTTGTAATGACAAATTATTAATCAGACTGTTCTAGATTTAAAATACAATGATAATACAGTGGGGATGGGGATGGAATCTCTCAGGGGATAAGATCACTTTTTTTGAGTGGATGATGTGTGTCTGAGTTTTGAAAGATGCACAGGACTTTTCTAACGTTGAAACGAACAAGAAAAGGCCACTTTAGTCAGAAGGAATAGCATGAACAAGAATTCAAGCTCTTAAAGCAGCATTAAGTGCTGGGAGAATTTTAAGCAGTTTGCTTAATAAGCTGGATGTGGCTGGACAAGCACATAAGCACCAAAGCGTGCAGGTTCTTGTCTGTCTGCCAAAGATGTTGAGCAATAACTTAGCTTTAATCCTGCAAGTGATGGGATGCTGTAAGAGAATTCTGAACAAGAAAATGACATGACCAGGCTTATATTTTACTTTTATTAGAGATAACCCTTTTGGCAACATGTGGAGGAAGAGATGAGGAAGAGTGAAATTGGAAGTAAGAACCATTGGACAGGAAACTATTGCAGTAGTGTATGCAAGAGATGACAAAACCCTCGTGACTAAATAAAGGAAGGTAATGACAGATGAATGTTGATTTAATTCCCAAGTTTCTTGCTTGGGAGAATGTGTGCCCCTCATAAGATAGGAAATAAGAGACAGAAGCTCAGCAATGAGTGGAGAAAACATAACTTCTGGTGAGATCTTTTAATGCAAGTATCTAGTAGGTAATAGGTTTGATGGGTCAGGTCCTTGAAGGAAAGTCTAGAATAGAGATATTCTAGAAAGATACCAGCATGTGGAGTATGAGAATTCAGGTTTCCTAGAGGAGAGATACAGACTAAGAGACCTGCAAGTTGAATAGCGAGTGGACACCTTCCAGCAAATGAGTGACATGTAAGGGGATAACCAAGAGAAAATGTCAGGGAAACCAAGGGCCTAGAGCTCCTGCAAAGAAGGAATAGTTAAAAAATAAAAATGTAATGAGGCCGAGTCCTTTGGGTTTGGTATTCGGATCATTTATGACCTGCCAGTGCCACCTCAGCAATATTGCATGAGTGGACAAAGAAAGTTAGATTTAGTATTTTTTCCCCAAAAAAGCTATCTAAAAAGCAATACAATATATTGGAGAAATTTCTCAAAGACAGAGAGATTAAGCATATGTTTAAGCAGAAAGGAAGGAGTCGGTAGAAAATAAAAGTCTGAAGGGAAAACAGATAAACCAGGTCTAGAGAGAAGATGAAGAGTACAGGTGGAGGCTCTTGCCTCAAAAAAGATGTGGGAAACCTCCTCTTTGGAGACTCAAGAGAAGGAAAAAACAATCCATGGAGGGAGGCACTATTGTAATTAGAATGGTAGAGTGTTGAATCATTTGGTCCCGATGATCTCACTTTTCCATACTAAGAAAAATTATCTGTTTGGAGAGTGCTGGATTGGATGGGACTCTGTAGAAGTGGCACAGATTTGGAATATCTAAGGGAGGGGTATAAAAGGAAGTTATCAAAGAGGAGTAGAGCAAGAGTTCTTTCCATATTCATTATAATTTTTCTTTATTTCTTGTCACTTTCCATCTCTGTATTACAGAAATATAATTAACTCAGTAATCTTTTGTGTTTTTCTCCCTTTTTAAGATTTTATTTATTGATTTGAGAAAGAGAGCAAAAGAGAGAGCAGATAGCAGGGGGGAGGGGTAGAGGGAGAAGGAGAAGCAGGCTCCCCACTGAGCAGGAAGCCCTGTGGGGCTCGATCCCAGGATCCTGGGACCATGACCTGAGCTGAAGGCAGACGCTTAACCGACTGAGCCACCCAGGTGCCCCTCATGTATCATTTACTTTCTTATTTTTATTCTTCCTTCTGTTTCCTCCTGCCTTTTCCACACTGCCCCAAATTCTTAGGATTCCCTTTTTTCCCTCTTCATAATTCCTACTTGCAGCTGACAATTGATATGCCAAAGCTCCAAGAGGGGCCAAAGGGGAACACTCAGGCTTGAGAACAGCCAGCTGACAGTTTTACACTTCCTGTTTTCGAAACTGCCTAAAAGCACAAAGTTGAACAAAACTCAAAATGGCTACACTGATGCTTCAGCAAAGGTGGACTTTATTTTTTATTTTTTTATAAATTTATTTTTTATTGGTGTTCAATTTGCCAACATATAGCATAACACTCAGTGCTCATCCCATCAAGTGCCCCCCTCAGTGCCCGTCACCCAGTCACCCCCACCCCCCGCCCTCCTCTCCTTCCACCACCCCTAGTTCGTTTCCCAGAGTTAGGAGTCTCTCATGTTCTCTCTCCCTTTCTGATATTTCCCACTCATTTTTTCTCCAAAGGTGGACTTTAAAGTAAATGTTTCCTCTCTTCCACGAACCTCCCCTCCTCCCTTCTTACCCTTTCCTTTCAGGAACCTGGTACCACCCTGAAAATGACTAAGGAGGCTGGCAGCACATATACAATTCCTGTCGAAACCAGCTAGATCCTGTATTTCCCTATAAAACACCTCAGCCCCTTCTGCAGAAAGCCTTGCAGATTTTGAAGGCCACAGCTTGCTGCAGTCCTCTTTGCATGGCAAAGCAATAAAGCTTTTGCTTCGTCTTTGTCTCAAACTGTCTCCAAGTTATATTTTCGCTACGAAACATGGAGATCGATTTTCAGCAATATTTTGTTCTTGCAGCATTTCATTTTTCTACTACTGTGTCTGCCTGGCTTTTGCCTACATTGATCAAATAGTTGTCTCTCTCTCTCTCTTTTTTTTTTTTTTAATTTCTTTTATCTGGAATTTTGAAATGCTGCTCTAAGGCCTCATGCGGTGGTTCAATCTACACTTCTATTTCATTCTCCTTGCCTCGCAGCCATGAGGTATTTTTATGGGCTTAAAACAAAGATTTGAAGGACATAGACATGTAGCTATCTGAGAACTGTCTTCAGGCTGGCTTCCTTCATGGTAGGAAAATGGCATATAGAAGTTCCAACTCTCATCTTTGAATATCATATCAAAAGCTTAAAGCCTAGAGAAAAACCTTTCCCAAACAGTTAAAATAGTTCTATTCTCCAATCTGATTGGACCAGTCCGAACAGATCACTTGGATCTAAAAACAGCTTTAGCCTATTTGGATGAGGCCTGTGTTATTGCGAGTCTCCCTGAGGTGAAGGGGATAAGACTATACAAATTGGTTTATTTTGGTTAGGCTCTATGTGGATCTAAGGATGAGGTTAATTCCACCCTAATCCAGTGGATCTTACAAAAGAAATGGGATGGGATGGAATGGATACTAAGGAGTCAATAAATGCTTCCTACTCTAGGTTCCTCCCTTTGTCTCCAGAGAAGAATCCCCTTCTGCAGGGCCTGTGTCACGTGTTCCATGTGCACGTGACCTATGTAGCTGCATACAGTCACCGCTGTACTACACAGAGTACATAACACATGGTATATTATGTGTAGAGTACATAGAGATAATTACAATTAACACCACATTTTAGTCTTCCTTTACAAGTCTAAATAGCATGAGGAAAAAAAATAAAATAAATAGCATGAGAAAGGAGATATCACATCTCTTCCTATATCTCTAGGATATATCCCTAGGATTGAACACAATGAATGTTAATGAAACACAAGTATCTTTCCAAGGGTACAAAGTGCTAGCATCTGCCTTGCCAGGATAGAAAATTATTTTGTTTTCTTTCCTCATCTTCTCACAGAGATGGAGTTTGACCTCCCACTAATATTCCAGAAGCTGTGTTTATGATCCTGCCTATGGTCTTGTGCGATTCACTTTCTTTAATGATAGATGGGAATGATAATAGTAAGAATTATCCTACCTCCCTGACATGCACTGAAACCTGGGCCCCTTTTGTTTTTGTTTGTTTGTTATTGCTTGTTTAATTGCTTTTTAATGCTCTATTTCTTAAAGAATGAAATAGCAATGTTTTAAAAACTCATTGTGCATTTTAAATATTTACATTTACCAAATTAAAACTTTATCATGCATAAGCATAATAAAATTGGTTATATAACCTTATTTGAATTTATCAAATTTTTAAATTCAAGGCTGTCAAATATGAGAATGAGACAAGAAACATTCCTACTAGTTCCTACATGGTAGGTTTCAACTACAGTATGGTTTCAGGTAACAGGATTGTAGGGCTTTTACCTACAATTGTGTGGGCAGTGTGCTGCACACAATAGATCCTGCCAACCACATCACAGCCTCCGTGAATGGTGCTTCCTTTAGTTGTGCAGTGACATATGTGAGAGGCACAAGTCAATATCAACATTATTTTAATACATTTATTTAAATGTCTTTGTCTCAACATTTTTAAATGATTGAGAACCAGCATATTTTTAAAGAAAAAGAATGATAATTACATAGGGGCTTAGAACTCCTTAAAAGAATGTAACTGCTATCATAAATAAAGTATAGTTATATCCTTTTAAATTACCAAGAACCCATTTTTAAAAATCATTTCTTAAATGTATATGATCTGTCAAATGAGAAATTTGACAAATTTCAGAACCTCCTTGCTTTGTGTCTGAACTCTTTTTATAGAAGTTCAAGTATCTAGCACAAGGCCTGTCCCAAAATAACACCTTAGTGTTTTCTGCATGCATGCATGAATTGCTAAGGTAAATAGCATAAGTAACCTGAGTTATGATTCCATTTATAGCAGGTTAGTTATCTTTTTCTTTGACGTATGCTGTCCATTTCTTATTCCTTTAACAGGGAAACTATGAACATTTATTCAAGTATGTGTACATTGGAGTAAAGATAATATCCAGATATGTCATAGACTATTAGGTATTGGGTGTGAATGGATATGATACCTGGAAACTCAAAACATTACTGTGACCCACCAGATAATAATGGTAGAGTCCTAATAAAATCAAGTTTTCAGTAGGACTACTGGGTTCATTTTCCTGGCCGTGGAATGTATAGTTGGGATTATCATACTTGGCAATTGGGGTAACCCCACACTGAGTCTCAGACCTGTGGAATGAGAGCTATGACAGCAAGAGAAGCCATGTGAAGATCCATGATACCTCCCTGACCTCTTTCCACTTCACATCAAGATATTAAATTTTAAAAAACACCAAATCACAGGGTGAGATTAGAAGATTATGCCATCCATGAAGGTCTAAAAGATGCAGTCGTGGTGGTTCCGATCATGTATTCCTTTGATGAGTTACTCTAGATTCTTGTGCAAATTGGACAGAACTCAGAGAAACCATCGTCTACTTAAAGCCCAACGCAGTAGTTTTCCTGATCAAAACTGCTCTTCTGGACTTGGTATCCTTTGAAGAACCAACTAATAAAGTCTCAGGGATGTGGTATGTAGCCATTTATTTGACAAATGCGTCTTTTCTATCCAATGAATAAAGAACCACAGAGAGTGTAGGCGGCACCTGTTTGGCACTGTAAGTTAAGCCCAGGATTCCTGTTTTCAGCTCGGGTCATGGTCTCAGGGACCTGAAATTGAGCCCTGAGTCAGGTTCTGCCCTCAGTGCAAAGTCTTCTTAGAATCTCTCTCCCTCTCCCTCTATCCCTTCTCAACGTATGTGCATTCTCTCACTCTCTCTCTAAAAATAAATACATAAATCTTTTAAAAAAAGAGAACCACAGAGATTGTACACTTTCATTGAGATGAATGACAGTATTCATATATAGTTTTGCTCTGGAAACATGTTAACTTTCTCAATCTCTGTCATAATGTAGCCCAAAAAGATACAAATTTTGTGAGCGGAATATTCTATAGACTATTACAATGGTCCATTATATTGATGACATTTTTGTAGTTCAATTAGAACTAGTAAGAGTTTATTAAGATTCTGAAAGCTTAGGTAAAATATACGCACTCCAGAGAGAGTGAGAAAAAACTTACGAGGATTCAAGGACGTGACAACTCAGTACAATTTACAGGGACCCCTGGAGAGGGGCATGTTGATATAACACCTACAAAGTAAAAAATAAATTTCCATATTTTAGTCCCTGTCTACTGAGAAGGAAGCACAGTGCTTGGATGGGCTTTTGGGTTCTGAGGCAACAGATTTTACATCCAGGTCTACTTCTCTGGCTAATATGCAAAGTGCCACAAAAGGCTGCCAGGTCTGAGTAAAGCCAAAAGCAATAAATGGATCTACAGAAAATTTAGGTGACAGTGCAAACAGTCCTGCCACTTGGGCCATATGGCCCAGCCCATTCTGTTTGAATAGTAAATGGTTAAAAGAGATGCAATGTGGCATTATGACAAGCCCCAGAGAGAGAGAATTATAACACAGGCTCCTGTGGTTCTGGCCTCTGGCCATGCCATCAGCAGAGGGCAATTTTACTTCTTTTGAGAAACAGCTCTTGGTAGGTTAGCAAGGGCCCTGGAAAATGTAGAACAATTTACCATGGGGCACTAAGTGGCCATGTCTCTGAAACTGCTTATTGTAAGCTAGAATCTCTCAGACCTGCCAAGCATACTATCAAAAGGGTCCAGGACAGTCCATCCTAAGAAGAAAATGGAATTGAGTTTGAGCAGGATCAGAGGACCTGAGTAAGCTGCATGGCCCAGATTCCCCAAAGCACCCACCAGAATTGCTCCAGTAACCTTCCTTCAGTTTTCATTTCAATTATGGCCATGTAAGGGCCTTGTACATCCAGGTAAAATAGGAGAAAAAAGCTTAAGATTAGTTTATGGAAGGATCAACATAATATGAAGGTACACAGCCAAAATGAACAAGGGACGCATTATAACTTTACTGGAAGGAAAAGGACTAGAAGATCAGAAACAAGGATGTTTGGAGTAGAAGCATGTGAATGAACATGAAGAAATGGACACGAAGTGTGAAAGCTTCTACTGTTGCATATTAACACCCACCAGAAAACATCCACTTGTGGAGGAGGACTGTACAACCAAGTAGACAAAATGGTTCACCTAGTTTTTGTATTGTTACCCCAGAAATGACACAATGGGCACATAAACAGGGTAGCCATTGGCAGACAGGGAAATAGGCATTGGCGCCATGGGCTTCCATTTAGTAAGACTACAGACAATTCACCATGTCCAACCTGCCAGCCACAGAGACCAATACTGAGATTTTGGTTGGTTCCCCAACAGGACTAACTTGCATTGATGGCAAGTCATCTAACCCCTTCATTTTAGAAGGGCTAGTGTTTGTCTTCACAATATTCCAGGTGTGACTATTCAGGGGCTTATGCAGTGCAAGATCTTCAAGCAGGGAATCTCACTAAGAATGCTTTTGACCAAGGGGCCCACTTCACAGCAAAGTATGCTCAGGAGTGACCATGGGATGCACATGGCAAGAGTTGCATCACATACTACATCCCGTGAAATCCAGATGGTCGTTTAGAGCATTAGAATGGATGACTTGGATGACAAATGGCAGTCTGGCCTTAGAGCACATGGAATTTGTACTACGTCGACTGATTTCTCAGAAGAATTGAAAATAATCCATTCATTTAAGAAACATTAGAGATACTTTTCCAACCTCATGATTTCCCCCAACTTCTTAATCTCTCTAAAAATACTGAATAACTTATCAAGGGACCATCCCATAGACATGCATTTAAAGACCAGTAAACGAATACACTTTTAGCTACACCACACATCCTTTTGTTTCCAGTCTTTCTGTAGAGAAGTAATGCCAGATGAACCTAATTCTGAAATTTTGTGCTGACCTGCTATGGGGAGAAAAAAGAAAAAAAAATACAGAAAGTCAGATTTAGGAAATTAAATTCTTGAGTAAAATCCTCTTTTAATTTCCCCTCAAACAAAACCCTTCATGTAGTTTTGGCCAAAGCCCGAGCTTGAAGAAGATATCTGCTTAGCAACAGCCTCTGAACTTAAAAGTTTTCAACCTATTAACATAATGTATTTAGGTCCCTAAACTCAGTATTAATTAAATTTCTTTCATCTTTGGAGGTAACCTATTTAAATGAATATCAGGAACCAGAAGACATGAATACAATTTCTATCTATTTTGAGTTATTAATAAAAAGACTTTAGACCTGGTTTAGGAAATGTTATAAATGTTTCTTTTCAAATCACTGATTGTTCCAACTCATTATAATGTTGGCATACACAGAGTACATCTCTGACGCAACATTAAAGAGTGAATCCTGATACTTAAAATATGATTGGATATGTATTTTTTTTCCTTTACACTCATGGTCTCCTGAGATCATGAATTTCAGCTTGTTTTTCTAATTTTATTATTAGAGAATCTTCCTAGTTAAAAAGGGAGATAACCAACTCCATTCTAACCAGATGCTGTTACTTCACTGTTCCTCTCTTACTGATATTTATGGCATTTCTTCCCCCTCCGTTAGATTTTATAGCATCCTAGCTGTCAGGTGATCTTCTCCCCGTGGGCCACACAACATATGCAGAAGTGATCAACCGCGTCAGAGCTCAGGGCCCACCCTCATCCTCAGCTGAGGCCCTCTGCCCTTTAGCCAAAATGAATTACTTATGCTTTCACCTGAGCCCCTACTCATTAGGCATTTTTCTTAATTTCAGTCATTAGAAATGTTTCTGATTCTTCCAATGTCTTGCTCCAAAGAAGTATGAGGCAAGGGAAGGAAAACTCAGCTGTGACCAGAACTCAGGCTTGGCTCTTAATCTCAACTTCACCACTAATGAGTTGTGCACATTTTTGGCAAGTTTTCAGCTCTCCAGACTCAGTTTTCTCATCTGTAGTCCTCTCCTGATGTAAAGTATGCATATATACCTTCATATCTGTGAAACAAGAATATGAGGGAAAGCAAAGGTGTTTAAGCTTCTCAAGACAGGATTCCAAGGAAAAGGATCTCATTAAAGAACACTAGAAGCAGAACACATTGACTGTAAGAAATACTGCTTTGTATACGTGAATCAAGAGATAGAAATAATAAGGCAGGCGAGGAGGCGCTTCAGAATGACCCCATAGTGGTCATGGCATGTAGATAGAGAAGGCTATTCTATTTATGAAGTTGTAATCAATGCAGCATTAGGGAGATAAATGATCAGATTCAAACCATGTGAAAATAGGTCAAGCAGTGTTCTTACTTGAACTTTCTTCATTCCTTTAATGATTTTGGCAAGGATATACTTACTTTTTTAATGATAATGATGGTAGGGAGCTAGGAGGGATGGATATCCACAGTACTTTTATGAGTATAAAAATGTAGGAATATATATATGAGGAGGTATATATATACTATATATATGTATATATACTATATACATATATAGTAATATTATGAGTATAAAATAATATTTCTATAATCTTTCTGCCCAATATTGTGCGTTCTCCTGCTCTTTCAATTTTGGAGACAATAAGAAGCGTTTTATTGACAGCATTCCCTTCTTTTCACCTGCTTTTTGAAGTTTTAGCTTCTGCTAAAACATCTTCTGAAGCATTTTGTACTCTTTCTCTTTTTCACTCCCTAATTTAGATAAAAGCTGTTAGAAATCACCATTCAGGCCATGACATTTCACTTCCAGAGGAAAATAGTCTTCCACTCCAGGTGTGCTCCATTCTTTTACAGATGCAATGCTATCCTGTGAACCCAAGGTCCAACAAGAGGATATAGTAAAAGAGCTCTTGACAATTTTGGTCACTCACCTACGGTCATCTTGCTCCAGGGCATAAAATTTCTCTAGAATATGGAAGGACCTATTAGCAGAGTGAGTGTTCATGAAGCTTCTTTAATCACATTGATACTTGATATAATGCTTATATCTCTCTGCCTTTGTGTTAAATACATTCCCTTTCTGGACAAAGTGTGGCCTTAGAAATGTTTTTCATTCAGGGGAATCCCTGGGTGGCTCAGCGGTTTAGCACTTGCCTTCGGCCCAGGACATGATTCTGGAGTCCTGCATTGGGCTCCCTGCATGGAGACTGCTTCTCCCTCTGCCTAGGTCTCTGCTCCCCCCTCCCCCCCGTGTGTGTGTGTGTGTGTGTGTGTGTGTGTGTGTGTGTTTCATTAATAAATAAAATCTTAAAAAAAAAAAGAAATGTTTTTCATTTAAGAGTGGTGTGGTGGAAATGAGGACTTTTTTTTTTTTTAATAATCTTGACTCCTTCTCCTTATACATTTACTTCCACCAGTTATTCTTACTTATTACTTCTTTGATTAAAAGGAACATGTATTGTAAGATTTATATGTCTTTTTCATTAACTTTTATAAAAAAATAAATTGATACTGTAAATCCATACTATTCTTTTCCATTCTTAAAGCTGATCTGTAGAAACAAAACAAAACAAAACAAAAAACAAAAAAACTGATTAGTAATTAAAAAAAATAAAATTAGACAATTTTAAGTATATAATTCAATGAGTTTTGGCAGATACATACAATCATATAACAACTTCCACAATCATGATTCTGAATATATGCATCTCCCCAAAAAGTTCTCTTGTGCCCTTTGGTAGGATATTGCCTTTCCCGCTCTCCAGCTTTTAGGAACTGTGATCTGTTTTCTGTTGAATAGTATTGTCTTTTGAAAGCATAATAGCAGATAGTCTTTTCTTTTGGGTCTTTTCATTTAGCATAATGCATTTGAGATTCATTGATGTTATTATGTGTATCAGTAGTTCATTTATTTTTATTGCTAAGTAGTATTCCATTGTATATATAAAACATTTTTGTTTATCCATTTACTAGTTGATAGATATATGGGTTATTTCCAACTTGGAGCTGTTATGAGTAAAATGCAATGAACATTTAAGTACAAATAATTGCTAGGGCATATATTCTCATAACACTTGGCTAAACATCTAGGAGAAAACTTCTAAAAAATTTGGAAAATTTGACTTCTTAAAATTAAATATTTTTTTGTTCCTCAAAAGATATTCTTAAGAAAATGAAAAGCCACACCACTAACTTGGAGAGAATGTTAGCAAAATATCCTTCTGATTAAAACAAAAACAAAAACAAATTTCTGTCCAAAATATATGAAGAACTCTTACAACTCAAGACAAACAACTTGATTTTTTTTTTAAGGCAAAAAAACTGAACAGGTCATTGGCCAAAGGAGACATATGAATGGCAAATAAACCATGAAAGCATATCCACATCATAAGTTTTCAGGGAACTACAAATTAAAACACAATGATATAAAACACAGGAATCACTAACTTAAAAAGTTAGTGATTAAATAATACAATTGGCAATGATTATTAATACACTTTCTGCAAGTTGCACAACTACTTGGGACTTAATGTGTCTCTTTTTTTCCCTTGATATTAATATCCACGTAGAGAATTAGGACAAAAGATTATCCATGTATAAATATGTCCTGAGCCTTAAAAGTCAGTTTAATTTCATTAAAATTAAGTTCCCCTTCCCTCAGTTGCTATAAAGCATATAAATTATGTCAAAGGCATCATTACAAACATTGTTGTTAATCATAAGGAGAAACTACTAATATCATTATTAAGGATTTGTTTTTCTGTGTATTTCTCATATCCTGTAAAGATATCTTGACCCAATCAACATTAAAATTACAGAAGGAAAAATATACTACAATGTAAAATTTCCAATTTTGTGAAATTTATCCCCAGTTTTACCTAATTTTGGCTTCATAAATGTGCCTCTACATGGAAGGGTATCAAGCAAAATTAAAAATGACCAGATTTGATTAAGCTTTATATCAATACCTTTCAGAAATTAAGAAAGTGAGTAACTCTTGATAACAAATACATTTAATATCACCTAGCTTTCAATTCTTTGCTTTCAACATAATTAAAGGAATACCTGTTTGAGCTTTTGGTTTACTAAAAATATTTGATGGTAGATTATTATGTGATTTTTGGCATATAAAAAGGCAAGAAATTGTTTAAGATTTATTTATTTATGATAAACACACACAGAGTGAGAGAGAGAGAGAGAGAGAGAGAGGCAGAGACACAGGCAGAGGGAGAAGCAGGCTCTATACTGGGAGCCCGATGCGGAACTCGATCCCAGGACTCCAGGATTACACCCTGGGCGGAAGGCAGGCGTCAAACCACTTAGCCACCCAGGGATCCCCAAGAAATTTTTTAAATTGGTGCTTTTGCTCTAAAAAGTTTCTTCCATTCACACATACATATTTATGTAAAAAGCATTTATAAGTGTTAGCCTCTATAAAAATGATTTTAAAAAAATCAGAAATATAACTCATGTAAGCTGCTTTAGTCAAGCAATAATTAACATTCATGGACAAATACATGAAATAATTGAAAATAATTCTTATCCATGTCATAAATTATATTTTTGGATAATAAATAAAAAATATCCAAAATTTATTATTTTGGATAATAAATTATTTATCCAAGTCATTAAATTATATTTTTTGTTGTTTTATCAGTAATAATAAACACTACAATGATAACTCTAGACAAAATATTTTAACAGCTAGAGGCAAAGAATGCCACAAAATAGAAAATATATATAAGTTAAATTAATATAATTCATTTATATTATTAATATAAAATATTTTATTTAATTAAATTCCATTATATTACATAATCTACAACAAATTATGTGTTTGTTTGTTTGTTTTAGATTTTATTTATTTATTCATGACAGACTCAGAGAGAGAGACAGAGACACAGGCAGAGGGAGAAGCAAGCTCCTTGCAGGGAGCCGGATGTGGGACTTGATCCTGGGTCTCCAGGATCATGCCCTGGGCTGAAGGCGGTGCCAAACCGCTGGGCCACCAGGGCTGCCCTGAATTATGTGTTATATATAAAATTATCTGAACGCCTGGGTGGCTCAGTGGTTGAGCATCTGCCTTCAGCTCAGGAGGTGATCCCTGAGTCCCCAGATCAAGTACCATACCAGGCTCCTTGTATGGACCCTCTTCTGTCTCTGACTGTCTGTGTCTCTCATGAATAAATAAATAAAATCTTAAAAAAATAATTAATAAAATTATGCATTAAAATTATATTTTATATTCATGTAATCCATGTAAATATTTTTGTTGCAGAAATATTAAGAAAATCAAGAAAATATTTTCACATGTTAGTCTATTGCCTTTGAAAACTCCAGTAGAAGAATTAAAGTATACAAATGAGTTCAAGGATTAAAAGGAATGATGAAAACTTTCTGACCACCCAAGAAGAGTTTGTTCATGTATACTTTAGTGAATAATAACGGATGACATTCTGCTTTGCAATTTAAATTTTACTAGGTGTACTTAAAAGAGAGACATAATTTTATTTTTTAAAGATCAATATTTATAATATGCTAGAAATTAAAGTTTTTAGAACCCTATACATTGCTTTTGAAAAATTTGGGCTATCAACTTAAAATAGGCAAGAGAGTACATGGTTTAAATCTACATATGTCTTTTTAGGAGGTAGATGAGAAAAAAAATTAGAGATCAGTGTTTTAACCTATCCGATCTGGATAAGATGTTTCATCCTGGAGTATCTTGTGCTTCCTTTCACCATAGGATTTATTATGATTCTTTGTGACAGCCTATTTACTTGTCTGCTTCCTTTACTAAACAAGAAGCTCTTTGTTGTCAGGAACCATGTCTGATGTAAGCAGTCCTGAGACAGAGGTTGTCCATGATGCTTCTTGAGTGAATGCACGTATAAATTATTTGTTTTGGACACAGACTTCTCAGGGTTTTTTTTTTTTTTTCATGATTATGTGTACCACTCTTTATGCTTATAGTCTTTCTTCAATACCTTAGGTTCTTCATGAAAGGAATCTGTCACACCATAGTAGAAAGGAAAACACACTAAGACGTTGGATGCAGTCCAATCTCTGACAACAAAATAATTATATAACTTGGACAGGTCACAGATTCTTTAGGCCAAAACTTTCCTGACTTATAAAATCAGGGCCTTTAATTGGGTGCATTCTTAGGTCCCTTCCTGCCTTAAATCTATTTTATTTTCTTCTATTTCCTATATGGTCAAAAGTGACTTAGTTCATAAGTCACCTATTTCCTATATATTCATGAGTTAGAGTGTTCGTGTACGGCGACTGCTTCATCGCTTTCATCATGACTATGCATTTGGTAGAAAGGAGACAACAGTGACTGAAATTAACTAATGCTACCTATGATTACTAAATCAAGACATTTAAAACTGAAAAGGACTTCACATGTTAACTGATTCCACTTTTATTTTCAAAATGGGACAGATGTCAAAGAATTTCAAATCATTTGCCCAAGGTGACAGAAAGCTATTATCAGGGCGTGGCATAAAATTTTATTTCTCACCTCAATGCCAGTTCCAACAATAATGGCTGAGGACCCACATTTTGGAATCAACATCTGAATTCAAATCTCAGCATGGGGTTTTGGGCAAGTTATTTAAATTTCCCATTTTTGAATTCCTTTCTTACATGATAGAATAAGCTTGTTTTGAGATCACTAAATAATGGTTATAAAATCCTAGGCATATATGGAAAAGCAAAATAAGTAATAGCTATGATTCTTTAAATTACAAGGCTGTAATTTAAATTCAATTTATCAACATGTAGTATAACACCCAGTGCTCATCCCATCAAGTGCCCTCCTCAGTGCCCGTCACCCAGTCACGCCCCATCCCCCCCGCCCAGGAGTCTCTCATGGTTTGTCTCCCTCTCTAATTTTTCCTCACTCAGTTTTCTTCCTTTCTCTTATAGTTCCTTTCACTATTGCTTACATCTTGCATATAAGTGAAGCCATATGATGATTGTCCTTCTCCGATTGACTTATTTCATTCAGCCTAATATCCTCCAGTTCCATCCACATTGAAGCAAATGGGTATTTGTCCTTTCTGATGACCGAGTAACATTCCATTGTGTGTATGTATGTACATAGTGTGTATTATATGTAACATATAATATGTAATATATTATGTATATTATAATGTATTATGTATAATTATAATGTAATATATTACATATTTTATATACATATATCTCACATCTTTTTTATACATTCATCTATTGAAGGACATCTTGGCTCCTTCCACAGTTTGGCTATTGTGAACGTTGCTGCTTTGAACACCGGGGTGTAGGGTCCCAGCTTTTCACTGCATCAGTATCTTTGGGGTAAATACCAGCAGTGCAATTGCTGGGTTGTAAAGTAGCTCTATTTTTAACTCTTTGAGGAACCTCCACACTGTTCCAGAGTGGCTGAATCAGCTTACATTCCCACCAGCAGTGCAAGAGGGTTCCCCTTTCTCCATATCCTCACCAACATTTGTTGTTTCCTGTCTTATTAATTTTAGCCATTTTCACTGGTGTGAGGTGGTATCTCATTGTGGTTTTGATTTGTATTTCCCTGATGCCGAGGGATGTGGAACATTTTTTCATGTGTCTGTTGGCCATGTGTAGGTCTTCTTTGGAGAAATGTCTTCTACCCATTTCATGACTGGATTGTTTGTTTCTTGGGTGTTGAGTTTGTTCTTTAGAGATCTTGGATACTGGCCCTTTATCTGATATGCCATTTGCAAATATCTTCTCCCATTCTGGAGGTTGTCTTTTAGTTTTGTTGACTGTTTCCTTCACTGGCAGAAGCTATTTATTTTGATGAAGTCCCAATAGTTCATTTCTGCTATTGTTTCTGTTGCCTTCACAGATGTATCTTGCAAGAAGTTGCTGTGGCCAAGTTCAAAAAGGTTGTTGCCTGTGTTCTCCTCTAGAATTTTGATGGATTCTTCTCTCACATTTAGATTATTCAACCATTTTGAGTTTATCTTTGTGTATGGTGTAAGAGAATGGTCCAGTTTCATTCTTCTACATGTAAGCCAACAACTTGTAATTTTATCTTAATATCATATATGGCAGAGAAAAACAGATTCTCAAAAGTTATACCCATCTATTTAGCTTTTGGTTCTTTAAATCTTACTAACCGGGGGAGGTCATTGTTTGGACCATTGTGGGCACCTGACAATATGGGAGAAGCCCATATTGTTTGTGAGCCAATCTGAAGAGATTTCTCTGTAGTTTCTGCTCCACCAGAGCCACAGAAAGAGCCACTCTGAGGCAGCAAGACTCAGGGAATTTTGGTAAGAGTTTGGGACTCTGCCCTTCTCAGAAGTTGTGGGAGGCATCTCTGGTCTTATACACAGCTCTCCAGGCCATCCTCTGTCCCAGCAGCTCATGCAGTCACAGCCAGGCTTCATCACCACCCTGCTCCAAGAGAAAGAAGACTGCCTTTCTGTCAGTGTAAAGCAGAAAGCAGGATCAAGCAGCCCCACCAACTATCAGAGAGGAGGCTTTTGTTTTCAAGAAACAGAACATCTACCTCAAATCGGCTTAAAAGATAAAGATCATATTTAAAAAATAAAGAGCATCTTAAAAAGTTACATTGAGATATAATTCACATGCCATAAAATTCACCATTTTAAGGTACACAGTTCAGTGTGTTTTTAGTACATTCACAGAAGTGTGCAATCATCACCACTACCAAAACAAACAAACAAACAAACCAAATATCTTAAAATGGGACTAGGATGCACAGTCTAGAAATGATTATTAATCAATCTACCTACTTACCTATTTACCTGTCAGTTGTCAATAAGTTTGATTCAAGAAGCCATGCTTAAGTGCTGTATGCCAGTGTCTGCATTTGGCACTGGAGATCCACACAGAAATAAAGCATACTGCCGTCTCTAACGTCAATGAATTCCAAGTTGACATTTTGAGCACAAGGTCCTAACAAATGTGTGAATCAATTCCTACAGGAACTAGACTCGCTGCTACAGCACTGAAATTAAGAAATTGGCTTTGCAACCCAAGATCCCTGTAGTATATCCCTCATCTCTCTTTATATTAAATTGCCTCGCCCTTTATGATATCAATTGAGATGTAATGAAAACTGTTATATCACATTTCCCTTAAGTGAGGAGAAAAACTGACTCCGCGGAACTCAAGTTCACTCAGCCCATTTAAAAGAGATCTTGGAACATGGCGTCTATCTGAAAGGAGTGAAGAAGGGAGGAGAAGACAGCAAGATTCAGCATGAAAGGAAATCAGAATTACAAACTGCTCTGTGCTCAAAACAGTTTGGATTTTGTAATCAGAGCTCTCCCAGATGTTCCCAAAGAGTCCCAGGGCAATCGTGTGAGAAATAAGGAGATGAGGCAATGAGAGAACTATATATCCTGGGGATTTGTTTCTTTGCAACAAAACTCCTTTAAAGTAATTTATCAAAGTCACCAGAGAACTGAAGACATTTAACATGGCTTATAAAACCTCAAACGTAGTGCTCTCTTTTTGAGAATTGAAAAAGCCGCAGGCTCTTTTGATTAGCCTTTTCTTTATAATGTCAGATTGCCACTTGCCATAAATAGGAGTAAGGGAGGATAAGAAAGAAAAGGTCATAAGACAATAGAGAGATGGACGTTGAAAGCTACTAATAGAGTTTATACTTGAGGACAGATTTTTAAAACATGACACATGTGTACATGTAAATAAGGCATTGACTGCAAGAGCAAGCTCATTTCTGTTTTTGAACAAACAGCACAGTCTGTGGAATTCAAGTGCATAAACATCAGGAACTAATCTCTTACATAAGTCATTTCTATTATCTTCTCCAAAGTTGAGGTCATACACTAGGGAGGTAGGGGTGGGCTTCTTATTCCACACACACCCATTGCTGGCGGACTATAATATTTAAGGATATTTGTTACCCTATGAATTATATGTGCTGAAAATGATTCTTCTTAGTATCAGTCAGGAGACTACAACTGCCTTCATAATAATTGGAAGTAGAGATTACTATAAAATATTTTGGATAATTTTGTAAAAACAAAGTGGGGACAGAGTCTGCTGCCAGCTGTAGAACTGCTTTTAATTAAAACCTTGTTCAACATGCTTACTGCAGAGTTTTCTTATTTTCCTGTTATATAAAGATGTACTGATTCAGCAATTATTGAACCCTGGACACATTATAAAACTTTCTTCTGAGACTATTTAGCCAAGAAAATCAGCTGTGATTCATTAGATAGTAACACTACCAGAAAGAATGTTCCTAAGTTCGCCCTTAGTTATAGGTCTTTGGTGGCTGTGGAACACAAAGGCCTAAGCTTAGGAAAAAGACTTCTCATTTTTAATTTAATAAAAATCTCTGTAACGAGATGGTAAAGATGGACTTATATGTACATATGTCCAGTGAGTCTATTAAAAGAAGTGTAAATGTTAGATAAACTGGGTTCTAGTCACAACTTTGTTAACAATTGCTTCACTCTCTGCCTGACTATGACTGCCGCTGGTCAATATTTACCAGCATGAAAAGTCAAGCCAGTGTTGTCTGTCACCGAATGAATGAGGTACAATCATCACATACTATGTGTGTGTTACAGGGGACCAGAACCACATAGAACTTCATTCTTTAGCATCCACCTGGACTCGTGGAGACTGCCAAATATTTTGCCCCCTTTCAAAATCTGCTACTTTTCCCAATTCCATATTTGTGTTTTATCACATTTTTAAAAAGATCTTATTCATGAGAGACACAGAGACAGGCAGAGACACAGGCAGAGGGAGAAGCAGGCTCCTTGTGGGGAGCCCCATAGGGAACTCGATCCCAGGACCCTGAGATCATGCCCTGAGCCAAAGGCAGACCCTCAACCACTGAGCCACCCAGGTGCCCTTGTCACTAGTTTTTATCACTCGTGAAATAGATCAAATTCCTGTTAAATTCATCACTCTATTTTCTGAGGAAAATACTTGTGATGATGAAAAAAAGAACTTTTAAGATCCCATTTTTCTGGAGATCTAATGCTCAGCATAATGATTATAGTCAAAGACACTATATTATATACTTCAAAATTGCCAAGAGACTAGATCTTAAATGTTCTTGCCACAGAATGAAATGATAATTATATATTGTGATGAAGGTGCTAGTTAACCCTATGGTGGTAATAATGTTATGATATATAAACGCAGCGAATCAACACGTTGCACTCCTTACATTTACACAATGTTATATGTCAATATATCTTAAAGAAATCACATCCCATCAAATGGTCTAAGAATTGCGAAGTGATTAAAGTAATACCTGAACAATTCTTCAAAAAATGACAAAATAACAATTGCAGGTGAGGAATTCAGCAACCCCCCTCACAGAAAGAACAGAGAACAGAGAAATATACTGATGGACTGCAAAACTGAAAATTCCATTTATTTTCAAATCCATCTATGCATTTGGTGTGATTCCCAGCGAGGCTTTTGGTCGAGCTTATTCTGAAGTTTATATAAAAACACACAGAACCAAAAAATAGCTGAAATAATCTTGACAAATAATATAATAGAAAGAATTACTTTACTTAATATTAAGGCTTGCTGTTTAGTTATAGTGAACAAAATAAAATTGTTACTTCTTTTATTTATTTATTTATTTATTTATTTATTTATTTATTTATTTATTTATGATAGTCACAGAGAGAGAGAGAGAGGCAGAGACACAGGCAGAGGGAGAAGCAGGCTCCATGCACCGGAAGCCCGACGTGGGATTCGATCCCGGGTCTCCAGGATCGCGTCCTGGGCCAAAAACAGGCGCTAAACCGCTGTGCCACCCAGGGATCCCGACAAAATAAAATTGTTATAGAGATACAAACACAGGGGCACCTGGGTGACTCAGTGGTTGAGCATCTGACCTTTGGCTCAGGTTGTGATCCTCAGGTCCTGGAATCAAGTCTCACATCAGGCTCCCTAAGGGGAGCCTGCTTCTCTCTCTGCCTATGTCTCTGCCTCTCTCTCTCTGTGTATCTCATGAATAAATAAATAAAATCTTTAAAAAAAAATGGATGCAAACACAGATAATTGGAAATGCAGAGAAAACTCAGAAACAGACCCATACAGAGATGGTCAACTAATTTTTACAAAGGTTTAAAGGTGACTCGATGGAAAAACAATTGCCTCTTTGACAAATGGTACTGTAGTAACTGTAGTATATCTATGCCATACAAGAACTTTGATCTAAGCCTTACACATTATACAAAAAATGAACTCAAAATGGATTATAGTCTTAAATGTAATACATAAGATATTGATAACTTGGAACTCATCAAATTAAAAACTTTTACCCTATGAAAGACCTTGATTAAATGATGAAAAGACAAGCCACAGGCTTGGAGAAAACATTTGTTTGCAAGCCATGTATCTGACAAAGGCCTAGAATCTAGAACTTACAATGAACTTTCAAAACTCAACAATAGGAAGGAAAGTGGGCAAAATATATGAATAGAAATTTTAATGATGAGGACATACAAATAGCAAATAAACATATGAAAAGATATTCAACATGGGTATCCCAGGTGGCTCAGTGGTTGAGCCTCTGCCTTCGGCTCAGGTCATGATCCCAGGACCCCAGGATGGAGTCCTGCTTTGGGCTTCTGTCGAGGAGCCTGCTTCTCCCTCTGCCTGTGTCTGTCTCTCTTTCTCTCATTCTGCTTCTTTCATGAATAAATAAATAAAATCTTTAAAAAATTATATAAAAAAAGATATCCAACATCATTAGCTATTAAAGAAATTCAAATTAAAGCTATAATGATATATTACTACACAATTATCAGAATGGCTAAAATTTAAAAATAATAACAAAAATTACTAGTGAGGATGGGAAGAAAATGGGTCACTTATACATTGTGAAAATGCAAAATGGTATGGTTACTCTGGAAAACAGTTTCTTATAAAACTAAACATGCAGTCATTTTATGACCCAGCAATTGAATTCTTGGGCATATATTCTAGAGAAATGAGAAGCAATGTTCACATGCACATGCTCGTGTGCACACACACATACACACACACAAACACACACTATAGGAATGTTCATGATAGTTTTATTTATAATAGTCCCAAACTGGAAGCAATTCAGATGTTCTTCAACCAGTGAATGGATACACTGTGGTACACCCATACCAAGGAACACTACTCAATCAAAAAAGAACATGCTGTACTAGTGCTATACACCACTTAGATAAATCTCCAAGTAATTATGCTCAGTGAAAAAAGCCAATATGAAAAAGCTGTATATTGTATGATTCTATTTTTATAACTATCAAATTGACAAAAGAATACAGACAGATGGGACACTTGGATGGCTCAGTCAGTTAAGAGTCTGACTCTTGATTTTGGCTCAGGTCATGATCTCAGGATCATGGGATGGGAGTCCTGGGTTGGGCTCCCCACTCAGCAGAGTCTGCTTGTCCCTCTCCCTTTTTCTCTGTCCCTCTCCCCCCTTCATATGCTCTCTCTCTTTCTCTCAAATAAATAAATAAATACATAAATAAAATCTTTAAAAATGTATACAGATAGAAGATTAGTGATTGTCAGGTGTTATGAATGGGGAAGAGTAGAGGAAGATAGGTATTGTCATGGATGAACAACCAGAGGTTTCCTGACAATGATGATTTATGAATATATATATATTTTTTAAAAAATAAAGAAAAAAAATAAATGTAAAAAGGCAATTCTTAAAAGAGCAATGATGAGGTAATAAGTTGAAAAATATTAAATCAAACAAGATATTCTTTAAAACATTGGTAGGACTTTGAATTCAAGTAAAAACAGCGAATATGACTACAGTATAAATAAATAAAAGTGAATACTTAACAATCTGTAAGGTACCTTACTCTTTCTGAAAGAAAAAGCATTAGATATGATACTTATATTTTCAGAAAATACCAATCAGCAATTCTGGGAATGCTCTGTGTGGTTTTGCAGACTCAATACATGGCTGCACACGTGGTCATAAAATTCAGTCTACTCTTGGCATCACAATTTCAGAGGATTATGAAACATTTGAGAAAGTTTAAAAGAATTTCAGAACATGATTAAAGAGTTGGGAGAAAAAATCTCTAAGTTAAAGCTGGAGGAGTCAGAATAGTTTGAGGGAGGAAAGGAAATGACCCAAAGAGGCTTCAAGTTTTACAAAAAGGTATTCACCAAAAATAGTAGTTGGCTATTGCTTGTTTATACAGAGAATGAAGCAAGGTGACAGAGGTTTACTTCTCTACCTGAAAGAATTATAACCTCAAATAAAGCTACTTAAATGAATACAGGATAAAAGTTCAAGTTTATGCAATCCTTACATTGTTAAACAGACATTGTTGTGCCTATAAAAAAGGAGACACTGAGGGGTTCGTGTTTTGTGTAAAGTGCATGAGAAATTGCAGGATTTTGTTCTAGTCAAGAATGACTGGGCAGCCCGCGTGGGTGGCTCAGCGGTTTAGCGTCGCCTTGAGTCCAGGGCGTGATCCTGGAGACCCGGGATGGAGTCCCAGGTCAGGCTCCTTGCATGGAGTCTGCTTCTCCCTCTGCCTGTGTCTCTGACTCTCTCTCTTTCTTTCTCTGTGTTTCTTATGAATAAATAAGTAAAATCTTAAAAAAAAAAAAAAAAAAAGAATGGGTGATTTCAACATTCAGATTTCTAATCAGTGCCCCAGGTCAGAGGTTGGCAAACTACAACACAAGGGCAAACCCTTGAGCTAAGGATGATTTTTTTTTTTTTTTTTTTTTGCTAAGGTTGATTTTTAAAAAATATATTTAAACATTCAAAGCTTTAAGAATTCCCAAAAAGGTGTAAATTGAATCTACTCCCCACAGAGCAGGGAGCAAGTGATCGATGAGTTGAAACAGAGACTCTATGGACCACAAAATTTAAAAAAATAAAACTTCAAAAAATGTTTACTGACTCCCACACTAGGGCATCCATGTGGTACGAATCTGCATACTGAAAATGTCTACCTTGTAATGTTCTGTTCCACCAAGTGGAGGAATTTTCTCTAATAGATTGTAATTCAAGTTATGTGCTCCTGTGTGAAGAACAGATGGATTTAGGGATTTCTTAAAGACTGGAAAGCAACCTAAACAACTTTACAAAGAATTTCGAAAGCAATTGATCTTTGTACTTTTAAGCACTGGAAAGTATATAAGGAAATCAGAATGTGAACCCAATGCTTCCGAGGCCACCACACAGCAGAAACAGTCAGCATTGCATAGTCTTTTAAGCTAGTAGAACATGTGGTCTGGATCAGTGCATGCCCACATCATGCATCTCACCTTTGTGTTCTATAAGGTTGAGCCCAAAATTCATTTTTTAGAAAATTGAGGAAAAATATAAACCTCAAGATGATATTTCTGGAAAATATTCAAATAAATACGTATATTGACAGCAATGCTATCAGTCCCTTGTTTACTTAAAACAACATAATTGAAGGTTTCTACAAAATAATGGAGTAAGAAGTAAATAAAAGTTCTTTTTCTTTTAAAGATGTTATTTATTTATTTATTTATTTATTTATTTATTTATTTATTTATGTGAGAGAGAGCACAAGCTGGTGCAGGTGGGTGTGGGGAAAGGTAGAGAGAAAGAGAGAAGCAGACTCGCCACAGAGCAGGGAGTTTAATGCAGGCCTTGATCCCAGGACTCCAGATCATGACCTGAGCCGAAGCCTGACGCTTAACCAACTGAGCACCCCAGAAATAAAAGTTCTTATACATAAGGCTCTATTGTAATCCATAATAATATCCTCAGTTGAGTAGCGATACAGCAGGAGATAATTTCTGAAAGCTGCTCAACACTCCCCTTCAAGCAATAAAACAGGAGGTTTGGGGAAAGATGGATGGGAGGGTAATTCTTTCTTTGCTCTCTTCTTCATTTCATCTCATCAGCATATGTCCCGAGAGGGATCCTTGCTAGAGAGATCCTACTATTTAGTTACAATCAGAAATTATGCAGATTCCTATTTTTATTAGCCAAATTAGTCTTTGGGAGTAATTGTATTAGAAGAAGCATTTAATCTTTGAAAAACTCTTGGGACTTCAGCAAACATAATGTAACACTTACTCAAACAAATATTACCTCTTGTCTTCATTTATGTTTCTTTTTCCATTCATGAAATAAACAATCTATGAACTAACTCCTTCATGTGACTGTTCTCAAGTGACCAAATAACTCTGGAGGATAACAAAGTGAAGCATGATAATAAGCTTTGACCTTTTAAAAGAGACCCTATTCAATCATCATTCTATTTCAATAGGGCTTTTGGCTTAAGTAGCTTTGGAGGCAGAAAAGGGACATTTTTAGAAATGCTGGCCATTTCATTCTGGCAACAAAACTGATGTCACGTCTTCAGTTGAGTGTTCTATAAATCCAGAACTTGGCCTAACATGACTTATAATGTGATATGTAAAGAAAGGAAAATGAATGCTGACTGGGTGGAGAATGGGAGAAGCCATTGCACGAATCATTCGTTGCTTCAATAATTGAAGTTAAGGAAGAACCAAAAAGTTGTGTTTTTCTATGACTAAGTGGCTGTCTTGAGAGGTTCAGAAAAAGTTCATGTTGCCCTTGAACAAATATGTTTTCCACATTTTATTGCCAGAATGTGGAGAAACAGAAGGGCCAGAAATTAGTGAAAAATTCTGATCTCACTTTGTGTTTCTGGACTTCCCTAGAGTAGGAAGTAACAAAAATCATCCTGGAGAGACTAATGCTTTTTCCCATTGTTTTTGCCAAAAGTGAAAAGTATTTTGCCTAGCTCTATGCCTAAGCTAACAAGAGACTCTAAAATTTTAGATTTCTTCAAGCTACCAACTGCTGATATATTTTCATCTATCCAATTAAAGACTCCGATGTTAGAAAAAGTAGTATGTGGAAATGACAGGCTACCAGAGATTTTCTTCTTATAAAGATTAGCATGGTTTCTTTTCCTTCAAAGGTAATGATGACAAAAAATGATATATAAGATTTTAAAATATATCTCTTTCCTTGCTCATTATGCATTATCTAATTTGTCCTAAAGTAAATTGTGGTAATTTCAAACATCTTTGCCTTACTATAACATAAAATTATGTGAAAGCAAGGCAATCCATAAAAACATAAGCTGGAAGATGTTGAGACACTTTAAAATTGCCTAATTTCTGTATGCATGTATATTTGTATTCATTCATTCATTCATTCATTCATAGCAGATCGTGTATTTCCCAGATATTTTGAAATTGAGTATCTATGGACAAATTTTCATCCATGAATTTCACACTGTACCTAGGTTGATACTCCATTATACTAGGCATTTTTAAAGATTTTTAATATATAGAAAATGGTATTACTGTTATGATTTAAAGTGTACATATGTAGATATATATTATTTCTCATTTGAAAATATGCATTCATTGGTTATGGACTCTTTCACACAGTTATGACAAGCTTGGAAAATGAGGCGGTATGCTGGGCTACCCTGGGAGAATTCAACCAAGAAGCCAAGTTCATAATTCGTAATAGAGTTAAAACCTATACTTGGAATGAGGCAAAATTGTGTCCCCTTTGGCCATTTATCGCTCTCTCCTTTCATCCCCACAATCTTATTTTTAAGGAGCTTAATTTTTGTAAAAAAAGAAAAAAGAGAAAGAAAGGAAAATTTGAGGCAGAATAACACTACACAGACTTTTCTGAGGGAGTATCAAGCTTCTGCCTTTCTTCTTCAAATGAAGACACTATAGAACACAAACAAAATATATTGCTGTGTCAGTAGGCTAACCTATGACTCTACCATGACCCGTTTAGTAAGTCAGATCTATGCAGACTGTCTTTCCAGAGACCGTACCTCTCCCTTGACCTACAAAAAACAAAACAAAACAAACAAAAAAAACCAAAACCATACAGTTACTCAATCTAAAATGGCTGAATATTTGGAGCCTTTTGACCCTTCTTATGTCTCGGGGGAAAAGAAGGGAGAAATGGACAGAGAAAGGGCTTCTGAGGTGCAAAATAAAAAAGGAAACATACCAGTGACATCTCTGACTCAATCCTTTTGATGTGGAAGACATTGGCAGTGGAGAGGCAAATTTGTCTGTCTTCTCCTGCATATCTACAACCAAAGTAGCATTTCAACATCATTTTCAAGTTTAAACCTCTACTTAGCATAGTTTACCATATGTGGTTTTGGATAAACCAAACCCCAATAATGTTTAGTTATCCCAGAGCCAATGATAGCCTCATATTCCAGAAAACAAAAAAAGACAAAAAAATGAAAAGTCTGTAGTTGGGGGTCCTTGCTAACATGTCAAGAGTTCCACTGACCCACTGCTAGTAAAAAATTTCTATTTTTGACACAAAATTTTAATATTCTCTATCCTGAAGTACACATAGCTCAACCCTAAATACCTCTTTGACCAGAAGGATAGCAAAATAAAATAGTGTTTCTTCAGATGAATGTTAAAATTGAAACTTTATATACCTCTAGTGCTATTTGTTTTTAAATGCTAAATTGTATTTTTTATCTCATTCATTGTGTTTTCTTCAAATATTCCCTTATAATTACATTATTCTTATTAGAAAAAAAAATGGTGTAAGTTGAGTAAGGATGATTTTTTTTAATATTTATATTTATTTATTCGGGTATATATTTTCCTTCTAAAACATAATCTCATCTATTCATGTTTATTTTTTTATTTTATTTTTTTTTTTTATTGGTGTTCAATTTACTAACATACAGAATAACACCCAGTGCCCGTCACCCATTCACTCCCACCCCCCGCCCTCCTCCCCTTCTACCACCCCTAGTTCGTTTCCCAGAGTTAGCAGTCATGTTTAGGCAAGAAATTTGACAAAACCTTAGCTAGTTCAATGACTGATACTGGGGCATGAATCTTGTGACAAGTTATGGTATCATTATTGCTCTGTATTTAATTCACACCTACAAGAAATGTAGATCTATATTCATGCTATGTTATTTTAATAAAGTTAGATTGGATGTGATCTCTATCCTCAGACATTTAATAGTGTAACAAATAAACAAGACCAATGACTGCTAATATGTCATGTCAGAGGTGTGTGTGTGTGTGTGTGTGTGCACATACAGCTTGGATCATATGATTAATTGCATTATACATTTAGTATAACTGGCTAACTCATTCTAGTTGAACGAATTCAGATGGAATGTTTTGATAGGTAACTCTGTTTGTTCATACAAAAATTAAGGACCATCTACTTAACAGGATAAAATTTCCCTGAGGCCTAAAGGGGAAAAAAAAAGGGAATAATTTGAGGTCTAAGACAAAGAATATTAGAAATTATTAGAAGAGTTTGTCAGCAGTGAAGAGCAGTCAGTATTAAATAACAAAACAAAGTAAAAATAAACAACAACAGGAAGACAGTCAACATCAAATGTTAGGAGTCTAATAATAAAAAGACTGGTTAAATTGAGTAAACTCAAGGGTGATAAGATGATGATAATTCAAAATAGATGTATAAGGCATTTGGGTTAGTAAATTTCTCAAAAGAAATGGTTATGACATTATTGTAAGAGAATTATAAAAAATTAACACCAAAGGGTACAAGGAGGTAAGATTTCAAGTGAAGAAAGGGAGGGGGCCACAGAGTTTGAGATGCCAGTGCTTTCAGAGCAAGTCCTAGGAAGAGGAACTGTCAGAAAGCAGACTTCCTGACTCTGAACATTTTCAAAAATTGAGGTACTGGAAAAGTAATGCAGAACTTTCTGGAATGTTGAACAGAACTTCCTGCTATGAAGCTATGTGCCATTGAATACAGAACTTTACTTTTTAGTTATCATAACAGGTAAATTTCCCAAAAGAGAATTGTTACTTAACTCTGACTAAATGGTTCTCTGGCCCATTTATATTTGCCTCAGGCCAATCAATTTCCCTTTTGACCAGATGGACACAGATCTGCAGACAGCAGAGTCCCATGTGGTGTGGCCCAGAGCCTTTCCTGTGTCACTCCTCCTCCCCAGTGGAATTTGGACCAAGACACAAAAGTGCAATCTTTGACAAAAGTTTCATGCTTTTCTCCTCTCAGGCAAGAAACCAGGAAAGAATTATTGAATCATTTATTCAGCAAGTTTTTTTTGTTTTGTTTTCTTTTTTTTTTACTCCTTTACTTATTCCGATGCTGGTGGTACCTTCCATTACAGTTTACCCTCATTTGAAGCCAGCCTTTTGAATCCTAGACTCCTAGACTCCTAACTGTCCCATCCTATATTCTTATTGCTTTAAGGAATAAACCTACTCCTGAACTAGGCCATTCTGAATATGTCTCTCAACAATTTAAAATTCTTCAAAGACTCCCATGGGGTATGACCTATCAGATTCCCGATCATACAAAGCTTAGCTGAGCTGGACGGCACATTTTATTTTTATCCAGTCTTCAGTCACACTCTCTTGCACCTATAGTTTTTCCAATACATTTGCAAATCTGCCAAGCACAAAGCACCTCATGTCCATTCTTTGCTTCAAAATTTATTACATCAATTCTAGTACTTGTCTCTCTCTCACTAAGAGGAGCTGTGTCTTACTTTTTGGTATCTCTTGTTCTTAGAACTGAATTCTGGCTTATATACCTCTGTTACATCAATTATCTTTTTTTTTTTTCTGATGGTCTTAATATGTTTTGAATTCTTGGAAAAGAATGGTATTGTTCTGTGTCACTCCCGAATTCTCAGAGCTGAACACAATATCAAGTAGCACAGACATAGGATAACGTTTATTAAATATACTGATGAATAAATGAATACTAGATTGACTCCACTATTATTCAAGCATTCTTGTAACTACTCATCTGCTCACAGACTTTTCATCCCTTTCTCTAAACCTAGTAAAATTCTATCCCGCCCGAGGTTTATCAAGTGCTTGGTGAATATGTTAAATAAATAAATTATAATTCCCCCCACATCAAACTGGACTTTCTTCATAGGGCGTGCCTCCATCCCCAACTAGAGGTAATTTCTCCTTACCCTGAGTCCTTCAAAAATTTATTTTTGAAGGGATTTGCTTGGCTATATTGTGTATATTTTCTCTTTGTTAGAAATTATTTAAATTCCTTTCATTATTTAAAAATAAATATTATATCTTGTTGCCTCAATTAGTCCTTAAGATTTTGAATTCTTGACAATTATAACTAAGGTTATCTTCTCTCCTTTGACTTTCCTTCACACTGTCAGTGTTTAATTGAGATTTCAAAGGCAAGACACAAATGAAAAAGATGTGACATTGGCCTCAGGTTGATGATGATGGTGATGGTGAGAGTTTCAGAGGAGAAATCAAACATCCTTTCTTTATACAACAGAGCAACTATTAAAGATAAGATGAAAAAATATCAGATGACAGGGTTAAACTTGTTATATATTAAGTACTAAGGAACTGTAAAACATAGAACTGATTAGAGAAGTGAGACAGTCAGGGACATTTCCTATGAGGGAGTTTGGAATGTTCTCTTCAATCAGGATTACTGAAAAAAATATAAAGAAGGAATTCTGTAAGAGTTAATAGCCTAAAGGTAAGAAGTATCAAGAACATTAAAGGGAATAACAGGCAAACGTGGTTTGGTCTGATCAGAGAAGCCATATTAGAAGTTTAAAAATATGGGGTCAGACAGATAGAAATGAGCATTCCATTGGATTTTATGAAAAAGTTCTAGGAGTCGAGAGAGTCCTGCATGTTTTCTAATAACTAATTCACCTATCTCCATGGCTAATGTATTGCTAGCATTCTAGAAGTATCTGCCTGCTTTATCCTGGGTCTCTACCAGCTTTGTCAACATTGTTACAAGCTGAAGAACTTGGTTGCAGCATGGACAGTATGACTCCTCGAGACCAGGTGAGAAACCGTGCAAGCAAATCAACCTAATACTTTTAGACATTACCGTCAGTCTCTGGTAAAGAATTGCACAGAGTCAGGTGTCTGAAGTCAACATCTGGACATGGGAAGATAACAAAGAAATTAGAGTTCTTCACCCCTCTTAGCTGCATTTTTATAAATTTACTTCATTAAATGAGTGTCCTTTGGGTATATTATTATTTGTCCTGAAGTCTTAGGAGACGTGCCAAAAATCTCACAAGCAACATATCCCCAAAGAAAACGGAAAAATATGTCCCATTATTTCCTGATGAGAACCCATTAAGGAAAAGATATTGCAATAAAAATAACAATGATTTTTTCCCCATTCCATTAAACTTTTGAACAGCTACCATGGCAGCTACTCCTATTTTAAGCATGTTCTGGTTTTCATGCAGTAAGGACAGTGAATGAAGATGTAAGCCACCAAAGCCCTTTCTTCTGCTTGTGTAAGGCAAGACATATCTTTGCCAAATAGCTTTGGTTTGGGGGACAACCATCCCAGGCCACATCTGCTGGAGTAGCTATTCATGGGAGATGGAAAATGGAAATTTAACAACCTCACTTAGTGACTATGTGCATGGATTATAAGCACTTAGTGAAAGTTAAAAACCAGCAGAGCCGGAAAGAATTTAGGCTGGCAGCATTAGACAAATGTGTATAGTTAGTGATATAAAAAGCCCATGGAGGATGGTCACTTGGAATCTGTAAAAGTCAATCAGGTCTTTGTAATATGGAGGGCAGGGAGAAACCATGTGTCAACTACTCTGTGACAATGCCCTGGAACACTGTGACTTTTTTGATTTAAGCTCAAGGATAGCAGTCAAGAATTTTGTGCTGTATCCCAGATGTGATGAAGTCCCTGGCTGACGACAATGTCTAAACATAACATTAAGTGAAGAAAAAAAAAAAAAAAAAAAGAAGGATGAGAGAGAGAGAGAGAGAAAATCTACTTGATTATCCTAAGTAAATATGTTTACCTCAAGCACCTGAGCTTTCTGAAGACCAAGAGCACATTCATTCCACAGACCCTTGCTAAGTGAGGTGAAAATGAACTGTCAAAGTAACTACCATGTAGAAAGGATGGCTGCCAAGAACTTTCCTTTCAAATGACCATTTTGTCATAAAGTATCTCAATTATCCATTTAAAGGATATTATCTCCCCTCGCTCTTTCCCCTCTTACTATTTCAATTCAATTTATCATGTGCTTTATTTTTAAAATAAAATAATACATATTAGATAAAAGTGCATGATTCTTTGAATTCTCCTATCAGATGTCTATTTAAATCATCCTTTCCTTCCCTCAAGGAACATTCCTCAGCATGAATTTGAGATATATTTTCTCTGTTCTTTAAAAATATTGCTTCGCACATGCATATATGTTCACGAACGTTGTATTATTAATAGCATCAGACCATATATTTTCTTCCTCATTTTTTTTTTCAAATTATGTTTTAAGGTCTGTTATCTTTTTGACCTTGTATGTGCCTTTTAATAGCTAGGCAGCACTACACCATACAAATATAATATATTTATTTATCCAACCATTTCTGTCTGAGAAAATTTGGATTATTTCAGTTTTTTCCACATTACAGATAGTACTGTAGACATCCTAGCATACATTCAATGCAAATGAGGCAGATACTATGCTCTAAGCACTTTGCTGCATAATCTAATTTAATATTCACAAAAAGTTCTGGAAAACTGTTGTTTCCTTAACATTTTAGAAATTAATAGGGCTGCCTGGTGGCTCAGCGGTTGAGCATTTGCCTTCAGCACAGGTCTTGATCTTGGAGTCCCTGCGAGGAGCCTGCTCCTCCCTCTGCCTGTGTCTGCCTCTCTCTCTGTGTCTCTCATGAATAAATAAATAATATCTTTAGAAAAAAATTAATACATCAAAAAGGTTAAGAAACATTATCAACTTTACACAACTACTAAGAAGGAAACTGGGACTAAATTTTCATCCAGTGCTATTGAAATCATCTTGTCTATTTATTAGTTTCCATATTTATTGTCTGTCACGCCCACCAGAATATAGGTCTCATGGGGACTAGGAGCCTTGATTTCTGCCAATGAGTGAGTACTTGATAAATGAGTGAATGAACAAACAAGTGGATGGATGGATGAATACAATATTCTCAAATATACAATTTGTTGCAGAGCTCAAATAGTGAAAGAACTATTATCTGGTCTGGAGTTCTTGAATAAATTAGTTTTAATTTGAGGCAATTCCATGTTCAAAAAAGCCCAGGCATGCTGTTCTGGGTTTGGCTCCTCATCAAATGTCTGTGTTTGTTCAAACTGGGAACTTGGGGATGTGTACTGGGTGAGCAACCTTTGGATCATTTCAGATGACATACAAAGGGCTGGCAGTCTGTGGTTCTGAAGTCTGGAAAGTCCAAGTCAGTAAGGTTCTGTGGCTTACTATGATATTTTGTGTCATATTGTAAACTGGAAAAAATAAATCTCCAAAGTCATAGCCACAGGTTTTGTGACACACCATGGTCTTAAAAATGAGTAATTAAAATAATATGAATTGTGGTGTTTTAAGTCACAAGAATAGTCCTGATTCTGGGAAAAAGACAGTTTAAATCCACTGTCTTCAGAGTTGTTGGCCAAAATTTTCCGTTACTTTATTCTCTGCCATAAATCATCAGATAAGATAGGAGGAAAATTCTGTGACTATTATCAACACTCAGGAATGTTATCAGCGTTGCATTTTTTTGAGTCATACATTTTATTCTATGGCATTACTATCCTGAAGCTCATTGAATAACCCTAATTCATAGAGAATGATCAGTTCTGCTTACTGAATTTTCTAGTTAGTTAAAATATACAACGGAAGACTCTTTTTTTGTTTTGTTTTGTTTTTATCCTTGCTCTAGCAACTTTCTAAAATGTGTGAACATACCTTGTGGACAGAGTGCAGTTAGTGTAGAGATGTATCTTATGTATCTTTACGTATTTTAGAACTCTGATTTGCAATAAATTCTGGCAAGTTTTTCTAAGAGGTTGTACCAAAGCTGTAGAAATCACATGACATAGCCTAAAATTTAGTTTTCAGTCACTACATTTCTCAATCAGTTTGTGTTCTTTCTACCCTTGGCCAGAAAACTGAACAAGATGTTAAATAGGGCCCCAGCTAGTTGAATTCTGTTGGATATATATTTTACTAGGTTGAGTATAAAGTGAACCAATACGGTACCTATGACATCACAAATGCTCATACTTTGGACTTGATAAAAATAATACTTTATCAACATGACTGAAATCCAGTTAGCATAAAATGAAAACCAACAATTTTCTACCAAAGGAAAAATGGTGATTTTATAGCACGCTTATTTTCCTAAAATGGATTCTAGTTTCTGCTTGCTAGAATGATTATGAGTGGATGTTTTAAACTGGCAAAGTTTATAGTCTGTACTTACTTCCCTTGAAAATCACAGAATACTTGGTTATTAAAAATTATATATACAACATATTAAAATTATAACAAACTAAAGGACAAATGAGCTCTTTCTCCTTATCTTTAAAGCTTTTATATAGAAATTTTCAGGGACAAAATTTACAAATAGCATAATGCACTCCATGAACCTACAACCCAGAACCAACATACAGTCTTATTTCATCTATACCTGCCCCAATATAAATGCCCCTAGTATAAGCATTAAATGTGATAAGGTGGAAACATCACTGAATGGAAGGCAGAAAATCTAGGTCTAAGTTTTAGCCCAACCTTGAGGGGACCTCTGAGTGTCCCCATAATTCACTTAAAACATAAGGCTTGTATAACCAAATGTATTTTAACTACGAGTCTTGTTTTACATGCAAGGCTATGATAGTATATGTTAGGTCAGTGTAGTCTGTGGAATGCTCCCTGTATCTTCTGTGACTTTTCTCTTTCTAACTAGACACTTGGCTGTAATCTGCTTTCACCACAAAGACAAAATTACAACCAACTTAAAAAAAATAGCACTAACAATGGACTAGTTCTCACCATAGCTATTCAACTGTTATAATGATGTCAACTCTAAAGAGTGCTAGTGTACCAAAAAAAAAAAAAAAAAAAAAGATTTATCATGATAGTCCGAAGCAGATCTCTTGAATTAGTTATTTATTGCTGTGTAACAAATTACTCAAAACACAATGGCTTAACACTAGAAATATTTACTATCTTTCACAGTTTCTGTGAAATATGAGTCTTACTTATTTCATTGGTCTAGTCCCTGGTGTTAACTAGATGTTCAATTATCATTAAAAAAATCTTGAATAAATGAAAGAATAAATGTGTGCATGCATGTGTGCATGTGTGCATGTGTATAAAATATCATGGAACTGAATATTTTTATATTATATGATTATTGATTGTATGGTTACTCATGTATTTTCCTCTTATAAATACATAAGAGGACAATTGGGGGTGGTGATGTTTAGTGAGTTTTAACTTTCTATAAATCAACTTTAACTGAAAGGATTTTCTGTTTTGGTTATCTATTGTTATATAACAACCTATCCTAATATTAGTGCCTTAAGACTTCAATTACTTTCTTTATTTGATCACAATGTTGTAGTTTGAGCCAGAGCCAGTGGGGTTTGTGTCTGCTTAGGGTGGTACCATCCAGCCTGGCCCATTTGGTGACACCAATTGAATAGCAACTTCCAAGATGGCCTCACTCACATGGGCTCTTTATGTAGCTCAATTATCTTTCTCACAGCATGATGGACTCAGAGTAGTCAGGGCCTTATGTTGCAGGTAGCTTTCCCCAGAGTTCAATGCAGAATCTCCCATCCTTTTAAACCCTCAGACCAACACTTGCCTTCCATGCATTTTATGATTAAAGCAAATCACAGAAAAAAAAAAAAAACCAAGATTTTTAGGAGAAGAATTACACAAAAATGGGAATATAGGGAGACATGGTTCATTGGAGAAAGAGACCCCATCTCGTAAATTCCATAAGAGCAAGGAATTGGTCTATAGTGTTCACCACTGTATTTTCTTTCTCTAAGATAGTGCCTGGTTTATACTAGGGTCTACCGATACATATTGAAATGATTGAACAAAGGCATGGATAAATTATATGAGGAATAAGAAATATTTTGGTTGATTAAAGAGGGTAAAAAAAAAGAGGGTAAGAATTAAATAAAGGGCTATCACAAGACAATGAATATTTACTAAGTTTGAAGAGTAAATGAATTGGATGAGTTCAGGTGAGAGATTTCTCAGAGATGTAGGATGTCATAGGGAACACAGAGGCTGTTAGGGAGCCTGATGGAAGGAAAATATATAGCCTGGTCTACAGATAACCAAGTTATATAAGCAGTTTAAAGTTACAACATTTGAGCTTTCGGCCATTATTCTCTCTCAACATATGGTAAACAGATACAAATGAAGCAAGAATTCTGAAAAAGAAAAAACAAAACAAAATTAATATCTTCAAGGAATTAAGCTCTGCAGAACAAAACAGTGCCAAATAACCACTGCATTAAATTTTATTATCAACTTAATTTTTAAGAAGTACCAAATAATTGAGATGTCTGGGTGGCTCAGTGGTTGAACATCTAGATGCCTTTGGCTCAGGGTGTGATCCTGGAGTCCTAGGATTGAGTCCCACATAGGGCTCCTGGCATGGTGCCTGTTTCTCCTCCCTGTGCCTGTGTCTCTGTCTCTCTTTTTCTGTCTTTCATGAATCAATAAATAAAATCTTTTAAAAAAAGGGCCAAATAATCACTGCTATCAACTGAATGTTTGTTTCCCCTCAATGCCTAAAAATTCATATGTTGAAGTTCTAATTCCCAAGGTGATGGCATTAGAAGGTAAGTTCCTTGGGAAGTGATTGAGTCATGAGGGTGGAGCCCTCATGAATGGGGTGAGTCTTCTTATAAAAGAGGCCCCAGAGGGATCCCTCCTCCTTTCCTCTATCTGAGGTTACTGTGAGAAAGAAGAAGGCTGTCAGTGGGCAGCCACTTTCACCAGACAACAAATGTGGAGGTGCCATCATCTTGAACTGCTCAGCCTCTAAAACTATGAGACATAAATGTTGCTTATAAGCCACCCTGTTTATGGTGTTTTTGTTATAGCAGCCAAAAGAGACTGAGATAGTCACCATCCATGAGAACAGGTGATTCTTTTCCAAGAGGATATTATTGGTAGCTGGTATCAATAACATTTAGGAAGAAAGACTCCAATCAGGAAAAAAAAAGTCCCAAGGAGAATTTATCTCTTTCATACATGCATTAGTGTCTGTAAAAGGAAGATTCCACTAAAATAGAGATTATTTATTGGTTAGCACTTAAAAAAAAAGTTTAAATGTAGGACCATAATATTTTAGAAATTTCTGTTCTTGAGATAAAGATATGTGCCATTCTGTGATAAAAGATAAAATTCTCATATGGAACAATGTTCTGCTGGAAAAACTCAAGTTTCAATCATGATGGTTAACACAATAAAACAATGAAACATATATTTGACTTTATGCTGAAAATTTTTTAATATATTTGAACTTTGGGCAATTGTATATAAACCCAAAATTGGCTATGAACCAGTCACTATTATGCCTATTATATCACTGTTTAGTTTCATTTAACAGTTGAGTTTCATTAAAATGCAGGAAAAATGTCAGAGTATTAAATATGCTCAAAATACATTTTGTTTGGTAAGATTTTTTTTTTTTTTAACATAGAATCGACCAAGATAAAGAATAGTGTGCTGGAAAATAAAGACAGACATTCAATTAGCCTTTTGGGGTTATTTGTCTGTATGGAGTAAGCCTTAACTATTGACTTGAATAAATGATTAATATAGTTTAAGCTCATTCAATCATTATTTGTTGAGTATGTATTTGGGCTATGCCTTGCAATAAGTCAGTAAATAAAGTCATAATCACTACCCTCCTGGAGTTTACATTCTAATGGGCAGACAAAAAATGAATAATAATGATAAAATACATTAAGTGACAAGTGAGAAGGTAATAAATGCTATGGGAATAATAAAGGTAGAGCATGATATCACGGATATAGTGTCAGGGTGGCAGGGATGAATGGGATACAGTGTTAAACAGGATGACCACATTAGTCCTGATGGAGTGGTAACTCTGAACAGTCTTGTACAATCCAAGGGAAGGGTTTTTCAGGCAAAAGGAAATACTAGTTCAGAGGCCCTAAGACGAGGCCTGGTTTATTTGAGCCACAGCAAAGAAGTAACAATGGTGGGAGGGGAAGTAAGTGAGGGAGAGAGTATCACAAGATGTCACAAAAGCTATAGGTAGTTGGGGGCAGGGTGGAGATGTGGGTAGGAAGGGGTTGGTTTCTGAAAGCCACATAGGCCTTTTAAGAATCTGGGCTGATTTTTTTTTTAATGCAAATGAAGAGCCATTGCATTATTTTGTGCAGAGATGTCCTGTGATGTGAATTAGATTTTAACACCTCACTCCGATTGCTATACTGAGCATAGCCTGGAAATAGTTAAACCTGCTCTCCCCTAGATTACATGGCTAAAGTCCTTCCCTCACTGCTTCTAATTTCTTCATCAGTCATGTCATGATGCAGCTGCTCACATGATTTGAACAAGTTCTTTGAAACACATGGTCTTCATTTGGTCCCTTTTTTCTAATGCCATGTAAATTTAGTTTCTGGCAAAGAACTTTTGGGTACCTTAATAATCTAGAAATAATAATCTAGAAATAATGTGATTTTTTTACCCCAATGTCTACAATTGTGGTCTTTCCATTGATAAACCTCAAACACTGGCTATTACAATTCATTAAATGAATGAATGAATGAACTAATTATTTAAAAATATTTATTGTATGTTTATAATGTGCCAGACACTGTTCTATGACTTGGGGATTTAGCAATACACAAAATAAACCAGGACCCTGATCTCATGAAGCAGATATTAAAATTCAAACATTCTGTCAGCTTATATGTATTGAAGGCTAGCTCCCATTCACATAACTTGAATTTCATTTCAAAGAGGTAAACATGGGGGAAATCGTGCTTAGGCAGGCCACCCCTTTCCATAGATATGGTAGCATCAAAAGTCACAGTATATTTTTGGATCCAGTTTTGTGCCTTTGAAAATGGAGGATGTAATTCTTATATTTAGTACATTCATTCCTCCTTTTTCTTGGTCATAGTATGTTAGTTCTATTCTAATTTCCTCCTTCTCTGGGCAGCCCATGTAAGGGGAGAAAGATAACAGCAAATTCAGCTATAGGCCTGACCCAACTGACCTCAGCCAATAGGCACATCCATGCTCTTGCCTTCAAGGATGAATATATGATCCAATTCAGGTCAATGTGATGAGAGGAGATGTTTCTGAGGGCTTCTGAGAAAGAAGCTTTCTTACTCTCCCAAGACATTCCTGAGACCAACGCTCTCCCTTCTGTTCACTATACATGAGAAGCCTGGTAGCCAGGAGCAGGTCCTGCAGCCATCTTGCAACCCCAAGGGAGAGCAGCCCTAAGTAGAAACAGCCACAGGAAAAGTGACAAGGAGGCATTGAAAGAACAGTCTTTCATGATGTCATCGAGAACATTGATCAGGCCAGGACAAATCTCTGTCTTCGGTTACTTTGGTTAAATTTTCTGTTATTTCAACTGAAAAATTCCTAAGTGATGCAACTGCTATGTGCCCAATGCTGGAAAAAACAAAGGGATAACACAAAGTCTATAGCATCGAGAAATTTTCATGTGTGTGACAGAAACAGTAAAGTAACATTATATTGAGCGATGAGTTTAGCATAAAGGGGGAGGATTCATCAAGCAAAGGAGAACCCACTCAGCTTATTAGTAGCATTCACGAAGGGGTGCCAAGAAATAGTTCTTGGAGATGATCCCTGAAGTGCCTTTTAAAAACAAGCGAAACAAAGAACGAGAACAGTCATTTTAAAAAACGGTAACAACAACAAAACCAAAAAACAGAAAATACGCCCAGCACCATTAATGAGAATACTCATTAACATTTCTTGTTTGCTGTCTTTCTGCTACTAAACTATTTGCAGGTTTTGTCTCATTTAACCCCTATAACAACTCTGTGAAGTAAATTACTTTTGTATATATATAATATACAATATATATATAATATATATATACTTCACAGAATTGAAGTAAATTACTTTTATATATATTATATACTATACTATTACTATATATATTACTATACTATTTATAGTATATATAAAAGTAATTTACTTCATATTATATATATGAATATATATTATTATATATTATTATATATAATATTATATATATATATATAGTGAGGAAATTGATGTCAATAAAAACTAAATGACTTACTCATTTTCAAACAGCAATGAGGTTGCATATCTGGAAACTCAAAACCATGCTCTTTGACTCTAGGATCTACATCTAAATTCACTATATGCTACTAGGTTCCAGAATTTGGACACAACAGCAAACATTGTTATGCCAAGTATTTCTTTGTATCTCGGATATGAGCAGGAGGGTAAATAAAGGAAAGTAGAGAGGAAATCAGGGGCTATATTATAAAAGGATATCATGCTCCAAAGTTTAGATTTTAGAGCTGAAAGTTAATTTCATATGCAATGGAATCCTACATGTGATCTACTTAGATTCCACTAAGACATGTCTGATCACCAGAAACCATCTGAATCAAGTGTAGACCAAGTTCTGAGATTTCATAATATCATCAGAACTTAATGGTTATCTCAGAAGTGTTGTAGATATTTCTGGGACTCATCAACTGTATACATAGCTTACAGTAATAAAAACATACATGAACTGTAATAAACCTTATCTCATGCAGCAAAAAGTGTTCTTGAAGTATTTTATGCAAAAGCAATGTTTAATATCTATGGATTATCTTAGATATATATTTTAACGGGTGATAAAGTCTGTAAAACAAAACTATTGGACATATATCAAATAGCTTTTTATCTTGTATAAATAAGAATTCCTATGATATGAAGTATAAGCTCATTGATGTTTATTTATTAAACTATTCATACTCAGGAGCTATTTCGAGTGACTTTATTTAGATTGTATTTCTTAAAATAAAAACATTTGTTTATAGAAACTCATTCTTTACTGGTGGGAATGCAAAATGATACAGCCGCTTTCTAAGACAGTTTGGCAGGCTCTTACAACGTTAAACACAGTCTTAACAATACAATCCAGCAATCATGCTCCTAGGTATTTATCCAAATGCGTTCAAAATTTATGTCCACACAAAAACTTGCCCACGAATGTTTATAGCAGCTTTATTCATAATTGCTAAAAAATGGGATCAACCAAATGTCTTTCCATAGGATAACGGATAAACAAACAGTAGTATATTTATACAATGGAATATTATACAATGATAAAATAAATAAGCTATCAAGCCACAAGAAGACACAAAAGAATCATAAACACATGTTGCTAAAAGAAAATAGCCAATCTGAAAGGGCTATATTCTCTATGATATTCTGGGAAAGGCAAAACTATAGAGATAAAAAAAAAAAAAAATCAGTGGTTTCCCAAAGGTTCAGGAGGAGGGAAATAGGGATGAATAGATGAAGCACAGGGCACTTTGAGGGCTGTTGAAACTATTCTGATACTGAAATGGTAGATGCATGACATAACACATTTGTCAAAACTGCAACATAAAGGGCACACCCTAATGCAAGTAATCAACTTTAGTTAATGTATCCATATTGGTTCAGCAGTTGAAACAAATGTACCACCCTCATGCAAGATGTCAATAACGGGAACTGAGAAGGGAGCCCCTGTATTTCCCCATAAAAATTTTTTTTATAAACCTAAAACTGCTCTGAAAAGGAAATTTTACTGATATATTTTAAAAATATTTACTTAGAAGCTATTTTTTTGGCAACATAAGCTACAAATAATTGAATTCTAAAATTAAAATAATAAGATCCAATACATTTCAGATTTCAGAGGCTCTCAGAGATTCTTTAGTCTAAGCCTATCTTTGTTCATTCAAGAACCCCCCCAGTCTGGAGAGTTTGGCTGTCACCATGGCCACCAAGCATGGAAATGGGGGAATCTGAACTCAAACTCAGTTGACGTCACTCTTAAATTTATAACGATCTTCACTAGATCAACTGATTGACTCAGTAGTGTGAGGGAGTCAATGACACAGGCCACTAAGCCTGAGGCTTTTTGAACAGTGGTAAAAATGTGAATGTATATTTCTTAAATGCTCTTGGCTTTCCCAATAATGGTCCATATTTTGAAGAGGCACACACACACACACACACACACACACAGCATGAATGGGTATGCACACGCACATACAAGTACACTCACGTATGCAAATACCCTCTGACAGGAGCATTTGATATGTTTCAGATAAAGAAATAAAGACAAACTCTAGAGCACGGTAGCTCTACTTATTTTATAGACTCAATGAACAATATTTCTTTGAGTTGTTAGATTCCATTTTGGAGGGGAAGCAGTAGTTATTGAACAGTTCCTAACTTGTATAAATGCCTTTGTTGTGTTTTGTTTTGTTTTAATCTAGCATCTGTCTAGATTTTTGTAATTTGGCAGACTCTGTATCTGGACATGACAAATTTCAGCTGGAAAAATATGTTGTGAAAAATCTCTCAGATGTCACATCACAACTGGGGCCTCTGCTAAACCCCAAAGTGCAGCTGGACCATATTATTACATAGCTATTTTATTTGCATTCCTGACCCCTAAGGAGTAAGTGGATTTCCATCTGGCATATTATATCATTCTTCTTCTATGATGAGAGTGAACAGTTTGTTTTTTTTTTTTTTTTAGTTATACTAGCAGCATAACTGAATTAACTGTATCAGTCAAATTTTTTGAAACAATATTATTCTTTACTAAGTTAGCAAGGAACTATAAAACCAACTAGATCTCAATAAAAAAAGAATTAGTGTGCAACTATGTTCATAGTTAAATAACCGACAGTAAAAGTAAGATTGAAGAAAGATAAAATTGTTATATTTTATTCAGTGTGCCTTTAAAAGAACGCATCTTTAAAAGTGTGTATTATCTGGTTAATGTTGTGTGACTTCTGCAAAACCTCAAAGCTGGTCAATACACAAGTCATGACCAGAACTCTTGGGTTTCCCTGAGTTAAAGGACAGCAGAGTTCATGTTGCCAGAGAAAGAAAAAAAGAGAGGGGGAGTGGAGGACAGAGTGTGAGAAAAAAAGAAAGAAAAAAAGAATGAATAGGAGTTTCCCAAATAAAGTATAATTTACATAAAGATTCTCCTGTCATGTGATTTCATGTCCAGAGCAGACCACATTTTTGTTTCCTAATGACACTGATGAAAGGCACAGCAATCCAGGGAGATTAAGTGATCTCTCTGAGCTAATGAACAGCAGAGTTAGGAATTGACCTTCATTTTTTGCTCTAAGTTCTATCTAGCCATTTCTAAAGCAAAGAGAACAAACATTATGAAACCGTGTGTTCTGTTTAATCACACACCATGCCAGTATCTTATCTCCCCTGACATACTTTTGTGGGCAAAATCTTTTAAAAATACCAACCATCTCACAAAGAGGGAGGTCCTGAATTAAATCTACTGCAAGGGACACTATTGCCACGTATCTCATATTTAATAAAGTCACCCTCTTCTATGCAAAGCTTTGCTGAGAACCCAGAAAAACATTAAATATTACACGTGTCCAAAATAATTGTCTTTGAGAGAAGAAAATGTGGTAGGTCTGGCTCCTCCACTCAGAGTTGCTGGTACTGGAAATGACTCTAGAATCACACAGTTAGGCCTACTTACTTTCTTTCTTTCTTTCTTTCTTTCTTTCTTTCTTTCTTTCTTTCTATCTTTCTGTCTTTCTTTCTTTCTTTTTTTTTTTTTTTTTTTTTTTAAGATTTCATTTATTTATTTGACAGAGAGAGAGCAGAGTCAGGGGGAGCTACAGAAGAAGAGGGAGGAGCAGGCTCCCTATCCAGCAGGGAGCCCAACCTGAGGGCTCGATGAGCTCCGTGGGGACTGGATCCCAGGACCCCTGGACCATGACCTGAGCCAAGGGCAGATGCCCAACTGACCGAACCACCCAGGTGCCCCTAGGCCTACTTCGTGTCTTCACATCAAAACACTCTGGCCTTGGTTTTCCATCACCAGGCCTGGCTGAGAAGTCTTCCAACATAGAGAAGTTTTGTGGACTTGCAACCTCGGTACCACTGATTTGAAAGAATGCCACGTGGCTGAAAGAGAGTGACTGGTGTCCAGAGCCCTGGGCTGGAGGGATGCCACAGCTGTATCCTGGGAAGGCTGGAGCAGGCACCTGGCAAGCGGGCCCAGACTGTCAAAATTCATGCAGGAGCAGACACAGGACCTCCGGCGGAAATTGTGACCTGGCATGCAACACCGGTTATACTCCATTTGCCATCTCTATCTTGACCCTTGTCCCAGAGGACTGACCTCTATGGACTTCCCTGCGGTGCTTCCTTGGTCTCTGGCTTCCAATGAGTTGACAAATGAGAGTCATTTGCAGGGCAGGGGGAGAATGGATTGTCCTCACCTCCCTCCCCACCACTTGTGATTGTGTCCGTGGCTGTGTTCCTCTGCTTTCTTGCAGCATTTATTCAGTGACACCTGCCCTCCAGGCTACAGATTTCCTTACATCTGATAATACCAGGCCCTTCCCTTTCTCTCAATGGATGACCCTTGTTTACAACTATTGATGGTTCCTGGATAATCAACTGTTCTGTCTCATTTCCTTATAGCCTGACCACACCTTTGTATAGCCCTTTCATTTAAGTCTTTAAAAATATATATATTTTATTTATTTATTTATTCATGAGAGAGAAAGAGAGAGGTGGAGACACAGGCAGAGGGAGAAGCAGGCTCTCTGCAGGGAGCTGGATGAGGGACTGAGTCCTAGGACCCCGGGATCACCCCCTGAGCAGAAGGCAGGTGCTCAACCACTGAGCCACTCAGCATTCCTAAGCCTTTTCAATTTACTACTTTGAATGTGCTGTTTCTGCTCCAACCCTAACTAACAAAAAGTCGTAATAATAGCTAGTAAGTATTACTCTATGCTAAATATTATGTCGAAAAGTGAAAATGACTTATAAGAGCTAAAAATAACTGTCTGAGGCTGATATGTGTTACTTACAGACAAATATTTACAGATAAATACTAGAGAAGTTGAATGACTTCCCCAAGGTCATGCATTTCGAATGGGTGAATGATTCACACTCTGATTTTCTGACTCTATAGTTTATTTAGTCTCTTAATTATTATGTGATCCTACATTGCAAATCACATCACAACTCAGAGCAAATTTAAAAAAAAAAAAAAAGTCTACACATAAAAAGGCTCAGAAAAATTTGTAGTTGAGAAAATCCAACCAGCACTGGCTTTCCAAATTATTTTTCCAAAAGGGTAAAATTTCCACATTCTACTGGACTATTACAGCATAAGATGATACAGCAGGTATTCGAACTTTTTAAACCAACAGTGTATATTTTTACATGTGGAAATTCTGGTTTTAACATTAGCTACGTGGTAGTGCATGCCTATATAAATCTGCCCAACAACAAAAGTGAGTAATACAACATCTGTCACTGTTTTTCCTCAAAAACACTAATGGCTGTGCAGACTAATCCCATAGGAGCAGGTTGGTCTCATCCTGTATTTGATGTCCTGAGAAACATCTACTGATTTTTAAAACTTATCACTAACTGTAACAGAGAAAACCTGTCATTAGCTGGTCAGTAAGGGTTAGCAGTTAGCTTTTTTAGGAAAGCCTGATAATACTGGATAGTATCTTGTCCATGATTTTTTTTTTTAATGAAGTAAAATTTTATCTTAGCTTTGCTTACTTATCATTATAAGGGTAATATTAATATTAATATTATATCTAATATTCAGACACTGTCCTTTAGAGTTATGCCTGAGTGTGTTACTATCAGAAGATATAAGGATAAATTCATGCTGGAGTGACAAAAATAAAAATTATGGCAGTTAATCTTCTTTGGTTATGTTATTCTATTTTGGGAAAAAGAAAAAAAAGAGATGTTAGCTCTGAGACTTACAGGCACACAGTTGGATTTCATTGTTCTATACTGTTCATTTACCAACATGAATGCCATGAACAAAGCCAACTTTGGCCATGCTCATTTACCTTATATTTTCTCTGAGACGTAAAAACTAATTGCACGTAAAATGAAGTACCTATAAGTGAGTACACAAAACAACTGTCAAATTAAAAATTATTTGTCATTATACAATATTTTAAAATTTCTAGTTTACTTGATTCCCCTTCTACTCATTGGGCAGTGAGAGGGATTTCACAATTACTGGATATACATAATGTGTGGGATATTGGCCATAGAAATATTTAAATCTTAAAATAATTGTAGGATGCAGGCAAAGATGATTAATAGTTAAGAAAAAGGCCTTTGCTGTCAGATCTGTGTTTGAGTCCCAGCTGGTTGTATGAGTGAATTTAGAATCTAGAATCCCTACAGAAGGGATATTGAATTTTTAGGGTGTCACAAATAAAACTCGTCTTGTATATAGGAGATAAAGTGATAGGATAAATATGATAACTTTGTTGCCAATAAAAACTGTACTAGAAGATATGGCCTAGGTCAATGGTCAAATGGGTTTGAAAAGCTCTCTGTTCTTTACATCCACTTCCACCCCCACTTTAGACATTAGGACAGCCCATTCAAGGAAAATTTGAGGTCTGCTGAGGGCAAACCCACTTACCAATGATTACTGCGACACACATTTCTGGGTTAAAAATGGAAGGAAATAGAATGAATAGAGAAGCACTCAGAGTTCTTTATTAACTTCAAATCATTTAGTTCCATCTCATTGAGCACAGTGTCAGACACATGATCTTTAATAAATAATAGTTACCTCTCCTATAAGGCACAAACATTCTAATTTTTCTATTCAAGAAACCAAGTCTTCAACAAATAATGTGACATGTACAAGTGTCAGAGAAGCAAGATTCAGATCTGAATCAGACTCTTTAGTAGATAGAAGAATGCCCCCTAACCCAAAGGTGTCCATGCCCTAATGCTTGGAGCCTGTGAATATGTCATGTTACATGACAAAGGAAAATTAAGATAGCAGATGGAATTAAGCTTGCCCATTGGTTGACCTTAAAATAGGGAGAGTATCCTGAATTGCCCAGGTGATCCAAAGTAATCACAATGATCTTGAATATGGAAGAGAGAGACAAAAGAGTCAGAGTGACATACTTATGAGAAAGAGTATAACATATTATCAGCTTTGAGGATGGAAAGGGGCTATCAGCCAAGGCTATCAGCCTGGTAGGGAGGTATAGGCTACCTACCAACATATGCAGGTAGCCTATAAAAACTGAAAAGGCAAGAAAAACAAATTCCACTCTAGCATATCCAGAAAAGAATATAGCCCTGCCGACATCTTGATTTTACCATGTGGGACTCTTTTAGATTTCTGGCCTCCAAAATGGTGACATAATAAATCTGTGTTGTTTCAAACCACTCAATTTGTGGCAATTTGTTACAGCAGCAATAGGAAACAAACACAAACTGCAAGGGCAAGCATGTCAACCCCATACCACACTGTCTTCCTGTTCTCAAACGCACCACGACTCAGTCAAAGGCTGAGTTCAAGGGCCTGGTTAGAAGGTGAGCTGGCATGGATTCCAGATATTGTGCAGGACTGGCAAGAAAGATCATTTGATGTAGATGGGTTATTTGTCACTAATATACTTTGAGACACACAACAGAGGAGGATTGAATGAAAGGAGTACGCAAGCGTGAACCCTCTTACCCTAGTGCCATGTCTGCAGAAACTGAATAAAATGGCAAAGAAAGTTTTCTATAACATTTTTTCATGAGGACATTGTGCTTCATAGGCAGTTTTAAGCCACACTGTCATTCTGTGGCTCAGTCAGTAAAAACTGGTTACAAAAATACAGATTACTCCAAAGCAAAAAAACTCCAAAACAATGTATCATGTCCATTTAACGCTACCTTTTAATCTAGCCCTAAACCAAAACATTTGGTGAAAAAATTCAACAGTAAGACTAACTTGTTCTATTTTAGAAACTAGTAAAAATGGATGTTAATAGTTTAGGTTAGTTATGGCCTTTAGAACATGTTACCCTCCTGAAACAGAGCTGCCTTCTGTTGGTTCCATTGAGTAGAAATTAGGCCTTTTCTTTGGGTTCCACCTGGAAAGGGATCAATGCCAAGCAAGAGACATGAAGTGCCATGGCCTTCAGGTGGGATAGCATTAGGAAATTGTACATAATATTATTCACTTCTTGGTCTCTTTGGAGCAATTCACAGTACTGTAGTCTAAGAAGTTCATCTGTGCTATATTTTTTCATTGCTTCTTAAGAACCAGTTTGTGGAATACATCTGGCTGTGCTTTGACCCCAAATTCTGGATCCTCAGGACATATTTTATTTGCTCACTTACCCATCTCTCACCACCTTTGCCTCTCCTTGGTGTCTGGAGGCTAAAATTTAGAAAGGATTGCAAAGGGCTTCTGCTCCCTACCACTACTTGCTACCTCTTCTCTCAGACACACATGGAGTTTGGAACAATGACTTAAGGACGGGAGTTTTCTTCCTCTACCAATGTTTCTCGGAGAAACACATCTGGAACAACTTCTATGAAATGGAAATTCCCTGAAGTGAGTGCATGTGATTAGTGATAAATATTTTCTTATGTATTCATCACAGACTGGGGTGCAAAATTTTTGAGTAATCATCCAGGAAAAACACATACAGTGTCAATAAAGGTGGTATTAATAAATAGATGTTGTTTTCACAAATTCACAGTTATTTCTGAAGAACTGCAATTTGAATATACATGTTCTCCTGACTCTAGGAAAACCTAACTCCAGACCAGGGTATTTTTAGGTCTTTTAACGTGTATTTCATGTTTTAACATCCCATCCTCAATTTACAGATTTTCCTTTATGTAAATGAAATTTGTTCATTTAGGTAAGGTTTGTTTTATCATAAACTAATCAATAAGTCTACTGGCAACAAAGCCTCTATACTTTTTATTGCCCAATATCAGAGAACATCATTCTCCCCCACATCATTCTGAATGCTTTTTACAGATTAACTAATTCAAATAAATGAAGACTGCCCCAAGGATTACTTATCCCAGAATAAAATATTCTTTCATTTTAATAATGAGGCTGTATCCTCAATTTTATCTAGACATATCTGGAAACCCCAGTCTTCCCCACCCCCCGGATGGGGCAGTAAGTTGCCTTTTTTTTTTTTTTAAGATTTTATTTTAAAAAAAGATTTTATTTATTTATTCATGAGAGACACAGAGAGAAAGAGAGAGGCAGAGACACAGGCAGAGAGAGAAGCGGGCTACATGCAGGGAGCCGGAACGTGGGACTTGATCCTGGGTCTTCAAGATCACGCCCTAGGGCTGAAGGCTGCGCTAAACCGCTGAGCCATCTCGGCTGCCCAGTAAGTTGCCTTTATAGACATTAGAAAAATATAGCTTTTAGTCCTGGCACAAGGCTTTGTGAAGGACAAGTTGATGGGCAATCAGAAGGTGTTCATTTTAGGCAGATGCATTAGAAGAAAGGCCACCTTTAAACAAATAATATAGATTAAAGTGGATTTAAGCCGTCACTCATACCCATGGGTATGTCCTCTGAAACAGTACCTACACTGCCCAGAGGCATCCAGGAGCCTTGTACAAAGGAGGCCCTCAGTAATCTCATTGCTTTGACTTCTAAAAGATCTTCTTAGAATTACTCTCCTCTGGGACACCTGTGTGGCTCAGTGGTTGAGCATCTGCCTTTGGCTCAGATCATGATCTGGGGACCTGGGATCAAGTCCCACATCAGGCTTCCCGTGAGGAGCCTTCCTCTCCTCTGCCTATGTCTCTGCCTCTCTCTCTCTGTGTCTCTCATGAATAAATAAATAAAATCTTAAAAAAAAAAAAGAATTATCTGTTCTTCAAAGAACAATTGTTATAGGCTAGTCAGCCACTATAGCCCATTGAAAGGATGGATAAATGTCAGGTGATTGTGCAAATGAGAAACAATAAAATCAGCACAGTAATTACTAGAAATAAGTGTTAGGATCCTTGATTAAACTTGATGTACCATAAGAGTTGTGGACTAACACAAATAATTAGTTACTCCTGTGGACCCCTTTATCATTTATAAACATCCTTTCCCTCTAGGGAGTCCTTACTTCACCAGATGATCAAAACAATAGTGAGAAGGACTTCTTTCCTCATTTTTCCAGATTCAGACCCAACATCACTTGTAGCATACCAACAATGTCGAAGATAAGAACATATAATAATGATTGTAATATACGGCGTAATCAAAGGAAAGTTCAAATACTGAAAATGGGTAGATAGTGGAGTGTAGGTTCCTATCACGGAGTTTCATTCAGTCTTGAGAGTATTCCCAAAGAAATGTAGGCAAACGCTTAAACCTGGTAAATTTCATAGACAGTTTCAGATTTTTCCATCTGTAGTGTTCTAAAATGGCACCAGACTATTAGAGGTGAGTAGTAGCAACCCTTGTAGAAAAGATATGTGCTCTTTCAGATAGATACAGTCTTTGCCACTAATTGGAGGCATAGGTAAGTGTGCATTTACTACCAGCACATTTCAAACAAAAAGAGGGTCTAGCCAGGCCTTCAAGTCTCTCCCATCTAGAAGTTAGGATTTTCCTTGATCATTTACCTAATGTCCAGATATGTATTGACTGTCTACTATGTGCATTGTTTTGAGACTGGGATAGAGGAATGCACAAGACAGACTAAGTTCCTGCCCTCTTTAAGGTCTCGTCCTACTAGACAGAGATTGTGATGGTGTTTAGTGAGTTCATCTTTTACATTTCATTGTAAAGATCATATGCAACTGTTTTGAAAGATAGTCATTCATTGAATATGGTATGGTGTTTGGGGCTGTATTGATGAATTAGGTGTACTGGGTGCTGTGGCAGCACGTTGCATATCTTCATGACAAGTGAAAGCCCACAGTAACTCTCTGAGGTAGAGGTGACATGATCCTTATCTTAAACATGATTTTACAAACCAAATCTCAGAAAAGGAATCTTGCTCATAGTTTATAAGCCATAAGGCAGTGAAGCCATGATTCATATACAAGTCTAACACAAAAGACCATTTTACTTTTAGTAACTTATATGCTGCTAAAAGCAATTAGCTCAAGTTTCAACATTTTGCCAAGAAACTACTTGCATAAATTGACAATTGGGTTCATTTACTATCTTTTTAGTTGTAGCAGTACATTTTTGCGAAGAGTGGGTAACACGGACTGCCATTTTGCCAATCTCCTCTTTTCCTTTCCATTTTTGAATCTTTTTTAAATCCTGTTTGCTTGCCTTTCTCCGTCCAAGTCCCAGATTCTATGGCCAATATTTTAGGGTTTACTGTTTTTTACATCAGCAACACAATTCTAGGAACTGCCTCTCCTGGTGAAGAGTTTACCTAAACAATTTATGCTTGAACATAGAAACTTTCTCTTTTTAATCATGTAAAACCAATGGACCTATATTTGTGGTAATGAAAAGAGAGGAGGGGAAACAGATATGAGATCAGATGAAATAATCTGAGTGGGTAAGGACCATTACACTCATTGATAATATTAACCATATCACATTGAATATGTAGATGTCAAGAGATTCTTCTTTATTTGCTTGAATGTGAGAATAATGAGGCCTTAAAGAAATTAATTTCCAAAACAGTAAAGTTAATTAAGTGGCTGGCAGAGCTGTTTTATGGCGACTGTGATTTCTTTCGTTCATAGACAAATTATCATAAAACAAATGAAATACTTTCTGCAAGCTAATGGTCTTTTTCTTAAGAATAAAAATAACTTTTGAATTCTAATCTTCTTCAACCACAGTATAGATCAAGGATATTTGCGTTTGTATGTTAAAAAAAATGCTTGAGTAATATTTACTGTTATCTTCAGGGTATAATTTAATTTCAAGTGAAAACATGCAGTAATGCATCCATCCAAATACATAAATTACGTGTCTCTATGATTCATTGCCCCATACTCCATACAAACATTATGGAGAAATGAATTTCTTTTAGGGAACAACTAGATTTGGTCAATAATTACTTATTAAATAAAGCAGTGATAAAAAGACAATCAAGAAATAAGAAATTTGGAAATGTTAACAGTTTCGAGAACATCTGTGTTATGTTCAAAACAGCATTATAAAAATCTTAACCCATTAATTCTTCCATTTTCTCATTGAAAGCTTATAAAGTTTCAAAATAAGAATTGTATATGTACATGAACAAATATATATATATATTTTTTTACATATGTTTTCACATATGAAATTTTTTTTTCAGATTTTGACTTTTGCACTATCTCCAAATAATCTTATACATACAATTTCAGAGATACATTGATGGAATTTAAATGAAACTATGATCACATTTCTTTAAAGACACAACTGATTTTAAATTCTATTTCTATATATCTTAATATTAAAAATGGTGGCCTATAAAATAAAAGAGAAACTGATCTCTATAAAACTTTTAGAGTTTGATAATATGGCTCTTCTTTGGTGGAGGATTACTTTTTCAGAATACACATTTATAAGATCACTTACCCAGCCTTTAAATTGATTAGTATCATAGTTCCAAATTTCTATCCATTTATTCATTCATTCAACAAGACTTTATTTAGCATCTATAGAGTACTCACTGTACTAGGCACAAAAGGTTATAGTGCACTATTTTTATTCTCAGAATATATACTAAAGGCCCTGTGTTATAAGAGGAGAAAGACATATAAGTACACAAGCACAATTGAATGTTATAGTTGATTTGAGAAAAGTCTGTCCTAAGTACATTTTGAATGGCAAAAATGAATTAATAACTACTTCTAAGAATCAGAACAATGGCAAGGATCAAGTTAGACTTGAAAGAAAAGTTAGAGCTAAAATGAATATTAAAACTTAAGAAAATCTTACTAATTCAAAACATAAGCAATGAGCCAGGGAGTATGAAACAATATGATGCATTTGGGGCCCTCAAGGCTGTTCAATATGGCTGGAGTTCAGATAGAGGACACATTAAAAGCTGAGACTGGAGACCTACTGCAAGAACCTGCCTTTAATCTTGTATTTCAGGTAGTGAGATTTGTTTCTGCATTGTCCAGTAAGATAGCCACTAGTCCCATGTGGCTTTTTAAATTTTATTTCAATTAATTAAAATTAAATATATAAAAATTACATTCTATCATCATCATCTTAGCCACATTTCAAATGATCAACAGCTACTATATCTAGAGGCTATTATTTGGGACTGTACAGATATCAATCATTTCTATCACTGCAGTAAGTTCTCTTGGACAGCACAAGATTATTTAGATGAGGAATCCCAAATTTTAATGCCTACAAGATTATTTAGATGAGGAATCCCAAATTTTAATGCCTACAGAGGCATTATAAGACATATAATAAAAAAGTAAGTGAAAATCTAGCCATAGGGGATCCCTGGGTGGCGCAGCGGTTTGGCGCCTGCCTTTGGCCCAGGGCGCGATCCTGGAGACCCGGGATCGAATCCCACGTCGGGCTCCCAGTGCATGGAGCCTGCTTCTCCCTCTGCCTGTGTCTCTGCCTCTCTCTCCCTCTCTCTCTCTCTGTGACTATCATAAATAAAAAAAAAAAAAAAAAAGAAAATCTAGCCATAAATATATATTTACATTATATAATATATAATTGCCTGTGCCTGTGGGACATCCCAGAAGGAATGTTCAGTAGAAAGAGGAATAGAAAGTTATATCTATGTGCCAGGATTAGACTAATGAATGATATATGGAAATTCTTAAGTAAAAGTAACTAATTTTTAAAAGTATGTAGATATAATTGTGATAAAGGAAAGAACTTAAATATTAAAGATTCTTCTTTTCCTCAAGACATCACAAGGAAGAAAATCTTACCAAGGCAAATATGTGAGTCCTGCCAGTTTTAACAGTCTTCAACCAATTTTGGTTAGGTTCATGTAAAATTTTACTAGTATGTTAGCTGGTAGTGGCTTCTCTGTCATTTCTTCCAGAGTAATTCAACATAAATACACAATCCAGAAATGTGAGACTTCCGGACTTATATCTGAAAACCAAAAGAACATCAAGCCCAAGTTGGCCACTGGTGATGTGGTTTGAAGAGAAGACTCTTCTTGGCATACCTACAACTCCAATAATATAGGTGACCATTCACTTATTCTATCATTCATTCACTTATCCGTTTATTGAGAAAATGTTTTTGAAGTATCTATTATTTACAAGTACTGTTTTGGCCTTGTCAATAAAAAGAAAAATGCACAAAAAATGATTCTAGAAACTAATATAGATATTGACCTAGTTGAGGAAATTATGTCTCATGAAATTCTAAGGGAATATAATGGGAAAGCTTAAATAGCTGGTGGGAAATTGAATAATTGCATTAATTTCTATTTCTTCACCAAATCCCAGTAAGATGTGATAAAAAGTCTTAAAAACATATTAAAAAGAACAGAAAATAAGATGATGGCAATAGAATTTTGGAAGCTAGAGAGAAGGACAGAGCTCACTGACTTAAAATAAATGAGATATTTCTGGATTCAGCAACAAGGTGTAAAAAGCTGGAAGTAACTCCCATTACAATAAGAAAAATCTGGACAAACTCAGCATCAGTGACCTTTCCTGAACCCATTAGAAAATGGAAGTTTCAGTGCAAAACAGTCTACTGAAGTCTAGGTAAACAGGTGAATTCAGAGTCACAGCTAGAATTTGCTTAAGTGGGGCAGAAGCCACTTTGGCCATGAACCGGTAAAAATATTTAGCTGGTACTTTTGAGCAATCACTGAAGGCCACATGTGGACTACTATGAAAATGAGAAACTCCTTGGTCTTCAGTCTTAGTTGCGACCTTATACTTTCAGGGGTTTTTACCTCTAGAAACTCCACCAGATTCTGAAGCTGAAGATCTTAGGAAGAACTTCTCATGGCTCTAGAATGGGAAAAAGATGAGTAATCATTATATAATATATCCAGAATGTTCCCTATAACAAAGATCTACTATTCCAGGGAAAAGGCTTCACCAGAACCTTATCCCAGATGGGGGAGAGGGGGTTCCTACCACTCCAGATCCTCCAACCTTCCTGTTTTACCAAAGCAAGCTAGAGGTTGGAGGTGAAGGCTATACCAGGAGACAGATGGTTGTGAAGGTCACAGCCCAGATACACAGGCACACTAAAAGACTAAGATTTAATTGTAAGATTATAGAATGCTCATCCTCTCCCATTCCTTTTCATCACAATAAGCCCCATTATAATAACAGTAGATTATAGGGAAAAGAGCTTTGCGGCACACACTCTGTCTGAGGAAGGGTACTTAGGAAAATCTAAAGTCAACTGGGGAGACAAACCAAGTACACTAGAAAAATTTGGAGCTTTAGTCACCTAAAGCCACAGTAATATAAATACAGTTCAATTCCTAAACATATTAATGTAAATCCTCATGCCACAGTCCCATTTACTACCTGAGTTCCCCTCACCTGATAAAACAAGCTTAGCTTTGAGTATAGAGAAACAAAGTAAGCCTTCGAACCATACTCAGTTATAACATAGATAGGGGCATAACCACAGGAGATTTTTAAAGTCTTTGATAATATGTTACCAGCTCTAATGGAAGAAATAGACAACATGCAAGAACACTTTGGTAACATAGCACAGAGATGGAAACCCAGAGGAAGAATACAAAAGAAATGCTGGAAATCCCAAATTCATAACAGACACAAAGAATGCCTGTGAGAACTCATCAGTAAACCAGATACTAGATATGCTTAAGGAAAGAATCAGTGAGCTTGAAGAGAGATCAGTAGTAACCTCACAAATTGGAATTCAAAGAGGAAGAGAGAATGGAAAAACAAAAGCAAACAAACTAGGAAAAAAAAAACAAAAAAAAAAAGAAAAACCCAGAACATCCCCAAACTGTAGAATAATGTCAAAAGACGTAACATACACATAATTGTAATACCAGAAAAAGAAAGAAACATTTGCAATAATAATGGTTGGAAGTCTTCCAAAATTTAAGAAAGACACCGACCACAGATCCAGGAAGGTCAGAGAACAGTAAGTGGAATACATACCAGAACACAACAAGAGGCATATTTTTTTTTATTTTTTTATTTTCTTAAAATATTTTATTTATTTATTCATAAGAGACATAGAGAGAGAGAGAGAGAGAGAGAGAGAGAGGCAGAGACACAGGCGAAGGGAGAAACAGGCCCCATGCAGATCCCGGGTCTCCAGGATTAGGCTCCAGGCTGAAGGCAGTGCTAAACCGCTGAGCCACCCAGGCTGCCCCATCTAGGCATATTATATTTAGAACCCCTCTCCCTCCAAAAAAAAAAAAAAAAAAAAAAAAGGCACAAAAAAAATCTTGAAAGAATCCAGAGAGGAACAGATAAGTGTACCTTACCTATAGAGGAGCAAGGATACAGTGGACTTTTTTCTGTAAGAAATCATGTAAGGAAGAACAAGGTGGGATGAATTTAAAGTATTGAGAGAGAGAGAGAGAGAGAAAGGACCAGCTAAGGAATTCTGTTTTCAGAAAAATTATCCTTCAAAGTGAAAAAGAAATAAAAACTCCCTTACACAAAAACTAGAAACATTCATCACCAAGATACCTGTATGAAAAAAAAAAAAAAGTTAAAGGATTTCTTTAAGGAGAAGGTAAGTGATACAGGCCACAAACTTCAAAGCTTCCATCTACCCAAAGAAAGGGAGAGTGCTAGGAGAAAAAAGATAAAGATAAAATAAAAATATTTTACTTTTCTCATTCTTTGTATGAAGATAACTTTTTATAGATAACTTTGTACAGAGTCGTAATAGCAACAATGTTCTGTGTGATTATTACATATTGTTAAGTGAAATGAATGGCAGCAATGTCACAAGGAGAGGAAGGAGGGGCTGAAAATGGTTATATGGTATATTGCACTACAAGGGAACCAGTATGGTATTGATTGAATGTAAATTAGATTATTTAGAAATGTATATTGGAAAATCTAAGGCAACCATTAAACTCTTACAAACTAATTCACATGCTAAGACAGGCAGGAGATAAAAGGGAATCATGTAAGATGCTCACTTAAAAGCCAGATAAAGCAGAAAGGGGAAAAAAGAAAAAAGTTCCACAAATAAAGTCACAAAAATGTTAGATATTAACCCAACTCTATGAAGAATGGTTTTCAAGGTCAAAACGCCAGTTAAAATTCAGAGACTGTCGGATGGATAAAAAAGCAAGGCCCAACTTTTTACCGCCTCATAGAAACCAACTTTAGGGCAGCCAGGGTGGGTCAGCGGTGCACGGCCTTCAGCCCAGGGCCTGATCCTGGAGACCTGGGATCGAGTCCCATGTCAGACTCCCTGCATGGAGCCTGCTTCTCCCTCTGCCTGTGTCTCTGCCTCTCTCTCTCTCCTCTCTGTGTATTTTCATGAATAAATAAACAAAAAATATTAAAAAAAAAGAAACTAACTTTAAAAACAAAATCTCGGATTGGTTAAAAGAGAGTGATATACATTATACTAACAATAATCAAAATAAAACTAAAGACTTTGTATTAATTTCAAACAAAACATACTTCAGAATGAGGATAATTCATCATGAATACACAGGCATTACATAAACATAAAGGAATCAATTTTAATTTCTCTTAAATGCATATGCACCTAACAGCAGTGTGTCAAAAAATATTAGGCAAAAACTGATAAGACCGGAGGAAGATATGAACAAATTCACTATTTTAGTTGATGCCTAGCTTTTTCAGTATCTAATAGATCAAGCAGAAAATTGGAATATATTTAACGAAGATGTCATTATCAATCAACTTGATCTAACTGATATTTATGGAATACTCCAACCAATGATAACAGAGGACATATCCATTACACAGAACATTCACCAGAACTGATCACATTCTGGGACATAAAATACACCTTAGTAAATTTAATAGATAAGAAAATATACAAAGTATGTTCTTAAAGTCAGTGGAATTAAGATACACATCAGAGATAGCTAGGAAATCCCCACGTATTTGAAATTAGACAACATACTTTTAAATAAATTTAGGTTAAAGAAGACAAATGCTTCAGTCAAAGATGAGAAATTTTCGTTTGAAGTAAATGGAAACAAGAAAACAAATTACCAAAATTTGCGGAATACCATACACAGCAATGGGAAGGAGGAATTTATAGCAATAAGTGCACATATCACAAAAGAAGAAAGATCTAAAGCCAACTTTGTCTTAGAAAGCTAGACAAAATTTTTTTAATCTTATAAATAGTCAAAATTTTTAAGAACGACATGATACATCTAATTTTTATATTCTTGTGATTATCCTACTTTAAAGCAATTTGTAAATTGAGAAATTAGAGTACAGTGTGTTATAAACTCAATGTTTATACTCCCCACCCCACCTGCAAAAATCTGTATATTGAGATCTAATCCTCAATGAGGGCATTTGGAAGTAGGGACTTTGAGAGGTAATTAGGTCATGAGAGTCGAGCATTGATGGTTGGGATTCATGCTCTCATATAAGAGGAGCAAGCGAAGGCCCCTCGCACCTTTTGCCCTGTGAGGTTTATAGGAAAAAAGACAATGGTCTGTGAACCAGGAAGTGGGTTCTCACCAAACACTGAATCTGCCAATGCCTTGATCTTGGACTTCCCAGCCTCCAGAATTGTGAGAAAGAAATGTCTGTTGTTTATAAGCCACCCAGTCTGTGATGTTTTGTGGTAGCAGCCTGAATAGATGTTGAAACTGTTGGATTTCTATGGACCTTTTTCTTAAAGATGGGATGATGTGAACAGAAAATGTCAGTGTTTCTCTGGTTGCAGAGGAGGGTTGGGGGAAGGAACAGCCACATCTTTCCTAAACCCTCAAGTGCTAGCATGTCTGAAAACCCCTGGCCTAGGTTGCAATTCATCATGCTTTATAACAAAATCCCATTCATATGGTCCACCTGGCATTCCTATCCTCTCAGTGATATATAAACAGTCATATATAAGTCTGTTAGCCAATTTCATGACTTTTATATGTATATATATATGTAATTTGTTTATGTACTTGTGTCAAATGTCCAATGTTTTAGTTTCAATGACTTAACAAGCAATTATTGAGCAATTGGATAGCCATTATGCCAGATGTCTGGAATGATGAAGTTGAAGAGACGTGGCCTCTTCATTCAACCAACCCATAGTTTAGTGAGATAAACAATTACAAAGATCTTTTCAAAATAATGGAAAATTCTGTGAACTATATTTATATGAAAACGTAGCTTGTTTTTCCCTACATGATAAGACTGGAAGCCCTTGTGGTGGCTGCTGTGGACCGTTGCCCAGATCTCTTCAGCATTGAGGCATTCATTCCTCCAGCTGCCAGAAATTTTGAGAACTGACAGTTCACAGCATGGTCCCATTGGTGCAGGAAGTTCCCCTTGCAGGAGGCTAAGCCTCTTCCTGGGGGCGACTCATGCACTATATCTGGCTGATGTTGGGGTATGGGAAGTTTGGCTGCCTTGCTGAATTCAAGTTAAGTCTCAAATCTTCTGAGCTCCAGAAGCTCCCACCTGCTCAGCTGAGGCTGTGGCTATGACTGCAGCACAGCTCTGCTTCTCCTTTCTCATCCTGCTTCTCTCTCTCCCTCACAAGGGTTGTTTTTGAGAGTTTTCTCCAATCAACCTCCTGCGAGGAAGCTTTGTCTCAAGATCTGCTTTCTGGTGAAGCTGACCCGAGACATCTCTGACTATATGCCCACGTAAGAGTTCCAAGTGTCAAGGAAAAGCCTGAGAGGCCAGACTGGAAATAGAGTAAGGCATTAAATAAGGGAGTCTGTTAGGAAAGATCTAATGTGGGGTTTATAGGACATTAGAAGACTCGTGAGACTTGGACTAGACACTTGCTTCAGGTAACTTTCTCCAGTAAGAGCAGAGCAGCTTGATCTACCTGGGACCTGTTAGAGTAGTTTTAACACACAGGAAATAAAATTAGTGTAGCCTTCACACTGTTGTTATTGAGGGTCTGTATGATATTTCGAAAGACGTCTGAATGATCTCCCAAATGGGAAGAACTAGGGATATGTTTCTAACCTGATCCCAACAAAATAAACTGGCCTTAGGTGGGAAGCCCCCAAATATGAGTGACATCTATCATGGATTAATCGTTGCTAGCATTAAATTAAATGTAAAGTATTGGAATTTGGTTTTAAAGTATTGGATTAGGGATAATTGAATATTTTCCAAGAAGTAAAACCTCTACCCTTGATAATAGGTGATGCAAATTTAGGTGATACATTGATGAATAGTCTTATTAGAATAATTATGTAGTTATTTGAGCATGCAACAGAAAATTTAACTACAACAGGATGATGTGGTTTTGCAGACTTTCTTATTATAGAACAATAACAAGTAAATAATGAATTATCACTACTAAAATACATAATCATTGAGTAAAACAGAGATGATAAAAAATTATGATGTGGGTGAACTGACTGAATTTTGAGGGTCACTGACATATAGGGGAAATGACAGTTGTCATTGGAAAGATGTGGTGTGAAAAAAAGCCTCGGGATATGGAAATGGATATGGAGAGGGACATAAGAACATTGAGACAGATGAGTTTTTGCAGTTCTATGTGTGGGAGCCTAACGGTCATTTGTGGGATCTTGGAGAACAAATAGGGATGGTGATGTCTCAACCCTGCAGTATGGCAGGGAAGCGGGCAGGGCTGAGCTCTTCAAAATACCCAGCTTAGGTGGAACATTGACTTGATCCTCTGCCAGCCTAAGGGGACTCTGTCGGGGAAGACTCGTTCTTCTGGCTGTTTAATGGCAGGTAAAATGGAAGAATGAATGTGTGTGCCTTAGGGTTTGTGGAACCTTAGATCCTAAAGGCTAATATTCAATTACCATTTACCTTGTCCCACCACATACTCTGCCTGTTTTATGCATAAGAGATGGAGCAGTGAACAAAAGGGACACATAGCCCTGCTCTGATGGAGCACTTTCATTCCAGTACCCACAATCCAGGATGTCTTAACAAAAATTCAGTTTGGAGTGAACTGAATTATGACTCTTAAATTATGAATGAAAGAAACTTCACTTCTCCCAAGGTAGCTTTTGTCCAGTACTGAATTTTTCTCCCCCCAAATCTCTACACTCAAGGCTTGAATTATTTCTATGGTTTGGAATTAAACATTTAAGTGGTTTGTTTTTAATTTCAGCATACTCCATATTTTAAAAGAAATTTTAAAAGCACTTTACAGAAATAGAAGCTACTCTTTCAGGAAGATACTGTTTTTAGTACTTTCAGAAAAATAGTTAGTGTAGAAAATATTTCTAGTAAGACCAAAGTTTATTGGACTATGCCAAGTTACTTTCACTGTATTTTATAATCATAAAACATAGCCTTATGTTCTCGTTTCACAGAACTGCTGTGACAAAACACAGATACTTGACTGAAGCTCAGTTATCAGTACTGAGCAGAGAACTGAAAATAAATGCCTACTGATAAGAAGTCAGTGCCATCATTCCAAATGCATTAGCTGGTCTTCAGATTATAATTTCAATGTTTGTAAATAAATACTTGGTGATATTAAAGCTTTCTTGGTGAATGACTTTCTACAAAAATATTCTGTATTTTTTAACTGTTATTTTTGTTTGGTAATGATTTTAATTAAAAATGTTAGGTGTCTTTAAATTTCATATGTAATGTAAACATACCAAACTCCCAGGCCCATTGACCAGGATGTATTGATGGAGGCCAGGGTTGTTCTCCAAGAAGAAACACTTCCCTCAGTGCAATGTGGTTCTGGCTTCTTCATTGCCTGTGATAATTCCCTCCTATTTCATTATCCTCCATTTAAATATATGTATTTATAACTAACAACAACCAAAAAAACCCCAAAATCTTTTTTTCTAAATCAAAAATTTGTTGTATGATTCTGCCTATATGACATATCTAGAATAGACAGATTTATGGAGATGATAGAATAGGGTTTACTGAGGACAAAGGGGAGAAAGAAATGGGGAGTTATTGTTTAGTAGGTACAGAGTTTCTGTTTGGGATGATGAAAATGTTCTGGAAATGGACATTATAACTTAATACTCCTAAATTGAACATTTAAAAATAAAAAGTAGGGCAGCCCTGGTGGCGCAGCGGTTTAGCACCTGCCTTCAGCCCTGAGGTGTGATCCTGGAGACCCAGGATTGAGTCCCACGTTGGGCTCTCTGCATGGAGCCTGCTTCTCCCTCTGCCTGTGTCTCTGCCCCTCTCTCTCTTTCTGTGTGTCTCTCATGAATAAATAAAATCTTAAAAAATTTAAAAAAATAAAAATAAAAAGTGATAACATTTACATTATGTATACTTTTACCACACACACAAGTACACACACACACACGTGGCCTTTGAAACCACCAAATTTGCAATGGCACCATTATATATTTCTTAATATAACATTGGTGTCACCATGTTTTAATTACCAGCTGGCAACCATCAAGATTTGCAACTACATGAAAGCAGAAAAAAAAACAGGTCTCAATATTTCCTGAAATCTCTCAGCAGCTTTTGCTATGTGGTATTACTCTCCTCAGGCACATAACGTTCTTATCATTCAGAAGGTTAACAAATCACCTATTTAAAAAGCTGCTTTGATAGCACACACTTCTATGGCTCTTGGCCTATGGGAAGAATTAAATACTCTGTTTCTAGTTGGATTTTGTATTGTTTCAGACCATGAGTAATGCTAGGGAAGTTACTGAAACTGGCCTCCAGGAATGAAGATGTTTCATGAGAAGCCAACCTTTTGATGAAGAAAGCTCCAAAGAGATTTAAACCTGAAAGACCAAATGTGATCCTGCCTCAATTTTCTTTTTTATCCCCATAGATTCATAATTATAAAGCAGGCTCACATAGTGGTGATTTAATGGTTTTATAAATGATATGCTTAGACATCATTCTACAAAAATGGGCACGTAAATTATTTCTGCACAGTAGTATTTCCTCAAGTATTTGAAGTGGATTTATTCAAAATAAAGGACTATTTCCAAATATAAAAACTCTCACATGATTCAAATGAGAAAGCGTGTTTCACTCTGTCGTCATGTTAAACTATATCTACATCAAAAAATTCATCTCATGAATTATTAAAGAATTTACCTCAACAAGGCAAATCACAAGGAACAAAATATTGCTATTGAAGGGACAACTTGGATCAGATCAAGTAGTTGTCAAAGGGCTATAACTATCTCAGGAAAAGTTCCTAAACCAAGTCAGCATTCTACCGTGCAGACATTAGAACAAAACTTTTCCTTCGTTTGCCTGCTGAAATTCAACAGGCCTGTATTCTGTGGTGGGACATTCATTTTTCCTAGGATACAGGGTAAATGAAAAGGAGAATATTTACAGACCAAATAGGTGCCATGCAGTAAATACACACTGCCCAGACATGACCTGCATTTGAGTGCTCCAAACTAAACATAACTTTTGGGCTAGAGTATGAAGGAAAAAACAACATGAGGAAGAAAACAATCTCTTAAAATCCTCAGGCCATTCTGACATTTTCATTCCTTGACATAAACTTATGTAGCTTATCTTCTATGGCTCTATCCTACACCCCTACAGACTCATTGTTTCCTCCTGTGCCATGGTCAACAGGGAAGCTGCCTAAGGTCACACAGATAACCAGTGGCAGAGTCAAGAGTCCAACCTGAGCGTTATGGTCCCAGGGTCTGTGTGCTCAAAAATTATACTATGCTACCTCCCTGAAAAACTAAGGAAATGATCTTTGTTGAAGGAATGATCTTTGAGACCATGAATACAGGGTCTCCTCTGCTTCTTCTAAGTTAAGCATTGCACATGATTCTATTCTCTCTCCTCCTGTGCTTGAGCTTAACCTTCGTCTTCACATTGGATGTTCTCCTTTGTTTGAAAAGGAGGTACAGCATTGCCAAAGGAGTTGACTTCAATGGTTTATGGTAGCAGGACATGCTTCCCGCAGCACTAGGCAGCTAGTCAGTAAAGAGGCAGGTGCAGGGCCAGGAGGTGGTCTTCCAGGAAATGTCTGGCTCTCTCTCTCTTTTGGAGTTTCCTCTCACTTCCAATATGCACGTGTCCTGAGCTGGTCTCATCCGTAAGATGACAACAATTCTGCTATCACTCAGTGTGAGAAGACGTCGTTCAACATAAGGTTTTGCCCCATGTGAAAATTCAGAAGGAAAGATTCTACATGAATCCTTCTTTCTTTCTTTTTTAAAATCTCATAATTCAGATGGCATGATTTCTCCCTGGTTACTTGCACTAGAGTCACCATCGAGGCTACAAATCATTGTAGCACCCTAAAAGCTGAATTTACATAAAATGGTTAATTTCTTATGATTTTTACATACATAAGAGCATTTGCTAGCTTACTCCTTTTTGTTTGCTGCTCTTTTCCGTTTAAAAAAAATGTTCTCAAAAAAAAAAAAAAAAAAAAAAAAAAAAATGTTCTCCCTTGAGACAGAGATGCAAGCAAAGAAGTTGACTCTCCCTGCCTTTGCTTCCATAACAAAGAAGCTGGTCAGGGTTGCAGGAACAACAAGCGAAGTGCCTGGCTCCTTCAAGCCTCAGTTCTCTGCTTTTAAAACTGATTATGAGGGGGGCACCTGACTGGCTCTCAGAACATGTGATTCTTGATCCGGTTGTGAGTTCCAGCTCCATCTCAGGTGAACAGATCACTTGGAAATAAAGTTTTAAAAAAGAATTGATTATACGAATTGATTATGATAGTGCCTAAATAAATGACAGGGTTATCATGAGTCTTAATGGAGATAATGCATTTAAGGAACACAGCAGAGTGCGTGGCACAGAATGGGTGCTCTAAACATTTATCTTTAATATATAACATCCCCTTCCTGAGTGGTGGGCCTATTTTTACCATGTTCACGTTCTTGTTACTAAGATATTAATACATCAAGACTAAAGCAATATTATCTTCTTTATTAGTGTCCTTGATTCTAGTTTCACCACCCTGCATAAACTTGCTAGATTTTATTTGCCAAAATAAAATTTTATCATGCTATTACCTCATTCAAATACCTTTGATAACATCCAACTACCAGCACATTAATTGGCAGATATTAATCACCAAATGTATTTGGTGAACAAATAAATACATTCACGTGTGCCCTATGGGAGACTTTTCAGTCAAGTCCTACCCTAATTTCTTACCTTTTCTCCTGCTAGTTTTCAACATTAACAGGGAACATTCATTTACTGTGTGACTTCAACATGTCAGACACCATGGCAGTAGTTGGATATTCAAGACTAAGAAAAGGGCTCATGGTTTTTTGAAAGAAAACATCCACCTAAGCCACATTGATTTATTTATTGTCTTATGCCTTCCCATTGCCAAGATTTTGATAGCTCTGTTCCGCCGGACTAAAAAGCTGCCTCTCTTCTTTCACATTCTTTTTATCCCTCAGGATTTAGCAGCTCAAATTGTACCTTGTTCTCCATAAACACTTACCTAACTATCCATGTGTAAAATGATCTCTCTTTCATCCCTCCTCTGCCTTTCTAAGACAATTATTTTTAATTATATCATACTTTACTTTGGCTAGAAATTGTAATTATATAATGCACTATAAGTTTCCTGGAATGAAAACTCTAGAATGTTATTATATATGTATACACACACACACACACACACATATGTATTTAATATAATATATATGTCTATATGGTTTATGCCCTATCTCCTTACTGGTGTGAGTTCTTTAAGGTCATGCCTGTCACACTGTACATTGTATTTCTTGGTATCTTCCATAGTGCCTGGTATTAATATTTTCTCACATAGTGGCTCCTTGATCAGTATTTGCTGGTTGATTGACTGATAAGTTACTGGAAATTTCCTTGTCTTTAACAGAGAGGTATGTTCTTTGCTCATACTACTAGATATTTCATAAATGTTGCCTTGTCCCAGTACAAACTGATCAATTTATGAAAAGAATAAAAATCCCTTGACTGCCACTGATAAAAGAGATGCTCCTGAGCATTCAGAAAAAGAGGCAGAGAATTAAAGAATTGAGTACCTCTCTGTGGTGAAACAGAGGTACCTTTTCCCTATCTTCACTCATAATTTACCCTGCCCTGGTCCCGATTCTCAGAGTGGAGATTCTTCACCTGGAATCTCTAGATAAAGTCTATGAATGCATTTGAGCAGGTCTTGGAACCCAGTAACATGTTATGCTTGAGGAAAGGCAGGCATTTATTTAGTGAGTACAAAGTAAAGATTTAAACTCAAACTTATCTAACTGCAAAGTCGTGGTTTTTCCAACTATATCACGGCTTAGGTAATTTCTTGCATCTTGGGCTAGGACAAGGATACAGTCCAGTAATCGGACTGGAACATCCAAGGAAAGTCTTGGAACACCACCACCACAGGAGTATAGCAGCAGAAGCAACAAACAACATTTGTGCATTATTTGAGGTGTGTCAGGCACAATTTAAGTGCTGTCTATGTTAACCTATTTTAAACCTCTCCACAAATCTATAAAGTAGGTAGTACTGGGCTTATCCACATTTTATAGATTAAAAACCCAAGAGACAGAGAGGTTAGGTCATTTACACAAGGCTCAATGGTGATGGGTCAGGGGAGTGGAGGCTTGTGGGAAAGAACCATGGGCGAGGTAATAGTTTCCTACTACCGGGGTGTGTTTCAAGCCACCCTGCATTCCAGGCTGCTCTGAATTCCACATGAACCTTCATTTTTGTCTGAAAGAGAAAAATCTGTCTAGGGTGGCAAAATAAAGAGCCAGGCAACCCACTCTAGCCCCTGACCTGACTTGGAAGAGTCAGTCTAAGAATAAACCAGTCACATCAGGTTTGTGAAGATAATCACTTGCTTCTAGACCTCTTAGAAAATAAAAGGCTGTCCAAAGGAAACCTTTCAAACTCTGGCATTCTTCACATCTTTAATATACAGGTACAATTTAGATCACTTGTATTTGATGTTGGGGAGAAAGAGTGACTAGCCTTGAAATGAACTTTGACAACATGTAGAATATAGTTACCCTGTTAACTGGTGGGTTGTCAGTAGAAATCATGGTTTAAGTGGTTTTAACAGCAGATGTGGTATGTGCTCTGAATCTGAATATTTCAAATATCTATAAGGCAGCCAAAGTTTCAGCGAAACCTACCCCCAAACATTCCAAGGCAGGATAAATTTCAGCAGTCTCTGTACAAGAATTGCTTCTAGCTTCAAAAGTGTTCCATCTCCCCATAGATTGCAAGGGACCAGGATTGTAATGATAACCCCATGGCATCTTTGTGATTTATCTGCGTATAACTTCGGTTGTGTCTTAGTGTCTTCTTCCTAAAAGTGAGTGGGACAATGTAAGCAACTCAACATCTGATTAAAGGGATAGATTTTAAATAAGATTCGGTTTGGTAAAATCCTTGGGGTTTTGGAAGTGAAGTTCTCACTAAAATTAAACAAAAAAAAAAGGAAATATCTGTTCTTGCACAAATGTGACATGTAAAAAGAATTATAACTTGATCACGGGTTTTAAACTAATCTGCAAAGACATGTTACCCAAGAATTTTCCTAATTCATTTTCTTTATCTTAAGAGTTTAATCTTTCTTAAAATCTAGTACAATAGCGGAAGACTGCATTAGGCACAAGAGGTTCTGAGTATTAGTTTCTGTTGTGCTCCTTACCAGCCCTGTGAACTTAGGCAGATCATTGGACTCTGTTTCCTCATCTGTATAATGGAAATAGTAAAAACGATTTCCCTCGCTCATCTCAAAGGATTGCTGTGACATACACCAGAAAACAAAAAAAGCTAACATTTATGGAGAGCTTAATTTATTGGGCCATGCTCTGAGTCATGTGCTTTATATATACTGCTTCATTTCATCATCTCTCCAATATTTTGAGGCAGGCAGTAATTTTTACCTATCATACCGATATGGGAACTGAGACTCAGAGAGGTTAAATATGTTGTCACAGTTTACACACTTACTATCAGAGGAAAAGACCCAGACGTGAATGGCAACGAAAATGGCTCTGCTTTATAAAAGTAAGATGACTTAGATAACATGTCTTCTTTTCCTCTTCCTTTCCTACTTCTTCCATTTTATCCTTAATACTTTTATCGCCCCCCCCCATCCCTTTCTCTCTCTTTGGTAACAATTACTGCCATTATTCATCATATACACTATGGTAGGGTTGGACTTTGATAAGGAGCAAACCAGGGCTGGCCAAGACGGTAATTGTCGTGGAATCCATAGCCAATGACCTGATTGCCTTTATGCGGTCATTCATTAAGTGTGTCCTTGAGAATTTACTAAATACCATGACTGCTGGGAGCAGGGACTCTACAAATGAAAATGGTGTGCTTCATCCCTTGGGGTGAGACATGTACATAGACATCTATACCATGAAGGAGGAGCGATCGCATGTCATAGGAAAGAAATGGATGCAAGAGGAGTTCAAGGGGGAAACATAATTAATTCCACATAAAGGAATCATGGATCCTGCACCAACGTCCAGGGAAAATAATACCTGGCTTTTTTCTAAACCATCCGAAAAAGTGGGCATGTGGTTATTCAATGTCAAAGAGAGGAGGCGTGGGGGTAGGATGTGATAAAATTAGGGAGGCAGGTCTTGGGAAATAGGGAAAAATGTCATGTGACAGCACCCCTCCCCTCCTTTAGATACCCACTCAAGAATTTAATTCCTTCAGGTTTCATCAAGGCAAAAGTATTTACTGTAGAATTGTGCATTTGGGTGGGGGGAGGAAGGAGAGGGAAGGTGGAGGATGGGAGGGCTAGCTCTCATGTTTCACAGATGTTGATTTCAAGTTTCCACCTGGTAACAGCCTGGGGGCCAGGGCATAAAGATACAAGTCAAAACATAGAGACACACAGGGAGAGAATTAAACAGCATCCAGCAAGGGAATTACAAAATCTCAAAAAAACCTTCCAGTGGCTAAATAAATACCTTTTCTTGTATTTACACTTTCTCTTCTATATTTACTGAAATTTGAAAAGAGCCACAGACTCTGTTGCCTTTTCAAAGTTCTGGACTATATACAAGTGTTGTCCGGGAAAAATCAAAATTTTCACACCCAGGCTAAATGAAAATGTGACCAATTTCTAGTATCTGTGTGTTTGATTTAGAAAAATAAAGAGAAACTCAGTGGCTGGTAAACAACAAGAAAGATGATGAATAATATGAAATGATAATAATAGCAATAAGTGACTTTCTTTTCATATAAATCCATCACTTTCTTCCAGGACACTTTAGAAATCTGTTCAAAATACATAGAAAAACTCCACAGCAGAGTCCTTGGATTTGCACAAACAGCCCAAGGCAAGTAAGCATCTGAAAGAGTATTTTCACAGAAATCTACCCATGTGTTTTCCTGCAGACCACATTTAAAATATCTACAAAATTAATTTAGTTCCATTTGCCAGATTTACATACACATCATGAAAGCAAGAAAAACGGTCATTTCGGAAGTATAAACGTTCCTTATAAACAAGACTCGAAAGGGTGGATAGTGGAGTCAGGCTGGGGGTGGGGAAGCAAACCCTTTAGTTACTGTGTTTTAGGGAAATGAATCAACACAATAAAACAAATTTCAGATCAAGTTGCCCCTCTATACCACATAAGCAGTTTAGAGTCTTAAGCAGATGCAAAAAGAATAAAGCAAATGAGGAGAAAAAAGGCCGATAAACTTTCTGGCTGCCATACAAGAGACATATCATTACCATATGATCTAATGTGGGTGTCAGCCGGATTGTGTTCATTGAGGGAAACCTTATTTTTTAACTGTGCTATGGAGTAGAAGCAGGAGGTTCTCAACCTAGTGACAGTCACAGAGCAGCACCTACCCCCTCCTCCTTTCCACACCTGCAAACTCTTTTGCTTGGGCTGAATATTTAGTGTAATTACATCTCAGCTTTGAGGGCTCCTGTGGCAAATCCCCGGATTAAAAGGTATGGTTTTCAATAATTGTCCTGAACTCTGCTACAGACTAATAAAACTTCGATCAAGTTGAGAGCAAAAGGAATTATTTGGTGAGAAGCAGAAAAGAAAAAAAAAAAAGAAAATCGTGCTAAACTTTTGATAATCTTTATGCAGCATTTTAAACAAGTATTGCTTGAAGACAGAAGTTTAATTTTTGGTAAAATGGTTGAATGCATTGTTTTAGTTCTTTCTGTTCTTGCAAAGATGTTTATTAAAAAAATACTCTAACCTAACACCATGAGTATCTATATTGATATATTTTGTATTTGTATTAATGAAATGTTTTACCTCTTTAGAAAGTATTTGTAGAGAAGTTTTCTGGATCAGCAGAGTATTTGTAGTTGGGTTATATATATAAGGATTTAGTTCCCTCTTGAATTCTTGCATATTTTCAGAACTTTTAAAACCTCAGAGATGTGAACTCTGGTGATTAACTGCAGAAGTCAAATAAATGTATATTTCTACAACCTAGGAAAGAATAGAAATTATCACGAGAGGTGAAAATAAACATTGAAAATACTTATGCTACTTATTAAAGATAATCTCACAGTTAGCTACATAATTCCTGACAGAGAAGGAAAAAGCCCAGACAGTATTTTCAATGCAAATGAAATTTTATTGTAAGGTACATCACTAGAAAAGGAGGGTGTAGGGTGTAGGTTCTTTTTCTTGCTAATTTTAAAACAAGGTAACACAATGACCACTGGTTATGTGGGCTCCCAGTGACATAAATTCCTGTGGGTTTTTCTTTTCCTCTTGCTATTTTGACTGGAAAAAAGAACCAAATGCCTTATAGCAGTCCTTATATATGGATAAATGTCATCTGCAATGTCTATTTTAAATTAATTATCTTAAAACCTCAATTATTATTGAAGTTTTTCATTCACCTAGTGCTGGGGGATTTTATTTTGCTCTGCAGTTACAGTTTCATTTATCTCCTGAGGGTTAAATTTTGATATTGAAAATCATACCAAAGGCATAAATCACATCCTACAAATAATCTGAATGATAGAGTTAATTTAATGGGCTGAAGTAGTTTAGGGAGCCAGAAATTACTATTTTTTATGAAACTCTTATAAACGGTGGCGACTAACTTTAGTGGAGTAGTGACATTATACTTAGCAATTAGCATCTAGGAAAGAGTCATACTATTTTTTTAAGAAGGCTTAAAATAATTTCAATGAAATTCAGAAAGTATGTTACCTCAGTAATAATCCTCTTGGTTTCTGCAAGGGCAACTGCTACTTTTTTGTTTATTTTTCTTATATACTAAGGAAGAAAGGAAATGATTAAGAAATTTTTAATATCAATAGCCCCCATTAATTGTTTTAAGATGCTGGGTCTACAAGTATGATGACACTAATTTAAAAGAAATCATTTCATGGCTGAATTTGTATGAAGTTTCTGGACATGTTATTCTCCAGGACATTCAGGGTTAAAAGGCACACACACACACACACACACACACACACGCACACACAAATCAAAGTGATATAAAATAAGTAATGGAAGCTCGAAACTTCTTGCTTGTGTTCAGCTTTAACCAAGAAAAAATTGTGCAGAGAATTTGCACCATTTTAACAAGAGTAAACACATACAAATGATAATATTCCTCTGAGCTAGAAAAAAATTTCCTTTTTTTGGGTTAGTGAAACAAGCAGGCATTTTCTGTCCTGGAGAAAAGATCAAAAAGCAACATCTGCATTAATTCTCATTGCTATTTATTAAATCTGCAATTACTTTGCTTCATTTTTCGTCTAAAATTGTAAGATATTAAATATGCAAGGCTAGCAAACTGTGGTAAACCGTAAACATTGCATTTTAATGTGAAACAGACAGAAAACCACTCCCTTAGATCCAGTCCAAGGGAACAGGGCCAAAACAATAGGGTGTCCGTTAAAAGGCAATGCAGTAACTGAATGGGAACACGCTCCCAGGGAAAACCTGATACTGAATTTAAAGGGGCAGTGTAAATAATAATCTTTGCAGGGTTTTTTAAATGAGAAGCCACATGCTGTATATACGCTGCCTTACACACACCTCAGCAACAAATATAAACTAAGAACAAAAGGGTACAAAATCCAAAAACTTTTTTTTTTCCCTCTAGAGTGCATCTAGCCAAGAATTCCCAGAAGATACATAGATAGATGCATTAAGGTTAGGACAAAGTTGTTTGTTTTTTTGTGTGTGTGTCTTTGTTTGCTTTTTGTTTTTGTTGTATCGTTGCATGTGTTACAATTGGCAGATGACTAAAAATTATTCTTGATGTCTAGTTATAAATGTGCAACTTTTTTAAAATAAATTTATTTTTTATTGGTGTTCAATTTGCCAACATATAGAACAACACCCAGTGCTCATCCCGTCAAGTGCCCACCTCAGTGCCCATCACCCAGTCACCCCCACCCCCCCGCCCTCCTCCCCTTCCACCACCCCTAGTTCGTTTCCCAGAGTTAGGAGTCTCTCATTTTCTGTCTCCCTTTCTGATATTTCCCACTCATTTTTTCTCCTTTCCCCTTTATGCCCTGTCACTATTTTTTACATTCCCCAAATGAATGAGACCATATAATGTTTGTCCTTCTCCGATTGACTATAGAAATGACCCCTGAAAGTATAGTCTTTAAATGTGCAGCTTTAATATGATTCTTGTCAGTGTAGGATTCAAAGTAGATGTGGGGAAACGAAAGATAGTATCTGCTCTGTGTTTTGGGAATCTTGAGAGCAGTTTCAGGAGGGTTTTAAAACATATCAAGTCAAAAACAGACTGCTTGTTCTCTACATGATCAACTCCTTTTTGTTATTCTGATCTATTTAGTTCCCTTCAGCCAAACGAACACCAGCTCAACAACCAATGTATGTATCTAATGTGCTTATTGAATGGATGGATAGACATTGTAAGGATTTGTCAAAACTATACTTCTGTTTGTTAACAAAATTGCCCTCTTGATAAAACAAGATAATGTGTAAGTCCTATCAAATCAGTAGGGTTTTTCCATATGTGTTTATTAGAAAATGATCAGTTTGAGAAACTGGCCAATAGATTTATTTTAAAAAATAAATCATGCTTATACCAAATTGGGGTTTTCTATTTGTTACCTTTCTTAGGCAGGAAATTTGATGTTGAAAACAGATAAGTTTGAGTTTAAAAAAAATCAGGCTGACTGGTTGCTTGGAACAGACCGAATAACTGGTATTGTTAATAAATTGATAGTCAATTGAGTCATTTATGTGCAAAATGTTGTGCAAGGCCTGGGTACAGAACAAAGAATAATAAGACACGCCCCGAAGGAGTACATCTTCTAGTTGGGGGGACAGACCAAGCATGCAAAACAAATTACAGTATAATGTGATAAGTTCTTTAAAAGAGGTAAGAGCAACGTGCTTTGGGACACAGAAGAGGGAGGAAGCAGCATCCTGCCTGGATGAGCCAGGGAATCCACAAGGGAAGTCCATTATCTCACTCAGTCTTTACAGCCATCTTACAAGGTAGGTATTTTAAATGGCACTTAGCTTTGAGTGTCAGGGTTGAGGTGGGGACTGGAGAAGAGAGGAAATGGAAAGAAAGAGGGCATGAAACATCACTTGGTACCAAATTATGAATGGTCTCATACGCAACAAAGGGGATGTGGACCTTATTGGTAAGCCTTGAGAAGTCAACAAGGAGTTTTCCGTAGGATAGGAATACAGTGAAATCTAATTTTCAGAACATGACTTGAGCAGCAGAGTGGAAGATGACCTGGAGTAGAGGAAATATTCAAGGCGGAGACCACTTGGAGGCTCTTGTTCAGGGAGTGATGAGAAAAGTCCGGACCAAGATAAACACAGTGGCTTCCAGGGTGATTTCTGACACAGGATTTGAAACTCTCTCGTGTGTATAGACAAAATTTCATTCGACTGTGCCATGGCTTGTGTTGAATGAGCCCTGGAAATTCCAACCACGGTCTAGCATCATAACGATTTTGCCAATGACCTATGTCCCACACCGTCTCAAATCTGACCCCAAATTCAAGCAAGCAGATTTAAATTACATTCAAATTTCTTTTCGTAAGGGAATCCCCGTGCCAGGTCGTCTGTTAGCACCTTTCAGATACATTGCAGTGTTGGGCTTCCTAACAAATAAGGGAAAATGATGGTTATTTTATACTTGACCTGCACCCTCCTGAGGGGTGTTCCATATAAGACCTAACCCAGTAAGCAGGCCATGCTGCTCTTCTAAACCTTTCGCTTGTTTCCCAAGGTTCCTTGGCTGTGAAAATACATGAGCTAAACCATGAAGGCAACTATCATCTTCCTCCTGCTTGCACAAGTTTCCTGGGCTGGGCCGTTCCAACAGAGAGGCTTATTTGACTTTATGCTAGAAGATGAGGCTTCCGGGATAGGCCCGGAGGACCGTGCACCTGACATGCCTGACCTCGAGCTTCTGGGACCTGTGTGTCCCTTCCGCTGTCAGTGCCATCTCCGAGTGGTCCAGTGTTCCGACCTGGGTGAGTAGGCGCAGGCTCTCTCCACCTCCCCTGCTTGCTTCACACGAGGGCTTCCTCCACCTTCAGCATTTAACTTGCAGTCTCTGCAGTTTCCAAATGTGAGAGACAGCGCCACCTATGGGGCGGGAAAGGAAGGGCGTAGGAAGAAGCAGCTTTGAAGTTGGAACTTTTTCTTTATTCTTTTCTTCTTTCTTTCTTTCTTTCTTTCTTTCTTTCTTTCTTTCTTTCTTTCTTTCTTTCTTTCTTTCTTTCTTTCTTTCTTTCTTTCTTTCTTTCTTTCTTTCTTTCTTTCTTTCTTTCTTTCTTTCTTTCTTTCTTCTTTCTTTCTTTCTTTCTTTCTTTCTTTCTTTTTCTTTCTTTCTTCTCAGTGGGCCTCCCATCACTTTGCAATCTCGGGCCAGTTCACTTTTTGAAAAATCTTTCCGAACATCATGGGCTCCCTTCTGTAAAATAAAATCTTGAACAAAACAATGTCTTCTGTTCGGTGATTCCAAAGTGATGGCTTCTTTTAATTCAGTGATTTGCTTCCAGGAGATGTTACCTAGATATTAAAACCCGGGTGATGTCTCTCTCTCTCCTCTTGGCTTAGCCCAGATAACAAGAGTTTTGAGCGTTACTGAATTGTAAAGTATGCAGAGCTATCAGAGGCAAAACGAGTAAATTTCTAGAACAAAAATAAATAAATAAAAAATTATCTTTCAAGTACCAAAATACTCCCTTAATCTCTGGGTCTTAGTTTTGCCTTGCCTTTGGCATTTTGTAAGCTGGCTGTTTATATTATCTAGAAAGTTTCAAAAGCAACTTTTACAACTAAGATACGGTGTAAATATTCAATATAATTACAGGACATATATCTTTAGTGTAACACTGTATACAGTTTGATTTATCATGTTTCAAGAAGAATTTGGCCTGGGAATTCCAAGAGCAATGTGCTCAAAAGATAAATCTCCAGAAAGTTTGAGGCCCCAGCAGATGGGCCAAAGGGGAATGAATGTAGTTGACATGACAGTTGATTTGCATCTCTCTCTCTCTCTCTCTCTCTCTCTCTGCCCCCCTCCCTCTTCCCCTCCTTTTGGCTTACTTTCTTATAAGGAAGGAAAAAGAAAAAAATCCTCACAGAATGATTCTGCTATGGTGTATTTCCTTATGGAAAAAACTCCACAGTGTGATAGAGTACTTCTTTTAGGAACTCTGTATCTATTCGGATCATGCTATTTAGCAGTATTTTGCAGGAAAATTTGCCACTGACCTCTACAGTTGGGATACACTACATGCTGGAACTCAGGAAAACATAAAACATGTTAAATAGGAACAACTGAAAATGAAACACTTCAAGATTGCTTTTAAAATGCTGACATATTGTATAGCCATTTAAAACCCAGGGGGGGAAAAAAAGTGTGTAAGAGAGGCTTTAAAAGGCTACAGTATAATTCCCCTGGCTTCATTCATTCATTCAGCAAATATGTTGAGATTTCACAGTGGGTCGGATGTGTTGTAGGCCCTGGCAAGACAGGAACAAGGAAGACAGATATGGTCCTTGTTCTTGTGGGTCTGATATTATATTGGTGGGGATTATTTCTGTTTTAATGGTATATTCACTACAACAGGGATTAGATTGCTCTCAAATTCTGCAGAAACTGTTATAATATCTAGAGATTATCTGTGTTAGTATTATAGGCAGGAAGATCATGGAATTGAAAACATCTACCAAGAAATCACCGCATGATGGGCTGCCTAGTGTTAAATATTTTTTTAAAAAAATATTAAAATGGCTGAGTTCTTAAGAAATGTGAAGCCAGTTAAATCTCACTTTGCCTCTGGAAACAAGGTTAATAGGATTCGTGACTATCCTCACTACATAGATCACCAACAACGAACTTGGTATTTTTAAGGAGGAAAGGTTTGCCCATTTGCTTCTATGGTTTTATTCTCCATAGATGCAGTTTTACTTTGTTCCCATGATAAATAATGTATAAGACCTGACTCTGATGAAAGCTTTTCAGACAGTTTTCTAGTTGTCTTTCATAAAAAAGGCCTAAGCCTATTGCTCAAAACTAAACAGAAAAATCCAGTCTCTGGAAACATCTAGTTCATTGACTTGGGTGTCTCATGATATGGTTTTGTTGATGTCCTTGTTATTATTTTGTTTCATTTATTTTGTGTTGAGGATGAGGAAGTTTCCTTCAGGTTACCTTCTGTCTAAGAGCCCAGAGTGCACACCATTCCTTTAAACAGCTGCCTGACCTTATACACCTAGGAAGTCGCTAAGATTGTAGTAATGGCTTGCTTTGGGGAACCCTATCGAATGAAAAGAACTGAGCTCCCATGAGCAATAGTCTCATCTAAGTTACTTTTTATTTTTACTAAATTCATATTTTATTTTGCAAAACATTTTGGTCAGATATTTTTAAAACAGAAAATACATTTCTGAAAAGGAAGAGCAATCTGCTTGGCTTTAAAGAGAACACTATCACACTTTGCAACTACAATCTAACTTCTCTTCTTATACTCTTGGAACTGTTCAGACCCTGCCATCTTCATCTGCAGAAAAATCACAGCCAGCCTTAGAAATTCTATTACCTGTGTGAGGGGCCTGGCTCATAGGGGACTCTCAATATATATTTTCTATGTGTTGATTATCTGCAGTAGAAGGTAAAGGTATGTCAAAAACAGCAAGGAAGGAGAAATGGACAACCTTCTTCATAGGAATGGCAATGCAGTTTAATTTTTGTTTTAAGTTATCTAGTGATGTGATCATGAGGCTTGAATTATTATAATGAGAAAATGTAATGCACTTTGGGAGGAGAGATGTTAATGCTTCTCTGGATCAAAGGCTCATATTTTTTTAAGGATTATCCTTGCTGGAGCTTTTAATGAGTAGAGAGCAGCTACAGTGTGGAAGCACAGTAGTCCTTTGTCAGTTTTTTTTTTTTTAAAGATTTTATTTATTTATTCATTAGAGACACAGAGATAGAGAGAGAGAGAGGCAGAGACACAGAAAGAGGGAGAAGCAGGCTCCATGCAAGGAGCCCGACGTGGGACTCGATCCTAGGACTCCAGGATCACGACCTGGGCTGAAGGCGGCACTAAACCGCTGAGCCACCCGGGCTGCCCCCTTTGTCATCTTATATCTAAACAGTGTTTAATAGAAGTAGACATTTCTTACTAAAATGTTTGACTTTTTTTTGCTGCTAAGAAGTATTTTTGACAAAGTTAAACAACATTGATATTTCAATTTTTAAATTATTTTTTAAAGATTTTATTTATTTATTTATTTATTTATTTAGGACACAGAGAGAGAGGCAGAGACACAGACATAGGGAGGAGTAGGTTCCATGCAGGGAGCCTGATGTGGGACTTGATCCTGGGTCTCCAGGATCACGGCTTGAGCCGAAGGCAGATGCTCAACCACTGAGCCACCCAGGCGTCTCCAACACTGAATTTTTTAAATAGTCTTGCATATCTAAGATGTAAAAACAGAAATTGGAATTGACAATTAGTCCATAGGAAAATTTGAGATGTTCAAGAAGATAAATTGTTTTAGTTCCTCGTTCTAATTTATCAGAATAGTATATTGTATGTGTTTCTGTAGCATGGGGAATTGAGAAAGTAAGCATATTTTCACCTGTCCAAGAAAGTAATGAGTACTCCATAGGTATTGGCCAAGTCATTTGGCTGAATTTGTTGTAATTTAGTCTGTAATTTGGACCAGAACTTAAAGAGACCCCCTACTTTTTCTTTTTCTTCTTTTTTTAAAATCTGTAGTCTTAAATCATAAGGCGATTTACTCTTAAATGTAGCATTTATAAAAAATAAACACTTAAATGTAAGATGAGCAAATTCAGATATCTATGAGTTACCTTAAAATAATAAGCCTACCTTATAACCTTGTAACTCATTCTTGTCAAATATTTTTGAAATGTCCTAATATTGATCCTGTGAGTGACTGTAGTTCAATGTACTTAGTATCTTGAAGGAAGACAGTTGCCTTACTTATATGTATACTCTTTGGCTCAAGTGTTAACAGACAATCATTCATCTTTGGCTCAAGTATTACCAAGTAGCATTATTTAAGACTGACTTCCTTATTGTTGCTAAAGGGCAGATCAATCCTGGCAGGTGAAATAAGCATAAGTAGTTCTTTGACTATTCTTCCAAATTAAAGTAACATTTACTGATCCATTTCTTTAAAAAATTAATTTATTTGAGAGAGAGGGAAAGAGAGAATCCTCAAGCAGACTCCAGGTTGCATGTGGAGCCTGACACGGGGCTTGATCTCACAACCCTGAGATTATGACCTGACCCAATATCAAGACTCAGACACGTAGCCCACTGAACCCCTTGATTCATTTCTTATAAGCAAATTTAAAAGGAATTTAAATAGCTTTTAAAAGGATCTAATAGTTGAAAGAACTTGGGCTTTAAAGTTCAACGCTTCTGAACTCAAGTCCTGCTTTACCATTTACTACCTATAAACACTGAAACTTTGAAACTTTCATTGGATCAATGGGAATACATTACATTTCATTAGGTAAGAACAGAAAATATTGGTAAAAGTGTCTACCATACTGTTCTATTTAGTATGCTGTTTCACACAAAGTTGGCTGGTAACGTGAGGCTATTCCTCATAATGTTCTTTTATTTTTCTTTGAAATTAAGAATTTCTGAGAAGTACATGGCCTGTCAAGCTGGATACAAAATAGCATCTTCTCTCCCCTTCCTCCTAAAGAGGACCACATCACCTCCAACTATAAATAGACAGGAATTAGAAAATGCCACAATTATCAAGGAATTCAGTCTTCTCCAAGTACCATTCCTTTGAACAAAGTGGGTTTGATTAAGTGGAGAACAGTGAAACATTTAGCTATTTAATAATCATAAATGATTCATGGCTCTCATATTTGGCTTTCCAGAGATGATGTTGGAAGATGTAACATTTTATTTTGCCATGTAAAAACAGTACAAATAACTACTGGTTCCTAATATGTACCTCATATGGCAAAAGGATATTTTAGTTTTAAAAATGTCTTAGCAAAAAACAAAACAAAACAAAATCACAACCCTTTACACTGCATAGAGTTCATTTTCTTCTTTTTAATCATTTTGCTTCAACTGGTGAAAATTTTGTCAGTAGCCACCACTTGGGATATGCATGCCATAGGTTATTTCTTATCTGGGGGAAACTGGTTTTCCAGAAGCAGATTTTATTATTATTTTTTATTTTAAAAATTTTTAAAAAGATTTTATTTATTTATTCGTAAGAGGCACATACACACACACAGAGGCAGAGACATAGGCAGAGGGAGAATCAGGCTCCATGCAGGGACTCGATCCCAGGACCCGGGGATCACGACCTGAGTCAAAGGCAGACAGACACTCAACCACTGAGCCAACCAGACACCCCCAGAAGCAATTTTTATACACAAGGTAAAGGAAACATTAGACTTCCTCTGAAGAAATCAAGTCAGAAGAATAAATTTGGGCTATTTTGTAGAGGGGCAGAGAGAATGCTGGAAGCTCAGTTGCTTTTACAGTTAATGTCTGGCACTGCAGCAGCAGGAATGTGGGGTGAACCTCATGAGGAGCTTCAGATGCATCAAAAGGATGTGCCTAAGACAGAGTGCAGGGAGGAGGTTGTGCACTGAGCATGCCCAGTGGGTTGCCTAAATTAGTATTGGGTAGGGTGGAGTAAGGCAAATCTTTAGATGAAGCAAGAGGAATTCTCATGTGACTCAGATGGCGAATGTTCCTGACACCAGGGGTTAAAGACGGGGAGGAGGAAGAGAGGATTCAAAGCCAAAGGAAGCATCTGTCTTCTTGACCTGACTGAGAACTGACATATCCCTGGTTTCCTTCTCAGTCCCAGGAGGGGGAGAGAGAGGCAGCTGTGTGGGATCAAGGCATTTGATCTGAAGGCAGCTGTGAGGCATTCTCCTCTGCAATATCATCCTGGCTCCAGAGGACAGGATGGGAATAGGTTACCAGAATATCACTTCCCTGGGCAAAAGAAATGCAGGAGACCCTCTAAACTGAGCTTTCCTCCTTCAAAGAAGAGCGAGAAGATTATCCATTCCCTTGAAAATAAGGATGAAGAATTAACCTGGTTTTCAATCCAGTCTTAATAAAAGGAAAAACCCCTGTAGCAACTACACTACAGCACTCAGGATTCAATTGACCCTTGACTTCATCTGCAGATGGCTCCGAGGCAATTTCTGCAGCTTGTCTACTGTGCTTTCACTGTAATCTGTATTGGCCTTAATTATTCTATAATAATCAAATGTATATAGAATAGTCATTATATATATGGTATATATATATAATAGTCATTTAGTATATTTCATCTACTTACTTAAACATTTACTTCTCCTACCAGAAAGGAAGCATAGTGATAACTTATCTTTGCCCTCTACTCAATAACATGCCTTATACTGGGTGCCTACTCCAACATCAATAAATGCCTGATGAATGAATAAGTGGACACAGGCATGACCTAGTGCTTGGGTGAGTGCATAATTCTACAATATTCTTGATTCTATCAAGCTGGAGAATGGAGGGAACATGGCTAACTGGGGATGAGGGGCCATGGAGCTGTGGTACGCAGCTTTATTTGCTTTTGTTTTTTTGTTTGTTTTCGTTTTGCTTTGAGAATGACCATAGAACCGGGAAGGCTAAACCTTCCTTGAGTTTATTTGCTCTTGTTTTTTTAAAGGTTTTATTTATTTATTCATGAGAGACACACAGAGAGAGAGGCAGAGACACAGGCAGAGGGAGAAGCAGGCTCCCTGCGGGGAGCCTGATGTGGGACTTGATCCCAGGATCTAAGTTGAAGGCAGATGCTCAACCACTGAGCCTCCCAGGTGTCCCCCTTGAGTTTATTTGAAAAGGGAATCAAATTAAGGGGGGAATCTACTATTTCTGAAAGCTGATTCAACTCCCACCACAATCAAATTGCCATTTTTGAAAGGGAAATAGGGTCCCATGCACGCCTTGAACAGAAAGGTTTTTGATGGAGCTGGGATTCCAATATGTAGTTCCATGTGCCAGAAATGAAGTGTATCGCCATTGTCCTAATTATTAAAATGAAGACGAAATTCTAAAAAAATTTGTTGGAAATCAACAAGAATAAATCTTTGAGTTTGGACCCCTGCCACAGAGCAGCGGGGAGGGGGGAGAAAGCATGATGTCTTAGGACAACCTGGCCTTTGTCCAACATGATGTTTACCAGATTGCTGGCATTTGCTAGCAGAACCATGTTATTTATCACTGGGACAACTAGGGAAAAAAAAGGTGCAGTTCTCATTAGCCTTTATTCCAGAGATGATTTTCTGGTAACATCTTAAGTAGAATCTTATTTATTATTAAGTAGAATCTTATTTATTATTATTTAAATAATCATATTTTAAAGAAGAAAAACTCCTTTTACAGAATTTGGGGGAACAAATAAATAATTCAGACTAGCCTTGGAAATAATTGCATTTTCATGGAAAGTTTAGAATTATATTAAAGGAGGCTCATTAAAAAATAATTAAATTTAGAAAAACCACTCTGTTCCTGTTACTGCATCTGAATAAATATTATCTCAAAACTTGGTGACTTAAAAAGATAATTTTATTTTGCTCATTATTCAAGTACAGGAAATTTGAGCAGATCTCAGACTGTTCTCGCTCGGGGTCTCTCATGCATTTCAGGCAGGTGTTGGCTGGGGCCATGGCCGTGGGGAGTCTGGCCTCGATTCCACACCCAAGACAGCTCACTCATAACTGGAATTGGAGCTGCTGTTGCCTGTGGGCTCAGCTGTTCTGTCATCTGGAGCGCTTCACGTGGCCTCTGCAGCAGGGTGGTCTCAGCTTAGACAGGCCTTTTACGTAGCCCATAGCCCCTGGCTGCCCCAGAGCAAGTGTCCCAGAAGAACTGGGTAGCAGCTGTCCAACCTTTCCTGACCTAGCTCAAAAGTCATGCTGTGTTTCTCTTCTGGCCCATTCCATTAAGCCATAGAGGCATTATAAGTCCATCCCAGAGTCGACAGGAGGGGAATTTGAATTCATCTTTTGATGAGGTTGGGACAAGTTTGTATTGAATAAGAACATATAAGATGGGAGATATGATAAACGCTATCTTTGGAAAAGCTAATTACCTCCATGCTCACTTAGACTTCTATACATTTCTAATGAGAAATATAGGTATACATTATGCATTATACACAGATACTACACGTCCCTGTGAAGGTCATTATTTAACAGTTGCAGACTACTTAAAAGGTCACATCAATTATATTCAAATTAGTTTACAAGTCTATTTCATAGTTACTTCAACTTTCTACTTAAGATTGTAAGAAAGGCATTGAATCTTCAGGGCTTTCTTTTCTATTGTAGAATATCTTACTTGAAGCCAGTTTCACCTGGCTAATTGAAATTTCATTTAAAATGCTTAATATCAAGACGCCTGGATGGCTCAGTGGTTGAGTGTCTGCCTTTGGCTCGGGGCGTGATCCCGGGGTCCTGGGACTGAGTCCCTCATGGGGCCCCCACAGAGAGCCTGCTTCTCCCTCTGCCTCTCTCTGTGTGTCTCTCATGAATAAACACATAAAATCTTTAAAAAAACCAAAATGCTTAACACTTTGCTTTCCATATAGTTTGAGAATGACTATAAAATTCATCAGTTTCAATAAGAATAATTTAGCTAAAATCATATATGGTTAATAAGATCATATATAAAGACAACTTCAGGGGTTTTTATTTAAAAGCTTAAGGTAAAAAAATATACTTAAGGATGATTAACTACTTTTATACTCTCTGAGGATTACTTTCAGTTCAAACAATTTTCAACTGAAATAAAGTTTTTAATCACCTCGAAAGACTCTTTAGCTCTAGTAATTCTACCCCAGTCTACATCATGCTCAGCTTTCTCAGATAAAGAGAGAGAAGTGGGGGGAATGCTAAGGTAAAAGTCCTAGTTATTTGTAGCTCGTGTAGCTGAGCTGTAGCTGAGTTGATCCTAACTCAAAGCCACTCACTCTCTGGATGATAATGCTAACCAAAACAAATGGACCAATATGAACAAAGACTGATAATTTACAAATTTGCCAAAAAAGCCTAGCATTTGCCACTATTAAAATAGAGTTAGATGGACCAGGACAGCTTTTGGGAGGCTTAGGTATTTGTTGGGGGAACCTGTGCTTGCTAAACCGAGGGGTTACCAGCCAAAAGCTGAGCTTGGTAGACAAGCTCTGTAGAGACTCTGAACATGTTGCCCCCATGAGCAATGAGGAATGCAACATGACCACAAGGGGTCTGGTAAGAAGAGCCACCCTGGGAATAAGAGCTTTCAGAGAAAAGTTTGTGTGTGATACATGGGGAGAGCTGGCTTTAGCTTTTGGGATAGTATGGGTTATAATTGTGTTATACAGGAAAAGCATAACCCTGAAAAACCATCACTTTGCCACAGATTTACAAGACTAATCATCAGCAGGTTAATTGGAGCTGTGCCCTTTCCATCTCCTTATTGGTGACACTTACAGGTCTTGATAACTGAGGACCTGCTTTGCATGATGGCAGGAGATTATTTTGTAAAACATCTTACTGAATTCTCACAAAAAGTCTGCAAAAGATGCAAAAAAAAAAAAAACAAAAAACAAAAAACACACAAACAAAACAAAACAAAAAAAACAACAAGGCCTAGACAGCTTCAGCAACTTGCCCAGGGATGTTAAGGATCAAGAAGAGGAACCAGGATAAAAATTCAAACACCAATCTTTTTATTTAAAAAGTCATATGATAAAAAATAAAATAAATAAAATAAAAAATAAAAAGTCATATGAACATTTCTAATATACACAAAATCTGCAAAATAAGAGACTCTGGTGCACCCACCACTGGGCTTCAACAAGTGTTGAAATATGCTAATATTTTTCTATATATCCCCACCCACTTCCTCCCTTCCCTATTATTATAAAGCAAATTCCAGATATCATATCATTTTATCCATCAGTGTGTTTCACTCAAAGATTAAAGCTCTCAATTCATACAATCATGACAACCAGATAATTTAAAATCATTTCTTTTGTCAAATACTCTTTCAATGTATACATTTTCAGTCATCTCATAAATATTAAGAGACTTTTTATTTTGCAGTTTCTGTAAATTAAGATCCAAATGAAGTACATATATTGCAATCATTTAAATAGCTTTTAAGTCTCTTTTAAACTATACATTTGGAAAACTAACATTACTTTTCTTTGTGGTTTATCTGTTGAAGAAATGGGGATTATGTTGAATCTATTTCTTCTTTTTAAGTATTTACTTTAATTTTAGTTAACATACAATGTTACATTGGTTTCAATATAACATACAACATAGTGATTCAATGCTTTCATATATCACTCTGTGCTCACCACAAGTGCATTCCTTCATCCCCATCTCCTGTTTCACCCATTCCCCCATCCTCTCCCCCTTTGGTAACCATCAGTTTGTTGTCTATAATTAAGAGTTTGTTTCTTTATTTGTCTCTCTCTTATTTTTTCCCCTTTACTTGTTTGTTTTTTAAATTCCACATATGAGTGAAATTATATATTTGTCTTTCTCCGACTGACTTATTTCACTTAGCATTATACTCTCTATTTCCATCCATTCCAGCAAATGATAAAATTTCATTCCTTTTTATGGCTGAATAATATTCCATTATATCTATAAGTATATAGATATAGATATCACATCTTTATCCATTCATTAATCGTTGGACATGGAGTTGCTTCCATATCTTGGATATTGTAAATAATGCTGCTATAAACATGGGGGTGAATGTATCCCTTTGCATTAGTGTTCTTGTATTCTTTTTTTTTTTTAGTATTTTATTTATTATTTGACAGAGAGAGGGAGAAAGAGAGAAAGAGAGAGAGCACAAGCAGGGAGAACAGAGGAACTGGGAGAAGCAGACTTCCCACTGAGCAGCGAGCCTGTGCCTGTGGGACTTAAACCTAGGATCCTGAGATCATAACCTGAGCCAAAGGCAGATGCTTAATCCACTGAGCCACCCAGGTGCCCCAGTGTCCTTCTATTCTTTGGGTAAATTCCTAGTAGTATGATTTTCGTATCATAAGATAGTTCTATTTTTAACTTTGAGGAGCCTCCATACTGTTTTCCACACTGGCTGCACCAGTTTGCATTCCCACCAACAGGGCAGAAAGGTTCCTTTTTCTCCACATTCTCACCAGTGCCTGTTGTTTCTTGTGTTGTTGATTTGAGCCATTCTGACAGGTGTGAGGTAATATCTCATGGTTTTGATTTGCATTTCCCTAATGATGAGTGATGTCGAGAATCTTTTCATATGTCTGTTGGCCATCTGGATTTCTTCTTTGGAGAAATATCTGTTTATCTATGCTGCCCATTTTTTTTTTAATGCTGCCCATTTTTTAAGTAGTGTTGTTGAATCCATTTCCTTAGCAGACTTAAGCATGTAACTTTGACTTCTACATTTCTTATAAATTGGGAGTTACATCTACAGGCTTAATCAGATTCAGTATTCATTATTTGATTATTTTTGACAATACTAATTCATAAATGAGAGTCTGTTTCTCAATCCAAGGGTTTAGAATTGATCTCTTCCCATAAAAAATATATGTCATACAAGGAAACTATACCATTGGATCAGTTACCATGAGAGACAGAAAGGGTAGTATCCTTCAGACGCATGTAGCCAAAAGTTCTTCACAAATATGTCAAAGGCACAGAAGAAAATGAGAGCAATTTTCAGATGCAGATACTGGGAATGACATATTTGATGGTAATGTTCATCTCTAAAATATTTCTGGCCAACCAAGAATCAGAGAGAAAATTATGATTATTTTAGCCAGTTGTATTCTAGTACTTCTGAGGAAAAGTAAGAACTGTTATGAAAGCAGGATGTGAAGAGATGATTGTAACAAAATATAGCAGAAAAGATCTCGCAGCCATGACCATGAACTTTTCACCATGGGACATCAGGACAGACTATGATTTTAAAACTAATCAATAACAAAACTACCTTTATGTGTCCGCAGTAAGATCACAGCCCTCACGAAATATAGTCATTTGTCCCAGCTTTTCCAGAACTTGTAGAAAAGAAAGGAAACTCAGTGCAGGAAAATACCTCATGAGCTTATATACAAACAGGAGTTTGTGGGGGAGGAGGTCACTGTTACCTGGTGTGGTTCGGATGAATATTATAGAGGAGGGGTTAAAGGGGTGGTTAGAACGAAGCTAGAAAAACATGAGTGGATGGAATATTCCATGCAACATAAACCGTAAGAACAAAAACAAATAGTTAAGAATAAACACAGTATGTTCAAGGAACAGCGTAGATCAACATCTTTAAAAAATACAGTGTATATATATATATATATATATATATATATATATTTACATATATGCCATAAAAAAAAATATATATATATATATGGCACGTTGGATCTTTCTTGATTTGGTTTAAACATAAGACACTTTAGATAAGCCATATAATTTCATTTGATTTCTGTTTCTTTACCTATAAAAGAGTATTGGAACTCAATTAGAAGTTCCCTAATTTCTGGGGATGTTTTTGGAATATTGCACAAGTTAATTTGATATAAGTTCAAAAACAAAGTCAACAAAGTAACAACAGCTTGCCATCTGCTATTTTAATTATTATTTTTTAAGACAGTAATTTAAGATGGAGGCAGAAACTAGTTTCAGAAATGTGTGTTCATGTATGTGAGTATTCATGTGTGTGATTTATATTAAAACTAACTCCACTGAACTCATGTTTTTCTAATTTTGATAGAGACTGGTAAGAACCTCATCATAGAGTCTATCTGATGGCTTTTGGAAATCAAGGACTAGCTGCTACTTAACATTCTGTCTCTTTGTGACATTCTAAGAACTCGTAACTGGGATAATGTCCCTGTTATACTCTGCCAATAGCAAGCTAGTTGACGCCCCAATGCCCTGTCTAGACCTTAAAAGTACAGTATGATATTGCATCTCATGTCAGAATAAAGTTCTAGTAAAAATACTAATATGTAAAATCCCTGAAATGGATATAAATTTACTAGTAATTCAGAGAAGATGCTAGGTTGTGATTTTAATCATTAAAATGACTGTCTAAGCGCTAAAATCACAAAGCAAAGATCACAAGCCAAAGCATTTTTTTAGCCTAAATCTTCAGAAAAATAATATATATAATTCACTCTAAGAAGTTGCTAAAATTCTAGCAGGACAACATAATCAAAATTGCTAGCCAAGTAGATATATCATCTTTTCCTCTCCACATCTGAAATTTATCTGCACTTTGGCTTTGAACAAATGTTAAGAGAGTCACTAGATTTGAATTCAATAATGTGTAGAAGAAAAAAAAATAATGTTTAAAAGTAAGCATAAGTGAAAATTAAAACTTTGAAAAAGAAGCCCACAGAGTAATAATGAAATGTAGGCTGTTAACTTTTTTCCAAATGAAAGGAAATGTGTCTTTTTTTCTCGGTTGAAGAACACTAATTATCAAACATTTGGCAGAAGTCTACCACTCCTAATTGCATGAAATTATCAAACTGACATTTCTGAAAATGGCAGTGATGATGACTACATAGTGCAGTTAAATATCCTCCTACAAGATAGCTGTTTATCACTGAAAACACTTCACTCTTATAATTTCTCTGTGAACTGTTTCTGTAGTAAATTCTTGGAACTTATTTATGCATGTTTAGAATCACGTGCATTTTGATATTTAAATTTATAATAATAGTTGATCTCTGAATTGGGTACTCGATATTTTTTCCACTATCAACAGAGCCATGATAATGTGAGTAAAAATGTATTTGCAGAGAAATTAGAAGGTAGGTGATTTCAGATACATTTTCTGTAATTTCCACGGAAGGCGTGAAGATAGCACTGTGACTACCATGGCAATTTAACGGTATACGCTTACATAAGATTCAAAATTGGAGAGACATCTTCTCAACATAGTAATTATATTCCCTGTTGCAATTTTCTTTCTAATTGAAAACTGTAGATTGAATTATATTTTCTATGGGGATATGGGCGATTTCTGTCTTGGTCCTCCTCTATTCCCAGGGCCTAAGAAATTGATGGTGTCTAGGAGGTATTTCATAAGGCTTTGTTGAAGGAATGAATGAAAGAATTCAAGTTTCAGATATGATGGGGAGGATGAAAAACTTTTCTGATTTATGTTATTCAATCTCAAATATAGAAAAGATCACATGAATTTGAGTCAATAGAATATCAGATTTTTGCGGAACATCCTACATCAATATGAAACAAAGCCAATGGAAGAGAGAGAAGCGTTTTAAATATAGATCTGTGGCAATGTTAGGTTAGGTCAAAGGATCTTTGATGATTTGGCTAAAGCTCTTCTCTGCTAAATGGTATATTTATGTAGAAAGGTAGAGATTTAGAAATCACTTGCACTTAACATTTATGAAAAGAATTATTTTCTAAAATGAGAACAATGAAGTAAAACCTTGATGTGCCCTGAGAAATTTGAGCCACTCCCTTACAAAGTATAAATTTTATTTTTACACAGAGAGGTAATTATGTGGGGAAAATAATGTGGTCTGCGTATAATTTAAATATACATATATGTTTAAATATATATATTTATATTTATATATATGTATCATTTGACTTCTTTGGAAAGAACAAAGCAGATATTTTAAACTATAATTGATATAATTCCTAGAAGAAGAAAAATATGACACTGGTAAAACTTTCATTGCAATATCAATTTCTTTGTAAACACGTCCTTTGTGATTCTGTAGTCACGTGCCCCTTTCACTGACTACACATTGCTTTTACTGTTGTGCAAGGTCTGGACAAAGTACCAAAAGATCTTCCCCCTGACACTACGCTGCTCGACTTGCAAAACAACAAAATCACCGAAATCAAAGATGGAGACTTCAAGAACCTCAAGAACCTGCATGTAAGAATTCTTTGTTTGTTTTTAAGTTGTAACAAGATGGAACTCTCAGGATTTTTCAAAACAAAAGTTAGGTAACGCCAGTAGTACTTTATGGGAATATATAAGCACAGAAGCATTTATTAAATCCTCTATTTAGGGGATAATAGGAAGCAAAGCATCATATTCATTAACCCCTAAAAATCTGCCGACTTTCTTACATATACCCCATATATCTTTAGTATTTGCCTCCTAAAAAATGCTTTATATCTTAATCTTCTCTAATGTTTCATGAATAGAAGTCTTTATCTGCCTAGTTAGATTTTACTTCAATATTGGAAAAATATACAGAATGCATTACTGATCTTAGTATTATTTTCTTTCTTTTGTCTGCTTTCATTAATTTTCTAAGAGGTACCAATGTTGTAAAGGCTCAAAGATTGGCACCAAGAAAAAAAAGGATAACCATCCATATTTTATTTAGTAAATGTAATTCTGCCTTCAAATATCTTTATATCTGTATCTTTCTTTGTATTTAGGACTATACATGCTGCATTCTTTTCTAAAAATATTTTATTTATTTATTCATGAAAGACACACAGAGATAAGCAGAGACATAGGCAGAGGGAGAAGCAGGCTCCCCGTGGGGACCCCAATGCGAGACTTGATCCGAGGACCCCAGGATCAGGCCCTGAGCCAAAGGCAGAGAGCTCAACCACTGAGCCACCCAGGAGCCCTGCATGCTGCATTCTTATCTGTATCTGTGCTTTTATGGTGATTTTTACTCACCTATACTCTATTATAATGTTCACACATTTAGTCTACCAGACAAGATTCCAGTAGGAAATTGATGGCACTGTCAAAAGTGTTCATAGAGAAGACTTTCCTGAAGGGACGATTTACAAAGGGATATAGGAACCAACAAAGCATTGTGAAACACCCAAACCCACCTCAGAATAGTGGAGAGCTGTAGTCCTACCTCCTTATTTCCTGTCACCGTCTCCTATGGATGAGCTTAACTGGAGGCCAGGGGTCAAGGTCATCTGGGTAAAGCAGTCCCCAGAGTTCAGCTTCCCAGGACATAGAGGAAGGTTACAAAGAATAAAGAATGAGTATAAGTGTAGTTGGGAGAGATGTGTTATAAATGGAGGATGACCAACACAATCAAATAGGGTTTAGCATTGCTAAGGCAGCCTTCTATAAAAGTAAATGCATTGTCTTTTCAGATAGGGCATCAGAATCCCTATATATTCCCTAGTCCAGCTCTCTACCTGTGGGATAAGTAAAATGTAGTTTCCCCTCAGAATACCATTGCACATTTAGTATAAATAAGCCAGACTTCAATGTCCAGAATAAATACTGCAAGTCTCATGGTCTCTGTTTTCCACTCTGGTAGACCACTCTTGAAGTATTACGTCTGGTCTTGGGCAAGACATTTAAAGAAGAGCATTAACCACCGAGTTTCCTCAGAATGATGATCATGGGGATAAAGAATTTGGAAATCATGTCTTATAGACACAGTTTAGAGAGATGTGGATGCCCAAACAGAGTGAAAAAAGGTCATGAGTGACATTTTTGAAGGGCCATGTTGGAGAAGAGAAATTGGATTTACTTACCTCAAATACAAGATGACAGAACTGTCTTGTTGACAATCAAGTGGAAATTTCAGAGAAGCAGAGTTTTGCTCAACATTAAAAATACAATGTAAAGCATTAGAATTTTCAGAAAACAATGGAGAGAATTGCTTAGTTATGAGTGACCTATATGTAGAGATAAGCTTACAGCTTCTTATGATGAATATCATAGAAATACATTTTTAAGGTTGGGAGCATAAGCAGAAAACTAATTTCACATCCATTTAGTGTTTGTAGCCATTATAGAAAAAAATTGGAGGGATATATGTATATATATATATATATATATATATATATATATATATATATATAGTAAGAATAGTAAATAGTAAATACATAGTAAAATATAAATATAAAAATAAATCCTCTGATTGCTATGTATTAGAATAAGAAATATAGATTCAAGGGAAATAATGTAAAGTAAAACAAACTGATCATCATATGCTATAGAGTTATATATAATCAGGACAAGATTTAGTTATCAACTTTCATACAGCTAGGATGAGAAAAGCATTAAACACCCATTAGGAGAAAACATACTATATTTTTATAAGGATGCAAAGATTTTTTCCCTTAAGATTTTAAGATTCTCTATGGAGCAGTTAATAGAAATAAAAACAGCAAATAATATGGCATGGTCAATTTATTGAAATACAACAATAGAAGCCCTGTGTTTGTTAGTAGTGAATGCTACATGCATCAAGAAGAGACAAATCAGACATATCCCACATCAGGTTACCAGTTAGTATTTGAGAGAATATGGGACAAAGGGTCTTAGAGGATTAGCAGAATTTTGAAAGAAAGAGAAGAAAAGAAGGTCTTCTATACAAAAGGAAGGGAAAAGCATAAGAAAATAAGCAGATATAAGAGTTGGCTAGAGTGAAAGATATGAGCTAGAAAGAGTGAGGATAAGGCCTGAGCTAGAGATCTCAAATCTTGAACCAATGGTATCCATCTCCACTGATAGGATACCCAGCCTGACCCCCAAAACACCTTTTCTCTGCCTTCATGGCATGTTTTCACTGGGAATGAGCTGCTGGTGATACCATTTAAACCATCATCATATATGTTAAAAGACTGCTTAAGACAAAAATTAATACTATTTTCAATGAACTAAAATTTACAACTTCTTTTTATTTTTCTATGTTTACCCTAAAGCTACTTTTTTAAGGAAGGAAAATTCTTTTACTCTAATCCTAATTTTCTGTATGTTCAAGTATAATCGGGATAATTTCTTTAAACTCCTCAGAGCCTGAAATAAGAGATATCTGGTTTCTGCGGCACGGTTATTAAATCTGGTATTTGTAATAATATGTTCTTTCTTTTCCATGTTTCCTTCTCAGCATGTTTTAGGCAACTACCATCTTGGCAATATCTTTCTTTCTACTTCAAAGTATACACTGAAGAGAGGAAGAGTTTATTAGAGCTTCCAACTGTTCAGAGGATGTCAAACAACTATATTTCTCTTACTCTTTCATTCATGATTGTTTCTGTCCTTGTTATTATGCAAATAAACATTATAATTTCAGCAAGGAAAGCCACACTTGAATAAAAAGGAGGAAGATTAATGAAACTTTAGCAAAGGTTAAAATAGAAAGGATTTAACAGAAAGTTTCCTCTTTTCTCAATAATTTTATCAATTTAGACTCTGTCTCATAATGAGTAGTATATGCTGTGCAAGAGTAGTTTTATACTTGTATGTAGAGAAAAGCATAATTATTCTGTGAAATAAGGAAAATTAAGTAGTATAACGGCAACATTCAATGTATTTCCTTTGAATTAAAAAATTGAGTAAGGGATTTTTTTAATTAAAAATTAAGTATTACAAAGGTTTAAGTATAATAGCAAATATTTGTTTAACAATTACTATACACTAGGCTTAATACCTATATATACTCACTTATTTAATTCTTATAACCATTCTTTTGAGGTAGGCAGTCTTGATAAGCCCTTTATATAGAAAAGGACACTCAGGAAGAGAGAGGTTACGTGTTCAGAGTTACTTGTTCAAAGTCATGAAGCAAATAAGAGCCAAATCTTGAGATCTAAACTCAGGAGAATTGTGAATTGAGTCTATTCATTAACTGCCTATAAATGCAGTGGTAACTATACAATCCCTTAGAACAATACCTGGTGCAGTGTGAAGCCTACATAAGTGGCTTTGGAGAAAACCTTATGATATTAAGTCAAGTTTCCCATTTTTTTCTTCCAATTTTACTGAAATATAATTGCCATACAGCTGTGTGTAAGGTTAAGACATACAGCATAATAATTTCATATATTGCAAAATGATCATCACGATAAGTGTAAACATCCATCATACACATATCATAAATATATATTTTTCTTTATGAGGAGAACTTTTAGGACTTACTCTGTTAACATCTTTGAAATACAGCATGTCGCAATGTGGGCTACAGCCAGCATGTTGTACCTCACCTCCCCAGTCCTTATTTGTCTTATAACTGGAAGTTTGTTCCTTTCCATCATCTTCTTAGGTGAAGGTGATGAGAAGCCTTTTATTCCTACCTCTATCCTTTTTTATGCCAGTTTTGTCACCTCCCTACCTCCCAGGCTAGATCCCTTTTTCTTTAGTTACTAACAAAGAAGTTTGCTCTGATTTTTGAAGCTGTGCTTCAATTTTAGTTTAGGTGGTGCTCAGGGTATTTCCTGCCCACAAGCAACAAGTTCTCTCCTCCTCTGACTTCTCTCTCACCTCTTAGCAAAGTCATGATAAGCCGATTCTGCTTGTCTTTCTCCTTTATTTCTTTTTCCTGTTTTTACTTTTATTTGCATTTATTTTATGGAGAATTTACTCCCAGGCCATAAATATTAATTTCTTCAATTTCTTCTGGGATATCTTTTGCTTCTGTGCAACCTCTTCTTCTGTTTTAAGAGCAATCTGCTTTTTCAGTACAGATCACGTCAGTGTGGCAGGGAGAGCACAGTAGGGGTTCATCGGCCATGAGCCCTGTACATTCAACACCACATCTTAGGGGCTTTGCTCACCTGGATGTGCTCCATGATCAGAGAATCTACATCTAAACCCTTGAGTTCAGCATTATTCTCTGCATTTTTAAGCATGTGCAGTAAAAATTCAGCACTCTTTTTGGGGCATCTGTGTCCAGCCCCACTGTTTAGCCTGGACACACTTGCCAGCTCTAACATTGTAGCGATGGAATGGCACACATGGCTTCTGCAAAGTGGCATCCTTCAGATACTTGGTGGCTTTTTCCCATATGCATACCCTTGATGCAGAAAATGGGTATTTTCATACGTGTTCTTAAAGTGAACACAAAGATTTGAACATCTTGGTTTGCATGGTTTTGTTGGATTTTTTGGGTCAAGTAAATAGTGAACCATTTTCAGAGATCCACTTGGGTTGCTCACAGGAAGAGCTTTCCCTTTTTCATCAGCTGAACCCCTGAAGAATACTTGGGGTTCACCCTTGACTCTTTCTCTGATTTAGCTGGCCTTTGGTATTACCCAATGGAATTAGGTTTTGTTTTATTTTTTTCCCATCTCAACATCTTGTCATTGCCTGTTATTTGTAAATGTGCTTTCTTAAATATATATCACTGTGTATGGAGCTAACATCAACCATCTTTAAGCAATACTGTATTTTCAAAAATAAGTTTTTCTCACCTGTGGATCTCTCTTTTTCCTAAGGTTGGTTTTATTAAAGCACGAGGACAAGACCTGTGGGTAGAAAGAGCTGCCTCACCTATGGATCTATTTTATGTGAAGTTCTAACTCATATGGCTTTTAAGATTTTACTTCATTATGACCAAATAATTTATTTCTTTTTCAAGTGTATTTTAATTTGAAAGCAGGAATGTTTTCCACTGGACTAAAACTTCCAACCAACAATGCCATTTGAAAGGCACTTTGCAAAGAAGTCTATATACATTATCATGTATCCCCCTGTAAATGCTATTATTATTATTCCCACTGTACTGAAGAAATAACTGGGGCAATGTCACACTACCCCAAGAACTTAACAGCAGATACTACTATGGCACGCTCACAGGTAGAGGCATTGTCTAGTTATTATCTAATTTTAAAAAAGCAATATTTTATTAGCTGAAGTGACAGATAATACATTACCAGGCTGATTCTTCATAATAGGTTTCAATATTTAACATAAAATCAGTAGATTTTCAGACCATCTATAATGCATTCAATGATATCAAGCTTTCAGAATTTTCTTCCATAGATGGCAATAGAGGATTTTCTCTTTCTTCACAATTAAACATCTGCCATTTTGGGTATCTTTCAATGATGCAAATCCTCTCAAACCTTTCTTCTAGCTCTAGCTTTTACTAATTTCCTGTACACTTTGCTTGTTAATATTAATTTCCTATGACTTTCACCCTCATGAGTTTTTGAAATTTTTGTAATATTCATTGGAATGTCCCAGGATTTTTTTTAAAGATTTTATTTATTTATTCATGAGAGACACAGAAAGAAAGGAAGAGACACAGGCAGAGGGAGAAGCAGGCTCCATTCAGGGAGCCCAGTGTGGGACTCGATCCCGGGACCCCGGGATCATGCCCTGGGCCAAAGGCAGATGTTCAACCACTGAGCCACCCAGGTGTCCCAGATTTTTGTTTTAATCAATCCATCATCTTTTAGGATTAGCAAAAAGATTGTTACTTATATTAAGTTTTAATTAGTCAAATAATGTGAACTACATGAGGATGTACATGGGTTAACTAACCTAGCTGTTACCTTCAGAAAGTATTCCTGCACTTCTGATACTGGAAGTTCCCACTGTTTTATTTTTTGTCCAAAAATAAGTTTAGCAATAGCTATACTTACCAATAATGAATGAGAAGTAATATTCTATATTAGGAGAATGCAGAAACAAAAATTTAAGAATTCCCCAAAATATCAACATATTTAGCCACATAAAATCTTTATATGTAAAAAGAACAAAAGCAGAAGAAAAATATATTAAAGTTCTGCATTTCATATTAACTACATCTTTATGTTCTGTGAACCAATTATTCAAATATATTAAAATTTAATAAAGAGAAGTATGGTGATCAGGTCTTTCTTCCCTCAAAACATAGTAAATAGTAGCAGAACAAAAGGAGATTAATTTAACCTTTCAAGTGACAAAGATATGCAAAGAAATTACAATGAACTACAACATGATGTGCTAATTTGACAAACTTTTTGAAAAACTACATCTAAACTTATAAGACTGCAAGAAAACAAGAGAATCTTTACTCTCTTGCATTGCTGATGATAGTGTAACTTGGTGCCACTGTTTTGTAATGGAATCCATGACAGCAGTCAATGAAAATGGATTTTAGGCTGAGGGATGGATGCCTGTGGCACTGAATTCTTTTCAGGTAACTTAGGTCATTTTCAGAATTTCTATCTTTAGGAATTTTACTGTTTCAAAATGAAGTGTCTATGTACATATCTATATTATAATCTATATTTCATCACCTTTATTCCTGATGTTCAGATCCTCATACATGTCTTAAGTGAAAGAATCCTATTTGCTTAATTTTTTTGATTTGTTGCAATTTTGTAGATTTCTCTGTTAATCTCATTAATGGAATGAATAAACTACACACACCCATACACACACAGAGTGTTTTGGAATTAAGATGTTGTTTTTGTTCACTATCCACAGACCTTGATTCTTGTAAACAACAAAATTAGCAAAATCAGCCCTGGAGCATTTACACCTTTGTTGAAATTGGAACGACTTTATCTGTCCAAGAATCATCTGAAGGAATTGCCAGAAAAAATGCCCAAAACTCTTCAGGAGCTGCGTGCCCATGAGAATGAGATCACCAAAGTTCGAAAAGCTGTGTTCAATGGACTGAACCAGATGATCGTCGTAGGTACAGATATTCTTATAACTCTAAGGCCAGGATGGAAGGTCCACCTTAAAAGATTCCAAGTAAGCCATAGCTGCAGGAAAGGAAATTAGCTAGAACTTAGATGTCTTTAGCCTATAGGAGTAACAGTAGCAAGATCAGCAGAATTGAGATTTTGAATCTGTGCCTTATAATGTTTTTATTCTTCGTCCTTGAGGATCTGAGAATGTGGAGAAAACTCTAGGGCCAAAGTCACCCTACTGCATGCCCAAGATGTGGGATGGAATTAAGTAGTGATTAATTAGAGATATGTGGTGATACCTTTCCATCATGGGAATTGTTTCTATTGTGAACATCTATAAATCATTTGCTTTAAAGAGCACGTTCTACTGTTTTGCTCTATGCGTGGTAAAAAAAATGGTGATTTTATAAGTGTTGTACAAGATGCTAATTTCAAATTATTTAATGTTTTAATTCATCTGAAGAAAGTAATAGCCCCATAATAAGTGTGACTTATTAGCACTTGGTTTTTGTTGATTTCTGTGCAAACCTGTGTATGCACTTGAAATAAGTTTGGTCACTGTTCTTGCCACTATTGCTTCTTTTGTAAATCTTTGTGTTTTGTTGTGTTTGTTTGTTGTTTGTTTTAAAAAGAGAAAATTTTACCTCAGTTTGCTATCCCTCTGAAGAGTGTGTCTTAATTTCTCTTTTGCTTCTCAGACAAGAAACATCTCTTAAAATCCTTGTTGAAACAGACAGTACTCTGGCGTGCAATACCCTTGTATTGTCCACTAAAACTTTGCACTTCTTGTTTTTGTAGAGCTGGGCACCAATCCCCTGAAGAGTTCAGGGATTGAAAATGGAGCCTTCCAGGGAATGAAGAAGCTCTCCTATATCCGCATTGCTGATACCAATATAACTACCATCCCTCAAGGTGATAGAAAATTCCCAAGGCAGTTTGAACACCTAAATCTAAAACCTTTAGCATCCAAAAAATTGTTTTGGAAATTTAAATGGTGACTGAAGTAGCCAGTGTTATTTCTGGTAAATTCTCTACCCTTGGAAGTATTTCTGTTGCTCCTGGATGACCCCTGGGCCATCAAGGCCTACTGTAGAGGTAGCTAGACACTTTTTTTTTTTAAATGAAAGTTTTTGCGTGTTTCTTAAAGATTTATTTATTTATTCATGAGAGACAGAGACACAGGCAGAGGGAGAAGCAGGCTACTCCATGCAGGTTGCCTGACGTGAGACCCGGGTCTCCAGGATCATGCCCTGGGCCGAAGGCAGCACCAGACCGCTGAGCCACCCAGGCTGCCCTAGCTAGACCCTTTTACCTATAAAGTTTCTTCTAAGATATAACTTAGCACACAATGATTTCATATTAAATAATTGTAATAAAAAAAAAGAAATTGTGATAGCCCAAAGGAAAAAATACAGTAATTAAGGAAAAAAAAAAAAAAAAGCCCAGAATACTTTCATGACATTAAAAAAAAAAAAAAAAGAAAAAAGAAAAAAAAGAAACCTCTGAAACTGAGCCAGGTTTTACTTTGAGTCTCCAAAATTTTAGTGAATTCCTTTCCATCTTAGGACATTTCAGGCATTACTATCTGAATAACAGCATCCACAGGGCCATGCTCTTATATAATAGTGGCAGTTGTATGTGGTAGGGTGGATTTTGGTTTGTATGCTTGAGTTTAGTCTGTCCCTAATTGGCTCTAAGGTCTTGGGCAAGTTATTCAATATTTATGCCTCAGTTTCTTTATTTGTGAAGGGAAAATAATACTAATATACAACTCATTAGTTTGTCTTAAAATTTAAAAACGAACTAGAGAAATAACTGGCATGCAGAAAAGTAGTGGATTAATATTACCTTTTATTATTTCTTAAAAATATTTTGACACTCATTTTGCTAAGGCAGAGAGTACCAAACACCCGGGAAAGGACAGTGAAGTGGGTATACTTACTACCTGCCTTCAAGGAGCTTATTGCCTAGAGCAAGGCCAAACAGGTACACAGCAGTTATCACACAGCCCTGTGCTAAGTACTACCTGGGAGAGGCACCTAAGCCAGGCTTTGTGAATCAGAAAAGAAATCAAATCACCAAAAAGCAATTCCTCTAATTTTCACATTTTCCTTGCTCCAGGGTTTTAGTCTCACAAAAGCCCCTCTATATTCTCAAATTTTCCTCTCCATCTGGCCCTTCCTGAGCTTAGATATCTTGTTCTTGGACTAGGTACAAATGTAGGTTCTTGCCCACAGAAACCTATTACCCTCACTGAGCTTCCAGAGACACTTCAGCTCCTAGGAGTACATACTCCACAGAATGGTTTCTTACCACCCCTTGCCTTCTCCACAGTCTTTTTGCTACAGAAGATATTTTTATGCCCATAATAGCAACTACTGGTATAGATAAGATGAATCAATCGATTGATCTATTGATAGATATTGATCTACAGTTTATCAAGCACCTTCCTATTGGGCATCCAACTTGTTGCACTGTAATAAGTGTATTTTTTAATCCTTAGTGCAGATGTGTATATATCTACATATACATGATATATATGTTATATATAATATTTATATTATCCCCAGTGCAGATGTATATATCTTTATATTTTTAATATATTTTATATTTTACTACTATTTTAAAATTTTAATTATATTTTTACATATTACATATACACATATACCTTGCCCAAAGCTATAGAGTTATAAGAGGTGAAATAAAGAAGCTGGAATTTAAAGTTCAGGTCCTTTCCACTACTTCATACTGTCAGATGACTTGCATTAAACACCATCTTTGACTTTGCTCCTTCTTAATGCATCCTCCAAAATAGGCCTCGGGAACACATTTCATCACCTAGTGATCTGTATTCCTTATGTCTTCTCCCTATCCTAGGTACCCTTTCCTCACTATCTCTAGCTTACTTTTATGTATTAAACACTAACTATAAAAATTATAGTAACTAAATTTCGTTAAGCATGTATTAAATACCAGGTATTGTGCCAAGTATTTTTTAAGGATTCTTCTCTATGAGTCTGAACCATTCCTCTATAGTAATTTTATCGTAGCTGTTTAATACATGAGGAAAATGAAGCTTAAAGACAGGAAGTAAATGGTGTCCAAGGTCCTGGAACTAGGAGATGGCCAAGCTGGGGCTGCACTGTGCTGATGCAGAGCTCATGAGCATGAGCATTGTCACCAGCTGCCAACCTAAGTCCTCCCTCTCATGCTCATTTATGCCAATCACATATATGGGCCTGCCTTTCCTCAACCTGACCCTTACGCCTGAATATCGCCAGCCTCTGGGAGTCTTAATGTCCACACACCATCTACCATTAGGGAGGGAAACACAAGGCAGTGCAGCCAAGTGGAGTTATGACTGATCTGACTCGGCTGCTTAGTTGTCCTGGGGCTTCAGGCTGATGACCCCAGATCTCTAACCCCTCAGTTCCACGGTCTATAAAATGCAGGTTTGGTGACATCTATCTTCTAGGGTATCTGTGAGGATTAAAAGACACAGGTAAGACTTGTAATGTGCATGCATAGTATCTGGCATAAAGTAAGGTCTCAATATATTTACCTTAAAAAGGGAAAGGGAAATAAACATTTAAAAAAAATAACTAGAGTAAAAGATCTTAGCTAAAAGTTACAGCGGCAAAGGTTAGTGGTATCCTTGATAAATGTGCCTCTCTCTATCCTATTGCGAAGTTTTCTTCCACAGTCAAACTTTCTCCTGGTTATAATTTTCCTTTTGGAAAACTGATACTGCAATGGGGGAGACACGTAGAACCTAGGTAAGCATTATGGATGTGACAATAATTGTCATTCTAGAGACACTGCCTTTTAAAAACATCTTTTCATGGTGATAGGAGTGAAAAGATGTGTGTTCAGTTTGCTTTGTTATATGTTCACTTGCTTATTACTTACAGGCGCATTTTAAAAATCTACATTGGTTTATTCTAAGGAGACTCGAGTGGTTGAAATCCCTTATTCCAAGAGTGACTGTGGTTTCCTGATATTGAGTCATAAGAAATGACACAATTTTGATTTTGTTGCCAGACCCCCAAGCCCAGAGTCTCCAGGTTATGCAAATGAACACTGAACTCAAGAGACAGTTTATTAGAGAGAGCTTGCATACGGGGGAGCCGACAGGAAAGAGGAATGTTGCTGTCTGAAGGGATATTGTGCAAGGAATGGAAAGGCACTTTTCCGGGGGGCAAGGGACAGGGAGTGGGGAAGCATTCTTCAATCCCACAGTCATTATCTTGTGGTCATTACTTTTCAGTAGACACAAGACAATCACAGGATGCCTTTCTCCATGGTTGACATTCTTTCAGGGCTCCTGGAAAATAGAAATACTTGTGCAAGCAGGCTTTTGATTGTTACTTCTAATCTTGTCCAGACAACCATTACTCCTAACAACAATTATCTCATTTATTCGCTCTCTCAGAAGGAGGTACTTGTCTCTGAGTGGATGGAAACTTTTAACCTTTGCCTCAGACCAGTGGTTTATAGGGATTGAGTCCCTCTTGCTGTTCCTATACTGTCTCAATTTCTTTTCCTTAGTGAAGAGCTTGCTGTTTTAACTCCCTCTGACCATCTCAGAGGGAGCATATCACATTCCCTACCTAGCAGCTAGATGATCTCTAAAATTTGTAATTTTGAGTCTCTGTTTCTTCGTCTATGAAAGGAGGTTAACAAAAAATAATGTGTAAACCAAAAAAAAAAAATTAAAGAAGCCAAGTTAGAAAAAGTGCCAGTATCAGTGTTTGCCACATTACAGACTACCTGGTGAGTATAAGAAGTTCCCTTCCTTAGCATCTCCTACACAGAACATAGTGCCACAGAGAAACTCATGAGAAGTTCAAGTCAAACATGGACGAAACTTCTACATCCAATAGACAGCATTCAATGGTGCTCAGTGAAAATTCTCATACCAAACATAACCTGCAGTTCTCTAGTTTTGTTCCTGATGGACAAATAACCAGCACATTCTGCTAAGCAGATGTTGGTTCTACGTGTAACCAATTTGCTCTTTTCTTTGTAGTTGTTGCTATTCTTGTAAGTGGAACAATATGCTCTTTAAAAAGCTGTATAATAGCGTAATATATCCTCAGATGGCAGGAGGAAATGAAAATAAAATGCTTAAACGTTTTTATTAATATTACTAAATTTCTAGAAACCATAGCCTTTCAAGGAGTACCATGCAGAGGTTGCATGGATACTTTGGATCTAAATTTATTTCCCCAGGTGTTCTACATATGGCAGATGCCTCGATTATATAGGCTTCAGCATTCCTCTTGTGTAAAGAAAAAGCCTTGATTGAAAAGATCCAAGTAAGCTTTCACTCTTTCTATACATCCATGTTGCAGAGGCATTTGATTTTTTGGTTTGCCTGTTTGTTTGTTTTTTAATGTGGAAAAGCCAAAGAAGACTAAGGCCAGAACGGTCTATTGGTGTTCATGATTTATGATACTCATTGCTGAAATACCTAGTTAAATTTGTAGATAGGTTTCACTTATACCTAATCTCTTTCTTTCTTTTAAAATATTTATTTACATTCAATTTGCCAACATATAGTATAACACCCAGTGCTCATCTCATCATGTCCTAATCTCTAATTTCTTAGAGTTCAAATGCTTATCTCACTTTAGAGTCGGCATCTTTCATCAGTGACAGTGTTAGCTTAGTAACAGAGGTGTGTAAGAAACTAATGAGATTCAGGGTTTGACTTCAGTTCTCCGATTGTATCCAAACAATCACTGGGACAAAAATTTAGGACGCGATAAACGCACTCTGCGTTTTTGTTAAAATTGATCTATAAGAAAAGTAAAAAGTACTGTACTACTTCCAAAAGCATATATTATTACCAAAGGGATGAAGGAAAAGATAAAAAGCAAAAGTGATGAAAAAGATGAAAAACAAATCCTTTAAAACTCCATGTCTTTTCGCAAATTGACTGATGGCCTATTCACTGGTTGTCTTTCTACATCCTGTAATTATGTTTCTCTGCTAGTCTAACATTCCGTATTTCTGTATTTCCAGGTCTTCCTCCTTCCCTTACTGAATTACATCTTGAAGGCAACAAAATCACCAAGGTTGATGCATCTAGCCTGAAAGGACTGAATAATTTGGCTAAGTAATAATATTCTCTCATGATCTTATTCCATAAAATGGCCAGATATATTAGTGCCTACATGCTCAGGATTAGACATACAATGGGTGGTTTTTGACCCTACCACATTTTTGTTGTTGGTCCTAACAACCTCAAACCTCAGCATGCCCAATTATTTCTTTAAAAAACAAGGAACCAGCACACTACCATGAAGATTATCTACTATATTGTTTTGAGATTAAGACCTATTTTATGCACAAGGTATCCGAGTAAGTCAGTATGTTCAGTCAATATGTTCTAACTTAGTTGCATTAAACAGAAGGTTGGGGATCCCTGGGTGGCTCAGCGGTTTAGCGTCGCCTTTGGCCCAGGGCGTGATCCTGGAGTCTCAGGATCGAGTCCCATGTCGGGCTCCCTGCATGGAGCCTGCTTCTCCTTCTGCCTGTGTCTCTGCCTCTCTCTGTCTCTCATGAATAGATAAATAAAATCTTTTTTTTTTTGATAAATAAAATCTTAAAAAAAATAAAAAAATAAAAATAAACAGAAGGTTAAGTAAATTACAACAGAATATTCCGAATTTGAAAATGCCTTAAAATGAAAGCTACCAGGACGTGGAAATATTGGGCATCCCACACTATAGTACTGGAATAAATACAATGCAATTCTCTCACCTCCATTTTTTCAAGAGTCTTAAAATGTTTCTGGACATTTAGTGTATTCTAACAAATGAAGTTATTTTTTTTTCCTAGCCGTTCTTACCTTTTTCTTTTTTCCTGATAGATAATCATTTATTCCTCTGCTGCTTTCTAGCCTAACTTTAATCTTTCTACATTAACAATCTGGTTAAGTAATAAAAAGAGGGTAATGCTTGCAAACTATCTGTTTATCTTCAAGGAATACTCTGTTCTTGAACTGTATTACTGAATACTCTTATAAAGGAGCACAGCGTTATGCCAAACTGACTTATTCCTCTTTTGTCTTTATAAATTTTATGGTAGCCAAACAAATATAAAGTATATCCTTGAGAATTAGTTAAGACCAGATGATGTATAATATGGCTTTTCCCATTTCTGTGGCGATTTCCCAGTACGCTGGTGGATGGTGAAGGCTGAAGGCGAGCATGTGCATAGGACTCTAGCTGTAGTATCTTACCCTGGTGTCTCAAGAGATAAGAAATAATTTATCTAAAGCTATATTTTTAATTAAAAATTTTTTTTCTAAACATTTTATTTATTTGAGGGAGAGACCAAGCATGAGCAGGGCAAAGAGGCAGAGGAAGAGAGGAAGGGAGAAGCAGGCTCCCCACTGGACAAGGAGCATGATACAGGGCTCCATCCCACAACCCTGGGATCACGGCCTGAGCCAAAGGCAGACACTTAACCAACTGAGCCACCCAGGTGCCCCAAACTAAAGACATTTTAATTACAGTCTCTAATATAGCAAATATATTTCAGAATAGTATTATGTATCACCGACCTTTGTAATCTTGTCTTCTAGTTGCAGAAAAATGTAGGAAAATAAGTTCCATTGCGTATTGTGTAGGACAGCTAGTAGTAGTAGTAGTAGTTGTAGGGATGAAAAATGATGTAATTCAAATACGGTAAATCCTTAATAATACTTGTGCCTTTTTAGAAAAAAAATTATTTTGTACTGAAAGTAGAAAGGATATTTTTAGAAAATTCCCTTAATTAAAATTTGGAGCAGATTGGCTCATTGACCAAGCAAACTTTTCCAACTCTTTAATTTATCAAACAAATTTCCTTTTGGAATCAAGTCCACAGAAATCTGTCTACGAACCATCACATCATCGTGTTGTTTATTCTTCACTGATGTTGGAACATGAGAGGTATTTTGGTGTTGAAAATCAAAACTGTGAAAAGAAGAGAAAAGCAGCCACTGTTTTTAGAACATTGGTGTATGGCAAATATTCCAATTAGTTAAGAGGAACAAGTGGGAAGAAAATAGTATATGCCTCTCTCCAAAAATATAGGATGGTTTTCAGGCAAACTTGTTGTCTGTTATACTCATATACCTATATGATCATCTCTCTTACTAGGTGGATTTTAGTCTTTGACGGGAAGAATCATGGTTTTTGAGCCATGTGTGCCCTGTCTTCATAAGCCTTCATAAGCCTTCATAAGCTCTGTCTTCATAATATCTTGAACATAGTAGGTCCTCAAAAACATTTGTTGATTGCATATATAAATAAATCATCAGAAAAGCGAACTTTCTTTGAATCCGTTATTAGGAATGTCATATCCTAAAACTGTATTAGCCCCAAATTGGATATGGGACTTGAAGTGTTATAAGGAATAGGAGATATAATTCTGTGTCTGAGGTAAATGTCTAAGACTAGGGGAAAAACAAAAGTTTCTCAGTCAAGATGCCAGTTTAATAATCCATAGCTAAGATAAACTAACCATTTTATTAATAGCCTAAAATCAATATACCATGATTTCAATTATTTCAAATACCAAATCATGATTAAAATTGAAGGAATTTGGTTACGTAAACCAGAATCTAAATCCCAAAAGGGTTCAGAGATCAGAACTAGCTAAAGGCAAGCAAAACTTTCCTAGGAAAATTTCCCTAGCCTATTCTATTACATTTCAAAGAGCCCAGTAGACTCTTCCTCTTTCTCTCCCTTGGAACTTTCTGGCTTTCCTTACCTTGTTGCTTCATCCCTGGTATCCCCTTTCCATCCTTTTGGATTGGCAGCAGCCTGGTTTTAATGGAGAGTCATTCATCCCCAGAATGCCAAATAAATCAACCTTGTCTCCAAGTTGACTTCTGCCTTTTGAATCCCATTTACTATTAAGGAACCTCACAGCTGCAGAACTTTCACCTTGTATGGATTTAATTTTAAAAATGCAACCCAAAACTTTGAGTGGCATTGTATAAGAAAGGTCAAAGGGGCCAAGAAAGAGACACCTAGGTCAGAGATCAGGGCCAAAAGCCAGGAAAGTTGGCCACAGGCAAATTCTGATAGTAACAAATGGTCACTGATAAACAAAAGCAAAATGCCAATTCTGTTAACCTTCCTGGCAGGTAGGTTTATTGATTCATTAAAACCTTCTACTTTTTATTTCCAATGAATAAATTCACATAATAAATATACAGTTGTTTGGTTTCCGAAGTGACCAAAATGACGATGGTATTCCTTCTCGTTTTCTCTGGAGTGAATTGGTTATATTCATTACATATAGAAATCAACTCAACAGCTATTCATTGATCATAGCCAGCTCTGTGCTAGTACTGGATATGCCCCAAACTGTCATTTTTCTCTAGGAGAGATACATAAGTACACCCCTTGAGTTTTTTAAGAGGGTGACAACAGGAAAATTTGCTAGGAGATGCCTGTCCAGTCTGGTACTGTCAGAGGGGTTTCAAAGACAGTGGCTCTAAGCTGGGAATTTAAGAACAAATGGGCTTTGTCCCAGCTCAGAAAAAGGTTGGAAAAAGCATTCTAGGCAAAGGGAACAGTAAGTGCAAAAACAAACTTTTTCTTTGACTTGAGAAATCACACAATGCCCGTAAGAAAGGCGTCCGTGTGCAGTGCATGCACTCATATCTGCTTTCTTTTACAGGTTGGGACTGAGTTTTAACAGCATCTCCGCTGTTGACAATGGCACTCTAGCCAACACTCCTCATCTGAGGGAGCTTCACTTGGACAACAATAAGCTCATCAGAGTACCCGGTGGGCTGGCGGAGCATAAGTACATCCAGGTAACACATTAGCACTAAATAGTGCCAGGAGTATCTAGGGAGCCGGCCCTTTCTACCGGGATGTCAGGAGGCAGGAAGCTCTGCTTAGAAATCTTTTGGCAGAAAGGTATTTTTAATGTTTCCATGCAAGTATTCATTCATATGTTTCATGAAAAATATAGGTTTAAATTATTATTTTTTTAAAATAGGACTTTTACCGTAAACAGTGTAGTGCTGTCTTCCAGAATCTCATTTTTTTAAAAGATTTTATTTATTTATTCATGAGAGATACAGAGAGATAGAGGTAGAGACACAGGCAGAGGGAGAAGCCGGCTCCCTGCAGGGAGTCCAATGTGGGACTCCATCCCGGGACTCCAGGGTCACGACCTGGGCCGAAGGCAGGCCTGAGCCACCCAGGCATCCCAGAATCTCATATTTTTAATGAAGCAGGTAAAGTATTTTCAAGACATAAATCAGTGGAACAGAAACATAATAAGGGTTGAAAAAGATGATATAATCCGTGAAGCATAGACAAGAAATAAAATAGCAGTTTTAATTTTTAGCTTCAACAGGTTTCACATAGTTCAAAAGGGAATGTTTAGCTAGCAGTGTGACTGAGTTAACTTTACATAAATTATCGAGTTATACCACATTCTTAAGCATAAGAAGGTACGACCCATTGGTCCATGTGGTAACAGAGCTTTCTAGTCTGTAAATCCATAAATGTAAGTCCTGCTTGTTAGTTTAAATAGTAACAATATTTTCATGTGTATCAACATAACACTTCCATTGTTACTTTGAGGAAATAGAACAAATGTGTTATTCAAATTTTATATCCAAAAAATTAATAATGTGATTATTCATAGATTTTATGTATTTGCCTTTTTTACCTAAATTTTCAGTTTCATTAAAGGCCATATTTAAATTGTTTCTTTCAGAAATTCGTATAGGTGCTTAGTTTAATCGTGATGATTCAAAAGTTATACCTTGAGGTCCCTGGGTGGCTCAGTCAGTTGAGCATCAGACTCAAGGGGCCAAGGTTATGATGTCAGGGTTGTGAGACTCAACCCTGCACTGGGCTGTGTGCTCAGCACAGAGTTTGCTTGAGATTCTCTCTTCCTCTTCCTATGCCCCTCCTGCCATGTTCGTGCTCTCTCTGTCAAATAAATAGATCTTTAAAAAAAAAAAAAAAGGAGAGAGAGATTATACCTTGACATTGATGCTCTATCATAGGTAAATCCTTTTTATAAAGTTGCCATTTTTGGTAATGTAATATTTCAACTTCTTTGCTTGGGGTTCAAAATAAACTTACCCCTTAATCTGCTGTCAATTATGTCAATATGTTCCTGATCTCTAAATTTTTACTAAGTTGTGACAAAAACTCCAAATGAAATTAATATATCATGATTTACATAAGGTCTCTGTTTGTAGTGGGCATTTTTTGGGGGGGGGGTTGGGGGTTGTTTTGTCTTCATTTTTATATCCCAGAGTAATGAGTTTTACCTTTTGATTGTTGTTTTTCGAATGTTAGTCTAGATATATTATTGAGTTCATAAAATAAGTTAAATGAGTTAATTAAGAACATTTATGGGATGGGCTAGATAGGCTAGGCTAGGCTAAATGGAAAATAAAATAATATTGTAATGGTATTTCCATTAAAATTTTGTTTAAATGCACATGTTTACATATACTAAACATATGTATTGTGTTTCTTGTGTGCGTCACAGAGAAAAAATTATAAAGCATGCTATTTTGTAATCTTTGTTGAATATCAGCAAATCTCATGGGCATTCACACAGGGCCTCACTCTACGTTTTTCATCTTAGTTGGCTGTCCATGCACCCATTTCATCTCCCTTCTTAGGGATTTCACCTATTTTACTGTCTTTTGTGCAAGTATATAACTCAGTTATTTTTATTAAAACTATATAGTTCTTCTGCCATCACCACAATCCAATTCTTTATTTTTTTTTGTTTTTGAAGATTTTATTTATTCATTTCAGAGCGAACATGAGCAGGGGGAGAGGCAAAGGGGGAGGGAGAAGCAGACTCTCTGCTGAGCTGGGAGCCTGCCATAGATCCTGAGATCATGACCTGAGCCGAAGGCAGATACTTAACTGAGTCACCCAGGTGGTCTTAATCACAATCCAGTTCTAACGTTTCTATTACCCCCCAAATATTCCTCTTATCTTATTTCTAGTCAATTTTCAACCTCATCTTCTGCCACAGGAAATCATTCATCTTCTTTCCACTTCCATGGATTTGCTTTTGCTTGAAATTTCATATAAATAGAATCAGTTATTGTAATGATTTTAGGTATCATAGCAGGAGTCATAGCATGCATGAGTAGTTAATTAATTTTTATTGGTGAATAGCTTTCCATCGTATGGGTATACTACATTTGTTTGCTAGCACTACTCGTTTTGATTACTGTTTAGCTTTTGATTGTGTTTTGAAATTGGGAGTGAAGGTCTTTTAACTTTGTTCTTATTTTTTTTAAACTTTTTTTCTTAAAGAATTATTTATTTATTCATGAGAAACACAGAGAGAGAGAGAGAGGGGGGCAGAGACACAGGCAGAGGGAGAAGCAGGCTCCATGCAAGGAGCCCGATGCGGGACTCGATCCCGGGTCTCCAGGATCACACCCTGGGCTGCAGGCGGCGCTAAACCGCTGCGCCAGCGGGCCTGCCCTGTTCTTATTTTTTAAACCATTTTTGAGGATTTATTTATTTATTTATTTATTTATTTATTTATTTATTTGAGATAGAGCGAGTGAGTGGGCATGAATGGGGGCATGAACGGAAAGGCAGAAGGAGAGGGAGAAACAGACCCCTTGCTGAGCAGAGAGCCCGATGCAAGGCTTGATCCCAGGACCCTGAGATCATGACCTGAGCCGAAGAGAGACGCTCAACCAACCGAGCCCCAACTTTGTTCTTATTTTTTAAAATGGTCTTGGCTATTGGCTATTCTTGTTTCTTCGCTATTCTTGTTCCTTCATATTTTCATATAAATTTTAGAATCAGCTTGTTTGTTTTTGCAAAAATAGCCTGCTAGACTCTAAGAAGGACTGCGATGAATCCATAGCTCAATTAGGAGAGAATTGTCATCTTAATAATATTGAATGTTCCAATTCATAAGCATGGAATATATCTCCATTTCATGTTATTTAATTTTTCACAGCAATGTTTTTTTTTTCATTTTTAGTATACACATCTTACATTCTTTTATTAAGTGTATCCTTATTTTCTTTATTATTTTTGTGTTGCTGTCAATGAATTGTTAAGCTTAATTTCATTTTTGAATTGTTTTTTATGAAAATATAATTGATTTTGTACATCAATCTTCTGTTCCAGTACTATGCTAAAATTGTTTTTAGTAGCAGAAATTTTTGTGCACTTCTTTGGATATTCCATATTTGGTATCATGCCATTTGCAAATAAAGACAGTTTTAATTATTCTTATCGGAATTATTTTCCATTTATTCTTGCTTCGTTGCACTGGCTAGAATCTCCAGTGCGGTATTGAATAGAATTGATAAAATCAGATATCTTTGCCTTGTTTGCTATTTTAAGTCAGAGGTGGACATTCAATATTTTAACATTAAGCATGACATTAACTAAAAGTTTTTTGTAGATGCTCTTTATCAAGTTGAGAAAGTTCTGTTCTTAAGTTTATTGAAAATTTTTATCACGAATGTGTATTCAAATGCTTTCTTTGTGTATCTGTTGAGATTATCATGTGGTTTTGCTTTTTATTCTTTTAATATAGTATATTAAATGAATTAATTTTCAGTTAAACCAGTTTTACATTTTTGAGATAAATCATGTTTGGTCTTGGTCATGGTATATAATCTTTTCATTTGTTATGAAATACAGTTTCCTAATATTTTGTTAAAGTTCTTTGTCTATATTTGTATGAAATATTTGATTACAAATTGTGTGTGTATGTGTGATGATTTTTGTCTGGCTTTAATATTAGAAAATACTGACCTCAAAAAAAAAAAAAAAAGAAAAGAAAAAGAAAATACTGACCTCATAAAATGAATTGGGAATCTAGCTTTCTTTTTTACACAGACTAATACTTTATTCTTGATATTTTTTTCTCTTCAGTATTAGCCATCAACTCTAACCAAACATGTCTTCCTTTTCTTGCTAATCACTGCTAGGAAATAGAAAATGGCAAATGAAAAAAAAAATTTCAGTTTGAGAATCATAAAAAAAAATACTCAGGGGTATTGTTTGGCTTTAATATCCCTTGTTTCTGTTTTTTTTTTTTTTTAAAGATTTTATTTATTTATTCTTAAGAGACACAGGCTCCATGCAGGGAGCCCGATGTGGGACTCGATCCCAGGTCTCCAGGATCTGGCCCTGGGCTGAAGGCAACGCTAAACCGCTGAGCCACCCGGGCTGCCCTTGTTTCTGTTTTTATATTCTATTGTTCTCCTTCTAAACCCTTTCATAAACAAGGCCTTTTTCACTTGCATATAAGTGACTATTCTGGTAGGTGGAACAATATTTTAAGTGAATTATGATAAGGTAGTGCCTCATAAGTTTTATAACGTACTTGAGAAATTGTTGCCTTTTTATTATATTTCAGCTTTGGTTGTATGATAAGTCACTTCTTGCTCTTCAGAATTCACATGTACATAATGGATGTAAAAATCCATTTCTAAAGTCCTTGAAAAAAAATTCTATAAACAAGTTACCATTATCTTAAATATAATCATAAAATTCAATTCAGAAAAATTCTAATAAACAATAGAATTATACTCATAAGGTAGAATTTGTAACAGTTAGTTTGCATTGAAACTTTTCTTTTATTCATTCCAAATGCTGAGGTGCTCAGTGTTCCTTAGGGTTTGTGATTATTTTGATTCTAATACTGCCTGTACTCTTTTTCTTCACTATATATTACTATATATATATTATAGTATATATAGATATATATATAGATATATATATATATCTTCCTCATTTTGTATAATTCCTTAAAAGGTACATCATTTTATCCTTTCCCTGAAAACATAACATTTCATGTAGACATGATTTATGAAATAGTATGAATTTATTCATGTATTCATTCAACATATATTTATTGAACACCTACTCTGTTCTAGTAGACACTGAAGATACATCATAACTAAAACAACATATTTCTTTCCTTATGGAGCTTTTATTATAGAGGAAAACAGACAAGTATATAATATACGATATAGTGATAATTACTATGAAGATTTTAAAAAGTGTAATTGAATAGTCAGGGACTTCCCCTGAATAGTCAGGGAAGATTTCTCTGGTAAGAAGAGGTTTCATGAATTACATGAGGGAGTAGCCTTGGAGACATCTTGGAGAAGATGGGTCCAAGTGGGAGAAAGAATGCATGCCAACCTAAGGAAGGACTGTGATTTTTGTAATAGAGGAAAGTAGGCCAGAGTGGTTAGATTGAATAGTGAGGGGAGATGAGGTCAGAGTAGAAGGATGTCAGATCATGTTGGATTTGTGGGCCAATGTGAGAACTTTGGGATTTATCCTGCATGAGGTAGGAAGCCACTGGAGTGTTGAGGCAAAGAATATATAATTTGGCTTACTTTTTAAAATGATTGCTTTATGAGCTAAGGAAAGAAGAAAGAGACAGAAAGAGAGAGAGGGAGGGAGGAAGGAAGAGAGGGAGGAGGGGAGGAAGGAAAAAAGAAGGAAGGGAGGGAGGGAGGGAGGGAGGAAGGAAGGAAGGAAGGAAGGAAGGAAGGGAGGGAGGGAGGGAGGGAGGGAGGGAGGGAGGGAGGGAGGGAGGGAGGGAGGAAGAGAGGCAGACAAGCAGGAAGGAAGATTGATTTTAGGACAAAAGAGGAAACAGGAAGGATGATTTCAATCATCCAGAAGGAGATAATGTTGTAGGAGTCGACATGGGGAGAAGAACTAGGTTATGTGTACATTTTGAAGATTGAGCTAGCAGCATTTGTTGATGGTTGGCTAGAGTGTGTAAGAGAAAGGAAGGGTCAAGGATAAAGACTAAAGAGAAAATAGTATTCAGTATATTTAGAGGAAAATAATCATTCTCCATTATTTCATTTTGCAGGTTGTCTACCTTCATAACAACAATATATCTGCAGTCGGATCTAATGACTTCTGCCCACCTGGATACAACACCAAAAAGGCTTCTTATTCAGGTGTGAGCCTTTTCAGCAACCCAGTGCAGTACTGGGAGATCCAGCCATCCACCTTCCGGTGTGTCTACGTGCGCTCTGCCATTCAGCTTGGAAATTATAAATAATTCCCAAGAAAGCCCTCGTTTTTATAACCTGGCAAAATCCCATTAATATCATTGCTCAAAAAAAAAAAAAAATGAAAGCTAGATACTGGAAACTTAACTGCAATGTGGATCTTTTTCCCACATGATTTATAATACATAAAGCCGAATATGCAGTTTAAATAATTGCCTACAATAAAAAAATATTTTGCCTGCCATTTTCAGAATTCTTTTTTGAAGGTTTCTGTTGATGTTAACTGAGCTATTGCAGATATTTTAATTTCCCTAAACGTAAAATTTGGAGTAAATATATATATATATTCTTGACATATATGTGTGTGTGTGTGTGTATATATATATATATATATATATACACATATATATGTCAACAATTCAGTAAAGCTTTTGTTTAATTTTCAGAAGGAATCAAATAAAACAAGTATCCATCTTCTGTAGTTCGTAGGGTGTTAGGTCCTTTAACGTAAAGTCAAACTTCAAATTCCATCTAGCTCTGTGTTAATCCCTGTTATTACTGGTAAAGCTTCATTTGAATATGTAAATTCAGTTTAGGCTATGTAAAATTTTTGCTAATGTCATCATTCTGAAAAAAATAAATTTACAAATACATTCAAAATTACCATTGTAAAAAAGTGTAATTGTAAATCTTCCCTAAACTCTATTTTCTGATGAAAGCAGACACTGTGTTCTTGACAAAAATAGCACATCTTTTCAAGTTCTCAGATATTTCTTTTACTCCTGTTTTTTGACACTTGTGTATTATAACTTACAGTATCTATAATCAGTGCTAAGTTGGTAAAGCCTAATTTTCTCTGATTGGTCTAGAAAGATGGTATTTTCAGTTGCTAAGATACTAAATTGGTTTTAAAACATCATGTGTATAATCAGGCTGCTCACCTGAACATTTCTATAATTACTAGATGTATTAGAAATATTTGTTGCATTTAGTTAAATCTTCAAGTTTAGAATTTTTTTCTGCAGAATTTATAAAGACCTGTCAAAGCATACAATTCAACAGGCCTGGGGAATGGGCTGATTTACAAAAAGTAGAGATTTATTAAAAAATATGTTTATGTTATCGACATCTAATAAGAAAACATGTGAGGATAGTTTTTTTTTCTACAGTGTTGGATGTTTTATGATGCAAGTACTGATAACCAAATCCAAACTTAAAAAAAATATATATTTATTTATTTGACAGAGAGCACACACATGCAATTAGTGGGTGGATGGGGGTGGGGAGGGTTAGTGAAGGAGGGAGAGGGACAAGCAGACTCCTTGCTGAGTGTGGAGCCTGACATGGAGCTCAGTCTGAGGACCCTGAGGTCATGACCTGAGCCAAAAATCAAGAGTTGGAGTCTCATCAGACTGAGCCACCCAGGGGCTGCGAATTCCAAACTGGCTTAAACCATAAAGGAAAACCCAAAGAGTCCTGCTGTTAGATGAGCCTTTAGGTACAGTGTGATCAGAGTTCCAGCCAAGTTTCTCTGCAGTTCTTTCAACTTTGCCTTCCTTCATTACTTTTTCAAGCTGGTCTCCCTTATAGGTGACATATGACTCTCCCTCTTATTGACCACTCAGAACACAAAAGCATATCAACACAAAATTTCTAGAAGTCATGAAAATTTATCTATTACGTAGCAACTTCATAGCCCTATAGAGTAAATACTATAGACATTCCCATTTTTTGGTAGAAAAGTAGACTGAAGTTAGGAGAAATTAAGAAACTTTTCTAGAGTCAAATAAATACCTGGTAAATACATGGCAACAGAACTTTCCCTTTCAATTTTTGCATAAGTCAGGGTCTGGCAGAAAACAGAATTTACCTCTGAGAGTTCAAGTGAAGATAATTTAATGAAGGGACTATGATAGAGTGTGTGCAGAGTCTACTGCACCAAAAAAGGATGACTGGGCACTAAAAGAAAGCAATGATGGCAAACCAGAGTCACCCAAATGGTTTCTTGGGCAGGGGAAGAATTGAGTTTCTGGAGTCAAGTGAGAGGACAACTTTGGAGGGTTTCTGTGCCTGGGGAGCTATGTTTCTGGAAGGATGCCACATCTGACAGAGGGTAGGTACTGAACCAAGCTATGTCCCCTTCTCTCCTTTTACATCAGATCCTCCCACCAATGAAGCCTAAAGGGAAGACAATCATCAAGAAAGCTAGAGAGAGGAAGGGTCTTGTTGGCACAGGACACGGAAGGGAGAAAGATGGATCCTGTCAGGGCATGTGGAGAATAACTAATAAGCCCAGGCACTATCATTATATCTGTAGGATCATCAAACAAATTTCACAAGCCACAGATAAACATTACATTCACATCCCATGACATCTCAGGCACCTTTTCTGAAACCCAATAATTTTAGACTTTTCTGCACTGATCAGAGGTGCTAACAAAGGAAACAATGTTTGATGAAACTTCATCAAATGATGACGTGGATGGAGCTGGAGGGTATTATGCTGTGTAAAAATAAGTCAGCTGGAGAAGGGCAATCATCATATGGTTTCACTCATACAGGGAATATAACAAATAGTGAAAGGGATTATAAGGAAAGGAGGGGAACTGAGTGGGAAAAATTAGAGAGGGAGACAAACCATGAGAGACTCCTAACTCTGGGAAACAGAGAAAGGGTTGTGGAAGGGGAGGTGGGAGGGGGGATGGGGTGACTGGGTGACGGGCACTGAGGAGGGCACTTGAGGGGATGAGCACTGGATGTTATACTATATGTTGGCAAATTGAATTTAAATAAATTTTTAAAAATGATTAACTGAATCTGGTTTTCCATTAGGAAACATGGGGCTAGTTTTATAATGGCTTTCACTGAAGCAGAGTTTACTTATTTAAAGAAATGATTAGTATTAAAAATCAAAGTGTAAACATAAAACTTACACTGTCAATATTAATGGACAGTCAATTACATATTTTATGTAAATTTGGCAGAAAATAAAAATAATATTTGGATAATCATAAGACTCAGAGCATAGAGCTCTAAGCTCTTGTAGTCAAAGTCATATTCTCCTTTATAACAGTTACTGCCTGAAATACACAGTGCTGTGAGCTACTTAATCACATGCTGGACTTCCATGAAGTGATATTAGTAATATTTATTCACAGTCTGGTATCCGGCAATAAATAAGTAGGAGAGTCTATTTTTTTATTTAGCATACTCCATTCATTCATTCATTCATTCATTCATTCATTTATTTATTCAATAAACTAGCACTGAATATATTGTAAATATGAGACAAGTCCTGGTAGAAAGATAACAGATATCTATTTCTGGATCTTACTCAGCGCATACAAAGTTTCTGTGCCAGGCTCTTTTTGTTCCACATCTGCTTATCACAAAAATGCCTGAGGATGTAATTTTCCTTTTAACAGATGATAAAATAGAGTCAGAATTATAACCCTGATGTGTGCTGATTGAGTTAGGTTCAGCCTTTGCTTTTGCCATAGTTTACAACCATACAACTCCAAGCACATCAAAGCTAAAGGTGGTGTCTTCATTTATTTTTTTTTTAAGATTTTATTTATTTATTCATGAGAGAGAGAGAGAGGGGGAGGGAGAGAGAGGCAGAGACACAGGCAGAGGGAGAAGCAGGCTCCATGCAGAGAGCCCAACGTGGGACTCGATCCCAGGTCTCCAGGATCGGGCCCTGGGCCGAAGGCAGCACCAAACTGCTGAGCCAGCCAGGGCTGCCCCAAGGTGGTGGTCTTAAATACTGAGAAGGGAATCTATTTGTGGTCCTTAGAATTTCCTCTGTATTGTGGTAATAAGTCAGTGTGCCACAACATAGTAACTATCATTTACTCAATACTGTGTCTTAACTGTATATGCAGTGTCTCATTGAATTCTTACAACAGCCCTGTGGCTATGGTACTGTATGGTTCCTTAATATCTTCTTTACAGATGGGCAAATGAAGCCCCAGAGAAGTCCAGTTGCTTTCCCATGGATACACAACTTGTAAATAAGAAAGGCAAAGTTTCTGTTCCTTCAGTTTGTTGCCTTCTGTGACTTCAGAAAAGAATGTATTTGTGTCCAACAGTGAAGAATCACTGAACATCCGTAGCATCTTTCATCTTCTTTGCTACATGGGGGAGGGCTATAAAATAATGGATCTTCCCACCATTGTGATTTGTTATATTTCAAAAAGAATACATTTATTTGTTTCTAAAAAAAAAAAAATGAGACTACCACACTGTTCAACTTTACACATGTCCTGTATGAGCTCTGTCCAATATGGTTCATATTAGCATACCCAGGTATGATCATTAGAAATGTGATGGAACTGAAGAACTAATTTTTAAATTTTATTTAATTTTAATGGGTTTAAAGGTAATAGCCATAAGTTGCCAAGTGAAGTCCTATTGGATGTGATGTTCTAAATACTCCCAATGAGTGTAAATATGAGTGTATTTCTATTTATTCATGCAAAAATATTTACTAGGTTTGTGTCTAAATAGAGGTATAAGAAGGAATAAAATGGCATCCTTAACTTCAAGGTGATCACAGTTTAACAAAGACACAATCATATAACCAATAATAGAAATACAGAGGAATAAATTTTATCGTTAGAAATATAGGCACACCTCACTTTACCGTGCTTTGCTTTCTTGCACTTGGCAGATGTTGTGTTTTTTTGAAAATGGAAGGTTTGTAGCAACCCAGCATAGCATTGAGCCAGAGTATATAGACACCATTTTTCCAACATCATTTGCTCATTTTGTGTTTCTGTCGCATTTTGGTAATTCTTGCAATATTTCAAGCTTTTTTCATTATTATTATATTTGTTATGTGATCTGTTATCAGTGATCATAACTCACTGGAAGCTCAGATGATGGTTATCATTTTTTAGCAATGAAGTATTTATTTTTTTAGCAATGAAGTATTTTTAATTAAGGTATGTACATTTTATTTAGACACAATGCTATTGCACACTTAATAGGCTACAGTATAGCGTACATATAACTTTTATAAGCACTAGGGCACTAAAAAATTCATTTGACCCACTTTATCGGGATATTTGCTAACTGTGGTAGTCTGGTACTCTGTCCCCACAGTATCTTCCAAGTATGCTTCCACAGGCAAGTTACAGGAGTGGCTCACAGGAGGGGTGATCAACTCGCCAAGGGTAGTAGAACGAGCACAGAGGAACATGTAAGACTTCACTGAGGAAGTTATTTTTGAGGTAGGTTTTGATGAATGTGTAAGAGTTCAACAGGGACGTTTGGAAGAATGGGGTTAAGGCAAGACAGTAAGTTCAAGGACACTAGGCTGTGCCTCTGCACATTTCTGATAGCCTGGCATAAAAGGAGGGCTTACTCAACTTCTCTACCTTCTTCTGAAACAGAAGCACTGGTTTACACTTACCTTTGATATACATAGGGCTTGACATGATATCAGAGGAAGCTACTCTTTACCCTTTTTCCACAGTCTTACTGACCCACAAAATATCAACCTTCCAGAATGGTCAATAGGAGGTGGAAATGGCTTCATTTTATTCCTCTCTTACACCTCCCAAGAGATCCTACTACATGACTACAGTGGAAAGGTAGTTTTTCTTGGAAGGCATTCAGGTGTTCAAAGTCCAGGGCTCCATGAGATTATTTTCTTCAGACCTGGACCTTGCATTAGCACTCCTTTCTCTGGTCCTCCCTCCTGCATGTGGTAGCCTTCCTGGCAGAGGAGAGAAGCTGGCAGCTACTCTGCTGCTTAACTTACTGGTGAGGGATGGGTCTAGATAGAGGAACAGAGAAGACCCTTTGGACTTTGATCTACAGAGCAGATCTTCCAACACATCTTGGCCAGCGGTATGGCTGCTTCTAATATTGTCAAGACTCACAGGGGAGAGAGGCCTGACCCATCAGCACCCCTCACTTATATAGAAATGCAACTTCTTTCTTATATATTTTTCCTTTGAAAGATAAATATGGCTCATTTCCTTGACTTCAACAGTTGCTATGGGCATAACTTAGCAAACTTGCTTAGCCTGTGACTCATCTCTTTATCTGCAAAATGGGGATAATATTAGTCTCTACCTTATAGTTGGTGTGTGAACAAAGTGGGTTCATTTAGTGTGTAACTCTTAGACCAGAGCCCAGCACATGAAAAGTTTCGCATATGTTGGCTGCCAGGTCACATAGTTTGGGCTGTAATCATCTCAAGAGCACTTAGTTCTCAGGTCTAGGATGGGGTCTGAAGTTGTGCATTTCAAACAAACTCCCAGGAAGGCTGTTGCTTCATAGTCCATATGTTGAGGAACAAAAGAGAGCTTACGCCTCATATCAGACCATGTCTGACTTGCCTCCCACCAACTGGCTCTTGTAAGAAACCCTGCTTGTTGGCTTCCTAGGGCTGCTGTAATGAACTACCTTAAACTGAGTGGCTTGAAATGACACAAATTTATGCTTTCATAGTTCTGGAGTCTGGAAGTTTGAATTCAAGATGTTGGCCATACTCCCTCCAAAGCCTCTAGGGGAGAGCGCTTCCTTGCTTTTCACAGTTTTGGTGTGGCTGCAGATATCCCTTAGTTTGTGACAGCAAAACTCAAATCTCTGCCACCATCTCCACAAGGCCTTCTGTGTATCTGTGTCTCTTCCCTTCCTATAAGGACACCAGTTATATTGGATTAGGTGCCACCCCAATTCAGTATGACCTCATCATAACTTGGTTACATCTTCAAAGACCCTATTTCCAAATAAGGTCACTCGCACTCCCAGGTCCTAGGGATTAGACTTTGAATATATCTGGGAGGAGGAGAAAGGGACATGATTCAACCATGAACACTCATTCTCTTTTTATCTTTATAAAAATACTTATTTTTTGTTCTCGTTTTTGTTATCAGTTGTGTTTGTGAGGTGGATTACACAAGAGGTTGGAAAGTGGAAATTTGCTTCTGACCCTGTGTGGTTGGATAAGAAGCCTTCATGCTTTCGTGCTAGTTTTAAGTCATCTTACCATATTCAAATGACCCAAGTTTTCCAGAACTTGGTATGTATGTTCTTTCTAATGCATTCTTCTTTGATGACCTTGATCTGGCAATGGAAACTACCATGTCATTCTCATCACATAAATCAGGTGTAAACCGGGTCTCTGCTTGCCTTCTGGTTCACTCATTTTACTGAATCCTCGTCATTATCTCTCTTTTCTTTTTTCCCTTCCTCATACTCCATAATCCTATTCCCTGGAATACTCTTTCATTCTGTAGTTTATCACAGCTACAGATGCAGGATCTCACTGCTTTATTGTCCATACAAACACAGAAATGCTTAATCCCTCAAGTAAACTAGAAACATTATATACAACAGTTTCCCATTCATCCAGAGTTCCAGAGAGGCCTTCTGGAAGACTGCCCCTGACACAGACACAGCTCTTGACCAGACTCCATGGCCATTCAGACTCTGGTCTCCTGCAGCAGAGGTATGACAGGTGGCTGAGTTGATATCACAGCCATTTATTCTTCATTTCGTTGCTCATTTTTTAATTCCCACATTTACTGCTAACAGATTTTTTTTTCAGTGGATCTGCTTATATATTTTCCAGGGCACCATCTGTCACAGTTACTTCGAGGCCTGGGTCTGTGACAGACTGCCAATTTCACACTACAGAGCAGAACAGTGGAAAACAAAGAAAAACCAGGAGAGGGAAAACACTGAACTTAATAAATTCAAATACACACATGACCATCCTGGAGTGTCAAACACCCTTCACATGAATTTAAATAATTTTGAAGTCAGAGACAGCCCGTATGCTCCCTTCAGTGTGAGATAACTAGGGGACTAGGTGGGACTTCTCCTGACTCTGGGACTCACAGCCATGTGTCAGCCACTGGTGCTCTGGACATTTTCTCCCCAGGCCATTATTTCAATATGGACTGTGAAGGCTGAGTGACTGCTTTGCAGGTCGTCCAAAAAGCATAGGAACCTAAATCAACTTGAAAGTATCCGTAAAATGTCAAAATAATCCTACCCTCCTGCCCAGGCCTGATATGTCATCTGGCACAGAGATACTCTGTTTATTCAACACATGTTTATTAAAGTCCCTCTGGTTGCCTGACACTGTCCTACTGGCTGAGGTGGAGGGAGGAAGGATGTCTCACCAGCATGCAGCAGACATCACAGTGGGAGGAGACACCCCGGGGTGTGACCAATGAAACAGGGAAGAAGGAATGTGGGGGGCCAGGACTCACTCTTTTATATAAGATGGTTAGAGAAAGGCCTTCAGATACTATGACCTGTGAGCAGGGATATAAAAGAAGGAAGCAAGCCAAAAAAAAAAAAAAAAAGAAGAAGAAGAAGAAGAAGAGAGAGAGAGAACCTTAAATTAGAAGAATACACGTCAGGTTCTAGTGTCAGCAGAGAGGTCAAACGTGAACAGAGTAGAGGGAGCAGGAGAAGCAAAGTCAGGGCCCAGGAACACACACCCTATAGGCCTTTAAGGCAATGGCAAAGACAATGTCTTCTCTGAGCAAGTCAGGAAGCTATTGAAGGGTTCTCAGGGAAAGCTGGCTTGATGCAGTTTCTCTGACTGCATGAGCCGTTGAAGGACACGGAGGGACGCAAGGAGGATATTTAGGACGCTGGCACCATAATCACACTCTATGTGACGCTGGTTAGTGGCAGCATGTGACCTGGAGAGTAGCAGAGTGGTTGCTGAGAAGGGCCCCACGGTGGGAGCGTCTACAGATACAGAAGACAAGGAGGGCCGAGAAACCAAATGGGGAGAGAGATGGAGACAGAAATGACTCCAAGCATTTTGGCCTGAGCTCCCGGGAGGATGAAGTCACCATTGCCTAAGAGGGGAAAGACTGTAGGCGGTGGGGGTGCAGGGGGTGGGAGTCAAAAGTTGTTCTTGGATCTGTTCATTTTGAGATTCTTGTTCAGCCTCCACGTGGAAGTATCAAGAAGCCCTGGGATTTAGGAGTCGGGAGCTCAGGGGAGAGGGTTGGGCTCTAGACCTAAATTTGACCGATGCCAGATTCTATAGACTGTCCTTCTCTATCAGGACAGAAACGACTTGACTTCATCCAAACTAAGCAATCACACTGTACATGTTAGCAACACATTTTACAGGACCAGTTCTGGCCTTTTTGCAATGTTCCCGTGGTTTCTAAGATAAATAAACATATTATATGTTTCCCTCTGGATGCCTTTGCTAAGATCATGTCAGCATTTCCAAAACAGTCCTTGCTTAAACAACACCAAGAAAGAAAAACCTCTTGAGGAGAAAGGATTTTATTGTTTTTGAAAAGATTCCTGTATTTTCTCTTACGGGTTGAAAATTGTGTAAAAACAGTTTTGTTTCTGTTTCCCTCAAGAGCTCATATTAGCAAAAGTGTAGCTTGGTGCCTGTCTTGAATGTGGGCTGATAACTTGCTGGTGGTTTGACAGTTATGAATAAACAGTGCTGTACCATAAAGCAAGCATATTCCTGAATCTACAGAAGGTCTCAGTGGGCCTCAGGCACATTTTACTAGAAAACCATGGAAACATGTATAAATTCCACAGCTAAGGTGATTATTTTATAGCATGCTAGCATAGACAACCTTGTAACAACTTCTACTGATCGCTAGTTGATCGAGAATCCACACGGTCATCTGATCTGGAATTGATTTGTGGTTAAATACAAAATATTTCTCTTGAACTCATTTATCTCATTCCCTCTTTTCACAAACCCAGTGATCTGTATGTGTGTGTGGGGGGGTGGGGGGGGGTGGATGGGTGTAACCTCTTGCAATGTTGTCATGCCCATAAGAGAAAAAGAAACATTTAAATTAATTCAATCATTCATTCCTTTATTCCTTTAATTCACACATTTATTGGGGACTTACGATATGACAGGAACTATGACCAATCTGGAGAAAATATAAACAAAAATCGGACACCTCTTTTTTTTTTCCCTCTAATAAATAACTGTGGGATGTGAAAGTGAGAAATGCTTTCAACAAACCTTAAAAATGAATACAGAGATAAGATCTGAGAAGATTCTGGGCGGAAATGAAAGCCAAGTGTTGTGCACTCCTTTATGATTAAAAAGTATAATGTTAAACAAATTTCCTGTGGCTGTTGTTGATTTTAAAAAAGAAAAAAAAAAACATCTGGAACACTGTAAGACATTTAGAGCCACCTACAAATCACAAAGCTGTCACTGAGGTCTAGGCAGTGATAAACAAAGCCTATGAGACCAGATGTTTCTGGGTGCTGTATTTTGACTAAGATCCTTCTCATACCACCTGGATTGATAGACGGATTTTTCCCCCCTAGGGTATTTCTTCCTAGCTTTGGCAACTCTCATTGGTAGATATATTTGAGATCTTTTTACCTAAAATGAGTGACAGTAGAGCCAGAAGATTTCTGAAAGGCAATGCCAGGCAGAGAACTCCAATGACTTGTGAACAGGTGGTATGGTTTAGCCCAGGTCTAAAATTTGCTGTCACTATGCAAAGCTTACATTTTCTCCAGATAACCAGTGTCCACTTTGGAACTTCTTTCCCAGGCAGGATGCCTCCAGCCCTAGTTGGCAAAAGTTGGACATCAGGTAGTAATGGGAAAGGTCTTTTCTTGGGTTGCTACAACTTCTGGACCTTGTTTTTTTCTGACTCTTGCAAAAAGCACACTGAATCGATGTCTTTTTGGCTTTTGGTGCTTGGGTTTTGTTTTCATGGGAGAAAATGTTCATTTTTTTCTAGTTCTAATCAGAAAATGCTAATTGGCAGCATTTAACCTTCTATACATTGAAGGTGTACAACATAATGATTCCCTGGTCACAACATTTATCTGTGTAGCAAACCGATTACCTCAATGAGTTTGGTTAACCTCCAACAGTTGAGAGCAATTGTCTGGGTTTTCCTTTGTGGCAATAATAAGAAGAATAGCAGTGCTACTTTGTATTGATCCAGCAGCTTTTGGCTGACAAGTGTATTCACTGGTATAAATCATTGTTTCACAACCAACAGCTCAATTTGTTTATATTCTGCTAAGAAAAAGAGACAAGGAGGGGGAAAAAAGAAAAAGAGACAAGGAATAAGTAATTTAAAAGGGCTTTAATAGGCAGATGAAATAAAGACCTGATCTATGAGCTAGGGGACCAGGAGCTGAAGCGCTAACAGAGTTGGAGAAGTAAAAGGCCACTTTTCCCACTGGTATTACCTCTACTTCTTTACTTCCTTACTTCCTCATTCCCCCATTTATCCATTCCATCCCTGTTTGTCATGGACTGAATGTTTGTGACAACCCAAAATTCCTGTGTGTGATGGTTTTAGGAGGTGGGGCTTCTTGGAAGGTACTTAGCATTAGGGGAGTTCATGAGGGTGGAGCCCTTGTGAATGGGATTAGTGCCCTGATAAGAGTCTCAGAAGATTTTGTTTCATTCTGCCCTTTGCCAGGTGAAGATACAACAGGAAGTCAGCCATCAGCTATCCAGAGGAGGGCGCGCAGTAGAACCTGACTGTACTGGTACCCTGATCTTGTACTTTCTACCTCCAGAACTCTGAGAAATAAGTTTCTGTTCTTTATAAGCCGCCCAGTCTATGCTCTTTTGTCATAGCAGTGTAAACTGACTGAGATTATTTCCGCCAGACATGGAAGTTCACATCCTTGTTACACCAATGGGTCAGAACTAGGCACTTCAGAGGTGGAGATGCCCGAGGGGCTGTGAGGCTAGTGAGATTCAGGTTTCACAGTTGAGAGAAGATGTGGCTGGAGGTACAAGAAGCCTATGTGGAAGCCTGAACTGCAGCCTCAGAATCTGATTCCACTTCTGAGGCAACAAAGAGCAACCATAAAGAGCAATAGCCTCAAACAGCCTAAGTATTCATCCACTAATGAATGGATACAGAGGAGCTGTATTTCAAATATATTTCATATATATAATGGAATATTACCAAGCCATGACAAAAAAATGAAATCTTGCTATTTGGAATGGTGTGGGTGGAGCTAGCGAGCAATTATGCTAAGTGAAATAAGACAGAGAAGGACAAAAACCATATTATTTTACTCACATATAGAATTTAAGAAAGAAAACAAACAAGAGAAGGGAAAAATAGAGAGGGAGGCAAACCAAAAAACAGACTCTTAATTATAGAGAATAAACTGATAGTTACCAGAGGGAAGGAAGAGGGCGGGGACAGGCACTGAGTGAAACAGGTGATGGGGATTGAGGAGTGCACTTGCTCTGATGGGTACCAGGTGTTGTATGGAAGTGTTGAATCCCTATGTTGTACGGCTGAAACTAATGTTACACTGTATGTTAATTAACTGGAATTTAAATAAAAGCTTTATAAAAAGGGAGCTTGGGTGGCTCAATTGGTTAAGCTTTGGCCTTTGGCTCAGGTCATGATCCCAGAGTCCTGGGATCTAGCTCCACGTTGGGCTCCCTGCTCAGCTGGGGGAAGAGGGGTCTGCTTCTCCCTCTCCCTCTGCTGCTCCCCCTGCTTGTGCTTTCTGTTTCAAATAAATTAACAAAATCTTAAAAAAAAAAAAAAAAAGAGTGAAACTCTGTTGTGAAATTGACTGAGATGGTCTTTGTGTGTGTGTGTGTGTTTATGAGCAGTGTAACATTAAGCATGTCAGTTTATCCCTTTAAGCTTAAAAGGGGAATGATAAAAAAGGTGCCTACCACATAAGTTACTTAGGTCAATTAACTGAGATTCTGTATGTAAACAACGAAAGATACTCCCCCCCCCAAAAAAAAATATCAAGAAAAAGCAAGAATGACTAATCTTTCCACTTCTCTGAAATATCATACAGAAAAATCCTAGTTGGTGCAGTAGATAATAAAAATAAGTGAAAAGCATGACGTTTAAAAAGATGTAAAACTATCTTCATTTCAAGGCATGATTGTGTCCCTAGAAAATCCCTAGAAAATCCTAAGACACCAATAAAAAGGTACTAATTAGAATTACTGGGTGAATTTAGCAAGATCACAGAACAGAAGGTTAATATACAGGAATTAGGTTTGTTTTTTTTACTAGCAGCAAAAACCCCCATAATTCAAAATAATTATTTTTTTTAAAAAAGTAATACTTTTTTTCAAATAATATGAATAATTAAAAAAATTTTTGTTTACCTAAGAATCATACAATATATTTTGAAAACTTGTGAATAAACTTAAGAGGAGACATATAGCATATTACCTACATTTTAGCACATGCATAAAAATATATAAAATATTCCCAATAGAAATTAAAGACCTTGTCAATGGAGATGCAAACTACATTCATCACTTGAAGATTCAATATTGTTAAGATAATTGACCTATAGATTCATCACAATCTCAACTGTAATTTTCAAAAGGCTGTATCTAGATATCAATAAACTGATTCTAAAGCTTACATGGAAATGGAAACAACCTAATAAATAAAACACTTTTTTTTTAAGAAAAAAAAATGAGGACTTCCACTTTTGAAATTTTCCACAAAGCTGCAGTACGGTAAAAAGTCAGAAAGACAGAAGTAAAAATCAGCTGAACGGAAGACAGAGTTCAGAAATGAGCCTGCGCACATACAAATGATTTTCAGCAATGGTATAAAAGCAATTCAAGTGGGAAAGAAAATTCACTTTAACAAATGGTGCTGAAACGACTGGGTATTGGTATGGTAAACAAAGCACACTGGCCATTGCCTTATGCTTTACATAAAAATTAAAAACAATCGTATATATAACATAAAAGCCAAAACTATAAAATTTCTAGAAGAAAACAGGAGAAATTCTTCATGAACTTGAGGTAAGCAAAGATTTCTTAGATACAAATATGTGAACCATAATAGAAAAAGTTGATAAATTGGGTTTCATCAGAATTAAAATATTTACCCTTCAGAAGACATTTTAAGGAAAAAAAGAAGCTACACTAAGTATGTGGTATATGTTGGCTAATTGAATTTATATTAAAACAAAGAAAAAAGCGGACTGAGAGAAAATGTTTACAATATATATATTTAACAAAGTGCTTTTGCACTATAGCCAGGCGCTAGCTAGCAAGAGATAAACTTTAGAAACACAAAAAGACCAAATAATCTTAAAGAACTGAAAAAAAAAATTAGCAGGTACTTCACAAGAGAAAATATATAAATAACAAAAATCCATGATAAGATCAATACCTACAGTCATCCAGGAGATGCTAATGGAAACCACTTGATGACTATTGTTAATAGTATTGTATTGAATCCTGGAAACTTATAAAGAGTTGATTTCAGGTGTCTTTATCACAAAGAAAAGAAAATGGTACCTGTGTGGGAAGATATACTAATTAACTTGACTATAGTAATCATTTCACTCTGTACTTGTATATTCAATCATCACACTATATACAATTTTATTTTAAAAACAGAAAACTAAATAAACAAAACTCCGGATACTACTATGTACCTATAGCAATGGCTAAAATTAAAAAGACTCCTAATACACCCATGACAACGATTGTAGAACAACTGGAACTCTCATATATTTTTGGTGACAAGGTGTAATTGTTTTACCACAAAAATACAGGTTCTTTGTTGGCCAGAGTGAGGAAGCCAGCACTATTTATCTAGATTCAATTTCTGGGAGAGCAAAAGATTTTAAATTTCTAAACTTATGCCCCAACTACTACATTTTTTTGGCACTACTCTTTGGATTGAAGTTCAAAGGAGCTACACGTAAAAATTGGGTAGAAAATAGTATTTCGTGTCCAACACAGTAAATTTGCAAATGGAGAGGCAATTCATTTTTGTGACAACTTATATAGGCATTTTGTTTTTAGGCTTCCTGGCCGAGCCACAGAAACAGTGCACTCTTGAATTTCTAAGTTATTTTTTAAAATTTTCCTATTTTCATTGTATCTAAAAAGAAAGATGACCAGGTGATGGAACCAGGAATTTCCTCTTTAGCTCAGCAAATTCACATTCAACAAAACAGTCAAAAGACAGGATGGTATGCATCACTTACTTTTCCTGCTTCATATATGAAAGGATTGTTCTTTAAAAAACAAAAGGAAAGAAAAATAAAAACATGACAAAAAAAAAATCTGAAAAGTTTGTCAATTGGCAAAATGCCAGCCTGGATAGAAATCGTTCAAGGATGAGAAAACATTGTAAAAATAGCTAGAGCATTATGAAAAGATCCTATCATATAAAATAAAAAAGAAGGACTGAAATTGGGGGGTGGGAGCAAAGCCCTGCTTTGAAAACCATTCTATATAGAAAACTGACAGTTTGAAAACCTCTACCTTCTAGTCCAAATAAATATTGAAAGAGTAGTAGGGTTGAACCAAGAGGCTGAGACAGAGGGAAATAGAAATCTGGGTGGTACGCTGAGTTTGAAGAAATGAAAATAAATTATGAGAAAAATAACAGTTTCAGAAATAAGAGGTAAATTAATACTATAAGAAGAAGGATTTTTTATTTATGATAGTACCACAGAGAGAGAGAGACAGAGACATAGGCAGAGGGAGGAGCAGGCTCCATGCACCAGGAGCCCGACGTGGGAGTCGATCCCAGGTCTCCAGAATCGCACCCTGGGCCAAAGGCAGGCTCTAAGCCGCTGCACCACTCAGGGATCCCTTATTGTCAGTCTTTAAATAGAAACTAATTCAAAACACGCAGAAGAGTCAAAGGCAAAAAATAGGAGAAACATGCTCTGAGTCGAAGATTTGGATCTGTACCTTAAAAGGGGGCCCATGAAAAAAAAATAAAAAATAAAATAAAAGGAGGCCCATGAAAAATCAAAAAGTTAATGAAAAGAAATCAATCATAATGAAACCAGGCAAAGTATTTGGATTTCAAAAGCACTGAGGAGGGCACTTGATGGGATGAACACTGGGTGTTATACTATATGATGGCAGATAGAACTGCAAATAAATAAATAAATAAATAAATAAATTCTTAAAAAAAAAAAAAAAAAAGCACTGTACCAACCACAAAAAGAGGTCACACAGGCATAAGATGAGACAAGCCACCGCAAACAAAGAGTCTATCTGTGGAGAGAAAATAACTGAAACTGCCTTGATTTCTCTACAGCACTAAATTTGAGATGAAAATTGTCAGAATTTTGATAGAAAGTTTTGTGACTGTGTGTCTCTGCACTCGTTTACATATTTCCTAAGACCTCAGTTATAGTAGGCGGTCAATAAATATTTGTTAATTGAATCAAGAAGCTATAGATGCAGATGTGAGTAGAGCAAGCCTTTAAAAATCACTAGGGAACCAAATAATGTACTAGTAATAAGCCCATTGAATTTTAAACAAAGGATATGAGTTCTACCCATTAAATGGTAGTTAGTGTACCTGTTTGTCAACTCTGCTGTTCATCCTTATCAATATTCTGTTCATCCAATATCAATATTCTTGTTATCCCAGAGAACATAATACAACTTCCAGTGCCTGCATCTTATTGAAATGATCAAAGATTGTTTCTTGTCGATAGACTTGCTCATCCGAAATCTGGGAAGCTTTTTTCCTAATCTGTCAGTAAGTACTGCAAGGATAACATCGCAAGCCTTTCCCCAGTCCGTCCTGTTTTCATCAACTCCGTTGCTACCAGCCAATTCAACACCATCATGTCTGGCATAGGGTGTGACATACCATGATTTTCCTGTTTCCCCTCCCTATCCTCTCCCCGACCTCTATACAGCTCCACTTCTATAGCAACGCAACCTAGGTGGCTGCGTATGAACTTTTCCCTGTCCCATCCTCTGTGTTGAATCTCACCGCCAACATGCCAAGCTTGTCCTACTTCAGGCCATTTATACTTGCTCATCCCTCTGTTTGTGATACTTTGATCTCTACTCAAACACCATTTCCATGACCATCTTTAATAAAACAATGTATATTCTCATCATTTTCTATCCTTTTATCATGTTTTACTTTTCATAGTACTCAAACTAATTTCTCAGATTATCTTGTTTACGGTACTGTCTTTTTATCCCCCAATAGATAAACTCCTTGAGAGCAGGGACCTTGTCTGTCTTATTCGTTTCTATATGCCAAGAACATAGAATAATGAATGAATGCTTAAATAAATGCATGCGCTCCTGAACAAAGGAGGCTATTTAGCTGGTCTCTCTACTTACCCTGCAACTTACTGCTCAGAAATTTTGAAATTACTGCTCAAAACTGGGCAAACTAGCTGCTTTTCTTTATCTCTTTTTCCTTAATTTGGAGCGTTCCAGAGGAAAGTCCAGTGAATAGAGATGTGTTGTAAGAGGGCTTCTGCCAAAGGAATCTGAGGGAGTAACCTGGATACTAGAAGGGAAAAAATAAATTCAAGATGACACAATACCCGCAGATCTATCCATTATAAAATTGGTGTGTGCTAGGAACATTTCTGATCCTGAAAAATCCACTCCTTTCAACAAGGTTACTTTTATTTTGCCTAAGTGTCCAAAGAATGATTGGAGAAAGAGAGAGAGAGAGGAGGAAGGAAGAGAGGAAGCAAGGAAGAAAAGAAGGAAGGAAGGAAGGAAGGAAGGAAGGAAGGAAGGAAGGAAGGAAGGAAGGAAGGAAGACAGGCAGGCAAACCAATTTTATTTCAACAGCTGGACCAAATTAACAAAACCAAAGGAAATTCTCTGGGTTGGGTTCTGAGCCCAGAAAACTGCAGTTGTGGAAGCACCACGTTATTTTCGGCAAGCAAAATGTAAGAAAACCACATCTGTAGTACTGGGTTCTGTCAATGTTGGTGCATTAGATAACTTAGGGGACAGTCATCAGGACCTGTAAAGTGTTGTTACTGGTGAAATGGAAAATCAGAGTCAATGAAGTTTAAAACAGCCACCTTTTTGCAAACCGAGCCAGAATTTATTTAAGGTTTGCCTCTGTTTACATTTGGCATAATGTCTGAAAAGCCTTCTTTGGTTTCAGAATATACATCTATTTAAAATCAACAATTGTTTTTGAGGTGAGGTCATAATTTCTGAATACGCAGAGTATTTTTTTCAAAATAAATATAAGCATAAAAATGAGGAGAGATATGCTTGATGAAATATATCGCAGTACTTGTCACATGGTTTGAAAGCATGATGAAATTTGTAGAATATGCAACTCTAATTTTTTTAGTTTATCTTTTCTCAAATGTAAATCCGAAAGTACAAGTTCATTTTATAAAATCACCATGATTGTCAAAATGTAAAAATTAAATTAAAAGTTTTCAAGACTTTATCCAAAATGTTCACATAAGCTTAAAAGGCAAATTGTCTGCTTTATTTATTGCTGGGGAAAGAATAAAAACATAAAATGGAGAATTAGATTGTAATTACAAAAAGAAACTACAAAATAATGACTCCCGTGTCTGCATTTAGGAGTTTTTACTCATCATTAGGAATTTTACATTGCCTCTTGGTAAAACAATTATTTTGATATTAAGTTGTGCAACACTGTGATACTAAAGCTAAAAGGAATCTTAGGTCCAGGAGATGATTGTTTCGATGATTTCAATTTGATTTGCTTTATTGTTAGTATGCATGCTGATGAAAGTGCAAACCGTTCCATCATTGTAAATAAAAATGATGAACTTCTGTGGTGCTCTCTTACTGATTTACTTAAATAGAAATATTTCTACTTCTTTACATAGAATGAGAGTATTTCAATAATGTTCCATAATATTTCATTATGTGATTTTACCCTTTGGTCATTTATCCATGCTTGTACTCCTCTCACCTGTAATTTCTTCCAACTTTCTATCATTATATAGTGTTGAAAAACATTGTGCTAATTATAAATCACTTAATGTTTTGATATCCAGAGACAGGGATTACTAGATCAATAGTTATAAACATTTCAGTACATTTTGCCGATGAACAAATGTTTTTCAAATTAGTATCATTTCATAGATTCAAAGTGATAACCAATTTTCTCTGTTTACTCTTGTTTTTGCTGTTCTTGTTTCCTACCTAGTTATACTTTACTAACTTCATTAGAATAATAAATATTATAAAGCCCAAAGCAGTTAAATGATTCCTGGGGAAAACACATACACACATGTACAACTTACTAAAAAAACCCAGTTTTAGTGAAAGAACCAACACCATCTCCTGTTCTCAAGTCCTATATTCTATGATTTACATGCAGCATTAGTGTTGACAGTATGTGTTCAATTGGCAATGAGACACTTAAATCTGTGGCATTCAGAGTATTAATATTTTAAAAATACATAATATTTGAAAAGTAGAAGTTTTGAGGGACTGCTGGAATGCAAAAGAGCCAGACCTGAACACTTTCATGACAGGACCTGGGAAGTGAGGGCAAGTTCTGCTATCTCCCAGCCATTTGGGAGACCTCACAAAATCCTTAGCCTGTCTAAACTATGGTTTAATTCTTCAAAGATATTCAACAGATTCCTAATAGAGTTCAGAATCCTTTGGGATATAGAATAATATTTTTACTACAAATAGATTAAACCATGATTTTCACGTATTGTTCATTCATTCAACCATTATTTGCACTCTGACTGAGCAGAACATTGCCATAGATGCTGGAGACACTAGAGTGAAAACGACCATGTAAAAAACAAATATGATCTCATTCTGGGGAGAGACTTGAGCACAGACACACAAAATAAGTAGAAAAATAAACAAAAGGCAGCCTGTGGTAGGTGTTCTGATGGAATGAAAGAGCAACAGGAGCCTGGCAGCCAGCATGCTAAGAATGAGGCCCAAGGCTCATATGTGCCAGGTGTGGGAAAGATTGAGTTGAATTGGGTGTGGCGGACGGGGCTGGTGAGAGAATTGTACCCAAGGGAATAGAGAAAATATGAGAGTCAATATTACCTATTTCAGGGATGGTAGAGGTGAGAAGTCATGAAATTTGGAGGCAGGCATCTTGTTTCTGAGGCCTGCTTTTTTAATCTTTATTATGGGTTTATTAAATTGTATTTTACTGGGTTTTAATAAGGATCCGTTCAAATAATACACACAAAAGGACTTTCTATATTGTAAATCACTAACATGATAATTGATGAGCATCCTTATATTTGTCAAGAATGGTAGACTGTTTTTTTTTTTTTTCTGGCTATCATTACCATAAAGAAAACCTCAGCTTAATATTAAAAAAAAACAAACCCCAAACAATCCAATTAAAAAATAGGCAGGAGACCTCAATAGACATTTCTCCAAAAAAGGCATAGAAATGTCCAACAGACTCATGAAAAAATGTTCAACATCACTAGGCTTCAGAGAAATACAAATTAAAACCACAGTGAGATATCACTTCTTACCTGTCAGAATGGCTAGTACCAAAAACAAACAAACAAACAAAAAACAAAAACAAGAAATTGCTAGTGCTGGTGAAGATATGGAGAAAAGGGAACACTTGTGCCCTGATGGTGGGAACACGATATGGTGTAGCCACTATGGAAAACAGTACGAAGATTCCTCAAACGATTAAAAATAGCCCTACAATATACATCCAGCAATTTCACTTCTGGATATTTATCTGAAAACAGACACACTAGTTTGAAAAGATAAATGCACCCTATATTTTTGGCAATGGTTATTTACAATGGTTAAGATATGGATGCAGCCCAAGGATCCATCAATAGATGAATGGTTATCCATTCATGGAACAGGTGGCATAGAAATGCAATGCAATATTACTCAGCCATAAAAGGAGAATGAAACTTTGCCATTTGGGACAACAGGAATGACACTTGTAGGTATGATGCTAAGTGAACCAAGCCAAAGACAAATACCATATGATTTCATTATATGTGGAATCTAAAACACAAAACAAATGAACAAACAAAACAAAACATGAAACTGACTCAGATATAGAAAACAATCTGGTGGTTGTCAGAGGGGGGATAGTTGGGGGAACGGATAAAATAGGGGAAAAGGAATGAGAGGCATAAACTTGCAGTTATAAAATAAATAAGACATGGGATACAGTGTACAGCATGTGTAGAGAGACCCCATTAGACCTGGTGGTTTAGACCAATCTGCATGATATGATGATTTCTTTTATGACTTCAATTGGGACGATTTGTGTATTGGTGGAAGGGGAGACTATAGAATCTCATTTGTGTTCAAATTCCGACTCATTTCCCAATATTACTTTTGCCTTTCCATTTTTGAGATATTTTTCAAGTCCATCGCCTTAACCACTTGGCCACGACTACCTTACTTTTGAGATTTTTATGAAGAAAGTAATCTTTGAAATTGAGGAAGGGAGGCATAGGGATCAAATTAAACCACATGTTAACTATATTCAAGGAATGCTTACTTTACCTCTTTTTTGTTTTTGTTTTTTAATGTCACCCAAATATATACTATAAAATATTCTATAGATCATAATGGATTTAAGCATGAATCATATATAAAAGTTAATAAAATCAAAGTCATGAATCTAAAAGTCATGGTACACCCCAATTCTTTGTGTATTTCCTTTTCTTTTTAGTCTCCATCTGTGTGGACAGCATATATACCAAATGCATAGATATATGCATTATATATAATTCATAGAATGATGACAATTGCCTGCATTTATCACAAAGTGATTGGAGAAGCAGTAAAAGGAAATATAATTGGGAAGTTAGGCAGCAAAAGGGGTGAAGAGGAAAGACAGCATTAATAAAAATCCTGATAAAGCTCATGGACAAAATGGTATTAGTAATTGGGGGGGGGGGAGAAATTTGGAGAAGTGTTCAATGGTTGGGATCCATGATCAAGTACAACTGCACAACTGTTTTTCTATTTAGATACTCATCATCTTCTTTTTCTCCAAAGTGGCAAATGAGATGATTTATTTAGGGATTCCACTCTGAGTCATGATCATGACGATCACAGAAACAAATGCAGACTTGCAAGCATTCCCTCTCTCCCTCCCTCTTCTGGTTGCCCAGTCTAGTGTACAGCATCACTTCTGGGAAGACAACCCGCATACCCACAAGCAAATTTCTCAGTGTACTTTTTAACTTACTCCAAAGTCTATTCCCAGAAAGGACATTAACCAGACCCAGAATAAATTCATTATAATTTTATTTTCCCTGGCTTCCAAAGGAAAATTAAATTCACAGTTTGGCAACATCACAGCTGAATTACTCTACTAAAGATCACATCCCAACTCACCTTCCTGACTGGATAATAAAAGCTTAAAAATAAAGAAGTCTGCTTCTTTAATGTTAGAGTATAAATTAGGAGATACTATGTGACATGGCTCTAATTGATTTTTGAAAGATTCTCAAACATTTTAGAAGTCATAGATCTAACGAGGAGAGTTTCTTCCAATTAAATATCTTTGAGGATTTTATTTAAGTGAATCTGTAGTTCCACATAATGTTTGGGAAAACTGTTACAGGCAGACTAGAGGCTTCTCAAAGACATCTGCATTCTAATTCCCAGAAGTTGTGAATATGTTCCATTACGTAGCAATGAGGAGTTGAAGTAGTTGATGGAATTAAGGACACTACTCAGCTGACTTAAAGCAGGGAGGTTTTCCTGGATTATTTTGATGAACCTAATGTAATTACAGGGTCCTAAGAGTAGAAGAAGCAAGCAGAAGAGTCAGTGTCAGAGTGATGTGTTGAAAAAGACCCAGATGGCCATCGATGGCTTTGAAGATGGTGTTTTTAAGAGACAAAGGATGTGGGTGTCTCTAGAAGATGGAAAAGGCCAGGAAATGAATTGTCCCTGAGAGTCTCCTAAAGGGATAGAGCTTTGCAAACACCCTGACTTTAACCCAGTGAAACTCATGTTGGATTTCTGAGCTCCAGAACAGAAAGGTAATAAGCTTGTGCTATTTTAAGCCACTAAATTTGTGCCAATTTTTTATATCACCATGGGGAAACTAATGGATTTCGTCTCTGTCCCTTCTCCCCCCTCCCCCCTCACTATATTCCAGTCACTTTGACCTTGGTTCTGTTACTGCAGAGTCAACCATCCAAGCAGGGATTTTTTTGAGAGTCACAGCCAAACCCCAGGGAGTTTCTTAAAGTCAGTCAGAGGTGGTGTGAGATGAATCATCATGGAGGATTGATGAGTACTTGACTGACCTCAGAGATAAGAGGCCACAGACTCAGGAGCCATGATGTCCGGGTGCAAAAGTCAAACAATGAAGGTGCTAAGAAGAGCAAAAAGTCCATCATATAGGTCCCAGCAGCCACTCCTTTGTGACCTCAGTCCCCTGACCCCTGGGAGATGTATTAAACCTCCCTCACACCCAGATTCCATCCTGTGGAAGATAATAATGAGGGAGTTAAATTCTGGCAGGCCAAAGGGACAAACTGAAGTGAAAGAGATTATTTAAATAAATAGAAATTAATAAAATGTCAGTTTGTCAATTCAAACTTCCTGCCACTCAGTGTTAGTTAAGGAAGGTTAAACAAAAAATGGAAAAAATAATATCCCAATTTTCTTTGTACAACTAAATAAAGTGCATTAATTTTCAGCAAGCATAAGATGAATGGATGCTCTGAGACTTCAGAGGTAGACGTCAAGGTAGCTTCCATATTTCCCTGAGTCCATGCCAGACCAACAAGAATATTCCTGAAGACACTGAGTTTGAAATATCATTTCCTCCAATTTGCATTATTTGTGGACAGAATAAAAGGCATGAGGGAGCAGCTTACACTGAACTCATCTCTACTTCCCCTGTGGGGTCGTTCTGTTTAACCCTGATTTTTTTCCATTGGAGTCATATATGTTTCTGTTTAAAAAAAGCAGAGACATCATCTCCATATAATTGCAAAAGCACATAAGTTATAAAGGGACTCTTTAGTGATGAAGATCATAAGAAATCACGCATTTGACAATGCAAGTGTTCATCAATAGAAGAGTGGATAAAAATGTGGTATGCACACACTGGAATATTACTCAGCCATAAGAAAGAATGAGATCTTGCCATTTGCAACAACACAGATGGACCTACAGGATATTATGCCAAGAGAAAGACAAATACCATCTAATCTCACTTATATGTGAAATATAAAAAATAAAACAAATGAATAAACAACAACAACAACAACAAAACAACCCACAGACTCTTAAATGCAAAGAACAAACTGGTGGTTGCCAGAGTGAGGTTGGTAGGAGGTGGCTGAAGTAGATTAAGAGGATTAAGAGGTACAATCTTCCAGTTATAAACTAAATAAGCCATGGAGCTGAAAAGTAACAGCATAGGGAACATAACTGATGATATTGCAAAACATTGTATGGGGACACATTGTGATTACCCTTTTCGTAATGAGCACTGAGTAATGTATAGAATTGTCAAATCACTGTGTTGTACACCTGAAAGCAGTGTACAGTTTCACAGTATAGTTGACAATTGTATGTCAACTATTCTGCAATAATTAAGTAATAATAATAATAAAGAGATAAGGCATTCGGATCTGAGATCCTTAGGAGAAGACAATTTTAATAGTACAAAGTAGGGTTTCTTCTTGTCTGACATTAGCCTAAGGCCTCCAAACTTAGAATGATGAGATCTGCTACTCTCCAAAAAATTAAAAGTAGAGGAATGAATAAATAAAAACTTCGGTAATGGAATCTTCTACTACATGGAGAAACAAAAACAGAAGAAAGAATAGAACAGAATTTACTCACTTCCATCTGATTCTGCAAATCACTTTTGGTGCCTGTTAAAAAATGTAGATTTCTCAGTTACACACACTTATTCAGAATCTCCAAGGGAAATTTCTTAGGAATTTATATTTTTTAAAGTTCCTCTAATGGCTTCAAACAACAACCAACTTTAATTATCATTGCTTTATTTCAAAATTTGAGTTATGGCCGACTAACTAAAGGAACCAAAAACACGTCTTTAAAAAAATATTTAAACCAACTAATCACTGCCAAGATTACCATAATGTACCTTGACATATTTTCTTTTTGGAAACTTTAGAAAGACTTTTATTGACATCATGGTAATTTCATTGTTGTGCAAAGGAAGAAACTGGGTATGGATTGGAGTATAACAGCTTTGAGTGACTATCCAAAAAAAAAAAAAAAAAATATATATATATATATATATATAGGGAAAGCTTAGAAGCACACTGGAATTTTCAATATTGAAATAATTATCATAAAAAATTGTTGTGGTTTATGAATAAGTCAATTTCAACTTGTATTTTAAAACCTCAGAACTATTTTCTGAAATTTCCTTCTGAAGCTTAGGGTAAACCATATAACCCTGGAAAATGTGTATTATCAAAAGTATATTAAACTTAAACTTAGAGTACTTAATCTTTTAGGTCAATCATTTCCTTGCAAATACAATGGAGAAGGATATTTGTAATGAAAGGTACATGTTAAATTTGGGGACTAAGGCTTTCAATATGAAAATAATGAGTACTCATTCCATTTGCTGTTAAAAGTCTATTTGTTTTTAGTGGAACCTATTTTATAATGAGTCAACGTTATGTCATTTTCAAAACATGCCACATGACGTTAGTACTAAAAAAATATACTTTAGGATTAGTTGAGTCTTCAAAGCTTTGTAGTTTTATGAGGATATGCCTACTGGACTCCTAGTAGATATTTATTTACAAATAGGTTAAGCCCAAAATATTTTTAATCTTATATGTTATTTACACATAGTTAAATCTTCACTTAATTTAGCTCTTTGGAAAATGATGTGTTCTGAACCATTATAAAGTTAATTAGAAGAAAAAAGGGGTTTATTTTTTATTTTATATGTATTTACAGATATTCTATTCATGAATTCAGCCATTGAGAGCCAGTTGATTTCCAAAAGTATAATTTCTTCTATTCCTTTGCACCATTTAAAAGCTTTCCCTGAAAAAATAAATAAATAAAAAATAAAAGCTTTCCCTGTGCCTGGACTTGTGTTCTTCCCTTGGCTAAACCCAGCTCATCCTTCACTATGAAGCCTTGTCTTGATTTTCATTTTGTGATGTAAAAACTTCTTCAATAAATTACAGTTGGTGCTAATGCTCTATAAAATGGTAGTTCTTGTTTTCCTCCTATAGAATTGCCACATGGTATCACAATTGCATGTTTATTTGCATCTCTTCCACCTAAACTTTGCGCTTCTTAAAGACAAGTGGGTCTCTAGTGTCATAATGTACCTAAGTCTTAATGGACTTTTATGTGTGGACTGATGAATGAATGATTTGGTTTCCCTTCAAGGACCAAATCAGAATTTTTAAAACTGTGTTAGAGATTCTTTATAGATTTGATTTTAATTTGAATCACATGTTGGGAAGTAGCTCCATAAGATTTTTTTACAATCTTTAAAGTTCTTAATTAGATCACAGCTATAGAAATTAGAAGGGAATATTTTTATGCAGTTAACTCATTCCCTGATTGCATTGCCATGGTATATACCAAATTCTAGCCATTTCCATTGCTGCCTCTCTAGTTCAAGCCACCATCTTTGCTTCCTTCCTAGACCAAAGCTGCTGTGTCCCATCTGGCCTCGCTGCTTCTTCTAATGATTCTATTCATTACAAACAATTGCTAGCATCCCAAACCACGTGAATGAAAATCTATAGTGCCTGGTAGGGACTATGATGACCTACGTGAACTGGCCATCATTGCATGTCCCATCCTGATCTGCATGCCACTTAACCACCAAGCTTTAACTGTCAGCCCTCATTCAAATATTCTAAAACCTCTGTACACTTTTTCTTCTACTTCTTTACCTTTTCCTACCCAGTTTAAATATGATTTCATTCATGAGGATGCTTTCTCTGCTTTCCCATGCTGCATTCTCTTTCACTGCATCCCATTATTTTATTTTATGACACTTATGAGAACTTGTAGTTATTATTTATTTTTAAGTGTTGTTTAAATAAATATTAGTATGAATATTAAGCATTTGTGAATATTAAGCCTGGTTTCATATTTAGTTTACAAAGATAAATTGCCTCATTGTTTACAAGGTTCTAAGTACTTGAAAGTATTGACTCCTTTGATCTTCTTAACATCCCAATGATGAAGAGAATTAATCCTGTTTTACAAATGTGGCAAAATGAGGTTTGAAGAGTTGATGTACACAGAGTTAGTTCCAGAGCAGACAACAGAAGAGATAGAAATAAAGATTTCTGGGAAATTCAGAGAATTGACCGCTCTCATTCAATGTACCACTTTCCATGTCACTTGTTTTCATGCATCCTGAAAGCAGTGGATCCCTGTAACAGTAATAATAACTAACATTTATTGAGTGCTTAGGGTATGGAAAACTCTCAGAATAGTTCCCTACATATAATAACTCATGTAAGCTCATGAACAAGATTTCTGAGCGAGGTACCATGACCACTCTTATTTTAAAGATGAGGGATCCCTGGGTGGCGCAGCGGTTTGGCGCCTGCCTTTGGTCCAGGGCGCGATCCTGGAGACCTGGGATTGAATCCCACGTCAGGCTCCCGGTGCATGGAGCCTGCTTCTCCCTCTGCCTATGTCTCTGCCTCTCTCTCTCTCTCTCTCTCTCTCTGTGTGTGTGACTATCATAAATAAATAAAAGTTAAAAAAAAAATAAAGATGAGGCTAAGGGGATTGCCCAAGATCACAACAAATACCTGTATAGTATTCTTCATAAGTAGAATATACTCCACAAAAACAAATATACTCACACAGCTTCCTGGGAGTAGAAGAAGGCAGGACGCCTAATGTCATCATTTTTTCATTTTTTTTTATAATACAAGGTTGATACCCTTTTTGGTTTCATATTTGAAATGATCCTTATGCTTCCTATTTCACTCCACTGAAATCCAATTAAATATGTGTGATCATGATACATGTAATACTAGACATACATAAAATCATAACATCTGTCAGACATGCTTCACACACACAGTGGCTTGCGTCTGTCATAGACAATTCTAGACTTGGATTTTGAACTTTGAAAAGGACCTATGACGTCATGGGCATATTTATTGTGCTTTACCTGCTTTCATGCAAAATACAGAGAAGTTTAACTCTTTCTTGATTATCCTATACAGCAAAATTGGAATCCACATCAGCACTGCTCAACATAAAATCTTAACTTCTAGGCCTGATTGCATTGATGGAACAAGGTAATCTGGAGAAAACTGTACCTGGAGAAAAGACTTAAAAGAAACTATTCTAAATTTTCTACCATGATTTTTTTCATGGCATAGGGTTTTCAAAAGTTAATACCATACAGATTCAGTTAAAAGTTAGATATTTGCTCATAAAATAAACCACTTAGATGAATGCTAAAAATCTATCCTTCCATGTCAAAACACAGTACTTTAAAAGCTGTCAATCTCACCTCACCTGATCTCATTCAAATCCAATAGTATTGGTTTTAATATAACAAAAACTATGTATGAAAATCCATCCAAAAAATAGGTTGAGAACAACAAGAAATATTCTGGGAAGATATTTCATTCATTAAGTAAATATATTTGGAAGACTTGTGTCTAAGGGACAGATAAAGTCTTGCTCTTCTGGAAGTGACAGTCTGGAAGATCAAAGTTATATGCTGCTAAAAAATAAATTAAAAATCTAAAAATAATCCCAGAAATTGGTAAGTGACAAGAAACTATATTATTCTAAAGTGATAGAGAATAAGTGGATGAGGCTCAGAGACTGCTTCCATTTTGGTGATTCAAAACCTTTCTGAGGAGGCTGAGACCTAAATGACTACAAGCCAGCAATTAACAGGTCTAGAGCAGCAGTGTTCAAAGTGTTGCTTTTTCAGAGTCTATAATGTAAAAATTATTCTTTTTAAAAAATATTCTTATAATATTAAGATGTGATTTACATTTTTCACTTTGATTCTCTCTGAAGTGAAAAGCAGAGTTTTTCCAGAGCTACATGACATGTGATGATGTCATTCTGATGGCTAATAGACATTCTGTTTGTGTATTTTTGTACTTTCTAGAATTTTCTATGGTAGTAGATTTCGACTATAAATACATTTTCGGAAATTAATTCCACTTGTTCTCAAAAACAATACTATGTTCCTGCTATTTTTTTTTATTATACCTGCTATAACAATAAGCTGTAACTTATTGTCCAACAAATCATTATTTTATAATCCTTAAATTTCCCTGGTGTCTACACAAATCAAATCAAGAAAAAGAAGAAATTATACTTTGTGGTCTTGTTTTGCAAAAATATCTTGTGCACTATCATATGAGTGCACAAAATTTGCTAAATATACTATTGTGTGCCATAGTAATGAAATAATCAAAACAACAAACAAAAAAAATACTGAAAGCAAAAAAAAAAAAAATACTGAAAGCACTGAATCACTCACTATTGGGAAAAACGTAAGTTTTGATATACCCCTACAATGCCATGCTCTGTAACTACAGGAAACATTAATAAGACAAAATAAGTATTTTAGGTGAAAAATGCAGAACATACAGGATAAGAGAAACATAGAGAGGAAGGGAAATGAAATTCAGTCATGTATATGGGACACATTTGAAATATTTGAAATGATAAAATCTAAATAACAAAGGAGTGAGGTTGGAGAGTTGGTTGAGTGAGGGATTATTTTGCATTTAAACTCATATCCCAATATGCTGTGAAATGTTTCAGCATGCTATACCATTCATGTATATCAATTTTATAATGCAAGTGAATTAATGCAAAAGTATAATAAACCTTATTACTGATTATTTAAAAATATGTCCATGTAAGATGCCAAGACAAATGGAAGAATTGTAGAATCAGTTTAAAAATATACATCCATATGAGTGTAAAGATTGTGAAGATGAAGGATATAGTTCCGTGGCTTGTAAGAAACGCTAAAATTGATAAAGATAGTAGGATTGATATGAAAGGAGAAAAAATGCAAGTCCATTCATTTATGGTTCTGATTTAAAAAAAAGCCACTTACCATAAAAGGAATTTTCATTTAAAATGTACCTATTGGGGACCCCTGGGTGGCTCAGTGGTTGAGCATCTGCCTTCAGCTCAGGGCGTGATCCTGGGATTCCGGCATCGAGTCCCACATTGGGCTCCCTGTATGGCAACTGTTTCTCCCTCTGCCTGTGTCTCTGCCTCTCTCTCTCTGTGTCTCTCATGAATAAATAAATAAAATCTATAAAATAAAAATAAAATAAAATAAAATAAAATAAAATAAAATAAGATGTACCTATTGAGATAAGTGAAGTAGACAGAATAGGTACGGCCAATGTGAAGAATAGAACTCCATTGTATGTGATAGTATGCAAATAATAGGAGAAAGCAAGTGGTTGTTGTATTATTAAAAAGTAACTACATTATGGTGCATGTGTATGATGGGATTTCACATAGTTAATGGCATTAGACAATAATATTTATTGATATAGAAAGATAACCATAACCTACGGCTTCGTGGAAAGGGATACAGAACTACAAGAATAATGGTATAACACTTCTGTGAAAACCAAGGTGTCTATGAGTCTTTGTCTGTATATACTAACACCATAAGAAAAAAAATCATTAAAAGATGATCATCTCTGGGTTAGGATATTTATTTTCATCCTTTTCCACGTAAGTATTCTCCGAATGTGCTAAAACAAACTACTTTTATGAAATTTGCAATAAGAAAAAAAAATGAAGTTTTAAACCCCAATGTATAAAATAATGGAAAAAGCACCTCCTCCTCCTCTACTAACAGGGAATCATCATTATATTTCATCATATTCTACGTTTTTGGAAGATTTCACTTGTGTATGATGCACAGTCATATATCACTATATAGAGAGTGTGGGGCAATGGGCGATACCATCCATCCAATCCCAAGGGAAAGCACTGTCACACAGTTTGGGTAAGGTATTTCCTTTTCCATTCACATGGAAAGAAAACGGGGAAAAAAAGACCTGCTTAGAACTTGGGAAATTTGTTTAACAATATCCATCAATTTGATGATTTCTGAGACTTGTTCCAAATCTGTGGTTCTCTAGACTCTGTTAAAAATAATTAATAATAACTATATGATATGAAGCATTTCAATGCATCAATCACTTAACACAGTTGCCCCCCCCCCCCCGTTGTGGTTTTGCTTTGCTTTCCATGGTTTCAGTTACTCATAGTCAACTGCCCACTTCATTCACTCTGCTTGATTTCATCACGAAGGCATTGCACCATTTCATATCATTGCAAGGAGGCAGGTAGGTACAGTACAAGAAGATATCTTCAGAAAGAGAGAGAGAGTGCATTCACTAACTTGCAGTATATTATAGGGTTTAAAATTATTCTATATTATTATTAGTTATTGTTATTATCTTACGGTGCATAATTTATAAATTAAACTTTATCATAAGGATGTGTGTCTAAGAAAACATAGCATTATATATATAGGACTTGGTACTATCTGAGGTTTCAGGCACCCAGTGGGGGGCTTAGAACGTATCCTCCCACATTGTAGCATGCCAAGCCCTATACCAATAGCATCATACAAGTGGTGTCTGATGCTCATAAGTTTTCCTACCGACTTTATCATACCCATTTTAAAGATGAAAATGCTGAAGCTACCAGGATCACTCTTTTTTTTTTCAGGATCACTTTTTAAAAAAATAAATTTTTACTCCTGATAATTTGCTTAGCTTTCTAAATGTATATCTTTCCACAAAGTCTGAGCTCTTCACTCTTTTACTCCAGGACTGACTTGCAGAGATCACCGGCTAGCTTGGGACAAACAGAATCTGCCATTGGAATGGTTTTGACAAAGGGAACAGGCAAGTTGAGGTGAGCCCGGGGGGCTGTGAGAAATGCAGGGCTGGATTCAGAATGAAGTAGTTGAAAGGGTCATAATGTTCCCCATCATCCTTAGTGGTCTCAGGTCATAGAGGAGTGCAGTGGGCTGGCTGAAGCAGCAACTCAAGCCTTTGAACATGGATGGATATTGATTAAACCTCCAAAATCTATTGTCACAGATGAACTGACTCATTTGCTGGGGTAGAGAGCTTGTGTCTCACCCAGGTCTGAAGTGTGAATGTCGGTGTGTGTCTGCATGTGTGTGATGTGCAAGGACAGAAACTACTGATTAGGTTTTTTTTTTTTTTTTTTTTTTTTTTTTTTGCCTTTTAGAGACCATTGCCTGGTTGATATTTTAGCTCTCAATTGATGATAGTACTGCCTGTGAAATATTTTAAACTGATTTCAATTAACCAACTTGTCTTAGCTCTATCCTGTCCACCAATTCTTAATGGATAAATATTTCAAGATTTTGTTCCTCCATTTACTCTTTAGGTGCCTTTTAGTAAATTATTTAGACCTTCTGAGTCTCCATTAATGCCTCTGAAAATGTGATAATAATACTTAGGTCAATTTTAAAGCATAAAACTTAAAGTAAAAAATATGTGAAAATTCAGAGAATAAAAAATGAGATAAAATACACTATAAACACTGATTTCTTTCTTTCTAATGGACTCAAGAAATATGCTTTAAAATTTGCAACATCCAATATTGTTCTCAAGGAACAGGTTTTATTAAAAAAGTATATGTTGATAGTATCAACTTCACAATGAGGTAAATATAATTTAATGCATGGAAACTCTACTGCAGATGCTGTAACACATTTATTGTTTCATAAAGAAAAGTCCTAGGAATAGATAGCTAGAATTTTTCAAAGAAAATCTCAGATTATAGAATTTGAATGACTCAAAGTTAATGCTCAGAATTGTTTGAATATCTTCTTACAATGAACCACTTAATTATTTGAAATTGGTCTATTTGTCTTTTTTTTCTGATTTCTTCTAAGTTTATTCACTTTGTTATAAAACTGAGGCCTTTCTATAATGTTCTTAAAATAATAGTAATGAAATATTATGCTATGACTCACTTTACAATTCTATGAGTTATTTTCAAGATTATCTTTTGTTTTTTTAACAGCTCCATGACCAAAAAAAAAGGCACTTATTCTAATATTAATTTTTCAGGCAAATGCATTAGTGGTCAGGAAAATTAACTTTCCACAGGTCTCTTAACTAAAAATGACATATTTAAGTTATTTTAGAATGGAAAAATCTTACATTGTGGCAATTTATGCTAAAATATCTGATTCTAAGAGTTCCTGTAAACACAAGGAGAATTTTGGAGGAAAAGTAAATCCTATAAATACAGCTGATACAATCACAACATGAAACAGACAAGAATTGAGTATATCCTTCATTTGCAAAAAGCATGCATCAGGAACTAACAATTAAAGACATATCAAACCAGGCCTTTGGGAGATTACAACTTTGCATAACTTCTAGTTTTGGAAAAACAAAATATTGCTAGCATGCAACGAGAGAGTGAAAGATTACTGCCTTGTGATATTTTTAGTGTACATTTTTTTCATGTTCTTTTATGTTTTTTGGCATTAAGCTATAGAATACCATCCCCAAGTAAGGTTTTGGATGAATTCCTAAATTAAATCCACAAAATAAGAAACAGGCAGGACATTGCTGATTGATTCCAGATCTGAATCACATAAAATGAATCCCCTTAACATGAGAAATAGACTGGAAATGTTGATATTTACCTTTTATGTCAGAATGTGAACGAAGCATTTTTTCATATTTTGGCAATTGACATTAAGTCACCTCCCTGCCCCCGAATTAAGGTAGTCCCAGTAAATCAGTATAAACTTCAAGAGGAATGAGCCAGAAAAGATTCAATTGCTCTGAGGACCCATTTGCATTTTCCTGAAATTCTTTGTTCTGTGTATGATTCAGGAGACATTTAGATAAACCTGAGAGTTGAATGAGAGAATAGCACCTCATGTTGCCCCAGCTACAGAGGGAAAGAGCTTTCTTTGCCAGAGAAATGCTCCCACAGTGGAGGTCTTCCTTTGCAGCAGGACTCCATTCTTGGTTAAAAGCTAGAGTATTTGGACTAGTTAAGCATGAATCTCTCTCCCATTCCATAGGGAATGAGCTGGGCAGTCCTTCCTCCCCACGTCCACCTGCACTTCGTTAGAGAGCAGAATGCTCACATGCCACCCCACAAGATCCCCACAGTGACATAACTCCATGCAGAGACTGGCGTGACTGGGCTGGGTTTCCCCCCCTTCAGCTCTTGTATCACTAAGAATCTGGCAGCCAGTTCCGTCCTGACAGAGTTCACAGCATATATTGGTGGATTCTTGTCCATAGTGCATCTGCTTTAAGAATTAACGAAAGCAGTGTCAAGACAGAAGGTAAGTGCTGTTTTAACTATAGCACTGGGGATGCTGAATGTTTGGGACAGTGTTTATTGTAATAGGAACAGAAAAAATTCCAGAGCAACTTTGCCAGTTGCTATTCAACAGCAAATCCACAGTTTTGAGACTTTACTTTCACATTTTGCTAAACTTGCTTTCCATGATTTATGGATGTGAGATAAATTTTATAAGGTATACACTGCATTGCTTGGCAAAGGAAGCTATATACAAAGCTTCAGAAATGCAATGAGAAAGTATTTAAACGAGACATAGTAAAGAAGTTTGGCAATTAAAAGGTTTGTTATTTTATGCTAATTAGGTATATATGTTAGTATTGTTAGAACCTAATTTTGGAGCCAAGGAGGGCCATTTCCAGTAGTATTCAAAAATATTCTGCGATAAATGTGTTGTAACTTGTTACAATTTACAGTAAACATGTTATTATAAAATGTGAGCTAAAAAACTCAGACACTTAGGAATTACTTATTTCTGTTTTGTTAATTTTATCAATTTATTTTCTGGATGTATGTCTTGAGGGGGAAAAAAAAGCATGTTTTAAAGAAATTCTGGGAAAGACGATTTACTTTTTGAGAAAAGCATTTCCTCCATAGCCACAGGTATTTGGAAAAAACTGGGAGAAAGCAAAGTGCTCTTTTGCTTCATAGTGGAGTCATTATATGGTCACAAACTCTCTTTGAATTTAGAGCCCTTGTTTTTCCTTTGCCAGAAAGTATGGAAGCATTTTTTTCATCATAATTCAATACTCATATTATAGTGACCATGACTAGGTTAGTGTATACTCAATTTAAAATAAGGTGGAAGATTTTAATGAAGCAAGACAAATCTTTACAACATTAACATATTATAGCTTATAAATTATAACCTATAATTACATTAACACTATGTAATTGTTCTCATGGCCAAGTCCTGTCAACTAAATTAAATGACGCCATCCTTGTCTTAGGGAATAATTTGCCAAGGATCCGGCTGCATGTTACATTATGTCAGTTATCATAGTGATTCTAACAATTTTTTGAGGGTTTCATCTGCTAAAATAAAGTGCTTATAATTTCAAATAGAAGCAAAGAAAACTCCATTTCTAATGGCAAAAAATCCTATTTATCCCAAACCTCCTAGACACCAAGGCTTGTACCCTATTTCTCAAAAGAAGATATATTATTTTATGGTAGCTAGTGGAATGTGGATCCTGCCTCACATTGTGATTTCCCTCCCAGAGTTACCCCCTACCCCCTCCCCACCACAGCCATAACTCTCCACTCTACAAAAGTCCAAATTTCTACCTAAATTGCTAACCCTGTACTTCCCCCAAGCAATTGAAACGTATTTTATTGAGCCTTACTTAAGAAACATGTTCATATGAAGATCACTGTTACAACCCATTTTTAATTATACTCTCAATTTTGTCCTTTCCTACATGGTTCCTAATGCCACTGTTAAATGCAGACTGTCCTTAATTCCACCTCTTTCCCTCTTCCATGCTGTGAGGGCACTAAAATCCAGCTAAGTGAGCCATGCCTTCTTAAATTGTGGCATGAAGAAGGCAGAGAACTTGTGAGTTATTGAGAAAGGAAAACCTTAATTCAAAACTTGAAAATAATATATTTCTTTACCAGCTGGATCTCATTATAGGTTTAAGTTTTGTTTTGTTTTGTTTTTTGTTTTTTGTTTTTTGTTTTTCAGAATCTGTGACATTTCCCTGATTAGTAAAAAGTACTTTCTAAAACTAATGTACTAAATATTAATTTTGGAACACAGTTGTGTAGTGTGCCTAAACATCTGGGATGCTAAAGAAAGTCAAAATAATAAGCACACACCCACCCCACCAAGAATTCCGTTCCTCCACCTCAGAACCAACAATATCCAGACATTTTTAAAGAAATGTGCCCCCTCTCACACACACATACATAAGAACAGCTTTCCTCCAGGCAAAACCATAGATTGCCCATGTTTCCCATAAGGGTCTTCTTAAAGAGACATTTTAATGATGGTGAATGGTGGGGTACAGGGTGCAGTTTACAGTCGTCTTTTCATTTTCATTCGTCCAGTTTTGAAGGATGCTCCGAAGCAGTGTACTAACATGGTGGCCAGTGCGCACCACCCAGAAACCTGTTGTAGGAAGGCATTTAATTACAGAAAGACCTAGAGAGATTGACTGGACAATTGGGCCTGACTTGCCCAGAAGGGGGCGCATGTGTATGCAGTCTGACCTGAACCCTGTTCACCACACCAGAAGTTGTACCCACACATCCTTCTTGTGATACTTATTAAAGTTAGAAGGACTTCATTAGAGGCTCTAAAAAAGTACTAGAAAATAATAAAGTACACATTTGCTAATGCATTTAACATTGCAAAGCCAATATCCTTTTCCTGAAAATATGCTATTGTGTAATATGTTTCCACTTTATTTAGGATTCAAAGCATTTGCCAAAAATGAATCTAGGTGTGTTTACTCTACTCTTGGCATTAATTGGTGGTGCCAGCGGCCAGTACTATGATTACGATTTCTCCCTACCGATTTATGGGCTGTCATCACCAAACTGTGCACCAGAATGTAACTGCCCTGAAAGCTACCCATCAGCCATGTACTGCGATGAGCTGAAATTGAAAAGTGTACCAATGGTGCCTCCTGGAATCAAGTATCTTTACCTTAGGAATAACCAGATCGACCATATTGATGAAAAGGCCTTTGAAAACGTAACTGACCTGCAGTGGCTCATTCTGGATCATAACCTTCTAGAAAATTCCAAGATTAAAGGAAGAATTTTCTCTAAACTGAAACAACTGAAGAAGCTGCATATAAATCACAACAACCTGACGGAGTCTGTGGGCCCGCTTCCCAAATCTCTGGTGGACCTGCAGCTTACACACAACAAGATCCAGAAGCTGGGCTCCTTCGATGGACTGGTAAACCTGACCTTTGTCCACCTTCAACACAATCAGCTGAAAGAGGATACTGTGTCAGCTGCTTTTAAAGGTCTTAAGTCCCTCGAGTACCTTGACTTGAGCTACAATCAGATGGCCAAACTGCCTTCTGGTCTCCCAGCATCTCTTCTGACTCTCTACTTGGACAACAATAAGATCAGCAACATCCCTGATGAGTATTTCAAGCGTTTTAATGGACTGCAGTATCTGCGTTTATCTCATAATGAACTGGCGGATAGTGGAGTACCTGGAAATTCTTTTAATGTATCATCCCTGCTGGAGCTGGATCTCTCCTACAATAAGCTTAAAAACATACCGACTGTCAATGAGAACCTTGAAAACTATTACCTGGAGGTCAATGAACTCGAAAGTAAGTAGAAGGCTGTGCCTGTGCTTGACTGGTGCTTCCTCAAGCTTTTAAATGCGTAAGCTGTGCAACGTAAATATTGTCTCTGGCTCCATTAAAGAATATGAATGAAAATGCCAACAAAATATCTCTGTAATTCAAATATAGAAGAATTCTAGCTCAGTTATTTTTCCAATGTCTAGCCTTTCTTTGGAATGCCCAGATAAGCAACCATTGAGCTCACAGAGTGTAAACACGTATTTCTTCAAATTCAATATTTTGGGCTAATGAATCCTGCTGTGTTCTCTCTCAGTACCTATTTGTTATTATTTGCCCCTGTCAGGATTTAGATTTAAGCCCTACATTTATTTCTTGGCAAGGTCTAGCTGAGGGAGGAACAAACAAGTGTAGAGGAGGCACAGTCAGCAGAGGCTTCCACATATCCCTCCTGCTTACCTCCAGAGCAGCTCCCATGTACTCATGATCTCCTCTGACATAGTTGCTTGTGACTCAACATATTGCTCTGCTATCACTGACCATCACCTACCCCTGTCATCTGTGTTATGGTGTGTGTGGTCTTCACAGTATTTTTATGAAGATGGCCAGGAAGATTCAGGAGGAAAAGAATAGGATGATGATTTGGAATTTATTTTAATAGTATTAAAGTTCCCCTTTTATAAGTGTTGTATATAAAACACTTGACTTTTCCATAGTTTCTCATTTAGCTTGTTGCCATGGTTTATTTTGTATTTACCTTCTTGGTGCGAATTAGACCCGATCCATGTGGTCTGTTTATGTATTCTTCTCATCTTCTGGGACATTTTTCAATATAAGCCATACAGATTCAGGTGGAAAACTATAATTCACCATCCTCCACCTTAGTTTTAACAAAGGGTGGCAGAAGAGAAAACCTATGGTTCATGGACAAAGTTGTCTAAATAAAAAGTCAGGTGGGAAACATTGATTTAGTCATAAAACCATGTCTACAAAGTAATCTATTGAAATTGAACATCTTTATACCATGAAAGTTGGCTCTTTTGTCATATTGGATAAAGATATTGACATTTCTATCCAAAAAAACTAAAACGACTTATTAGTATGACACTTTGTAATTCTGAGACAATTTTGTGTAACTCCTGGTAGGGTAGTGGTGTTCTCAAGAAGGAGACCATGATTGCCAGCTCTGAACTCCCATATATTCTTTCTCATGTCTGGAAAGCTTGCTTGTCATACAATGCAGAGTAAAGCTATCACAGCTGAACCCTTACACCCATTTTCAGTGAAAAATTCACTGTGTGGCAATATATGGTCCCACATTATAAACATTTGTGGTTAGGAGGAAGGATAACTCAGACAACCCAAAATGCTAACAGGATTTAAGATGTTGAAGGGCTGAAAAAAACCTGTTGGATTTGGTTGGTGGAGGTTAGCCACATGAGTGGTTCAAGCTCATACTCTGAGACAAGAAAGGGGAGAGAGACAGATGCAGGGACATTTGAAGGTATAAAAACCAGTATGAATACAGGAAGGAAGAGGAGAAAAGGAGATGGGCAAGGTGGTCTATGGAAGGAACACCAATAGTCACTCAGTGCCAAGCTGAGCTTGAAACCACACTGCCTGACACACATAGTCATTTGAAAAAGATTGGTTAGTTACTTTTATTCCTTCTTTATCCTTGACATTTATATATATACTCTTCAGATATTCTTGTTGTTTGACTTTGCATGTATGTCTTCAATTCCCCTTACTTTACTACATAAAAATTATGTATATCATCATCCATATTCTCTTAAGATAAAAAGAGTCCCTTAATATTTCTCTAATATTAGAAAATATATAGCCAACGAGTATTTACCATATTTTAAACTTGCAACTTTAAGCACTGGACTAGTCATGGGTTTTCCTAATGTAAAGTAATTTGGAAAAGAGGGCAAAATTAAAAGGACATCAATAATTATTCAGCACATATTAAGTGTGTGTGAGGTGCCTAACATATCTTAATCACTTCAATCTTCGTGTAACACAATTGATAGATATGTTATATCTAATAAGAAGATCAGATAAATGTTCCAAAGTCACTCTAATGATAAAGGGCAGACATAGAAAACTAATATCATCCCATGTTTTTTCTGTTGTACCATGTTTTTTCAGAGATAGGTGCCACAAGATCCCTGAAATTTGACTGATGAGTTATGTAAAGACAACATCTTTTTTTTTTTTAAGATTTTATTTACTTATTCATGACAGACACAGAGAGAGGTAGAGACATAGGCAGAGGGAGAAGCAGGCTCCATGCAGGAAACCCGAAGTGGGACTCGATCCCGGGACTCTGGGATCACCTCCTGAGCCAAAGGCAAGTGCTCAACTGCTAAGCCACCCAGGCATCCCTAAAGACAACATCTTAGAGGACAAGAGAGCAGTGTATTAGGCTCCACTGAAGTCATCGTTTACTAGAATTTGGGAATGAAAGAAAATAACGCTATAGGGGACCAGATAAGATTAATCGGAACTAGATGTGATCAGACATAGACAGTTTCTATGTACACATGTAGAACATAAAATTTAAGAACAGCCTTCCTTTCTACTCAGAACTAAGTTGGTTGTTCATTTGTAGCAGCTTTTTTTCCCCCCACGAAAGAAAAGGACATGAGCACCAATCATGGATACTTTGTGATTTGGTGTTTGTTTTGGAGTTCTGAATTATTGTCATGAAGTGTGGTTGTTGGAACACTCTTCAGAGGTCATCTAGTTAACCCCTCTTATTTTAAGATCCAGAACCCCAAGATGCTTATATTGGTGAGGTTGCTCATACAACAGCACCAATCTTAGGTTTCTTTGAGCTAGACAAAAGATTTCAAAAAGAGTGCTTAGATAATAGGACACATTAATTGAATGTTTTTCTAAAATCAAGTATTTCTAAATGCAGAACTTATAATTAGTAAGTTCTGTTCTTTCAAAAAGTCCACCGAACGTCCTGACCTATCATAAGTATTCTTTGCTAAATATTGCTGTGTTGCTTGGTAGCCTGGAATACTCCCTTAGCCGTTCCAAATTCAGAGATACATCAAAAGTGGGAAGGAGTCCGAATATATATTATTATGGATTTGAGCATTTTTTAAGTGATCGTTTCAAGCCCATGTACCAAAAGAATAATTAACATTTCTATTATTTAATTTGCAGAGTTTGAGGTAAAGAGCTTCTGTAAGATCCTTGGACCATTATCCTACTCCAAGATTAAACATTTGCGTCTGGATGGCAACCGTCTTACCCACACCAGTCTGCCACCTGATATGTACGAATGTCTACGTGTTGCAAATGAAATCACTGTTAATTAACATCTACTAATTCCAATTCCATTGAGGTGTACCCTGGAGCAACATTTTATGGTTTATGTTTTTGTGTGTGTCAGTTTTCATAGTATTCAATTTTTTGGGTCACTTTATTAGTTTCATGAATTTCAGATTCTGAGGGAAATGTTTTGTAAACATTTTACTACTTTTTTTTTAAGATAAGATGAAAGGCAGGCCTATTTCATCACAAGCACAGACATAGACACACAGAGACAACAAACTTATGCTTTATTTGTAAATTTAGTGTTTTCTCCATCTCTACTGTCAAATGATGTGCAAAGTCTTGGTTGAATGGAAGTCAGCCAAGGATTATAACTCCTGAATCTTAACTTAATATGCCAAACAGCATGGGCTACACACATATGAATATTTAATATCTTGAACCAAATGATCTCAAATTTCAATGTTCAGATTTGCTTAACTGAAAAATAGGTGGTAAATTTTAAGACTGATGATTTTGCAAAATACTAGACCAAATTCATGAAGCCACATACACTTAGAGCAATATTTTTAGTATTAAGAATTATATAGTTACCTAGTGAAACTTCTCTTTTCTAGAATTATTTTTCACTCTAAGTCATGTGTATGTTCCTTTTTAATCATTTGCATGTTATGTTTAACAAGCTCATAGCAAAATAAAACATAGCAAATGGCATCACTGTGTTTTTTTGTGAAATTCATCTCTCTCATATATAGAAAACTAGATTAGAATTTTAAAAATATCTTGTCTGCAATATTTTAGTCATGTTAAATAGAATTTCCACTAAATAAATTGTCTGCATCTAGCATCCATTTGCAAACAGCTTTAAAACACCTCTTAGAATACGTACTTAAAAGTGTGCAGATCCCAATTTTGAAATTGCCACTAAGCAATCCTCTGGACACCAACTAGGTAGGTGTCCTACAATTCAACTCAATTCTAACACTATCTACCTAGAAGTAGTGTCAGATTTCACAGGTTAAGGGTTCAATCTACAAGACTCCCCACACCCTTGGGCTTCCAATGCCAGTGAAAAGTCCAGTTTGTTGCCTGGACTTCTGACCAACTGGCTATAAACCAGAGGTTCCTATGACCCCCTCCTTGGCTACAATTAATTTGCTAGAGAGGCTCACAGAACTCAGGAACTCTGTCTACTCACTAGATTATCAGTTTATTATACAACGATATAACACGGGAACAGCTAGATGGAAGAAGTGCACGGGGCAGAATATGTGGGAAGGGCACAGAGCTTCCATGCCCTTTTCAGGTACACACTCTCCCCAAAACTCCAAAAATTCATCAATCCAAAAGTTCTCTGAACCCCATCATTTTGGGTTTTTCTGAAGGCTTTGTTACACAAAAGTCATATCATTATCATCACAAGACAACTTTATTGTTCTTATCAAAGGAAATATCAAATATTTTAGGAACTGTGAACCAAGAATCACAGACAAAGAATCACGGTCATCTGAATGACCAAATGTGTATTTTGTGTAAATCACAATATCAGAAATCTTAAGTCTCTTAACTTCCTTGGATATTTAACATTATTTCCATTCCTAATGATGTTATTCCATTTCTGTTTACTGATTTATATGCAGTGGGAAATAGTAGGGCAAATAATTTATAAGAAATAACTTCTCTTTTATCTAGTTTATTGTAAACTAGAGCCAAATATTATGTAATCAAAAACATACTTATCCCATCAGAATGCATATATAGCTTTAGTTGCATCTAAAACAAAGGAAACATCTAAAGCATTGTGTGTTTTAACGGAATATTTTTAGTGAACTCTACCTTATGGTAAAATAACCCATATCATCAAATGACCATTATCCATTAAGACTGAGTTGACCAGCAGATGTATGAGGTGTATATGATACAAAGTACACTGCATATCTTTGACCGTCATGTCTTTTCTACATAAAGATAAGTTCCTTACCCTGTGACTGTACTCTCAGGCCATTTCTTGGTATGAACTTAAGATCTATTTTTTTTTCTTAATAAAACTACAATATAGAAGAAATAAAAATAAATTTTCCTGGCCCCATCTATAAAAAGTCACCATTGTCTTTAGAAACTTACTCTCAAGTAGGTGGTAGAGAATGTGTCATAAATTCTCTTTTAGAAAGAATGTTATAGACCTAAGTGGATTTTGTCTTTATATCATTTAGGGAAAACATCTTATCAGTTGGCAGTCTTTAAAAGTCTTTGATTTATCTCTATCCAAAGTCATATGTTATCTTAAGCCCCCCCCCAAGCAAAATCGTAACATTAATTAATTAATTAATTAATTTTTTGATTTTTATTTATTCATGAGAGACTTAGAGAGAAAGAAGCAGAGACACAGGCAGAGGGAGAAGCAGGCTCCATGCAGGAAGCCTGACATGGGACTCGATCCCGAGTCTCCAGGATCAGGCCCTGGGCTGAAGGCAGACGCTCAACTGCTGAGCCACCCAGGCTTCCCAAAACCATAACTTTTAAACAGCAATTTCCTTTGTAGTTGTGGTTGGTTGACAAGAACCAAATTAAGCACAGTGACACTTTACATGGAAGTATTTGGGGAAATCGGGCAGCTCAGGTGGCTCAGTGGTTTAGCGCCTGCCTGCAGCCCGGGGTGTGATCCTGGAGACCTGGGATCAAGTCCCACATCGGGCTCCCGGCATGGAGCCTGCTTCTCCCTCTGCCTGTGTCTCTGCCTCTCTCTCTCTCTCTCTCTCTCTGTCTCTCATGAATAAATAAATAAAATCTAAAAAAAAAAATGAAAAAGAAAGAAAGAAGTATTTGGGGAAGGCACCAGTTAGATACTATTTTGAAACAGCTCCCCATCAATTCTGGGTATAGTTAGAGAAAAGAAGTTTCCTACTTGCTTCTTCACTAATTGTGACAGCCCTATGGAGGAAAAAAGATATTGAAGGCTCTCTTTATCTGCTCTTTCCTCATCCCCTTACTGCCACCCCAGCAGGGGTAGTGTTTTTCAACATTTCAAGTGTATAATTAGCATGATGAAATGCTTTTCTAAATACAGATTACCAGACACAATGTCTCAAATACAGACCCAGTAAATTAAGCAATGTAAGAATCCACGTTTTCTAAAAAATATATTTTGTTTATTTATTTGAGAACAAGAGAGCATGATAGAGCAGAGGGAGAGGGACAAGTAGACTACACACTGAGCACAGAGCCTGACTTGGGGCTCCATCTCATGACCCTACCACCCAGGCTCCCCTCCACATTTTTAAGAAAGTAATGATGATTCTTATACTAGTGGTCAGTTACACAGATCTTTAAAAACAATGGCTAAGTGTGATGAAGCCATTGAAATCCCAAACAATTAAAATTCAGAAGAGTCCTTTTTCTAAGGAAGTAGAATAAAAAGAAGCTTGTTATTAGCAATATACATACATGACAATAAATATTATTTTTCCATATTCTAATTTATATAACCTCTCTAACTATTAGTTTCTTCAAAATACTCCTCTTTATTCTCAACAACTGCATTTGAAGATCAGGGTTAACTCACTCCTTTATGGTGGAGGAAAAACGATGATGTACTTGGGCTTTGAGGTTTGTAAGGAATTATCATGCCCTAATAAGTACAAAAAATACAGTTGTATATAGACCACTAAATGAGCCAGAGGAATGTTGATTTCTTAGTTAAAAGTTCTCCAACTGGTAATAGCTGTTTTCAGAAATACTGGAGAGTTTAAAAGGTTGGTTTTGCAGAGGACTATGGATTTATTTCCTTGTGATCTTTTATGTTTTGGGTTCCAGTTTTTTCTATAGCTGTAATTTTATCATAATGATGGCCTTAGATTTTTCTTTGGTTGGATTTTGCAACCATCATAAATACTTGCTTAACATTTTACTCACAAGTAAAGGAAGATACTCATTTGATTTAAAATGAACTCTAAAGCAACTTTGCAATCAGAGCGAAAATAACAATGCTATAAAAGTTAAAGAAGACATGCCATATGTACATGAAATAAATATAAATACATTTTAAAAATATATAGCTAGTTATATTTGCTTACATGCATTCAGTAGATTTTGTTTCCTAATGAAGTATAAGAAATCAAACTACAACCACATGCAGGGAAAAATAGAAATTTAGGCAACATAAAGTGAGTGAGGTCCCATGCATCTTCAACTCACTCTGATGGCCCTGAGATTCCACTTCTGTTGTGTAGTACTTCTTCCTTCACATTTTGGTTGGCCCAAAGAGTATCATCAACATGTGTGTCTTGTCCCCTTCAAATGTCACTGCTGTTCTAAAAAAGAGAAGATGTTCCATGTTTTAAAAATATTCAAGAGCCTTAGCTGCTTTACCTACAGATTGTGTCTTAAATAAACCCTTCTATTTCCACTGCCACTACTTTATGTTAAGATTTGGTTTATTTTCATCCAGATTTCTGAAGATTCTTATGTTTTGCTTAACTTCATGATCCACTATGAGACCAGAGTGAATTTCCTAACATCTAAACTTAGTCTTTTATTATTTATCTGCTTAAAACTATTTAATGATGCATCATCATTTTCAAGATGTGATCCAGGATTCTCAGTGCAGCATACAAGGTACCCAGGATATCAAAAGTCATTTACAATCTGGTCCTTAGTTATCTCTAGAACCTTATCTCTTACCAGGCCTTGTCAGGCTTCATCATGCACCATATGAAATCACTTGATATTGCCACCATACTTACCAGTTTGCAGTTGGTTTTGCTCTGGTGTCTATGAACACTCAATCCTTTCTTCCTAAAATCTCTTTATGCTCCTTCCACTTGAAAACATCTACACATCTTTCAAGACTCACTTTAAGCTACTCTATTCCTTTCCCATAAATCCTTCTGAACTTTCTCAGATAGAATTAATATCTTTTATCATAAAAAATCCTTTATCATAGAAATAAAATTTATCTATGCAGGGGGGTGCACAGCGGGAGAGGGAGAAGCAGACCTCCTCCCCCAACCCTGAGCAGGGACCCTAATGTGGGACTCTATCCCAGGACCCTGAGATCACAACCTGAGCCTAAGGCAGACACTCAACTGACTGAATCACCCAGGTGTCCCCAGATAAAAATTCTTTATCAAAATTCTGAGCTATAATTAACAACTTTCCCTGCTTTCTCTACCTTTTCCATTAATTCATGCCACAAATATTTATTGAGCTTCTACTCTACTTCAGGAATGGCTTAGATATTAGAGATTTGATAAAATAAGACCAACAAGTTCCTCCCCTAACAATATTGACATTCATAAGGAATTCAAACAATAGGAGAATAACATATACTCTATGACTTGATGTCATGTAGTGATAAGTGCTATGAAGAAAAATAAACTACCTGAAGGGACAACAGGGTGGAGGAGTAGTAATCTTTTTGTTGGTTGGTAAGGAAAGATTTTCTAAGGAAAATACTTAATTGTAATAATAATATTTACCTAATTTTTAAAAATGTATTAGATAATTCGGGTAATACTCTTTATATATTTAACTAAAAAAATCTGTACAATACATCTCTTTAACAGAGAAGAAAAACTAGAATGTAAGTTCAGACTTATTTTCAGTGTTGTATCCCTCATGTGAGACCAGATCTCTGCTGTCAGAGTGCATATTCTAACTTAGTAAACTCCCATGGTATTAAGAGGGGTTTAGATGTGTTTATATGTGTGTCTGTAAATTCCTTCTTCCCAGCCCTGACAAAACGCAGGGCCTGATGCTAAATTCTGAAGATATGGCTGTTGAATAAAGTTACTGAAATCAGTCTGTGGTAGGGAACAAGTCATGAAGGTCAATCTTGAGTCAGGCCTTTTCTGGAAATTTCCAGCACAATTGCTTCTGTTTTGGTCTCTTTGACTTTATATAAAATATTTCAGTTTACTTTAATTCATGGGAATCATCCACTTCTCCCTATTAAATTCATTTTGAATAGAGTATTCTTCACTCTAAACTCTGGATATTAGACAGAAAAATATCAATCTATTTTTTTCATATCGAATCTGGCAATGAATATCTGGCTAGATTTTCAAAATATATCACAAATCTGAGGTTTGCCACTCCTACTCCAATCCACCACCACCTCTCTTATGAATAATGCTACAGGTACCCACTAGGTTTCAAAGTGGATTCAAGAGCTGAATCACACAGTTTATTCTCAAACAACAGCCAGGATGAGCCTTGAGAAATATGTAAGTTTCCCCAATTTAAACATCTGAAATATCTTCTCATAACACTGAAAGTATGAAGCTTGTACAAAAAACCTTCAAGGTCATGTTCCCTCATCATTCTTCTTAACCACTTTTTCCTAACCACACAGGTTTCCTTATTCCTTGAACTCACCATTCTTAGTTCAGGTTTCTTGTGTTTATTTCAACTGTGCCCTGACCATAGATAAAGTTTATTTTCTGATCTCTGTTCAAAATCATCTACTTAGACTGTCCTTCACTAATCACTTAATATAAAAAAGGATACTCTGTTGCTCTCTGTCCTTTACCTACCTTTCTTTCTTTCTTTCTTTCTTTCTTTCTTTCTTTCTTTCTTTCTTTCTTTCTTTTCTTTCTTTCTTTCTTTCTTTCTTTCTTTCTTTCTTTCTTTCTTTCACACTCATTAGAACTTGACATTGTGTTATGCACAGTATGTGTGTGGAAGTGTTCATCTCCTCACAATTAGAAGTAAATACCATAGAGACAAAGAACTTGCTCTTTTCCCCAAGTTCTATCCCTGGTGTTCAGAACAATGTCTATATATAGATTTCAATTAATTTCTGTTGGAAAAATAAGACACCTCCTTACGTACATGGCACTCTCACTCATATGCATTCATTCATTGAACCTTTCTTACAATCTAGCATGGATTACCATAATTATAAAAATGAAACTAAGGAAATAAAGCTACCTGCTAATATTACATTGCTATGAAATGAGATATGAGGCTCATTCATAAGAATTCATAACAATGTTGTTATGTTATTCATTCATAACAATGTTGTTCTTATTGTTAAAGTTTTTTCTGAGATTATTGTTCTTTCTTATAGCACTTTGTGACATAAAATGGAAAAATATTAGTTGAAAAATGATATAGTCAACTGTTGTGATGACTTTACACAAAGTGTTGAGCAGTGAATTAAACTGTAAAAAGTCCCTTAAAGCATTCCAAAGACCCATGTTCTTGATCTTGACAATTTATTTCTATTTGGTTATTTTTTGCTCCTAAATATATGAAGATGAATAATTTTTGTTTTAAAATTCAATATACCAAGTAGTGCATATATTTTAAGAATCATTGATTTCTTAAATGTGACAACAAAGGTAGACATCAAAATAAAAAATAGACCAATGGGACTACATCAAACTTTGTTTGTATGTCAAAAGAAACAACCAATAAAGTGAAAAGGCAACCTATGGATTGGGAGAAAATAATTGTAAGTCATATAGTTGATATAGGGTTAATATCTTGCATACATAAAGAATTTCTGCAACTCAACAAAAATGAAAACATTAAAATCCCAAATAACCCAATTAAAAAATGGGTAAGGGAATAAAAGAAGAAGACATACAAATAATCGATAAGCATACAAAACAATGGTCAACATCACTAATCATTATGGAAATACAAATCAAAGCCACGATGAGATACTACCTCACTTCAGAATGGTCACTATTAAATACGTGCTGTCAAAGATGCAGAGAAATTGGAACCCTTGTGCACTGTTGGTAGGAAGGTAAAATGATGTAGCCAGTGTTGAAAAAGTATGGAGTTTCCTCATAAAAGTAAAAATAAAATTACCAAATATCCAGTAATCCTACTTCTGAGTATACATCCAGAAGAACTCAAAGCAGGATTTTGAAGAGATACTTGTACACCTATCTTCAATGCAGCATTATTCACAATAGCAAAGAAGAGGAAGCAACCCAAATGTTTATCAACAGATGAATGGTTAAAAACAATATGATGTATACATACAATGGATATTACACAATCTTAAAAAGGAAGGAAATCCTGTTGCATACCACAGCATGGAGGAACCTAGAAGATATTATGCTAAGTGAAATAAGGTGGACACAAAAGGGCATGTGAAGCATGATTCCACTCGTAAGAAATATATAAAATAGTCCAATAGAAAGCATAAACTTGGTTAGCAAGTCCAGAGAGGAAAAGTCAAGGGTGATCAGTTTATAATGGATATAGAGTTTCAATATTGCAAGATAAAAATATTCTAGAGATCTGTTGCACAATAATGGGATTATATTTAACACTGATGAATTGTATACTTAAAAATGATCAAGATGGCAAATGTAATGTCATGTGTTTTTACCATAATAAAGAAAATATTTGAAGTTAGATATTGAGACTGCTGCACAATTCTGTGAGTGTAGTTAAAAACCCCACTGAATACACACCTTGAGGGGAAATTTTTGTGGTTGTAAAAGGAAAAACTGTGGTGGTAAAATATGAATAAACAGGAAAGATTTTGAAAAAAGAAATGATAATTTTAGAAATGTAATATATAATTGTTGAAATAAAAAACGCTGTTTTAGCAATAAAAATATCCTAGATAAAAAAAACCAACTTAATGAATAAAGAACTGATTAAGTACAGTTAGAGTTACTGGACTATAAGATATATAAGGGGAAAAGTTTTGGAGACTGCCACAAAAAAAGGTAAGGAGATAGAAAACAAAAAATGAGATTCAGAGTTAAGGAAGCTAGAATAAGTATTTTTATTATAGTACTAAATGGAGACCAATAAAGAATTGAGACTACAGAGAAAATATTGAAAAAGGTAGTAGCTGGAAAGTTTTCTGAGCTGATAAAAAATCTGAATTCGTTAATCCAGGAAGGAAAAAATGACTTACAAAGCAACATCAGTTAGAATAACAGATTTACACATACATAAACACGCAAGGAAGACAAGAGATAATGGCGTAACATCGTTAAACACTTCAAGTAAACAACCGATAATAAACAGTTGACTCTGAACAACTTGGGTTTGAACTGCTTAGTTCTACTTATACATAGATTTTTTTGATAAAACAGTGCAGTACTGTAAATATATTTTCTCTTTCTTATGATTTTCTTAATAACATTTTTCTCTCCAGCTTCCTCTATTGTAAGAATACAGTATATAACCTACAAAATATGTGCTAATTGACTGTTATGTTATTGGTAAGGCTTCAGCTATTAGTTGTTAAGTTTGGGGGGAGTCAAAATTACATGTGGCATTTCCTCTGTGTAGAGGGGTGGCACCCCAGCCCTGCATTGTTCAAGGATCACATCCGTATTTGCAAACATTATTATCAAAAAATTTCAGAATAAAAGCACATTATGGTTTACCACCTAGGAAGTTATAAAGAATGATCTTCAAGGAGGAAGATGATCTCAGAGGAACTGTTTAAAGAGTAAGAAGAAAATTAAACAAAGTAAATGACAAATATTTGATAAATAAAACAAAGTAAATGACAAATATTTGATAAATAAAACAAATACTTGAAGAAAATTAAACAAAGTAAATGACAAATATTTGATAAGTAACAATTACTATATCTAATTTGTGTATTTTAAAAAAGATAATAGAAATCTGACATATATATTTTATATATATTACATATACATATACTTTATAAATTAGAAAAAGTAAAAAAAAAATGAACCTGTTTTAAACCCTTTTATCATGGGGGATCAACATATTATTTCATTTTATTTTGCATAAGGTAATTCTGTATGGTAAAATTGTAGAAGTAAGGAAAATCAACATAGTGTCTAAATTAAAAGTCAGTACAGATTTTAAAAGTCGACTAAGGAAAAAAGCTCTAAATATTCAATAAATCAAAATTAAAGATGAAAAAGGAGAAAGAAGAAACTTTTTTTAAAAAAAATGGGACAGGCAGAAATCAAAAGGTAAGAATGTGGAATTGAGGGTTAGTATAGCAACACAATTGCAGCAAATTTACCAGTTAAAAAATACAGTTTTTCATAATAACATGAAAAAATAAAATGTAGAAAGATGAAAAAAGATAAAATGCATCATTAGCAATGAAGAGCTTCACTATGTCACAAGCTAAAGTTTAATATAACAGAAAATTATAATAGTTTTAAATATATCTGCAACTAGTTAAATAATATCAAAATATCCATACAAAATTAATATAAGAAGACACTGAAAACATCTAAAGCATTGTGGTAAAGTTCAAAACACTCTTTTGAATTTTTAGTATTCAAGCAGCTTAAAAAATCAGCAAAGATATTAATTAGAACTACAAAATGTCCAACCTTGATTAATGGACAGATATAATATTCTACATCCAAAAATTAGAAAATTAACATTCTTCTCAAGTTCAAAGAGAGCATTTGTAAAAATTAATTTCATGTTTGGCCACAAAACCAAATTTGTCTCAACAAATTTCAAAGAATAGATAATATACAGGTTTCATTCTCAAAATGTATCAGTTGAAAAAAAAAAGATAATCCACATATAGTTGGAAATTAAGAAAACAATTCTAAAACTATTTATGGATCAAAAAAGAAATCAGAATGGAGACTTTAAAATATAACACAAATAATAGTGAAAATAGTGTATATCAAAGTGAATTTGAGACTGATGTTAATAACTCAAGTATAATTTGTAGCCTTCAATCCTGTTACTGTATTAGAAATTGATGTTCAATTTAAATAAAAATGCTTTCCTTTAAAGTGTAGAAATAGGAATAGAGAAAAGATAATACTTCCAGTCAATAGTTTTATGACAGAACTTGGAAGCACAAGAGAGAAAGAAAGATAAATGCAATGCATTAAAAATTTTTTTTATTTTTTTTAAATTTTTATTTATTTATGATAGTCACAGAGAGAGAGAGAGAGAGAGAGAGAGAGGCAGAGACACAGGCAGAGGGAGAAGCAGGCTCCATGGATCGCGCCCCCGGCCAAAGGCAGGCGCCAAACCTGCGCCACCCAGGGATCCCTGCATTAAAAATTAAAGGAGGAAAAAACTAAATTTTTGTAGGTCATATGATTGCATAGAAAAAATAAAACATTCTACACATACATTATTAGAAACAAGAAACAATGTTGCTTATCTATTTATTGAATCTCAGAGCCAATACCATATCTTTCTTTATATTCTGTAATGCTGGGCCTGGCACTGAGCAAACTACAGTTCACAGATGCCGTTGTCTGACGTTGGACAAGGGAGACACTAGGGGAAAATTGATAGGTGGAAGAAGAAATGAAACTTCCCAAATAGTTTTTCTTTCTTTCTTTCTTTCTTTCTTTCTTTCTTTCTTTCTTTCTTTCTTTCTTTCTTTCTTTCTTTCTTTCTTTCTTTCTTTCTTTCTTTCTTTCTTTCTTTCTTTCTTTCTTTCTTTCTTTCTTTCTTTCTTTCTTTCTTTCTTTCTTTCTTTCTTTCTTTCTTTCTTTCTTTCTTTCTTTTCTTTCTTTCTTTCCTTCTTTCTTTCTTTCTTTCTTTCTTTCTTTCTTTCTTTCTTTCTTTCTTTCTTTCTTTCTTTCTTTCCTTCTTTCTTTCTTTCTTTCTTTCTTTTTTTAAACTTGACAACTAATTCTAAGATTTATGTGGGAAGGGATCCCTAGGTGGTGCAGCGGTTTAGCGCCTGCCTTTGGCCCAGGGCGCGATCCATGGAGCCTGCTTCTCCCTCTGCCTATGTCTCTGCCTCTCTCTCTCTCTCTCTCTCTCTCTGTGACTATCATAAATAAATAAATAAATAAATAAATAAATAAATAAATAAATATTAAAAAAAAAAGATTTATGTGGGAAAACAATGGACCATGAATAAACAAGGCACACCTGATATGAAAATGATGGGGGAACATATAACGTACGATGTTCTCATTCATTTGGGGAATATAAATAACAGTGAAAGTGAGTATAAGGGAAGGGAGAAGACATGTGTGGGAAATATCAGAAAGGGAGACAGAACATAAAGACTCCTAACTCTGGGAAACCAACTAGGGGTGGTGGAAGGGGAGAAGGGCGGGGAGTGGGGGTGAATGGGTGACGGGCACTGGGGGCCACTTGACAGGATGAGCACTGGGTGTTATTCTGTATGTTGGTAAATTGAACACCAATAAAAAATAAATTTATTAAAAAAAAAAAGAAAATGATGGGGGACTTGCCCAACTAAAAGACAACATAAATTTATAACAAGTAGATAGTGCGGCACTGAAAAAGAATAGAAAAACTAACAAATAAGATAGGATAGAAAATGTATAACCATATTCACATTTATATTAAAATTTCGTATGTGAGAGACACCTTACATATCAGTAGGAACCAGTCAATAAAAATAACTGGAAAATTTTGTAATCTACAAGGAAATAAGATAAACTTAGGTTCTTTACTTCACACACAAAAATCAATTTCAAACAGATTAAGAACTTAATGTCAAGCACAAAAATCTTAAATATTTAGGACAATAGATGAATATATTTCTGATGTGGAGTCAGGATCAATTTCTCAAGGCAAGTCATTAAGGAAGAGATTGATGAAGAGATTGATGAACTTGACTATATCAGATCAAGACCTTCTGTTCATTGAAACTTATTGTAAAAGGAAAGGAATGAATTGACAGGAACTAAGAAAACTTAATTGCAACATATATAATCTAGAAGGGCTTAATAACAAGAATAAAATAAAACACCTCACCACATCAGTCATAAAAAGGCAGGGTTCCAATTTTAAAATGGGCAAAATCCTGAAGAGGATTCGACAGAAACCACCGTGACTCCCACTGCTCCCCCACAAAAATCAATCAATCAAACAAACAAACAAATAAATAAATCAGAGATGTTCAACTCCTTAGGAATTAAGGAAACATAAATTAAATAATAAAAAGTCATCATTTTTATTGGAGGAGATGTAACCATTATTATTAATGTCATGAATGCAAATTGGTACAACTACTTAGAGAAACAATTTAGTAATATCTTGCAAAGTTGAACGTTCTTGTATCCAATAACCCAGCAATTCTCTTTCTACAGTATTTCTTGAGCCTTAATATGCGTGTAAATGTAGCAGAGACCTTAGTAAATTGCAGATTTTCGGGCATGAGCCAAGACTCCATGTTTCTGGCAAGCTTCCAGGTGATGCTCATGCTGTCAGTCAGCTCATACTTAAGTAGCAAGATAAACCCAATACAAACCTTCCATATGTGCAAGGAGAGATGTGCATGAAATATCCACAACAGTCCTTTAAAAAAATAGAAAAATATTGGCAATAACCCAAATGTGCATCCATATAAAAATTAATAAAAGATAATACCCAAATAGATTATTATACTGTAGTAAAAAATGAGTGAATTATGGGGACAGCTAGCTGGGTTGGTCAGTTGTCTACATTGGGCACCGGTCATGATCCCGGAGTCTTAGGATTGAGCCCTGCATTGGGCTTCACTCAGTGGGGAGCCTGAGTGTCTGTCTCCATTTGCCTCTCCTCCCTGCTCATGCTCCCTCTCACACGCTCTCTCTTTCAAATAAGTAAATGAAATCTTTTAAAAAAATGAGTGAATTATGGCTAAGCACAATAACATAGATGAATCTTGGTAGTAGAATATTGAATGAAAAAGCAAGTGTGATATATTTTTATAAAGTTCAATATTAAGTAAAATAAGAAAATATAATATTTATGCATAAATATATGCCATATAAATATAAACTATGAAAATAAAACCAAAATATGATCAATACAAAATTCAGGACAATGGTTTTCATAGTGCGTGGGAGTAGCTGGCAGGAGGGTTGCATACGGACCAGGAAATAGGTGGATGGAAGTTACCTGAAACATTTTACTACTTGGATGAGATATTATACCCTTGGGTATCATTATGTTATAAAAGAAATAATTTTGAAAATTAGTCAAAATCAATATATACCAAATATAATACTATATGTTATATATGTGTACATATATGCATATATATAAATACCTAATAGCATATAATTTAGTACTACATACATATTTTAATAGATTTTGTCCTCTCGACTCCCCTTTCCTTTAGATACATCATGATATTACAAATGAAGAAACTGAGGGGAAAAAAAAGAGATAAAGTAACTTTCTCAGATTTGTAGACTAATAAAACATCAAGAAATTTCTCAAGAGGGGATCCCTGGGTGGCTCAGCGGTTTAGCGCCTGCCTTTGGCCCAGGGCGTGATCGAGTCCCACATCCAGCTCCCTGCAAGGAGCCTGCTTCTCCCTCTGCCTGTGTCTCTGCCTCTCTCTCTCTCTCTGTGTCTCTCATGAAAAAATAAACAAAATCTTAAAAAAAAAAAAGAAAGAAAATTCTCAAGACAAAAACCTAGAGAGCATCCTTGCTGCTTCTTTTACTTTCATACCTGACATCCAGTTCTTCAGCAATTTCTAATGAATATGGCACCAAAACGTATACCAAATGTGTCCATTTCTCTCCATCTCTACCTCTACCTCTAGGCCCAGGGCAAGCTTCAGTTAATATGAACAACCCCAACATTTCTAACTAGTTTTTTTGTTCCAATTGCTCCCTGATATGGCTTGAATTGTGCCTCCTGAAAGCTGCCCTGTTGAAGGACCAACCCTCAGCACCTCAGAATGACTCTATTTGGGGGTCTCTCTAAAGATACCGTCCAAGGAAAGCCTGCATTCTCAACAACTTGCAACACTGTCCTTATCAGGTTTCCCAGAGTTAGTTCCTGGGTGAGTTGTTTCGCTTTGTGGGCCAATACACCATTGAAAAATTTGTGCTGGGTGATACCCCAATAGATATTTATTTGAAAATCCCTAGAGACCTATAGAACTCTTGGCTGGAAATAACCTATCAGAGATTGTCTGGTATTCCCTCTTCCTTTGAATATTGTCATATGGATTCCCACTCCACATCAATTCAGTTTTAAATATTGCTGGCAAAAGATGAAGGGGAGGATTGGAGACATCATTGTTCTGCTAATTACACTTGACCAGTGTTGATTCTTTTAAGTAGTCTGATACCCCAGTCAAATATATGGACTTAAAATCTAAGCCATTCCTATGAGACCTAGCGTTTTGTTGATAGGAACACTGTTTTTCTTCTCTTTGACTAGCTAGACTAAAGTTTCCAAGATTCTGCAGTCACTTTTTAGATTTGTCAACTCACTGGAAAAAAAAAATCCGTCTGACTTCCCATTTCTATTCCTTGGCATTTTCACAGAAAAATGTCCGGAATAAAGGTTTCATTTCACTTTTTAATTTTTTTAAATGGCCTTCAGTCCTGAGTACAAGCCACTTCATTCTAGGTTTATTATTAAACTTTTATTGGTCTAAGAAAACAATGACCTTTATTTCTCTAAGATGGAAATTACAAGTATAATGACTTCATAGCTATTAGGAGGTATAAAGAGGTGTTCAAATGCTTCAGCCCTGAAAATGTCAAGCAGTTGTTCGAACTCTGAACCAAGACTTGGGCTAAGCAGGGTTTTGTGCTGTTGCTGTTGTTATTGTTGTTTTTGTTTTAAATTAAAAGAACAGGAAATCAAATGCCATTTGCTTAATTTTTTGGTCACGACTTAAGATATCACAATTTAGATCATTTGAGCAAGAGAGAGTGCCTAGTCAGTGGACCTCTATCTACTTAGCAGGGAAGACTGCCATCAATGCAAATAAATCACCACACTTTCAGAAGCTGAAATGACTTGTTATTTTCCAGATATAGATTTTAAATGGCCTTTGGGGCGGGGGGAGGAGTTGCTTGATGGTTATAATCTTGATATAACCACTTGTCACTCCCAGTGGCTGACCATTTTCATTCTGTTCCAGCTCTTGCTAAGCTTGGAGTTTCCCTGACCATTACTAGTGCTGTCTCAGCTATTTTTAGGGTTGTATTTTCTTTCCCCCCAAAATCCTTTTTACTGTGTCCTATTTGTCTCAATCCACTATTTGAGTTATTAAGTTAAAAAGGTAATAGCGTGAAAAAATACACCTAAAAGTAAGCCTAGAAATGCCAGAAAGTAATTCTAGAGCAATTTTAGCTTATCTTTTTGCAGTGGCTATATTTTTAAATATACTCAATTTCAAACAGGACAACCATTATGAGTTTGGCTTTATCTCTAGGCTTTCTTTTTCCTTCCCCATGCATAAGAAACAAGTAGACTTAGATTTCACTTAGACCTTGAAAAAGCAAGTGGAGATACACTTCAGTGCTATTTGTAACCGTGATAGATGTCTCTACCCTTAGTGCCAGAGTAGGCTTTCAGTTTTGTACTTTTTCTAAACTGTATCTAATTCTCTCTTCAGAGGTGAAGTATCTGGCAGCAGTGTGCCAGGTTCCAAATAATTCTTTTACAGTAGAAGTAAAATGCTTTCTTTGTTTCTCAGGTAAATCCATCCAGCACCTGCTGAGCTGAAGCATTTGATACGCAAATTCCAATAGCATGAGTCCAAGATCTCCCTCCCCAAGAGGATGAGAATGTTTACCTTAAGATGAAAGAATGCTCTCTCACTTGTACCTTTTCCATCTCAAGTTTAGAGTGAGGATGAAGCTGGAAGGTTTGAGTGTTCATCTGGAATGTAAGCTTTGGTGATGGCTTCCTTCCCCTTCCTCCTCTTCCCTTCCTCCTTATTTTACTTCTCCTTTTTCTTCTCTTTCTTCCTCACCAAGGACAATACGTAACCTAACCTGCAGCAACAGACATAAACAAAGTTGATAAGTAATTGAATTTTTACAAACAACCTAAATAGACTATTAAAAAAAAAAGTCAACAGTTTTGCTCAAAATCCTCATTTTTGTCTCATAAGAATTCATAAGAATTCTGGGAAGTAAATCCTATTTTTATTTTACAAACCAGGAATTTGAGGTTCAGGAAATCTATGTCAACCAGACAAATTGCACACAGATTATAAGTTCTACAGTTGAGACTTAAAATGCATATTTGTCTTATCCAAAAACAAAAAAATAAAAATAAAAATAAAACAAAAACAAAACCCAAACCCCCCACAAAACTATGAAGCATTCTGTAGACATTAATACTCCTTTTGGAAAAAAAAATGAAGCAGGGTTTTCTGACCACGTGGTTTCACAGTGCAGAAAGAGCACACAGTGGGGAATAAAGAAGTCTGAGTTATATTCACACTTGGACACTGCCCATTCAGTGTCTGGCTGCCCCATTACCTCTTTGCTCTCCCTTTATATGAGTCAAGAGAACTGGATTAAATAAATCCGCAGTTTTTTGGGTCCTGAGATTCTGTGTTTCTTAATTGATTCAAGGCCAGAGAGCTAGACCAGGTATGTTAATGGTCTATCTCAGTGGTCTTCCTATTGGGCCCACTGGATGAGCAGAAGACAGACACGGGTACTCCAGGCAATTGCCTGGAGTGTGGTTAGATACAAGCCACCCTGCCAAGAAGGCAAAATTGACCTTTGGCTCATCCTGACCTTGTTGCCTCTTCATCATCTCTCCCTAGTCCCTGGTTTCTATTGCCTACTTAATCTCTAGTAGTTTTATCATACCTGAAGTCTACTCAGAGACATTCAGAGGGACACCCCAGGCAGAAACCAATCCTTTAAATTCTTCTCCATTCTTATACTCTTAAGAAAAAGCATGCTATACATTTTGTAGATACAAATTGGCTCCTCTCTTTGCTTTATCCAAAGGCCTAGTCCATAACACTTACCCATTTTCAATGATTTTACCCCTATAGAAACTTTCACCCCCAGAATATATTCCCTCTGCCTCTTCTGGGCACGGCTGATTTTATTATGACCTGGAATGAGTCTATAATATTCTCTCCCCAAGAAATATGAAAACTTCAAAAGAGACACAGAGATGAATGTGGTCATCTTCAGGTGGTGAACTAAAGACAGAGTCCATCAACTCCTGGGGTTGGTGGGTGGGGGTGGGGGAGTGGGGGGTGGTATGGAGGGGAAGCATGTGGGTATCTCTTAAGCAGTTTCCTTCCAAAGCTGTAAACTATTTCTTATTTGTTTTGATTTGGGTTGTTCCATACTTGCTTGTTGGTTTTCTCTTCCTTACTTATGCAAATAACCCTGCTATCTTTCTAATGAATCTCCTTTCATGTTTAAATTAGTCAGAGTGAATTTTGATTGTAACTCAGACTCGCAAATTGATTTTGGGGGGAGGAGTTGCCTCCTTCAGATGCTTATGAAATGTCACCTTGCTCAGATTCCTTTAACAGATATTTGTGTTAGTTTTTTAACAGATATTTGAAACCTTGTTACCGTACATCCTTTCCCACTCCCCTCCCCATTTGTCTCTACCTAATATAGACATTTTATTTATTTACATTCTCTTTGTGTTTTATCCCTAATAGATAGAAGTTCCATGGAGGCACATATTTTAGTCTCTCATGTCCAAAGCTCTATCTCCAAGGCATAGAGTACCTCCTGCATGTACAAGTTATTTAATAAATATTTTCTGGATGGGCAGACAATTACAGGACTGAATTGTTGGAGATGGTTTCTCTCTGTCACTTAGGACTTGAGTCTCCTTTCAGTCTCCTAATAGACTCACCTCTCTCTTTTTTTTTTTCTTCCTCTCTCTCTTTCTTTTCCACAAGACCACTTTCACTTGCTAGTTTACCTTTTTTTTGCTAGTTGACAGATTTGTAGGATGACACAGCATACTATTTTCCAAACACATGCCTTTTATAACATAGGATAGAGAAAACAATAAGATTGGATGTGGGCTTAAGCAAAGCTCAGGCTGCCCTCCGTGTTCTTCGCCTTTGATGTCTGACTTCAATCTAGGAGGAAGGGTGTCTTCCACGTGGATGCGCATTGTTACAGGAGGAAAAATATGTCTCAAAGAAATTCATGTTTGTATGGCCTTGACTTCTGTACATTTATTCTCCAGATGCCTGGAGTAGACAAAATGAGTGGAATGCAGGACAGTATAGAGACATGGTGAGCTCTTGGCCATCACTCAAGATCCTTTTCTCCTTGGGTACGGGAAATTGAAAAACTAAGAGAAAAAACAGATGTCCAAAAATTACAATAAATAGAAATAACTTGATGGAGGCCAGATTTCTTATTCCACATGCAACTCATCAGGTTTTCTCCCGTCATAAAAAAAAAAAAAAAAATCTCTGACATTTCCATCCAGAGAAATAAAATGAGTTCATTATTAGTATAAATTAAATATGCACAAATTCTAAAAGATGGCACATTTTTTTTGTTTTGTCTTGGGAGATCTTCTGTAATCTTTCTTTCCTTTTTTACAGAAACCACAATAGGATCAGTTATTTTTGACAGGTATGCCAGTTTTACCAGGATGTTTCCCTTTCTGAATGCTAAATAACTGAAGAGGAGAGACATGTAAATTCTTCAAACACTCTTAAAAGCCTTCTCTTCCAGAGATTAGCCTTAGTTTGCTTTTTATGTTTTTGACTAGCCAGTAAAGAAAACTTTGTGACTTACTGTTTTAAATGATTAGGTAAGTAAAATATGAGAAATACATTTAGATGTTACCAGGGGCCTATAGTTTCTTACACGTTTTCTCTCTCTGATCTGAGGGGCATTTCTTAATGGTTTACTCCTTCTGAACTGAAATCTCTGATTTCTTAGCACCATTCCCCTTCCTCAAGCACAGACCTCCCCGTCTCCCCATGGAATTCAACCTTGTAGAATCTTCCTAGAATGGAAACAATATCACTTAAAAAAATTGCTAGAAAAGTATATGGGCTCATCTGCTTAAGTGGTAAAACGTGACGCAGTTTCAATTGTCACATATTATAAAGATTGCACATTTTAAGTCAAGATCGATATAACCAATGAGGACAAACTTTGAGCATCATCTTCCAAAAAAAAAAAAAAAAAAAACCGACCACAGCTATGAAATTTTACTTTTTATCAACATCTACTCCAAAATGTTAAAGAAGAAAAATTTGACTTTTACAACAAACACCCAAGGTGCTCAATGAAAGTTGTTTTGTTGAATGTTCTCTGGCTCCCTCCAAGCCATATTTCATGTTCTAAAAAACCTCTACTTGGCAAAACACTGATTTACCAAATACAGTATCTGGTAAGGTGCTCATCAAAAGTAATTCTAACAGCAAAGACCTAGTCTGAACACTCACTCCTTGATACATCCTGCTTTTACACCCCCACGTCAGAGGTCTTTAGGGGAGGCTTTAAATCCCTTTTCCTATAAAATCATTACTGTCCTCCTATCATAAACTCAAACCACACTGTCTCTGCATTTTTCTTCCCTCCCTCTCTTCTCTATTTCTCCTTTTTTCCTTTCTTTCTTTCATCTGAGTCCCTTGACATTCACCACTGCCTCATGCCATATACCTCACTGTATCTTGTGCTAAGCTGGTTTATACAAACTCTTATTCAGCCATTTAGAATGATTCTTTGGAAGAGGTGTTTATCTCCATTTACTCAAATGATGACTGAGGATAACGCTTTTGCCAAGAAGTGTGCTAGGTTTGGGGGATCCAAAGTAGCTTCCCACCTGCATTTGAAGTCTGCAAAGTGTGCCAAAGCATCTGCTGTGCTAGACCAATTGGAAAAAGAGTAAAGTTTCCTTTCTCTATGCCCAGGAAATAAGCTCACGATAACAAAGAAATGAGCAAAATGAATTAACAGTAAAGACTAATGAATGCCTTTTGCAGTGATGTTTCTAAGTTTCCCCAAGAGATAGAGGCAATACCTACAAATAGGAAACCTGTCAACACCAGGAGGGGAGCTTCTCCACAGCACACTCCACCCAGCTCGAGGGGCTTTTCAAATGGATTATTATGATAGATTCCATCTGGTGAAAATGGAAAGAAAACGATGCAGGTTTTTCATTACAGTCCCCACATTGGCATTGCAGCCAATTGGCAGAGTGTAAATTCAAGGTTTCTCTATTTTTCTCTCCCTTCTCATAGGCTATGGAAAGTTCTAAATTTTAAAGGACAACAAGGCTATATTTCAGAGGTGACAGACTGAAATTTTATGCTGTTCTCTCCGCTTCAAGCTTAAGTAACTCCTTAACAAGAGATTAGAAAATAGCTTTAAAAAAAACAGTTTTGAACCTCTGCTGTAGGCCCTGCTCTCCTAGGAAGCACAAGGGAAAAGAATATGGTTGAGATCAGGAATCACAATTTAATTAAACGTATAGTGTCAATCTGCTCAGTGTTGTGGTTGGACACGCTGAATGAGCATCACCCTGGAGCCCTGATGAAAGTGCAGATCCCTGAACTCCTGTCTCAAACCTTCCAAGTCAGGATCGCTGAAATTAAGGCTCAGGAACATGAAATTTGGACAAGCTTTCTGGATGATTCTAAATTTTAAGAATCCCTTATGTAAGGGTACTGAAAGGATATTGAAAGATTCTGAAGAAATTTTCTCTTTAAAAATGTGCTTTCTTTATCTTTTTGGATAATTTATAGACGATATTCTTTTTGAGGTCTGAATGTAGATCATTGTCCTAAGAATTTAGTGAAGGGTGAGTTATGCATATTTAAGATTACTTCAGGACACTTTCCCTAATATTCATAGAATGGATATTTTATAAGCTGTGTAATTAGTTGACCACTAAAAAGCTTAAAAAGCCAAGAACTTCACATATTCTCTCATAAAGTTTATGGATTTGAGCTAAATTCCTCGAAATGAGTGTAGTGAGTGAGTTGTCAACTTATGAAGCCAACAGTTTGAAAGTTTTTTGAACAGTTGATAATGAATTTAACAGTGAAAATATTTATTGTCCTTTGGATGAAAATATTATTTGGAATTAATTTATTTGGCTTGGGATAGGTTTGTGAAATGTATAGTGGATAATGTGGCCAGTTCTTTTTAGGTGTCTAATATTTCAAATAAAATCTGCAATTCTCTACCTGAGGGGGGAAAAATGCTTAGTGGCAAGTACTCCTGGCCAAGTCACTTTAGATTCCAATAGCTTTACTTTACAAGAAATTTTTTATCCTATAAAGCGTCTGTGCTTGTTTGGTTTTCCCCTCGGATTTCTTTTTTTTTTTTCTTTAACAATTCTCTTTAGCCAAATTCCAAGCAAATGTAAGAATAACTTGGACTATAAAGGGAAAAAGGTGATTATAATAACAACCGCATCATTTTGGATATAAATCTCTGTATAAATCAAATGCTTGAGCTTGCTGCAAAATTTTTGCTAACTGGGAAGAAACTATTTTGTAGTTTGGAGAGGCAAAGAAAAAGATATTTTGAAAACCTAAGTAAGGCCTATCGGCCCTTTTGAGGTGTTAAGTTTGATTTTAATGTGCAGAGACTATTTCAAAGGGGTTCAGATATTGGCATTTGATACTGTTACCTCATGGGGCCCAGCTGATCACGTTTCCCTAGGCAGAAGTGGAAAATGTAAGCTTTCATAAAATTTTAATTTGATATTGACCTTTCCTTTCTGGTTCTGTAAGGTAAATCCATCCTTAGTTACAGCAATCACACACACACACACACACACACACACACACATAGACTGACATGTTAAGACTTCTAGCAATAAGATCTTCAGAATCAATAGACACAGTGAAAATGATTTGGCAGCTATCATTCCATGGAATCTTTCTATTATAAAAGCCAAATGTAAGAAAACACAGCCATCCGAATTGGATTTGGGAGGAAAGTTTTGATTGTGGGACAGTCACAATATGTAAGAATTGTCTCACAGAGGATTGATTCCAAACTCCTCCAATACCGTAGCCTATATTTTGCACTTATGAGTTTAGCTGATAATTATTTCATAATAGCCTTAAAAACAAATGATGGCACAGAGACTTTGAGGGGGCTCAGTACAATGACTTGGTCTGGCAGACTGAATAACTGGCAAATGGATGGGGCAAGAGTTTGATACCTGAGCTCTTATGAACTCCGTGAGCCCATGATCTCTTCTGTACCACTTGTATCTTTTTGCAGCACTCATCAGGGTAAATCATGGCTATTTCTAAATGACTAGAAACTTGAGTTTATATTGGTCTAGAATTGAAATATTGTGACATTTCTCTGCTTACAATCAAGCTCTCCAGTGGCCACATAATCAAAGTCTTTCCCCAGTATACTATTATTCAACTCTCTCACATTGTTTTTCTTCAACAGATAACAGCTTATATTAAGGGCATCAGTTACTGCCAAATTCTAAAATTAACTACAAGCAAAGTAAGTGATCAAAGACAATGACCATTTCAAAATTCTTATCCTCCCTGAACTTTCTGAAGCCCGGAAGTGGATAGGTAACTGGAATTAAACTATAAATAAATCAAAATGTTTTCTTTTTTAAATTCTGAATCGTTTTCTTTTTTCTTATTTTTTTTTCATTTGTTCATTTAAATATTGCTTCCTTTGTATTTTTACCAGGAAGAAAAATCAAATTACACTATTTACAAAATTGTAAAAACCAGGTTGACCCTGAGAGGTTAAAATTATTGATGAGATTTTCCTTCATGCAAAAAAAAAAAAAAAAAAAAAAAAAAAAAAGTTGATAAGTTTTCCTTCATACTCCCAGCAAATGTGTTTTTAAACATATTGGCTGGGGTCACCTTGGTGGCTCAGTAGTTGAACATCTTTCTGACTTTGGCTCAAGTCATAATCCCAGGGTCCTGGGATCAAGTCCTGCATCAGGTTCTTCACAAGGAACACGCTTCTCCCTCTGCTTGTGTTTCTGTCTCTCTCTCCGTGTCTCTCATGAATAAATAAATAAAATCTTAAAAAAAATAAACACATTGATTGAAGAACAATAGCCATCAGATTGATGCCTTCACAATACAATAGCTTTATTTCTGCTTCCCCAATTTAGTGAGTATAGGATGGAGAAAGATTGGCTGTATTACCATCTTTGCCATTTATTTGTTCAGACCCAATAAGTGAAATTCAAGGTTGTTTCTGAAATCTCCATGACTACAATGGCACCAAACATAGAATAACACATTTTGTTTGTTTCATTCAAGAATTACACAACAAGAAAAAGAGGCTTGTGTGACACTACTTCACCACTTTAGTGATTGTGGCCATACAATAGCACCACACATTTTTTTCCTCAATTGTTTTTTAGGTAACTTTTTTCTTAAGCTTCAATTAGGACTGGCATCGAAAAAGAAATAGCATCTTATCCAAAACTATGAATATGGAAAATATGGATATCGTCTTTAGCCAGGAACATGAGTGAATGTTCCAATGAGAAAACGAAAAGAACATTGTTATATGACATTTTAGTGGTTTCTCAAAGAATATCTCCTAAGGAAAAAGTCAGGTGTCAATTAGAATTAGTGACAAGATGTACACATTAAGGTTGAATCATAAGAATAATTGCTGGTTAAAAAAAAGGAACAATGATACATAACCAGTAACTTTTCTATAAATTAAAAATGCATTTGTACAAAAAAATCTGTCATTTTTACAGACCAATACAAACAAAAACAGTGTACATTAATTACATTAAAGGTATTGTTTATGAGGAGAAATACAAGAAAGGTGAATGGGAAAAATGCAAAATATCAATAAAATCTGACTGATGCTTTTATAAACAAATAACACAATCATCCACACTTGCAGTCTGGCTAAGTAAACAAATAGAACACCATTTCTCTGATTTTTTTAAGATGTGTATCACCAGTAATGGTTGATACAGGACTCTACATGGTGTTAGATCCCAGGACCCAGAGATCATGACCTAAGCCTAAGCCTAAGCAGTAGTCAGTCCCTTAACTGACTGAGCCACCCAGGTGTCCCTCTTCTGCCTATTTTCCAGGTATCAGTCTCCTCTCATTTACATCATTCTACTAATCACCTTCAAAGTAACCCTTTTTGTTTTGTTTGGTTTGGTTACAACACCTGGAATTGCTATCTGGCGCTCATAGCCCAAGAGTCTGATATCAATACCAGCTATCCATGATGGACATCAGACTGTTGGGAAATGTGGGGAACTCAGAGTTGGATATCTGCATAGCTTAGGCAAATAGCAGTCAAAACTTTGAAATGATTCAGGGCTGAGAGTCTGGAAGACAGTGACCCACAGAAATGGGATATATTACCTGTAGTATCATCCTGAGAGCAAAGCCACATAACTGTTGTCATAGGAAAGTATAGAGGTCATGAAATAGTGTTGATGGCCAGAGGAGCTGCTCCTAAAAGACCAGGGAACAGCTGGCAAAGAGTGAATGGTAAGCTTAACTACAAAAATTCTCAGCTCAGATTTAGGACTTGAAGTACAGGGGCTTCATCAAATTAATTTTAAAACGTCTTATTTCTTTCCATGCAAGGTGAGAGCTTAAAAAAAAAATAAGACAAACACACATGTTCTGAGTTGGAATTCATGCACTATTCATCCTATCTCTTTATAAAAAGTCAGAGCATTGATCTGGAAACAGAGGGCCCCCGGAGAATTGGAATAGGGATTATGCAATAAGATCCAGAAGAGTAAGAGTGCCTACAATCCCCCATCTCACTGAACCTCTTTTGCTTGCTGAAAGAGCCCCACTTTCCTTGTTGTGTAAAGCAATTCCTGCGTATTTGAAAGTGTTGATACTCCCTCAAATGAGGGCATTAACTTTAAAAGGGAATTCATTGTTTTCATTCCCCTTAATTTTCAAAGAATCCCAGCCTCTAATAAGAGGTAGCAACAGGGTACTCAATTAGAAAGTGAAGTCTAGGAATGAAAATACTGCTTACTGAACTAAGGAAATTCCTTACTTATATTGGCTAAATATTAGGAAAGATTGACAGATTCCGAGGTAACTCAACCAAGGAAGAATGAGGACATTGCATTGGGCTGAATCTAGGCACAAGAATGTACTCCATCTATTTATTTTCCCCAAAATTAAGACATATATTGGGGATGAGTGATTAGTGATGTCTGCAGATTGTTGATGGATGGCATAGAATTGAAAATTGATTCCCTGGTTTCAAAGAGGAAAGAAGATCTGGAGTTGAAAAGATCAAATAGTGTAATTTAATGACCAATGAGTAAAACAGATAGATTTCCATTAATAGATATCAGGATCAATAGAAAGTCAGAAAGGTCTGATTCAAAACCAGACACAGGGATCCCTGGGTGGCGCAGCGGTTTGGCGCCTGCCTTTGGCCCAGGGCGCGATCCTGGAGACCCAGGATCGAATCCCACGTCAGGCTCCCGGTGCATGGAGCCTGCTTCTCCCTCTGCCTATGTCTCTGCCTCTCTCTCTCTCTCTCTCTCTGTGACTATCATAAATAAATAAAAATTTAAAAAAAAAAAAAAAAAAAAAAAAAAAAAAAAAAAAAACAAAAAAAAAAAAAAAAAAAAAAAAAAAAAAAACAAAACCAGACACAAACCAAAAAACAAAGAAACAAAACCTTAATAATGGCCAGTTGAGAATCAGAGATCTGGGAAGGAAAGAGGTGTGGAAGATCTCTGTAGAGCTATTTGATTTGTAAAAAAAATAAAAATAAAAATAAAATAAATCCAGAACTGCTCATTAAGGCTTTGGATTATGTCATCCAAGATGTCATAGAACATTACATCATATGATGGAGAACTTCAACCTTTCACTGAATTTTTAAACCTCAGTTAAATCATGGATCTAAAGATCTTGGAAGCAAAGAAGGGGTATCTTGTCTTAAATAAGTACTTTGTAAAGATATCACAAGTGTGTGTTTGTTTATCTATTTATTGACTATTTATTTATTTATTTATTTAACCTAATCTTCCCCCAGAAGACCCAAAGGTCATTACCAGAGTAACAGTGTCCTCGAGGGGAGGGGTTGTGGGCAGGGAACTATGGTCTTGAAGCAAAACAAATTCCTGGGGACATAGGGTATACTTCTGCAGTCCATGAGTCAGAGTTTGGAGACGTTAAGACAAGCGAAGACTGCCTTTGTTCAACCCATACCCCTGTATTCGTTTCCTAAATTCTTTTACTAACAGTTGGATTAGATGACCTCAGAAAGTGACTGATTTCTTATACCGGATCTGTAATCTGTGAAAAATGGACCATTCTGATTGGAAAGACCAAGGTGAAAATTACAGAGCTTCCCAACACTATAAAAAATATTAAATTAAGAGTAATGACACTTCAATAAAAGATTCAGAAATATTAGTGCCACCTTCAAAGATTTAAATGTACAGAGTTAATGACTCATGGCAGATTGTCATTTGTGTGTGGTGGTGGAAGGATAGTTTTGGAGGATGAAAATGGATTTTCCAAAGTTTAATTTGAGGGCGACCCCTGTTGCAGTTGTCGTTCCATATGTGGTCCGAGCTATTAGAGCACTTAGTACTTATATGAAGCAACAGATCTGAATAATGCCTTTTTCCTCTATTTCAAATAAACAAAATTACTAGAAGCAGTCTGTTTCCTTTCACCAGGCAGGAATAGCAATATATTTTTGCTGCACTGTTTCTGGATTGTGTTAACTCCTTGGCATTATACCACATTTTGGCAATAGAAATACCATCTCACAATATATCATGGGATACGATCTAAAGGGTAAACTTTATTAGCTAGATACATTGGTTGGATGCTTGAATGCCAGAACACTGGAGACAAGTGTAGTTAACCTTTGAGCAGCGTGAGTTTGAACTGCACAGGTCCACTTATATATGGATTTTTTCCAAAACAGTGCAATACTGTAAGTGTATTTTCTCTTCCTTATGTGTTTCTTACTAACGTTTTATTTTCTATAGCTTATTCTAAGAATACAGTATATATTGCATGTAACACACAAAGTATGTGCTAAGCAACTGTTTATGTAATAAGTAAGGCTTCCAGTTAACAGTAGGCTATCAGGGAGCTGGACATGATATGTAGATTTTTGACTGCACAGGGGGTCGGTACCCCTGACCTCTGCATTGTTCAAAGCTGCAAGACATTAACTTACCATAAAGATTGAGGGATATGGTTTGGGGATATTTATCTGAAGTGAAGATAATTTGCTGAACCACAGGTCCGTTGCCGTTAGGAACATGGATAATCTCTTTGAATTTAGAGCTATATATTACCACACATGAGTCCAGTGCTGAGAAGTTGTAAGATGTGAGTTTGTCCCATGTCAAGAGAAGGGTCTCCAGACAGCTGAGGTCACAGTGATCCTGCTACTTGTCACTCATCAGATTCAATAAAGTTTAAAGAATGTAAGGCAGATTAGTTTGCTATATGTAGTGTGTGGTAAGTCTTAATAAGAGAATTAAACCCCTAGCTTTCTTTTTTTTTTAATTTATTTATTCATGAGAGACACACACAGAGAGAGGTAGAGACATAGGCAGAGGAAGAAACAGGCTCCCTGTGGGGAGCCCGATGCCGGACTTGATCCTAGGACCCTGGGATCACCACCTGAGCCAAAGGCAGACACTCAGCCGCTGAGCCACCCAGGTGCCCCAACTCCTAGCTTTCTAAACAAGGGCAAGCTATATTGAATAAATAATTATTATCCCTTTGAGAAATTAGACTCAAGCAGAGACTGAACAACAATTTGACATCAACCACCCATAAACTCAGTATTACCTATCTACCTAGAATAACCTGAATTGGCCAACAGTGCTGATTCAGCAAGTATGTGACATCAATGGGAACAGGACCAAATAAGTGGTAGTCCTGTGACACTGCTATCCCTCCCTTCAGTCACACCTATGACCTCAAGAAGGCTTTCTCTATGACCAACTGATGGGGGAAAGTATAAATACAATCAAACTGTAATTTCCATTATATGACCAGCAGGAATCCATTAAGAATGGATACTGCAACAATATAGTTCTGATTTGGACTGACCTGGAAGGTAGTTTGGTAAGAAGTTAAGGATAATAAGAATATACATATGTGTTCATGAATCTGCTCAGGATTGCTGGAAACATTATGAGTCTAGTAGTATTTTCTCAGCATTCAGGATAAACGTTTTGTAAGACACCTTTTCTAAAATGCTTTAGAGATGAGCCTTAATTGATGGGATTTCAAGCTGCTTATCTCCTGTTACCTTAGTATCATCTAAAGGCTGATGATGTGGAAGCTACTGTGCTATAAATGGTGCGAGTTTGAAAAGCTAGAAGAAAGTAACTCTAGAGAAGGGTGCTTCTGGGTAGTTGATAACAGCTCGTCCAAGAATGGCAGACATAGTTTTATGCTTATTTTTTGATTAGGTAATGGAAGTCTTCTTGTAGAGTCTTGGAGCAACCAGTACCTTAGCAAATCATAAATAGTAAAGTTGAATCAAAACATAAATAGCTGATAAATGGGAGGATTTACTACTAGCTTCAGATCAATTTTGGACAACAGAGCCTCAGGATACTTCAGATACAAAGGCTAAATAAACAACATATAGAAGGTTACTTACTATTTATTGATAACAGAAAAAATTCATGTTAGTAATACTAATAAAAATTATACTAATAAAAAAGTACACAAAGAAGACTAAGTGTTGACTTTTTAAATTTACATCCAGTGTGTGGGTGTGCACACACACTTGGGTGTGTGAAGTAAATATATATACGGAGGGGCAGTGGGGAAAATACCTTCATGGTCATTAGACAACAAGTGCCATCAATTCTCATTGATCTTCCAGTAAGATTACTAGTGCTCTCCTCTTGAGCATTGAGTTCAACAAAGCACCGTAGATATGTGAAATGGATCCAATATGAAATATCTCTCTCTATAGGCCAAACCAAATCAAGAAAAAAAAAAGAAATCAAAGAAAATAAAATTATTGCATGGAGCAGAAGAAACTCACAATACTATGGAAAACTTATCATTTTTAATCTTGTTTTGAATGAATTGAGAGAAGATAGTAATTACATAAAACAAAAGAATGATTTAGGAAAGGAACAACCAAAGGACAGGTTTGCAAAGGAAACATGTGATACATGATATAAAAATTTTAAAGATCATAAGATAAAAGGAAGTTTGTCAGAAAGCATACAAAACTTTTGAAAAGAAAGGAGATAAGAGAATTAGACAATCTAACCAGGAGGTGCACTATCTAAGACTTACCACCCCAAATTAGAAGAAATGGGTGGACTATATGGATATGAACTTTCAGATTAAAAGGACTATGTGAGTATCCAGTGAGGGTTGAATACATCCCCTCAAGGTATATTGTTGCAGGAGTTCAGACTCAGATGAAAGGAAAGTCTTAAAAGTTTTCAGAGAGCAAGAAAAGGTCACATTCTGAAACCTGAAAATTACAATGTTATCAAGTTTTCCAATTTCAAGCCCAGAAGCAGCAAGTCAATTGTCTTTTCGAATATCTTCAGAATTTAGAAGAAATGTTATTGTAAACTTCTATTCGGTCAAAATACCAGTTAAGTAAGTGGGCTGAATCAATACATTTTTATACATGTGAGTTTATTAAAAACAAAACAAAACAAAAAATTCACAGAAAACAATAACAACAACAACAAAAAAAAACCACAAACCAATATCACAGGAAGTTATCCGAAGTTGTTGTTCTCCACCAAACCTGTGGAATTAAACCAAGAAAGAACAGAACACAAGATCCAGGAAATAACAGGGATCTAACACAGGAGGTGGGGGAGGGAGGCCCAGAGCCACCACAATCCCACAGGCCCATGAAGCAAGGATTGTATTATTCCTAAAGGTACTTTAAAAGACCATACCTGAACAGAGAGAGTGTGACTTTTGTGTTAGTTTTACGCCACACCTTAGGTAAACTTAGTTAACCTTTGAAGAAACCTTATAATGAGGACTCACTTCATCAATGTCTTAATGCTTGTGGCAAATAAATGCCTGTAACAGAAGATACAACCAAGCTGAACTTCTTTTCATCAAACAACACCTCTGTGTGGGTTGTGAAGGAGGATTACGAGAGCCCTGTTAACTATGCGACAACTGAAATGTGCCATGAAGAAACCTAAAAATTATCATCTGCCAAATTTGCTCTGGTGGGTTTGCAACAATGAGAAACAATATTGAAGCAAGAGCATATGGAATTCCAGGGGAAGTATCTCCCAGGAGAAAGTGAACCTGATAGGTCTGATTTTATTTATTAACATTTTTAGAATGCTCTAAGTGCTTTCAAGAGCTTACTTCAAGTACTTTTCCCAACAATCCTCTGAGGGGTATTATCACTATTATTACTTATACGTTGTATATTACTTATACATCGTCGTCATCATCATCATCATCATCATCCTTACTTCACAGATGAGGAGACTAAGGCAAAGATAAATAATTGTTCCAAGTCTCAGCTCATAAATGGTAGATTTATTTAAACCCAAGTGAGTCTGGCATTTAACTGGCACACTGTGTTGCCACCACTCTATGGGTGTAAAAAAATTCTTCATAATGGTTTTACAATTCTGTTTGAGATTTTAGAAAATATTAGTGAAATAGTTGTGTATGTACATAGATATACTACAGATAGCTTATATATAAACTGGCAAACAAATGCAGTACAATGAAGGAATTAAAATAATCTTGCATTGTTTCAGCAGCAAACAATATTTCATTCACTCAAGAATGTATGCAGTAAATATTTAATCAAAGTTAGTGCATACATTAGGGGTTATTGAAGAGAATCAAGGCTACACGTGGGGTAATGAGGGGGCCAAAGCAAATGTGCTCAATCTTTATCTAATAATTACTGTTTAAAATTGATAAGCCAAACAAAAATAATCTAAGCAAGAAAATTAAGGTTCGCATGAAAAGAAATCCATAAGAGAGTTGAACGTCTGGCCTCTGGGGAGTGGGGCTTATACCTGGGGAGTGAATGGACTGGGTGCTGCTGTTTTATCAGTTTTATAGTGGCTTTGACCATTTAAGAGTGTCATTACTGCAGTTTAAACATATTATTTTGAAAACTATTTTAAATTATAGATGTATACGTGTGTGTGTTAGCTGTGAATTTTAGTGGATACCATTTCATAGTTTTAACTTACTTGACAGTTATTTAAGTTATTTTAATCAAACCAGGCTAAAAGTGATCTATTCAGAGAAAAATTATTTCTCTTTGCAGAAGTCCAGTCAATTGTACATAAACCTAGCTCCTGGGAGCACCCAATTGCCCAATCATGGCTAAAATAGGTGTGTCAGACACACATCCTGACAAATTTGAAATCCTACTAGAGTTTTAGGTCTTGTATACCCTCAGGTATAGCCTTCTCTTTTAAAATGTCAGTGGTCTTCAGGAATGTGACAAGATAAATCCCTCAGTCTAAGATAATTTAGCATACCCATCCTCCCCCCGATACACACCTTTTAGCAGCAAGAGGTAGAAGCCAGATAAGCAAATAGAAAATATCAAAAACTGCTAAAAGGAAGAAAAGAGGTTAAAAAGAACAAAGGCAATAACAACCTGACTTCCCTAAGGTAGCCTAGATCAAGATGCCCTTATCACATTGCTGAAAGAAATTTCTGGGTCTCATTTTTCTCATATGTAAAAGGAGAAAGTTTGAAGAGATGATTTGTAAGTTCTCCTTGAGTTTTAACTTTTTTCACTATGAAATTTCCCTACACTTATTTGACATTATCACCTCCTTTATTTCATTTGACTTTCAAACAACCCTTCATAGTACAGTCAGGGCTGGTGCATTAGGGGTGGACTTAGGCTCACAATGGTCAAATAGGCTGTACAAGCTCAAACAACAAGTAAGCTGCAAAAGCAAAATTCTAGCTCACAATTTTTTTCTTTTTTACCATATATCTAGGGTTCTCCAGCATGTTTTTTTTTTTTAAAGATTTTATTTATTTATTTTGAGAGAGGGAGAGAGCAAGCAAGAGAGGGCATGTGTATGTAGGGGGGTGGGGTAGAGACAAAGACAAAGAGAGAAGCAGACTCCCCACTGAGCAGGGAGCCCAATGTAGAGCTAGATCCCAGGACCCTGGGATTATGACCTGAGCCAAAAGCAGACACTTAACCGACTGAGCCACCCAGGTGCTGCTCTCTACCATGTTTCCATTTACATACTTATGCTAATCAAAAAACTCATGACTATCAAAGTGGTGCATATGCCTTTTGTGTTTATTGTTCATTTACTCATTCAGTAAGTATTTATTAAATACCTGCTATATCCAAAGCTCCATGGACTTTGAAAATACCAATCTTTATTAGAGAGGTAATGCCAGAGCCACATCACAACACCGCAGGCCACCTTTCTCCCTCTTAGCAGAATCAGATAAAGCTAAGCAAAGTCTTTCATTAATTGTTATTAACAGCTACCACAACTCAGACATTCTCACCATTGTCTTAATTTCATGTATTGAATTTCCACTTACGCAGTTCCAGTGAAGGATTTAAGTACCCATTCTCCAGGAATCAGTAATCGAAGGAGGGTAGATTGGGTTGCTATAGGAAAAATCAAGATATAGACAGACAGAGATTACATTGACAGTGGAAAACATCCTGTGTTTTCAGTCTGGAAGCAATGATACCAAATTCGGCAAGCACTGTAGATGGTCATTTTTATTTATATCATGTCTCCCAGGGTCCTTAAAATGTGATTGCTTTCATATGCTCACAAAATGAGAAGGAAGAGTTAAGAATGATTTCCAGATTTCTGGTTTGGGAGACTGAATAAGATGATAGTGGTCCTCAAAAGTAAATGATAAGAGCAGTTAGAAGTAAGGGGAGACAAAGGATTTCATTTTAGACACATGCCTTGAGACACACAAGAAAAGAGTTCCAGAAAGCAGGTATATATACATATAAAAGTGCAGGTCTTCTTCCAGAGACTGAGCTAGAGCTAAAGACTCAGGAGTCATCATATTAGAGGGAATGGTTAAAACTTCAGAATCCTACCAGAAATGTGAGGAGAGCAAGAAGAGCACAGAGCAGAGGACAGATTCTCAAACAGCTCCAAATGCTAGAAACACTTTAAAAAAATATATATTAGCAGAAACAGAGCTTCAGGATATAAATGGGGAAAAAAAATCACAAGAAAGAGAAGAGAAAACTAGGAGAGAATCACAGACACTAAGAGAAACATTCAATAAAAGAAGTGGATCAACATTGTCAAAAATCATAAGTAAGCCAAACACTAAAAAGCTTCCATATATCAGTAAACATGAAGATGATTGCTGGATTTTCTCACAACAATTTTAGGGAAGCAGAGGGATTAGAAGCCATATTCTGGTGGGTGGATAAGGGGTGCCGCGGTGAACAGGAAATGAAGATTGGAGGCTGCCAGCATGCTACTCTAATTTTCCTACGATGAACATGCAGCAACATTTGTGTAATCAAATCAAGAAATGACTCAGTAATTTGGCTAAAAAAGAATATTAAGGAGGAAAGGAGACTAGCTGGAGGGGACTGTGCAGATTTGATGATCATCTGTTGTGTATATTCTGAGGATTTAGGAAGAGAGAGGAAAGTAGAACCGCAGTAGAGAAATCATTGTTTTGAGGAAGCAAGTAGTACCTTTTTTTTTTTTTTTTTTTTTTTTTACCTCACAGGTGAGGTAAATATACCTGAAAAAGCTACTAAAAGATCATGTCTGAATCAGATGTTAGTCTATAAAAGCCCTAAAACTTAAATGAATTTCCCAGTTGAGAACATACAGCTAATGCTAAAGAAATGCAACATTTCCATAAGCATTTATGACCAAGTATAGCCAACCCTGAGAGGCAGTGCAGTACCGTAGAGGGCTGGCAGGGCTTGAACCGAAACACCGATGGTTGGGAGGCAGGAGGTAGGGGTTCGAGAAAGGTCTTTTGGGTCCAGGGCCCTCTCCTCCTCTCCTCTTCTCTGTGCTCTATCTTTGATGATGCTTACATGAGCAGTGCTGACTGAATCACGTTAATTAAACTTCCTGACCTCAGAATAAGATTAACTTTTGAAAAACAAGATGTTTACAATCCATCAACAGAATGTTTGAAAGTTATTTTTATTCACATCTTTCTTCAAATGGCAAAGCGATTCTTCTCCTCAAGTATAAGAACTAAAAGACATTATCTTAGATCTATGTGTTAGAGAAAAACAAATAGCAATGCAACAGAATGTCTTGTAATGGACAAAATGCAAAACATCTGTTCTAATGAGGAAAAAAAAAATCTCATTTTAATAACACTTGGAATAAAGCTCCCAATAGGAAACAGAGATACAAAATTTATTTCTCTTAAACAGAGCACAACACCATGTGTAGCACCAATGTCAGGTATAGCTTCTCAGATTTCATTTTTAAATTTTTCAAATATATTTTTCCATCTTTCTCTCAAACACCATATATTTAAATAGAATTCTAACATCTGTTTTATATGAGAAATGAATAAAATATTTCCATCGAAACAGAGGGCATCAGCACTTATTTCTTTGTATCCAAGTTTTTAAAAAGATTTTCTAGAGAAAATAAAACAACACTTGAAAATCTCTTTCCATTGTACTTGAAATCAAAACTGCCTTCAGCTGCCTGCTGGCTAAGCAGGTCTAGATATCAGTACATTACAACATCTTTGGAAGTGTGACTTCAGAGTGACAATTGCCCTGGATTTTTGCTATAGGTTCTTGAGATTAAAGTCAGAATTTCCTATGCTGAGCTGCCTTGGTAGTGAGGTGCTGTCGTTGTTGGAGGGGTTAAAATTGGAGCCACTGATGCATATATTTTAGGGAGGATTCATAAAAACACAACAGTGAAGCCTGGGAATCCATGACTGTGAATGAGCAGTGACCAATAGAAAGGAAAGAAGAAGATCCAAGAAGGCTGAGGTAAGCAATCTGAAGCCCTGTCAAAGTGGAAACAATAGATCAAAAGGTGTTCACCGTGACTGGTCAGAGTAGGTTTTATTTTTTCTCATAGGAGGCTTGACAGCATAAAATAAAAACAAATCGTTTTAGTCCACAGGTTTTTTTTTTTTTTTTTCTCCCCCTTCACTGAGTTTTAGCAAACTTCAGACCCAGACACAGGACTCAACGGTATATTCCTGGACAGCAAGGTAAACTATTTTTGCACTTTTAAAAACTTAAATTTACGAATTCAGAGTTCTGATTCATCAAAGGCAGGGTTACTGCTTAAGAACTAAAGTAAACCTCTATTCTGAAGAAAAGAATGTTTTAATGTGTCTCTATTGGAAGATAACCAGAGCAGAATTCTGTGATCGTAAAAAATTCGACAGCCTGCGGAAGCAGCTCTGCACTTGTCATTTCCCTCAATTTAGTGGCACAACTGAAAGATCAGCATTTCATAAATGATGCTTGCCTTATTTTCTCCCGAGGAATCAGTAAAATGTATTCTGTTCTTATTATCAAGCAATTGAATTAAATGTACATTGATCAGAACGTTACTATTTTATATATATATATATATTCTTAATATATATATATTATTTTTCCTGTTAGAACAGTTTGTTGTACCCATGATCTTATTGATATTCAATGGAGAGGGTTTATATCTTTTAGATGGTCATATATCAATAAGTGTTAACCTTTTCTTTCTTAGCAGCCATCCTGAAAATATGGAGCTCTATCTATACCCAAACATGTTCTTTGCTTTTTGTTTTGTTTCTTATCAACCATAGTAATGCCATAGGTGAATATATTACTTGCCTAATTGTGAGATAGAATTCATAACCCAAATTCCCTGGTTGAACTACTTGATTTTGTACTTAAAATAATAGAAGTCTTTCCCCACTCCCCAATAGAAAACTTACCGGAGGAGTTGAGCAACAGAGCAAGAGATTAATCACACATTTTTCTTCATATCTCAAAACCTTCCTTCACAACAAACTGCTAAAAGATTCTTTGATCTCTCTCTTTTTCTTTGGTTCAAGGGCCAAAGAGCCTGGGAAATCTCATCCAGATGTTCTGCTCATTTAGGAGCAAAAGTAAAAGCATATGCTCGCTTCTTAGAAACTACACAGACTCTCCATTTGACTTATTAAATGATCACTTTTTTTATGCTCTTTTATTCAACTACAGGTTTCAGGTAACTTTCTTGTATTAAATAGCTCGGGATGGAAAAGCACTTAAAGCTCCTAAAATTTGCTTTCCATTTCTTAGTTTTCATTGTGATTGGGCTAAAACCAGAAAGCTGGAAGCTAGTGAGCCAGTTTCAGTGTTTGCAAAAATGCTTTACATATAGTGCCTACTGACTATATGCATACTAATTGATAGCTGTCTATAAGTGTTTGACATGTGCTTACCTTCCCCCAAAGAAGCAGTGTTTACTGGTTATTTTGGTTACCCATAATTTTCTGAAGGTCAAGATATTCAAACATCTAACAGTTACACCCCCTATCCTAGGTACTATCATGGCAACCACAATCTGTTTCATCGTCTGGGTGTTATTCATAACGGATACCGTCTGGACTCGAAGTGTGAGACAGGTCTATGACATAAGTGAGCCAGAGGACTGGACTATGCATGACTTTGACTGTCCCAGGGAATGCTTCTGCCCCCCTAGTTTCCCTACTGCTTTATACTGTGAAAATCGAGGTCTCAAAGAAATCCCTCCCATTCCTTCAAGGATCTGGTATCTTTATCTTGAGAACAACTTGATAGAGACCATTCCTGAGAAACCATTTGAGAATGCCACCCAGCTGAGATGGATAAATCTAAACAAGAACAAAATAACCAACTATGGAATTGAAAAAGGGGCCCTGAGCCAACTAAAGAAGCTGCTTTTCTTATTTCTGGAAGACAATGAGCTAGAAGAGGTACCTTCTCCATTGCCAAGAAGTTTAGAGCAGTTACAGTTGGCCAGAAACAAGGTGTCCAGAATTCCTCAGGGGACCTTCAGCAATTTGGAGAACCTGACCCTTCTCGACCTGCAGCATAATAAACTCTTGGACAATGCCTTTCAAAGAGACACTTTTAAGGGACTCAAGAACCTAATGCAGCTAAATATGGCCAAGAATGCCCTAAGGAATATGCCACCAAGATTACCAGCCAATACAATGCAACTGTTTTTGGACAACAATTCAATTGAAGGAATACCAGAAAATTATTTTAATGTGATTCCTAAGGTGGCCTTCCTGCGGCTGAACCACAACAAATTATCAGATGCAGGGCTCCCTTCGAGTGGTTTCGATGTGTCCTCAATTCTAGATCTCCAACTGTCTCACAATCAACTCACAAAGGTCCCCCGAATCAGTGCTCATCTGCAGCACCTTCATCTTGATCATAACAAAATTAAAAGTAAGTAATCATCATGGTATGTCTTTGAGATGCTCATGATCATTAAACTTATTCTGTATTTTCTTTAAGAATAGCAACCTTGTTGGGCTTTCCCTCCCCCCACCCCCGCACAACTAATCTGCCCTTAGATTTCTTTTTTCAACTTTCAGTATTTTGTTTTTGTCTATTCATTCTCACACAGTCTTAATGAACCAAGAAGTTCAAATCTTCAAATACTAAACTGGACTTTAGTAATCTACATTGGAGAAACTGAACGCATCTTCTTTCACTCCCAGGAGATTCCAGTATTTCTGCCTCACTGGGTAGATTTATTTGGGAAAATGTACCAAGCACCAACAACCTCATGAATAGTAAACAGGAAGGCTCTGATTCAGGAGGTATCAAAAAGGGAGATGTGTCCTAAAAACTCTGGGTGCCTGAAACCATCCTAATTAAAGTCTTTGCTTTAGATGAGATGGTTTCTCAAACTTTAGAGTGTGCATATCCACACACTCTGGCTCCACCCCAGAGTTCCTGATGGAGTAAGTCTGGATGAGACTTGAGACTTCTCATTACTAACAAGTTCCCAGGTGGTGCTGAGACTACTACTCTGGGGCCTAAGCACTGGGAACCAACACTGTAGTTTAACATCTTTTGTTCAATTGAAATGGAAACCAGTGCTCCTGGATGTTGGTAACTCCTTAGCACTGGTGGTGACCACCAAGGAAGAATGAATGATCCTTTCCTGAAAATAGGTTTTGATTAGGGGGAGAGAGAGGAGTGCCGAGTGCCTTGGAGGCAAAGGTACCATCAAGGGAAGTGGTCAGAGAAAGAAGTGGTTAGAGAAAGAAGAGGCTGTAGATGCTAAACCTGGTGTCTTTGCAATCCTGCCTGAGACCAGACTGATTCTGCTGCAGAAGTGGACAGTGTTGTGGTCTAGCCACAAGGGCATTGGAACCAGCCTGACACCTATCCATGTGTCGTCAACCCTGGCACAAGCCTTTTAGGAAGATAATCTCAGGAGACCTCTCCTGCACAGCCTTAAGAAACATATTCCTAAAATGAGAATCAGTCAGATAGTTTGTAGGAAAACGGTACAGATAATTGTCAGAAGGTTGTACTGCTTGGTTATTATTTATTAGCTTCCTTTAAGCAAATAATCACACATACATCCTATTTATAAGAATAAATTACTTTTCCACTGGGAGCTGCTCAGTTATTTAAGATTTTTTTCCTTTTCTTTTCTTTTTTGGTTTTTCTACCAACATACTTGAGCATATATATCATCCAGGAATTAACAGAGAGGCTGCTGCCACATTGTTCCATGGTGATGAGACGCATTGTTTAATCCTGTAGTCAAAAGCAAGAGATGCAACAGAAAGAAATATGTTAATTGTTGAATCTGTTTTACTGAACCAGCCAACATTGACCTAAATATATGTTTTGTTTTGTTTTTCCTGATGAAAGTTCTGTGCTTCTACAGATACATTCCTTGCCTGACAACAAAAATCCCATAGATAATTGATGTGGGAAGTGAATTTAAAGGGATTCCACAAAGATCCCTGTTTGTGAACTGGGGAGTCCCCTGAGAAGCTGGGAACAAGGGTCTTTAGGAGTGAGACAGCAGAATTCAAGACTCAGCTGGGCACTCATGCCAGGAGACACTTACATAGTTACACAAAGTTATACAAAAAAGAGTAGGACTCTGCTCTTCCTCCACTCACGTTTTTAAAATTTTAGTGTTTTCTCATATATTTCTATTCTTCTGTTGTTCTCATGCCTTAACATACAACAAGATCATCTGGAAGGCTTATAAAACACAGCTTGCTAGCCCCGCCTTCACATTTTCTGACTCAGTAGGTCTAACAGTTGAGTTCCCAGGAGGTATTGAAGCTGCTGATCCAAGGACAACACTTGGAAAAATCACCAATTAACCCTCACAAGAATCTTGTTTGGTATTATCAAGAATTTCCAGAGAAAGAAACTGATGGCCAACTAAGTGAGGGTACTTGCCCGAGGACAAAGAAGAAATAGAATAGCAGGACCTGAGCTCAGGCCTTCCCGTGTTAAGTGTTGTTTCTTACTCATACAGTATGATCCCAGTACACTTTTCTTCAATTTCCAGAATATAAGACTTCAGAAAAATTTCTATCCCCCCAGGTAAGAATAATTTTAACAGCAACAACAAAGAGGGATTGATTTATTTGTTTCTTAATGTAGATTTCAGGCGTAGTCATTTCTATATTCCCAGAATATAAATGTAAAATAAGAATTTCCCTGGCTAGAACTATTGGCTCACCATTATATCACACTGTGTTATAATAACTGCTAAAGTACTTATTTCTTCTGGCTGCATAATCTACTCTAGTTGTTAACAAAGAGATTTCCAAGAAACATACCTTTTATATGAAGAATTCTGAGAATTTACAGGACAGTGGCCTTTTCTTAGGAAAAAAGATGGAAATATTTATTTCTTCTGAAAAATTTAAAGGGCTTTAAATTTGGCAAAAAATGTTATCTCTTCAAGGAAGTTACTTCTTGGTGTTCTCTGAGAAACATCATAATTAATTTATGAAAATATAACTACATTTAGAATGCTGACTTCTCACATTACATCTATTCAGACATGCATTGGTTATGTGGCATAAGGGTAATAAGTATGGTAGCATGTTAAAAAGGACAGAGTCTCTCCAAGAAACAAGGCACCATAGTAGGAAAAGGACAAGGTTAGGACTCAGCTTTACCACTTACTTACTAACATACCTTGTGTGTATTGCCTTACCTATCTGAACCACTATTCCTGCAATGCCTAGGTAGGGAGAATAATAATATCACCTGATAAAGGCTCTGTGATGATACAGTGATAATGTATGTGAAAAATTATATACACAAACTTCTATACAAATATGAGTCATTATTTTTAGCAATTCAATTAAAAAATGGCATAAGATCAGAGCATAGCAACCTCGCTATAAGCGTAAACTCATAGGAAGGCCATTGCCAAAATTAGGTGGGTCTCATCTTCTAAAAGAAGACCTCTTTCTCAAAATAGTTTCAAATGAGACTTAAAAGCAGTAACCAGATTCATGGTTGAAATGAGCTGTTATGCACACTTGTCTGAATTTTGCTAATTTAACAGGTTTTTCTCTCCTGAATACTCCTAAATTTCGTATAGTCATTGATGCCAAGGGCTCTGATCCAAGGCAGGTGCATGATTTCTCACATCTTAACCATCTGAAAAAGCCGATGGGATATTTCCTGGCTTGAATCTTTGTAATTCAATTCTTGGCAAATGTATCCTTTCTAATTAAATACACTTAAATATAAAGATTCAAGGTTCTTTTCTGTAAGTATTATATATGTAATCTTATGCCAAAAGCACTTTAAAAAAAACTGAAAATTTTGCATTTTAAGGTTTTAAGCACTTTCCCTGATAATATATTGATTTTTCACCTACACATCCATCCATCCACCCATCCATCCATCCATCCATCCATCCATCTATCCATCCGTCTACCCATGCACTTAACCATTCTTTCTATGAACTTTTGTCTCCACTTCCAATATCCTAAATACTACCCATCTCCTTTTTTAGTAGTCTAAATATGCTTTTTCTCACCTAGAAGTTTACAAAACAAATGATATATCTTGTATTCTTTTATTTCCATCATAGCTTTTATTTTTTAAAGATTTTATTTATTCATTTATTTATTTGAGAGAGACAGGCACAGTGGGGGGGGGGAGAGAGAGAGAGAGAGAGAGAGAGAAGAGAGAGAGAATGAGCAGTAAGAAGAATCCGCAGAGGGAGAGGAAGAAGCAGACTCCCCACTGAGCAAGGAGCTCAGTGAAGGGTCCATCCCAGGATGGGCAAACATTTAACCTACTGAACCACCCAGGCGTTCCCTCCATCACAGCTTTAGTGGTATGTCCCTTGTGCTCTTTGCAAAGTGGAATCAAATATGGAGTGAGATGAGTGTATGTTGCACATTTTTTAGGGTTACTTTTATAAAACAGATATGTTTAACCTCCAACTACAAAAATGGTTTATATCTCTGGCACTTCCATGAATCAGGCTGCTAGACCCTCTATAAGACTGTTGCATGGCTACGTGGTCTTCCCAACACCTGGTCTCTTCTGTTCCAATTCATTCGTTCATGCCACCTTTGTCTCCACAGATGTGAACGTCTCTGTAATATGTCCTCCCATACTGCCTGCAGAACAAGATTCCTTTGGTTATGGACCTCACCTTCGCTACCTCCGTCTGGATGGCAATGAAATCAAACCACCAATTCCAATGGATTTAATGAACTGCTTCAGGCTCCTTCAGGCTGTCATTATTTAAACATATCATCAACATTCTAAAATCAGCTTAATGAGTTAATATTTCTGAAATGAAATTTGGTTACCATATATAAGACAAAAGTCACATTTCCAATTGCTCTTGGCCACTGTTTTTGTGTAGCTTATGTTTTCTGTTCAAAGATGCTTTCCATCAATGATACGCAGCACAGTTGGCTTTTCTTTAATTAATAAAACAGACACAGAGTTCAGATAGTTTATCAACTCAAAGATAATTCTTTTTTGTCTCTTTCACAGCTTACTAACATCAAATAATGCAATTGTACTGTTATGCAATATAAGGGACATATTTGTTTGCATATGTTCAAAATTGCTAATGCAGATATTTTATTGATAGTGGAAATATAGTAATCTAACAGAAGATAAGGAGATCTGAAAAAATGAGGTATTTCTTCATCATAATTAATTTCAGATTGCTAAGTAGCATTTGTAAGCATGAGTGTGATATTTAGCTCAAGAATGGATATAAAATGTATTAAATACTTGATGAAAGGAGACTTTTTAGTCAATACCAAATAATAGAAAAGCAGTAATTTTTACTTCACTACTATTTTTTTTATCTACTATTCTTAGATATAGTACAGTGTACTCTATCAATTAAACAAATCCTAAGTTTTACATTCATTATAACACATTTCTGACAGAATCTTAGTGTTTTAACATTTGAAATCCACTTGAATTGCAAATTGTTCAGCTCTTATATTTACCAGTGGTTTTGGATTTTTTTAAATAAAAAGAGTGAATGCTTTCTAACAAAATGGTAGTAAAATATTTATTTCAGAGGCATTACTTACAAGTTTTATTAAGAACATATTTCAATAAAAAGTGTTACATAATAATAGTTTCCATTTTTCTACCATGAATATATGCATATATATGTTCTCCTACCTTTGTTTTTCCTTCTCTTCTCATAAACATAAGAAAAAAATTATACTTTAATCACTTAACATAATTCACCTATTTCTCATGAGTTAAAAAGAAATAACCCAGGATTTCATTTAGTAACAAAGTATAATTTACTTTAGGCTTCTAATTTCTGAGGCATATCTGTAAATAATAAATATCCCATAGATATTAATACATGACTTTATATGTTTCAAACAGTATTCTGATATATGCTATAAAATTTGATATATTTCCCTGGAAAAATGATCATATATGTCTGTGAAACACCAGATTAAGGAAAATCTAACATGTTACTTTACACCAAGATTTCTCAGAAACTTAATATGTTATTCTATAAGGTGAATTCTCAAGAAAAGAACATATTATAGTTTTGCCTACTTATTTTCACTGAAAACTTATATGGGGTTAGGAGGGAAGAACTAATTATTATATTTTGAACAGAGTTTTAAAAATGCTGGCTAAAGGCAAGAAATGAAATTAATTGACATTAAGAAAAGAATATTTTTTAAAAGACTTCACAGCACATAAATAAAATTATTAAATTTATGTCATGAAAATACAAGTAATCATATGTCATTAGGCTGGGGAAAAAGAGTATGTTGAGAGAAATATAAGAACTTTAAATATTTGAAAACTTGCCATATGAGAAAGGGATAAAATGTATTCCAGGAGCTCCAAAATGAAGAGTAGAACATATGGGTGAAATGTACACGGAGCTGTATTTTAGCTCTAGCTAAGGAAGAATTTTCTACTTGTTGTTCGGAGTCATCTAACAATGAAAGCAACTTTTCTTGAGATGGAGTGCAAACAGAGAATGAGTAATGGTTCAAAAGAAAGATTATAAAAGTAATTCCCAATCTTGAAGCAAAGTTGTAAAATGTTCCTCTATGACCTTTTCAAGTCTAAGAATTCCCTCCTTCCCTCTCTGTCCTTTCTTCCTCCCTCTATTCCTTTTGGTCTTTCTTTTTTCTTTATTGATTTCAGAAAATATATGTTGAGTACCGTATGCATACCAGACTATACTACACACTGGGCATATAATAGTTTGTACTATAGTGGATAAGACACCAATTAGGTGAAAATCACAACAATATATAAAATTTATCTGTGATAAAAAAAAATTTATCTGTGATAAATGCTATTAACAGGGAGCTACATAGTACAAAGGAGTTACTAATACTGATTTGATATAAAGATTCTCTAAAGAAGTAATGATTAAGGAAACATATAAAGGATGGGAAGCATTGAACACTTCTTTAACCCTCTTGGGTTTTTTGTTCGTTTGTTTGTTTTTTGTTTTTTTCTTTAACCCTCTTGTAAGAGAAGAATATTTCAGACAGAATTTAGACACTGTAGTTTCCGGGAACAATTTAGAAGTTCCTGAAGAATTTTAAGCCAGAAGGGATTATGTTCATTGATGATTAATATCATGTAGTAGTAAAGAACATTAACACTGAAGCTAAAATCACTGAGTTCAAACCCCAGCTTTCCTGCAATGTGGTCCTGGGCAGAATCTTTAAATTCTCTGTGCCTCAATCTCTCCTCATTTGTGAAATGAGGACAAGTAATAGCACCTACCTTATGGTGAGAATTAAATGAGTTAGAATATATAAAGTGTCTTGAAGAGTTTCAAACACATGGTAAGTGCTAAGTAAGTCTTTATTATTATTGTATGCAGTATCTAGCCACACAGTTCTAGACATGCATATATGTGCAAGCTTCTTGGTGTAGTGAGTAAAACTGTTGAAAATTAAGACTAGATGGGAATAGATCAGTTAAGATTTTAAGCTTATAGCACAAATTAGAAAAACAGAGGTGGCTTAAGGCATGATGGCACTGATGGTGTTGGTAGAAATGGAAAGACAAAGACAAACATGAGAGAATTAGGAGGTAATATTGTCAGGGTTTGGTGGTTGAATGGATAGATAGGAGCAAGAGCAAGGATGTGGTAAGGTTTCTGCTTGCAAAACTGAATACATGCCAGTGCATTTTCTAAATGGAGCATGCTTAGAAGAGTATGAGTTTGATTTTAGTTGTGGTTAGTTTAAAATTATTTTGATTCATCTAAGAGGTGTCATGTGGTTTTTGAATGAGGATATAGTTAAAAGGAGGGGTCTGGATAGGCACATAAATATGTAGGTGGAATTTTCTAGATTTTGTTAATAGTTCTAAAAATTTTGGAAGAATTCTGCATTTAAACATTCATATGCTTATAAGGGAAGACTGAGACAAAGGTAGGGAACAGATTGAGAAAATGGAGGCATAATTCTAAGTATTGACTAATGAAGCTATGAGGAATCGAGTAAGGTTTCCATCAGAAATCCTTTTTTTTTTTAGTATATTCACAAAGCTACTATAAAGTCTCTAAAATTTACAAATAATCTTCTGTTCTCTTTCTTGATGCATACATTGTGGCTATTACCAAAAATTTTTAAAAATCAAGAAAAAATCTAGATAAGCTCAAACCATTTTTGAAGTTATGATATCTTTTTTTTTAATTTTTATTTATTTATGATAGTCACAGAGAGAGAGAGAGAGAGAGGCAGAGACACAGGCAGAGGGAGAAGCAGGCTCCATGCACCGGGAGCCTGATGTGGGATTCGATCCCGTGTCTCCAGGATCGCGCCCTGGGCCAAAGGCAGGCACTAAACCGCTGCGCCACCCAGGGATCCCGAAGTTATGATATCTTAATAAATGCTTAATCTCTTATTTTACGGCCCTAACTAAAACAAAACAGAACAAAACACTTTTATTTATGCTCTCCGAATATAAATACGATGAACTTCATTCATAAGCAAGTAAAAGGGGGGCAAAAAGGAGAGAAAAGACAGTGTCCAATAATCATAGGCTGTATATTTGCAAATGATAATGTTAAAAAAAGGAGACTTTTGGTGGTAAGAACCCTGTAACATTGTTTTATTTGGTTTCTCTAAATTCTCTTGAAAAACAAAACCAAAACCAAACAAACAAAAAGCACATACCTAGACAGAACTTCATGGTGGAAGACAATTCCCAGATGACATCTTTAATAAAGTTGGTGTCAAAGAATCCAATGAGCACCCCCCAGCCCCCAAAATGATTGAGTATAAATGTGTGTATTGATAAATGGATGGATGGATGCATTGAGATATTTTAAACTGTAAGTGTTCTAAGAACCATGCATTGAACAGGAAGAGAGTAAATTTTATTGGTTTAAGTTAGGATTACATGTCATACAGGAAGAATGAATTTTTTCAAAGTTAATCACAATATATTGGTAAGGAATGCATAACGAACCAATAAGAGGGGAAAATAGAGTGACAAAGAGTATTGACTGAGTCTAAAAGAAGGCAAGAAAAGAAAGTAAAAAAAAGAGAGAGACTAATGAAACGTATATAATAAAATAGTGTGTTTGAATCCACATATATCAATAATTGCCTGGTTACAATGGTTAAGAGCTTGTGCTTTAGAGGGAAAAGATCCAATTTCAAATCCAGTTTGCCACATTTACTTCACCATTTCCTTGATCTTTACAAAAGTTTGAACATTTCTAAGGATTGGATCTTCATTTGCAAAATAGGGAATAATACTGACTATCTTTCACAGGTGCTGTGAGGATAAGAGAGAGAGCGGATATGCAGTTCTTACCACCTGACACACACAATAACGGGTAGGTTGGAATTGTATTATTAGCAGGGACTCTGATACACACCATTGCACATGCTTTCTCCAGATCATTTTGCAAGTAAGAAGAACCTGAGAAAAAAAACGAATGCAAAACTGATCCAACTTAGTTTCAGTTTGGATGCCCTGGAAGGCTACACAGCCACACCCCACAGGAAGTGGAGCTGATAGTAATGGAATGGCGCTGGAGAACCACAGCAAAGTTGATTAGTAAAAGAAATTAAATCAGGATGGAACGAGTCAATTGAAGAAAAAAGACTGAAGCCTCCATGGAATGAAGTCTAGGCTTGAGGGGGAATTACAGTGTACATAACCTGGAAGGAAAAGAGTGATCCGAGTCTGGGGGACTACAGCTTACAGTGCCTTCAGTAGCCCAATGCTGAGAAATGAGAAGATTGAGGGTGTGGGAAGGAATTGCCAGAACAAAGAAGTGAATGCCCTCAAGGTCAAGGAGAAGTAGGATCTATGACATTGTGAGAATCTCGGAGGCAAGTGCTTACAGTTCATTTTACTGCCCTGGAAAGAAGAGTCAGCACAGAATGACAAAATAATTCAACAATACAAATAATTTAAGTATCTTGCTTAGTATCACGTAGCTGTTGAATGGCAGACAAAGGCTTCAATCCCAAGTAGTCTGTCTTCAGAGCTCCTGCTTTGACCCCCAGGTTATACCACCTTTCATGATAAAATAGGCCATTATAGTTTTAAAAAGAAAAAAATAACAAAATTATTCTAGAATAATACATACGTACCCACAGTAATTGATTATTAAAATACTGCTTTAAAAATTATTGTGACCTGGGCCATCTGGGTGGCTCGATCAGCTAAGTGTCCGGCTCTTGATTTCAGCTCAGGTCATGATCTCAGGGTCATGAGATCAAGCCCTGCATGGGCCTCGGTGCTCAGCACAAGGTCTGCTTGATACTGTATCTTTCCCTCCTCCCCACACACTTCCTGTGTCAATAAATAAATAATATCCTTTTTAAAAAAATATTTTATGTATTTATTCATGAGAGACACACAGAAAGAGGCAGACATAGGTAGAGGGAGAAGCAGGCTTAATCCCAGGGAGCTGGATGAAGGACTCAATCCCAGGACCCCGGGACCATGACCTGAACAAAGGCAGACACTCAACCACTGAGCCACCCAGGCATCCCAGTAAATAATATCTTTTTTAAAAATTATGGTACTTTGCACAATATCTGACGTACTGCATGCATATATTGAAAGTAATTTATGATTTAGAAAAACAGTGACATATCTTATTACCAAGAACTATAGATAATTTTTTGTTCTTTATACATCTGAGACAGATCTCTGAAACTCCTTGTTCAGAATATTTCTATACAGGGAAAAGAATAAAAATGATATATAAGCATATTATAGAATTTAAAACTGTTAAACAAATATAGCACATCATTTGCAAAATCACAGGATTATTATCTTGAAGCTTGAATTTGTTGTTCTACCTTTGGAAAAATATCACCCTCTTTGTGACATTCAGCTGAGTAAACAAAATTCAAGTGTAGAAAGAGACTCATTGTCTGAGTTCTTAAAGGTTTCTGAAAACAAGTTAAAATTGTCCTGGAAAAAGATCAGAACAGTCAAATGACTAGCAGGAATGGCTTTTACAAAACCCATCTGAAAAACTATCCATAGTGTATGCTATGGTGCCAGAGTTTGTTTCCAACAGGGCAAGAGCCCTGCCACATATTCCATTTGCTGGCTTCCTGCTTGCATTAAAAGTGACAAAACAAAGCTGTTGGTTAGTGGGAATATGGACTGGGAACACTATCCAGGTTGAGACGTAGAGAGATTGCCTTCAGAGAAATGGAAATAAAGATGGAACAAATGTGTTTTCTACATATGAGTAGAAAATTTAGATCATATATACAACCTTCGTAAAGTTAAGAGGAAAGGGGCACAAAGTGATTTGGATGACTTAATAGTTACTGATGTCTTAAACTTGAGGATGGTGAGATATAGCAGTAAGAGCATTGAGGATGATAGGATACACATACATTTGAATCCTCAGTCTGGTAAGGGAAACAGGAAATTACCCAAACTCTTTGATCACTGATTTTTTTTATTATACCAGGCAGACAATAATATGTACTTTAAATGATAATCCTCTGATGGTAAGAAGTAGTCTATTTAAACTGCCCATGATATAGTAGGTGCTCAATAAGTAAAATTTTATCATTAGTATCATATGTATTATTATTTGAGGTTCTTAAAGAAAGATGTGCTAAAGAAGTTTTATTTTTTTATTTTTAAAAAAATATTTTTATTTATTTATTCATGAGAGACACACACAGAGAGAGAGGCAGAGACACAGACAGAGGGAGAAGCAGGCTCCATGCAGGGAGCCCGACGTGGGACTTGATCCGGGGTCTCCAGGATCATGCCCTGGGCTGAAGGCAGGCGCTAAACCACTGAGCCACCCACGGATCCCCAACTAAAGAAGTTTTAGACAGTAATTTATCTAGAAGGAATATGTGATAAAGTTAGAAGGGTAAAATGTTAATGATGGAGTCTTGAGGCTTGGTATACAGATAGTCACTGTAAGATTCTTTCAATTTTATTTTTTGAAAAATTTATACTAAAACTTTTACAAATCTGGGTTCCCTGGGTGGCTCAGTGTTTTAGTGCCTGCCTTCCACCTAGGTAGGGTGCGATCCTGAGGTCCCGGAATCGAGTTCCACATCAGGCTCCCTGTATGGAGTCCGCTTCTCTCTCTGCCTCTCTCTGTGTCTCTCTTGAATAAATAAATAAAATTAAAAAAAAAAAAAACTTTTACAAATCTAGAGGTAGAAAAAGGCTTTGGTAATTCTTTTTTACTCATAACATCCTAGTGAGGTTCTAAAGTGCTAGAAAAAAATAATAAAGTGCTAGGCATACTATTAAACCTATCTAAGGGATCCCTGGGTGGCGCAGTGGTTTAGCGCCTGCCTTTGGCTCAGGGCACGATCCTGGACACCCGAGATCGAATCCCACGTCGGGCTCCCGGTGCATGGAGCCTGCTTCTCTCTCTGCCTGTGTCTCTGCCCCCCCCCCTCTCTCTCTGTGGCTATCATAAGTAAATAAACTTATCTAAAATCTTTGAATGCAAATTTCTTTTCAAAATTCCTATTTCAGTTCTAGTTAGTTAACATACTGTTTCATGTTGGTTTCAAGAGTAGAATTTGGTGATTCATCACTTACATATAGCACCCAGTGCTCAACACAAGGGACCTCCTTCACATCCAATCACCCATTTAGCCTATGTCCCACCCACCTCCCTCCATCAACCCTCAGTTTGTTCTTTATGGTTAAGAGTCTCTTATAGTTTTGAATGAAAATTTCTTTACTTTGATGAAAGGTCTAGTAGTCACCTAAACCATTCTACTCTCTTTTTGAGCACAATGAAGGATGAAACTTTCCCATCTCCTTGAAAGAAAGCAGAGAATTCATGAGACAATTTCTGGCCACTGTGCAATGAGTGGAAGTGACACTATCTTCCAGGCCAAAGGATTTCATTGCTGAGGTACAACCTTCTTTTTCCATCCCACTAATGTGAGGAGGAAAAAGCGCACATGTTCCAGGTTCCAGATGGTAGTGGGTCTGCCACTGTCAGCAATTCGTGTAGCTCTTTGGGGGATAATATGGGACAAAGCTCCTCTCCTAACTGGTATAGGGACTGATAGCTTTTGAGAGAAAGTAACTAATTTTTGGTATTAAGCCAGCAAAATCTGTGGCATTGGCTGTAACAATATAATAGTCTATCCTTAAAAATTCATTCACATTTTACATATCTCTTTTCAATGATATAAATGGACAAATTCTGAAAACTTAGCATTACAGAATCAGTGTAGTATTTGTTGTTTAATTTTTAACTCCTATCTAAATGATACAAAGGCATGCTAAAAATCTTAACAGTTAAGAAAAGCCTCCAATGAAAACAATGATTTCCTGCTCTACCCATCCCACTCCGGTCCAATTTTCTAGACACAACACTTTAGTTATTGATTTTGTTGTAGTTATCTTCATAGTGTTAATAACATGATTTTATCCTTCTTGATTTAGTCACTTTAAGCAACCTATACTAACTCTTTTATAGATGTTCATTTAGCATACTCATATCTACTTATTCCTTTCTTCTTATATTCTGGTAGCTATCTTTTTATTTCTATTTCTTAGCTTAGGTAATAAACTTGAATAGAAAACTTACACTTCTATTTCCAGTTTCAACAACTCTAGGAAACTATCTCAACTTTTTTCTATGTGAAATGAGTTATTAATTTTCTAACCTTTCCTTTTACTTCACCATCATCTCCTGACTGATACACCTTTATTTTCATGTCAAAGTTGCACACTTATGTAAATAATAACTAGGTTTTCTATGCATACTTATAAACTGATGCTAAAAGAATTTTTAAAGACAGTTTAGAGTATATTGACTCTGTAAATTTTGTCTTTTCCTGAGTTCCTGTACCCATCCCTCAACAAATATTGAAATTACAAATTTAATTTCCCCATCGCCATGTTCATCTTGTTTCAGCTATCATCCAAGGAGATGTTGAAATGCGCCATCCACAGTCAACCTCCTCTTCAATTTCTTTGCTGTAATGGATTTAGTCCTTTTTAGAAATCTGCATAATAATTTCAATGAGATTTTGAGAGGAATGGGAGACAGATATGCTTAGAAAGCATCTTCTCTGTCCATCACTACTCCATTAAAGATTCAATGTCATGTAGCTGTTTGAAATCTTCTCCTTCGAGTGTGAGCATAAGTCCCAGGATGAGGTAAATGTTAGAAACAGGAAGGAGGAGTATATCAGAGAATATCAAGAAGTGGGCAGCTATGACTCAAAACCACAATGAGATAATCACCTCACACCTGTTAGAATGGCTAAAATCAAAAACATGAGAAACAAGTGTTGGAGACGATGTAGAAAAAAATGAATCATTGTGCCCTGTTGGTGGGAGTGCAAACTGGTGTAGCCACTGTGGAAAACAGTATGGAGTTTTCTCAAAAAGTTAAAAATAGATTTATCATACTATTCAGTAGTTCCATTACTGGATTCTTACCTAAAGCAAATGCAGACACTAATTTGAAAAGATTGATACACCCTTATATTTAATGCAGCATTTTTTTTACAATAGTCAAATTATGGAAGCAGCCCAAATGTCCATCAATAGATAGAGAAAGATGCAGTCTATAAATGCAGTGGACTATTATTCATCCATAAAAAGAATGGAATCTTGCCATTTGCAATAACATAGATTGATCTAGAGAGTATAATGCAAAGTGAAGTAAGTCAGTAAAAGACAATACCATGTGATTTCACTCATGTTTGGGATTTAAGAACAAAACAAAGAAAAAATAGAGACAAATAAATAAACAACAAAAGCAAGTTCTTAACTATAGAGAACAAACTGATGGTTCCCAGAGGGGAGGTGAGTGGGGATGGGTGAAATAGGTGAAGGGGATTAAGAGTACACTTATGGCGATGAGCACTGAGTAATGCATAGAATTGCTGAATCACTAGATTGTACACCTGAAACTAGTATAATACTGTATGTCAACTATATTGGAATTAAAAGAATAATAAGAAGTGTGGGAACTAATGGTAAAGATGCATGGATTAGGGTGTTGGAAAGAAGCTATAGCAGGAAGAGAAGGAAATTATCCATGGCACCCTGGGTCACTTGACTTAGGTGGTTAAATCTCAATGACTGTTGACTACGTTTTGGACGGCAAATGTAGAGGTACTTTAGGAGGTCAGAGCCCTGTGGTGAATATTGTTCATACTTTTGTTAAAATCTCATCATGCCACTTGGTCTAGATAAGTGACTTTGCTCACATGTGCCACTGATGGCAGCCCAACACCCCTCTGCATCCTCTTTATACACTTTCACTCCCTACGTACCTCATGTTAGCAGGATTCCTCTTCCCTCTCATCACAAGATCTTGTTATTCAGTGAAATATTAAAACTACTAGTAGTTTCCTCCTCATTTTCCTTTCAATCTACCTATACTTGAATATTAGTCTTTCCAAATTTATGGTTAGGTGTGTCTGTTTAAAGCATTAAAATCTGTATGTTCCTGTGTTTGGTAAGTGTATTTGTTTGCTAGGGCTGCCATAACAAAATACAAAAATTTATCTTCTGGAGGCTAGATGTCTAAGATCAGGGTGTTGGCAGATTTGGTGTCTTCTGAAGTCTCTGTCCTGGGCTTGCAGATGGCAGCTTTCTCTTTGTTCTCACACAGTTCTTCTCTATGCACACAAAACCCTGGTGCCACTGAGTGTGTTCAAAGTCCCTTATAAGTCAGATTAGATAAAGATTCACCCTCAAAACCCCATTTTTACTTTATCACTTCTTTACAAAGACCTTATCTCCAAATACAGTCTATTCTGAGGTACTGGAAATTAGGGCTTCAACATATAAATTTCGAGGACATAATTCTGTCTATAACAGTAGTCATCTGAATATGTAACGTTTCCCTTTCTTAACCATTTTAAATATATTTTTTTTAGTAACTGGTAAAGATACACAATAATAGATCATGTGAATATTTTTCCTGTATTTTGTCAGACTAACCATTACTATTTACTAAAGTACATAGCTGCTATTTGCTAGGTGCTTTTAAGGCTTAGAGGAAAACTGATTGCATTAGTCACTGTAGCTTTAAGATTAATCCAATTTAAAAGCAAGCAGCCCAGAAAAAGGAAAACACACCAATCAGTACTAAATTCAGCCCTACAAACTACATAAAGCTTTAAATACAAACCTACACAATTGCAGATAGAACCAAGACTAATTAGTGAAGTGTTGTCTAAAACCAGGGCATTTCATTTGTCCAAAATGAAAGTTTCTACTCTCAAAATCTAAGCATATAAACTTTACAAAGAATGAATGCTCAATCTAAATTCTCAGCAATTCTAAATGGCCAAGATAGTTCAACAATCTCTAAGTTAGCTGACAGAAACTTTTGGTCCTAAGTAATAATTCCAAATGTTTGGGGAAAGATCTCAACAGAATAAAATGAAAATTGCCACATCCAATCTTCTGTTTATAAAAGAAACAGCTGTGACTAAAGAGCCTGAGGGCAATGAATTAATATTCAAAGTTATCTTTCTGAAATGGAGTTATGAATTTGAACATATTCACAAGAAAATAAAATAAGCTGACATCCATCTGAATGATCTTTACAGATGCGAAGTAAATATATACCAATCCACTTTGCAATTAAATCCACATAATTAGTTCAGGGACCTCATGCCAAAAGTATGTTGTAATTCTACTAAATTTAAATTGTGAACAGTGGTAATGAGAATAAATATTCCAAAATGATAGCTCATTTAGCATGTTCACATACACACATGCATACACACACACAAACATACACACACACAAACAGAATCAAACCAATGGAAGTCTGGAAATAATTATATCCTCTCTTTATTGGCAAACCTAAAGGAAAAGTTCACAAGGAAACTAGTTTTACATTTAATTTCTCATATTTCATGCACATAAGGAAAAATAAATGATGGCAAAAAAAAAGTTTATATGTATCTTTTGTTGCAGTCAAAAGATTGCTTGTTCTATGAACATATTGTAAAGACATCCAAATGTTCTTTCTTTATCTTCTTTACTAAATGATAAGTATTTTAATCCCAGATGGTACATATTACACAATATCATTCATCAAAAGTTGTGTGATTCCAAACACATAAAATTCTTGCAAAAAAGCACTAATATGGGGTTCCTATTCTTTGTTGTTGCTTTTTCTTTCTCCTTTTTTTTCTTAAGGGGCAGTGGTATTAATTTCTGGTAATATGATATCTAGCAGTATCTTTGTCTGAATCACAAAGATTCAGATATCACTAATATCATTTTCTAAGTAGAAAGTTAGCCTTTACTCACCATTCTTTTAACAAGGTTTATCAGGCTCTGCTCTTTGTCTAAGAAAGTGTGAAATGCAATACAACATGGTAGCTAAAATTAAAAAAAAAAAAAAAGTCAGCATGCCAAGAGTGGCAAAGAACCGAATCAATTCAATTTGAGAAGATAAAGTGTCAAAATTGCTTTGCCATGCCTATAGAAGAATTGTTTTTAAATCAGAAATTATAAGTGCTCAAGTCTCAGGTCCTAGTAGGGTCAGCCTGCAAGCCATCCTCCCATTGTCTAAAAGAGGATAATCTACTCCCTGACGTTATAGGCTAAGATTAAGAAGAAAAATACACTTTAAGAAAAAAAAATGACCCTTATTCTTTTAAAGTATTTGATTGATTGATTGACATTGATAGCCTGTAAGCAGGGGAGGGGCAGAGAGAGAGGGAGAGAGAGAATCTCAAGCAGGCTCTGTGTTGAGTATGGAGCCTGACACAGGGATTACTCTCGGGACCTTGAGATCATGCCCTGAGCTGAAATCAAGAGTCAGATACCTAAGCCACTGAGCCACCCAGGGGCTCCAAAATTAGTGCTATTTTTAATCCCAAAAGTAAATTGCTAAATATACATTGATGCCATCATAAATGCACAGTATCTAACATATACTGAGCCATAAATATTAGAAGTTTCAACTACACAAACACATCAGTAAAATTGATGGTAATTAAAAAATCAAAGATGCTATTTCTCAGTCTGGGATGCAGAAAAAAGACTGCAGACTCAACAAAGGCAAAAAAGGTTCAGCCCACTTCCACTTCGGGGGGTACTCCAGCCACAGAGAACATGCTCTCACACCCTGCAGCTGGTGGCAAGTAAATAACAGATTGCACTTGTCAATCACATCGCTGAGTTCTTGCAAGACTTCAGGCAACTACAAAATAGCTAGACTTGGATTTTCTCATTCGTTAATGAGAGTAAAAACCATCACTGTAGCAGTAATGGTTGGTCAGCTCGGCCCCTGACAAATCCTGTTTTCTATTTCTCACCTTCCTGTAAACACAGGAAGGGCTAAACACTCCCTCATTTTCCCATTGTCCTCATTTCTCTTATTCCTAAAGCAGATTCTGAGACAAGGACTGGGGTTATACATAGTGAGTGGAAGTCATCCCAGGAAAAAATTGAACAGCTGGTGCGGGGGGGGGGGGGCGAGGTGAGGTAAGAGAGCCAATAATGGATTTGTTAATGAATGATTTCCATGGTGGGCAACCAGTGACCAAACACTCTGGGAATTCTGAGACACTTGCAGAAGATTAGCCAGTGGCTACTCTTGGGATTAGCCAGTGAGGGAAGAGAAAGCTGGGGTCTTCATATAACTACTCCCATTCTTATCAATTCATTTTTTCATCTCTGTAACATAGGCCACTGAACATGACTGCATTATGAATGATTGTGGAGATGTACCTATAGTTTGAAAAAATGTCATGCTAAAAAATATGTTTATGTAGAATTGCAAATTTATCCTGGTGGTAGAAAGGGTGCACAGTTTGATTAAAAAAAAACCCTGAGTTTTATCTCATACTGCCTTTGTCATTAGCTGACAACACAATGGAATAGTCTTTCTGTCAGGGCCTTAGAGTTTTGTTATTTGAGAAATGATGAGTTTGAAATATTGATGAAACTGACAGATTTTCCAGTTCTTCATCCTAAGAATCTTTGATTAAATACATTTTTATTATGTTTAGAATAACTTTACCCATTTTTTTTTTGGTCAAGCCTTAAAAATTTTAAATGCCACACTGACTGGTTTTCATTATATAGGATACAGAATGCCTTTCCAATTGTCAGAAAACCTTCTGTAAAAGTGAATCAATTAACATGGATAAAACAAAATCCTTCCACAGGAGAAATCAAATTATCTGCTAAAGCAATTGGATATAGCTCTCACAAAATTTCATGATAGTCCATTTAGTACAAGGAATATTGCTTCAAGATTTGAAAAGAAATTAGTCAATGTTTAATTTTGAATTTTAAAGAGAATGATACCATGTGTAACCAATAAACTTAGAATCCCAAACAAACCAAATCCTCAAAAAAAAAAGAAACCCTGTATGATTAAAATTGTTTCCTAAACTACCATGTTATTGATGCCAGATGTTAATCATAAAAACAGAAGATAAAGAACTTATGCAGAGAGAAAATTCCATTTCCAACAGTAGGATGTCAACTTATGAAAATAAGGAGTCAGTGTAAGTCTGGTTAGCCAATAAGCCTTCTGTAACATATTATAACATTTTTCCATTAACCATAGTTTATATAGTCAAATCTCTTCTGCAGAATAAAATACATAATTTCTTGGATAGAAGTCTTAAACTGCTAGAGGTTAGCTGTGATGCGATAAGCACCCCAAAAGTTACTTCTTGAGAGTAACGTTTTGGGATATTTTCCTTACTTGAGTTTTCTACAATGAGATGAGTTTTATCCATGATTTTTAGCTCTTTCTTCAAATCCTGCCTCTTGTTTACATCATCAACCCACTTTTCACAGCTGTGGTTGCATCTTTACTTGATTGCTACCTTTTAGCACCACAAACTCAGTATGTACATACAGTATGTTTTGTATGAACATACAAAAAGGTATGTTCAAACCTTTTTTACCCTAGAAATTCTTTTCTTTTGCCAATTTCCCTTTGTTCAACAAGGTAATCTTTCATTCATTCTTTTTTTTTCTTTTTTTTCTTTTTTTTATTTCATTTAGCTTTCCTTCATTCAAATGTCTACCAGGAGGAGACAGACTGGTAGGAGCTAGAACAATGAAATACGGTGTCTGCTCTTGAGTGGTCTAGCAGAGGGTGATCATATAGAAAGCACAACATGGATTACTGCTGTAATTGCTATTACTGAAGCCCAGAGCACTCTTCCGCTCTGCAAATTTTTGAGGTGCCTCATGTAGAAAGGTCACCAGGTGACTTGAATCTTGACTGGTGAGTGAAATTTTCCAGGGTACAAAGAAAGGCAGTGGTTTAGCACAAGCAAAGTCAAAGCAATGGAGAAAATGAGGTGTAGTCTGTCTAAACTCCAGATTCATATTCCAAAGGATAGAGTCCTATTTGTGCTTTCCCCTGTGCTGGTGGTATCATCTATGTATTACATCTATGTATGTTAAAATTCCCATAAAAATATATCCAGTTCTGCTGGATACAAATCCTCCTATTTTTCAGGTTTGATTATCTCTTCATTTAACTTTTATTTTTGTAGATTTTTTTTTCTGGGTATAAACTTTATGGTAAACCTCATTCCAGCACTTGAAAAATGTGATCCCATTGTCATCTGACCTCTCTTGCTTTTGATATCAGCTGTTTCTGGTATTGTTGCTCTCCTATAGGAATGCATCATTCTTCTCTGCTTACTTTTTTTTTTTTTTTAAGATTTATTTCTATTTATTTGAATGGGGGGAGGGCAGAAGGAGAGGGAGAGAGAGTTTCAAGCAGACTCCATGTTGAGTGCGCAGAGACTGGGGCTCACTCTCACAACCATGATCACCACCTGAGCCGAAACCAAAGGTCAAGTGCTTAACCAACTGAGCCACTCAGGTACCCCTTTGCTTACTTTTAAGATATTATTTTTATTTCTGATTTTTGAGTTTATTCATGATGAAACCAGCTGTTTTTCTCTATATTTATCTTGCTTAGAGTTTTCTGAGAATCTTGGACCTACCAGTAGATGTTTGTTACCACATTTGGAAAATTTGGAGTCCTTATTCCTCCGCTCTAGACTGAATTCTCTCCCCTCAAAATCTGTATGTGGGAGTTCTTGCCACAGTGTAACTGTATTTAGAGATAGGGCCATAGGAGGAAATAGAGGTTAAATGAGATCATTTCAGATGTGGCCTCACTAGTCCTAGTAAGAGGAGAAAGAGACACTAGATCTCTTCCTTCCTCTTCTTCTCCCTCTCTCCTTCCCCCTGCCCCCCTCCTTCTGTCTCCACAGGCCCACAGACAAAAGGTCACGTGGGAACACAGACAGACATCAGCCATCAGCAAGCCAGAAGAAAGGCCTTATGAAACCAGCCCAAATGGCACCTTGATGGTGGGCTTGCCTCCGGAACTGTAAGAAAATGAATTTCTATTGTTTAAGCCACTCCATATGTGGTATTGTGTTATGGTGACCTGAGAAAACTAATATATTTTCCAAATAATTTTTTTATTCCCCATTCTTTCTTTCATCTCCTTCATGGAATCTAATCACCTGCATTTTAGACCTCTTAATATAATCTCACAGGTCACTGAGAATGTACTGACTTATTTTAAAATGTTCTTCTCTCTGTTCTCTTAAAATTGTATGTTTTCTATTATCTATCCTCGAGCTTATTAACCACTTATTTTTACCAAAAATGAAAACTTTTTTTTTTTTTTTTTTTTAATTACGTATAGTCTTGGGCATCTGAGTGGCTCAGTCAGGTAAGCATTAGACTCTTGATTTTGGCTCAGGTCATGATCTCAGAGTCTTGAGATTAGAGCCCTGTGTCAGAGATTCTCTCTCTGTTTCTCCCTCTGCCCCTCCCTGGCTCATTCTCTCTCTCTAAAATAAATAAATCTTAAAAAAATAAATTACATATAGTCTCGCTCAGTTATAGAACTTGGGTTATTTTCTGGAATTTCCATTTCTCTGCTGACATCCCCTATCTGCCTATTCATTTTGACCATATTTCACTTGAAGTTCCCGGACCTATCTATAGTTTTTCAACTTAAAACCCATTTATTCTAATATCAATATTCAGAGCACTTTATGATTGATTTCTGTGGATTGCTTTTCTCTTGACAGTGGGTCACAATTTCATCTCATCATCTTTTTATCGTGTAGTAGATAGTGCGGATGATACATTGTAGAGATTGGATTCTATTCTCTTTTCTAAAGATTACTGATTTTTATTTTAATAGGCAATTAAACTGGCTTGACTCAAAATCAAAATTATAGTTCCCCTGAAGTGGGCGTCAACTGAAATTTCCCATTTATCTCATTCTTCTATCTGTTGCTTTTCATGAAGAACACTGAAATCTCCACTGCACACATACAGTTCAGTGTTCAGAAAAGGATTTAAGTAGAGTTTATATACAGATTTGGGGTTCTCCTCTTGGTCATTCCTACTTTACAGGACCTCCCTCCTTACTTCTCTTTACCCAGTGAAATTCCAGCTTGTGTACCACCTCAAGTGTTCCCTCTGGTGAAAAGTTAGTATAGTTCTCTGTTTTCTTGGGTCAGCTCTACCCACTTTCTGTTACTTTGGCCACTCTCTAGTTCTTCTTCTTTTTTTTTTTTTCTTAAAGATTTTATTTATTTATCATGGAAGCCTGATGTGGGACTCGATCCCAGCACCCCGGGATCATGGCCTGAGCCAAAAGTAGACACTAAACCACTGAGCCACCCAGGTGTCCCTAGTTCTTCATATATTTTATCTACCATTTGTAATTTTTATCTGCATGAGGATTAGTCATATATAAGCTACTTTACCATTACAGGATTGAGAGTTTGTGACGAGTTTGTAATGACAGTTACATAACTAGATATTGGGCATATTAGATTTTCTTTTTTTATTACTCTCTTATAAATTACATTTTATAAGTACTTGCTTATTTCATATACTTTGTGAAATTCACTGGTGGATATCACTGAGCCAGATACCACAAAGAGTCTGGTGTCTGTCCTGTCTCTGGACTTTGAGTTGCAAATTATATAATATTACCTTATAATAGGATCAATTTAATTCAGATATTTTTCATTTTTTTATAGGAAAGCATCTGAACTAAAGGGAATATATTAAGTAAATATTTATATGAATTAAATTGCTAAGATATAGAATTTTTACATTACTTACCTTGTTTATGCACTGCCATTAAATAAAATCTTTCAGTTGAAAATGGCAATTTCCCTATTTCATATATTTCCATAACTGTCATCAATCTATGATGGTGAAAGACAAATATGGAAAATGTGACTATTTCATTAAAAAGCTTAAAATAATTTATTTTAATCAGTCCCTTGTGAAAGCAAGCAAAACAGTATTTTCAAGTTATCACCAAATAATGGGGTGCTTATTGTGAGGAAACAAGTGGACATAAGGAAGTATGACACAGGTATGCAACCAAATCTGGGGAATAATGGAAACCATAGCAGTACCCAATATTAGAAAGGCTGGAACTGGATTCTAAGTAGCTGTAGGTGATTCAGTAGTAACTAGCTTTTAACAACTTTCCAAACATCTGCTTTTCATTCTTTTCTCCAAACCAACCTATTTCCTCATAGCTTTTGCTCCTTCGCAATTTTGATTCCCTTATGATTCTTCATGCTTCTCTCTGACTTACGGTTTGTCTTTATCTGTTTCTTTTAAGCTTTATATTTCTTTGTCTATGCATAAATCTTCTCTGTGTTAACAGATATTTTTAAATACAATTAAAAAATGCAAAACAAACTGCCATTAACATAAAACATAATTTATTGTTGTACGGAAGTGATAAGTAAAGGTTTCCCATTGGATTTAGGAGTGGTTGATACAGGGGTTCAAACAATATTGCTCTGTGCCTTTGCCGTCTCTCTTCATCTCTATGTCTCTGTCTCAGACCAGATTGTTCCAAGTGATGGACCATATTGACACCACTAGTCCTAGAGTTATATCATATCACTTAGTGATATGGTTGGAAATGAGTGTATATTCCAATGGCTCTAACATAATATCCACAAAGAGTATTCTGACTGATTCTAATTAACATAATAAGTGCCCATCTCTGAACCAATCATAGTGTCATACCTGTGGCAGTAGAAACAGGAATAATGTCAGCACCCCCGAACTATATCCAATAGGTTTCTAATAAGTAAGATAATTCTATTCCTAGAAGCAATGCAGAAAGTATTATTGGGCATAAACACAAAGAAAGCCAGCAGAACCAATGGTTCTTAGTTCAAATTTCTGACAATGGTGCTGTCATTCAGGGCAGTTTCCACTGGGCACTTTCAAAGTCTGGTATGGACACACTTTTCTGGGATGCAACACTGAGTCATGGTCCAATCATAGGTGCTTATAGAGTGGTATCACAGTGTATAATATTTGGTGTATAGAGCAATCTTATAATCGGAGCTCTGACTGCTTTTCCCTTAGAGATGTTTGTGAGTTTGGCAGATATCATAAGTGTCATATTTAATAATAGTTAAATAACTATTATTTCAGATGAAGAAAGTCACTTTTTCAAAAAAAATTTTATTTATTTATTTATTTATGACAGTCACAGAGAGAGAGAGAGAGAGGCAGAGACACAGGCAGAGGGAGAAGCAGGCTCCATGCACCAGGAGCCTGATGTGGGATTCGATCCCAGGTCTTCAGGATCGCGCCCTGGGCCAAAGGCAGGCACCAAACCGCTGCACCGCCCAGGGATCCCCAAAGAAAGTCACTTATATTACTTTTATAAACACCAAAAAAACCCTTATTCTCTTATTTTCCATCTAAAATGTCTAAAAATCTATCCCTTAGCTCTCATTACAATGACAAATATTATAAAATTTGGCATATTTGTAAATACACTGGAATATGTTGTATTTGATTAAGTTTATTATTAAGGTGAGCTAAAGAAATGAAAAGAGCATGCTAACCAAAGATGATATCTTATGAAGAAATTATTTGAAACCCTCTATTGACTATGATTCATTCCATAAAATTAAACAATCCCAGAAGCTATAAATCTTTATTGAAATCAAAGATAATATTTATGCAAAATGACCATTTAGACATAGAAAGGGGTAGAATAAATTTCATCCAGAATAATGTCAATAGTATTATTTGCACTAAGCTCCCCTGTGTACTTTAATTTTGAATGTCCTTATAACTTAGTGTCTTAGTGTTCAAAGTAAATGTGTCTAGAAATATTATATATAAAAACTAAATAAGGAGGAAAATGCCATATATAATTATCTGGTTTTAATATAAAATAAGATATTAACTGGGCACAATTATGCTTCATGTCTTTTAGTATTTCAGCAAAACAATGGGGGCATGCATGATTTGAATACCAAACCGTATAAAAAGTAATATTCAAAAAGCTAAACACAAAACAGTTCCTTTCCTTTTTATCTCTCACGCTAGGAAACGGCTTAACTTTGAAATGTAAATTCTAAATTCAGTATTCAATAATTCTAAGTTTTCTCAATAAAATTAAAAGGAAATTCTCCTTCCTCAACTAAAAATTCCTCTGCATTCCTCACAATAAGAGATATGATTGGACCCATCTACTTACTTATCACAAACACTTGTGTAAACATAATTTTTCCATAAAGTTCAAAAAAAGTTCAGTCAACTTTCCAATCCAACATCACATGTTTGAAATACTCCACAACTCTTACCTTCATTGAGAAATAGTGGAGGAATGAAACTCTCATTGCAAACTTTCGCTATGGTGTTTTTAACTTTGCTGTATTCAGTAGGAGTCTCTTAAAACAACAACACTAGTGCCAAATTCATCATCTGGTTTCTCAGATTTAATATTTGCAAAGTACTCATCTAGGCTTTCACAAATGAGGCATTAAAGGTGATTCCAGGATAGACCAAGTTCTTTGGAGGCTACAGATAGGCCAGTGTCTACTGCGAGCTTAGAGTTCTCCATTTGTGGTAAATTGGTTTTCACCTAAACCATGATCTTCTACTTCATGCCATTTTATGAGACTCTCACATAATTTTACAAGTTAAGGAAGATGAGAACTTCCAAGTCATTGTAATATGAAAATATTTGCATCATGAATGCCTATATCTATAAATATTTGTATTTATATTCATTTTCATATTTGGGAATATGTGTGTGTAAATATACATATTTGAGAATTTGGAATACATAAATCTTAATTCAAAATTTTATAGACCTAATTAAAATTAATAAAAATAAGCCATCACATAAGCCATCACATTCTATAAGATTGTGTAGTGGTTTTGATCTACAGTGGGTATTCAGATTTGCTTTAGCTACTCTTTCCTTTAGAGTCAAATATTGTGAAGTTTGTCCTCATTTCTCACTTCTTGATTGCTGTTTCTTGAGCTCTGGCAAATTGTCTCAGCTTTTCTGCTTTCTTGCTATTTTTTTCTTTGAGCACTTGTATCTCTGCTTAGCTGGGTAAATTAGACGAGTTACTTAAACTCTATGCCTCAAGTTTTTTTCTTTTTTCTTTTTTTTTCATTTTTAATGTAAGAATAAGAAAAGGACCTACTTCGTAAAGTTGCCATGAGAATTAAATGAGATAATAATGTATGCCAATCACTAAGAATTACTGTTGGCACAGAATTAGCATTCAGTAAAATTTAAGCTGATTATATAATTGTTTTTAAAAACATTTTTAAATTTTATTTTATTTTCTTAGAGAGAGAGTGTTCATGAGAAGGGGGAGGCAGAGGCAGAGGGAGAGAGAGAGAGGAGTTTTAAGCAGATTCCATGTCCAGTGCAGAATCCAATGTGGGGCTTGATATCAGAACCCTGAGATCATGACCTAAGCCAAAATTAAGGGTCCATGGCTTAACCAACTGAGACACCTAGTACTCCTAAAACATTTTTATAGAAGTTAGCCACACATAGAAAATTATTAAGCCCAATGATGAAAGATTTGAATAAAAGTTATTGACAGAAGTTTTCTCAGAATATCCTTATCTAGGTTTTCAATGTAAATGGGATTATAATTTTTTCTTTTTCATTCTTTATATTACATCTCTCTGTTTTTTCCCCTAGATTAAATTCATAAGACATTCATCAACTTTATGAGGTTTTTCAAATACCAAATTTTGGCCTTCTCAATCCTTTCTATTATTTTTGTTTTCTATTTTATTATTTTAAATTCACTTTTTCATTATTTTCTTCCTTCTTTCTTTTGTTTAGATTTCAGTCTTATTATCCTATCCTTAAATGAATATTTAAATCATTGAAATTCTATCTTTATTTTTAAATTCCATACTGTCCATTTTAGGCTACAAATTTCCCTCTGTGAGAAACTATAGATGCATCCCACGGGTTGTGTAATGCAGGATTTGTGTTGTCACTGAATTAAAAGTATTTCCTAATTTTAACTGAGATTTCTTTTTTGATCTACAGGATTACTTAGAGGTGTATTTCTTAATGTGTAATTGCTTAGTGATTGTTTTGTCATCCATTTGTAGCTTCTTCCTTTGGTCAGAGATTTTATCCCACTGACTTTAGTCCTTGGGATACGTTGAGTCATGCCTTATAGCTCAGCATATCATCAATTTTTATGAACATTCTCTTGGAAAAGTGAAGTGTGTTCTGAAGTTCAAGGGGGCCAAGTGGTGCACTTGCTGACTTGTGTTTGTGGCATATTCTGTGATTAGCTTCAATTCTTTGCCTTTCTTTTCATCTAGATTTTTGCCACTTACGGCAATCTGAAGTAGAGCTGCCTCACTCAAACTCAGATCCGGAAGGATAAATGATATTTTAAGCTGCCAAAGTCTGGAATGTTTTTTTTTTAGTTTGTTTCTTAAGTGAAAACCATAAATGTTTTTCAAAGAAATGTATTCCAAATAGTGAATTTTACTAAAGAAGTGAACTTGTTTTATTTTTTATTTATTTTTTTAAGAAGATTTTATTTATTTATTCATGAGAGACACAGAGAGAGGGAGGCAGAGACACAGGCAGAGGGAGAAGCAGGCTCCATGCGGGAAACCGATGTGGGACTGGATCCCCGGACTCCAGGATGATGCCCTGGGCTGAAGGCAGGCGCCAAACCGCTGAGTCACCCAGGGATCCCCGTGAATTTGTTTTAAATAATAATTTAAAAGACCCTCCTCTCTGAAAGAGCAAAGACTCTTACAGATAACTTATACTGCATTAATGATTTCATTAACACTGTACAAACAAGGGACATAGATTTTATTTTAATTAAGACTGAAAGATCAATATAAGTAGTGATGGTGGGAGGGTAGGGGAATGTTTTATACCCCAAACTCCCATATTCCAGCTCTGCTTCCTATTTTGCTATTATTATTTGTAAAAATCTGTGTGTGTGTGTGTGTATGTGTTTAAGATTTTACTTATTTGACAGAGAGCAGGGAAGAGAGCAAGAGCCAGGGGGAGAAGCAGACTCCTCACTGAGCAGAAAGCTGGATGTAGGGGTCCATCCAGGAACCCTGTGATCATGACCTGAGCTGAAGGCAGATGCTTAATTGACTGAGCCACCCAGCATCCCTACTTGTAAAACTTTTAACAACCCAGTGATTTGAGTTTTTGTAACTTCAGTAATGTGCTAGGGAACAATGAGTCTTGGTTTGAAGTAGTTGTAACAAAAAGCCAGAATAGTACTTGGCCATGATGATTAAATATATAAAATGATGCATGATTCTTATTTTTTAGTATCTTATTTTTTAGTTCTAAAGTGGCATCTGGGCCTTTAAACTCCCCTGCAATATGAACCGAACCAGAACAGGTAACTAAAGGCCAGAAGTGCCTAAATAACTACATCTTTTGGCAATGATTGATCTCTTTTAAATCATTTCTTTATTTTCATAATGCAAAGCCCATTTATTTGCATGTACAACACTGAAGATTATGATACTAGGAAAAAAGGAAAGTAGGAGAAGATCAAGACTTTGAGGTATCTGATTCTGGAAACTACCACAGTGGGAAGACTTGCTGTGCTGCCTTCAGCAGCTAAGTCTCTTGACCTGATACCTCAGCAGGCTTTTCAATAGGCCTTCCTGCTGGAAGGAAGTCAAAAGAGTTTTACATTGAATACTCATATACTCATTACCATGATTCCACAATTAGTACTTACTCTAATCGAATGTATTTGTGGAATATTTATGGAATATTTATCATATATAAATACTTCTAGCCCCCCATCATCCATTTATTATTTGGCACTTCTCAAAATAAATTGCAGCTATCAGTATACTTCTTCCTCGAGACTATATGAATACGTATAGGCTTTCTCTATATTATAGTGGTATATATATTGTATATATATATATAATGGAATATTATTAAATGTTATATAATATCATTAAATGGTATATATAGTGGTATATATTAAGTGATATATATTTTTTATCCATGTATATATAATATTATATACATAATGGAATATTACTAGGCCACAAAAAGAATGAAATCTTGCCATTTGCAACAACATGGATAGAACTAGAGTATAATGCTAAGCAATATAAGTCAGTCAGAGAAAGGCCAGTATCATACGATCTCACTCCTGTGTGGAATTTAGGAAACAAAACAAATGAGCAAAGGAAGACAAGAGAGAGAAAAACAAATCAAGAAACAGACTCTTAACTACAGAGAACAAACTGATGGTTACCAGAGGGGTGGGGCATTGGGGAAGTAGGGGATAGGTTTTAAAGAGTACATTTATGATGAAAAAAAAATTACATGAAACAAGAGGAATATGTAAATGTTCAGTGTATATTTGCTGAATTTTAACAAACAAAGACCATTCTTACCAGGATATAGAACATCAGTATCAGTCCAGAAAGTCAACTATTGACCTCACCCTCCTGAAAACATCCACTGTTCTAATTTTTTTCCATTATAGATTCATCTGTCTGCCCTAGATTTTGATATCAAAGAAATCAGAGTATGTATCCTTTGTAGACTATTTCTTTTAATATTACTATGTAGCATTCTTTTTCTTATTAATCTATTTTGGTGACTTTTGCCTTTTTCATTTAGTTTACTAACACTTAATGTAATTATTAATATTCATAGTTAATATGAATGAATACTTATAGTTCTAGATCTGTCGCTTAACAATTTGTTTTCTGTTTATACTGTTTTGACTTCTATTCCCTTTTCCTCTTTTTTAAAAAGTGTTTTTATCGAAATATAATTCACACATAACATTGTGTAAGCTTAAGTTGTACAACATGTTGATTTCATACATTTACATTTTACAAAGTGACTACTGCTGCCATAGAATTAGCTAATACCTGTTCTTTTCATTTAAGCTAGTGATATGCAATATTATATTAGTTTCAGGTATATAACACAATAAGTCGAATTAATACACATTATGAAATTCCCACCACAGTTAGTGTAATAATCTGTTTTTGTTTTTATTACTCTAAAATTATTAAGTATTTTTACCTAATCTTTAAAATTATTAAGCAAGTATACTTAAAAGTATTAAGTATTTTTATGACTTGAGAAACTCTTAGAACTCTAACATATATTTGTTAGTTGTGTATCTCTTTTTGTTATATTTTTAGGGATTAATCTAGGGATTAGAATATGCATGCCGGAGTTTTCTCGGTCTGCTTAAATTTTATATCATAGCTAGTTCCATTCTGACAACCGATGTTTGAATAAAATGATTTTTCCTAACCTAATTATTTGAATGAAGTCTTCCTGAAGGATAGGCCTGTAGCATGTTCCAAGATGGTAAGAAATGTGTTTATGCCCTATGTTGATGTGTGTGAGGACTTTATTAGCTTTTATTTATCCCCAAAATATTGAGGTTAGCAACTGGCAGGCAGCTCCCAAAGGCACGAAGGACCTCTCTCCTGTCTTTGAACTAAACTACAGGGAGGTTGTCTGTGTGATTTTTCCTTCAAACAAGAGCCAGGCCCAAGGAAGCTACTACCCCCACCAGTCCAGGCAGCCTGTTGGCATTTTTGCAAACAAAAAATTGGCTTCCGAGTCTCAGGATTGCAAAGCAGTGTTTATGGACTTTTAATTGAGTTCTGCAGCCACAAAGATCCTCTTTCTATACCCTGTTGGTCTTCACTGTTTGGACAATCCTCTCTCCTATTTGATAATTCAGGGTTGCTTGCTGTTATTGCCGAGATTTTATTTGTTTATTTTTATTTATTTTATGATGAACTTTACGTATCTGTTTCTTATCCTCTTTATTGCCTTGGGATGATTGCCAAGAAAAAGAAGGGGATACTGATGATACTTAGCCACAGTGAAATAAAAACTTCACCCTTGCAGTAACTTCCTTTCCTTTTAATCTGTTTTGTTGTCTTTGTAGCATGTGTCATTATTTAAACTGTGTTTTTTTTTCATTTGTCTGACATCCCCACTTGAAAGTAAATTCAATGATGAACTGCCTCAATTATTTCTGCATTTGCAATGCATAGAACAGCTCCTGACATAATTGACAAACATTTGTTAAAACAATAAGGGCTCAGAATCTGTTTAAAACCTAGATTTTTGGGGTGGCTGGTTGGCTCAGACAGTTAAGCATCTCTTGATTTTGGCTTAGGTCATGATCTCTGGGATATGAGATGATTGAGCCCCACGTGGACACTCAGTGGAGAGTCTGCCTGAAATTCCACCTCTCTCCCTGCCCCTCCCCTGACTCACACACCCTCTCATGATACACTTCCAAGTGGTTGTATGAGACGCAGATTTCAGCAGTTTGTTTAGATAGTTTTAAATTTTATTTTTAATGTGATACACAAGACAATAAAGCACTCATGATTTCTGTGAAATTTCTGTGACATTCTGAAATTTTACAGAAATCAGGAGATAATATGGGCCTAAACGTTTAAAGGAATCAAGTTGCATTTGATTAAAAAAAAAAAAAACATTAAGGAGTGCAAGGAGTTTGTAAGGATATGATGAAACTCATTAAAGTGGCCTGGTAATGATGGAAGTTTGAAGAATACTGCGTTGATTCATATATCTAAACAAGACAATTGATTACCAGGCCATGCCAGCCTGGGACTAGAAATCAAGTGACTTTTCTTTTCTTTCTTTTTTTTTTTTTTTAAGAGATTTTATTTATTTATTCATGAGAGACATACAGAGAGAGACAGAGACAGAGGCAGAGGGAGAAGCAGGCTCCCTGGGGGGACCTTGATGCAGGACTTGATCCCAGGACCCTGGGATGATGCCCTCAGCCAAAAGTAGACGCTCAACCACTGAGCTACCCAGGTGCCCTGGGTGACTTTTTGTTAATTATTCAAATTGCAATGACTTCAGTCTCCTACCTGTCCCGGCAGCTTCTTCCCATGGCTCTACAAAGATCCCAGATGAGTCCCTGTCTTGCTGTCGCTTACCCACTGCCTCCCACCAGGAGAATGGGCGCACACAGGGGTTGCTCCTGGGCAGCTCCATGCTGGTGATCTAAAAATGATATGCAGGAGAAAGCTGGCGGGTGTTATGTTTGCTTTAATTGGGTTGAATTTCTTTTTAAAGGAGTGGCAGGGTTAAAAAGGCCGACAGAGCTGACTTGGATTGTGAATGTGTTTCTAATATATATATATATATATATATATATATATATATATATATATATTTTTTTTTTTTTTTTTTTTTTTTCCGTGCTTTCACTTCAGGCACGATTCTTTCTCCTCATGAGACCTGCTCTCATATACCTCTGCTGAGGACATGCACCTGACACTTCTCACACACTTTATTTCACACCTTCTACCTTTCTCCACAGAGAATATGTTATTTATCTAAATAGTCACATTTTAGGATAATGACTGGGATTACCTAAAAGGCTTAGCAAAGGATTTTGCCTTAAGGTGTCTGAAAGAGGACTGGTTAAAAGTAAAATTGTACTTTTTTTTTAACTTCTTGATTTAGCTGATATGTGGAGTGCCCTTAGAAAATCTACTAGGGGGACGCCTGGGTGGCTCAGCAGTTGAGCATCTGCCTTCAGCCCAGGGCGTGATCCTGGAGTCCTAGGATCGAGTCCCACATCAGGCTCTCTGCATGGAGCCTGCTCCTTCCTCTGCCTATGTCTCTGCCTCTCTCTGTGTCTCTCATAAATAAATAAAATCTTAAAAAAAAAAAAAAGAAAAGAAAATCTACTAGGAAGAGGAATAGTAGTCAAGGCAAAATGTCAATCTAGCTAAGTAACCCAGAGAACAACATGAATTCAAATAAAATCATAGTACATTATGAAATAATTATAATAGCTATCAGTATAAACAAAAATTACTATTTACTGAATGCTTCCAGTACATTGGAAATTGTGCTATACACTTTTACATGCAATAGATTATTTAAATATACAGTCCTCAGGTCAATCCCAAAAGGGTATTGTTTTTCTTGTTTTACATGACAATAATCTGAGGTAAAGAAAGAATAAATGAGTTTTTTTTTTAAAGATGTTATTTATTTATTCATGACAGACAGAGAGAGAGAGAGGCAGAGACACAGGTAGAGGGAGAAGCAGGCTCCATGCAGGGAGCCTGACGTGGGACTCAATCCCAGGTCTCCAGGATCACACCCCATGCTGAAGGCGGTGCTAAACCGCTGAGCCACCGGGGCTGCCCAATAAATGAGTTTTTCAAGGGTACATTGCCAGTAAATGTTGAACTTATAGGCCATCTAAGTCCAAAGCCAAGATTCTTCATGCTAGGTTAGGAATGAAATGTTTTGAACCTTTAAGTGTGTATCAGTTATAAGGAGTGTGATAGTTAATTTTATGTGTCAAGTTGATTAGCCTATGGTGCCCAGTTGTCTGGTCAAACACTAATCTAGACGCTGCTGTACAGATATTTTGTAGATGTGATTAACATCTATAGTCAGCTGACTTTAAGTGAAAGAGATTATCCTTGATGATAAGAATGAGGCTCATCCAATCAATTGAAGGTCTTTAGAAGGAAAACTGAGATTTCCAAAAGAAGAAGAAATTAAGCTTCAAGACTGTAATATAGAGATCTCCTATGAGTTTTACCATCCTGCCCTATACATTTCAGACTCAAGGTTACTTCATTAACTACTGCCTGAATTTCCAGCTTGATGTCTGGCCCTAGGAATTTTGGACCTACCAGCCCCTACAAGTGTGTGAGCTAATTCTTTAAGATAAATCTCCATGGCATATATACATGTATTCTATTGGTTCTGTTTTTCTGGAGAACCTTGACTAATATTGGGGGTACTGACACCTACCCTAACTTACATCATGCACATATCTAAAAATTCAGGTAAGGTGTTGATCAAAAACGTGCTTAAAATAGACTGCTGGAAAAAAAAAAAAAAGACTGCTGAAACAGAACCTATATATGGCATCTTCTTATGTTACATGCTGACTCATGCTGACCATTGGAAACCATGCATACTTTCAGAAATCCTAGCTCTGCTGTGAAACCACACACACCTTTAAGATTTCGGGAACTTCAAGGATATCGCCTTAGATTTCAAAGGATAAATAAACTTCCCCTGGTCTATTGCCACTGCCCCAGGCTCCACACACATGCTCCCAAATGCTTAAGTGAGATGGATTCCGTTGCCTTCAGTGAAACCTCATCAGAATACCCTGTGAGAGGTACCTAAGTTTTGCACATTTTACTTTCCTACCTGACCTGTAAGTTCCCTGCCATTCTAGAGATTCAGAGGTTCTATGAGGAATCTTTGCAATGACTTATTGGAGTTTGAAGAGATCCATTCTTCCTTTTCTGGCTCAAATTTTAAACTAATTAGGATTGACTACAAAATACAAGACATGCTGTTAATCCTAATTTTAGGCAAGGAATGAGTAATTTTTTGGTATAAATCTGTCCTAAATATTACATGAGACATACTTGTACCCTAAAAAATTGTCATTCATTGAAATTGAAATTTCACTGTGGTGTTATATATTTTTTTAAGATTTTATTTGTTTATTTGAGAAAGAGAGAGCACAAGAAAGGGTGGGGAGGGGCAGAGCGAGAGAGAGAATCAGACAGATGAGGGAGCCAGGACCATAGGACCATGACCTGGGCAGAAGGCAGATGCTTAACCAACTGAGCTGCTCAGGTGCCCCTGTGTTGCTGTATTTTTATTTCCTAAATCTGACAATACTTATCAGTAATTGAGAGATATAATTACAGAGTAAATCAAACAAAAGAGTAAAATTTCACACTTGCTATTGACATAATAATAATATTGATAAAATTATTCATAATTTAGCAATTTTAGTTTAATTTTGATAAGAATTCTATAATAAATTATAATTATAAAAGCTGATTTAAAGAGATTTGGTGTTTCCACGTAGCATAGTTCAAAATGCATCTTACCCTGAGACGGTGAGAGTTGATAAGAGAAAACACTTTTTATCTTAAGAAATAATAATTCTGAAAAATAAAAATTGTCTTAAAAGTAAGGAAAAAGGGTACAAGCTTCCAGTTATAAAATAAATAAGTCACAGGGATGCAATTTACATCACTGGGAATGTAGTTAATAATATTGACCTTTGTATGGTGACAGATGATAGCTAGATTTATCAGGGTGATCACTTTGTAATGTATGTAATTGTAGAATCACTCTATTGTGTATGATATTAAGTAGGAGACTAACATGATATTGTATGTCCACCACACTCTAATAAAAAACTAAATAAAAACAAAAAAACTTCCCTGCCTGAAAGAAAAGAAAGAAAATATTGTATTATCTGTAATTTTTAACACAGGTAGTTAAACCTTATCATGATGTATTTCCCTCTGGTAGTGTGTGTGTGTGTGTGCGTGTGTGCATCGATATGATAAGCAGAGTGGAGAATTGGTGTTATATTCTCTCTGCTGCCTTCTGTCAACCTCTTCAGCTCTGAAGTTTATCATGTTTATTACTTTGTATTCCCTATGCCATGAGTGATGCATATCAGGACTGAATAAAGACTTCCTGAATCTTCATTCATAATTCATTCATTCAGCAGGCTCTTAGGAAATGCCAAGTAAGAGAAAAGTTGGGAAAACTCAACTAACAGTTACCCACTGAGTGGCTAGGACTATGTATCAGACAACAGACAACCTGGTGGTCAGTAAGGGATACCAGCTCCAGAGCTGACACAAGGCATACTAAAAAATCGACAATACCAACTACTATTTCCACCAGTAGACACTTTGGTCATGTGAGGCAACAATCATCCCAGTGGTCTTCCTGTATTTACTTGGTTTTAATGTATTTCTAGACTAATTTGACCCAATGAATGGCCTCACAATATAAATTTTAAAACTCGATTTTCTCTATTCAAACATTGATTTGGAGCCTTCTTTTGTTCCAGAGACAGAACTAGATAATGGACATCCAAAGACAGGAAAATAAAATGTGATTTTTGCCCTTCTGGAATTTAGCTTTGTGGAAATTAAATTTGATAATAAATAAGCTCAAAATATTCAATGAGAAAAAATATGGAAAAATAAAACAAGAGGCCATGGGGAAAAATAACAATATGACTTCTAGTTTGCAGGACTCAGGAAGGTCTCTCCGAGACATAGATGATTTGTTGTGGTGTTTTGAGAGGATGAAAGTACATATGAGACAAAAGGAAACCACAGAGGTGAAGAACTTGAAATGGAAAGAAATTGGTACAGTGGGGGCAGTAAAACACTAATGTGACTGAATCTTTCGTGAGTAAAGAACATGACAGGATAAGGTGAGGTTGGAAAGGTGCTAAGCCACAACAGAAAACATATTTCAGCTATGTTATTGATTTTTTATTTAATTCCAAGCATAAGAAGGCATCGGTCATTGCTCTGTTGTCACTATACACAATGTTATCAGAGGATTTTTAAAAATAAGAACAGTATAAAATGATGCATTATAGACAATTTTAAAGAAACGCAGACCATTTCCTTAAATAGAAAGATAAATTCCATAGTCACTTAAATGGAAAAAGTCTCTAGTTGTCATTAACAGATTGTCTATGTTTTCTCTTGTGGAAGAGAAACATCTCTGATTCCTTGAGGCATTTACTTAGTAGTTTAAATAATAATAAAAAAAGACTAGGAAATGCAAATCAAAACTACAATGTGATATCACATCTGTTGAATGGCTAAAATCAATAACACAAGAAACAACAGGTTTTGGGAGAATGTGGAGAGAAAGAAACCCCCTTACATTGTTTGTGGGAATACAACTGGTGCGGTGGTCACTGTGGAACAGTATGGAAGTTCCTCAAAAAGTTAACAATAGGACTACTGTATGATCCAGCAATCTCACTACTGGGTATTTACCCCTAAAATACAAAAACACTAATTCAAAAAGATATGTGCACACCCATGTTTATAGCAGCCTTATTTACAATAGCTTCCAATTATGGAAGCAGCTCAAGTGTCCATCCACTGATGAATGGATAAAGAAGATGTGGTCTGTATACACAATGGAATATTATTCAGCATAAAAAAGAATGAAATCTTGCCATTTGCAATGACATGGATGGAGCTAGAGAGTAAAATGCTAAATAAAGTAAATCAGTCAGAGGAAGACAAATATGATTTCACAAATATGATTTCACTCCTATGTGGAATTAAAAAAAAAACAAAAACAAAAAAACAAATGAGCAGAGGAGGTGGGGGGGAGACAGAGAGGCAAACCAAGAAACAGATTTTTAACTCTAGAGAACAAACTGGTGGTTACCAAAGGGAAGGTGGGGGGATGGGTGAAATGAGTGATGGGGATTAAGGAGTGCACTTGTGATGGGCCCTGGGTGCTGTATGGAAGTGTTAAATCACTCTAATGTGCATCTGAAACTAATATAACACTATATATTAATTATACTGGAATTAAAGTCAGAACTTTACACAAATAATTATAAAAGGCTAAATAGAATTAAATCTTCAGGTTTAGAATCCATATTACCCATTATATCATATAGTTGCTTTTACAAATATTTCACTGGTTATTAATAAACTTATTAAAATTCCATTTTAACTCTTAGGTGTATATTTTTATTTTATCATCTATCGTTTTGTTAATGGCTTTGGCACTGGCATATTAAAAAACCTGGAGTCTAAAATATGATTGTAACTGGGGAAACCTATAAAGAGGGAAAAACAGTAGCAAGTTTTAAAAGCTATATTGAATGCCATCTCAAGCTACACACATGAGAGTCCAATTAATGTTTGAAACATAGAAAGAGTGAAAATTGGATGATGTTCTGGGATGGAAATCAAGTTTGGAGCAAAAAGCCAATTCACCTACACCAGCTGTGAAGGCCAAGATGAAAAAAACATATCATCTTGTAAACAAGTACATGAATTAACTTATTCAGCTCAGGACGAGTGATTTAACCAAGTTAGACAACATAAAGGAACTTCAGCCAGGGGAAGACTAGATGTTAACTGTAACGGAGCCAACAAACATCAGAGTCAGAAAACGAGGGAGCAAAGTGTTAAGACTGTTGGCATTTATATCCATGTGTAGACACAAAGTTAGAAGTGAGGCAATATTCTGTAGTAAGAACACCATAAACATACTGTGGGCTACAGTTCTCAGCTCTGATAAAGGCCTCTTTTGATTAAATGTTTTTCTTTAGAAGAAAATATTTGCTGAAGGAGTAAATTTCTCAAATATATATAATACATATATTATATATACATTTGTATAAAACATATATACACACACTTATATAGACCTGCCCCATATATATATGTGTGTGTGTATATATATGTATTATTCATATTTCTTTTACAGTGTATGTATATGAATAATATAATGTACTCAGTATGTGGGTTATCCCTGCAGATTAATCCAGGGATCCATCTGTAACTAAAGGTAGTAGCAGTAGGAGTGATTGAAGTCATATAATACAAGTCATTTTAAAATATAGTCTATCCTTAACCTAATATGATACTGTATTTTTAGTTTAGGTTCTCACTACATCAGGAGAATTCCATAAAAGTGTATGTGTCAAGTACAGTGCCTGGGATACACAGGTATACCTCATTTTATTGTCCATTGCTTTATTGAACTTCACAGATACTGTCCCCTCCATCCCCAAATTAAAGGTCTGTGGCCACCCTGCATTGAGCAACTCTATTGGCACCATTTTTTCCCACAGCATATTTTCTCGCTTAGTGTCTCTGCGTCACATTTTGGTAGTTCTCACGATATTTCAAGCTTCTTCATTATTGTATTTGTTATGATGATCTGTGATCATCAATGACTAGTCCCTGAAAACTCAGATGATGGTTAGCACTTTTTAGCAATAAAGTGTTTCTTTGATTAAAGTATGTACATTGTTTTTTTAAATATAATGCTACTGCACAACTTAGTAGACCACAGTATAGTGGAAACATAACTTTTACATGCACTGGGAAACAAAAAAAATTTGTTTGGCTTACTCTATTGCAGTGGTCTGGAATCAACTCTGCAATATGTCTGAGGTATGTCTGTAGTAAGTACACCCAAACTAAGGCAAATTCATGAGTAAATTAATGTATTAATCTTTGTGTGTGTGTGTGTGTGTGTGTGTGTGAAATGAAAACGTTAGATTTTTTTAAAATTAATTTTTGAAGAATAGGTTTAGATTTATAGGAAAATTGAGCAGATGGAGCAGAGATTTGTAGATTATCACCTCTTGTGCCCCATATACTTTTCCTTTATTATTAATTTCTTGCATTAGTATGGGGCATTTGTCATAATTAATGAACCAATATTAACTAAAGTCCATGGTTGACATTAAGGTTCACTATTGGTGCTGTAGAGTTCTGTGTGTTTTGACACATGCATAACATCATGTATCAACCATAGTATCATACAGAATGGTTTCCATGCCTAAAAAACTCCCTTTGCTTCACCTACTAACTCCTATAAAAAAAAAAAAAAATCATGTTCTTTAAACACCTGGCACCACTGATTTTTTTTTAACTCTTTTCATAGTTTTGCCTTTTCCAGAATGTCATATGTTTGGAATCATGCAATATGTCTAATTTAAAGATTAGCTTCTTTCATCTAGCAACTATATATTCAATTTTAATCCATGTTCTCTTATGGCTTGATAACTCATTAAAATTTTTTTTGAATAATATTGCATTCTATAGGGGTACCGCAGTTTATCCACTCACCTTTGAAGGGTATTTTGAATGCTTCCTGTTTTGGGCAAGTATGAATGAAACCCCTATCACCAGAATGTTCCCCAACTCCTTTCTCCCATCCTTTACAACATCACTGTCATTCATTTTACTTGTCCATACACCACATTATCCATTGCCTTTGCAAGTTGTCTACTTTTTCCAATAAAGTCATGAACACATTAAGCATATTTATTTTAAATTCTCTCTCTGATCATTTCAAAATCTATGTCATATCTAAGTCATGTTCTGATACTTGCTTTGTCTCTTCAGACTGTTTTTCTTGTCTTTTAGTATGTCTTGTAATTTTTTATTGAAATCTGGACATGATATATGGAGTGTTAGACACTGAGGTTATTAGACTTTTAGTGTGAGGTTTCATGTTATCTGGCTAAGAGTTGAGTTGTGTTCAGTGTTTGCCACAGATGTAGGTGCCAGAAGGTATAGTTTTCTCTAGTTTCCTTGCTGGATGTCTCCCCCAGTCTCTGTTGCCTTTGGGTTTCCCTTAAGAACTCTTTCTTCAGCAGAGTCTGTGTCTTGAAGCTTTCTCAGGTCTAATCTGTTGTTTTTATGTTGAAGCCCTGTTGATGTGCTGATAAAGTGTTGGGGAGGATAAGCATTATGTATTTTTATAGTTAAATCTCAGATTTTTAGTAGACCTTAGTCCCTGGGAAATATGCCTTAGTGCTCTTTCTCTCTCTTACTTTATTGAGACAAAGAGGCTATTGGGAGCTGGAGTTGGCTGATGGCCTTTCCATCAAGTCAGAGGGGCCTCTGGTAGGGTAGCTTCCCACGAAGAAAAAGCCTCTGTTAATATTCCCTTGGGCATATTTCAAAATATTTACTAAAAACAATAGAAGAAAAAATAAAAACAATAAAAACAATAGAAGAGTAGCCAGTTTAAGGACATATACAGGAAAGAGAAAAATAATAACATTGACTAGAGTGAAAAGAGATGGCAATAGAAAAAATAAAAACAAAATGAGTTTCAATATGATGTAATTGTTATTTCCGAAAAAAAAAGATTACAATGAACTAAACAGAAATCAAAATTCAAAGGTAAGCTAGAAGAGATTTGTGCTGAAATGAAGAATAGTAACTGATCTCAAGTGAAAAGGCACATTCTTCTCTTGGAAAGATTGATACAGAACCATAAATGTCAAGCCATCACTTAGTGATGTTACCAAGGTTCAAGGTGTAGAAAACATAAGCCTCCAGAGGAGAAAAGAAAATGACCAAAACAGTGGAAAATAATTAGGCTGGTTTCAGACTTTTCCACTGCAACCTTTAGAGCCAAAAGACAATGAAGCAATGTCTCAATGTCCTAAGAAAAATGTGACCTAAGAATATCCTACCAAACAATTTGTCCTCAGAGTAAAAAATTCAGACATTTTCAAACATGCAAGACCTCAGGGAATTTGGCACATATGAAATGTTTTTGGAAAAAACAAAATCTGGAAGCAAATACAGCTAAAAGCATTGTTGTCTGTAGATACACAGAGATAACAACATTTTGGGTGGTGAGCATTCAGATGATTTATTTTCCCTTTTTCTCAAAACGTAGTCTTGGAATTTTTATAATGACGGAAACGTATAATTTATACCAAAATGATAAACTTCTTAAAAAGACGCAACATAAAACAGGCAAATAAAATGTAATAATTCAAAGACTAAGTGATGATTAAACAGAACTAACAGTGTCTATAATTGTTATTATAATTACTATTGATTAAGCATGAGTAATGTGAAAATGATACGGAAAACACAGTATTCCATAAACTCTGCATGAAGCAGAGATCAAGTGGCACTACTCTAACATCTTATTCATTGATACCTGATGTCTATTCTTTGGGAAGACAGATAAAAATAATAAATTTTACGGAAAACCACTCAGTTCACACAAAACAGTTTTCAGAAAATCTATGTGCTAAAGCTCAAAGACGTTTGCAACTCATGATTCATTTGCTCTTCTTTTACTAGTGCCTGCTGGAAACCACTCCTTTCTCAGTTCACTGCAGGCTCAGGGGTAAAGCATTCAGCCAGAGACCTAAGTTGGTTCATCAACATATTCAACAAATATTTATTGACTGCTTACTGTGTGCTTACAGAAAAGAAATGCAACAATAAACAAAGGAGATATATCACATTTTTGTGAATATCACATTTTGGCGAAGAAAATAAAGTAGGTGGGGTGCCTGGGTGGCTCAGTGGTTGAGCATCTGCCTTTGCTTCAGGTCATGATCCCGAGGTCCTGGGATTGAGTCCTGCATCAGGATCCCTTCAGGGACCCTGCTTCTCTCTCTACTCATGTCTCTGACTCTCTCTCTCTCTGTGTCTCATGAATAAATAAAATCTTAAAAAGACAAAAACCAGAAAGATGCAATTTCAAAAAAAAAGGAAATGGAAAGAAAGGCCAAAAACCACTTCTCATGAATGCAAGTAATCCTATATATTTTAGAGTAGCCCAAACAAATCATATTAGTTATTTAAGTATTTAGTAATAAATATTTATTACTTTGAATTGCTATGCATTTGATTTAAGTCATCATTATTTGATTGATTCATTTAAATAACATTGGGCATGAATCTTGGGCCAAGGACTATTTTAGACGCTATTTTAGACTGTGAATATGACCAGTAAATGTTATGCATCATGGTGTTTATATACACCTGGGGGAGATATATAAAAGACAGAAAAATAGAATAACAGATTGCAGCAAGTGACATGAAAAAACCCCACAACTGTAGTGCAGTCATTAGTGTGATGCAAAGGAAGAGGGTCTACTCTGATGGAGAGGGGGCTAAGCAGGAAAGCTCCTTCGAGGTGGTATTTATGTAAAAACATGAACAGTTTCAAAAGCTAGCCAGTCATTCTAACATAAGGGGTAACAACGTTAAGTGCAACACTGAGGAAGCCGGATCGGGCATGATTCAAGAACAGAAAGGTCATTCGTATACCTGTAGCAAGTGACAGAGGGCATGGTGCTTGATCTAAGCCTGGAGAAGTAAGTAAGCTGTAGCTGATGGGGAGCTTTTTGGGACATGGCATAAGAGTTAATTTTATCTGAAGAGAAATAGGAAGCTACTGAATGTCTCAATGAAAAACCGAGGAGTTTCATATATTCACATTTTAGATGACCTCTGGCTGGGGTTTGGAAAATGAATGATAGAAGCACAGAAGAGGAAGAAGGAGACCTGGTAACAGGCTTTTTTGATAGTCCAGATGAGAGAGGATGGTGCAATGAAATACACAGGAAATAGAGCCAACATCATTTTGGTGGATTAGATGGGGGGAAGTAGGGAAATGGAAGAAATCTACAATACTTTTATGGCTTCAGATTGTAGCCATCTGAGAGGGATGTGATATTGTTTAATTGAGCACAAAGAGCAAAAGAACAAAATTTAAGATGGGTCCAGAGTCATTATCTCAGGCACACCGTGATGGCCCAATGACCGATGAACTAAATGACGATGTCACGTTCAATGTAGTCAACAGCACTGAAGAATCTGCAGCTCAGAATGAATGGTGAGGGCTGGGATGGGAGGTAAAGCTAGAAGATTTCAACATAAAGTGGTGGTTTAGTGTTGTGGTTAAGAAGTTGGACTTCGCTGCCAGACTGCTTCAGCTTTGATTTTGGCTCTGCCTCTTACTGGTTGAAGTCACTTAACCTCCCTGGACCTTAGCAAGTGAGGATAATAAACAATTCCAGGTGTAGAGTGAGCATTCAAAATGTTAGTTAGTATTGACATTATTCTTGTTTTGTTGTAATTATAGCATGGAAATAGTTGAAGGCACTCCAGAGAAAAGGATAAATGGAAAAAAGATGACTCACTGGACTAAAAACCAGAGGCTCTCCAGGATGTAAAGGCCGGGTAGAGAAAGAGGTGGCTGACAAAAGAACGGAAAAGGTATAGCCAGTGGGGTAAGAGGAAAACCACAGGGAAACCAAAGTTGGCTGCTAGGACAGCAGTTAAGACAAAGCCAGAAAATTACCCCAACGGAGCCCAAACTACAGGGTAATGGAGACTGAACAGGAACAGAGCAAAGGGAAACAGCCAATGAACACCATTTGTCTGGGAATTTTTTTTTTCTGTAAAAGGGGTCATAAAAACAGGATGGTAGTAAGATGAAGATGTATTTTATAAAGTTGAGACATAATTTCAGATGTAGAGTGAATCAAGTCTGCAGAAATAGCTTTGGACTCAGCAGTGTTTGAAAATAATTTGACTTTTTCATGTCTTTGGACTTACACATGTGTTCTCAATGATATTGCTGAAGCCACCATCTTTGACCTTCATTCAGTTCACTTGTGTCAGAGGGAATTCCTGCCTCAGTTTTGTCCAGAGCATATGTGTCTATGCAGAGAACTGACCTAGCAGAAAGGGAGATGCTGGGAGGGAGGACATAATTAGAGAAACAGATCTTAAAAAAGAGGAAAGGGACTAAGATCCTGGTCATCCTTTAAGGAATTTACTTTAACGTCTTACTCGGTCACAGAAGGAGAAAGCAGAGAGGATGCATATAGGTGCAGGTGGTTTGGATGGCAAAAGTGTAGAGAGTATATTTGTGATGACTTCGACCATCACTCTAATGACTTTCTGCGAAGAGAAAAGGAATAGGGAAGGTTTGATAAGAGAAGAAATGTTATAAAACAGCCATCTTAAAATAGTCTGTTGGCCAGGGTTGAAGATCAGTTTAAAGAATTTAGAGTGACACCAATCATTGTTGTGTATGATTTTCACTAGTAAAATACAGCTGCTCAGATACAGGGGAGAAGAAAGTTGGGAGCTGTATTCACCTAAAGTTGAGGTTTTTCCAGGTGAGTAGGGTGGAAGGAGAAAGAACAAAAAAGAGCAGAAAGTGCTTGAAAAGGTATAAATATATGATAACGGCGCATCAAATCCAAAGGTAAGGAGAAAGGTCAAGATGGAAGATGTAATGAATTGTGGAAAAGTGATGAAGGCTATGGCAAGAAGGTCTCATTAGGCAAAGGGAAAAATGATACTAGTGGCCCATTAGTAGGGTTATGTAAGACCTGGTGATGGTGAGTTAGAAGGTGTGACAGTGATGGTGAGTGGCTGGCTCGGAATGCTGTGACTTTACTATACATGTGAAGATAAAGGAGTCACCGTGATAGATGGATCATGCACATGGAGGTTGGAATCCCTGAAATGACGACAGGGCATGAGTGGAGGGCATGAGCGAGCCACGAGCCACAGTCATCAACAACAACAGGTTTGGCTGGGAGACCAACCAGTTGATGACTGGGGAGAGGTTAGAGAGAGTTAAACCAAATGCCATGAGTTTCAGAATGAGCAAGGTTTTTTCTTGAAAGATAAAGATGACAAATCATTTGGAAGGGAAAATATAGAACAAGAGAAAATGCTCCATCTTTGAGTTATATGAGTGAAGTAGAAAAAAAAAAAACACAAAAACCCGTCACTGTAAAGGACAGTAGGACAAAACTTGGTCAGGGGACAGCCAGATTCTTTTAAGATAAAAGAAGCAAAGGGAAATGTTCCAAAAAGAAACTGAGGGCAAAGGAGAGTTTGCAGATTGCAGGTCAGCCTTGCAAGATGCTGGAGGAGGTGATGAGATCAGAGTAGGGGGTACAGGTATGCATGCATTTACGGTCTGAAACTGCAGGACTTGCACTGATGAGCATAGAGTCCCTAAGGCAACATAGGGGTTCTTTGTAAGAAGGTAGCTAATCATTTCAGGTAATGGTTTTCTTCCTTATAAGCAGTGGGGTAGGATGTTGACACCCACCTGTAGCTCCCACCGATGTGGCTTTTGGGGGCTGAGGACAAGGACGGGCAGCCGTGTGCGGTCCTCAGAGTGCTCCTCTCTGATCACCACTGCCACAGAACCAAGAGAATCATTAAGAGAAGACCTTAAAATTAATTCCACTTAAGCAAGCAGGCTGACATTGAGTTAATTGTGTTAAGAATCGTAGCCAAAAGGATTTGCAAAATGTTTGGGGGCTTACAGAGAGAAAGCCAGAAAGCCTCAGTTGCTAGATAATGCAAGATCCCCAGAGGGTTTCTAATAACCAAGCTCAGGCTCTATTAAGAAAATTATCATGAAGCTAAAAGATATTTACTAAGGATAAGAAAGACTGGAAGTGGTAATTAATCCTTCCACTATTAAATAGAGATTAGGTCCTCATGAGATTGTTACAAATTTGAGCTCCCACAGTTCAAAATAGATCTTGAAATATTGGAGAGAGTCCAAGTAAGACCAAGAGAAGTGACTGAAAAATTATCCATATTTTATAAGTAAAAGTGAAAGATTTACCTAATTTGGAAAAAAGAGCAGACTCGGGAATGATCATTTCTGCTATCAATCCTATATTAGGACAAGTAATTTAGTTATTAAATTGTCACGAACAACTACATTAGTGGACAGTGTTCTGAAGCTGAAGAACAATGACATTTAAACGAACAGGTCACTAAAGGATAGTGTGAAAATGTTATTTTTGGAAATAGAGTCTTAGAGGTTTAGCCAGAGAGCCTTTCAGAAAAGAAGGGACTACCTAGATGCCATCTTTCTCACCTGACAATGTGGGCAGAGTATTAGATTAAATAATAGAGGAAGAAGAAGAAATATCAGGTATTTTCATGGATATTCTATTCATCTAGTTTTATCCTCAAACACCTAAAAGAGCCTAACACCCAGGGACAGGTAAACAGCCTTAGAATCTAAGATGAGAGACACCCTGCCTTTTTACCTTTACCTGCATCCCTCAGATGGTCTCAGTAACATCTGGGAACCTGACTCAATTTGATTTTCTCCTTGTTTGCATCACACATGACACTGGATAATTTAATGCTTGTGTGTCACCCATCTGATTGAAAATGTGTTGAGAGTTAACAATATCTAAACTCATCTAACCGGTGAACTCATATCCAGTCCTCTTTCCAGAAGTGCTTCTGGAAGTAGCCTCCATAGGATGTGAAACTTCAAGGAGGCAGGAAGGGAGTCCCCACCCCCAGAATGGCCTCTCTGCTGTTGGAGAGGTCTTGGTAGGTTCTGGACTTCACCCAGAATCAGTGCTTCCATTACAAATAAAACTGGTCCTCAGAAAAATAAGGCACACGGAGAGCAAATCATGTAGAAGTGTGGAAGCAGGTGTGGGTGATGAGGAGGATGGCTGGCAGCGCCCTGAATCCATATAAGCAAAGAAGTTGGGGTGGGGGGGATGGCTGGGAAGGTGGAAGGAGGAGTGAGAGTCCTGAAGACAGATATTCTCCTCCGTCAGTTTGCCCTAACGCACTTGCAAACTTCAACACAGCTATTCCCTTCTGGTCAAGGAACAAGGATTCCTGATGCACAATTTAGAACCAGACTCCGGGACTTATGTAAAGCCTGCCAACGTACATGACACAAGTTCCGTCTTCCTCTAGAATTTTGCAGTGTGAGTGGAGGTGAAAATGGAAGTTAACACAAATGTGTTTTCTCTCCAAACCTATCATAATTCTGAGTTTCACAAACCATGTCAGGTAGCAGGAGCCTACAACAAATCTTGTATTCTGTGGGAAAATGTTTTTATGTAATTTGATTTGTTTGGCTCTGATAGATAAAAGAGAGAAAAAGGAGCCTCTTTTTCAAACCACTCAGATCATATTTATGCATTGTTTCAGGACAACTTTTTTTTTTTTTTTTGTACATGGGCATGCAGAGGGTTTATTGTTTCATTGCTCTCAGAGCATTCTAAGCAATCAAAATAATTTGGATTTTTTTTCTTGTTACTTATCCAACATTAAAACAGGTAAGGCTTTTGCAACATTACTGAATTTCTTCTAACATTAATGAAAAGTGAAGAAAATAATTCAAGACATGCAAGGAAAACTATTTCTTATTAGAATAATTCTAACATATTCATCTATAGTATCACTGTATACATTAACTTTTCCTTAATTGGTGAAGTTTTTATAGATGAAATATATTAAAACCAACTTTTTCCATTTAAAATATTGAAGGTGGCACATTGGCAATTATAACTCCTTTAATATAATTTCAAGAGCTCTATACACTATGTCATTTGGATTCTATTGCTTATTTTGAGTGACTATAAAGTAATTTGGGGGTTTTAAAGACTGAGAAGCATTTCTCAAGGTTAGCTTTTCCAAACAGAAAATTGAGTGTTATAAATTCCACCTCCCACAGACCAGAATTCACAACCATTGGTCAGGGGCAAATACTACTGGCTCTGCGTCTTCAGTCACTTCATGCCATTTCACCAAGTGGGAGCCAAAGGTAAGTTTTTACACTTGCTTTCTTCTTGGGTTTAGAGACTTTTTTTTTTCTACTATAGTAACCTTTTAAAAAATAATTCAACTTGCTTTAATATCTCATGGTGAATTTGATTCAATGGACTAGGCTTAACTTCGCTGTTTGATATTTTTATTATTCTTGGAAAATCCAAAAATTTGAATTAGCTCAGGAATTAATAACATACAGTAAAACAGTTGATCTTAATAGTCAGGATAGATGCCAATAAAATTATAGTAGTTTCCAATATATTCCTTAAATCGAGTGCCCTGACATAGACCATGTTTCTTGACAGTATAGACCGGCACTATTGATTAGTATTGATTGAAATATTATGCAAAAGAAGAAAAAGGGGAGAGTTCAGGTGTTTTAAAAATATACTAATGATCACATGGGAATTATGCATTTGACCTGTCTTATTAAGATATATGTTTTAAAGTTTTATATAAGCATAATTTTCAAAATATGACATGGAGTGAAGTGCACACCAAATTCAAAGTTTCAACAAACACACTTATTAAATGTTAGGATAGTTACTTGAAGAAGAAAAATCCTTTTTAAACTACACATACATAGGGGTTCTTCATAGTTTTAGAGTTTGCACAGACTTTCTTACTGCTGATAGCTCTAAGGGATGATCACAATGCAAATAAACTCTAAGAATGTAGACACTTATAATCAGATACAGAGCATGAAGTGAGAAAAATAATCAGCAAGTGCATAATTACTTTGAACAATGAAAGTTGCCAGAAATGGAGAAGGAAAATATTTTTTCTAGGTTAGTGGTGGCCACTGTGAATGCCTCCCACTTGAAAATGGAAGAATGGTTCCTAGAAGATTTGTAAATCACATGTTTGATTAAGTAGGACTTTTTGTTGTTGACTGGTCACAGCAGTTCCAAATCTACAGTCCTGCAGAGAGCCCTGCAAAGGCAGGTAAAATAGAAGCCTAGTTTACCCAGTGTGAATGAAAAAAATGATTTAAAGAAAGCATAGGAGGGAAGAAAAAGGAGCTCCTTGTACTGTGTCTTATTCTCAGAGGGATTTCATATCCTTCTGCCTAAACCTGCTTCATAAAGACTTTCTTTCAAGTAACTGAAGGTCAGTTTGTCTGCCGGTGCATTCAAGTTTAAAAGTAATATTTATCATGAATTCCCTTTTACATGTGTGCATAGGTACCAAGACCGTAGTTACTGTTCTTGAAGTAAGCCTAAGAAGTGTTTCCAAAATACAAAACCTTTAAAATTAGACATGCTTGTTAAAAACTTTTACAAATGCTTTGCTTCCTCAATAAATGATCACCAGGTAACATTTTTGATGGGCCCGACTTAGATGTTTAAAATTAAACATGAGAGACTTCTTTTTCTAAACGAAACTGTATTCAAAGGAGTACATGGAGAACTAAAATAATTAAAATTACAAATATTATTATACATATATACATGTATATGTATAACATATTATATATACTATAAATAAAATTATAAGATTTTGATTGAATCTCTCCCAAAACCAGGATTATAATCATGGAAAATAAGAATTAGAAATCAAAAGACTTTTTAATCCAAGTGTGTAGAAATCCTCCTGTAAGGAAATCTTACCAAATAGTGTCTTTTAGACATGGATTCCTATTGATTCTGAGTTCAAAGCTCAGATGGCTATTAAGAATTGAAATAAAACACTGAGCACTAAAGGAAAAATAATTGTCTTTTCTGCTCCATTTAGCTAAGAATAAGTTTTGAAAAATATTGCATGAAATATTGATTTATACATACATTAAATTATATATACATTAATGATACCCAGAGACAACAAGGAAGTAATAGGAAAAAAAAAAAACTTTCATTATTTTGTCTGTAAAAAGCCATTGGCTTGAATGTACAAAAAAACAGTTGAGTCCAGTTAGATCACTAGCCAAACCTGTTTTGGTTTCCTCATCTGTAAAATGGAGTGACAGTTCCAGTCTTCCTTCTCCTTCTCCTTCCTACATCCCAGAGTTGATGAAAGAAACTTAATGTTTAGTAAAAGGTAAAACTCTAATGAATGCAAAGTTTTTGTCAATAAGTGTATCACAATATTTCCACATCCCATTTTCTCTGTTTCTCTATGAAATAAACTTAATTTCACTGTAATTACAGTATCTACTATAAAAACGTAGATAGGTTTCTGAATTAATTTGAGCATCGGTATCAATAATCTTCAGAATCTACACAATTTCATGTGTTATGCTTATAAATGATCCGTGTAAGCTTGAGCTCTAAGCACTCATATTGATTTATCATTCCTGTTTAGTGAAAAGTCTTCATGAGTTATTATCAATTAAGTATTTATACATTTTAGTATTTTTTGATTAGGAAAGCTTGAAAAATGAAAATGCTAGCAAGGCTCATTCTGGGACTTGTCATCTTTGATGCTGCTGTGACTGCTCCAACTCTGGAACCCATCAACTATGACTCAGAAACGTATGATGCCACTTTGGAAGACCTGGATAATTTGTACAACTATGAAAACATACCTATTGGTCAAGCTGAGGTAACTGATTGGTCCCACTCTTGAGACTTAAAAGCATGCATATGGGGAATTACTGAGTTTGTTCCTTTCAAATAGATTTTTATTTGTAAATAGAGATGTTCTAGCTTAATAATTTCATATGAATCTTTTCTCCAGAATCTGTTCAATCTGTTGTTGAAAGTTAACATTGGGACACTCTTTTGCTTTCTCAAAGTTCACTTCATTTCCTTTACATCTTCTTGTAAAATTAAAACAACAACAACAAAAGAGTTTCTAGCAAGTTAGAAGAGAAAATTAGAAGAAAATGCAGTCAATAAGGAAGAGTGGAGATAATATACATGCAATGATGAGAAAGTTGGGGAAGTTTGGAGCAAAGGAAAAAGATGTGAGATTAAAATAAATTAAGAGAAAATAAAAAGAATGCAAAGAAAGGATGATGATTTGGAACTCCACTGCATTCCAAGAGTGAATGTGCTTTCTGAAATGACTGATTATCTCTCAGCAGTAATGTAGGCATTGGCAAGGTTACAGCCCATTACATAAATCTGATATGACATATTTCTAATTAAATGTTAGACTTTTTACATAACTAAAGGATACAGACTAATTTTTTTCTGAATCAGAAAACAAACAGACCTTGAAATGTTAGAGTGTAATTAATGTACAACATTGACAAAAACTAATTAAGTAGAAATCAACCAAAAGGGAAATTACATCACCTTTACAGGATCATAACATATTTTGGGCAGTCATTCAAGTGTAAATCTTCCTAGAATATTACTTTTGATAACTAGGGAAATAAAATATTTAGACAAAAGCATATATTCAAATGGAACTTAGTTCTATATTAAGAGGATAAACCTTCTTGTTGCTTATGTTGCTTGATGAAATTCAAGAATCAAATTTTCACAATACAATAGTTTTCACATCTTCTCCCAGACTCCATTTTCCTTTCCATCTTCCTCTATTTTGTCTTCACTCTCCCCTGCCTGGCCTCCACTCCTTCTTTGTCTCCCTTTTTCTCGTTCTGTCTTGTTAGTAAAGTCTTAGGTTTATCAGAAGACCATTTTTTTTTCTGCCATGTTGTGATTCTATTTTTCAGGTCTTTTTTCACTGTTTGATTCATTATGCTGTACATCTTCTGTTACGTTAATGGCATGTTCTGTTGAGTGTATGCTCATTAATACCAGACTTGCTGTACGTGACCTCCATACCTTCAACCTAATGCATCAGCGGAGAATATAAGGAGAAACTTTTTCAGGGCTGAACTCATCTGCCCTGCTCCTTTTCCCATTGAATAAATATTTTTTTAAAAAAGACCAAGTATGTATCTGCAGTTATCTACAGAACTAAATATTGTAGTTTAAATTTACTTGTCATTTCTTCAAAAGATATTTCATAGGATCAAGAGGCTTGGCAAGTACGGTAAGTGAATCTTCTGTTTTGGGTAGGCCTGGGAGTGGATGCTAGGAAGTGCTCAAGGCTGCCCCAGATAAATTGTGAAGGCGACCAGCTTTATCTGAAGACTTCTTTAAAGCTGTTGCTTGCTGTCAGAAGCCCTTTTTTAATTGGAGTTTGATTTGCCAACATATAGTATAACACCCAGTGCTCATCCCATCAAGTGCCCCCCTCAGTGCCCATCACCCAGTCACCCCATCCCCCTGCCCACCTCCCCTTCCACTAACCCTTGTTTGTTTCCCAGAGTTAGGAGTCATGTTTTGTCACCCTCTCTGATCTTTCCCACTCATCTTCTCTCCTTTCTCCTATAATCCCTTTCACTATTTTTTATATATACCCCGTATGAGTGAAACCCCTTGATTGTCCTTCTCCGATTGACTTACTTCACTCAGCATAATACCCTCCAGTTCCATCCCTGTCGAAGCAAATGATAGGTATTCGTGGTTTCTAATGGCTGAGTAATATTCTGTTGTACATATAGACCACATCTTTATCTTTTCATCTTTTGATGGATACCAAAGCTCCTTCCACAGTTTGGCTATTGTGGAAGTTGCTGCTATGAACATTGGGGTGCAGGTGTCCTGGCATTTCACTGCATCAGTATCTTTGGGGTAAATCCCCAGTAGTGCAACTGCTGAGTCATACGGTAGCTCTATTTTTAACTCTTTGAGGAACCTCCACACAGTTTTCCTTTTTGATGAACAGATATTCTCATGAGATTGTGAAGTTCTTTCTGCCATCAAGAAATTTAAGCTAGTAAGTGTATAGAGAGAAATATAATTTAGTATTATATTTAGTATTTCCTCAGTATTTGCTTATTCTGATAGCAAACTTCTTGCAAGGTACCAAATACGTGGCATTGTACCCACTTACCTCATTCAGGCTTCCTTAATTTTCACACTGGCCTAGCCAAACCCAGTATTCTTAACAACTGAGAGCTCCAGGGAGCTACTAAATAATCTCTTGTTGCTAATGGAAATACGTAAGTTATCCCGGGTTTCATAATCTTTTGTGATGAAGTCAACATCAGAAAACCAGTGTATAGATACATGATACACATATATACATATACCCGTGCTATAATGAAAACATAGTACATTTAAAAACTATGCATATTTTTAACCAAATTGGCACAGTAGCAAAATTCAATTAGCCAACCTACTCACCCACCACCTATTAAAAAAAGAGATAAAAACAATATGATATAATAAATAAAATAACATGAGGAACAAAATTCAGAACATCATCTCAGATCTTAACAAATCATTAATGTGAATTCCTTTATAAACAAAGAACTAATAAACAATTCCTTATGGAAAAATGTAAAATAAAGCCAATGAATCCAGCCATGTGAATGGACTCTAGAATGCAATTACTTATGATATGAATTTCTTGAATTTAGTCCTGGAAATTCAGATTCTGATAACTCCTGATAACCTTATTTATCTCACCTTTAGAAATTAAGAGCAAGTGTTTAATACATTCTCGATCCTAAGTGATACTTTTTGCATGAACACTGGTAACATACCGGTGTGGTTGATGAAAAAATTCATGGTAAACAAAGCACATGGAGAGTACTGAAACTAGGCTCCTTTATTTTTTGTTCTCAAAGCCAAGAGTATGGTTCTGCCTATCTTAGCCTAGAGTTTATCATCTATAGAAAAGACAGCTTTAATAGTTTAAAATTACAAATTTATAGAAAAATTGAACAATGCTTCTAAAATATATGACAGTCTCTTTCTTCTAAATTTTAAGGCTTGGCATTGTAGGCCAATATAGTAGACCCTCTAGACTAAATAATTAATCCTTAAGGCCTCTGACATATGAGGTAGGCAGAATTTTAAGATGTACCTGAAATGTCCCATCCCCTAGTATGTCCACACCCTCTATAATCCTTAACAACATGGATATATTGGGATATCACTCCTATAATTAGGTTATTTTATATGGCACAACTGAAATTTAAAAAGGGAAGTTCTCTTGCTTGGCTTGACCTATATTTATGCTCCCTTTCTGTTTTAAATTCTTTTTAAATTTGAATTCAGTTAGCCAACATATAGTACATCATTAATTTCAGATGGAGTGTTCCATAACCCCCCCAGCTGCATATAACACCCAGTGTTTATCACATCCTGTGCCTTCCTTCATGCCCATCACCCAGTTACCCCATTCCCTGACCCACTTCTCTTCCAGCAACCCTTAATTTGTTTACTATAGTGGGTCTCTCATGGTTTGTCTCCCTCTCTGATGACTTCCCATTCAGTTTTCCCTCCCTTTCTCTATGATCCTCTGCATTGTTTCTTATATTCCACATATAAGTCAAACCATATGATAATTGTCTTTCTCTGATTGACTTATTTCGCTCAGCGTAATACCCTCCAGTTCCATCCATGTTGATGTAAATGGTAAGTATTCATCCTTTCTGATGGCTGAGGAATATTCCATTGTATACTCATGCCCCCTTTAAAATGGTGTCTTGAGGTCAGGGTCAAGTTTTGCAGCATGAGAGAAATTCAAGGCGAGGGAAATTATCTGTTGCTGGCTTTGAAGATGGATGGGTCCGCATAGCAAGGAGTGCAGGAAGTCTCTAAATTTTGAGAGAAGCAACAGCCAGTGAGCACATGAAAACCACATACTATAGATCCAAGGAACACAGAGCACCACATGAGCTCACAGCCCTGGCCATTACCTTGATTTTGGCCTTGTGAGAGCCTGAGTAGAGAACCTAATCAGGCCATCTCTGGACTTCTGACCCACAGAAACTGTTAAAAAAATGAATATAGTTTAAAGCTGCTAAATGTATGGCAATTTGTCAGGCAGCCATAGCAAACTAATACAATATGCCATAATTATGTTTTTTTCCTGAAAACCAAATTTGAATTACACTGCTGCAAGGCTTGCATTTATGAATCCAGTGATTTATTTAACAATGAGCCAAATTACTACCCGCCCCCCCAGCCCTGGAGTTAGAATCGCAACAGAGCTTTGTTGATTTCTACTGCTGATAGGATATTCATTACCTCCCTAGTGATTGGAAAGGGTCATGAAAGAATTTCTGGGTTTGAAAATCTTATGTAATAATAGTACTCCAGATTGCTGACTTAAACAATGATTTCTGGTGATTTAGAATATCCAAGCTCTGCTAGATTTGATGTTAAGAGCAGATCTTAGGCCCAGCAATTCCATCATGATACTCTATGTTACCCAGTGAATAATGGATAAATTTGCTGGTATAACATAAAATTTCTGAGTTTTTTTACTTAGCTTTTATTTTACTTTAATGATATAAGAAGGAATGGATATAACCCATAAGACCAAAATAGGAACTTTTTGCTTTCTGATGAATATTAGTTGAGCATGTATTATATGCCAAATATTATTCTAGGCTTTCATGTGCATTATTTCATTTCTGACAACAAAACTAGGAAATGCTATTGTCATTTTCATTGAATAGATGAGAATATTGAGGTAAAGAGAAAGTAAGTGACTAAGATTATAGTTACTAATGACATATAATTATAGTGAAACTATCTTCTCATATCGGAAAATAATTTCCAGCAGATGAATAAAAAATTCTATTATCTCCCCTCCATTCTCTACCAGGTTCCAAATTGTTCTTTTAACTTGGTATCTGTTTTAGTTGAACTGAACCCTGGTGCTCCCACACTACTAAACGAGAAAGAAAGCATTGTTCTATGGGTGAATAATGTAAACTGGAAGTAACCTTTATAGATAGACTTACCTAATTACTGTAATACAGAATGGCTTAAGACTAACTACTTCAAAGAATAAATGTAGATAGTCATTCTCCAACATAGTATATCTATGTCATGGGCTATCTATCTAATCTGTATATAGATTTATAAAAATCATACTTATTGGGTGGTTTGGAATGCAGGGAAATATTTTGCTATTTTCCTTGAAGATTTCATAAGTTCAAAATTTGGTATTTTTTGAGTGACTTAAATTGAGACTGTGTCTTGAATAAGGTAGGTATTTGGTGTTTTCAGTTTCATAGTAGTTTTGGGGTTATTGATTTTTCATTTCTCTGAAATCTAAGAGAAACACCTCCTGCCCATGAGTTATTTCTTTTCCCCAGAAAAGTGGCCATATTAATATTTATGGAGGATATGAACCTACCATTCCTGCAGGAAATTCTCCTTGGCTCCACCCAGTCAGACTTATCCTGTCCTACACTATCTTACTTATATGTAGTTAATTTTACTTACTTGAATCTGCAGTGTCCCTGCATCTTCAATAGACAACATGAATAGTTTTACTTCAGAACCCCGTGGAACACTTGTTTGTATTTAATGTAGGACAGTGTGAAGGGCATTTGCAATGATCCCATACAATGCTCTTCAAGAGGATATGGATTAGGAATTGTCCAAATGGGTTGCAAGTTTTAAGAAAGTTGCTTATTTTCTGGGCCCTACATCTTGGAACTAATTGTGCTAGTCATTTTGCTCAGAAATCTGGAGCCAGAATTTTTGTCTTATTCTTTCTTCTTTCTTTCTTTCTTTTCTTTCCTTCTTTCTTTCTTTTCTTTTTCTTTCTTTCTTTCTTTCTTTCTTTCTTTCTTTCTTTCTTTCTTTCTTTCTTTCTTTCTTTTTCTTTCTTTCTTTCTTTCTTTCTTTCTTTCTTTCTTTCTTTCTTTCTTTCTTCTTTCTTTCTTTCTTTTTCTTTTTCTTTCTGTCTTTTTTCTTTCAAGTTGTATTTATTATGTAGAGAGAGTAAGTGTGAGTAGAGAAAAGGGGGGAGGGAGAGAATCTTCAAGCAGTCTCCTTGCTGACCAAGAAACCCCAGGCAGGGTTTTATCTCAGGACCCATGAGACCATGACCTGAGCTGAACCAAGAGTTGGATGCTTAACTGAGCCACCCAGGAGCCTCTCCTCATTTTATATTACTTCCCTATCATCCTAATGTCCTTGTATAGACTGAAGCATTACCACAAATGCTTTTAAAAATGCCTTATAAATTTCTGGAATGAGGTGGGGTATACATTCATAAATAAACAGCAATAACAACTGAAAAGGGATATCAGTAATAATTGACCAACAGGAAATTTTTTGAAGAGACATGCTTTCCTTGCTATTACTCTCCATTGATCTTAAAATTAGCCTGTTTTTTCTCTTTCGTAAAGAGAATAAGTAGCTAAATTGTTTAAAATCATCCTTATAAAGAAAACTGCCATGGAAACAAATTAATTAAACTTAAAAAATAGCTTTCAGAGATGAAGAACCGGATTCATTAAAGGAATGAAAATTAAATTTAGTGGAGTTGTAGAAATGGACAAAAACTCAGTGAAGGCAGTTGTATTCAGTAACTGTTGAACTTTGGTTTCTTTTCAGTTGTCATCATGGTAATATGGTGCCATGCAAATAATTTTAGAATAAATGTTGATGCCTCTAACACTAGAAATTGCTTAAGTAGAATCAAATTAATTTTGGGTGACTTATAGAAATAATGTTCACTTTGGAAATGATACGTAAAGATATTTTTAATTAGGTTACCTAAATGTAATAGATTGGTAATGCTAACAGGTAGCTTATTTCAAAAACCATCTCTGTAGTTTCTAAACAAAAAGTAATTAAATTAGTAATATTTCTACTATTTATTTCCTCTGATGATGAAGGCATGGAATAATTTTATCCTTATATTTGAAATGATGTCTCTCTTTGGCCAGTTTATACAATACATTTTAAGGTTTCAAACTTATGGTTTGCATATAAAACACTTTTTATTGGAAGAAGTAACTTAGGCTCAACCTGAATTAAATGTTCTTTTCAGAATTTGGCAACAAATAAAAGCTAATCTTCTTCATGGAAGACACTCTGGAGGAAGGGAGGGAAGAATTTTGCTGATGAGCTTTTAATATGGTTGTCTGATTAACTTTCCATATGCTCCTCTCAAAACAGTGTTAAACTATTTGAATATTATTTTAAAACTATTAGAAAACTTGAAAAAAATGTAGCAACAAACATACAATCATATAGGCTCATCATATACAACCATATAGGCTCATATAGGAAATGAAAGAACATTGATGGTCTTTGTCAGTGACTTGTTTGTGTTTGAATTATACCTCATTTATGAGACCACAAACACAAGTTAATTCTCATAACTGTCCCTTGAAATGAGAAATTATTCTATTATTATTATTATTATTATTATTATTATTATTATTAAGAACAACTGAGGATCAGAATTTTGCCCAAGGTTATTCAGCTAGTAAATTTCAGAGTAAAATTTAAACCAGATTGTTTTAATGCCAAACCAGAGAGACTTTGGCATTAAAAACTCCCATTATTTTCCTTCTTCTCTTTAATCTTTACTTCTTTTAGCTGTGTCCAATATTGAGGTTTCTTTCCTCTGAAATTAAGTAATTTGATTGTTAGGAATCAGAAAAGCAAGAATTTTCAAGTGATTATAATGAACACAATATCTAAGCATCTGTGTTAGCTGTCAAAGTATTTAAGGGATCGAGAGGTAACACAATACTGAACTGAAAGCTGCTTTGTGAGAAATGTGGGGATTGAGCAGTCTTTGCCAAGCACATTTCTTCCTTTTCCATTTTCAAGATAAAATAGAAAATAAGATAGAGCTTTCATTGCCAGTCTTCATGGTCGCATTCTTTTAGATAATTAATATGGATCACTTAAATCAGTTTGAGCACCAGGCTCATGTTCAGAGAAAAATTCCATTGCACTTTAAGATAACCACACACCATCCTATGAAATCCTTAAGAATACATCTTTAGTAACCCAGGCTGAATGTCTCACTCCTTTTAAAACCTTCAGAAGCCAATTGTTGACATAATCGTAATGACAAGCAATAGCTTCAAGATTTATTATCAACTGTGTGGGACAATTTTGGAAAAAGATAAATGTAAAATTCCATTCTGTTTAACAAAAACTTTAGTCTGTGCTAGAGTGAAAATCCAAATAACATTCTGGATTTCCATTTTCTTTTTTTAATGAGAAGCAGACCTATAATTTAAATATTATCTTTTGAAGGCCTGGCCTTATTGGTTCAGAACTGACTGGCACAGTGAGGATCCTAATTGAAGTGAATATATCGATGAGGACATTTGTTTACCTAACTTGAATTTGCCTGGCATTTAAACAATCAACCCACACACTGCAAAGAATAATGAAAGAAACCACTGGCTTTGGGTGTTTCTCATGTGTACATTTGTTTCATCCTTAAAAAGCACTTTGTCATGGTGTTGATTGACGTGGGTTTTGGATCCAGACTTACTGTGTGTGACTTCTAGGTCTGTACACCAACTGTACAGCCTTGGAAGATCATACAATCCTTCTGAGCTTCAGCTTCCTGCTTATAAGCTACCTTATGATGATTAGGTAAGATAATGCTTGTTAACTGCCTAACTTAGAGCTTGGCACATGGTAAATGTTTAATAAATGTTAGCTTTATCATCAAATCACTCAGTCAATAGCCACTGAAGCTTGGGCACTGTGGTCATGGAAACCTTCAGGAAAGGGATGGAATTTCAGCTGTAATTCAGGTTGACTGCATCGGGCATGAGTTCACTTTACATCTGACATCCCGTCTTCTCTTGAGAGCCAAGGATATTGGGGCAGGGAAATCATACCTGTTCTTCTCTGACCCTCAGTACCTACTTATCTACTCATCTTATAAATTTGCATCTTCAACACAATACAGGAAGTGAAATACACACACACACACACACACACACACACATATCTGTAGTTACCTGGTGAGACATAAGGCTTCTATGAATTCTGTTACAAAATATATATGCTGAGAAATTGTCCCCAAATATGTCCTCAGTTGAGAATCTCAGACATGTTATTTTAGTTATGTGTTTATCCATCACAGTATTTAAGGCTACTTACATGAATAAGTATAATAAGCTATAATGTGTACAGCAACAGATAAAGATATATACAGTGAATATTACTATAGAGATAAAATACCCGTTTACATCAACATCTCACAAAAGAATTTCTAAAATTACATAATATAGTCTATATTATAGACTGTAGATATAGTCTGTAGATATCTACAATATCACATCTTATATTATATATGATTGATTATGTATTCTTTTACATTATGACACAAAAAATATGAATTAGGAAAGTAAGGTAAAGAGAAAACAAGAGTTAGGAACATAATATGAAGCCAAGAGTCAGGTACATATATAAAATGCATATTATTTTGTATTATAATACATATAGACACATAAAATACTGATTTTTTTCTGGACAATAAGTGTTAGGTTTTAAGGGACCCCATATAAGCTCCTCCTATTGCACTACCTAACTTCAGACCTAGTAGAGTAACAGGAATAAGATTCAGACAAATGAAGTCCAAAATATCTCCTTTACTACCAATAAAGGCTGGGTTGAAATGTATGACTTAGGTATGAAGCAATTATGAGCATCCTAATATAAAATTCCAGAAGTAGATATGCCATCAGTTTTCAGCAACAGTGGTTAACCACCATCCTCAGATTAGTGCCTGATCCAGTAAATCTTAGTGCAGGAAGGGACAAAACAATCTATGCTCTTGACAGGCAGGAAATTCCCCAGAAAAGAGAGGGTGAACACTCAGCCCTAGTATTTTCTCCCACCCACCAATTAGCCTAGTCATTCTTCCTCAGGAAGAGTGAGTAAAGAGGCCAACAGGGGATGTATCCACCCCACCCCCATCCCCGCCCCAAGGATGGTGGCCTTCCAGCCATTAGGCTTAACTACTAAATTCAATATAGCTCTCCCCTTCAACAGAAAAACCCCGATTTTTAGGACAATTGTGGTCCTGCCTTTATGAGACCTACCACCATGCCAACAATCACTCTTAGGTGGCTTCTGGCAGAATGTAGATTTTGATCCCAGAAGCTCTAAAATCGATCCAAGAGCATCAATGAATTTATCTCAAAGGCCTTCCTGTACCTGAAATTGAAATTTCACTCTCACTTCTATGTTCTACCTCAAATTGTATCAAAGCCACCTTAATAATAGAGCTTAGAAAAGACTCTGAAATGAAATTAAATGCTAAGTAAATACACTCCAATAAAACAATACCAGAAACATAAACGTAACACAAATATGTATGTATTTCCTCCACTTCTATGAAGTTTTGGAGGAAAAATAGAAACTATAGATTAACCTCTCCTGCAAATTAAGTCTGAACTTGTTTAAATCCAAAATGATTATAGTATAAAATCAGAGTTGCTTGACTTTGATTTAAAAATCCAAAAAATTTAAATCTAAATAGTCCTTCTCCTAATTCCTTTTGCTTTATCTTCATCTTACCTGGGTCAAGCTGGACTCTTCCAGTAATGACAACATAAGTGAATTCTTCTAGATACAGGTGTAGTTCCTTCAAGAAGATCCTTTGTTATTAGTTCATTACCAAGTCTCCCATGGCCTTAATATGAAAAAGAATGAGGGATTAAGTGCACATACAGTATTATCACAAAACTAACTCTATTTTAAAGACAAGTTGATCCTGAGTCTCCAAAATAATCAATCTGAGCAAAAGCAGATTCCCCAGAACCAATACATGGTATGGGCAGACCCATACCAAGAAAAGACATGGGGTACCTAAGAAAAATTAGGAGGTGGAAAAAAATCTTGGTTTAGCCTCACCCAGATGTTGGTCAGTTCATGTTTAGTGTCCCTAGTTTGCAAATTTTGAGCTCAAACACTTGGAGAAATCTTCCATCAGGAGTTAAATTATTGCACTGTTTTATTGTTCTTAGAGTAGCTGTTCTTAGAATGTAGTTCCTGAACTGACAATATCAGCATCGCCTGGGAGTTGGTCAGGAATGCACATTTTCAGGTCCCACCACAGACCTAACGAATCAGAAGCCCCAGAGGGTTAGTGATCAGGGACATCACTCCTCCCCGTCATTCTGATAGACCTGTCATTTGAGCAGCACTGAGCCAGGAAACATCCCCTAGTATAATGGCTCTTTTCTCAGAGTAGCATTTGAGATAGTTCTGTTTTCCAGAATGTTTTTAAAACATATGATGGCGGCCAGCCCAGCCACCAGGTCAATCAGAAGTTTCTTCCTCTTTTTGCATGCTCAACTCAAAGTCTTTGAATGCCTATTTTTCTGCTAAGCCCTGGGTTTCTGGCTCTTGATGCTGCTTTATTTATTCTCTCAGGTGACAGATGATCTTGTGAGCAAGAATTTTCAGCTGGTGGGGTTCTCCAGCCTGAAAGCTCTGCCAGTGGCTTCTCCTTGGCTTCCTGCTCCAAAATTCAAGAAATCCAACTCCCAGAGAGCTTTCCGCTCTTCCCCATCTTTTTTTTTTTTTTTTCCTGAAGAATCAACCTCAGCAGATTCTTGAACTGAGGCTGTTGTGAATGTTTGTAAAGCCTCTGGCCCCCGGAGCACAGTGTAAAACAATCCTTCTATCACATTCTCATCAAGACTTTACTAACCTTTCAAAATTCTGGGACTTAATTAGCATTTCTGTCTTCTACATACTATTCAGTGGAGTACATTTCCCCTCTAGTGTGGTCAACTTTGACTACATATTTGATTCATCTGTAGAGCTTTCAGAAATCCTAATGCCTAGGCCACACCTCCGACTTTTGAAATCAGAATCTCTTGGGATGGGTCAGATCAAGTGTTTGACTTCCCTCGGCTCCTCTTATAGTGTGAGTCAGTTGGTGTTTATTTTTCTTCCTGAATTATTATAATCTGCATTGAATTTGGTCCCCATACTGCCCTAGGACTGTGTGCTACCTGTGTGCCTTCTCTTTTTTTTTTCTCATCCAGACTTTTGTTTTTCTAACATAGTCCTATTGATTTTGTCTTGTGGCATCTAACATAGGGAAAGATTAAAAGAAATAGGGGCACGTGGGTGGCTCAGTCAGGTAAGTGGCTGATTCATGATTTTGGCTCAGGTCATGATCTCATGGGTCATGAGATCAAGCCCCCAGTTGGCTCAGTAGGGAGTCTGCTTAAGATTCTCTCCCTCACCTCCTCCCCCCACTCACCCTCACACTCTCTCAGGTAATAAATAAATATATATTTTTTTAAATGGAAATTAAAGGGACCTGGGTGGCTCAGTCTGCTAAGCATCCAACTCTTAATTTTGCCTCAGATCATGATCTCAGGTTCTGTACTCGGCATGGAGTCTGCTTGGATCCTTGTTACCCCCTCTCCCTCTATGCCTCCCCACTCTCTAAAATAAATAAATAAATAAATAAATAAATAAACAAACAAACTCTTAAAAAACATTTAAGAAGATTCTTGAATTATAAATCTTCTAGAAGTAACACTGTTCAAAAAATTTTTTGGAACCTTTCATATTTTCAAGTTGGGTAATCCTACCCTGGACATTTTCTCCCATCATACTAATATCTCACTAAAGACTGAAACTGACCTGTTATTGTCCTGCCTCTCTTTTAATATGCCTAATTTTCACTAAATCTTTCCCAATTCCACAGATTCATCCTTTTAATACTCCTAAGACAAGTTATGGCTAACCTTGTCTTGAATCTTCCAGGAATAGACAAGCTTACCCTGTATTTATTAAGATACACACACACACACACACACACACACACACACAAAAAGATCCACACAGACAAGATGGAAATAGTGCAAGAATTATTGGTTGGTAATGTTGTCACCCATCAGTTTGCATACTCACTGACTTTTGATGTCAATGAGGCCAATATGAGAAGCAGATAGGTGAGCTCTAAAGGATAATCACAGTGACATCATGCCAGTCTTTCTGCTCACATTTAATGTGGGCTTTAAAGAAGTAAAAATATATTCCATTTCTTAACATATACAAGAAGAATAAAGAAAATATGTATAAAAGATATTAAGGCTGGATCAAATTTTCTCATAAGTGTTTTCTTTGGAATTATGATATCAAAACTCTGCTTGAAGACATAAATATGAAAGAAATCAAATCCAGGGCATTTAAGAGAAAAATCCTTCTACTAAAACTATATTGAATCTGTAACATATATGAAGACATAAAGGAGGTTGAAGGGAAATGATATATTTTGGTACTAAGAGAAAAAAAATCATAAAATCAAATATTTTCAAAGCCAATTAACTACTATTCAGCAGTCTTTTACTGGCAGGGTGATTCAATCATAGTAATAATAGCAAAAACCTATGGTCATCAACAAATTTAAAGATTCTGATCCCTTGAAAACAGCTCTTCCTTTACCTTATGGTATTATAGAACTGACTTGCCTAGAGTCCTTTGTTCTGTTCTATGGTCACCAATAATCTTTTGATCATAATTAGCTTCCCAAGTGAGACTACAAAGGCTACAGAGACTATATTGGTGGCAGTAGAAGAATTTAAGTTAGCTTTCTGGGTTAGTACATCTTTTGAATTTGCTTAAAGTAATTCTGACCCTAAAAGATAGTCAGGTTTCTAAATTTGTAAAATTTTTTAAGGCTTTACTACCGAAATTGGATAGTAGAAACAAATTAATTTACTAATTATCCTTTTAAAGGCAATTGGCTATTCACTGATCCTCCCTGGGACATCCTCTATAAATGCATGTATTTTCCTATTCAAAATGTCAATTGTTACCCACTGATAATATATACATCATCATCATCATCATCCTCATTGTCATCATCATCAACATGACTGAATAGCAATTTTATACAGAGAAGTTCTACTTATTAAAAGCCATGGCTCATTATGCTTTCTGAATCAATAAAGTCTGTGTTAGAAGGAACAATTTGCTTTGTGTTAGGATAGGAAAGATTGAAACTTAAAAAAAATTCTAAATTACTCCATCATAAAAAAAAAGGACACAAAAAAAACTAGAGTTTATAAAGTTCCAAATCTCTTGGTTTTCAGTCCAACTTCTTGTTTTCAATTACTGTGATTGACTCTCCCCCAAACCCTATCCTCATGAGATTACTGATTTCAACCTACACTAAATTGTCCTCCTGGCATCCTTACTTGGGGAACAAGGGCAGTAAGGGGGGAAGGAATGTGAACTGACTTTGTTATTAGATAATGTTTCTAAAGCCTTTGCCAAAGTTATCTACCAATATTATTTGGAGACATTCAATTAGAACTAGATGATACATTTTGTGAGAACTAGGATATTGAAAGTCTATTAAGTTTCTGGAGCCTAGCAGGATGATGGTGAATGGAGACCTTAATAAACTAGGATAAAACCGAAGTAGAATTATTTTCTGGCAACTAAAAATGGAATATTGCCACTTTCTGACAAAAAGGAAAGGAAATGAGAAAATAAACATGTGAACAACAAAATGCTGTAGTCCCAGAAGAGACACAGACTAGAGAGGGTGTGATTAAATGAGACTTTCAAATCATCAGCTCTCTTTGCTTTTGCATTAAAATTTTCACTTAAACATTGCATTAAATACAAAAAAGCATTACCATTTAGAGTTATGAATTTATGATGAACCATAATTTATTAGGATAGATTTTTTTAAAAACATGAAAGAATTCACATTTTCATAACTACATCCTAGTAAGTCAATATCAAATATTGTGATATTATGATTTTTGAAGTAAATAAAAAGCTGTTAACTAATTTTGATATAGGACTTGTAGACAATTATATAGATTTATTAACTCTTACTTAATCCAGCTAATAAAATACTAAGTTTTGTAAATAAATAAATTGAAATAATGGTGAATTCATTCAAATGTGGTAGTATACTATTTCAGTAAGTAGTCCACCAAATAAGCAAGCTCAAAGGACAGTTATTTTAAAAAAGAAATCAGAAAGGAAAGAGTGACAAAAAAATATGCATTTACTTTTTCTCTAATGTCAGTGACATGTGCTAGGTAAATCAATCCATAAACGTATTAAAAATTAGTCTCTCAGTATGGTTAAGAAATGGATAAGAAAAATTGAAAAAATGTATTTTAGGGCAAGTTACATTAGCAGCAGTAACAATTCCAAAATCCCAATGGCTTTACACAACAAAAATTTATATCTTGCTGACATGACTGTCCAATACAAGTCAATAGATTTTCTGTCCTCCAAGTAGCTACTCAGGGATTCAAACTTCTTTCTTGCTAGAACTTCACCATCTTCACCTTGAGACTTCGAGGTCATAATGGTATCTTCCATTGACAGATTGAGCAAGTATCCTTGTGCTTCATTAATTTGGGCCAGATATGCTGCATTACTTCCCTTCTCATTCAATTGGCTAAAGCTCGCCACATGACCCAATCTAGATTCAAAGAAAGTAGAAAATGTAGTTTAGCTGAATGCCCCGGAGGAAAATGAAACTGTGGTAAATACACGGAATTGTCTTAGCCATCATGTTTAACCAGACTAAAGTTTATTCTGACACAATACTTTATTTCTCACAAAAATGAGAATTATGGGGATCCCTGGGTGGCCCAGTGGTTTAGCACCTGCCTTCGGCCTAGGGTGTGATCCTGGAGTCCGGGAATGGAGTCCCACATCAGGCTCTCTGCATGGAGCCTGCTTCTCCTTCTGCCTGTGTCTCTGCCTCTCTTTCTCTGTGTGTGTGTGTGTGTCTGTCATGAATAAATAAATAAAATCTTTATTAAAAAAATGAGAAATATAATAAATGCTACTTGAATTTTATAATCCATCTACACCAATGCTATGTGATATTTTTTGTACTTGTCATTCAGGGGAAAACTGAATGGCTGTCAACTGCTTCCATAGGGCAACATGGCCTTGGTGTGATCTTTAGCCTTCAGGATTAGCAACCGACTAACATAATCAGTGATGATCAAATAAGATTTTTGGTTGATGAGTTATTCCATGCAAAAATTATGTGAGGCTTAAAATGTGTACAAGAAGGTTCATTTATGAATCCTTAAAATGATAAGCCTCATTTCCCCAATCCAGAACCCCTCTTTCTCAGAATGCAGGTTCCTAAGAAACCAGGTTACTCAACAGACATTTATTTGGCTGAGTGCAGAATCAAAATTAAGTATAGCAAGCAGTCTGAGGCAGCACTAATTAGATGCAAATCTTGGCCTAACTACTTAGAAATTCTGTGACCTCCAGCAATTTATTTGGTCCTCCCGCCTCCTGTTCTCAGTTTACCAATCTATTATATGTGCACGATTATTGCACCTTCTACAGATTTCTTCTGATAATTACACATGAATCAATGGAAAGAACGTAACAGTTTCTCACATAGTGAATATTCAATCCATGCCAGTTAATTTTCATCTGGTCTCTGATGAGATCCAGTAAAACTTCTTTTCATATCAGAGATGATCTCTTTAGTGACTTTGGTATATATTCAACAAATTTAATATTTCTTTGCTCCAAACAATGCTGGTAACAATAATAAACCATTCTTTCCTGAACTTGATTTTTTTTTAGCCTGCCACTCTCTTCACTTTTTTTTTTCTTTAGCTGTACTAATATCACTAGTAAGTCAAGAGTCAGGAAGCTGCTCCCAAACGCTTGGGAGGAATGCTCTTTTCTTGTGCTTTTTTTTTTTTTTTTTTAAGATTTTATTTATTTATTCAGAGACAGAGAGAGGCAGAGACATAGGCAGAGGGAGAAGCAGGATCACTGAAGGGAGATTGATGAGGAACTCGATCCCAGGACCCTGGGATCACGATCTGAGCCAAAGGCAGATGCTCAACCAGTGTGGCAGCCAGGTGCCCCTTCTTGTGCATTTTTAAGGTCAGTTTTATATCATGAGAACAACCTAAAGTAACTTCAATTTCTTGGAATGGAAACCTCACTGTGACTCTATCCTAGACCCTATTCATATCTACAATTAAAACTGCATTATTTTTTCTATTCTAATAGAAACAATGATCTCTTCATCCTTAAGTGAAAATCAATGAGTCAACAAGAATCTCAGTGTATACATACTTTTACTTTCTTTTTCTACATGGATTTACTGAACTGTCAATAAAGCTGTTAAAAAATAAAATAAGAATGGGGAAAAAATGAGGAATGTTGGGAATTCCAAGTAGAGCAACTAGTACATGCAAATGTCTTATAGAACAAGGAGCATAAGAAATTACAGATAATCAGTGCAGCAGAAGAGCCCAGTTGGTATGAAATGGAGGATGAGGACGCTAGAAGGGTCAAGCCATGCAGGACTTTGTAAGTCAAAGAGTTTTGAATTTATTTTATTTTTTTAAAAGATTTAAAAAAAATTAAAAAATAAAAGATTTTATTTATTTATTCATGAGAGACACAGAGAGAGAGAGAGAGGCACAGACACAGGCATAGGGAGGAGCAGGCTCCATGCAGGGAGCCTGATGAGGGACTCATCCCAGGTCTCTAGGATCACACCCTGGACTGAAGGTGGCGCTAAACCACTGAGCCACTGGGGCTGCCCAAATTTATTTTAATAATAATAGCAAACATAAAATAAAAATAGCAAAAAAGAAAATAGCAAATAATAATAGTAAATTTCCATGGCGCTTAACTATGTGTAGTAACATTTTCATCCTAACACAGCTGTACTATATACTATATATACCAGGATTTTACAGATGGAGAAACTGAGGTCCAGGAGGTAAAGTAACTCACCCAAAGCCTCAGAGGTAGGCTAAAGTCATGCTCATGTTATCAGAATCCTTCCTCTTAACCAATAATGTTTCTGTGCTTCTGCAAGGCCACTGTTCTTGTGTATTAAGAACAATAAAAAAGCCATTTGAATATTTTAAGCAGAGGTTGACATAATCAGCTTTGTCTTTTTAAGAGCTTATTCTCATTATTGAGTGAATGTATAATGGAAGAAGTGCCAACTTCCTGTAAGTAGACTACTGTATTCCCAGCAAGACAGGGTAGTGACTTAGATTATGGTGATGGTGTTGGACACAGAAAAAAAAAGAAAAAAAGAAAAAAAAGGTTCTGGATTGCTTACATGGAGTCAAGGCTGCGTGGGGTGCAGAGGCTGAAGCAGGTCTGATGATTCTTCTTGGCACTATTATCACTCCAATCTGACATTTGCTGATACTTCGCTCTACAGGTCGTTCTATGGGCCAAGCATTTGTCATCTCTGGAATAGACATACTCTTTCAGGGGCATGGAGTACACTCCTAAACACAGTCTACCATGACATAAACTATCTATAGTTCTAAAGCCTGGTAAAAAGGTGAAAGAAATAGACAACTTATTACAAATAAGTCAACTCAGAGATATGCCCTGATGGTCCTATGTTGAGAAGATATGCAAGTACAGTGGTGGCCAAGTCCAAGGCCATATGCAGGAGTGATCCTTTGTATTTATTGTGTTTGTAAAATTCAAGTAAATATAATAAGTATTGGCTTAAAACAATTCAGTAGGAGTCAGATCAGAGTAAAACAAGGAGGTAAAAGGAAAAATAATGGAGGGGAATTTGGGAAGGATGGATATCTATATCAGAGTCCTCGTTATATCTGCATTTGAGTGTTGCCAGTTGTAGCTTGAGAAAAAGGGGCTGGGATGTTTTCTGGCCATTTGTGTTTATTCCCAAATTTAGGCTTCTGTAGCATAAGCATAAAAGTCAGCCACATGGAGAGCCAGGTGGTCATACTTCCTTGGCTTCATTTCTTTGCTTGCATTGCCTTACAGCTTCATAACACAGTATGAAAATTGTTAAAAGAAAAAGAAAAAAAAAAAGACAGAAGCCTAAATCATTTCTATTCAATAGTGAGAATAAATGCATCTGTGATTCGAAAAGCTTACCAGGAACAGCATTTTGAGTTTACAGTTTTGGGATTTCGCTGAACTGAAAAAGCATTCTTTCTCCTTGGTCTTCAAAATTGTTCAACGTTCACATTTTATTAGCAAGTAAGCATGAACAAAACAGGTTCTGATAAACACAAAAGCTGGTTTTGCTTCATTATATCAGATGACAAGTGAGATCTTACAGCTTCACATCAGATCAGTGGAAAAACAATTATCTGTAGAAAGTATGTGCAAACATTTTCCCTACAAAGCTGAAGATTCAAGGCGACGTGTCTGGAATGTGTTTCTCCCTTTAGGCTGCCTCCATTCCATGAAACATCTGTCTCAATTTCCGCCCTTCCTGGAGCCTCCTTTTGGTCTCTGCAGATCTATTCCTTCTAAATCTGCTTCATTCTGATCCTGCAGATGGAAACCGTATGTCTCCCTGTTTAAGGAAGTATGCCCAATCTTCGCAAGTGGAGATTTCTGGCCAAGGTTTACAATATCTTTATGTATGGCTTCCTAATGCACCGAATACAATATGAGCTGCTTCTGCTTGGATTTCATGCTTTAAGTGCATCAAAGTGAGCGTGAACACATTCATGATTCTTATCAGTAGAATTTCTGAAATTAAATATAAGGCTGTGAATTAGATACATTTTGGACAAGCAATTTTAAAATTATATTTAATAAGTACTTGTTGATCACCTCTTATGCTACAGCCTTGAGTTACAAAGCTAAAACATGTAACTCGGAGTGTACCATCTAGTGGGCTTGGATAGGCACGAACCGATGGAGCCCTCACAATACAGTGCAGAAAGGGCAGAAATGAGGAGAGTCTACAGAAACATAGAGAAACAATTCAAAAGTGTGACCTGACCAGAGAGCTTAGTGTTCCTTTAAAAGGATAATTTTTCATTTGTGAAGCAATGTATTCAAATTTATTAAAAAAATAATACTAAATAATAAATGTATCTTTAAAAATGTTGTGATGAAATAGAACATCTATCTAAAATACTCAGGGAATATCTGGCCTAATCATGTACTTATTTTACACACAAAAATAATATTGCACGTGTCATTTTGACATTAAATAAGGTAGAAGGTAATTTGTGTGTTATTTTGCTTGGTTAATAAGTGCAAATAAAGAAGGGTGGGAAGGATCAAGCAGCCCAGTCAGGGTGATAAAAGGGGAAGCTGGGATTCCTGGGGAAGCCATAAGAAAAGTGTGCCCCCAAAAGTGGGTGCTGCATATTACTAGCAAACCGTCTTGAACAGATTTCCTGCCTAAGGTGACAATATTGTCAGGGAGGTACACATTTTTTAAGTAATACAGGAGAATTGTCTCATTGAGGCATGGGAAGGGATTTGAGAGAAGGATTTATTCTAAATGCAAACAGTGTTCTTAAGGGCAGTTCCTCATTACCTAAAATATGCAAGAAGAGAAAACCAAGTAGAATATAAACTATAATCCCTGAGAAAATATTTGAGTATTTTTTCAATTTTAATAAATGCCCTCTGTTGTAAAAGCTCTCAAAAAGGTCAATTTTAACAAACCCAAATGTTGTTGGTAATGCTTGTTACTCAAAATAATATTGAAAGCATATGAGAAATGGCACAGCATAATCGAACCATATAGTTTTCATATCTCCATATATACTTTTCTTTTAGGAGAAAGGATATTTTACAGTAAAACAACTGGAAGAAGTGTAAGTTGTTAAAAAACAAACAAGCAAACCAGATTATCTGAACCTAGGAAACCAAGATTAAAAGGACTAGAATATACACCTTCATTTATTAACGGTTTTTATCTTCCAAGGGAATGGTCAGGACTTCAGGGTTAAAAGGACTTTGGGATTTTATTCTGCACGCTTCTGGATTAATTTGAATCTTCCACCACAATAATGCATTCTTGCAATGCTATGTATTTAGAAAACAATAAATGAGGGTTTTTAAAAAATGAATAAACATGTAAGAATGTTTGAAAAAGCAAAAGCCTAAACCCACAAACCCAAAACCATGGGCATTGGAAATTATTACTAAGATTTGAGAAGCAAAATTTATTAAAACCAACAATAATAGTAACTAGAACCACATGTACCCCTCCAGGGGAGCAGGCCCTGCGGTGTCCAACTTCAGAACAGCAGTGACCTCTTGTGGCCAAAATGGATACACTCAAAATTTGTCTTCCTGCCTCACAGGGGGAGAGAGAAGGTTGCCTGATGAAATTTTGTTTCTTTTTCAGATTGAAATAGCCACAGTGATGCCTTCTGGGAATAGAGAGCTCCTTACCCCACCCCCACAGCCAGAGGAGGCTGAAGAGGAGGAGGAGGAGTCAACCCCCAGACTCATCGATGGCTCTTCTCCACAGGAGCCTGAATTCACCGGGGTTCTGGGCCCACACACCAATGAAGGTCAGGCCCATCAAGGCTGATTTGAATTAAGTCCACTTGGTTATACCTCAGAAGTGCCAAGCCCCAATGCCACAGGCCATCCGCACCACCCACAGAGAAAGTTGTGCCATAGGCTGGGTTAGAAGCAGGAGATACCCATGTATTTTGTAACAACTATAAAGCGGTTTTAATAATTCAGCTTTGGCATGATGGAAATGATCAAATATCCAAAGATTTGGGACGAAAGTATTTATCTAGCATCATACATAACTCAAAACCCTTGGGGTGGGATCCATCTCTAGAACAAAGAATACACTACACTACCAGTGAGATGAAAATTTATGCCTGACAGTGCAGGCCACAGCGGCTCAGGGTGAGAAGGTAAGGATGGCTGATTATGATGATGGTGATGGTAATAATATTTTACATTGATTGAACACATGCTATGTGTCACAATGTCACATGCTCAGCACCTCACATTCTCTCATTTAATGACTACAACCACCATGTAAAGGCCTTAGGCCTTTGTTACAAAGGAAACTAGCTCAAAAAGAGTAGAAACTTGTCAGAGATCACATAGCTGCTAGTTTCACACACTGGGTTTAAAGCCAGCCTGTCCTGATTCTTGTCTGTGTATTTATTGGAACATGGGCTGCTTCTCTCTCAGTCCTGGGGAACAGCAGAGTGGAAGGTGTTCCCTAACACTGGACTCCCTCTTGTACAGCCTGAAGGTGATCTAAACCAGGGCCTTTTCGTTAATGAGAAAAAGCTCCCGGTGTTCAACGTGATTCTATGATCTGTCTATGTTTCTTGTTAGAATTTGTCAGTGCATTCCTTGGGGGTACTCAGATGGACTCACACCAGGATACTTTCCCATACAGAGAATGGCATAGCAAGGGGGTGTGGGAAAATGAGTAGAGTTCCCACTGCAAAGGTTCATTAGCACAGCATTGGAGTGTCTCTGTACTGTAAGTTCTGGAGATAACAAAACTTATCTTAAAATGATGACTGTTCTCATGGATAGTTTTATCTAGTACAGGGAGACAGACATGCAAACAGATGAGGAGGCAATAATGTGTTGTGGATAATATGACAGTATTGTGTGCAGAACATACTGAGAGAACAAAAGAGAGGGAGGGCATTCAAATCCCAGCTTTGGGACTTGCTGGTTACACATTCTGGAGCAAGCCATTCACCAGTGTTGCCTTAGCTTCCTCATCTAAAATACGGGATCATAAATAACAGATCTTCAAAGCATTATCATAAGGATTAAATGAATGGATTTAGTGCCTGACTCATAATAAACATAATAAATGTCAGTTATTCTCGTTACTCTATTATTGATAACAGTTTATTTTTTGCTCTTAACAAATGTTTCAGTGTGCAACACGGTTTCATTAACTCTAGGCACTATACCGTACAGCCGATCTCCAGAACTTACTCATTTTGCATCACTGAAACTTTGTGTGTGTTGCCCAATAAACCCTCATCACTCCCCACCCGGTCCCTGGTAACCACCAATCGACTCTCCGCACCTACCAGATTTTAACTGTTCACCAATAAGTGGTGTAACAAGTTGTCTTTTGTAAAATGTGGTGTCTACACAAACCAGTACAGTGTTTCAGGTATATTAATTCTTTGAAGAGTCTGAATGATACTGTGTGCTAGGTATTATTATTTCCACTTTACAAGTAGGAAATCTAAAACCCCAACATAGAGTAGAAGTTGTCCAAGATGATGGAGGTGGTTCACAGCAGTGCTGAAATTCGAAGAGAGACCACTAAATCCTAAGCCAGTACCTCTCGTGAGTACACCATAGTCCTTCCACATAGTTAGCATTCTGCGGAGTAGGAGAGCACTCGACAAATAAAACCAAAGAGATACACCTACAATAGAAGGAAATTTAAGTACCCAGAAGAAAGTTTCCAAAAAGGCAATTAAATTTATCTGGAACATTACTCACTCTTAAGTAATTTCGGATCTGTCAAAAGTTGACTAATTACCTATACTCAGATCTTTCAGCCGAGCCAAGCACAACAAAAAACATGATGCCCAATCTTTTCAAAAGCTTTAGTTAAAATTATGGCTTAATAATGTCAGCTTTGAAACCATATAAAAAAAACCTATGACTTTAGGGGAAATAAAAGTTATTTCCAAAGTAGTCTGAAGGTGAGTAATGAAGTTAAAATTCAATTCACATTTTAATTTCCATGGATGAAGCATTGCCAGAAATTCTAAACCTTAAGATGAAATTTAAATCTTAAATGTTCATCAAAGTTAAATGGCTTAGAAAGAAATATTTAGAGCATTAGTAATCAAAATATTGTATTTTTTACTATTCATATACCAATTTCTCAAAACAGTGTTCTGAAGCAATATAAAGTAGACTTGGGTTATGAGTGGAAAAAAGAGAATTAAGTTATAACTGGTGTGAATATATATAAATTACCCTAAGCAATTATTATTAAATTAGCAAAGACATGAATACATTGAAGAATCAAATGCCTTACTTTTTAAAACATTTTATGAGTGGAAAATATTAATTTATAATGATCTGAAAAATTGGTGTTAAATATTTTACAACTTCCCCTTAAATTGTCTTTCCTAGATTTCCAGTCGTAAAATAGTTTTCATTCCCAAAACTATTATTATGAATAACTCCTACTTAATGACAGTAAGAAGACCCAGTAGGTGCATAACTAGTTCTTGATCACAAACCACAAATGGATCCTTCAACTCAGGCAGCCAAGTGTCCTGGTTTGCCTAAGAGTGAGATTGGTCCCACGGTGGGAGAGTTCAAAGCTAAAACCAGGAAAGTGCGGGACTCCTGGGTGGCTCAGAGGTTGAGCATCTGTCTTCTGGTCAGGCCTTGATCCCAGGGTAATGGGATCTAGTCCCACATTAGGCTCCCTGCGAGGAGCCTGCTTGTCCCTCTGCCTTTGTCTCTGCCTCTCTCTCTGTGTCTCTTGTGAATAAGTAAATAAAATCTTTAAAAAAACAAACCAAAACAAAACAGGAAAGTGACCTGGTTGATGAACTGACCACTGAGCAATCACAAGAAAGTTCTTGCATCTTCCACGTAGTCTTCATGGCTGTTTTACATCCTCTGTTCATTTCACATCTTACCACCCTTCTCTTCCTCCCTTTACTCCTCAAGCTGAGCCTCCTACTCCACAGAGTAAAATGCGATCTCCTGGGTAGCAGCCTTTCAATCTTCTGTTTTCAGATGTAATCTTTACAAGCACCTGCAGACACCTTATCTCCCTCTCCTATTACAACAGACCAACTGTCTGTCCTCTCACAGGTAGGATGCAATCCTTTCCACTGTGCTTTGGTCCCACTTCCTCCTGCCCTCTCAGTATCCTTTTAATAGTCAAATTCTCCTACTTTGGACCTTTTTCTTTAAATTACCCCTGCTTCGGTCAATTTACATGCTGCAAATATATCTGCTGAAACCTATCACCATCTCTCTCCTCCTTCACTGTCAAATTCTCAATAGCATTGTCTACATTTGCTGTCACTATTTCTGCACCCCCCAAGTCCCTCCTCAAATGACTGTTCTTCTGGCTCCCGGCCCCATGACTCCTCAACTCTTGCTGAAGCAGCCTGTAATCACCACAATGACTAATCCAACAGATATCTTCAGTCCTTAACTTCCTGAGCACCTCAGCAGCTTTTGAATGCTTTCTATTACCTTGTCCTTCAGACTCTTTCTCTCTCCACTGGCCTCCATAACATCTCCCCCATTCTGTCTTCCTTCTTTCCATCTGGTCATCGCTTTTCTCTCTTCCCTAGAAGCTCACTGTCCTCTACTGGACCAGGAAACAGGGAGTGTAGGAGGCGTGTACGCAGGTGCACGTGCATGGTAGAGACAGACCAATGTGTGGAGATATAATCCAGCCTCATAAATATCTTTTGGACCTGTTGCCTTTCCAACACCTCACCATGATCCCAGCCAAGTAACCATCATCTTTTATCTAGACAACAGCTCAACTTCAATCTGTCCACTTGCCCTCCCTCAGTCTCCTAGTACACCTTCAAGTAGAGTGATTTCTTAAGATGCAAATTTGATTATGCAATACCCTGCCCATCCTTAGGATAAGAAATGACACCTGTAATAACACAGCCACTAAGGTCTCTGTGTGGTCTGTCCATACACTTCAATGCTCTCTGTAATCTCTCCAAAGTGAAGGGCCTTGGCGCATGCTGCTTCCTCCGCCGTATACTCTTCACTCCCACCTGCATGGTCAACTCCTTCCATTCTTGCAGACCTCAACTCCGGTTTCACCTCCTCAGAGAACCATGACTGTCAGACTGAGTCAAATTCCCCTATTTTATGCTCCTATATTCATAACATTTTCCACAGTCATCATTTTATTCGTGTTATTCACATGTATCTGCCATAGAAGATCATAAATAGAATTGTATCTGTTTGTGCTCCTCACTGTTTCACCAGCTAGCACAGTGTCATTTACCTAGAAAGGATTCAATAATTAGAGATTGAGTCAATTAATATTAATGATGATTACCCTATCTTTTTTCTTGAAGCAGATTTTGTTTCAGTGTGGTCTTTAAATATGGAACCAAAGACCTAATAAAAAATAGTATGCGTGACATTTTAACTTTACAGAAACCATAGTCTTAATATTTACATTGGAAAAGAGAATTTCTAATAAGTATAAAAGCAACAACCACACTCTGGAATTTAAAATAAAATGTAAGACATTACAAAGAATATACTAATTGTTGTGGCTGCTTTGGTTGGTACACTGGACTTTAATTTCCACTTACAGAAAAACCATGTGAGAAAATATGAAATATACCAGGATGGTCTGTATGAGACTAAACTTATTTAGCAAACATCTAATCACATTATTTCTTAGAAATTGCTTTTGTTACTTACATATAATTATTTGCCTCTACCTTTTAGACTTTCCAACCTGTCTTCTATGTACATGTATAAGCACCACTGTATACTGTGATGATCATGAACTTGATGCTATTCCTCCACTGCCCAAGAACACCGCTTATTTCTATTCCCGCTTCAACAGAATTAAAAAGATCAACAAAAATGATTTTGCAAGCCTAGGTATGTATGATAACACTAATATCTTTGTCTTCCTTACAGACTTTCCTAAACTTTAGCACTATAAAATGTTGGTACAAAAAATGAAATTTGAATATGAAAATATGGCTCATAAATCAACTTTTTTTCTTACATAAATATTTGAAGGTTTGTTTTAATTATATGATGAAGAGTTAAAGGTCATGATGAAACTACATAGTTGATATTTTCAAATAAAATATTTTTAAGAGGGATGCCTGGGTGGCTCAGCGGTTGAGCATCTGCCTTCAGCCCAGGGCGTGATCCTGGATACCCAGGATTGAGTCCCACATCGGGCTCCCTGTGTGGAGCCTGCTTCTTCCTCTGCCTGTGTCTCTGCCTGCTTCTCTCTCTGTCTCTCATGAATAAATAAATAAAACCTTTAAATTTTTTTTAAGAAATAGAACCATAAATATGTATATTTTATAGGCTAGAACCCATTATCATGTTAAGGCATTGAGTAAAACGTCATGGTCATATATTTACTAGAATTTGGATTGTTTGAATAGACTTCCATTAAAGCACAATTGCTTTATGATTGATGCATACAAGCCTACATTCTGACTTTATAATTGCTGCCAACTTAGAAGAACTTTAATACTTGTCTTTATAAAGTGTTTTAATCATTTGAAAATTTCTTTTTAATGCCTTTGTATTTTAATGCTAATATATCTGTTACTATTAGAAACTATAGCAATCTGTCATCACTGAGGAAAACCTTTTAAATAGTAAAAATCTAGACAAAGCTTATGAAGAATATAGGGAAATGACCAATTATTTTAAATATAATGTATCAATTCCTTGTTGAAATTAATCTTTCTTACAAGTACGTAAATAAGTATAGTATCGGGTGAAAACAATTGAATTTTTATATAAAGTAGTTATACATAATTATTTCTTTAATTGTTCATTCCTAATTAACTTCGTATTTATCTTCACTTATATGTGAGAAAATTTTTCTTCATATTTTTATGCAAGCAAAACATATTCATACGTATCTAACTACTTCCTTCATTTTTCCTTCTAGATGATTTAAGAAGGATTGATCTGACCTCAAATCTAATATCTGAGATTGATGAGGATGCATTCAGAAAGCTACCTCACCTCCGGGAGCTCGTCCTGCGTGACAATAAAATAAGGCAGCTCCCAGAACTGCCAAACACTTTGACATTTATTGATATCAGCAACAATAGGCTGGGAAGGAAAGGAATAAAACAAGAAGCATTTAAAGTGAGTTTTAAATTTGGATATGGAAGACTTTCATCCTTCCATCCCATTTTGATGTCAATGACTAGCGTTTTTATTTCCATAAGGAGATTCAATGTGATGAGACCTTTACCTCCTAAAGTAAACTATACAATCCTATTTATCAAGCTTTGGGGAAATATTGTGCTTTGGTAAGTTCTGAGGCTGGTTAAACAGCAAGAACAGAGAACAGAACTGGAATAAAGAGTGAGTAACTACCTGGAACACGAATCTATAGGGAGCACTTGAAAATGGTACAAGCCAGACAAATTGTATTTTCCAAGAACTCCATTCAAGGCGAATATTTTATGTGGCTTTAAGGGTAACTACTTGTGCAGGGTGTGGGTGGTGCCTTGACATTCAAATCTTTTCATTACCTTGTAAAAAAAGGATGGATTCAGTTCATCTTAGAAATTGTGTTTTCAAAAAGAGAGAGAGAGAGAGAGAGAAATTGTATTTTCTGAGTGAAGAAAGCAAGTTTGGGGCGAGATGGTCTTACTTAGAATAACAGCATAGAGTAAGGGAACACCCACCAACCAGCTTTCTTACCCACTCTTACTGTATCCAAACTGTCCTTCTCAATCTCTGTTAAAAGAGCAAATTTAAAATACTGTTTGAAAGGACACAGGGAGCGTTCAGGGGGCTGTGTGGACCCATTAGGACTGAGCAATGGCGAAACTCCTGTTTCTCCATTAGCTCTCCTGGGACACTACCCTGGTAGGCAAGGGAGCTGGGCCACCTCATTGGAGCCTGCCAAGGGTCAAAGTTCAGTCTCTCCATTCAGCAGCTTTTGTTGGCATGGGCAGTGGTGAGTCACACTTTGTTCTGTGGTGTCTGGCTAGAGAGTAGACCTGTTGTTGTCTAAATATTTATTGTCTTAGCAAGACAATATCTCTTAGCAGGTGACTCTTTTCCTGGTACTTTTATGAGAGAGAAGAGGATTTTGTTGGAGAGAAATTCTCTTTTCTCCATCCCTGTAACATGAAGGACATTCCTCCTACGTCTTACCCAAATCCTCAAAATCCTCTGCAGAGTGTCTTCCCTGGAAAAACACTGCCTTGCTTAAACTAAGTAATTTAGAACAAAGCAAGGTTCTTTGTAGAGATTGAGAAACACTTTGCATTTTCATCAAGAAATATTTGCTTACAGTTAATTCTTTCCAAACTCACTTGAATTGTCTAGTAACCTGAAAAAAACTAATCTGCTTCACCTTTGCAAAACCAGACCTCGACAGGCACGTGCTATTTTACAAATAGTTGTATGAACAGGGAATGGAAAATACAACTGTGGCTCCACTAATTTCCACTAAGTCCCTACATTTGGAATATTTACAGGATATGTATGATCTCCATCATCTCTACCTCACTGATAACAATTTGGACCACATCCCTCTGCCACTCCCAGAAAACCTACGGGCTCTTCACCTCCAGGTAGGCTTCTACTGGTAAGGTATGCCCAACAGCTCCATGAAAAACAAAAGCAAAGAGGAGGAAGTTGAGACACAAAGACTGTTTATAATGGCCTGTTGACGCACTGTCACCAATTTTCTTCTTTTTCTCCTCTCATTCTCTCTCTCTCCATCTGAGTGCAAGGTCTTCATGCCTCTGTCTATACTGATTGATTACTGATAATCTTAGTATTTAGAGGTTTTCAGTCTTTGTTAAATCATAATGCATCTTTCGGGCACCCAAAACTACTTTTGAAAAAAAAATGAAAACTTCATCTTCTGAAGAAATGTATAAGAATTAGAAATGGAAGAGAAAATGGGAGAAAGAAAAACCTAATTTGATTTCTAGCTTTCAGGAGAAAAAAGTATCAATTTTAGCTTTTAATTTTAGATTTTATGTATTGAATTAAATTCAATCCTAGGGCATTCCTATCTGCTGAGAGATGACAGATATTCATCTCTCTGGATTAAGAAAATCTGTTTCCAATGTGTTTTCTAATTCTGAGTTAAATTTTATTACAATTGTCTGTGATAATATTGACCCTAGAAAGTAACAGCATCTCTGATGTTTATTCAAACACAATGGGCTTGTGTATATGTGACATTAAAAAAGTAATTGGCTTCATATTCTCTATTCTAAGGTTTAAAAAGGCATTCAATGAACTCTTTTTAAAACAATCTCTTCTAATGACCACCTCACCAATATTGAGTATATAGCTGTTTTTAATTTACATTGTTTTCAATTTATATTTTAATGCTTATATAAAAATCCCTAATTTTGGTTCCTTTCAAAATGTTTGCCAAAACATAGTATAGTAATTAAGAATGAAGGCTCTGGCAAAAACAGATTCCTTGGGCTGAAATTCTAACTTCCAATACTATCTAAAGATTAGACAAAATATGTGAGCCTCCCTGCACCACAGTTTTAATTTATAAAGCAAATAGTAATTACTGGAACATGATAAGTACTTACATGTAAGGCACAATTGCTATTAACAGCAGGTACCTATTACCTATCAAAGGGAGTAGTACAGCACATAGGCACTAAAACTTTTATCCCTTATGGACATTATGCAATGAGAAGAGGGTCAATCCATTAGAAAGAATTAATGCTTATAAGCATATATACATCTAACAATATATTATATTGTTATATATATAATATATTATATATTATATATAATATATAACACACATTGAATAATGATTATAAACAATATGCCTCAAAAATGTATAAAGAATAAACTGTCAGAACTGAAGGGAGAAATAGATAATTCAACAATAAGTTGGAATGTTAATACTTCACTTTCAATAATGGATAGAACAACTAGCCTTAAGATCAACTGTGAAATAGTTCAAGAACTCCTTAGCAACACTAAAAATCAACTAGACTTAACAGTCATCTATGGAACACTTCATCCAACAATAGCAAAATGTACATTATTGTCAAGTGCTTAATGAACATTTCCTAGGGTAGGTCATATACTAGGCCACAGAACTGGCCACAATAGATTGAACAGAACTGAAACCTATCAAAGTACTTGTCTGATTATGATGGAATTAAAATAGAAATCAACAAAAAGGAAATTTGGAAAATTCACAAACATATGGATATTAAGCAACACTTTCCTTAATAAACAATGAGTCTAAGAAGAAATCTAAGAAGTGATTTAAGCAATGTAGTAGGTAATAAAATCAATATACCAATATTAATTATATATGTATACTCTAGAAATGAACAATTTGAAAAGGAAATTAAGGAAATAATTCTATTTATACTAATCACAAAATAATAAATCATCTAAGAACAATTTTAACAAGAAAAGTACAAGATTTGTAGACTGAAAGCTACATGTTGTTGAAAGACTTCTGCAGAGCAAAAGGAACAATCAATAGAGAGAAGAGATAATCTATAGAATGGAAGAAAAGATCTACAAACCAAACATTTGATAAGGTGTTAATATCAAGAATATGTACCAAACTCAAACAACTCAATGAAAATTGATTAAATTATTGGCAAAGGGCCAAAATAGATATTTCTTAAAACATACAAATAGCCAACAGGTATATGAAAAGATGCCCAACATCACTAATCATAAGGGAAATGCACATCAAAACCACAATGAGATGTCACCTCACTGAAGAGCTATTATCAAAAAGACCAAAGATAACAAGGTTGATAAAGTTGTGGGAAAAAAGGGAACCCTTGTGTACTATTTGTGGGAATGTAGGGGGTACAGTCCTTATAGGAAATGATAGGAGGTTCTTCAAATAATTAAACAGAACTACCATATGATCCAGCAATCCCACTCCTGGGTATATATCCAAGAGAAATGAAATCACTGTCTCAGAGAGACTCTCATGTTCACTGCATTATTCACAATTGCTAAGACATGGAAGCAACCTATGTGTCTACCAATGGGTGAGTGGATAAAGAAATTGTATATGTATGTATGTATATGTATACAATGGGATATTATTCAAACTTTAAAAATTTTCAAAAAAAAAGAAAAAATTCGGGGATCCCTGGGTGGCGCAGCGGTTTGGCGCCTGCCTTTGGCCCAGGGCGCGATCCTGGAGACCCGGGATCGAATCCCACGTCGGGCTCCCGGTGCATGGAGCCTGCTTCTCCCTCTGCCTGTGTCTCTGCCTCTCTCTCTCTCTGTGACTATCATAAAATAAAAAAATAAAAATTAAAAAAAAAAAAAAAAAGAAAAAATTCTATTTGCAACAACATGAGAATATTATGCTAAATGAAATAAACCAAACACAGATAAATACATATTTTAAGATCTCGCTTATATGTGGAATCTAAAAAAGTTTAACTCAAAGAAGCAGAGAGTAAAATGGTGATTGCCAGGACTTGGGGACTAGGGGATATGGGAACATATTAGTCAAAGGACATAAAATACTAGTTATTCAGAATGAATAGGTTCTGGAGATACAACGTAATACAGCATGAGGACTATAGTTAAGAGTACCCTACTACGTACTTGAAATTTTTTGAGAGGTCTTAAGTGTTCTTCCCGGAAACACATACAAAAGGTAACTGCGGGAGGTGATGAAAATTTTAATTAGCTTGATTGTGGTAATCGTTCCATAATGTATACATATATCAAAACATTCTACAGTACTCCTTAAACATACATAATTTTATCTGGAGAGAAAGAGATCTAAATAAAGCAAAGGTAGTCCATAGTCATGGTTTGGAAGATTTGTTATTACGATGGAAATACTCCCCAAACTGAAAGTCATAAGTAATCCAGCAAACCTTCTGAATTATTAAATGAGTTCAGCAATGTGGCAGTTTATAAAATCAATATAAGGGATCCCTGGGTGGCGCAGCGGTTTGGCACCTGCCTTTGGCCCAGGGCGCGATCCTGGAGACCCGGGATCGAATCCCACGTCGGGCTCCCGGTGCATGGAGCCTGCTTCTCCCTCTGCCTGTGTCTCTGCCTCTCTCTCTCTCTGTGACTATCATAAATAAATAAAAATTAAAAAAAAATTAAAAAAAATAAAAAAATAAAATCAATATAATATACCAATTGTATTCACTACAGTAGCCATGAATGAAACCACAATGAGATACCACTTCAAGTCCACCTGGTCAGCTAAAATAAAAAAGACAGACATAATTTCAAGTGCTGGTTAGGATGCAGAGAAAATCGGAACACATACATTGTTGGTAGGAATCTAAAATGGTGCAGCTACTTCGGAAAAACTCGACACTTCCTGGAAAAAGAAATCAACAAAAACGAAATTTGGAAAATTCTAAATCCAAATTTCTATTAACTGATGAATGGATAAAAATGTGGTATATCTACACAATGGAATATTATCATGCAATAAAGCACAAGTATTGATACATGGTACAAAATATAAGCCTTGAAAATGCAGTTCTCAGCGAAAGAATCCAGTCACAGAAGATGATATATATGATTCTATTTACATAACATATCCAAAATAAGAAAATCCATAAAAAAACAGAAAGTACATTAGAAGTCCCCATGGGCTGGAGATAGGGGATGGAGGTGAGGAGAGTAATTGCTAATATCTACAGGGCTTTTGGAGGATGTTTAAGATGTTCTAAAATCAAATTATGATAAAAATATTAATTAAAAATAAATTATGGTGATGGTTGTACAATTCTGGGACTATCTTAAAAACCACTAAGCCATATACTTAAAATGAATGAATTTTATGGTATGTGAAATATACTCAATAAAGCTATTTTTAAATATGTATTTCTGGGCCCTGTTTATCTTCCTGACAGTTGCTCCCTTTCTCCCTCATTTTACTTCAGCCATGTTTTTTTTTTTAATTATTTTTAGACTTTGTTTATTTATTCATGAGAGACACAGAGAGAGAGAGAGAGAGAGAGAGAGGAGAGAAAGGCAGAGACACAGGCAGAGGGAGAAGCAGGCTCCATTCACAGAGCCTGACGCAGGACTCTAACCCGGGTCTCCAGGATCACACCCTGGGCTGAAGGCAGGCACTAAGCTATTGAGCCACCCAGGGATCCCTACTTCAGCCATGTTGACTTTTTTTCCCATTCTTGAAATTCCACTGTAATTACTCAAAATGAACTTGGTGTTCTCTCTCCCTGCAATATTCCTACCTTGGCTCTTTCAAGGCCTGTGTGTTGTTATTCCATTCTCAGCTCCATCACTATAATTCTTTCAGATAACTTTCCACAGTTACCATTCTTCCTTTGCAGTACTCATCAGTTTTAGAAATAACTTTTTCTTTAAATTAGTTTTCTCACCTCCCTTTCATTTCTATTACTGAAGTGCAAGCCCATTTCTACTTTGTGCTCCAGTCACTTAATTCCTCCTGCCTAGAAGTTGCCCAATGATGCGTAATGATCCCATAACATGCATTTTTTTGGATAAGAGAAGGAACAAAAGAATAAAAATGGGGATGAGGCAAAATGAACTATGTTATTAAACAATACTAAGTGTATGCTATATTTTGCCTTATTACTTATTGTCATCTCTTTTAGAATAACAACATTTTGGAGATGCATGAAGATACCTTCTGCAATGTTAAAAATTTGACTTATATTCGTAAGGCGCTAGAGGATATTCGATTGGATGGAAACCCTATCAATCTCAGCAAAACTCCTCAAGCGTACATGTGCCTACCTCGCTTGCCCATTGGAAGCCTTGTCTAATTTCAGATAATGGTTAGCATTACGATGCCCACTACAATAGAACAATTCTTACTGCTCTCTTCAAAAAACAGAAGCTCAGAATGATACTTTCAAATTGTATTCTGAAAAATGGTGTACACCTAAAAGTTTTGAGCTAAGATGACAATTTAGTAATTTAAGCAAACACCAGGTAAGTCAGGAATAAAACCAAATGATGTACAGTAAGAGCAAAACTAAATGCTAAAAAATATTTCACAGATATTCTTGTAAATCACATGTAACTTGCAAGTTTTGAGGATTTATATCCCATACAATTTCAAGTTAAGCATATAATAAAGAAAAATACAAAATCAACACTTTAGGTGTATTGCCAAGATTTAGATGTTTTTTAGCTTTCCTATTCTTTTTTTTTTCACTAAAGCATGTTTCTATTTCCAAATCTATTAAAGAAAATGAAGGTGAGAATAAAAGTATTTTAAATTTACAATGGAGCTGTGGGAAAATATTCATTATAATCGTAACACACAAATAATCATATGCAACAGTAAAACACGTGGCTTCAGTTTTTGCATAATAATATTTTATCACCTTAGAGATATGACTACTCATTTTAGACCCTTGGTTAAATGGCAATTTATTGGTAGATCTCGTGAGATGATGGTGTTACAGGAGGACCTGACCCTGGTCTCGTCCCTCAAACACAACCAGACAGCTATCAAATCCTTCTATAGGTATGTTTCTGTGCCTTTGAATAAAGTAAAATTTAGAAAATGGAAAATAGATGATGATATGATCACCGCACTAGGGAAGAAGCTAAGGCACGCCTGCTAAGGGAAGTTGATCTTTCTGAAATGTATGATCAAAATACCAGCACATGGTCATAAACTGAAAGATTGACCGAATGAAAGATGATTTTCCTCCCAGTTGCAAATTCCAAGTTCTACTCCTGAGAAATAACTAGGAAATGGTTTCTTGAATGCTTTTGTGAAAGTTTCCATGAGAAATAAAAACTTCTACATAAGCAATTTCCCTTTTCTTTTTTTAAGATTTATTTATTTGAGACAGAGAGAGATGTGTGCGTGGGAGTGTGGGTAGGGGGAGGAGCAGAGGGGGTGGAGGAAAGAGGGGAAAGAATGTCTAGGGGACTCTGTGCTGAGCATGCACTGGGCTCTGCGGGGCTCAACGTGGGACCCCATGCAGGGCTCCATCTCACGATGCTGAGATCATGACCCTGAGATTGTGATCTGAGCCGAAAATCAAGAGTCAGACCCTTAACCAACTGAGCCATCCGGGTGCTCCAAGCAATTTCCCTTTTTTTTTTTTCTTCTTTTTTTGCAATTTCCCTTTCTTATACAAATATACATGTGCAGGTCCTACACACACATACACATCACCATTATTATGTGTATAAACATGGATTTTTAAGTACAAGAGATAATCATTATTCTAAATCTTGCTTCTCTCGCTAAAAAGATTTCTTGATGATTTTTCCATATAAGCACATACAGCTCTACTGATTCTGAAAAGCATCTATCAGCCCATGACATGAATGTTCATTTTATTTTATTTTTTGTAGTTACAATTAAATTACAAAACTGGCCTTGTGTAAACATAAATAGCTCTGTGGACATATGAGAGTACATCTATGGATAAATTCATAGAAGTGGAATTCTGGGTCAAGGAGCATATATATCATTTTAAATTTTAATAAATATTACTAGATTGGCCTTCAAAGATGTTATACCCATTTACACTTTCACCGACAGTGTGGGAGAGTGCATGATTCTCTTCTACCTCTCAAAAATGGTTAAATGTCAAACTTTTTCATCATTGCGTAATCTATTCCTGAATTAACCTATTAAAGTAAAAAAAGAGACAATTGGCCATAGTACACCCCTAACATTTAAAAATATACAATCTATATTTTTATTTTCAACTGTCTCTTTCAGGCAAATATATTTCTTCATCTATAATATCTGAATTTTTCTCATTAGTCTCTATCACCCATCGGATGCCATTATTTGTAGACACGATAGCTAAATTCCGAATTTCTGTAATGCAGCAATTGAAGAGAATTGTTCTCATGGTTCTCCACAGTAGGTGCATAAGAATCTCCTTGTTTCAATTTAAAGTACAAACATTGATACGTCTGTAATATTGAAAAATATCCATCAATTTTCTTGAGACTATCAATTTTCTTGGGGAAAACTAATCATGCACTCACTTAATCATAATTTGTATACCCAAAGTTATAAAACTTAAAAAAGCATAACCATCAATCCATCATTATAAACCAGTGATATTTAGAAATGGAATTTTCATTTGGACTTAAAAAATTTTTTTTAAGATTTTATTTTTTTTAGTTGAGAGAGAGAAGGAGCAAGCAAGAGCGGCGGGAGGGGCAGAGGAAGAGGGAGGGGGAGAAACAGGCTCCCCACTAAGGAGAGAGCCTGATGAAGTACCGGGTTCCGCTCTAACCCTGGATCCCAGGACCCCAGGGTCATGACCTGAACCAAAGGCAGAGGCTTAACTGATTGAGCCACCCAGATGCCCCTCATTTTGACTTTTTAGATATACTGCCTTTAAATACATTATCCTGAATCAGGCTAAAAGTAGAATTCTAATATTGCAACTCTGTTTTCTATCACTGCCTTTAAAAAACTGTCTCAAAATTAGCAGTTTATTATCTCTCAATTCATGTAGGTAAAAAAATCTTCTGTGACTCAACGGAGTTCTCAGTTTAGGATTCCGCAGGTGCCAAGGGCCAATAATGATGTTAGAGACCCATGAAAAATGTCTTCATTTCTTTTAACATAAAAGAAAGCAAGATAACGACAATAATGATGACGATGATAACAAACATGGAGTAATGAATCTAATCTGGCTTATATTTATCTTTACTGCAACAAGTCATAAATTAGAAATTTTATTTTAATTTTCTTATGGAGGAAGGGGCTCGTGAAAAAGTCATAATGAGGCTTTGCCCACAGGAATCTTACTGATGATCTTAGATCTCCCCACAAATGATCTAAAAACCTCTGTCCTCATAGCCTCCCCTGAATACTGTTACTACAAAATTGGGGTGGGCAGCTGTCACAAAAAGTGAAATGAAATAAAATACAAGGATGAGAGGGGCATTATTGTGGGAACACAGAGACAAATGACATGTTCCCAGCCATTGTGGCTTCCTACTCACAAGGCTACCCTGCAGATTTAATTTACCAGGAATTCTATAAGGACAAGGTGCTACAATAGCCCTGAAAATGTGATGATAGCATTTTAGTATTCGTTCTAAATGCATCCTATTTCAGGGGCCATTTCCAGCGCTTCACATTCTTAATTGAAAGCTCTCATTCTAAAACTGACCCCTGATTAAATGCTGTATTTTTTAATAATTTTTTTCCTTTATTCAATTGTTACACGTATTTATTTTTCTCAAAATTAACAGGTCATTTTTCACTGGGGGAAGGCACTTCCTTCTATTGCCCCATAATATAGCATACTTTAAAATTATTTATAAACACACATTTCCATGCTAATAATAATTCCTAATTGATCATTACTGCCTACACATGTTTTTCAGATGTTCCAAATTCAATATGTTGGGTTAATTCTCTGCAAATCCTGAGTTATTAAAAAGATTAAGAATATTTTCAAAGGGTGATAGTAAATAATACCTACACATAGTTCTATTGTGCCTGCAAAATTCCCATCCTTACTTCTTATATCTGGAGAAACTGTCCTTGTAGTTACCTCTTTACAAAGTTAAGTTTCTCTTCATAATGTATTTGAATGACATGAAGATTTATAAATGGGGAAGTTCCACCATGTTACTCCCTGATGCACAACATGCCTCACCAATTTTCTAACTAACCCCACAACTTCCCAAATTATCAAGAGGAAACACGAAGTTAATCTCATCTCACTTTTTGAAAAGCTCTAAAGGCTTAATACCTTGTATTTAGCTTCTATGACCAACAGATGGCGCCTACCTTTTTGGTTTCAAATAACTGTACATGGATATCTTCGCAGTTGCAAAAGGCGAGTTTTTGAGAGTGTATAAAATGCATTCCATTTATTTTTTCAATATCCCATAGGACTTAATAGGTTCCAAATATGGATCTAAAAATATTTGTTGAATTTTATTTATATGACCAACTATATCAGGTATATCCAACTTATCTCTAAAAATTTTTATTTAGAGGTTTAATTAGCTGAGGCTTGCTTTCTAAAAGCCAACTGAAAAATGATGAAATCTAATAAACATACCCAATTACGCTGCACCAGAATAAAGGGTAATTAACGTTGGCAACCTGGAAGAATTTAAATATGATATTCGTGATAAAGATAAATGAAGTACCTATCTTCTTCTCTCTGTTTTGAGCTCTCACTGACTGAATCTTGAATGAGTTACTACTGCCATCAAGTGTTAGAATTCATCCTAGTCAATTCATACAAATGCACAAAAAATAACACCAAGAGAGCAGTGTGTTTTCCAACTGGCCATGTAATGGCCTGTGTAACATAAAGCATAGCATAACCTATGCTGTCATGTAGCATTTAATGGAACTTCAAAATGCTGAATGTCATTAAAATATCCCAAATAAAGTCATAACCAGTTAAAATGAAGGACATATTTAACTAAATTTACTTGGTCTATGTGGTGAATGGACTTTAAGGTAATCTCCCCCAGTGAACTTCCCATCTCTTGGTATTCAAGCCTTTGGGTAACCTTCTCCACTTGAATGCTGGTAAGACCTGGGTCTTGTTTCTAACCCATAGAATATGACAAAGAAGGTGGATGTCGCAAATGCTAATGTCAAGCCCAGAGTACGATTCATATGCGTGTGTGTGTGTGTGTGTGTGTGTGTGTGTGTTCGTTGTGCTAGGAAGCACTAGGGAGATCTGCTTTGAGTTTCTGGAATGAGCAGCCCTACTGAGGAAGCCCATGACAAGGAAGTGAGAACGGTCTCCAGGAATGGCTGCTGACCCCTAGGACCTGTTGGTGGCCTCCAAACCTGCATGTGTCCTCCAGCCAACGGACAGCTAAAAGGCAGGGCCCTCGCATAGACAGCCTCAAGGGAATAAATTCTGCAATAACATTTTCCCAAATGGAGCCCCCAGATGAGAACCCAAGCCAGCCAAGCACCTTGACCATAGCCTGGCGAGATCCTGAGCTACTAAGCTAAGCTACTCTTGGACTCCTAACACCAGAAAACTCTGAGGCAACAAATGTTATGTCGTTCTAAGTAAGTTTGTGGGAATTTGTTACACAGCCGTAGAAAACTAATACTACATGTTCAAGCACAGTAAGTGTGTTATATGTTAATGTTGAAGTAGAACACTTCATCTTACAGTCTTTAAAGAATATGGGCCAATTAAATGGTGTCCTAAGGAATTCTTTAATTGCATTTTTGAAAGTTGTGTTTAACACACTCTGGTGGTAATTTTCTCAGGTGATTTACCAGTCATGAACAATTTGAATTACCGTGCTAATCTACTAGGGAAAAAAAAAACCTAAAAATCATAAATCATAATTTTCTGCTTCTCTTAAAAAGACGAAGGATGGAGCAAGAACAATACCACGTCAGTGTTCTTTAGTAAGGAGAATTAACATGAACTGTGCGGGTCATCATGGAAAAATTGTACAAAACCAATGTCCTTAATTATCTGTGAGTTCATCTTTTTTATTTTTTTAATTTTATTTTTAATTTTTTTAAGATTTATTCATTCACAGGAAACACAGAGAGAGGCAGAGACATAGGTAGAGGGAGAAGCAGGCTCTCCATGGAGCCCGATGCAGGACTCTATCCCAGGACCCCAGGATCACGCCCTGAGCCAAAGGCAGATGCTCAACCACTGAGCCACCCAGGCGCCCCAACCTTTTTTTAACACAAAGAAGAAATTCATGAGAATTCTACTACAGTAACACGGTCAATTTCTAAAGTTCCCAATTAAAGCCCAATATGTATACTACTTATGTCCTCAGAAAAATAAATCTGGAGTATCAGCATTCCAATCTGAATTAAGCAGAATAAGGGTATAGTAACTGCCAACTGTGTGATTCTACATCCAAGAAGGGACACTGGGGGCTAAAAGTGTCAGCATTCTGCACTTGGAGTCAAGCAGCAAACCACAGAGCAAACAAAATTGAATGAAGCCTGTGGAGTCTCCAGGTTTCACAACAAGGGTTGAAGTCCTGATCCAAAAAACCCCACATTGTTCTCAATTTTCAACCAGGAAGGCGCAAATGACCTTTGTAGGCTTCAGGGCTTCCCCACATTTCTTTCTCTGTCATATACTGGAGGCTTGTATAGACTCAGGATCCCAGTGGGCAATGTTCCAGTTTCCACTATTCCACTCACCCCAGGAAAGCAATAAAGGGATATACTCTGGGATGGTTTTCTCTAAGATCAAGCTTGGTAGCATTTTCACGATGTTTCTAAAAGGTGGGCCAAGAAAAGGGCATGGCATCACTCACAGGGTTAGTTATCTTTACATACACTGTATCAACTTCTTTAAAAGTCCTAAAGTATTGAAGTGTGACAATGGCCATAGCTAACAGCCACTGTGCGCTCATGGGTACCTGCACCAGCTGCTATAATGAAGTACCTTACGAAACCTTTAACACAACTATGGAATAGGTATCATAACCATAGTCTCCGTTCGGGTTAGGAACACAAGGTTTACAGAGGTTAATCATTGCTGAATTGAACTTGAAGCACATTCTCTTGAACAGATTTCATTTTTTTTGGAGCAGTTTTAGGTTCACATTAAAATTGAGTAGAGTAGCCATATCCAGTCCCATATTTGGGATTTCCCATATACTCTCTCGTCCCACTCATGGAGGGCTTCTTCCCTTGTGGATAACCCCTACCAGGAAGGTACTGTCCTTTCAACTGATGAACTTCCATTGACTCATCATCATCACCCAAAGTCTACAGCTCACATTAGGGTTCAGTCTCGATATTGTACATTCTATGGATTGAGATGGAAGCATAATGACATATGTCCACCACTATTATGGTATCATTCAGAGTAGGTTCATGCTAATGTAAATCAAAGCCCATATTCTTCACCGCAATGTTATAAAGGCTCCCAGAGTATGTGCCATCTGGTAGACAAAGGGACATCCGAAAAGAGGCCATTGGCATATTTGTATTCCCAAGAATAACCACCACCACCCTCAGACATCCTGGGATGATTTATTTAAGCAGTGGACATTTGCATGCCATAGCGTAATTACTAAAGTGTTTTCCCATAGGATTTCGTGTCCGCATCCCAAAAGTCCTATTTAAGGGTGAATGGGCAGTCCAGCGCAGCCATATGGTTAAGAATTTGGGGTTGGGGGCCAAACTGCCTGAGGTTTAAATACTGGCCCCAGGGCACCTGGGTGGCTCAGTGGTGGAGCATCTGCCTTTGGCTCAGGGGTGGTCCGGGGATCCTGGGATCCAGTCCCCCATTGGGTTCCCCATGCGGAGCCTGCTTCTCTCTCTGCCTATGTCTCTGCCTTTCTCTGTGTGTCTCTCATGAATAAATAAATAAAATCTTTAATAAATGAGTGAATGAATGAATACTGGCCGCAAAGCTCCTCATCCCGACCACCTCGGGTAAACTAACTTCTGGATTCCCTGAGCTGGGGGGCGCGGTGGCGATGCCAAGCTCACAGAGCCCGCGGGCCTAAGGACTGTGTGCCCGGGGCCCCCGGGGAGCCAGCACGGCTAGCAGGGTGTGCGCTCGCGTTTCACGAACGAGGTGCTGCAACTGCCAGGCGCTAGGGGAGTGTGCACGGCCCCCAAGGTACGAGTGGGGCCCAGTTTCCTGACACCAGGCACTTTCCCCTCTAGGCCTTCCACCTCCCCAAGTGTAGGATGCATGTTTTGCAATGTACAAGGTAGGTCCCCCACCCCGAACCCCACACCCCGCTGCCAAGAGGTTCAACTCTAGGCCCAGGTGCCTCATCCCCGCACCCCCAGGTGGTGCGCAGGTTTCACATGAACCGGCCCCGAGCGTCCTCCGAGTTGGGGAGCACTGCCCCCAGCCTCGGGCCCCGTCGCCCCCTTTCAAATCCTGCGTCACAAGCCCCCTGCGAACCCTCGCGCGGCACCTGGTTCCACCCGAACCGCCCCCCGTCGCCCAAGGAGAACGACCTGGACCCCGATTGGCTGTCGCCCCGGGCAACCAAGGACGCGGTGGGCACGCGGGGGCTCCGGCCACTATTTAAAGGCCGCGCCGCCCGCGCCCGCTCAGTCCCGCCGGGTCCCGGGCCCGACGGGGAAGCGCCTGGGTGGGGAGGGAGCCGCCAGGTACGCGCACCCCGGCCTGCCCGGCTCCCAGGCTCCCGGCGCCTCCGCGGAGGCGGGCGTGGGGGGCCCCGGGAGCGGGTGTCCCCGTGCGTCGCCCACCACCACCTTCGTCCCCCCCTCCCTCCCCAGCCTTACCCAGCCCCAGCCCACCTGGGCCGGACCGCTCGGGGGCGCAGGACGAGAGACTGCGGAGCAAGCGGGAGCGAGCGAGCGAGCGGAGCGGACGGAGACCGGCACGTGCTGCCGCCGCGCAGGCGGACGAGGCTCTGCACACCCGAGGCTCTGCACACCCTCGGCTCGGGCCAAACGACCGCAGCTTCCGGGGCGCTTCCGCTTCCACCTCCCCGAGCTCCGTGAGCGATGACCCAGACCCTCTACACACGGGAGGAGCCTCGTAACCTGGGCGGCGGCTGGGCGCCCCCCGCCCCGTTGCGCACCTGGTCCACCTGCCACCGAAGGCGCAGGGGCGCCCCGATTTACAAGCGGCGCCGCCGCTACGGCCCCAAGTCTGAGTATGAGCCCCCCTGGAAACAGCCGAAGCAGCAGCACGGCCCGGGCCCGTGGTTCCAGCCACCCCGACGGCCCTACTGGGCCGTGTCCCCTAACGGGGGGCGCCGCGGGGGGCCCTGGCGCCCGCCCCCCGGGGGCTTCTGGCGGCGGCCCGGCCGCGTGCAAGTGATCCGGGTGTACGGCCTGCACCCCGTCTGCCTGTGCTGCTGCTCGTGCTGGCGCGGGCCCTGGAAGCGCGGCTGGGCGCGGCCCCCGGGCAGGAGGAAGCGCTGGGGCCGCCGGGGTCGAGGCCCGCGCCGCCCGCCTCGCCGCCCCTCCCCGCCGCGCCCGCCCGCCGCGCTGAGCACCCTGCTCCGGCCCGTCAACCTGTACGGGTGGCGCGCGCCGGGCATGCGGGCGCCGCGCAACACCACGCAGTTCATCATGAACCAGATCTACGAGGACATGCGGCAGGAGGAGCTGGAGCGCCAGCAGGAGGCGCTGCGGAGGCAGCAGGCCGCCCCCGGGGGCTCCTCCCAGAGCGACGAGGCCCCCCGCGGCGAGGAGGGGGAGGGGGAGGAGGAGGACCGGGAGGAGGAGGAGGACCGGGAGGAGGAGGAGGAGGAGGACGCCGGCCCGTGGGGCGCTCCGTACGGCGGCGTGCAGGACCCGTCGCTCGTCTTCAGTCCCGACCCCGACCGGGAGCTCGGGTCTCCCGCCGCACCGCTGGGGCAGGAGGAGCAGGGCGAGGAGGGGGAGGAGGGGGAGGAGTGCGAGTGCGAGTGTGACAACGAGGAGTGTGATGGGAAGGAGGAGGAGAGCCAGGAGGAGGAGGAGGAGGAAGAGGCCTCAGATGATGAAGAGGAGGAGGTCGAAGAGGCTGACTGTGTGGAGGAGGGGGAGGAGGAGCAGGAGGAGGAGGAGGGGGAGGAGGGGGAGGAGGACCAGGAGGAGGAGGAGGAGGATCAGGAGGAGGAGGAGGAGACAGAAGAGGAGGCCGTGGAGGAGGAGGAGCCAAGAGAGGAAGAGAACCATTTACCTCTGCAAATGCCTTTGTCGTTCCTAGTGGGGCCCGAGGAAGAGAGAGAGAACTTTCTAAACTGTGCTTATTTAAGCCCCAAGCAGATCATTCCTAGAGTGGCCCAGGAAGCCCTCCTCGTGGTTGAGACATTAACTGTTAGCAGGAAAGGGATTGAGGATGGGATGGAACTGATGTGAGGCTAAAATGGAATAGCCACTTATTGAAAACCAGTTCCAAAAAAAAAAAAAAAAAAGAGTTCCATTAATAAACATACCAATGGAAACCCCTTCTTTGGCCATCATAAAATGTTCAGAAACTGGTGTGTTTGTGTATGAGTATGGGTGGGGGAGGGGCAGCTTTCAAATATAATTTAATCGGAAATGATTAAAGGCCAAATATTTTATTACTGCAGTTTGAATGGTTTCATTTGGTGTTTTCCTCTATAGACACGAGATTTTTTTTCCAATTCTGGCAATTTTTTTTTTTTAAGTTCTGGCAATGCTGGAAGGTTTTTCTAGGGTGCTTTTTTGTTTTGGTTTTGGTTTTGTTTCTTTGGTAACAGATTTATTCAACTGTCAAGTAGACAGTTGAGCTTGGAATCAACAGGTTTTTTGGCGGTTACATGCTTCAGGAGCCCACGCGGTAGCTACTGAATGTCTGTCAGTGCTCTTAACATCATAGTGACACCATGTAAGAATGTCTATATTTCAAAAAAATATTTTTCCTCGTAGATTCTCCACCTTCAGAGTTCGTTTTTGAGGGTTGTAATTTGCTAACCCCACTTGTTTCTCGTGGCATCACTCATTTATATTCCTTGTGCCGCAGTCTGTAGATCTTCCTCAGAACACAAAGTTGCTTCTGTGGAACTGGGTTTTGCCATGGCCTCAACAATCCATAAATCCATGCATGGAGAGGATTCCCCATGGTCAGAAGTCAACTTGTACATCTAGTTAAAATCCAAGGTAACTACAAACAATGGAACATAGCTTAGATTTTGAAGCCTTGTTCCTGGATATATTCCTTGTCATGAGTTCACGGGAACCATAAAAATAGTTTTTGCAGAATGGATTTTTTAAAGGATTGTTGGCCTTTTGGGGGTGGAATATCTTCTTTCCCAGTTGGTCTTCCTTTCAAAGAAGAGTAAACCAAAGATGTGTTCAGTGCAAGCCTGTGTGAGCTAGTTTCTAATATCTAAACAATTACCTACAGAGAATACATTATTCAAAGTAATAGTTCTTATTCAAACATTTTTAGGAAGTCAATACATTTCCTCCTGGGCACTTAATTCTCAAAACTTAATAAAAGTTTCCATCCATAGCATATTTCCAGAACATCCCTCGATGTGAAGACTTCGAACCTTTCACAAAAATTACATTTTTTTTTTTTTTAACAAACTGTGCTAAGTATAGTTTGAATCACAATTCAATATTTGGTGAAGAGCAGACTGTATGGTGATATCTCACCTGGATATTGATTTTTACTCATATATCCCAGCGTACTGCAGCTTTTGGGGGGATAAGCTTAAACTCTTAAAAAATGATTATAGCGTTAAATGAAAGCACTCTGCTTTTCACTATTATTTAAATATCAGAAATCTAATTAGTAATGCTTCAGGGGTCAACAGGATGAACAGAAGCAACAACTAACACATGGCGGGAATTTTCAAATGACACTGAACATTCCAAACTGTCGCAATGGATAACCAAACATTTAATAATACTCTAAAAGATCATGACTTTCTCCAGGATGCAATTTCTGAGTGACCTATAATTGTAGTTTAAGACTAGCTCCATTCTAATGTATATATGTAGGGGGGAAACGAAGAGTCCTGCTCCTGATACTGGTCCACAGATCCTTGCAAACCATAGCTCATAAATACTTTATCCAAGACATTCAAATATTCACTATATCATAAGTATGTTTTCATTAAGGACTTAGGATTTCATTTAGGGCTTCTTCATAATCACATCCGGACAATTCCCAGCTCATTATTACAAAAGATTCTACTTTCACATTAAAAAAAAAAATAACACATTAACCACCTTTACAGGCACAAAGCATTCTTCACTAGCCATTGTAGAGGATGTAGGCATGAGCAGTCCCTCAGGAATTTCCTCGACTTCCCCAACCATTATTCAACAAATACTATTAGGGGCCAACCAAGGTGAATTTTAATAAGGATACAATGGTGAAAAAAAAAAATCCCTACTCTTATGTTGCTGATAGTTTAGTAGGAAAGACACGTTAAATGAGGTAGACAAATTAGTCACGGCAAGCAATGCCAAGGAGATGCATCGCTGTGAAAATCCAGATCACGAGGAAACCCAAGAGTAGAGCTAGGGATGTTAACTGTGTGCAGAGGGAACCATGCGTGAGTCTAAAGGCCAAGAGCTGAGAGGAGCTCAGTGCCTTCAAGGAACTGAGGACGGAAATAGGAGTGTCCTGAAGGAGCAGCCACTGAAGAGTTTCAGAAGTAGACAGAAGCTCTATTATCTATTCACTTCTGTACAACCTATATCTTCTGAAATAGGCACCAGCAAAAATTAATGGAGGAAGAAAATGATTAGTCACTGATGATTCTCTACCTGAACACTCTGTTTTATCAGCCAGATAATTGTGATGGCCCTATCACCAATCCTAAAGGCCCATTAAAATGAAGAAAATAATGCTGGGGTTTGCGGGGGAGGACAGGCATCCCAGTGCACCCATCATGACACTTTTCAGACACCTCCCTACCCACTCTCAGGTAATGACAGGGCCCTAGGGATTGTTGCTTAGCATGCTTGGAGCACTCCTATGGAGAACCTCTGCACGGCGTGTTCAGGACAACTTGATGATTCAGCATCGGTACAAACTCAGAATAAACCTAGTCGTTAGTTTTAGAGTTAAGTGTACACTTGACGAAAACACAAGTTTTCCAAAGTAAACTCATTTTTCTTCAAATCAACTCAAACTGTATGAGTGAACACAGTGATAAAGAGGTGCCACTGGGGCTCCTGGGGGCTCAGTGGTTGAGCGCCTGCCTTCAGCTCAGATCATGATCCCGGGGTCCTGGGATCGAGCCCCACATCAGGCTCCCCGCAGGAAGCCTGCTTCTCCCTCTGTCCATGTCAATGCCTCTCTCTGTGTGTGTCTCATGAATTTAAAAAAAAAAAAAAAAAAGGAGGAGCCACTCAGCCATTTCTGTCAAGAATCGAGGTACTATTTCCTTTGTCAATGAGAAGAAAAAAATAACATTATAAATCACAAATGTGTTTGGAAGGCCTAGGCTTGATAAGAATCTTTGCTGTCTATTCTCAAGTGTTTTTAAATATAGAGATTCTGGTAATTTTCCTTTCCTGCTGACTGACAGCGTTTCTTGATTTATCTTCATTACTTTGTCTCCACAGTAACTCAGAGGGATTTTTTTTTTTCTGTGAAAATACTAGTCTTCTAAGGATGCAAAGACATCTGACATTTAGAGATCAACTCTGAGTATAGTTTCATAAAATTTTTAACATCTGCATGGGAAAGAAGTAATTGCAACATATTTAATTCCATTAAAATAAACAGAAGAGGTGAAATAACCAGTTTCCTGCCAGCTACACCAAACCAAGAGGGTCTGGGGAAAAAATGGTACAAATGTCATCTCAGAGGTGGTCTGGGGGCGAAGGAGTGAATAGGACTAAGAAAACATCTTTAATTTTGATTTTAACAGCACAAAAAGCTTATATATGCAGCTATGTCGATTTCGATAGATTCATATTAATGGAATAATAATAGAAAATTACTCTTAATATTAATGCTTCCCTTCAGCTTTGGTAATCTGTGTATTTAAAGCAATACCGGAATGTGGCTCCATCTTACCTGTTTTAGTACAGTCATTGTTCTGCGTCTTTTTCCTTTTTATTTATTTATTTATTATTTATTTTTTTTATTTTTTTTCCTTTTTATTTATTTTTGCACCTATTTACTTTTAATCAGTTAATGGAACATAACCAGACATAAAGGTCAGCGATGGAAGAGAAGAGTTTGGGCATCTGTGTGTGGTCACTGCTGCATAAGACCCATGGAGTAGCCACTTACCTTGGGTCTGCTTCCTCAAATGTACTTGTCTTACTCCATTACCGCTCAGACCTACCATGAAGATCAAATAACCCAGTATTTAAGAAGTGCAGTAGACACTATACATCACTGTTCATCATTATATGCTAAATTAATCTTATAATCATGCCAATTTGTGAACATTAGACCAGTGTAGGTTCATTAACAAGGCTCAGAAAGCGTCATCTCATTGCGGTTCCATTGGACTGAAATACCTAGATATTTTCGTTGTCACCACTAAACTAAGAGTGAACTAACTTGCTCTAGAAATTCAGTTTTGGCTCCCGGTAAAATAGTGTGCAAATGTAGGGGCCTGGCGCTTTAGCATTGAAAGTGTAGTCCATGGACCCCACAGTATTGATACCACCTGAGATCTTGTTAGATGCTCAGCCTCCACTCAAACCTACTGGGTTAGAATCTGCTTTGTAGCAAGACTTTTAGGTGATACTCATGCACCTTAGAGATCTAGAAGCTCTGTGGTTGGGGGATTTGTGCCATCACAGAGCCCTTGTGGGAAGTTAATGATAAAGCTCTCGGTCTGTAACTTCGAAATGTCTTTCATTTACTACTTGGTGACCTTAGGCATGTTACTGAAATTTTGACCTCTCATTTTCTTCATTGGTAGTATCTACCTCATGAGAGTAAATGAGATTTTGAAGACTAAATGGGTCAATAACTTAACATTCAGAACAGTGATATTCAGTACCTACTTGTCATCAGAATAAGAATTTAGTAAATGCACAGGTGAGACAGTTGACATATTAGTGGTGTCTAAACGTCACTTGTTAGTAATTGAAGCAACTACAAACGTAAAACCTCAGATAATTAAATGATTCATTAACTGTCTCATTCCCCCCGTAGATAACTAATCCAATGCATTACTTTGAGCTGCACTTACCGTTGTGCAGGATGATCAAATCAGTTAAATCTCTGCAGCTAGAACTTTCTGTTCTTTACCATCTCTCCCTTTCGCCAGGCCAGTGATGTTTCCTTCTTTTTTATGGCTGACCTCCATACCCGAAGAGCTAGTAGTGCTAAGAATGGCCCACTCAAGTCAGGCTCATTCTTTTTCATATTAGGCAATGCATCTTTTCAAAATCAAACACATGCATAGTAATGCTTAAAGAAGAAGGTTCTGTCCTATGTAAGCTCAAAGATGATGAAAATCCCAATAAATATTAAATACCTGCCATAAGCCATCTACGTAGAACACATCAGCTATTCAGGACAGAGATCTTAGTATTTCAGAAACCATGTAAGCATATGTGAGATTCTTAACCCCCATTATCACATTTAACCATATAGCCACACTGTGAACTAACGCTTTACTTTCCTAATACAGATGAAGGAGCTGAAACTCAAAGTAATAAATTGTTTCAGGACCCAAGTCCTCTGTTTGGAGTTTACAGTGATGAGCCCATTGTAGTATTGGAACATCTCTCCCTGTTGTCTTCTTCAAGACAACCTGTGTAGGAACAAAGTTTCCTTTAATAAGTTTGACCTGAGTTCCAAGGGGAGGAGAAAAGATTATGGTCTCTTCAATGTGGGGTTGGTAATAATAGCGCCTAAGGAAGAGAAACTACTATTCCTGTCTTAATTGTAATTCTTAGTAGTAGTTTAATCATTTCTATAAGTCATATGATGAAGATCTTAGAAACTGTTGATTAATAACTTTATATATGTGTGTGTGTCAATCTACATATATCTGATGGGAAACAAAACACTCGATTGGGACAATTTAGTTTTAGATGTTGTGTTGCTTCTCATCTATAATTAAACCAAAATCAAAATTTTAGGTTAGAAAAATATTCACAGGGGTGGTAGCTAATTTTGTAGGGGTGTAATACCCCTGGGTATTAGTCATAACACTGTAACATTATAGAAGGTTCTGTCTTATGGTATTAATATTTGCATCTTGTGTCATTTTCATGTGGCATTTGAACTTTTTTATAATAATTGATACTTCCGTTATCATGAAATATTGGAATATTCTCTCCTATGAATACATTTAGATTTTTTGCATGTCACTTTTAGTACTAGTAATCCAAGACTTTTTGCTCGTGTTAATTTAATTCATCAGTTCTCACAAAAATCACTATTAGACTTCATATGTCATTTGCCATGAATAGCACTGCCAAAAGCAAAATGAATGCTGCTATATATAATTGTATTTGTTTTGTTTTGTTTTAACTTTCTTTCGATTGTAACATTCCCTTGAGCTGTGAGAAAATATAAAATGACAAGCTGAGGTCAGGACTAAGTGGATCTACATTCTCCCACCCTGAGTGGATTTTCTAAAGTCAATGTTCACATTTTATTTATTCTTTAAAAAATAAAAATATCAGGGGCTCCTGGGTGGCTCAGTTGGTTGACGGTTGAGCCTTGAATTTGGCTCAGGTCATGATCTCAGGGTAGTGAGATCAAGGCCCACATTGGGCTCCACTCTCATTGGGGAGTCCGCTTGAGATTCTCTCTCCCTCTGCCCCTCCCCCTGCTTGTGCTCACCTTCTCTCTCTCTTTCTTTCTCTCTCCCTCTCAAATAAAAATAAATCTTTAAATAAATAAAATAAAATAAATAAAACTAAATCACGTTTTCCTTTTCTTAAAAAAAATTTTGTGAATTCCACAATATTTCCAGCAATCAACCCATCACCGTAAAGTATATACCAGGACAAAAATTTAAATACAAAACAAAGTCAAACTAACTTTTTTTGTTTTGTTTTGCTTTTAATAATACATTTATTTTTTATTGGTGTTCAATTTGCCAAGATACAGAATAACACCCAGTGCTCATCCTGTCAAGTGCTCCCCTCCGTGCCCGTCACCCATTCACCCCCACCCCCCATCCTCCTCCCCTTCCACCACCCCTAGTTCGTTTTGAACTTTTAAAAAATTTACTCAGTTTTGTCTTCTTTCGGTACATATGCTCTTCAACTATTAATATATAGGTGCCATCTAGTGGCAAAGGTGAAACTTTTAGATGTGAACTAAAATGATCACGGTGTTCCTGTTGTATTTACAGATACATTTTTGGGGGGACACATATATTAATACATAGAAAAGGAATATTTTTAAAGATGTTAGCACAAAGCTCCATATGGAGATATTTGTATCATTTATTTGAATGTGTTGCCAGATATTTTGGACTTTAATAATAGTAAAATGTGTCCTTTTGACTTATGAAACTAAATATTAATATAAACTATCAAAGTTTATAAGAGAAAGAAAGAAAAGAGACCTACAAGAGTCTTGGATTCCACAAATTATTATTTTCATATTTATAATAAAAGTTTATCTAATGGTATTATTACAATCTGTTTTGAATTCCTTTTAACATTTAGACCTCTAGTTAACATCAGCACTCTGTACTGATGGTGTATTTGTTTTGACTTTAATATCAAGAGCAGAAGGGACAACAAATTTGGAATAGATCTTTATATGCTTAAATTTTAAGTCCACGTCGCTGAAATAAATGATGCTTAATACTCTTATCCTGAGAAATAAAGAGTATGTGTCCATTGGCCTAGTTTTACTTATTTTATGTATATTTTTTAAAATTTAAGTTTTTATATTAATTTCAGTCATTGACATACAGTGTTATGTTATTTTGGCCTCGTTTTACATGCAGGACCTGTGATAGTCGATTACCTCCTGGGACTTGAGCATCATTTAATTTATTAACGATCACAGACACTAATTAGAGCACAACTTATTAGGGAAAGAGACAAACCTGCTTATTTGTCTGGCATCCAGAGGATAATGAATATTTTTATTACTGTCCCATTTCCAGCTCTTTCCAGCTGCTTACCCACTTCTGTTGGGAGCATAAATCAGTGCTAAGGATTGGCTTTGTCTCAGCCTGAGAAGCAGTTTCCACATTTCCAACTAGCCTAGTAATGTGCTCATCAATTGCTCTGAGCACCTCCGGAAAGAGCAAGTGCTCCTGCTTTGTACTTCCTTCACACTCACTTCACTCATAATTCCATTATCCTTTTAAAATTATCATTTTCAGTGGTTCTCTTCTGCCTAGGAAATCCCCCAGGGCAAAGAATTGATTTTCTATTTTCAGTGCAGATTCTTGCCTATGAAAAGCCCTCAATAGATGTCTTTCGTGTTATGAAAAAATAAAATGAAATCTATGAAATGATCTACGGTGATCAAAGTAGTTCTCATAGGGAAGCATAGTGACTTATTTTGTGATGTGGGTACTGAAGCCGTTTTCAGCAGGAAGGCTGGAGAGCATCTCTTGCACCCTTAGCTCTGAGTCACACAACAGGCAGGTCCTTGTGGACAGACAGATCTTCATAGGAACTGAACACAAAGTCCCTTAATGTAAGAAGGAAGCTGGTGGCCCTGGCTTTTTGGGGCACAGAATCACAAATATGAACCATGATTGCTAAAGCTCACAGCGACAACTCTCCTCTTAAAGTGCACCTGAAAATACATTTTAAGTTTATTATAATTCTGCAATGCAAAGTACTTGGTTTGGAAATGTAAACATTTATTTTATGCCACATTTAAAGTTAACATTGGCCGAGTCCTTACCCTGTGCCAGGAGCTGTGTGCCATGCAACCCTGTTTAGCAGTGAGAAAGCTGAAGCACACAGCTACTCAGAACAGCTCCTGCAGTCAAGGTTGCAAGGCCAATTGATGACCCAGGTTGGAACCACCACCACCCCCCCTCCCCGGTCTTGCTCTGCTCCTTGAAATGGAGGGGAGTATGATGAAATTTCCAATTCAGTTCAGAGCATTCAAGGGCATATAATTCAAAGTGAATATTCCAAAGTCAAACGTCTGCAGTCATACTGCACGTTGTAATCCTGTCCTGAAAAAAATGCTGAGTCTCAGTAATTGATGTCCGAAGGTTCTGTGATAAATTATTTATGGGATGAAACGTTTTTCAAGAGAGACGAGAAGCGGAGTGCCAAACTGTGCTAGAATATTCACATCATTAGAGCCGTTTCCTGGCCCCTTTTCGCCTTTCTTCTAAGGTGAGAGTAGAAAGCACGTTCTGATCGCAGAGCTCTTAATTCTCTCAATTAGGAATCGGCTGTCACTAATGGAAGTGGGTGGGAATGGAAAATTGTTAGCTACTGGCAGGATAAGAGCCCAAGGGCTGCCACATGGCAGTCACTGGTAGGGGAAAGTAGAAACTAGAAAATAGAAGCAGGAGCCAATATGAGGAGGTCAGTTGAAAGCTTTGGATGATAAAAAAAAAGAAAAGAAAGAAAGAAAGAAAGAAAGAAAGAAAGAAAGAAAGAAAGAAAGAAAGAAAGAAAGAAAGAAAGAGAAAGGAAGGAAGGAAGGAAGGAAGGAAGGAAGGAAGGAAGGAAGGAAGGAAGGAAGGAAGGAAGAGAAAGAAAAGAAAAGAAAAGAAAAGAAAAGAAAAGAAAAGAAAAGAAAAGAAAAGAAAGAGAAGAGAAAGAAAAGAAAAAAGAAAAGAAAGAAAAGAAAAGAAAGAAAAAAAGAAAAGAAAAGAAAAGAAAAGAAAAGAAAAGAAAAGAAAAGAAAAGAAAAGAAAAGAAAAGAAAAGAAAAAGCTTTGGATATAATGAAGAGTCCAAGTGTAAAAGCTGAGAAAGTTTCACCACGATGAAAAGTATCAGGAATGAGAGGAGGCAAGGATTTCAGTAGGAAATGTGGATGAAACTTCAGAGGAAATAGGGAATTAGCTAGGAATAATACCAGGTAAGGTGTTACAACTCCTCTGCCACTCATTACCATCACACCCAGCCGTAAATACGGTGTAAGACAGGGAATTTAAATTTCGTGGTACTTTAAAATTCTTTTTCCAGAATAGTTTCCACTGGTCAACGTCCTGTTTCTGTTTTCTCTAACCTAAACAACTGTACCTTAAGCCTCACTACTCCTTTAGTTGAAGACAGCTTTTTTCTTTATGGATCAACTACTACATTCTGCACTTGTCAGGAGAGAGTTGACAATGAATAATACCCAGTGAATAAATTAGCATGGATTAGTTTGTCCAGTGTAGCAAAGCCGGTGACTTAGAGGGAAAGGGAGGCCTGTGGAAACAGAACAGGATAAGATTGGAGGGGGATGATATGTGGTGATGCATTGCTGATACAGGCTGGAGAGAGAAAGCTGATTGGTCTCGATGACATACACCAGACAGATTCACAAGGATTTTGCTAAAATCCTTGAAGTCAAGTGTGTTTTAGAACGCAGAATTTTTTAGCATTTAGGTGGTTCGTTATTATTAGCCACTTCTATACAAAAACTATAGGACACTAACGTTTACACTCATAACACAGCTACTTTGCCAACAGAAGATCATTAGTGCTCACTAAGTTGAACATAAATATAGGTATGTTACATGTGGGCTGTCCAGTCCTTTAAATAATGTCATTAGGCAACGATCAGACATCGAGTATACTTATCCAGGTAGATGAACTTATAATTAATGGTAATACACCTAAGATTTCTTTTTTTTTTCTTTTTCTTTTTTTTTAGGTAGGGTCCACCCAGCATGGAGCCCAATGGAGCCCAATGCACAGCTTGAACTGATAACTGTGAGACCTGAGCTGAGATCAAGTGTCAGATGCTTAACCTACTGAGCCACCCGGATGCCCTAAAAATCTTTTCCATTCCATTACTAAATACACTACTTATTCCTAAGATTATATTTACATGCATCTGTATAATTATATGTTATGTACTAATGCATACTATAATACATATGCTGTAATATGTGTATATTATGTACGTGTCTATGTACATTTATAGACACATTTATAATTTCATATGACAAAATAGTTCCCTTTAGTTTTCCTTTATTGATTGATTAACGATAAAGATGCTGAGGCTAGTGATGATCTAAAAAAGAGAAGAATAGGGACGCCTGGGTGGCTCCACAGTTAAGCACCTGCCTTCGGCTCAGGGCATGATCCTGGAAACCTGGGATCGAGTCCCACATCAGGCTCCCTGCATGGAGCCTGCTTCTCCCTCTGCCTGTGTCTCTGCCTCTCTCTCTCTCTCTCTCTCTCTCTCTGCCTTTCATGAAGAGATAAATAAAATGTTTAAAGAAAAAAATAAAAGAGAAGAATAATTTATGTTTGCCTTTGCCTTACAAATGTTAATCACACCTTCTACAGGAGATTAACTTAAGTAAGAGATATTTGTGTGAGGGGGCAGAGTGATGCATTCAATAAACGTACACTTAAAGCAGAGGGTAGATCCAATTTGAGAGGCCATCCGTTCATTCGCTCACCCATTGTGTTTTGTGTCCTTCCTAAAATGTCAGGGACTATTCTAAGTGCTATGGATAATATCTAAGAGTTATATTCAAAATTTTTAACCACCAGTGGATACTATGAGTATCAATTAATTAGAACAGACACTGGCCAAATGGCACTCTAGAATGATTGCATATAAAAAATAGTCTCTGCTTCCAAGGAGCTTATCATTTCTTGGGGAGATTGATGAGTTAATAGACAGTCACCCAACAGTGTGACAACAGATCTAATGAGGGTAAACAAAGCACAATAAAACTTCAAATATCCATGAAGTTGTCTTTTCCCTGTTTATACTCTTTCCGACTCCATAAGTCTAGACACTTTGAAAATTGATAACCCAGAGGAATCTAATCAACCAAAAATTGTTATCTTCAGAATCTGACTTAATGCGAAATCATTTTTAGGGGCTTCTTAAGGGAGTTAACTTTTGAGGTTGGCAGCTTTTCCTTTTTTAAAAAAATAGGATATACGTTTCTTATAGCTGCTAAATCATCCGTTTAAACCTACCTACCTTAAAGATCTGTTGCTTTCTTTTAAGTTTCCATATTTGCTACCTAGCAAAAAAAAAAAAAAAAAGATCACTACATGGATCATATTTCACGTTAAATATGCTTTCAGAAATTGCTGCGATTGAAAACCATCAGAAATTGAAGCCAAGAAAATTAACCAATTTCTACCTGAATCAACCAACTAAAATATCTCCTGCCCTACTTGCTATGATTTGGAACCTAGTCAGAAATGCTCAGAAACAGAGGAGTTTAAGGAAAATTGTTTTTTGTTAATTTCTAAGACCTAACGGAGATAGAATGTTTTTAGTATGTCAGGCTCTTAAACATTTTCGGGGGGTACTAATTAAATTACCGATTATTTTAAAATTGAGGATTTTTCCCCAAATGTAAATTTTGCCCCTGCAGTCAAATATCAGGATATCAATATTCTAAAAGTATTTCCAGGTATGAAGGGGAAAAAGATTAGAAGTCAAACCCTAATGAGTAAAGGAAAGCTATATGCAGTTTTAATAGTACTTAGGAATGAAATAGATAAATAAGTCATGCAAAAATACACATACTAGGCCCACGACCTCATATGTGTTTCCTAGGTGGCCCACCTCATCCACTGAAATACCTGTTTTTCTTCTTCTTTATGTTATTAGATATTCTGCAGCCTGAGTGGTGCATTGCAGATGTTGCTTTGACTCATGATTTCCGCTGGGTGGCGATCTTTTCAAAGAAGCGACGCCAGCACCGCCACCTGCGGGAATTGCTCTGGTGTCAGGGCCCAAGGCCTACACCTTACTCTACTTCCTATTTTAATCTCCACGAGAGGAAAAAAAACAAAAAGCAAAAAACCCCAAAACAAAACAAAACAATTTGGCACACATTAGGATTTTCAATTCTGTTCGATTTGCAAATCTGACAAAATTGAAGAGGTGAACATGACCTACTCGAAAATGTTAAATTCACGCTTTGAGAAAACAGGGTTCAGAAACATTTGATTGATTAAGAGGGGACCGAAACATTTTGCTCAAATTTTCATTTGTGGACCGTCTTCCACTCCTTTTGTAAAACCCTGACATCATTACTGAATGAGATGCTTCATTGGTCTCTTTTGATTGGTCATAGTTTTTTTTTCCCCCATGCTGCCCGCAGGTGCTCTCTTGTGGATATTCCACTGATAAATAAGGAAAAGTGGGTGAGCAAGGCTAAGCCCACTTACATATTAGCCCCTTCCATGATATATGGAAAGGAAAAAGGGACAAGAACACAAAGAGACTCCTTCGCTGTTGATGAATGGCATAGAGTAGAAAGTATTCTAAAACTCAGAAAGATAAGACCTTTTCCTTTTCTTCCCACCTTCTTAATCTATTATATATATATTATATATGTATTATATATATATATATAATATATATATATTCTAGGACATTCATGCATTCACACTTGACATCTGTATGTATAAACTTAGCTTTCCTCTGTGTTGGAACTTCACCTTTCACTTTAGCTCTGTTTGTGTTTAACATTTTCAGGGCTCCACCCTAAAGCTTTAACCTTCCAGAGATGTGGGCCTGGCAGTCATGAAGCATGACTCCTATGTGTCTCTCCTAAATGCTGTCACAGAGTAATCCGAAGGATCCAGTAATCTATAAAAAAAAAAAAAAAAAAAAAAAAGAAAGAAAGAAAGAAAGAAAGAAAGAAAGAAAGAAAGAAAGAAAAAAACTATATAGACTTCGAGTACCAATTAATATTTATGTAGCTATTGGCAAGACAGACACAGGTACTCGGAAGCAAGAGTGATCACCATCCTCGTTTTACAGATAAACCTCAAAGAAATTAGAGTCTTTAATCAGTTTAGAAATTGGCACCTGAAAAGCCAGGATTCAAAGCCTTTTCGTTTTTTCCTTTGTAAGCTCAATAAGTCTGGGCTACACCCAGCTCTTTACAATGAGATTTAATCCTGCCCCTACCGCCCCCCCACCCCCCTAAACCACCCCCATGGCCTCCACCTTGCCCCCTCTGCAATCTGCTGCATCCGGCAAGAGGAGCTGTTTGAGATTGGAAGTGGTTTGTCTAGGGAGCCGCTGGGAAAGGATTTATTGAACCAACTTATGAGAAGCTCCCAACTTTCTGATTGGTGTCCTGAGCAGAGGCCACGAGCAATAAAGGTAAGCACCAGGGTTCAGGGCACTCACACTAAAATTCCTGCCAGCCTTCCATTTGGATCTTTGACAGGGTGGTTTCCATCTCTCTCACAATCTTCTCCTTGGCACGGCTCAAAATGCAAGGCCCATCGTCCCCTGCTGTTTAGCCAGCCGCCCTCCTCTTGAGTCCCATGGATGTCCCCCTTGTCCCCTCCTCCTTGCCCTTCTGTGTGATCTTCCTTTGTTACCTTTGGAAACCTCTAGTTGGGGCCAGTTGCATGATTGTAGGGCCCAGTGCACAACGTAACCGTAACCGTAGGGCCCCTTGCATGAAGAAGCGGGGGTGGGGAATGCTTTTTCCTTTCTTCTCTGGTCTCTTTTAAAAACCAGTCATGGTGGTTTTAAAAACTAATGTTGTGCTCCCTCTGGTGAGGTACAAGCACAGACCCCTCACAAGAACCCAGGCCCTGCCCAACCGCTTTCGGTGTGGGGCTTGCATTCCTGACCCCCCTTATTCATCCCCAAGCCCCTACCTGGTCCCTCAGTGTGTGTGAGGGAGTAGCAGCAGTCACTGAGCAGTGGGGGAGTAGGCTGGGGAGCTTTTTTTTTTTTTTACAGTGGAAGTATATTATAACATTTTATTTTCCTTAAGAATGGAAACTATGAATTCTGGCCATGATGATGATGATGTGTTACTGAGGGAAATAAGGTTGGTCCTGAGCTAACAGGATTCCTGGGATTATCTTTGGTCATTTCTATTAGAGGCAGGTCACAGGACTGGAGAAATGTGGGTCTTTCCGGGTGGGCAGAGCCTTTGTGTAAATCACCCTTCCTATGACTTGAGTCACCTGGTTGCCAACTTCGTCTCTAAGAAGCTTCACACCAAGGAAGGAGATGGTCTGTGGGTGTGGCCAGCAGCTCTCCGTTTGAAGTGACAGGAGGTGCTTGCCAAATAATTCCAAGGGGCTGAGAGCCATGTCACTTGTCAAAATCCTGTGCTGGGCCAACAGTGGCCTAACAGTAGGTGGCTGAGGCCTTGTCCAGGGAGGCAGGGCAGGAGGTGAGCTGAGGTTCCAAGCTCGCACACGTTCTCCATTGTTCCATCAGATTTTCATTAACAAAACAAATGCAAAGATGGCTAAGAATGTCAAGGCAATGTCCAAGAGCAGAGTCTCCCTCTGAGAGCAAGGCCCTGCTTGAGGGCACCAGGAACATCCTCGGGAAGCCTGCCTGCCCCATCAGGTCAACGGCTTTCCCAGCATCTCAACCTTTTGACAGATGGAACCTTCTGCCTTTCAGACGTCTGATGATCCTTTGAGGCTCTTGGCTTCCCTTGAAACTGCCTGAGCATACACTGCTTATCCTCTCCTGTTCGGGGTGGGGGTGGGGGGACCAGGGTCTGGGTAGGAGGCATAATCCCTGTTCTACAACCCCCATGACTCTTTTTAGCCTAATGGGAGTGAAGTGTCCACCATGACCATGACCAAAGCCCTTGACCCCTTTCCCCTCCTCCTCACCGACTGGGCACTTGAACACCCTCTAGCTCCGTGATCACTTTATTGCCTCCAGAGCTCAGTCTTCCTACACCTCCCACCCAGAAACCCTGCCATCCCCCTAGCTCTGGTGGGATCCCATACTGTCATAGCCACATCTGAGGCCCTTGGCCTCAATCCCACTGGCCTTCCTGTCCACCTCATCACTGTGTGTGATTTGTCATCACACCCTGGTCTTGCCATATTTGGAAAGCCCAAGACCAGTGCCATCTTCAATTCTAACTTCCTTATTCTTTGGCAACTTTCTCGTTTTGTTCTCCAACTCCTTGCTCTCATAAAGAGAAGCACAACTTATTTTTTTTAGGGAAGAGGAACAGATTGTTTGGATGAAGGAGAAATAGGGTTTTGATGTTGGCTCGAGAGTTTTACATTGCCCCATATCAAATGGTCTCGTGTTTCACGTTTCATGACTTTTGCAGCTGACGTCATGCACTTTTCATGGTGCTATCATCACATTTCCAACCCGTTTATATGCATACACACAGGCACATAGCTACACACACATGCACACACACACACACACACACACACACAATTTCCCTTCTAGAAGTCTGAGGAAAGAAAGCACACCTTCTTCTCTACTCTCCAGCTCACCAGCTGTCCATGGCAGCTCACTACACATTTTTCTCTGATTTCACTGACTCTCAGCACCCTAAACACTCATTTTTCTTTCACTCCTGCCAAATCTTTTCTGGCTTCATTTTAATCAGTGATATGTCTAAATTTCATGATCTATCCCTTGACCTGCTGTCTTAAAGACATGCTCAAATCCTGTGTTTTTCAACAAGATCAGCCTGGAAAACCAGGAACTCAGGGTCACTAGCCATGATTAAAAATAGCACTAAGCATTGCAAGCTTCCTATCTCTTGTCTTGGTTTTCTCTAATTTAACCTTTACGATGATCTTATGAGGTGAGTATAACTATCTTCAATTCACAAAGATGGAAACCAAGGATCAGTAAGGCTCAGTAACTGGTTTGTGATATTTTGGGAGTTAGAATGTGTGGCACTCAGGGATGCTTGGGTGGCTCAGTGGTTGAGCATCTGCCTTTGGCTCAGGTCGTGATCCTGGGGTCCTGGGATCAAGTCCCACATTGGGCTCCCTGCAAGGAGCCTGCTTCTCCCTCTGCCAGTATCTGTTTCTCTCTCTGTGTGTCTCTCATGAATAAATAAATAAATAAAATATTTTTTTAAAAATGTGTGACTCCCAAACATTATAATGTGAAAATATCCAGAGATCTTATTAAGTAAGATTTCTGGATCGCACCCTGGTGATTGGGATATGAGAGAGCTGGCAAGAGGTGTAAGAATGTACATATTTAACAAGCTTCCCAGATGATTCTGCGAGGCTCAGTTGAGGCTCCCATAATTGTCCTTTCAGCAAGTTTTTATTTGAAGCTCCCCTGGAAGAGGAGAGACCACCTCGAGGGAGAAGGCAGCTGGAGAAGCCCTTGCTCTTCCTTTTGGGCCCCAACAGTCCTATTATTTTTACCCTCTTGTGAGCAGAGTGAGATCAGAAAGATCCGTGTCCAAACCAAATTTACTTTTAAACATAAATCATCCTATAAGTCATGTAAGATTCAGCTTCATCAGTCAATTATATGAAAAATAGCTTTTATTGAAGGTATTGACTCAACTCAAAACCACAGCATTAGTTGTTAACAAGTCTAATGATTTTCCTCTTTGTATTGATTCCTTTTTTTTTTTAACTGATTTTTACCATTGTGACTTAAGAAAATTCTTCAATTCTTCAAATACTGTTACAGTATTTCTACTTCTGACCATGAGAAAGTAAAGCAAACGGGGACATGTGCTGACTTCCTTGTATCATTATTTACATGGGATTGTGAGGGAGAGGAACAACACTATAAATCTTGTTAACATGAAATGTTATAAAAATATCTTGTAATTAAACACATTTTTTTAAAGATTTTATGTATTTGAGAAACAGTGAGAGAGAGAAAGAGAGAAAGCATGAGTGGGGAAGGGCAGAGGCAGAGGGAGAAGCAGACTCCCCGCTGAGTGCAGAGCCCTACGTGGGACTCCATCCTAGGACCCCAGGATCATGTCCTGAGCTGAAGGCAGACACTTAAGCCATCCAGGTGCCCCTAAAGACGAGATTTTTAAATATATGAATAGCAGAAAGAGTGCATTTTTGCTTTTGTTTATTTAATAACCTGTGCCTTTTCTGGCTTGTTAGTAACCTATATATTGTAAACATTATTGCCTCTGGAAGTCTGGGATTCTAGGTGCATTATAGGACGTTTCACCTTCCCATAATCCCTACACTTGCATGTTAACCTGATTTAACTACATTCATAGTATTCAATGTAGAACCCCTGAAATGTTATATTCCATTTTTTCCCCCTTCTGTCAGTAGCTGCTTTATTAGATGTAGACAGCTGGCAGAGCATATGTTTCTTTAAAAGAAACCTTTAAAATTTAAAATTTGAAGAACACACTTTTTAAATCCACCAAAAAGTAGGGTGAGTTTTGCTTCTTATGAGATTTATGAGGGATCTTAAAGGATTTCAACACCAACCTGTCAGAAGCCTTCCTCTACACCTGAAGGTGTGCTGTAAGGGGAATTAAGCCCAGAGCTGTTTTCATTAATTTGGGGGGAAGTTTCATATAAATCATTTAAATTAATGGCATTATATGTCTTCATTTATAAATCAAAGTTGATAATGCTTGCCTTGTTACCTCAGAGTATATATTTGGAGACTGAATGAAGTAATGAAAGGAAAAGTGTGTTGATAAAGGTGGGAGGCAAGCAAGGGGAGGAAGAGTGCTTATTGGTCATTCATTTTGTGTCAGGCGCCAGGCCATGCACATCACGTATATTTTTTTCATTTAAACTTCACAAGCTCTTGGATGGAGTAGACATATTGTCCCATATTTTAAGGACAGGCTCTTGGAAATTAAGTAATTTGCTCAAGGCCGAAGAGCATGTCATGGGGCCTCAATTGGCGCATTCCCCTGGGTTCACCCTCCAGAAGTATCAAGCGTCCAGCCACTTCTGACCACCTCCACCATTACTACCCTAGGATGAACTACTGCCAGTGCTTGCCTATACCACTGCAGAAGCTTAACTCTTATTCTATTTTTGCCTTTGTCTCCCTACAATCTGTTCTTAACACATAAGAGGGAGCCTTTTAAAATTTGTCAGATCATTCACACCTCTGTTCGGAACCCTCAAATAACTTCCTAACTCATTCAGAATGAATGCCAAAATCCTTAATGAGTCATAAGCCCCTCTGCATTATCTGGGATTCTCTCTCCTATTATTTCTTTGGCCTTGATCTCTCATGATTCTGTTCTTCGCAGGCTGTGGTGCAGCCCCACTGGCCAGCTGCACATCCCTGCGCCCTTCCCTCACACACTGTTCCTCAGACACTGTAGTCAATGCTCCTTCTTGGGACTTTTGCACGGGACTATTCTCTCCCACAAAAATTCTCTGTCCCTGGCTGCTCACTTGTGTCTCCTCCTCATCTTTTCAAATATTAGCTCAAATGTCACCTTCTTAATGAAGATTTACCTCAACTGCCTCATTCCCAACCCTCTCCCTCTAGCTACCTCTCCCTCAGTTTATTTTCTCCTTGCAACACACCACCATCTGCCACGGGGTGGGGGTGGGGGGATATTTTAACAGCTTCTCCCATTCCTCCACTAATAGATAAACATCACAAAGGTAGGTATTCTTAGGTGTTTTCACTGTTGTATACCATCTGGGAGTGTCCTGAGGTTGTAATTGCTCTTGGATAAAGGAGTCCTGCCTCACCAAGGTAAGTGTCTTCCCTGGGGAAGCCCCCACTTGGTGACTAGTGAATCAGAGTATGAAGGACCAGACCCCTTGCCACAGTTTGGGACAATGCTGAAGGGCCACCTAGCTCAAGAGATCTCAGGAGACGGGCTGAGGCCTTTTGTGCAACCACATATTTACAATGAATCTTGCCCCTCTGCCCAATGCTGCTTGTTGTTCCTGGGAGCACACCCCAATAAACTGCGTGCAAGAAAATCTCCATCTCAGACTTTGTTTCCTTGGGAACCCAATCTATGCCCCACCGCCAACAAAAATCATGCCATATAGTAGGGGCTTCAGTAAAGACCATTTCAATAAATAGGATAGGTGAATGAGTGAGTGAATGAATGAATAAACAAAGATAATGGTTAAGAACCTGGATTCTGTATTCTGGGGTCAGAAAGATCTGCAATGGAATCCCCACTCTGCCTCTTAATTCCTGTGGCTTAGAAATTTCTTAACAATGAGTATTCCTCATCCATGAAAGAGATTATAATAGTGCTTTGCTCAGAAACTTTTTTGTGAGGATTAGATGAGAAAAAGCATATACGGCTCCCATCCTAGTACATGGAATATTTGAATTCTTATTAGGTGCTATAAAAACAATCATTACTGTTACTATTTCTTCAAGAAATGTAGTCAACTTCCTATGTCAAGAGTTATTTCTTTCTATAGCTTGATTCAAGTCTATTACTGGGTGAGAATAAGAAGGACATAAACGGAGACACTTTTCTTGGTCATCCCTAGGGAAATATATGTGAGAGTGAAGGTGAGAAATATGAAAATAGTCAATGGCGGACACAAGTTAAACAGAGTAAATGAAACGATGGTCACAGACTTCTTGATCAGAAAAATAATGGATATGTGTTACACCAGTACGTATTATAATTCTGTCAGAGTGGTTAAAAGGGCAATTAGTCTGGCCTCTGTTTCTAGACTGGACTTAGTTAAAGCCAGTCAAAGCTGTCTGTCAACTGAATGGTGCTAACAGATATGTATGAAGGAACATTTCAAGATCTCTCACTAAAGTTTGCTCCTGTGTTTAATCCCTTGGCACCAACAGAGTCTCCTTCAAATAACTTTTAATCTGTTTTGAACATTTTAATCTATTGCACCCGGTTTTGGCTACCCTACACATGCAGGACCACTGATCTTGGTCTTTTGAGCCTCAAATACAGTACTCTAATTAATCAATGAGTTGTTTACTGAGCCTTGTGCCAAATACTGGGCTGGGCTTGATGACAAGTTCTAATTCATTCCTTTGTTCCTTCTTGCTGTTCTCTGACCTGTTTGGAGGCCCAGAGTCCCTTTCATCTTTTCTAATTGTCTTATTTTCATTTTTGTAGATCTTCTTTGAATGAGCTCCAATTTCTCTACAACTCTCATAAATACTTCAGGAAAGGCTTGATTATTGCCAAATATGGGAGAAAGATTACTACTCATGATAAGCTTGTCATCATACTCCTATTAATATACTCCTGCATAATGTTAGCTTTTTAAATAATTGCTTGAGGCTGCTGAATCATCCGATTTGTGTTGGATGATGAGTTTTAAGCCATTTCCCCCTCTGTACTTGAGCACACAGAATCTTTCTTAAATCAATTGAATTTGGTTTTTTTTGTTCCTCACTGTACTATCTTTCACTTATACTTATTAAATGCAATCCTGGTTTCTGAAAGTGTTTTTTTTTTTTTTTTTTACATACCCAAGTTAAAATCTTTGTTTTTTTTTTTTTCAAAAATAGGCAATTCTTCCTATGCTCTTCCTAGTTTAGTTCAATTCAATACAATCCAATATTTAGCATCTACTATGTGCCAAGCATTCTGCTAGATAGATATTATAGCCACACAATGATTGAACATGGGCCTTATTTAGAAGTTCTCAATATAGAGATGACAGAAAATTCCAGATGCCGAAATAGAGAAATGCATACTTTCAGAGGGAGGTCACTTGGTGGCTTCCTCGTGGAGGTAACGCTAACTTGAACTATAATAATTAAATGGGAACTGAATGATGAAGATGGGAGCCCAGCTTTACAAGCAAAACATACTATATAATTTAAAAGTTTTTAGATTTAAAGCAGTAAATGTAAGTGGGGATAATAAACAGCTTCTCATCACTAGCACACAGCGCAAGCTGAGGAATGGTGAGAAACTTAATAAACATCATTTCAACCTAAGGAACTAATAAAATATAATCTTTGCCTAGTGGTTGATGATCCTAAGTACCATTTATCCTCATTATTTGCAGATGCCACATTTATGAATTTACCTACATGCTAAAATGTACCTGTAACTTCGAAATCAATATTCAAGTACTTCTGTGGATATGCACAAACGTGTGCGGAGTGTTGAAAAAATTAAGTCGACCAACCTGCACATTACTAGCTGAGATCAAATAAAATGACGTTGCCTTCTTATTTTAGCTCTCATACTCTAAGCAAGAGTCCTTTCAGAGGTCTACTTAATGCCATATGCTTTTATATTTTGGTGATTTTACTAAAAAATGGCCTCTGATATTTATAACAACATTACCAACAATAGGCAAACTTTGGAAAGAGTCCAAACATTCATCAACTGATGAATGGATAAAGAAGATGTGGTTATAGATAAACAATAAACTATTACTCAGCCATCAAAAAGAATGAAATCTTACCATTTATAATGATGTGGATAGAGCTAGAGTGTATTATGCCAAGAGAAATATATCAATCAGAAAAAGATAAATACCATATGATTTCACTCATATGCAGAATTTAAGAAACAAAACAGATGAACATTGGAAAGGACAAAGAAGAGAGAGAGAAGCAAACCGTAAAAGATTCACTTACAGAAAACAAACAGCATTAGTGGAGGGAAGTGGGTTGGGGATGGACTAAATAGGTGATGGGCACTAAGCATGGCACTCACTGTGATGAGTATGTAAGTGGCAAATCACTAAATTCTATACCTGAAACTAATTTTACCAGAGATGCAAATGCACTAGAATTTTAATAAAAACTTGAAAATTTAAACAAAAAATAAAATGGGCCCAAAAGTCTGTCTTGCTCACTAGTGTTCCTAAGTACGAGGAGGGTGTGCTTCACACCCTTCACACAAATAAGCTTCACAATGAATAAGGCTAAACTAACAAGAAGTGGCAGGAGAGTTCTATCTCTGAACAAAAATCACAGCAGCACGTAAACTTCTAAATTTCCTCCGTATGAAGGCGAGTTTCTGCTCTCTCGTTTCCTAATTTAAGGGCACTGTCAGTTTTGCCAGGCCATGCCTAACTTTGACCTCTGCCACCAATGAAGTCCTGGAGTGAAAAGTATCTGTGGTGAATCTGTGCCAGTTGCATACAATTCTACCAAAGTGGGCATGGATTACATCTGTAGGCATTCCATGAGTCTTTTTTTTTAATTTTTAATTTTTTTTTTCCATGAGTCTATTGATGATGCATGTAAGGGCAGTGCTGTTGATGAGAAAAAGCATGAGCAAATGTTGCACATTCATCTACAATGGAGCCGCAACACCCAGGCCTGGAAGATAGACTCTCCGTGGGCATGTTCCATACAATGAAATCAATCTGCTGCTTAGCGAACAGCTGCCTCACCCACGGCTCTGTCCTAGGATCAATATGGACAACCCAGCCTCCATCCAACAAGAAGGTTACAATCTAGTGAATTTTTGCCGGCACGATAATTATTCACTATAATGTATCTTAGACATAAAGAGAAGGGAGTAAAGTGTCATGGAGTTTTAACAGGGATCAAGAGCATACTTGGTAGTGGGGAAAGAATATCTAGAAAAGCTTTGATTTAACCTCGGAAAGACCATGTCCAAAGTCAGGAAAGTATGAGGCAGTCAGGGAAGAAAGCGTCCAACTTACTTTGAAGCACAGACTCCGTAAAGCTAAGAAACAGGAAAGGTGACTAGAAAAGCAAGGCTGTGCTCAAATGCAGTTGGAGGCTTTTGAGCAGAGGAGTCATACGAGGAACCCTCCAGCTGAGGAAGTTTTATCTTCTGACAGCGAGCTGGAGGAGACAGAGAACAGTCGAATAGTTCTGGATGCCATTCCTGAGCGAGATTTCGAGGCCCACGGGGAAGTGGCAGCAGGGGAAGTGGAAAGGGGGCAGACATGGCAAGTTTTGCAGAGTTTGCATGCAAAGGAAGCAAAGCCTTACAAGCAGAGTTTTACTGGCACAACCCATGAGTCATCCGTGGTCATAGGAAATTCAGGAGAAGCAACTAACTGACTCGCATTTTATAAAGTTGAGTTTAAATGTATCAACTGAGACTTAAGCAAAAACACACCAGTGGGTAGTTGGCAAACTGGGTCTGGGTCACACGAGTAATTGAAATGGGATCCTTTGAAAGGTATGGGCTTAAAAAACAATCTTAAGTCCCATAAAGTGAAAATCCTTTCACTGTAAAGTGAGAGCCATCAAAATATAGGTCATAAATGTAGAAATGTGTGCATAAAAAATATATAGCACATGAACATGTGTTTACATGTGCTGTTTCACTGAATCCCCAGGGTAGTTCTGTGGGTCAGTTGTTACACTGTGAGATATCGGGGAGAACTCTTTTATTTAGAAATCAGGAAGGAAAGACTATGAAAAAATACCCCCCCCTCAAAAAAAAAAGAGGTGGGGGGATCCCTGGGTGGCTCAGCGGTTTGGTGCCTGCCTTTGGCCCAGGGTGCGATCTTGGAGGCCCAGGATCGAGTCCCGCATCGGGCTCCCGGCATGGAGCCTGCTTCTCCCTCTGCCTGTGTCTCTGCCTCTCTCTCTCTCTCTCTGTGTCTATCATAAACAAACAAACAAACAAACAAACAAATAAATAAATAAATCTTGAAAAAAAAGAGGCGCAAAGGAAGAAAATGAGGCTCAAAGGTGGTGGAAAGGGCTCTTAAATAGCAGACTCTTTCCTTGCTTTGCCTAAATCCAGGTGCCTATTATTTATTTCTTGTCTAGATTGATAGACTAGAATTCTCACTGGTTTTCCTGCCTTTCTTTCAGTTCATCAATGCTCCACTCATCTGCTAGAGGGATCTTGAAAACATCAGCTGTGTATTGCTCCTCTGCTTAAACACCTCTCAAGGCCCTTCCTTTCTTATCACAACATGAAAGCCCCCTGAGGCCTCATTCCCACCACTCTTGGCTCCAAGCTCACTCTGGGAACACTTGGCATTTTTTAGACCCAGCAATGTGTGTTCAGATCTGTGAAATTTTTCTGGCATTGCTATTTTTGCCTACAATCCTCCCAAAGACTCCTAGAAAAATCTTCCTTAGCCTACAAGTTCCAAATCAGATGCTTCTTCGGTTTTCATATTCCAAGCGAATGTTCTGCCCGTGTTGCCCAAGTAGCCAGCATTAACAATTTCAGCTAAGTCTTTGTGTTCATGGGAGCCTCCCAGGACTGATTGCTTTGTAGGCATTACATAAAATTAAGCAACCAGACATGGAATCCCTCTAGGTTGGTTGGGTGGGTGGATTTTAGCAAAAATATTAGGACACTAGTAAATCTGAAGTCTTATCTATGTTAATATCAGAGTAAATCTAATTGAAACCTGCCTTGGGTATATATGAAAACTACCAAATCGTTACCAGTATTTTTTGCATTCTGTACCACGTAGTTCAGCTCAGATGTGGAGTATGTCTTGAAAATAGCAACTTCCACAAGTATTGGCTGCAAACAAGAGTCTGCTTTAATGTATGTCTAATGTGAAAAAGATGAAAAATATGGTCTTTCGATCAGCCCTTCTTTATTACATCTACACAACCAGATTTTAAGCATTGTCCGTAAGGTTATATTTGACCTTAAGTAACAACTATGCCAATATGAATTTATACAATAATAACAGTGTTTAGTTTGATTCCGTTGGGGCATGACTCAATATGCAGTTTCAGAAGCACAAATTGAACTTTTAATTATTACTCAGTGGGTGTGATCTTAAAGTCAGTTGGCTGTCTATCTAAACCGATAAAAGGGTTTACTTACTAAAGACACAGCACAGGAAAGAAAAACTTTGAGAGCTTCAAATCACTAAGGTTACATTTCACTTTTGTCTTTTTATTTATTTATTTTTAAAGATTTTATTTTTTTATTTGAGAGAGAGAACAAGCTAGGGGGTGGGGAGGGGCAGAGGGAGAGGGAGAAGCAGACTCCGCACTGAGCAGGGAGCCAGACACTGGGCTCGTGATCCCAGGACCTCGGGATCATGACCTGAGCCCAAGGCAGGTGCTTAACCAACTGAGCCACCCAGGCATCCCTGACTTTTGTCCTTTTAAAAATTTCTATGAGATACAGCATCTACCATCTCAGCAGAATCAACACAACTTTCCAGGCTTTACCACCAAGCGAGAGTTTTATGCTCGAGGCAAATTATAATGCAAATATGTATTAAAAATAGTTGCATTCCTGAGGACAATTTGTACCTTGTATTTTCCAAGAATTTTTCCAAGATAGTTTTGTTTTTGTTGTTACAGAACCAGGCAAAATTAAATAAATTTGATGGTTTGAGGAAATAAACTTTCCAAAAAGCAAGGTAATTAAAATATTGCTGAGTCCTGAAGAAATTTTGGTGGTTGCATTATTTCTGCATTTGAGAAATTCATGACTTCAGACCTTAATGGAAATTCGACTTCATCTTCCCTTCTTGCCAATATTCAAACCCTCTCACTCTCTGCTTTGTGTAAAAGTGTTTCCCATCAACCTCATCAGAACTATTGCTTTTGTCTCCTACTGTTTGTCCACCTCAATTCTTTTGTTTCTTCTGTTGTGTAGATAAGCAACTCCAATTATACCACTGCCATTTAAAGAACCCACTCTGCACTGATTCATCCCACTTTATTCCTTTTCTCTCCAATGCATAATTGGCAAAAAACAAACAAACAAACAAATAAATACATAAATCTCACTTCTCCCCAAACTGTTTTGAACCCCTCTTCTTTATCACCTTTATCTGTCTTGTGAAAATAAATACTCCTACCCTGCCATGCCTTTACTTTTTCTCTAATGCCCACCTGAAAGGTATGATGGGGTCAATGTTCTCTTTACCTCATACTGTTGCTTTTAAGGACATTTAAAGTATCGTGTTAAACAATATATACTTACCAGATCAAGTCTATTTCATTTTTCTGTATTAGTCTTTTAGAACTGGTCTTGGCATTGTCCACTCATTTACACGTTTCTCCTTCTGTTTGTTCATGGCATCAATTTTATCCACCGAAGCACCCCATTCTGTGCAAAATTACTGTCTTGTGGCTCATCAGGCTGGAAGTAACCATTAGAAGGTGCCATATCCTCTCTGAGATCTCTAACTCAGCACCTTCTCTCTTCTACCATTGGTTGCTTTCAATTTAATACTCCCACTCAGCTGCTCCACAACTTAATAAGCAAATTTTATGATAACAGATTTCTATAGCTGTAACCTTTTTCCTCTCCGGTAAAACTTTTGGCTCAATTACTTCAGTACCAGCAGAATCAAAGCCCCCCCCTGCCCCACCTCCACCATGTTCCTGAAACTTTTCAAGCCACTGATGTCAATTCCAAATCAGAATTCCTTCCTAGTAGCCATTGCCTAAGTTCCCCTAACAAGCCCATAGAGTAATCCTTAGGAAAGATACAGAACCATGGCGAACTAAACAATTACAGACTCTTGTTTTCCATTTTTAGCTGCCTTTGCCTTTGTTTGGTGCTCTGATTATTCATTCCGCAGTGAATTCTGCATACTTCCTAGTCTATGTCTGCTGAAGGGTTACTGGAAGTCCTCAATCTCATGATTCCCCAATCCGCATAGCTGGCATTTAGATTTATTATATAGAGGTGAGTCTATTTGTCATAAGTGATCAACACTAAGCCCTAAGATGCTAACATGGTATGATTCGAGAGCAGGCTGGAGCTGAAAAACAATCCACACCAGAAGATACTAACATATGTCAGAGTGGGGCAAAAAAGGTTACAACCAGTGCAGCCCATGAAGACAAAGAGCTTGAGAACTTCTCAGTCTGAAAGGATAGAAGTATTCTAGGTCATCAGTAGGAGGAAGGATGTTCAGTAAGGTAAAATAGATCCACCTCGAGGGACCTGGTGAGAATCTGAAAGCCATAGAAAAGGGATCTGAAATATAACCTTGGGAACATGGGGTAGGGACCAGCTCCAAAGCAAGTGAATGCATTATTAAGCAAAGCCTGAGACACAGGGCTCAGAGGCAAGAATGATCTTGATGCCAAACAATGTCTTCTGAGGTCAGGAGAGCCTAGAGCTAAACCACTCCCAGAAGGCAGAGGGTGAACTAGAGCCACAATAAGAGTGGAAATAATCCTGTGGTGGGAGGCAATAGGAATGATAATAAGAACAAAGTAATGAAGAGAATTGAGTCAAATAGCATCTTGGCACATATTCCTTCATACTCTTCCCCCCATGTCTTTGCATCAACACATATTTGTATCTTTTTAAAAATGTTCTTCAGATTCACAGAGAAAATTCCTCCAAATAAAACTGTTTTGTTTGTTTCTTCAGAGAAGGCATTTGATCTTGAAGAGTTCATGGAGGATTTCTTGAAGTGTTTTCATTTTTTCTGTTAAAGAGCTATGTCTTTCATCAGTATGGACTCATTATGATTTCAGTTATCCATGCATATGGTATTTTAAGGGTCATACTACTAAGAAGAAGACAACCAGGGAATTTGTTATGATATTGCCATTTTACTGATGTAGGATGGAAGATGGTCTCAATTTAGAATCACTGAGTTGCTCTTATCCTGAGCTGTGGTTTCATATGAATTCTTCTGTTTTGTTTGACTTCTAATACTTGATACCATTCACTTGGATTAGAGTATCAAATCCCTCTGCATAACTAGAGAGGTTTGTTGGAAGGTAACAAATAGAAAAAAAAAAAAAAAAAAAAGGATCAGAATTATAGGGTGTCACTGTGTCTCTAGCAACTGAGGGAGGCTGCAACAGCCAGTCCACTAATCTTTTATTTGTAAAACCCACAATATTTTATTAAGAAAAACAAAGGTAATTTCCACCTGGATTATAAACCATACCTTTCTCCTTTCTTCTAGAACACTGTTCTTACAATGCTCTTCCTAGAAGTCTCATATGGGTTCCTGACCAGCCTTCAATTTCCTCTGCCTTTCCCCACCAACGTGAAATAAAAGTCCTTTTGTTTATTTGCTTATTTGACTGTGCTTCCATTTTAACTCTCTTTTTCTTCTTTCCTGACAACTTTTAGGTCAAGTACCTGCCATTGTCAGACAGTCTTGAAGAAATCATACTAAGTCATTTCAACCTCTATCTTTAATATAAAAGAGTTGGGTGATGAACCTTAAATGTCTTCTTATAAGGAAGTTCTATCACTTTAAAAGTATGTTTTTAAAGATTTGCAATTCTAGAGAATTTTTGTAACTGAATCCTACACAAGAGATAACTTGGTTAAATTCCCTATTTTACAAAGAAGAAATTAATTATTGTTTGGGATATAGTATGGGACCGAATGATATCTTTTTTCTTATTGATTTATACTTTCCCAATTCATAACATCAGTATGTAATACATGAACTATTGAATTGGTATTAGTAGCATTATTTTTAAGAAAATGAAGTATAGTTCTCTAAGTACATAGAGTGTAATACCACTTTATCAATATTATACTTTTTTGTTCAAGGTATTTTGGAATTTAATACCTGCCATAATTGCTGACTAAAACTTCAGTTTGAGAAATGTGGGCATCTGTTGTGCATGTCAATTATGATAGCAGCAGGTATAAGCTATTTAGACCTATTTACTTCTTAGCTGTGTAGAACAGGGGATCAAAGAATGTCAAAAATATCCAACATGAAAAAAAAAAAAAAAAGAAAAAAGAAAAAATATCCAACATGTAACAGCACTTACTATGTGTTCAGATGGTGTCTTTTATACACATATTATATCAACTTAGTCTTCACAACAACCCTAAGAGATACCTATTTTAGAGATGAATAACCACAGGCTCAAAGGAGTCAAGTAGCTTGCCCTAGGTATGTGGAAAATTTGGAATTCAAATACAAGCAGTATGGGCCACTTTTTTCTTCCAAGGTTCCTTTCTTCTGTCTCACACCAGGATCCTCTTTTCTGTCCCTCTCCAAGCTTTGCTTGTCTCTTCTCTGCTTGATGAACACAATGTCTGTCTCACTTCAGCAAGATGGCCAGCTATGATCTTGACTGAAAGATAGAAACTTTCCCTTATCTCCAGGTGAAAAGTTCCAAGAGGGAAAGTAGTCAGGTTACCCGGATCTCTGTAGCCAAGAAAATGTGGTGCTGTGAGCATCTAGGTTTCGGTCACATGCCAAGTTTTTATCCTTCAGGAATCCATTCCACTAAAACCACTTCAAGATAAGTACTAATATTCAATATAGCCATCTTTGATGTAGATTCTAATGGGTTAAATGGGAATCAAGAATGGTGAGAAATTAATTTACCCCATTCTCTGTTTTTGTTTTGCTTTGTTTGTTTCTGGCGAGTGTCATTCAAATCCAGTTTTGGGAGCCAGAGAGAAACTAGACCAGGTTCCTTGGAGTTCTCAGTTAATTCAACCAACACAGCTCTTTTGATCTGGCCCCAGGAGTTCTTGTGGATCCAAATCTTTTGTGGTCTCAAAGAATAAGCTTAGTATAGAGTACCTGCCTCTCCATATATTGAGAGAGGGGAAGGGAAGGGTTTTGGTATGCCTTATGAGTGTTTTTCACCTTCCGATGTTTTCAGGATAAAAACTTAGTAAAGAGTTGTATTTTTTCCTCAATTTCCATAGGCATCAGACTAATGTTTCCTCAAGTAGAAAATGACAAAAAGACATATTTTTCTCAAATCACAGGATGCTTGGGCTTCACACAATTTATTATTTATGTATTATACAGGTTACTGAGTTCTGTTTGCTCAAGAATACTGTGCTTATTAAATGAGATGATGTATGCAAAGAACCTAGAAATAAGAAAAACATCAATATAGGTTTTCTTTTTTTTCTGTAAGACTAGATGTGGGTGGAGAAAGGATCAGTCATCAGGATTCCTTTCCAATTTCTAATTTGATATAGGTCACCTCTGCATACTTGTTCCCAAAGTTTCCAAAAACATGAAGTCCAATATGATGCCAAGGTCAGTGGTTTACAAAATATGATTTCCCAGAATAGTACCATCACCCTTACCAGGACACTTATAAATGCAAATTCTGGGGTCTGACATCCAGACAAAGTAACTGAATCAGAAACTCTGGGGGAGTGGGGCCCCAGCAATGTTTTAACAAGCCCTTCAGGTCATGCCTATGTCTACTGACCTTAAAAACAACTGCCAGTGGGACTTTGTCTCTCCCTTTTGCAGGGCCTCCTTACCTGGCTTCAGTGATAAGTGACTGCCTTCTTCACTAATTAGTATCTAAATAGAAATTTATACCAGAGAGTTAACAATCTATCCCATATGATTCTCTTCTCAAATACAGAAGATATCATCAGCTCTTTGACAGAACTGGGGACATATTTCTTGCCTGAGCTATTTTGTGCTTGCCAATGACACTCTGATTTGACATCAATACTATGTTCCCTGTATCTCGCTTGTGTTTTCCCTTTGGGGACTGCTATGGTCTGCTTTAGTGGCTGATCCATAAATTCAATGAGATTCTTTTCACAGTTTGATTTCTTGTTGGGTGGAGCTCCCAGAGTTCGTCCTTGCACTTCCCATGTAAAATATAACATTCAAACAGTGAAATAGGTTATTGAGGGTCATTCTGGGGGACTACTCTGGGCAATTTTCAGGAATGCCCTGTCAAGGCCCTATTCATTATTTGTTTCTGACAGTATGTCTCTAGTGTATTATTCATAAATATTTGATTGCCTTGCAGGCTAGAAATCTCCCAGTAGATGATATAAGATGCCATGTTTTTGTACCAACTAGTTGGATCACCACTCATAAAAACTATTGTACACCTTCCCATTGATACAGTGTACTCAGCTTAGACTCAATACACCACAAGCCCCCATGGTAGACAGGCAAGCCTTGTTGATTCAGGTAGAATTAGTTTCATTGTTACAACAGTTGAAGTTATGCATCATTATTCATTCACTCTAGTTTTAAGAGTGAGTCCATACTTACTAAGTAGCCTAATAGCCTGATCATTTGCAAATAAGTAGTGCAACAATGCATACTTTTCCGTTGTAAAGGACAAACATCAGCTGCATATTTACATTAGGTCTGTATTACAAGGTCAGCCTGTATCCAGTGATTTTGTTTGCATATCACACTCAGTTGAGTTACTCCAAGAAAAATATTGAAGTAGAACATAGGAATCCATTTTCCAATGTCCTAGCTAGGATGTCACAGTGTTTTTATTGCATCATTCAAAAACTTGTGCAAAAGTTCCTTTCAATTGTGAACTTGGGGTTTAGAAGTCTATGTTGAGTGTGTATATGTGTAGTGAAACCAGCCAGCCTTTGAGCACTGAATTATGTTGCAGGTATTGACTATATAGCTGAAGGGATGCTGCGAGGAAGCATCCCATGGGATAATTTGGAGGTGGGATGGGTTTGACAGTAAACCAGACACACCTTTGGGTGCAGATGCTTTGAAGTCTGACAATGCTGACAGTGGGTAACTGGTCCGCATGATGTTCCTATCAAGTGAGGATCATGTAGGCCGCCCTTTCATGAGGATTTAGCCCCCACACAGCTCCTGTCATTCAGTTCTTCATTCCTTGGAAACATCCAGGACTCAGCTTTACTCATGCATGTTCTCCAAGTTTGGAGCTCCCAGCATTCAGGCTCTCCTCCATGATCTTCCCTTCTTCTGAGACTGTTTTGGCAACCTATACAAACTTTTTTTTTTATCCCTTTATACAAAAACACTCTTCTCTCCTTGTGTCGTGTGGCTCTTTCTCAAGAATAAGGTAGATCCTCTTTATCTGTTCAAACTTGAACCCAGATTATTATTAGCAACAAAACCGCCTCCTCCACTCCACTAGAGGGCGGTGAAAGCTCAATCTTCCTAAAGACCATTGTTTGACACCCTATGGCTAGTCTTGGGGCTCTCAGGTGACTTTAATCAGATGTCTTGTTCTAGAGGGTGTTCAGAGTAGGAATCAGATGCAATATAAACTTCTATTTTATTTGGAGAAATACTTTATTCTTGAAATCTGGCCAATAGGCTTTTCTACCTGCAGCCAATATATGAGCAAAGGAAGCTATGGATGGCCTAAGTGTACTATCAAAGGATTCTGAGTGCACTGCATGAAAACTTCAGCCAATGTACTCCTTAGATATTGGACCTCCCTGACCACAGGCACTTCTAAAAGAAACTGTCTCTATATCAGCACTGGCTGCTAAGCTGTCACCGTATATAACAAATGGTCCCTTGACTATAGGCTGACTAGGCAACAGTGACCTCTGTGGCCTGACTTGAAAAGATGACTCAGGCATGTCCAGTTCCTGCTTCTGTAAACTTAAATTTGGAACAAGAAACACATAAAATGTTTTCCAGTTACTCGTCAGAGTTTAAGGTGAAAGTTATGATACAGAGAAGGCCTAGAGGAGCCGTGATGGGCAAACTGAAGTTCCAAGGAAGCATAAGATAGGGAGGAAGCTGCTGTGGTGTGGAGAAGCAGATGCCACCTGGGGTGAAAAGAGGAGAAATAGGTGATTGGAGCTTCCCATGGGTTTCCACTTATAGTACATGCGTATCTTTACATAACAAGATATGTACTCTCAACCAGTTTTGACTTTAAGAACTCAGCTTCTTTTTGATATATTTGAAATAGTCATTTGATCCTTTTTGGGTCATTCTATACCAGGTTTCTCTTGTTCCTCTTTGTATTCAAAACTTTATTCTGCCAAAGGCCTTCCCTCAATAATTAGAACGAAAACTTTTTGACATCTCTTTTCTTACTGCTGGAAACAGCACCACCTTCCCAGCACTCTGATGATGGATGGCCCTTGCCAAATAGTCTTTCTGTAGAAGTCTGAAAGACTCTTTCTACCAGGGAGATGGAGAATTTGGTTGATTTATCACAAGATGATCCCCTTAACTGGTGATTCCACTACTGGGAATCTCCTGGAATAATCTTCCTCTTTTTAGTTTCTACTTTTGAAATTGTTTTAATTGAAAAGTATTTGACATATGGCATTGCATGTGAATGTAAGATATACGACATGTTGATTTGATGCATTTATATATTATATCTGCAACTGTAGTGACAATTTAGGATTCTACTGCATCATACAATTACCATGTCTTTTTCAGTGATTGGAATAATTAAGATCTAGGGGTTTAAGGCTGGCTTATTTGAGGAATCCATCAGCAATCTGTCTTCTCAGGTCTTTCCTGAGCTGGCCAAGGGTTATAGACTTTTATTTCACCCCTCTCATTTCCAGAGGAAGAGAGATTAACTCACTTGTTCCTGCAGGTTCCAGATTCACACTATATGCCTACTTCCTTAACTTTGAATATACTAGCTAAGCTCAGGATGGAAGAGTCTCCTAGACATTCTTTTTGTCACGTGTGCCCTTCAAACCACTTTGACCTCTAGTAGGGAGAAGCCATAGACAGTCTGTACCTAGATCTATGTCATAACTTCTACATATTCCTTATTCTAGGAGTCAGGCCCACAGATTCAATCTTCTTCAGTGAATAAAGATCTTAAAATAAAATACCATTGTAATTCACCACACAACTATTGTCTTGGCCCTGATCATATCATGTCTGCCTTTTAGGATTCCTTTCAGTAAACACTGGGAAAGAGCCATATGTTGTATATTTGGCCCCTTTTATTTTGTCCAGATTCAACCTGTATTATCAGTAGTATAAGATGAAAACTAGGGCTCTAACTGCTAGAGTGTGCCATGGTAAAAATATGAGGAAGCTCATATTGAGATACAGAGTAGTCTACATGACAAGCAAAGCCTTAAGTCAGGAGTCCATTGAAAAGGGGCCGGTAATTTGAAATAAATTAATTTGAATGTAGAGAAGCAAATGATCTTTAAACCATTGGCAAATCTGCAGTATGGGATTTTCTTTTTTAGCAACAGATTATTTTATAAGAATGCTACCTGCACTATTTTAAAAGCTCTCTAACTGATTTGTCACATTTACTTTCTGGTCGCGTGATCCACTTACCACAATGATATGTATTTTTTACCAAAATATAGAGGAGATCGAGTCAATTATGTTTTCAGAAACCTGCAGTGGCTTTCCATTGTTAAGTAAGACCACCACATACATCCAAGGTCATTTTAAGCAACTTGATTAATCCATCCTCTAGATTGTGTCCCCTAGTTCTTTTTAAAATGCAAACCTCACCTTATAATACCAACTTAAGTTAACTGCTTAATGATGACCAGCACCTACTGAATAGTGAAGCTGAGGCCCAGATGCATAGCTGTTCATAACCTAAGCTGCCTGAGGGTCCCCTAACAAAGAAATTTGGCCATGTCTCTGTTTTTTATGATAATCCTTTGTCCAGAATAGTCTTCCTTTTCTCTTTGGATAATTTATTTTCATTCCTCAATACCTGGCTTAGGATGACTCCATACTGCTTTCTTTAATTATTACTCTGGTGTGGCAAAATGATGTGTATCTTCCTCCCCCAAATTGAAATTTTGAAATCTCTTATCTTTGTGTCCCTAGCAGGACTATGTGTCCAGCAGATTCTATGCTTCACCGAAAGACTTGTGCTGGGGACAGTGAAAAGAGAGTGTTTAGCTGTCATAGTCCTTTCCGGGAATAACTCAACTGTGGAAAGCCACTTTGGCCAAAGTCATGTCCTTTTCAGGGTTCCTCATTCAATGAATATTTAACAAAGGGCATAAAGGTCTGGCCATTTGCTTTAATTTGGGACAACTCTCTAGGCCAGGCTAGCTTTAGAGCTTCCTGTGGAATCGCCCAAGCCTGCTGTTGGACATGCAATATGCTCCTTGACTTTTCTCTCCACCTTATCCCTCTTCCTTGTTCTCCCTTTCTCAGGTGTTGACATCAAGGCACTGCCTCATGATCTGCACAAAACATTCCACCTCAGACTACCTACTGAGGAACTCAACTTGTAATTGGTGTCAAGAATGATCTAAGGAGGCAGGAGACACCTGGGAGTTTTGCCACTGGAACTTTTGCTGTCTGGCTAGTAATAGAACCCCAACACTGGTATTTGGGTGGGCACTGGTAGCCTCTGGCAAAAAGTTACAGTCTAACATCTTGTAAAACTTCCACTGACATGAATTGGAACGCTCTACTAGTTTAGTAATAGAAGGGAATAAATGCGTTAGTGGGTGCATTTTGTCAATAGTTTGAGAAATATGGGGAAAACAGTTCATTAGAAGGTCAGTGAAACTGAGTGGCTCCTTCTAAGTTTAACTGACTCTCCAGAAAATGATAATAAGCTGAAAGTGATTAATCACCAATTGAAAGCTAATATGAAAGTCGGAGGGTCATTTTGGTAGGATATATAAAAGCTCCCATTTCTTGTAGAAGGAAGGCAGAGTACACTGAAAGCCAGACCAGAGACTTCATCATTAGAATAACTGGGCTAAAAGAAAGCTCAACTCTCAAACAAGGCAGGTCTGCTATGGTTCAGGGCCGCTATTGGGAAATAATGGCATCATCACATTGGGATAAGAGCATCTGTGTTAATGCTTTGACTAAAAATTTAATCCCTAAATTCATCTACTATCTTGGAGCCGATATAAATGATCCACCCCTCCCTATCAAAAGCTAGATCTCCCCACTTTCTTGAAGACACTGCAGAGTCTCTTCTACAGCAGACTTTTGCATACCTTTCTTCTAGCCCTACCCCCACCTTCCCTCTTAGCCACTAAGTCTGTTACTAATGTTAAGTAACAGAATAGCCCAAAAAGGGGATCTTTTGAGCCTAAGAAAAGAGGAGAGTATATCCTAGAGAAGCTTCAAGACCTGGAAGCTGGAAATTACACATGGGAAGTGGATTTCTGGGGTATTTGATCAAGGGAGCTAGAAGACAAAGACTGATAAGAGAGAGTTTATGACTTAGGAACATTTTCCCAAGATATAGGATTTAATACTATGAAGAAAACCCCAGAGAGATGGTGCAAACTCCCTATTAGAATGGCACCTGGACATATGACAAAAGTGCTATACTAAGTGAAGTTGAGATTGCTAGAATTGCCATAGCTGATGGTATAAGAAGGGATTAAAATGCCCAGGGAAGTGGGCATGGAAGAATGGAAATACTATGCACAGTTTGAAGACCCAACAGATGATTACTGATGCCCAGGAGATAAACATTTTACCATGGTCATATAGAGTAATCTAGTAAGGAAGGCACCAGAGTGACACAGAAGTTCAGTGGCAGTTCTCTCATGACTGTAGAAAGGGGAATGATAAAACCTGAAGACAGAAATCTGGTGATAGCACTTCACAGTCGGAAGCTATAATTAATTATAATGCAATTTATATAATGAGATGCAATTATTATAATGAGTGGCAAGATCAGATGGTCAGACATGGGGCCTGACTCATAGAGAGTTGTGGGAATGGTCAGTAGGATATAGAATCCCTAAGGGAGAAAGAGATGGTACAACTATTCAATTTATGAATAATCCGGAGGTGAAGGGTTGTTGTCCTAGTAAAACTAAGGACCCCTTGCTGTATTATGTGTCTATTGCTGATGTAAATAATTCACACAAACTTAGGAGTTTATAACAATACAAATTCATTATTTCACAGTTCAGTCAGTCTGAATTCTGGGTACAGCAAGGCTCACTTTATTTTTTATTTTTTTAATGTTTTATTTTTTTAAAGATTTTTAAATTTATTTATTCATGATAGATGAGAGAGAGAGAGAGAGAGAGAGGCAGAGACATAGGCAGAGGGAGAAGCAGGCTCCATGCAGGGAGCCCGATGTGGGACTCAATCCTGGGACTCCAGGATCATGCCCTGGGCTGAAGGCAGATGCTCAACTGCTGAGCTACTCAGGTGTCCCAAGGCTCACTTTAGAGTAATTTTTTGCTTAGAGTCTCATGAGACCCAAAGCAAGAGATTGTCAGGACTGCATTCTTTTCTAAAGACTCTGGGGATGAATCAGCCAAATCCAGTCCTTCATGATTATGGGAATGAGGTTGTCATTTGTTTACTGGCTGTCAACTGGGGGTCACTCTTAGCTCCTAAAGGTGACTCTCTCGTTCCTTCATAATGTGATGCTAATATGCTCTGTACTGGGCATTAAACTCTACTCCTCAATATGCATTCCTCCCAAAAGACTAGGTTAAGCGATCAGGACTAGTCCTCTGGGCTGAGTAGGCGCCAAGCCTATCACTACCTTCATAGTGTGCTCTGAATCCAATCACTTCTGATCTTCACCACTTTCATCTTCTCTAAGTCACAGTTCCTTTATCTGTCCTTCTACCCTAGCCTCTTATCTCTACTTCTGCACTCGCCCCAATAATTGATTCTCTGCAAGCAGAATGATCTTTTCCAAAATGTAAATCAGATCATACCACTCTTCTCTTCAAAACCATTCAGTTCCTCCCTTAGAATAAAATCCAGCATCCTTACCAAAGCCTATAAGATCCTTCATGATCTGCCTTCCTTGTTGACTTTCTAATTGAGTTCTTTACATACCCTATTTTTCTTATTCTGTCCTAGCCACTTTGCCTTCTACAGAGTTTCTTGAACATACCAAGCTCATTCCTGGCTCAGGGCTTTGGATTTGTTCTTCTCTCTGTATAGAAACAGATTTCCTCAGATACTCACACAGCTCCCTCCTTCAGTTCACTCAGGTGTCTGCCTAAAAATCACTTCCTCAGACATTCCTTCTTTACCCATCCAACCTATAAAATATACCTGTTCTTGCTTGTCTCTGACTCTACTGTGTTTTTGTTCATAGAACTTGTCATAATCTGACATTATAAGTTTTGATAATATGTGTGCTTTTGGTTTCCCAAACTGGAATATAAACTCTTTGAGGACAAGGGTTTCATTTAGTTTAACGCCGCAGTATTTGAAAATACCTAACAGTGCTTGGCAATATTGGGGTTCCCTCGGTATTTGTTAAGTTAATAAGCTATTCAGCAAGTGGTCCAAATTGATCAATGACATGTGAAGGGAAGTTTATTAAGTGTCTTCTGAGGAAGTCTTATCATTGCTAAGATAGACCCACAGGAAAAGACAAAATTCTCTTGCATTCTCTCTTCTTCCTCTGGATGTGGTTGAAAATGTGTCTTAGACTTGCCTCAGCCACTTTTGAATCAGCCTAAGGAAGAAACCTAGGCAAAGACTGAAGGATGTGAAGAAGTAAAAAGAACCTGGGTTCTTGGCGATCTCAGTGAGCCGCTGACTTAGATCTATTGAAACCATCCATCCCTACTAGGAGTATGTAGTTGTGTAACCTCTTATGCCAGTGTTCTTGAGATATCATGTCATTCATGATTTCCTTCCTCACAGCCAAGAGCAATGTGGCTGATGCATGGCCCTTTTCTTGCCCTTCCTCCAATTCCATATACCTGACTCTTCAGACACATTAAAACTCCGGATGTCTAGGTAACTGTTCACTTTTGCTTTTGCTCAGCTATCCCCGGCTTCTACACATGTAAAACACTACTCAGCCTTAACACTTCCGCTTACGTGATCCAACTCAGAAGTTTCATTCCCTTTCATGCTTTCCCTCACTGCTGCATTATAATCACTCTCTGATAACCTTATAACTCTTTGCTTATTATTTACCTCGCTCCTATTAATTCAAGCTTCATGCTGCAATTATTTCTACCCATTATTACCTCCATTCATTCAATTAGTCATTTATTCATTCACCAATTTTTATGGAGCATTTATGGCCAGACTTTGTTAATCCATCAGTAAACATATAAAAATTTCTGCTCTAATAGAGCCTACATTCTGGTTGGTGAGGATGAGAGTATTCATTCAATAAATAAATTAATTAAATAAATTAAATAGTACATCATGGAATACATAGTTTGTAGAAAAATAAAGCAATGGTGGGTATATAAATGATATTCAACAATCTAGTATGAGAGAGCCCTAGTAACTCTCTTCCAAGGGGCAAATTTGGGATTCAGGGTCTCTCATCTTTTATCTCTACCTCCCTACCATCTTCAACACTCTCATAGTCATCCTGGACATCAACATTTAGCTGGTAGATGAGGAAAATGAGTGGAAGAAGGCATACTGACACTTAACCATCTAGGTCAGGAAGGAACATGTATTACTTACAATCATTCATTGTAACAATGCAATTAGTTAGATTTCATTGGCAATATCTATTCAAGTGATCCACCTACATGCAAGAAGAGCTAGGAAGACATCTCCCAATATATTTCTATAACGTAGAAGGGTAGCACAAGCGTTGCTATGAATCATCTCATCTAGTATCTAATTCTTAAATACCCAAATACATCTTTCATATAAAACACTACCTCAGAAGAGACAATCCAAAGTTAATCTAGTTACTGTAATTAGCTCAAAGTCCAGGATTTCTGAATGATTTAATCAACACTCCATTGAAATTGTGATTGGCTCCATAAAACAACATATGAAATAAAAATGAAGTTACCTAAACCTCCTTTCATCCCAACATACATACTCAACCAGTATACAATGATAGAAAAGGGACAGGTAAGACCCTTGGGAATATCCACTGAATGGCAATGGGAGATACATAGTAGCTATCCCTGACAAAGAGAACACTCTGCTTATCAGACACTGGGAAGATGCCTAGTATGGAGACAGGGATAGTTCCTAGACTACCAGTGTATATGTGGGGGAAGGGTTGCAATCTTAAAAAGGGATAGAAGTGTTTCAGGGAGGTAGTTCAGCACATTTGCAAGGTGACACATGAGCAAAGATGTGAATGAGTTGAAGAAGTGAGCCACCTACCCAAGACAGAAGTACCCTCATTAGTTTGAGGAATAGTTAGAAACCTTTATGCCCAGAACAAAATGAGTACAATAGTAAAATAAAGAACACATCTTCAGCACCTCACTCTACCCCAGGAATCCAGCACAGTCACTCAACTGCTGAACTTTCAATAAGCAATTGCTGAAAGGGCATTTTGTTTTTACCAACTAATTGTTTTTATTGGTTGAATTAAAGATCATGCACATTAAGAATTAAAAACCTGGGGCAGCCCAGGTAGCTCAGCAGTTTAGCGCCGCCTTCAGCCCAGGGCATGATCCTGGAGACCTGGGATTGAGTCCCACATCGGGCTCCCTGCATAGAGTCTGCTTCTCCCTCTGCCTGTGTCTCTGCCTCTCTCTCTCTCTCTCTCTCTCTCTGTTTCTCTCATGAATAAATAAATAAAATTTAAAAAAAAAAACCCAAACCTGTCATTTAATATTTTAATAGCATGTAGTATGGGCCAGATTTTTTTTTTTTTTTTTTTTTTTTTTTACTATTCAGGGAAATTTCCTAAGATATTTAGAGGCCCAGCATTTAGACTTGCATGCTTTAGTCTTAATTCATCCCATCTCAGCATTAGCCCCAGATGTCAGATGCATCATCTTGAGACTAGTAGATATCACAATAATACTTAGAGGTAACATAAGCCAAGTTGCAAGATGAATGATCCAGAGAGATACTCCCTTTGCTGATGCTTTTGACTCTTACTCTGGACTGATACACTGCTGTTCATATCATAAGCAACATGCTTAATTGATTAGTTGATAGGTTTAGTCTTGGCCACTCCAGGTCCATGGTAACATTAGTCATCAAGTGTGGGCCTTGGTGTAAGCCCATGTGCGCTTCTACTGAGTCACCATATCATGGTCATTCTTTTCTCCATTCTGTTCCAATAGCATCACTCTGGGCATCTGGCCAAGAACTAGATAATCTTTTATCATTGCCTCAGAGAGCCCTACATTGTTCCCATTGTCTATTGTGAGGAGTGGAACAGAGCTGCCTGCCAAGATATGTCTCCAGGACTATTCCACACCATCCAAGACAATTCTGGCCTAGTGGATTAAGACTGTATCATAAGTCTGGGCATCTGTACTTGGTCATCAGTTCCTGTAGGTTAGGGTCACCTCAATCCAAAGGAAAGTCTAATCACATTTTGGCCCAAAGTGTTTGGATCCCCTCTCATGATTTTCTGTGAATATGTATATACCCTTATTAAGTACCCATTATACTTCTCCCTTCCTTTTTTTTTCAGGAAAAAATGGCTGCCTGATTGCTTTACAACCTCATAATTAAGAAATCATTCAAGAAATTTTTTTCAAAATCAAAGATCTGAAAAAATAATCAAAGATCTGTTTCAAGGTGTTTTGCTCTCACCAAGCTAAACAGAGAGAAGCTAGACACCTTTAAATAGCAGCTACTCTAGTTAAATCACATTCATTAAAATGGTTTCTTTTATATACTGCCCATTTCTGTATATATTCTAATTAAAAGTTTTTAAAAACAAATTCATAGAAAATATATTTTGATTACTATAAACTTGCCAAGAAGAAAACAGAAGGATGTATGTTTGTAAGAAGTTGTATGAATGATTATATCTGTAAAAAGAAGTTGTATGCATTATTATGAAGGAACCAAATCATAATCATGTTCAAAATTGTTATTTCTAAGTTAAGCTCAGATGTGCCACTTGTGACTGTCAGGGCCCAAAGACAGGAATAGCCAATAAAACTTCATATTAAAGTCATTCTGGATAAGCATACTGGTTTCATCATCAGATACATTATGCAGGTTTGAGGCTGTTGCAGGAGAGTTTATTACAATAAGATATAAATTCTATAGCTCATTTTAACTTTTTAGCAAAACTCTCTAAATATAGATGACTGATAAGTCTAGATATAGACATAGATGGTATGCAGAGAAAAAAATGCATATATATTTGTGCATTATATCAACATTTATTCAATACTTAACCATAGGCTAGATGCTGTTCTAAGGTACTGGGAATGTGTTTGTGAACAAGACAAGCCCATTTCCTTGTAGAGTTTCAGAAAGAAAGACAATAAATATATAAACAAATAATGTAAGAATGATGAATGAGAAAGGTGTTACTGAGTTAATATGGTCAGAGAAGTACTATAAGGAGATAACACTTGAATTCAGACTTAATGTTGAAAAGGATTCAGTCATGTGGATAATTCCAGAAAAAACGGTTTCAAAATGGAAAAAGTAAACAATCCAGAATGTAGTTATAGGTACCATTGCACCGAGGAAGCTTTGAATGTTTTCAATTTCTTTAAGTAAATATATAGGGTCATATTTAACCTTAGCTCCATCTTTCAAGAAAAATGTATCCTCAGGTTATTATCACAGAATTCTCCATAAAACCTATCACTGTCACTGTGGTTTTGTAGCCGATATTCTTTTGGATGTTTGGATGATTCAGCTGCTACCCTCCATGGCCTCCACAGAGGTGACCATGTGACTCCGCTCTGGCCAATAGAATATTAAAACAACACCAACAACAAACTGAATGGGGCTTCCTAGAAGGCTTTTGCTTCTCTGAGTAAATGGCTTTTGTTCATCTGTAGTTATAGATATCTGTGAGATGAAGAACATGAAAAAGAGCCAAGTAGATCATGGAGATTCTGGACACTACTAAGATGAGGAGCTATCACCATTAGCTGTCAAAGTCCAGATTTCATATTATGTGTAAACAAGTAAATCTTTATTCAAACTATTATTATTTGCATATTTTTTTTTTACTTTGAAGTATTCCTAACTGTTACAAGCATGTACTATGCTCTGTCCTTGATCATATTCTTGATGACTTCTATTCATTTCTCCTTGGCTATGCCCTCACTTCAATCAAACAATTTCTTCTTCAGTGATGGGGAACTAAAACCTTGGAGAAAAAAAAATTAAAGATTTTATTTATTTATTCATGAGAGACACAGAGAGGCAGAGACATAGGCAGATACAGAATGCAGGACTAGATCTCAGAACCCTGTGATCACTCCCTGAGCCAAAGGCAAATGCTCAACCACTGAGTCACCCAGGCATCCCGAGAAAATATTTAACTTTACGCTTTTTATGCATCCTCATATTTAATGCTTGATACTGTTTCATTATCAATGATTTTAAAAACTATACTTGTTAAAACACTTCCTTCATACTTATTTCTACAAAGAAAAAATAAGCAACATGCTTATTTTAGATATTTTTTTCATAGATATAGCATTGATTTACTTTTGAACTGAAACATACAAATTATCACCTTTCAAAATTGTATGGATTATAAAATCAGAGCTGGGAAAACTCCTCTCTAGAATTCATGAAATGATGCTTTAGATCAGGTTTCTCATGTCTTTTGAGATGATTCTGCTTTCATACAAATTTTTCAAGAAGAATGAGTGAGGCTAGAAAAGGAAGAAGGAGGTGAGTCATTCTTTCTATCCCTGCAGAGAATACATAAGTCACTGAATTTAGCATCTTGGTTTGGTGTTCCCAAAGCATTGGCTTTCTTATATTTTTTCACATTTACATTTGAAAATAAAACCAAATAACCAATTATTTTAACAAACACTCACTTAATCTGTCAAGCTATTTTTTAAAGATTTGAAAAATTTCCCAGTTTTGTCAAATTTCATTATTTTATATGTCTTCTATTTGGAAATTATTGTTAATAAAGATTACTAAAACCAAATATTTTAAATATATTTCTATATTCCTAAGTATGTTAGATAAAGTAAGAAGAGACCCAATGGTGAGAGAATAATGCATTGATGAGTCAGAAATCTGGTCAGCCTCTTTTTATTTAAAAACAGACTCAGACAAATGGTTTTACCCTTTTAAACTTGTGTTAAACATGGTCATTTTATTTGTCTTCTACCACATGGTCTCATTCAATGACTTATTTATTTTGAACCTAGAGGAACTCTATGCCAGCCTCTGTAGAAGAAAATTAGAGATACATATTTATATGATATGGCACCTTTTTTAGGCATTTTGCAATCTATCTGGGGAATAAATAAAGTATATGCTGTCATGAGTTGTACTTAACAAAATAGCTGTAGAAAATCATAAAGGTCTCTTCTAGATAGGTTCTTAGGAAAAATTCAAGGCCATGTTTTGAACTTTGGCCTTGATGTTTTTGAAACCACTAGGAGAGTGGATTCTAGAGTAAGGCTATTTCTGTTCAGTTTAGCTCTTCTGGAATATATACCTACTTATTTGCAGAGATAATGATGCTATTTTATAGGGCAAGGAAAGATTTGAAGAATTTCATATATGGAAAGTCTTCTTAGAACAGTGTTCCTTATGCTGTATGTGCTTAAACATGTTAACTATCATTTTTGCAGGAGGAAAAGTATGGTGAGTATCCTAAACAAGAGAAACCACAAGAGTAGATATCATTAGGAAGACTCAGTTGACCTATTGTGTTATTTCCTACAGCTGCTGTCATTCATTAGCACAAACTGAGTGGCCTATAACAAGAGACATTTATTTTTTCCGTCCTGGAGGCCGTAAGTCTGATATCAAGGTGTCAGTAGGGTCGCACTCCATCCAAAGGCGTTAGGGAAAATCCTTCCTTCTTCCAGTTTCTGGTGGCTCCTGGTGTTCTCTGACTTGGATAACTCCAATCTCTGTCTCCATCTTCACATGACTTTCTCCCATGTCTTCTGCCTGTCTCTTCTCCTATAGGGACATTTGTTGGATTTAAGGCCATTCTAATCCAGGAAGACCTCATCCTGAGATCCTTAATTACATCTGCAAAGATTGTTTTCCAAATAAGGTCACTTTTAGAGATTCCAAGTAGACATCTTTTAGGGGAGTCACCATTCATTCCAATACACCTATTCATAGAAATTTGAAAGTACATACAGAAAAGCTTAGGATTGGGCTAGAAAAGTAAGAAATGGCTTTCAATGACTCGGCAAAAGGTTAACAATTTTATAGATATTAGTAATCTATTGAAAACCTGAGGGATAAAAAGCTGTAATTTGGGAAGATCAATCTCAGGGCATAGTGCAGAATTTGCTGAATAGGGAAAAAATGGAGATATATGTAAGGAAACTCACAGTGAAGTTAAGACTTGGTACACGGTTATGATGCTGGAAATTAGAAAAATATTTTGAGGCATAAATGTAAAGACTTCAATGAGAAATTGGTTTTAAGTGGTTAATATGGGAAAAATGAAGGGATCCTCTTGGATTTAAGTGTTAGTTACTCAGAGAATGCTAGCAGAATTTTTAGAAGTAGAATTACTCCCAGAGAGGGAGCTCTAGTGAGGAGAAAGTGATTCACATTTTTGTGGGCATATTGAATTTGTGTTAGGAATTCAGGACTATAACCCAGAAAAGAACGACTTGAGATAGAGCTTGGAGAGTCATTTTATAATTATGATTCATGAAACAATGAGATTAGATGATGTTCCTCAGAAAGTTTATAGCCAAAGGGTTTTAGAGACTTTGTTAGTAGTCCTTAAAATGCCATATATGGTAATGTTATTTGGGAACCTGGCTGACAAAAGAGAGAAACTGTAATTTAAGTCTTATTTAACCATTCTGCCAAAACTCATCCATAAAAGATAAGACAAATACAGAGACTTGCCTCCTTATTCCATCTTTATTAGGCTAATGGCCTAACTTCAATTGGCTTTGTTTCTGGGCTATAATGACTCCAGCGACCATGGTATCTGGTCATCTCAGCAAAAGCTCAGCAAAAGCATTCTGTCAACATTTTGGGTCATTTCAATCCATCATCTTGATAAAGGTCAAGCCTGGCCAAAAAAAAAAAAAAAAAATGTTTTTCTGTTCTCTTCACCAACATACTTGTTTTCTCTTTCTTGCAGATCAAAAATATTGATTTGCCATACTAATATGACAGTTGATATAAACTTTAGAACATCATTCAGTATTAATAGCATTAGGATATGCTTTGCCAATAGAGTAATACTTCTTTTATTAAAAAAAATCTACTCTTCTATTTACTACATTGTTGTTGAGAGCTATATCAGAGATTTTCAAAAGTATATAATCTATAGAGAGGAAAGATTAGTAAATGATAAATAACAAATAAATAATATATATTACTAACTAAAATAATGTCATTGGCTTGGCACAAGAGGGGACAGGAAAGTTTAGGAAAGTTTAGGAAAAAAGAGGTAGAGGTGCAAGAAAATCTGCAGTATGGACACTTAGCAGGCTCATAGGCAGAAAGGATTGTCTCCACACTAGCGTTTTTCAAAGTGTGATTTTTTGTTTGTTTGTTTAGACTGCTAGGGTTTGATAAAAAAGTAGATATCTGGACCCTAATTCTGAGGATTGTTATTCTCTTTCTGAGGGATTCCTATTTGCTCTGTCACTGTGGAAACATTACTCTAAAAACCCTTTAGGAGAAGCCAGTGAAAAAAGAGCCCTTGGCTACCCAACAGCCAGGAGTGGCCTGAAATAGGCAGTTAGAGCAGTGGCTGCCTCTCCTGCCCTTCAGTCATTCTCCACTGAGAACTGGTTCAGCCTGATGGGAAGCAGGATCTTCTTTCAGATTGCAGTCACCCTAAAAAAAAAGTTAAGTGAGCTTTACCTGCAAAGTCAAAAAACTGATCCTAATACGCCTTTCCAGTCCCCCACAGCTCATCTGAAGTCTGAAATTCCTTCAGTAAATGAAATTTTTTAACCCTTGCAGATCATAAAGAGATATGGAACCACTTAAAATGAATATGTCTTCAACGGGGGGCAAGAAACTGCTATCAAAGTATGAATTAGATTGTGTGAAATAAGGAAAAATAAGCTTACATTTTGATAGAGGGGGAAAGTACAAAGACCTGGAGGGCAACAGATAACTAACTTGGCATAATAGGGAAAAAATGGGCATTAAAAAGAGACATAGATCCCATGTTGGAATTTTGTAATGTAGAAAAGATGTTGCTCTTTCTGCACTCTCTGGTTCCCATCCTATGAAGTGGATTTTTTTTTTTTTATCAGCAGTATCAGGGTTGCCACAAGAATTAAATGTGACAATGTTGTCTAGGTGTTCAGTGAAATATATTGGGAAGCCTGGGTGGCTCAGTGGTTGAGCATCTGCCTTCTGCTCAGGGCATGATCCCGAGTCCAGGGATCGAGTCTCACATCAGGCTCCCTGCGAGGAGCCTGCTTCTCCCTCTATGTCTTGTCTCTCTCTGTGTGTCTCTCATGAATAAATAAAATCTTAAAAAAAAAAAAAAAAGAAAAATACTTCTTTTTTCTTTCCTGGATTTGAACAGTGTTTTACCCCTAAAATATTAGGACAAATGATTCGGAAAGTAGAGAAGAGTACCATGTAATCATACTTTAAAGTCTTCACATTTTGCTCAAGATGTGCCATGCAAATGCAACATAGAAAATGGCAGGTGGAGAGGAGATGACTGAGACTTTAAATATAACCTACTCCGGTACATAAGCATCATGATCTGGTTCTTGTGTGTCACCCAGCAGGAGATACGGGATAGCCAATTTTAGAATGAAGGTCCTGACTCAAGCATTTTACTTTTTTTTTTTTAATTTATTTTTAAGTAGGCTTCATGCCCAGTGTGGGGTTTGAACTCATGATCCTGAGATCAAAAGTCACATGCTCTACTGAGTGACCAAGTCAGCCAGGTGCCCCCTGACTCAAGCATTATAAAGGCCAGTCTCACCAACTTTTTTTTTTTTTTTTATCTCATGTCCCACTTACTTTTTGATCCTTTGACTTTCAAATCATGCTCCTCATCTAGGATATCAGACCAGGCAACTGTTTCTAAACCCAGTCCACTGGGTTAGAGAAGGTATATTGATTTCAAATGAAATGCTTTACAAACCAAAGGTCCTACAGTTCTGTGAAAAATAGAATCTTGGCAATGAATAAGCTGGGTTTCTTTTTTTCCTTAGATTTTTTTAAAGCCTAAGCTATTTGTCTCCTATGCTTTACAATTTACTTTTAATAAGGCTGGTTTTATGGGAAGAAAGTTTTGATCCAGAGGTATCTCCATAAACTGGTTGAGATGACCAGCTTTTGCCCTTGCCCCCAGCCAAATGCAGTATTTGAAATAAAATGTTTTAACCACTAGAAATCATTAAATCCAATACAAATTGTAAAAGAGTTTAGTTGTTTGTGAATATAATACACAAAATGTCCAAAATATATTTGAATGATTTCTCAAGTTGTTCTTGTGTGTAGTTGGCCATAACTTAAAATGAATTTAACTGTCAACCACTGGACAACTTAGCTATAAAGGAGAAGGCAAGGGCTATGAGAGTTTATAGTATAGTAGGGAACACTGATCTACTTTTGGGAGTTTTACAAGCCTCTGAAAAAGTGTTGATTGAATGGAAATCTGAAATATGAGTCAACTCAGATATGGGGTTGGGAGCTTTCTGTAGAGAAAAAGCAGCATGGGCATAGTCCTGAGGTGGGTACGGGCATGGCCATGGTACATGCTAATTGATCTGAAAGAAGTCAGACAGAGGAGTAATAACTGAGCACTGACCAGGGGAAGATAGGCAAAAAGAACCAGCATAGTCCACTTTGCAAGGCATAATATACATTTTGGTCTTTGTCTTAAGAGCAAGGGAAGTCACTGAAAGGTTTTAAGCAGGAAATAGATGTGATCATAGTTTTATTTTAAGAATAGTACTCTATGGTACTGAAAGAAAATGGATTAGGAGGACAAAAGTAGATAGAGGGAGACTAGGTAAGGAGTCTTTACAGGGTCCGTGAGCTAACATCAAGGGTAAAGGTGAGGGGAATCCTGATTGAAGTCATAGAGGTGGTGGTGAGAGTCATGTTTGGATGCTGAGAAGTGAGGGACTTTCAGATACATTTATAGTATAATTTGACTTGAAAATTGGTTGGTGGAGTGTTAGAGAGATTTCAATGATAATTGATCAAGTTTTGGCTTCTAGCTTGTTCATATGATGGATAGATGGAAAGGCTCTGACTCTGGTATACACACGAGGATAGACAGATCAATGATACGTAGCTAGATAGATTTTGCATTTGGGTAATATTAATCCAAACTTGCTAACAGAAAGGAAACCAATATAAATTTGTTCAGATGGATTTCATACCCAGGAATTTTCTCTGCTGGTAATGAGGAGCTGACATTCACCTTCAACGAGTCCAAGAGGGTTTAAAAACTATATTATGGACAAATAATGTGTTTCTGCCCATTGTGATTCTTACCAACCACAACATATATGACCAGCTGTTCCTTTTATCTATTTGTCTCAACTAAATACATTCAAAGTTCAAACCAACACTTGTGTCAGTGAGGTAGAATAAGAAAATAATTAACATGTGGATATTAGGACACATTATTGTTGTACAAATCTCTGTTTTGACTTTAGAACCTTGGACAATTTATATACTTCTTTATATGGTGGTTTTCTGTTAAAAAGGTTTTAAACAAATACTATAATGAAACTTCACGGAGTTGTTGGGAGAAGTAAAAGTAAAAGAGCTATACATGTAAATTGCTTAGGAAAATACCTAAATACCTTACGTTAGACCTACTGGCCTCTACTCTTCTATTCAGTGGTGACCATGTTAGCAGTCTTGTACATGATACTAACATCTAGACCATAGGTAAATTCTTAGAATTTATTTGGTTACACTTAGTAGAGTTGAAAGAGGACTAAGTTTCAGAGTAGAAATTTTGATTTTCACTTTTAGCGTATTTATTTTTAGCTGACTGTGAGGTATTCAAGTGAATATTTTGAGACTTCTGTGAGATATATTGTCTGGCATTTGGAGGAGATCTAAGATAGAGATAGAAATTAATGATAACAATACAGAAGGAAAAGGAAACCACTGATGTGGATGAAATCACTCCTGGAGGAAGTATGCAGTGATGTTGCGCTTTGAATTTCTTAGGAAACAGGCTCTATAGTGAGAATTAACAGATAGGCAGTTTATTAGAGAGAAATCTTAGGATAAAAAAAAATATGAAATAAAAAAGTGTCCAGAATGGACAGTGTGAGAAGTTGGACTATGATGAAATATGAAGGCCTCAGATCATAACACAGGGATGCTAAAACCAGAACAGAATTTCCCCAAAGTAAGGAAAGGTTCCAGGCCTTTGTAGTCTCATGTTGGCTAGTCATTAAATGAAGTCTCTTCCAACACATAAGGGCTCTTCATGCATCCCTCACAGCTGGGAGGATGGGTGCTTTCATGCTGGATTTGGGATGCAAGTGACAGAAAACACCCCAAGTGAAAGAAAAAACATGTTAAGACCAACCCTTCAAGATCTCCAACTTTAAAAAATCCAGGAGGCAAAGATAATCCAGGAAAGTAGACTTAGAAGGGAGGGTTGGCCAGATAAGCAGACGATTTCTACTCTCAAGAAATTCACACATCAGGCCAGTATTCCTCAAAATATGGTTAAGGACTAGAGGAATTAGAATCAGTAGTACACTTCAGTCCTCTGAGAATCTACTTTTTTTTCCTCCCTCAAAATAGACCTTATTTTTTAACAACTATTTCAAGTGCACAGAAAAATTGGGAAGATAATATAGAAAAATCCCTCTATACCCCTCACGAATCTTCCCCTATTATTAACATCCCACATTAATACAGTATGTGTGTTACAACAGATGAACCAGTGTTGGCATATTAACTTTAAAGTCCATACTTTATCAGATTCCTTTAGTTTTTCCCTCTTTTATCTATTCCAGCATCCTGCATTACATATAATTATTATGTCTCCTTTGTCTCCTCTCGGCTATGAATGTTCAGGCTTTCTTTCAGTGACTTTTACAATTTTGAGGAACACTGGTAAAGTATTATATATAATGCACTGACAATGGCACACTTGAAATTTAGCTGATGTTCTCGTAAGTAGACTGGAGTTTAAGAAAAGAAAATGGAAGAGAGTGATTTCAATTTACATCACATATCAAGGATACATCCTGTCAACATGACTTATGACTATTGATGTCAACCTTGATCACCTAGCTGAGGTAGTGTTTATCAGGTTTCTTCACCACCAAATTACTTACCCCCTCTTTTTCCACACTGTACTCGTTGGAAGGAAGTTCCTATGCTCACACACCACATTTAAACATGTATCTCCATTAGACCAGAGTATCTACATAAGTTATTTGGAATGCTGATGCATGGAAGATTTGTCTGTTCTCTCCCTTTTTAATACTTAATTCAATTATTTATTAATGTCAATCTAAACTCATGGATATTTATTTTATACTTTGGGTTATAAGGTAATGCTCCTTTATTCGGTTTGCTCAAAGTATCTTAGTGTGGTCATTGAGAGCTCTTTCAGTTGTCTTCTATGCACCTTGGATAGTCTCATCAAAATGGGTTTTATTGTTATTTTTTATCACTTTCTTACTTCCTGGAACTATGAGATGCCTTGGGTTCACCCTTTTTGCCCCCAGTGAAGAAGGAGCCAGTTTTCTGAGGACCCATGTTTCCTTTTCTTGGAAGAAGAAAAGGTACTAGGTGTGCTTATTCCTTCTGGGGTGTCATTTCTTTTAGGTACACTCAGCTGATGGAACAGAAAATATGTTTATGCTCACCTGCTTATGTACACATACATAAGAGTATTTTAATATGCAACCATATGTATTTAAAACTATGAAGCCAAATATATTAACCTAATTATGAGTTCTAACTGGTGTCTCTAACTCTATTCCATCACCACATGAGTGATTCTAGTCTTTTCACCTTGCTGACCTGTAAACTTCCATTCCAACAGGGAGAAACCTGGCTCTTACCAACCATCATCCACTTATTTAATTGTTCAACTCAAATAAACATATCTAGCAGTATCAGACTTGTTAGCATGTACCCCCCCACACACCTTTTCTTAACAAGCTTCCCAGCCACTTCTTGTACATATCAAAGTGTTAGCCACATTGAATACATAATTTCCGAGTTGAATTATATGCACTTTTTTCTTCCTTTATAAGATTAAAAAGTGTCTTCTTAAAAGGATCATAATTTTGCATTTTTTGTATTTTAAATATTTAATACTAAGCATTAATATTAAATGTAGTCTGTATTAACTTTAACTTTGAAACCAATCAGTAGTAAAAGGGAGGTAAATAGCCATAGCAACAACCACAGTAATAATTTTTTCTGCATTTCATCTCTTTTTGTTAATAACAAGTAATAGATTTCTCATTTTGAATGTAATTAGGTGATATTATCCACCTCTGCAGACTCTCCTTATAAATGTAATTCATTGGGAAATATTAAAAAGTGAGCAATTCACTGCCAAACAGAAGAAATACTTGAGTCAATCTTTAGGATTTAGCTAGCAGTGACCTACATAAACTAGCTTAAGGGGGGTAAAAAAGACAGAAGAGGTTTAGATTAGGGCTGTCTTATGGAAACTTAAGGGACAAAGTAGGCAAATGCTGATATGAGGGACTTCAATTCCATCTTGATTTTTGTTCTCACATCTCTGTTCTTCTCTGTATACATTCTTTAATTTTCTCTCTGGCCTCTGGTTCATCTGTTTCATGAAAGATGGTTATTCTCTGTTTCCTGACTTGTGCTTTGGTAGTTCAGCCACCCCAAACAACAGTCTCTTCCTTTTGCACATTCTCAATCAGGAACTGAGTGGCCTCTGATTTAATCCCCCAAGGCGATAAGCCAAAGGGGTGCACTAAGCTACCTGGCTGCCAACGCTGACCACTGGGAAGGAACCAGGATAAAGAGATGGCAGCTGTGATTGGGTAGTGTTTCCTTTTTTTTTTTTTTTTTATAAATTTATTTTTATTGGTGTTCAATTTGCCGACATATAGAATAACACCCAGTGCTCATCCCATCAAGTGGCCCCCTCAGGGCCCGTCACCCATTCACCCCCACCCCCTGCCCTCCTCCCCTTCCACCACCCCTAGTTCGTTTCCCAGAGTTACAAGTCTTTCATGTTCTGTCTCCCTTTCTGATATTTCCCACTCATTTTTCTCCGTTCCCCTTTATTCCCTTTCACTATTTTTTATATTCCCCAAATGAATGAGACCATATAATGTTTGTCCTTCTCCGATTGACTTATTTCACTCAGCATAATACCCTCCAGTTCCATCCACGACGAAGCAAATGGTGGGTATTTGTCGTTTCTAATTGGGTAGTATTTCCAAAGGTGCCCACTACAGAGCTCAGTAAGACATTGAACATGGAACTGTGTTCACCGGTAAATAACACTTCTACCTGTATCAGATGGACAACCCGGGTGGCTCAGCTGTTTGCACCGCCTTCATCCCAGGGCCTGATCCTGGAGACCGGGGATGGAGTCCTGCGTCGGACTCCCTGCATGGAACCTGCTTATCCCTCTGCCTCTCTCTCTCTGTGTCTCTCATGAATAAATAAATAAAATCTTAAAAAAAAAAATGATTGGCTGATTCCTACCTTCTCAAGGTTAATAGGTCTATTGCCTGAATTGTATCTCTGGTATTTTGTCCGATATCTTTTTACTTAATTTCTGTAACATTAAATTCATTCATTCTTGATTGGTCATATCCAAGTTCATCCTCTCCACAGTCACTGAATTGCTCTTCTCAAACATCCATCTGGGAGTGAGAATTGTTGCTCTCAGAGTTCCCATAAACTAAAAAATTGCCCAGTGAGATTCCTCATTTTGTGCCTTCTCCCAAAGGATAAACTCTCAACCTTCTTATGTTTCTCAAAGCTCACATTTTCTACTCCTGGGACACTTACTGTTCATAAAATTGCCATTATTCTAATACCTTGGAGATTCAAAGAACCCACCTAAACTCAGCGAGTATCTAAAAAGAATAAAATAAAGGTCAAAACAGACAAAGCACAGTACCTATGCAAATATGTTTTTAGAATTACTTTTCTCACTAGAGGCAATGTTTCATAATTGAATCCCTCAAGTGAGAGAAGAATTAACCTGAATGGTTTACAAGTTAAAGTATACTCTTTAAGAGCTACTGAAATGTGAGGAACACATATACTTTTCCACAAGATGATTTAAAAAACAACTATGTTGTCTTTTCCCATCAAAAGAATGACAACTTACCTTTCTATCTTCCACTTGACTCAAAAAAAAAAAAAAAAGCACATTGAGTGCTGTAGAAGTTATATAATGTGCTCTTAAATGCCTAGAAAAAGAGATCTCTTCATTCTTCACCACCTTTCCTCTCTTTAATTTCTAGAGTTTACCGGGTTCCCAGTCAAGTAAGACAGCAGCATACTTACTAGCAGACAGGGGAGCTCTACTGTTAAACCACAGATGCCCCGTTTCTTGATGTCAGAATGTATTGCATAGCAATACATTCATAACGAGAATGTTGGCTCTAAATGTCTTTATTGCTGAGCCTTCAAATTGCTAACATTTTTTTTTTGAGCCCTTGGATACTGTTAAGACTTGTCCATTTAATGTCAATTAATGTACTAATTTGACTATTTTTAAGGACAGGGCTCTCTCCTGGATGACACTCTCTTGGAATTAACACTAAAATAATACAGAAATATATGTTTACTGAAGCTGGAATGACTGAAATCCTACTAGACACTTCCTGGAGAGAGAGGGAGAGAGAAAGATAAAGGGGCGGGGGGGTGGGGGGGAGATGGAATTGAACGATTTCCTTTCTGAAATAACAGGAGTTAAAAATCTGTGTAGTGGCACCTGGAATATATTACTTACACCCACTTTTAAGCCTGAGTACAGTGAATCATATGGATGGACAGTTTTGCTGGCAGCAAATACGAAGAGGCCTCAAGGCAGCAAGTAGAATCTAAATATAAGATACTAGGGGAACATGGTAATAATTAAACATGGGCACTAGCCTTAAGAATGTTACAATGATACCAAAAGTAATGTCAATTTATTAAAAAAAAACTATTTTATTTATTTATTTGAGAGAGAGAGAGCACATATGAGTGACAGAGAGCAGGAGCAGGGGTTTGGGCAAGGGGAGAGGGAGAAACAGGCTCCCCCACTGAGCAGAGAGCCCAAAGTGGGGCTTGATGCCAGGAACTTGAGGTCATGACCTGAGCCAAAGGCAGATGCTTAACCCATTGAGCCACCCAGGCACCTCTCAATTTCTTTAATTAATACTAGTTAAATTGAACGAATTTTACATTTTTTTTTAAACATAAGAACCAAAATATAATGTATTCATTGGTACTGGCAACCATGACAAGAGAAAATTTAAGACTAGCATACCAAGAAAAATAAATACAGATAAAAGTGTATTTCTAACTATATTTATAGGGTTCCTGAGCATTAAAGAAAGGGAAGGTGATGAAAAGTGGGGGAATCTCTATTTTTGGCATATATGAATTCATTATGTAACTCCTGCAGCATTGAAATTTTAAAATTTGCATATAGTGTCACTTGCCAGAAGCAGATATTTTATGCATAACCACAGATGGAAGCTGTTAGCTGGAATTTTGTCTTTAGTTTATCATCATTAGATATTAATTGGAATGGATCAGTACCTACCTGCAGGCTTTTACAAGAAGAAGAAAAGGGTAAAGTTAATCAGTTAGAAGATCACAGTTCAATCAGGTATAAGATTAACATCACAAGTCATGGAAAATAGTCGGCATACACAATTTAAAATTAAATTGGCTATACTTGATTAATTGCAGAGTGTTTAAAAAGAAAATCGGACATTCTAAGAAGCCAAAGTCAGGAATACAGAAGAGATGAGAGTTCACCATCCTCCTATGCCAGTTCTGGAATAGTCTCCATGAAAATCTACCAAAATGGAGGCAAGAGAGAACAGTGGTCCAACATTTCAAAAATAAGCTCCTTCCCTCTGAATGTTGGCTATCTTGGAAATGTCTGTAATAATGAAATTCACAAATATCCTTTATTAAGGTATTGTTCACATTACAGTACCTATTAGGTATAGTCATTTTATTGCCAAGATGGAGGACATAATTTTATTTTAAAGATTGATCTATGTCCTGGTTTTTATCTTCAGAGTGTTTAGCATCTTATTTATTATCTGATATTCACATAACCTCAGAATAACAGGAAGGAGATTTAAGGACAAAAAAAAATTACAAAGAAAGTTAGAACACAAGTGGGGAAGGAGGATGTATTACTATTTTTTGGCTTCCGGTTTTATATAGTAACTTGGAGAGATTTGCTTCAGGAAGTCTGGATTCTGACCTCATAGTTTCTTCACTCTGCACCGTTCAGATGCTAAATTCTGTTCTTCACATGGTTCTTAGGAGGATCACATAAGACCACTCAGTCTACACATTAAAAATCATTTCTCGAGCCTTATGTGAGAGTGGGAGAAGAGAAGGAAGAGAAAGATATATTCAGAATGAGGAGAAGTGTTCCAGATTAATTGGTAGAGAAAGGAGAAGTGACATAAAGAAGAGAACCTTCACTACCCTTTGTCATCAAAATGCTGCAACTGCTTTCTTTTTACTTATTTTCTGCAACTGCTTTCTTTGTACTTATTCCGGCAGAGGTTGGCATTGGTAGTCCAAACTCCATTTATTCATTTCCTCGAGGGTGGGTGTGGGTAAATGTAGTTTGACAATTCCACACACCTCTCAAATATCAGTTCCTTGGTAGAGCAATACCCTCTTATATAGTCGTTCCCCAAGGTTAAGTTTTTGAACACTGGATTTTTAAAAATGAACCAAGAAGTATCAAGTGTATTTTTAGTAGTACTAGTCAATAAGTGAGACACAGAAAGACGAAAGGAGGCTAGTACAACCTTTTCCTGAAGAATTTGCAATTTTTTAGGAAATAAGACATACGAATGATAAAGTGAAAGTCACATAAAGCTATACATGTTATTTTCCAACCACCATATTATATGATAGCAGTTAGGAAGCACCATCGGAAATCAGAAAAGAAAGAGTAAAATAAGGCAAAGTGCTCTGTAGTACCTTACAACTTTTAAAGCAGGAGAGAAACTTCAGATCGAGCTATATAAATCCTTGTTTATGTACAAAGAGACTCCCAACTTGTAATGTGGCTCAGTTAGACATGAAGCCAGAACTGGAATCCCAATTTTCAGTACCCCAGGCACCTTGGATCAAACAAAACTTTACCTTGGCAGTGCAGGGTGGGCATGCTTCGGGTGACAAGCAGGATGAGTACTTTAGGCAAGCAGTTGAGTAAATTATGAAATGAGCAGTTTTAGCATCTGACTATATTGTATCACATCAATGGATCTATTATGGAGGTAGTTTTACTGGTTTCAAGAATTTATTATATAAACAAATAACTTTAACGACAAATAAAGATCTGCTGGATTAAAAGCATGTAGATCATTTACCCAGGCGAAAAACCTATTTTATACTTTTGTCTTTTACAATTCTGGAAGAGTAGATGACAGACACATTAGTGGCCTTATAATCAATGTTTTTGACTAAGAAACAATGATTGTGATTTACAGCAGTCTCACCCTTCCCCACCTCACCTTAATCACTGTTTCACATTCGGCTGTTTGAGTTACCTGGGTCAGTGAGGTCCTGAAGTAAATGATCCTCCTGCTGTAGCATCAGAAGGTCAATACTAGCCTAACACTAGGTTAACAATGGTTAGGTCATTCACCTCATTTAATTTCCTCACGCAGGCATTTTATCATCTTATGTCATCATAAGAAGGGTGAGTATGGTACAATAAGATATTTTGAGAGAGGGAGACTACATTCACATATCTTTTATTATAGTATGTTGTTATAATTTTTCTGTTTTATTATTTATTATTATTATTAATTTATTATTATAAATTTATTATTGTTATTCTCTGTGCCTAGTTATAAATAAAATTTTATCATAAGGATGTATGTTTACAACAAAGCATAGTATATATAGGGTTCGGTACTAGCCACAGTTTCAGGCATCCAGTTGGGGCCTTGGAAGAAGAGACCACTGGATATGCTTGGAGAGTTGACTTTCCAAAACTCAGACTACCTCAAATTCATTGTGCAATCTTGATAACTGTCAACTGAAAAGAGGAGGTAGATAATCTCAAATTCCCTTCCTCAGTCATCATTCCAAATTTATAAAGGAAAATCTGTTTGAATAGTGGAGAAACATTGTGCTTGAATGTTTGAAGGTGTTTGAAGAAAGAGCAGTGTAATAAAGTCTTACCTGCTTTCCATCTACTTGCAACTAGTTTTTCCCCTTTGATTTTTAAGGGGAAATTTAAAATTTAAATTCTTATCATGATTTAGATAAGATTTATCATATTTAAAAATTTTATCATGATTTTGATCCCACTTTCATTAATTTTATATTGATTCAGAAAACATTTACCTAGCATGTACCATGGATCAAATAGTGCTAGGTGCTGGAAATGAGATGAGAGGGAGCCCTTTCCCTAAATTAAAAGATAATTAAGGTACAAAAAACAAGGCATCTTTTTGTATCTGTTATACCAAGGTACTTAAGTAGTTTAAATGTTATTTAATTCAGCTCTCATAAAAATCTATAAATTATTATCCCCTTATAAAAGAGGAACTGAAGCAGTATCTAGTATTGAGTAAAACAAAAAATTGGGTAGAAAAGAATGTATAATGTATAATACAAGTAGAAAATGACTTTATATTTTTAAAAGCACATCTTTGAAATGGTCATCTTTGTTCTCTCATCTTACATTGAATTAAAACTTATGAAATTTACAAATACATTTTAAATTAAAAAAAATCCCCTGAAAATGGGTTATATACTAAAACATTTTCATTTAAATAAATTATCTGAAAGTAGATAAGTGCATTTTACTTATTCTTCCAAATGTTTTTGGAAAGACTTCTGCTGGGGGCACTGAATAAGCTTTTGCAGTGCAGTGGATAAATGTAAACTGTTCATTTATATATTTAAAAAACACAATTACTGCAAGCTTAATTAGCACACAAGCTGTTTAGCCTTTGGTTCTGTGTTCTGACTGGTAAACTCTTAGTCATCCTTAAAGACTTATTTCAAATGCCCCACCTATTCAATCGTCAACACATTTTATTATGAGTCACATTGCTCTGTTAGATTTGAGAAAACAAGATGAAAATATAAGGTCCTTGACCTCAAGTTGTTACTGGTCTATTAAAAAGACCGTATCAAAGAAATACTTAAAAATCTAAAGCAAAAGTTGCTTACAGTCTATGCACCAGTCAGAGGGGGAAAAGGCCATTTTTAATTATCCACATATGAGATTTAATATAAGGAAATAAAAGGTCGAAAATGTATTGGAAGATATGGTAAGCACTCCCTGTCCAAGGACTTGCGCAGATAGTTTGGTTAGCAGAGGGCCTCCAGTTGCCAGGTCTTTCAGGTTCTGTTCCAGTTGCCAGCCTCCCACCCCAACCCCATCCCTGGCCACGCCATGCCTGGAGCAGCCATGTCTGGTGACTGAGCCAAGAGTAGTTTTATAACCAGCTTTATAGCTGAGCCATGTTAACCCAACATAAAACAATTTTAATGGTCACTAATCCCCCAATTCTCCCTGTCGGACTCTCTAGAACTATTGTAGGTCTGCATGGAAGTTTGACTTCCTTTTCTCCCCCTATAGGGCTCCTTCTCTCTTCCTCACACAGTGGATTCCTTGATCAAGATCTTGCCTGTCAAATGCAGTCTCAGAGTCTTATTCTGGAAGAAGATCCCTACTTGGATAGAAAAACTGGGAAAAATCTGAAGTCAGAAGAGTTGCCACAGAAGACCTCACTGAGCAACACCAAAGCCTGCTTTTCTATCTTCACCTTCCCATTGAAACAGTTCTGACAAAAGGCATTAATGACTTCCTTGTTGCTGAAACCAGTGCACTCCTTTCCTTTATGTGACCTACAGGAATGGATCCCTTTTTCTCAAACTTCTTTATCCCTTGTCTGGCTGGTAATTAAATGCATGGTTACAAAACCTCTGTCTCAAATCCCAGCTATACCACTGATGAACCGTGAGACTTGGGACACGATAGTTAGTCTCCCAGTACCTTAGTCTCTCTGGTCCATAAAATGCTGATAATAGTTGCATCTATTTCACGAGGCTGTTGTGGTGATTAAATGTTTAGGCTAATGCCTGCTGCATAATAATTGCTATGCATGTGCCTTCCATGGGTCTCCTTCTATAATATTTCATCTGTGTCTCCTTCTACCTCTCTGACACTTGAGCCAATCCCTCCTTAAACTGTGATGCTATCTTTCTTTGACTCTGTGTGTGTGTGTGTGTGTGTGTGTGTGTGTGTTCAGGAACACTGAAGGAAGAAAACTCTGAAATAATTATAATAAAAATTGGAGAAATATTTAACCACAACTTTCAATAAACACTTTTGTCTTCCCAATTTTTGTTTGCTCAGGTGCAAATAACAAAGCAAATGTAGCAACATTTCTGTGTATAGGTGGCATAGCTTGTGCTTGTCTTGTTCTGACACAGTCTTTCTTTTTTAAAAAAAATTATTTTTTAAAGATTTTATGCAACCATTCGAGACAGAGAGAGAGCCCAAGCAGGGGGAAGCAGGGAGAGGGAGAGGGAGAAACAAGCTCCCAGCCTAGCAGAGAGCTTGATGTGGGGCTGGATCCCAGGACCCCAGGATCATGACATGAACCAAAGGCAGAGACTAAACTGACTAAGCAACTCAGGTGCCCCAAAGATTTTTATTTACTTATTTATTTGAGAGAAAGAGAGAGAGAGAGAGAAAGCACATGAGCAGGGGGAGGAACAGAGGGCAGAGGGAGAAGCAGACTCCCCACTGAGCAGGGAACCTGATGTGGGGCTCGATTCCAAGATCCTGGGATGGTGACCTGAGCCAAAGGCAGATGCTTAACTGACTGAGCCACCCAAGTGCCCCTGACATAGTCTTTCATTGCACCTGTGGAAAAAAAAAATCATTACTTACAAAAGGATTAGAGGAATGTAAATTACAGTTTTTTTAAAAACAGTAATAAATTGCCTAGAAAAGAACATTTTCACAGGAAAGCAAATACTTTTTAAAAAAAACTTGCTCAACCCTTAAAAGTAACAGGTGCTTGCAAAATTCCATTGTGCGACACGGTGAATCTCTGAACACCTGAGTAAGCCATCAATTAACACTATTATTAAGATGATGCGTTTGAATATAATTTTATTTCTAGAAAATCACGATCAGGTTAATCGTTGCTTGATGATTTCAATGAAAAGCTGTATTGCAAGTATCCACTTCATGTGTCTTTGACTTTCACATTGTGGACTCAAGCCGTGGAATCTCTTTCTTGGCTCCCAACATGATAGTTCTAAAATCAAGGTTTTTTTGCTTCCATACATATGTAACATTTGGAGGTAAAATATTATCATTTTGGAAATCATTTTATAACTTTAATTGCATATATTATAACTCAGTTTAGACTGGAGTGTTCCATCTTAATTTAACTTCTGAAATTCAGATGACTGCCATGATAATGAAGACAGGGAAGGAAAATTGTGGGCAGTCCCAAGGTTGCAGGATTTCAAGTTTCTGTTTAGCTGGTTCCCTATGTTTAATGAAATCAGCTTTAAAGACTGCTCATTTTTGGATGCCTCTAATCTACAACGGAATTTAGACATATTTAGAAGACAATTTTATTTTGTGTACCAAAAAAGCAGATTGATATTGCTAAAGAGATGCAGTAATAGGGAGATCATAGATTTTTTTATCTTTTCTGTCATTTTGGTGAGTATTGTTCTAGAACCCAAAGTTTTCTTCATTCTAAAAAGTGATAATTATAATTCATTCCTCTTGCATACACTTAACACTTCAATTTACTAACGATACAGTACATCACATTCCAAGTTAAATTCCATATTTCTCTTGTTTGAGTGCATAAGACTGCAAGTAATTTTTGAGTGTCCCATCCATCACTTTACCTATATTTATACCCCCCTCACCATAAAGAGTCTTTTGAGAATAAACCTTAGATCATGAACAAAGGAAAAATCATAGAGGCTGTCTATGACCAAAAATGAAAAGTGAAGTGGGAAGTTGAGAAGTTATTCCATGAATCCAATCCCCTTAAATATATAGCGGTAATCAATCTGCCCTCTTGCCTCCTGACCCTTCACCACCCTCCTCCCAGGCTTGCACCAAATTATCTTACTGCCACACTCGTTCTTCTTGTGTAATAATAATGCATTGCCATCTACCAAGCACTTATAATAAAAATTTCCATGCAAAAATGCTTGGCATGTTTTGTTTCACTTAATCTTTGGATAACACTGGAGTTAGGTGTTATTTTCCAAATAGGAAAACAGTTCCAGAGATTTGAAGTATGAATTAGGGGCACAGACGTACTAAATGGCAGGCCTAAGTTTCAACTTAAGTGGACATCTGCTTTGTCTTTCATGGGGTTGGCCATCAATCTATAAGGCATCCTGGAAGACTCAGAACTCAAAGGATCAGGAAAGTTAGATAAAGTATCTAACTTAAAACTTCACAGCCTAAGGGAATGCATAGTTTTCTTCTATGCAAAGGACTTTACATGCATCATCAGTATGAGTATGGTTCCTTGTAGCCCAAATTATATCCATGTCATTGGTGATTTTGCTAAATATTTTTAAGCACTAAACTAAATTCTCATTGCACAATTATATTACATTAGGTAGCAAGAAAAATCTTTGGCTTGCCCTTGGGATATAGTGAAAAATTTCATTCACTCTTCTTTCTTCAAATTTTATCACTACTGAGGAAAAACTCATATATCTCAGATGTGGTCAAGATTGAGTGGGTGTGTGAGTGTGTGCGTGCACATATGTATACATACCACACATATATTGCATGCATATAAGTAATGTACATACATACACACTTATGAACCTATCTACTGCATATATATGCATCATATTTCCTTTAAGAAATATTTTTAATCAAAAGAGCATTAAATATTACAAATTTTTTTAAAAAATCAGAAAGTCAATACCCTTTACCATAGTCCTAGGCATTAAAATCAAGGAAAAAAATTCTAAAAAATGAAATTAAAAGAAAGATGTTGCCCCCATGAATTTCAAGTGAACATAACTTGTCTCTATCTGCAGATACCAAATTATGTTTTTTGGCATTGATAGTGAAGCTGAATAATTATCAAGTCTCTTGTAAGTATACACAAGAAGGAAATTTTGGTTGCAAAAGAATCATCTGATTTTATATTTGGCTTTTACAATCTCATGGTATTTTTACCCTAATTATCAGTCTGGATATTCTTTTTTTTTTTTTTTTAAGATTTATTTATTTATTTATTTATTTATTTATTTACTATAGACAGAGAGAGAGAGAGAGAGAGGGAGGGAGGGAGGCACAGGAGGAAGGAGAAGCAGGCTCCATGCCAGAAGCCTGACGTGGGACTCGATCCCGCGACTCCAGGATTGCACAAACTGCTGAGCCACCCAGCGATCCCCTAGTCTGGATGTTCTTTAAAAAAAAAAAAAAGGAAAAATCTTAGCCCCTCGTAATAAATTACTGAAAAGTGATTTGTTTTTTCTTTGTTTCCTTTAAAGAGTATTTGTGCTCAGAATGGTTTTCATGTAAACAGGAAAAACTGACTCCTTTCTCTCTCTCTTTCTCTCTTCCTTCCTCTATTTATTCCTTTCAATAATACTAATTTGTCCATTGTGGACTGACACCATCCACAGTATCTGCCGTGGTTTGGGCAGCAGGATATTGTGGGGTGAAGAAGCACACATGTTATGTAACTTCTTACCGTCTTTGACAACACTCCTTCCTGAGCTCTGGAGTCTTCTTTTAGCTGGAAGCTGAATGGATTTAATACTGCTTTCATTTCCTACAAGATCATAGATGACTTCTGCTCTAGCAAAGTTGTTGGTTTGGTTCGGTTTGGCTTTTAAGACAAATGGGGGCAAAGCTTCTAAATGCCAATGATTCATTTTGGGACATTTGGGCATAAACTTATAAAAATGAGTTCATCAAGAGGCTCCTTATGGCAAGGGAGCTGTGGCATCCTTCTCCTTAAGGACCACTATTTGTTATGGCCAAGAACCAAACAGTATCTTGTAGATGGAATGCTATGTATCTTTTATAATATATTTCATGTTGGGAGGGCTTTCTTAAGAGCAGCTCTGTCCAGAAGATTCAGGAACCTTCCCTAGGAAGAAGACAGGGCAGGAGGTGACGGCTCTTGCCTTCTAATCTGAAACCTCAGTCATTTACGCACGTCGTAGGAACATTAAGACAATTGGCAGTCCTCTTGAAGAAAATGCCAGGGCTCCAGTAAGAGAAGGCTTGCTGAAAAAAAAAAAATTAAGGTGCAATAAAGAGATATGTGGTGGCTCTTGCAGAACTTTGTACTGTGACTCATCTGCAACCTTTTACAAAATTTAATGTGGCAAAAGTACTGCGTTATTATGATGTACCATGTGGTATCCCGATTTGTCATCTTCACTTGACATATCTTTTATTGAGGGGTACAAGAAGAAACCCCACATTGGCTGAGGAGAATTTTTCTACTTACATCCCACACGGAGATTTAAAAATATATTCCTAGAATTTGGCATTTACAGGAACATGTTTCACTTTAGTAGCTCTGAAAGGAGATAGCTTTTCTACCCTTTGAGTGTAAAAATCTCTAACCCTAATACATCACCACTAGAGGGCCATTGGAACTCACCTTAATTTGGTAAACGGTGGGGTGCAGGGGAGCAGTGAAGTTTACTTTGCAGCTTTATCTTTTGATAGTGTGAACAGATTTATTATTTAAAATTATGTTTTGACTTCTTTGCCTTGTCATTATATTTATTGTTTTGGAGTTCCATAAAAACATCACGTTCATTCTTTTTTTTTCCCAAGCACCAAATCAGGTCTAAATTAGAATCTTTTCTACCCCAGAGACACAACTATTACATTGGAACACTATTCCATCCCAAGCCCCATAATTTTCCCATATAGTTATTTAAATTATTTTACAGCATAGTTGTTATAATGGCATTTGATGTGTGAAGTTGAACAGGAAAAATATGAAAACCTGCTCAGTATCACAGTGCTTGAAGAAAGGCATCACATTCTTTTCCATGTAAGGGATGCAGTAATTTCCATGGTATCACCCCATAGTTGAAAATGCTGTGAAGTTCTCTTGCATGAAAATAATTTAAACTTTTACAGAGAAATATTAAACAGATCTCAAGCAAAACACCTACTTAAAGTAATCAGTACTGTGTGCCTTCATACATTATGTACTATACTAGTCCTAATTCTGGGCAATAACAGCTCATTTAGAAAAACATAAGCATGACATTTCTGCTTTTGTGTACTAGTAATGACTAATAATACTACATAGAGATGAGATGAATGATAAATGACTCTTTAATGTAAACTTTGCAGTTAAACTCAGTGTTTTATTTAGTATTGGGAAATAGCCTTCATTTTTCTTGAGCATAATTAATATTTCAGACATGACTCCGACATGAAAGACCAAGATTACTGTCAAGGCTGGATCAAATCTTACTTAGTTTGAGTTTTAACTGAATTCCCAAGTCAAGCGAAGTAATAATAGCCTGACTTGTGAGCATGCTTAAAGTGAATAAATCAAATAAGCAAAGAAATATCTACTGCTATATATATTTTTCCTTGCAGGTTTTTTTTTTAAATTTCTGCAAGAATTAATTATATATTATCCCCTCACCCTTTATCCTTATTTCAGTGTAATTGCCACATTGAAGAAGGTTATTTGTTTATCTGCGGGTGTCTCCTACAGGCCCATGAGCTTCTAAAGAGAGCGAACAGTATATTTTTAATCTCTGAATCTCTATACCCACCTATGGTACAGTTTCTAAGCAGATAAAATTAACTGGACTTTTTTAGTGATGGTAAATTTGAGGCTAATGCTACAGACTATTTTTCCTCCCAGTGTTCTGGAAGGATGCCTGTTTTCAAGTCACCTAGAAACTTACCCTCTCAGATGGAGAGTAGACCATTTATCCATCACATGCTGGCAGTACCAGTCCCAGGAAATGGCGTGTCAGGGCTGCTTTCGGCTGAGCAGTAGATGTGTCTTTCCTGCTGCCTTTCTTCACTCTGATTATTAAAGAAAACTTAAAGGCCCTTACATTTTACTCAGGAGCTTCCACTTGTGTATAGATATTTGCTATTCTTAGCACATGGTTTATAAGCCAAATACAAAACACGGCTAATTTGTAATGACCCTATGATGTATAATGTGCTCTCATGGCCAGCAGAACGTGTTCTAATTTTTCTTCACTCTGCGCTAACACTTACTGAATAGGTACTGTGTGTCAGGAGCTCTTGGGAGCCCTTTGTATATGCTTTAACTTATTTAATACCTTGCTAAAAGTGGGCAAAATGCCCATTCTTTAACTGTAAGCTTGAGGTGTGTGGATGTGCTTGTCTAGAGTTAGAGACATACTAAATATAAAGCACCTGTCACAGGTAGAGCTCCTACTGATAACGGTTTCCCTCATCCATTAAAAAAACTCTTCGTGTTCAGTGATGACTTCCAACAGTTGCTTCTTCTACAGCTGTGTGAGCACTTGCACTAAGCTAGGAATTCTGCTAGGGGTTTTATATAAAGTAACCCAGTTCATTTTTACCATAACCACGTGTGGTTGCATTTTTCTCCATTAAATTCTCTGGGAAAGTGAGGCAGACAAAGATTACATAATGTGCCTATTGAAAATAATCATATTGGGATTAAAACCTGGGAGCAATCTGATACAGAAGACTGTTGTGTTCCTAACCTCTGCACTATACTGTTTGCTAAATCCAGAAAGACACAGTTTATCGCTGATTGCAACCTCTCATTTTTGGTGTGCTTCAATAAATGATTCTGGACCAGCTTTATATGCTAATAACTCTTCCCTTAGATTATATCGAATTATTACTTTGTCTCCATTTTATGGCAATATATAAGGATTCTTTCTTTCTCCCAAATGAAATTATTAGACTTGGTTAGAAGGGCAGGACACATTAGTTTTCCTCTCCCTCTGCCTCAGCTGCTTCATCCACTATGTGTAGTTGAGTGTATTTTCTCTTCCTCATAAGGCTATGAGAATAAAATGAAAAAAAAAAAAGCTTGAGAAGTTAAGGAAATAAAGTCAAATAATTATGACCACTTCTATCAAGTTAAAATGAAATAGAATATCTTAAAATTTTGTTCACAGAAAGTTCACAGTCTTCTATCATGTTGGTCATAATATCTTTAATGTGGGGTTGCTATCACAATACAACTAAAAAAATCAATCCTGTTAATGGTCTACGAATTAAGATAGATTTTATGCGATGGTGGTTTTTAATTGAGATGGTTTCTTTAACTGAATTGAGACCTGTATAAACTATGTTGATTTCCAAGCATTTCTTTGAAAACCATGAGCTTTTCTGAGTCACTCTGATTAAAACAAACAAACAAAACAACAACAACAACAAAAAAAACAAGTTGCCCTTATAAGCAATTGCGTACAATTTGAATTAGAATTGCCACTTAAATTTAGTTCATAAAAAGAATTGAATGTTGTACATACTTATTAGGTCATATATATTTGTTATGGTCATAATTATTATTATTATGAGAGTTTGAATATGGGCCTTTCACAAGTTATGTAAAATAAGGATGCTTGCTGCTTGTTGCTCAACATTGGTTATCTTGGAATGCTACAGGATTATTTTGTGAAACGTAATTTGGGTAATCAGGCAATTTATTTGTGGACCACATGCAGCCAGGAAAAAGTAAAAGCAGTACAGTATTATGGTGAAGAGTAAGAATTCTGACCTCAAAGCCCAAGTGCTTCAAATCCCAGCTCTGTCACCTAATACTCTCGCAATGAGCAAATTACTTAAACTGGGTCTACCTCAATTGCCTTTATTAAAAATGAAAATAATAATTCTACCTATCAGTCACTTTATTAAACTTTCTTACTTTGAAATCATTGTGGATTCACATGTAGTTAGTTGCAAGAAATAATACGGAGTCCTCGCACGTATGCTTTATTGAGTTTCCTCCAATGAGAGCCTCTTCTAAAACATAGTATGGAAGTCCCCTTGTCCACGGTTTCAGCCACCCATGGCCAACCTCAGTCGGGAAGCGACAATCCTCCTCCTGACATAACCTCAGATGGTCAGTGGTAGCCTCATGCTGTGTCACAACGCCTGTGTCATCACCCCTCTTCATCTCATCCCCTCTGTGGTTTATCATCTCGTGTCACCACAAGAGCAAGAGTGAGTACAGTACAATAAGATATTTTGAGAGACATCGTATATACCTAATTTGGAATACAGTATATCATTATAATATTTCTATATCTTAATTAGATCTTGTTCCTAATCCATAAATTAACCTCATCATAGGTAGGTAATATACAGGAAAAAAAACATGGTAGATACAGAGTTCAGGCCTATCTGGGGTTCCAGGCATCCCTCGGGGGTAGGGGAGACCACTGTGCACCATCACAACCAGGCTATGGATACAGCCAAGGTGCAAAATATTGTCATCAGGATCCCTCATGTTATGCTTGTAGAGATCTACATTCATTTCCCTCCTACCTGTGTATCTTTCTTGATCCCTGCTAATCACTAGACTGGTTTTCATTTCTATAATTTTCTCTTTTAAAAATGGTATGCAAATAAAATCCCACAGTATGTAACCTTTGAGGATTTTTTTTTCACTTAGCATAATTCCCTGGAGATCTCGGCAGTTGAGAATACTTTGCTATTTTTCATTGCTTAGTAGCATCTATGGTACAGATACCCTACAGTTTAACCATTATGCCCATTGAAAGATGTCTGCATTGCTCATAATCCATTTTGAGATCCATGTGTTGATTTCCTTTGAGATTTTTTTTTGATCCATGGATTAATTAGACATGTGTTGTTCGCTTTCAAAGAATCTAGAGGATTCCCTGTTTTCTTGCTGTTATTAATTTCTTTGATTCCATTGTATTTGGAAAATGCATTCTGTAAGATTTCAACTTCTTATGTTGTTGAGGATTGTTCCATGGTTGGGTATATGGTCTATCTTGGTGTATTATGCAGGCACTTGAAAAGACAAGCTCCCTACCTCCCTATCCTCCATATGTGTAAATCCAACTCTCGATTTAACAAATATAAACATTAATATATTCTGTTATAACTTCTTGATTAAAAAAAAACTTCTTGATTTATTTTATTTCTTCAAATTTCACTGGTCATATGGTAGAAAAAGAATTAATTAAAACTCCTGGGAAATAAACTATATATAAATATATATAATAAACTATATATAAAAAAATATATATAAATATATATGTATATATATATATAGAATGGGAAATAAACTATATATATATATATATATATATATATATATATATATATATATATATATATATACCAGATATTGTTAGGTAAGAAATTCAACTCACAAACTCACTTCATTCAACAACTATTTATAAGGTGTCAGTCCACTAGTTGAGCAAATGAGGCAGGCATTGATCAAGTAGTCATGGTAGTAAACGTAAAAAGCTGAGGTACATCCTCAAATGGATGGGAACTCAGTTCCAAGAAAATCTGTAACAAAGAAATCTCCCCTAGTTTAGAGGTTTTGCTGACAATATCTGAAGAAGATGCAGGAAGACACATTCTGGCGTAACTTAGCTTTACAAGGAGAAATTTGCTTAATTTAGAACGGGTTCTCAAAGTGTGCACTAGATGATGTGTTATCAGGGACAATGAGGTGACTTGGATGGGAGACGAAGAGACCACTGATAACACAGCATTTCAAACCTCTTCTGGGGTTTGTTTCAGCTGCTGTTGGCCCGTTTCCCCCACACACAATCCCTCACACAAATCTCCAGTAAGCCCTTCCTTCCTGTTTCTCCAGTTCGGCCAAACGTTTGCTCACATCCTCGTGGAGAGCTTTTTCTTCACAGCACTCTTCACAGGGCTGAAGATTTCCTTTGTATTCTCCTTTTATTAACTCACTTCTTCAGAAATTGAAAAAGATCTAAATATTATGTGTGTCTAAATATTATGAAGTTCATGTGATTTGCTTCCTGGGTGTGTGTATATATGTATTGATAGAGTGATGTTTACCACAGAGGACAAAACAACCATATTGTATATGGGATGTTTATTGGAAGTGGGATAGGAAATATGATGAGAAGTTATAATCAGAAGAGAAGAAAAAAAATGAGCACAAATATAGATCATTAAATTCAACCTCTGCTGTTCTCATATTTCTTTTTCCACAATCTGTTCTCACAATCTTTTCTCACCAAGGATGTATTAGATATATATTCATAAGTCTTCCTCAAGCAGTGTTTTCTTGAAATGTTCTTCCTTCCAAAAACCCAAATGATATATCTTGGTTTAAGACCTTTGATGTCACACTGCAGAAGCTTTCCTTGAAAGGTGAAAGGAGTTTTCTTTTCAGCTTCCATCTTTGTTTACAACATCTCAAGACATTTGTTTGGATTTGAAACTTTACAGGCTTAGTCTTATGAGAGATGTTATTTTTTTATTTTACATTCTATCTCTACCACTCCTCCCCTAAAGCCCCCACTTTAGGAAGAGTGAATTAAATTGGCTCAGTTATTTTTGAGTTATGAGACAGCAAAAAAAAAAAAATTCTTCCTCCTCTTAAAAATTGCTTGAAGCTTTATTTGTACTGGTTTAACTCAAAAGTAGATTTAAACCTCACACTTGGCAGTATTATAAAAGGAAAGAAAAGTGAAGCCAAATTTAAAAAAAATTAAAAATCTATGCAATCTAAAGCTTAAAACACGACTTTTTTTTTCTGAATTTTTGTTATCCAAATACACTACGTATGTTTGCATGTAAAAGTATAGGTACACTCGGAGGATATTATATATGTGTTTATTTTGATTGAATATAAGAATCATTGATGATCCACCATATAGAATATGCCCAGAAACCAGGAGAAAAAATAGATGAGTAAGCTTTAGTCCCTGCTACCAAAAGAGTCCAAAACTGGAGTAAAGGATTAGAATAGTACAGGCTTGGGTATAAACAACACATTATGGCGATTCAGAGGAGAAACAGGTCCTGGGCAGCCACATATTCTACTATAACCATTGGATTTCAAGCCACCCTCGTCTACTCTTTGGACCAGAGCAATCCCCTCCTGATTCCGCACTCTCATTGTGCTCCTATTTCCCTTTACTCCGTTTGTCCAACTGCTCAGATTGATTTTTTAAAAAAAGATTTTATTTATTTATTCATGAGAGACACACAGAGAGAGGCAGAGACACAGGCAGAGGGAGAAGCAGGTTCCCTGTGGGGAGCCCCTTGTGGGACTTGATACCAGGACCCCAGGATCAAACCCTGGGTGGGAAGGCAGACACTCAACCACTGAGCCACCCAGGGGTCCCTGATTTCTTTTTTTTTTTTTTTAATGTAAATGTAATCATATCACTCCTTTGCCTGAAACTCTGTCGTTGTTTCCAGCGCACTTAGAATGCAGTCCAGATTCTTCTCTCCACCTCCCGAATTCCCGCATGATCCAGTACCTGTTATCGTCACCTTCTGGTTTTCAATCATGCTAAGTCACTTGCTGCCTTTGACTCTGTGCTCTTTCTTCCCCCTGAACTTGGAATCTTTTCTCCAAAAACTTGCCTTAACTTGCTATTTCACATAATTTGTATCATAGGTCAAATATCAAATATATATATAGTGCTGAGAACAGGGCCTGGCACACGAGTTTTTTATACGTTTGCTGCAAGTGGTCACCTAGTCTTACATGACCCTTTCATTATTTTGTCTTAATCAGATATTACTTGGTGTTATCTTTTACACTTCATAATATATAACACATGAGCTCTTAAAATAACAACAACAACAACAATAATAATAATTTGTCTGCTAGTTTGTTATCTCTCTCCCCTTATTAGTTTCTAATCTCCATGGGGTAAGGGCCTGTCAGTTTTGCTTTTAGTTGGATTTCCAAGACCTAGAACAGTGCCTGGCAGGTTGTGGTTGCTTAATAAAAATGCGCCACTCCAAATTTCTGAATGAAAAAAATTACATTAATGAAAGTTTAATTATTTCAGCCCATTTTAAAATAAGGAGACTTGGGATGCCTGCATGGCTCAGTGGTTGAGCGTCTGCCTTTGGCCCAGGGCATGATCCTGAGATCTGGGATGGAGCCCCGCATCAGGCTCCCCGCAGGGAGCCTGCTTCTCTCTCTGCCTGTGTCTCTGTCTCTCTCTGGGTCTCTCATGAATAAATAAATAAATAAAACCTTTAAAAAATAAAAATAAAAAATAAAATAAGGAGTCCTCTTTAGATAAAGACCTTGCGGAGGCTACTTTTTTTTGGTTCTAAAACTGTTTTATGTTGGAATTGGGAAGGGAGATTAGAGATTGGTTTGAGGCGTGGATGTCATGTGTCTGTGGAAACCATTGCTGACTCAGTTTCCATCATGTCCTTCCTAGCTCCCCAGTCTACTACCAGGGTTATATACTTCTGAGAACTGAAAATTTGGGGACAGCTTAGAGTTTAATTCTCTTCTCCCCAGCTTCTTTGAGATACAATACACAAAAACTATGTATATTAAAGGTGTACAATTTGGTGTTTTGATAAAAGTATACTTTGTCTAATGATTACCACAATGGAGCTAATTAACATATCACATCACATAGTTAATTTTTTTTTTGTGGTGAGAACACCTAAGATCTCCTCACTTAGCAAATGTCAAGTACACAATATATGATCATTAACTGTAGTCATCATGCTTTACATTCAGTCTCTAGAACTCACTCATTTTATTTATTTATTTATTTATTTATTTATTTATTTATTTAGATTTTATTTACTGATCTGACAGAGAAAGAGAGAACATAAGTGGGGGTGGAGGCAGCAGAGGAAGAGGGAGAGAGGTAAGCTCCCCACTGAGCAGGGAACCCAACACAGGACTCGCTTGATCCCATGACCCCGGGATCATGACCCAAGCTGAAGGCAGATGCTTAACCAACTAAGCCACCCAAGTGACCCTTATTTTACTTATTTTGTTATTTTTTTAGAACTTACTCCTCTTATAACACAGTGCACTTTGTCAACATTTCTCCATTCCCCCCACCCCCACAGCTCTTGGCAACTTCTCTTCTATTCTCTGTTTACCTAAGTGCAACCTCTTATATTTCACATAGAAGTAATATTATGCAATATTTGTCTTTCTGTGTCTGGATTATTCATTTAGCATCACATTTTCTTTATTTAGTCATCCATTGCTTGTTTCCATATCTTGGCTATTGTGAATAATGCTTCAATGAAAACTGGCATGGAGGGATCCTTTTGAGATACTGATTTCATTTTCTTTGCATATATACCCAGAAGTGGCATCAGTGGATCAGATGGTTGTTGCATTTTTAATTTATTGAGGAAACTCCATTCTGTTTTCCATAGTGGCTACAGTAATTTACATTTGTTTCCAAAAGTGTTCTCTTTTCTCCCCACCTTCACCAACACTTGTTCTTTTCATTTGAACAATAAGCATTCTAACAGATCTAAGGTGAATAGGTTCCCATTTGGATTCCCCTGATGATTAATAATGTTGATTACTTTTTCATATACATGCTGGCCATCGGTAAGTTGCCCATTTTTTAAATCAGGTTATTTGCTTTCCTGTTATTGAATTGTGGTCCTTACATGTTTTGGTATTATTATATATATGATTTGAAAATATTTTCTCCTATTCTGTGTATGGCCTTTTCATTTTATTTTAATTTCTTTTACCATGTGGAAGCTCTTTGGTTTTATATAGTCCCACTTGATAATTTTTGCTTTCATTGCCTGGGCATTTGGTATCATATTCAAAAAGAAAATCTTTGTCAATACCAATGTCAAGCAGCTTATTTTCTATATTTTCTTCTAAGAGTTTTACAGTTTCAAGGCTAATATTTAAGTCCTTAATCCACTTGGGTTAATGTTTGTGTATGATGAAAGATAAGAGTCCAATTTTATTCTTTTGTATGTGAATATCCTGCTTTCCCAACACCATTTATTGAAATGGCTATCTTTCCCCAGTATGTATTCTTGGAACTCTTGTCAAAGATTAATTAAACAGGGACACTTGAGTGGTTCAGAGGTTGAGCATCTGCCTTTGGCTCAGAGCATGATCCCCGAGTCCCAATAAGTCCCAATTAAGTCCAACGTGGGACTCTCCGCATGGAGCTGCTTCTCCCTCTGCCTATGTCTCTGCCTCTCTCTCTCTCAATCTCTCATGAATAAGTAAATAAGTAAATATTTTAAAAAGATTAATTAAACATATATATGTGAGTTGATTTCTGGACTCTCTCTTCATCTTCCATTGGTCTATGAGTCTATTTTTATGACAGTCCCTATCGTTTTGATTATGTTAGCTTCTTAATGTAGTTTAAAATCAGGAAGTATGTGATAGCTCTAGCTTTATTGTTCTCTCTCAAGATTACCTTGGCCATTTCAGGGTCTTTTTTTGGTTCTGTACAAAATTGTAGGATTTTTTTTCTATTTCTTTGAAAAATGCCATTGGAACTTCATAGGGGTTACATTAAATCTGTGGATCACTGTAGGTAGTATGAACAATATTTTAACAATATTAACTCTTCCAATCCATAAGTACAAACTGTCTTTCCATTTATCTGTATCTTCAGTTTATAGTTTTTAGTGTATAGATCTTTTACCTCCTTGGTTTAATTTATTCTTAGATATTTTATTTTTATTTGATGATATTATAAATAGGATTGTTTTCTTAACTTCTCTTTCTCATAGATCATTATTAGTATATAAAAACAATTAATTTTTGTATGTTGATTTTTACATCCCTCAGCTCCACTGAATTTGATTATGAGCTCAAGTAATTTTTTGGTGGAATTTTTAGAATTTTCTCTACAAGATTATATCATCTTTAAACAGACAATTTTTCTACTTCCTTTCCATTTTGGATACCTTTTATTTGTTTTTCTTGCTTAATTCCTCTGGGTAGGACTTCCAGTACTGTGTTGAATTGAAGCAGCATCTTTGTCTCATTCTCAATCTTGCAGAAAAACCTTTCAGCTAGTCACTATTGAGTATGATGTTAGCTGTTGATTTGCACACAAATGGTCTTTAGTATGTTAGATTCATTCCTTCCATACTAATTTGTTGGGAGTTTTTAACATGGAATGATGAATTTCGTCAAATGCATTTTCTGAATCTACAGAGATGATCATGATTTTTCATTCAATTAATGTGGTGTTATCAAGTTTATTATTTGAAAATGTTGAACCATCCTTGCATCCCAGGGATAAATCTCACATGATCACATGTTATGAACTTTTTAATGTTTCCTTGATTTTGGTTTGCTTGTATTTTACTGAAAATGTTTGCATCTTTGTTTATTATAAATATTGGCTTATAATTTTCTTTACCAATAGTGTCCTTATTTGGCTTTGGCATCAGGGTAATTCTGACCTTCTAAGATGAGTTTGGAAGTGTTCATTCTTCTTTGACTTTTTTGGAAGAGTTTACAAAGAACAGACATTAACTATTATCCGAATGTTTGGTAGAACTAATCAGCGAAGCTATCTTGTCCTAGGCTCTTGTTTTGAGGAAGTTTGTCATTAGTAATTCAATATCCTTACTCATTATTAATCTGTTCAGTTTTTCTATCTCTTTAGGGTTCAGTCTTGATAAGTTATACATTGGAATTTATCCATTTCTTCTAAGTTATCCAATTAATTAGTGTACAGTGGTTCATAATAGTCTCTTCTGATCTTGTATAGTTTTATAGTAAAAGCTGTAATGTTATTTCCAGTCTCTAGAACTGTGATAAAATAATTTGCTGTTGTTTACACCATGAAGCCTGTATGTATATATATAAATATATATATAATTATTATAGCACAAGTATGTTATTATAATTCTAAGGGATATTTTCTGGATATAGATTTGTAAGTGGAAAGTTTTTTCTTTTTTCTTTTTCTTGACAACTTTAAATATGTCTTGCTGTTTCTTGGTCTCTATAGATTTATAGTTTCTGGTGAAGAATAATCAGTTATTCGAATTTTTGCTCCTCTGTATGTAATGTTACAATTTTCAATGGCTACTTTGAAGAATTTCTCTTTTTAAAACATTTTGAGGAAGCTCCATACTGTTTTCCACAATAGTTTCACCAATTTACATTCCTACCAATAGTGCATGAGGGTTCCTTTTTCTCCACATCATCACCAACAATTATTTCTTGCCTTTTTTATTTTAGCCATTCTGATAAGTGTAAGATGATATCTCATTGTAGTTTTCATTTTCATTTTCCTGATGAGTGATGTAGAGCATCATTTCATGTATCTGTTGGCCATCTGGATATCTTTGGGAAAATAACTACTTAGGTCCTCTGCCTGTTTTTTGTTTTTTGGGTTTTTTTTTTTTTTTTAGATTTTATTTAAATTCAAGTTAGTAACATATAGTGTGCTATTAGTTTCAGGGGTAGAATTAGTGATTCATCAGTTGCGTAAAACACTCAATGCTCATTACATCAAGTGCCCTTCTAAATGTCCATCACACAATTATGCCTTCCCTCACCCTCCAGCAACCTTCAGTTTGTTTCCTAGAGTTCACTCATATGTGGAATTTAAGAAACAAAACAAATGAACATAGGGGAAGGGAAAGCAAAGTCCTGAGCATGGAGCAAGACATGGGGCTCCATCTTACGATCCTGAGATCACCACATGAGCTGAAACCAAGAGTCAGTAGCTCAACCAACTGCACCACCCAGGGACTCTAGTGTTGGCTAATTTTAGATTGTAGTCTGGATATTATATTGTAGATTCTATTATATTTTTGCAAAGAGTACTTACTTTGTTCGTTTGTTTTAGTAGACCATTGATTTGGTTGGATTCAAAATGTAAACTATTTTTGGGGAAACAGCTCAAATTTTGCTCAGTTCTTTTATTTTTCTTTTTGTTTTTTTTTTCAGTTCTTTTTTTTTAAGTTGAAATTTGTCCTTACATTTGCTAAAACTCAGCTAGAGGTTTTTGCAGTTTGTGTACATAATTCTGGGTTCTCTCTGTCTGTTTAATTTTCACAGCTTATCCCTTTACCCCCTATTTTCCAGCAGGTCATTTTGTCCAAACTCTGTCCTTCAGTCCAGACAGACTATGGTTATGATTGGAATTTTAGCTGCCCTGTTTGGCACTCATTTCATGAAGCTTGACTAATCTCAGGCTAAAAGGCCCTAGAACAAGAAATTCACTTTTCTTCCAAATTTTGACTATCCTCCAGAATCTTCTGTCAGGATTTTTTATTTTGATTTTTCATTTTAGTTGGTTTGTGTATTTGTTATTTTTTCCAGTGTTTATAGTAATCTTTGAGACCATTGATTCAGTAGAATCTTGCTCTGCCATACCAGAAGTATAAATCCACCCTTCTATTTTTATATGTTCCCATCACTATTTGAGCATTTCATATGTTTCTGACATCATCGTATTTCCCTATCCCAGATCTTAAATTGACCATTTCTCCAAAGAATGCTAGATCTTTTAAGTGGGGAATGGTATTTAGTAGCCAAGATCTGAATGCTATGTGTGCTGATGGCTATTGGAGTATCACTAATCCCAGGCCCTTTCAGTGGACGGAGATAGATTATATATATATACATATATAGAAAGAATCATGGCTTCACTTGAATACTTGATACCTGTTATGGTCTGAAGTATATGTTTCTCAAATGTATATGTTAAAGTTCTATTTCCCAGTACCTTGGAATGGGACTGTATTTGAAGGTAAAGCTTTTAAAGAGGTAATTAAAGTAAATGAGATCATATGGATGACCCTAATTCAATTTACTGGCTTTTTAGAAAAAGAGAAAATTAAGACATACATGTCCCACAGACTGAGGGGTGCCCATGATGTGAGGACACAATGAAAAGGCAGCCATCTGCAAGCCAAGGAAGGAGACCTCAGAAGGAAACAAATCTGTCCATATCTTAATCTGGAACCTCTAGCCTCTAGAACTGTGAGAAAATAAATTTCTATAGTTTGAGCCATGCACAGTGGTATTTTTGTTACGGCAGCCCTAGCAGACTAATATAATAAAATGACTCTAACACTACAGGGATTTATTTTAATTTTCACTCTATAAAGTTTGTTATTTCCTTTTCTGACAGTGAATTACATGGCTAACATTATCCTTTATTCATTCATTTATTCATTCATTCATTCATTCATTCATTCATTCAATCAATCCAGTGGTATATAACTTCTATTTCTGCTCTTTTGCACGAATGACCTCCTAACTCCTCTTGGGTTCTGTCCCTGTGCACTGATATATATAGCCCAATGTCGGTAGAGTCTCCCTCCTACTTAGACCATGACACTCCACTTCACATGGATACCCTCCTCTCCATCTCAGACTCTCACACTCAACATCCAGCAGCCCTCATCAGTGGAGGCTTTCTGAAGTCACTTAGGCTCTGACATCCCATTGTAGGCCACTAAGAGCCTTCCCAATGTACTTCTTCTATCACCACCTTAGACATCAACCCTGCTCTGTCCCACTTAATGTCTCTAAACATGGATTTTTCTGAACACAGAAGAACAAGGTAGAGAAGGAAAAGAATAAGAGAAATTGATACATTTTCCTTTAAATAATAGTCAACTGAACTGCTTTCATTAGCGTTTGTAGTTCCAAACAAATTTCAATATTTTATACCAAAGAAAGGTAGCCTGGTATTTTGTGATAAAAATAAAACATATATGGTTTTATTAAATTAAAATATAGCAATTTAAGGAAATCTAATAAAATATTGCTAAACAGGTGTCAGTCAGGAGCTATAAAATAACATTCAGAAACAAACTTAATAGATTGTGTCAGCGATGGTACACACAGGACCAGATAGCATCTTCAAACAGTAATGCTTTGCTTCTTCTCATTTTCTTAAATGAAACCTTTCTCTTATTCAGTCAGAAATACCCACATTGCTTAGCAGAGAATTAGAATTACTATAGTAGGAATGAAAAAATAAAGAAATAGTCAACTCTCTATGAAGTCTAAAATAATAGGCTTTTGAGACTCAAGAGACAGCCCAAGGAAAGAACATAAATTTTGTGTTATAACAAAACCATTGGAAGAAAATGAAAAGGAAGATGTGACCTCACTTCTTACTCCTGGAAGATGATCCACTGGGTTAGGAAGTTGGGGATTGGAGTGAGCATCGAGGGTGAAACAAAATGTTACAGAGGTCCACCACAGAAGACCAGTGAGAGAGGAGAAAATTAGCATCAGTACCACATGGCACTGTGAGTTACTGTGCCTGCAAACTCAGAAGAGCTAAGCCAGAGCCTGTAGATGTATTGTTAGAACAAGTCACATGGGCTGTTGGGCTCTTTCTGTCCTCTCTCTAGATGTGGGTCTTCCACTGAATTCTGCCTTGGGGAATGTACAACAGATGGACATCTTCCTAGGCCTGAGACTTTGCCAAGCCTCTTCTAACTGCCCCATATAGACAAACTACTATATTTTCAATCAACTAGGGCAAAAGTTTCTAAACTCAGTGGGTTCAGTTCTTGATGCAGAGAGTTGTTAAGGATGTAGAAAGTAAACCCTCAGGGGTTTGCACTTGACTACTTGGACTATATAATATTAAAGCTCACCTCTAACACACACTAATTATCTCACATCCCAATGGAAGTCCAGGTTCTATTATTTTGAATATCTCTGTCTTTAAACTAGTCACTTTAGCCTTCTGGGATGTTATAATTTCCTTATTTATAACGTGAAAGTAATAATATTCACCTACAGAGGTTATTGTTAAGAATAAATGAAATTACCTTTGTAGCCAACCTGAAATACAGCAAATCCTCAATAAAGGTTAACATTTTTATTATGAAAAATATTTAATAAGTGGTTCATACTATCTCAAAAGTGACCCTGTTCAAAAGGCAATTAATAGCTAATACCATACTTTTCTACTACCATTGTTAGACCATCTATACTGAATTAATTCTTTATTCATTCATTTATTCATCAGATATGTATCATTCCTGTGTGCTGGACACTGTGATAAGTACTCAGGAAACAGCAGAATCAAGTCAAACAAGATTCTGGTGCTATGGAAGCTACAGTATAGCTGCAGAACTGACATGAAACAATGGATCAACAATCATTTTAACTACAGTTGTGAGAAGGGTTGCAAGAGATAGACAAGGCGTTCAGCATCCTACCTGGGGCCATTGTTTCATTCCCTCTCTCAGCCCTTAATTGTTCTTCAAGGAGTTTGAATCCCTGGCTGGAGAGCACAGATGGAGAGATTCTACATGGAAACAACAGAAGGACACAGTTGACCCCGTGTTCCCACTTGTTTCCAGCAAGGTGCCAGTATTTTAGTAGAGCCCTCATACACCCTGCAGACCAGACCACACATTAGCTGCCTATGTTTCCCCAATCAATGTGTTCATGGCACCAGGTTACCCAGCCAGGCCAACAGGAATTCCTACCACTCATCCTGAGATATGATAAAATGGTGGTAGTGGTTGTTTTGCCACTGAGTTCTGGGCAGGTGTGTAATGCAGCCATATATAAGACATATTTTGAATTCCACCAAGGGTAAAAATCGTGTCCAGTTCATTTTTCTTAAAATGTGGATGACGTGTATAGACCTGATAAGAAAAGTAAATAAATGCATAAACCATTAAGACAATTTATAGCAGTGAGAGGCTTGCTTTACTGGAACGTGTGGAGGAGATTACAGTGTGTGTGGGACCAGGCCACTGTTGAAACTTCCTTTGACATGAGTGGAAGCTCTATGTTAAATTGTTGAGTTTTTTTTTTTTTTTTTTTTTTTTTTTTATCATTGAAAAGGCTTGTTACATTTCTGGCAGTGGTCACTTCCAGTAAATACTGTCAAATAGAAAGTCAAGGAAGCATGCATGCTGATATAGGGCAGATACTCTTTCACTTGCTCAGTGCAGTAATTGACCTGCTGACTTCAGATAACATTCTTGTTGACAGGCCTGAAGGAGAAACATATTGCAACCCACACAACCCACACACCGGAGTGTCAATAGCTTAACTAACTATCCAACACTTAGGCAATGAGGTTGTTCAAGGCCTTACAATTTGGTTCACTGGGTTCTTTGTTAACCACAGTGACCCATGTTCCAGTAGGGCTCCTCCAGGTGTATAGTGGCAAATAAGAACATCAAGAGTCCCAAGGACTAAACTGGTGATCTAGCACTGCTACCCACCAGCTGTGCGGCCTTGGAAAAGTCACTGCAATTCTTTTATTTGCAGTTTTCTCAACTGTAGAATGAAAACCATACATGTCTCCTAGGGCTGGGGTTTAAGTGAGTTATTCGACATGCACCTGCTTTATTGAAAAAAAAGTAACAAGCATTTCTTTTTCTCCAAATCCTAAAATTCTTTCCCCTGTGGTCTAGCACATAATACATTAGCAGCTCTTTCAGCAAGTCAGTCTGAAATATAATTGCCTATTTTAATAAATAGCAATTTTGTAATCATTTTCCCCTTTGCTTCTGAATGCTCATCTTGATGGCTTGGCTTGCTTTTTAATTGTGTGGATGTCTGTTAAGGTGAGGGAAGAGTATTTTGCTTTGGAAAATAAAGAAACTCAGTTCTTTCAAAGCTATTCAGCAGTCTAAAAATCCATTTAAGTATTCACTAAGCAAAATAGGAAGATTCAAGTGCTTACGGCACTTCATTAGGGTACTACAGAATCAAGCAGAATGACGGTTGGTTTATAGCAATTTTGGCACTAAGATTTTAACATAGATTTTATATTATAAGGAGCAGCAAAGTTGCCAGCATGGGGAAGTATTTATTCATTTATCATTTCTAGCAGAAAATTTGGGTTATTTATTAATAAGACATAAAATAAACAACTTAATTTACTGCTAACCTTATAATAAAGTCCTAATGTGTAATAATTCTACAGACTTGAAAGAGTTGAAGTTATAAGTTCATCTTCTTAAACTACTGTATTCATGAAGTGAGGTGTATGGTGAAAGTCCACTATGATTTCACTTAAAATATCAATTTTGCCAGTCCTGGGTTAGAATAACTTTTTGAAAAAATAGTAATTCAATCCTGTGTAGATTATTATTTTTTTAAACATAAGGTGCTTGGTAGTTGATATTAATAATTTTTTATTATGTTCTAGAAAGAGAAACATAAATGTTCCATCAAATAATACATTTTATACTCACTAAAGTTAAGGATATTTGTTGTATTTATGTAAACTTCTACAAGCAATGAAAGACAGAATGTTCTTTAAAGTGAAAGCATAATTATGATTCCTGGATATTATTATATCCAAGTTCTTCTGAGAAAGGGAAGAATGAAATGTCAATTATGAGACTTGATATATGCTATTTTAATATTAAGGAAAAGAGAAAAATAAAAGACAAATGTCAATAATACTCCAGATTCCCAGAGAGGGTTTATAAAATGATCAAATCTGTTTGTAAAATTCCTTATTAATATTTATCTTATTCAATAACATGTCTGAGGGAACAGGGTACTCTGATGGAAAATAATTAAATCATTCTAGGAATATTTGTGTTAAGAATTTTACTCCTTCTGTCCACTTATTATGCTGTGCTCATTGAACACTTATTTCCTTTGTGCAGAAAAGGTTACGGGGTCGAGTTCCAAAAGATTTGAATTAGAAGTGATCCAGTGGCTACCACTGGGACAAAATGTTACGTGGGACATTAGGAGAAGAGTCATTACCATAAATAAATTATCTCTGATCTGGGTATCAAGTTCAATTCCTGTGATGAAACAGATGGCTTCTCTAGCTTGCCACAGTGTCCTTCCTTCTTACTTCTTTTCAGCTCCAAGAATGTGCTTGATTTGTGGAGAATATAGTAGCAAAGACATTTATACAAAATTGTTTGTGGTACCTTAATTGCTAAAAGCCTGATAGAAACCATTTGCTAGGGAAGAAAAGAATCTTCAAAGGAACCAGTAATCTCGGTTTTGCTCAAACTCTCCAACTTCTCTGGACTGTGTAAAATATTGAAAAAAGGCAAGCAAAAAAAGAAAAAGATAAATATACATGGCAGATACCACAATGCACTTCATATTTCATTTCAACTTAAATCTCTAATCTGCTGTAGAAATTTTCTTCTGTCCCATTCTTTTTCCTGAACATAAAATATTAGCACATGAAGATTAAAAACAGAATATTGGGCTCCTGTCCTAAAACTATTGTTTGTATATACACAGCGAAGTATAATTTAAAAATTTACAATATGGTCTCCTCTGTGGCTCTACTCATTAAAAAAATAAATTTATAAAAACATATTGAGCATCTACTCTTTACAACATACTGTGTTTTAGTCCAGGAAGTATGACAACCTTAAAAGAAAAGCATTTCCCCCACCTCAGGAAATATGAATCTATTTCAAGGAGAAGATGAGACATAAATTCATGCAGAATTAAAAAGAATGCAATAGGTAAAACCACACATAGCACAAAATAGTGCATGACTAAATTGATAATCACTGAGACCCCAAGGAACAGTCCCCCAGGATCCTGAGGATTTCAAGCAGCTCTGAGTGTCTAACCCTGTTTAGCAATCACACTAAGGGCCTCAGTCACATTTCCATTTGTAGTCGTCTAAACAAGGGACCCTTGCCTCTTGCCCACACTCCAAGGTACCTCTCCAGTGTTGAGGTCCATCTCTTAGAAAGAGAAGGAAAAGCCCTCCTCTTAAACCCATGTACCACTCTACCCTTTTGAACCCCTAAATCTGTAATCAGTGAGCTTCTCTAAATGCTTAGTCTCTTTCCTGATTGTTCCCTTCACATCTGTGTTTTTATTGAAACTGAGCTGTCCCCTGAGGAAACTGCTTCTCTTCACATGGAATCAAAGGCTGTTTTTCTTTTCTTGCTCATACCGTGTTCCTCGGGGCGGGTAAGGGAAGTGGACATCCTCCTTGCTCTGCATTGACAGCTTCCAAACATAACAACCTCTTCCTTCTGCAAACACCTTGCTCTTCTGACACATATACCGTCAGGTCCCATCACCCACCCACCCGCTTCCATCCTCTCATTGCTTTGTCCACCAATCTCTCATCCAGCCCTCCCTCCATTTGAGCTTTAGCTTTAATCCACTGACCCACTACTGTTATTATTTGCCAGTTCCTGCCTGTCTTCTCTTGGTGCACTGTTTGCAAAGACTTGACAACCCATGGCACTAGGATAGCAGCAATCGTTAATTTTACTGGGTCCTTCCTGAGTGCCAAGCACACTGTTCAAAGTGTTTTACATACTGGACATTTAACTCACCACAACCTCATAGGAAATGGCCTATTATCATCCCATTTCACCAATAAAGTAACCCAAGGCTATTAGTGCATTAACTAACTAACTAATAAATGCATTTATGTGTGTGGGTACGTCTGTATGTATGTATTTTTGCAAGTGATCCTCGCTTCCTTTCCCTGCCTCCTTCTCACCATGGTTCTACACGTGTACAGCCTGCCATTGGGGTAACCCAGCCATGTGCATCCTTCCTGCGCGCAAACAGGTGAGCATTGCTACAATAAATACTACAGCTATTCAGACTGATTTCACTTTCAATTCATTTTCTCAAGTGGGCAATCAAGACTGATGACAAGCCTACTCTGTTTTTCTTCAGGGCTCACTTCCCACTCTGCAAGATAACTATTTCATCTCCCACACCTCCCTCCCCACACTTCTCTCTCACCTAATTACTTCACTTCAAACATCATTTAGAAGTAAGATGCCATCCAGAGACGAAGCTCCCTTATTTGCATTCACATAAATCTGTGAAGAATACCTGGCCCCGGGACCTCTCCGCACAAGGAGGGACCCTGATTCTTTTGATCACAGGCTGGACTCTGCACTTCTGAGCTGAATCCCAGCCCCTGTCAGCTTCTTGAAGATTTCACTCCCGTCTCCCTCTGGAATCATTAACATTTCATTAAATTGAAAATACCATAAATCATAGGCTGCACCATTATATTATGTACATTTATTTTCTCTGGTTGCAGTGAAATATACACAATACAAAATTTACCATTTTAACCATTATTACTTGTACTGTACAGCATGTCTTCTAGATTCATCTACATTGTAGTACGTGTCAAGATGTCTTTCATTTTTAAAGAGGGAATAATATTTCATGACAAGTATGGGCCACATTTTGTTTATTTTTGATGGGCACGCGGTTGATTTCTCCTTTAATTACTATAAGTAATGCTGCTGTGAATATGGGTATACAAATACTTATTCAAGTCTATGCTTTCAATTCTTTTTTTTTTTTTTTTAAAGATTCTATCTGTTAACTGTTGAGAGACACACAGAGAGAGGCAAGGACATAGGCAGAGGGAGAAGCAGGCTCCTCCGGGGAGCCTGATGGGGGACTCGATCCAAGGACCACAACATCATGCCCTGAGCCAAAGGCAGATGCTCAACCACTGATCCCCCCAGGCAACCCTCTGCTTTCAATTCTTTTGGGAACGTACCCTGAAGTGGAATTGCTGGATCATATAGTAATTCTATGCTTAATTTTTTGACGAACCACTATGCTGCTTTCCACAGCAGCTGCACCATTTTACACATCTACCAATACACGGGATTTAATTTCTCCACACCCTTGCCAACACTTGCTATTTTCTTCTCTTTGAAGTAATTGCCTCTGTATAATTTTTTAAAGGAAAAAAATATATATCCTGTGACAGGAAATCTAATTAGAAAACCTCCAAATGCTGAGACATCAAAGGCCTTCATCGTCAGTGTATGAACATGTGGAAAGAAAAGCCCACCAGGTAGAAAGGGACAGTAATGGAAAGAATCAATCCCCACCTCAACACAGAATGGAAAGAAGGAGACAAACAAGAAAGCAAAACACAAGCTTAAGAATTGAACACAAGCCAGTCCTCAAGCAGGTTACCAGTTTGAATTCAAGCTGCCAGTGAGATTCAAAGATCACAAGTGGAAAATTTAGCCTAAAGAAGATTTTGGTGAAAATTGCCTCAAGCTGTATCGTAGATGCTGATGCAAATCCTTTATACTTCATTACTGGATTAGAAGACATCCCAATCTCAAAATTATTAAAATGTAATAAAACTTATATTTTAGAATTAAAGAAATGTGGTATTTATGTTTATATTAATGTGGAATTTATATTAAAATCATTTCCAATTAACATAAAGATATTGAATGTCCTTCACCTTTAAAAAATAATAAACCTGAACCTCTATTTCCCTCAATTATCAGCCAATATTTTTTTAGCATCTCTGTTGATACATTTCTTTCAGAAGTAGTATCGCCAAGGCTATATTCACTTTCTCCATTACCATTCATTCTTTTTTTAATCTTGTTTTCTTTTTTAATAATATAAATAATATATAGGTACATTTCCATTGTAAAAGATGCAGACAATATAGAAGGATACATTATTCAAGCATTTTCTAATACCTTCTTCCAGTTTCTTTTCTGTATATATAAAATGTATATATATTTATATATATACATATGTATATCCTTGGGGATGTATTTATATGGCTAGGTAGATAGATATAGATAGTTAGATAACTAAAACATACTATACTTATTTTACATATTGCATATTGTTATCTTTTTCTTTTTAATTTCTTCACTTAAAAATATGTCTTGCACAACTATCCATGTCAATACCTTTAAATCTACCAGTGTTTTTTGACTGCCTGGTTTTACAGCATAGATAAACACTTCTACTACTGACAGAAATTTAAGTCATTTTCTGTTTTCATGACTTCAATGTTGCCAAGAATAAATTCCTAGAAGTAGAACTGCTGGCTCTAAAGGGGTATATGCATTTCATACTTGACAGACATCAGTAAATGGCTAAAAAAAAAAAAGTACTTCTATAATATAGCTCTGAACAAAAGTTCAATAGACTACTTACTCATCTACTATATCACTAACATTGCTCTTGTTAAGAACTCAATTCTACAAGTTGCTCAATCCACAAATACTATTCTATTCTCCTCTTACTTAATACCTCTGCCATCTTTACTACACATGATTGCTTCCTTCCTGCTGAAACAAGTTGGGATTATATTTCTAACAAAGTATGTGGAGAAAACCCAGCAAAACTGCTCCCAGAATTCCCTTTTAGGCTCTAACCAGGCCTGGATTGCATGGCAGGCCATCTTAGCTGCAAGAAAGTCTGGAAAATTGGGGGAAAGGATTTCTGTGTTGGTTTAGATGAATCATAATTCATATATTTCTAAATCTTTACTTAAATGAGTGTTGAACACTTAAAGATAACTGAAATAATCTTGCCAATCTGTGGCTATTGGTGAAGGTCAGTATCATAATGTGTACAGAAGAAAATTATATAAAATTACCAAATATTATTATTATTAATAATTACCAAATATATAATATATAATAAATTACCAAATATATATTACCAAATATTATTATTACCAATAATAGTACGCATGGGTTATAAAAGTGATGCTAATTTAATGCTCAGAGGCCTGGGTTTGGTCTTAGTTCTACCAGTAGCTATGTATTCTTGAGTATGTCAGTAAGCTTCGATTTTTTTTCATCTGTTAAATAAAGCTGACTATACCCACCTTGGACACTTCTCAGAGATACTGCAAGAATAAAAATTGACGTGGAAGTCACTTTCAAAGACTGAAGCGTATTATGAATTGGTTTTTTATCACCAATATATTAACTTTTGTTTTGTTGATAGAGAATACAAATATTGCAAATAAGCAAAAACAAGTGTCTTTCCAGTATACCCATTTCTTCTAATCTGGATTTCTGAAATAAAGAAGCTACATTTTAATTCGTTGTAAACCCTAAGTGTCATTGCTATCTCCAATATGTGCCTTTGTCTTCTCTTCTACATGATTTAAGTAGAGGGGAAAAAAAGAGAGAGAAAAAAAAAAGCACAGTGAGGGGGTCTTTAGCTTCCCATTTATTTATCTTTTATTAGGGCAGAAAAGCCCCCTGGATTTAAAAAAAATTGCCAATTCTGGGGTTACAGAGTAAGAAGAAATCTCCAAGATGATTCTTGGCCCCAGCAAGGAAAAGGAGAGACACAGAAGAATTGAAAAGAGAAGGAGTACAGGTTCCTGTGTCCTTCATGATGAGTGAATGATGATTGCAGGGAGCCAGGACTTACTGCTAGTCACCTGAGAAGGTTACAGATGCAGAAGCCCAGACCTGCCATGCAACCACACTCCTGAATTCTTGTGAGACTTTGAGTGAACAGCTCTTTGCATCAGTAGACGTCTACTTTTAGTATTGTTTTTTTTTTTTGTATTTGCAGAACATTTTTCTATTATTAAGCAGTTGCTAGAATATTTTAAAAGATCACTTTCATGGTGAGGATTGAGAGGCGGAAAAGCAAGAGGTCTCAGTCATTAGTGGTAATCTTAAAAGTATGCAGAGAAAGTAGGGCAAGTATAGCCGGCTTGATTATTTACTGGGTTTAGAGCCTGTCAAGAGGAACTCAGGTGACTTGGAAACAAATCCTTCATGCTGCAGGATGTTGAAAACTGCTGATTAAAAGCAAATGGGTTCCAGTAAGGATGGTGCCTGCTGAATACTCACTGGTGAGACTAGACCCGGATGCTGAAGAATATAGGTGAAGAAATCAAGTTTCCTCTTAAAGAGTCAGCCAAAAAAAGAAAGAAGAAGAAGAAGAAGAAGAAGAAGAAGAAGAAGAAGAAGAAGAAGAAGAAGAAGAAGAAAGAAGAAGAAGAAAAGAGAAAAGAGCCAGCCTTATGTTTTACATAGATTCAAAAGATCCAAGATACATAGACAAAATGAGTTCCAGTGGACCAGTCTTTTAACTCTTCTAGACAGGAATGAGAAGTTATTGATATTTTAGTTCTGAAAGATGGAGAAAGATGGCTTCCATAGAAGTAAGTATCTTCCCCACTGATGATACTCTAACCTATATACCTGTTGATCCACTCAGATCCATGTTGCTCACACTCATATCTGGTATTTTATGTCACTCATTGAATTGATTCCCTATCCCACTCCATCCGCCTGACCCATAAGAAAGGGTCCCATGGTTGAGTCACACTTGTGAACACTGTATATCGGAGAATCCACTTGCTGTCATTGCATTTAGCATCTTCTCACTGTGTTGCTAGGATCCAAGCATTACCAGTCATGATTTTGTTAAGTCCCATGAAGGCAGGGTTAAGGCCTGTCTTGTTAGCCACATTATCCCCTCCTGCAACATATCAGGTGTTCAATGAATGATAGACTAAATGCATCAGACTGACAGCAAACATGAGGCATTTCCAATGACCTTTTCAGAAGACATGTTGGTGCAAGTGATGGATTCAATATAATTTGTATATTACACACATCAGGAACAGTCTTGGTTAAATAGGATTATGTGGCTTATTCAGAGAACACAGCTGACAAGTAAAACATTGTTTCTGTGGAGAAATGTGCTCTTAACAACTGGTCTGCAAATGAACTTTTCCAACACAAACCATCTGTATGTTGGAGCCTGTCTTTAAATTTATTTATTAAGCCATTTTTCCCCCATTTCAATTTTTTTTTTCCTCACAGGAGGTGTCTTTACATGTTGCTTTGAGCTTTTCCTTTCTTCTTGTTCCTTTTTTCCTTTAAAAATGAATCCTCTGAAGGTCTTGGCCACGTGTCAATGCTGTATTCACAAGGATTAAGGATCAGCAGGGCTGCTGTGCAACAATTCAGAAATTGAGTACATCCTGTGGATTGGCAGCACGTTGCCTGCTATTGTGCAGGAGGCACCGGTGTTCCAGTAAAGGCATGTTAAATTTAGCAGCTGTCTTGTATTTGTCATTGGGGATGGGGTGGAGGCGGCTGGCTGTAATCTAGATTCATTTGTGAGTTTTACTTGAAAGTTTACTTAAAGGATTCATCTAACAGGAACATGTTTCACATATTCTCATTTTCTGTAAATTGTAATTATTTGGTAACAAAAATATGTAGACACAGACACAGGGAACACATGCATGTGCTGTACAACCTCTATTCCTTATGGTTAACATCTCCTTTGTTGTAAATATTCTATTTAATTCCATATAAACTCTCAGGCCATTCAAATATAACCTATGGAGGCCAACAGTCTGGTTATTTTCATTCATAATCTGAGTTTGTTTATAACAGAGAAATATATCATTTTGGAAGGAAATGGGAGAAGGTAGCAAAGGAATTAACAGTGAATCATGTGTTGTGTTGTGATGATATGCAGAGGGTTGGTTTTTTGTTTTTTTGTTTTTTTCCCCTAATAGACATTCATGCATATGGATAATGACAGCTAAACTCATTTATTTTATATTCTCTCCCTGTCCCATCCACTGTCTAATTAAGCTAACTATGATATCAAGGAAACTTCAAGATGGAAGGAGCCTTGGAAATCATCTAGATCAAGCACCTATTTTACAACAAAGAAAATCTGAGGTACAAAGAAAGGATGAACAAATTAGAATAAGACAATGATGGTATAAATGAGAGTAGGACATCTGACTTCTAGTCTAGTGCTTATTTTACTGCTTTACATTAATTTTTCATTATACTCACAGGTATCCAGCTCTGAGACTTAAGTCCTCATATTCCTGAAGCCTACAGCTGCATAGGGAGTATTTCCAGAATTGGAAATAATATAATATAGTATAATATAATATAATTAATATAATAAATATCATATAATGTAAATAGTCCTTTGCCAAGTTTCCAAAGATGTGGATAAATATTTCAACACAAAACATAATCCTCTTAGTGTTTAGCCCCTTGGCATTCAATCCTATATACAGAGTGAGGAAGGACAAATAACGTGGTAAAGAGGAAAGTGCAAACCCATGACTCTAACAAACAACCCAGGGATTAAGCCTACATTCTACTCTGTGCACAATATAATTAAAAAAGTATTTATGAAACATAGTAATTTAGAAACTTCTTCAGTCTAACTCTCTGCTTTTTTAATAGGGGTGAGTGACATTCCACAGGAGGAGTATAATGTGAATGACCTCCACCTTCAGGTGTGCAAAAGAGTGATTGGGCAAAACTGGTGGTGATGGAAACAGTTAATGCCCTCCACACACTTAAATGCCACAAGTCTAATTTATCTACTAATACATAAAAATCATTTAGAATCATACACTCCTCTCTTAAAATACATCTGATCCTAAAGAACTCTTTTCATAGATTGAACATTTGTCTCTTCGGGGGGAAATTTTTAAATCACATAATCCACCTGAAATGAGACAAAATAATAAGTATTCAAGTAAGTGCAATAAGCATAAACTAATTTTGATGCCCTGGGATCCAAAGAGGTATGAGACATATCCCTTGTCCCTATAAGACACATGATTTTCCTGTCCCATTTGTAGTATCTGAAGTACTATTTATTTTGGGTTTTTCTTTGAATCAGTTCTAAGTCAACTCACCAATAATGTCTCTCAAGTCATGAGTTTCAAGGGCATATTTTATTTTTTCTATTATACATTAAAGTACAAACTCACACACAACTATTTACATAAAATAGAACATTCGTGGATGCCTCCTCTGAACTCACTCATATACCACAAGCTGCTCAGATAGTATTTAGGGAAACATGCTCTGGGAGGCACATACCTATGAACAAATACTGTGTTTCCTTTATTATACAACACCATTGAAAGAAACACACTTGATACAGTAAGATCATTTAGGGAGGGCAAAGAGAAACATTACCACACCAATTATATACATGAAGAAAAGATGTAAATTCAGATACTTCTAAATGAAAAAAAAATAATGCATTTTAAAATTGATGAGGGTGATAGAAAAATGCATGGGACAATGATAGTAATACCCCCAAGAGGGAGTTAATTATTTCAAAAGCTAGCATTTTAATTTTAAGGAAAAGTAAAAAGAAGAAAAAATAAGTTTGAAATGGGAACTGTAGTACAGGGAAATCCTAGATGGTATCTTAACCTGGGAAACCTGAAAAGGCAAGAGAACACATAGAAAGTACTAGGTACAGATAAGAATGTTCCAGAATGTTGGGAAGTTGAAAACAAAATTTTATACAGGACCTTGTAGGCTTGGATCCAAGAGCCAGTGGTGAAAATCATTCAGTGTATCACTACTGACACTAGCCCTTTAGAATTGCTGACATTTGTCCTATAATTTATACAACTGGGGATTTTGGAAGCTCCAGGTACATTTTTAGCAAAGGGAGAAAAAATACTCTTGCTTTTAAAATGAGTTTTTGCCTTTTTTTTTCTGATTTAATTTTTTTTTTCTGATGGGTACTGTATTTATGTCAATGATATCAAAGTTAAGTAGGACAAGTAGCTCTGAATCTGCTCCCAGATTATGAAATGTTTAAGGAAAAATATTCTAGAGGTCACTCAGGATTCTTAAGATTCTATAGCTGAGTCAAACCCTTATCTAAATAACCATATCCCATAGAAAGTCTTTGCTGTTGTTATTGTTGTTTTGTTTTTGTATTTGCATTTTATTATTTTCCATTTAAAAAGTAATTTAGGGGATCCCTGGGTGGCAGAGCGGTTTAGCACCTGCCTTTGGCCCAGGGCACAATCCTGGACACACGGGATCAAATCCCATGTCGGGCTCCTGGTGCATGGAGCCTGCTTCTCCCTCTGCCTATGTCTCTGCCTCTTTCTCTCTCTGTTTGACTATCATAAATAAATACAAATTAAAAAAAAAACAAAACTAAAAAGTGATTTAGATGGTGAAACACAGAAAATCAGAAGTGTTTTCCCTAACTGAAAATGGCAGTAGTCTTTAAGCTGGCAAACTTTAGAAAAGTCAAACAGTTTTATATTTACTTTTTTTTTGGCAAAAATAAAGTATTTCTGACTAAATCAGAAGTTCAAAGATTATAGCTATAAAGATAGGTTCTTATTGTAGTCTTAAACATGAGTCAAGCCATTAGTATTAGTTCCAAGTCCAATAAATTTATGTATAGGTCTAATTTATCTTATAGAATTTAATTTCAGAATCATCCTTACTTCCACATAGAAAAATACTTAGCAATCATTCTGAAAGGAAAATGTCATATGCTGAAATTCAATAATCAGGTAGGTTGTGATATTGAAATATGTACCATTCTGACTTTCAAACTGTATGGCCTACCTTTCATTCCTGTTACTCTAAGAAAGTGTTAATTATGTGATTCATGAAGACGTTTAAAAAGATTTGCTCACTTGGCAGTTGCCATACGTGGCAGCAGTAAATTGTCATTTGTTGATCTGGACACCTTCCCATTACTGTGATACATATTATTTCAGCTGAGGTAGGACTTGACTTGGTTGCAAAAAGGTCATAAAAGATAAACAATTAGGAGTGCCTGGGTGGCTCAGATGTTGATCATCCGCCTTCGGCTCAGGTCATGATCTCATGGTCCTGGGATCGAGTCCCACATCGGGCTTCCTGCATGGAGTCTGCTTCTCCATGCCTCTGCCTCTCGCTCTCTGTGGCTCTCATGAATAAATAAATAAATTCTTTTAAAAAAAGATATACAATTAGAATCACAAAGCATAAATATGAAATACCGAATGAAATTATTCAATTTTAAAATTTCTCTTATAGGGCAGCCCCGGTGGCTCAGCGGTTTAAGAGCCGCCTTCAGCCCCCGGTGTGATCCTTGAGACCCAGGATCAACCCTGCATGGAGCCTGCTTCTCCCTCTGCCTGTGTCTCTGCCTCTCTCTCTCTTTCTCTGTGTGACTCTCATGAATAAATAAATAAAATCTTTAAAAATAGATAAAATAAATAAAATTTCTCTTATAAAAATAATTAGGAATAATCTTAACAAAATCAATATCATAAATCATGAGAAAAATCATTTAAGAGAAGATTATTAAATGATGATTTCTTTTAATCAACTTTTTTCTCTGACTCATTAATATAAATCTAAGGCCAAACTAAGGCTGAAATCCTTGAGTTATGAAGGACATCATTAAAAGAACATTTGGATTTCAACTACCTCAATATTAAACATAAGAGATCAAGACTAAATAGTTCTTATATTTTGTCTGGTTAGTGGCAGAAATGTTTTTCTGGTTAGTCTTTGGTCAACATGGTCTTCATCTTTCTTATGCATCATAATTAAGTCATTTTGGCCTAAGTTTTAGGAAAATGACATTGATTTTGTACATTTCACAGTCATAAGAAGACCTTTCTCCTTGATACATCCATGTTGAATGATGCATTTTTTATTTTATTTATTATTTATTTATTTATGTATTTTTGTTTGTGATCTGTTTTCTTCTTCCTCACTTGTGGCATGGAACAATGCATTATATTTCTAATATGTGTTTACAATATTGTGGCTGATTTTCACTCATACACAAAAGGCATTATAATGGAGCTAAGTGGGGGGGGGGAGGAGTAAGATGTTGAAAGCATATAGTTACAAGAATTTGTATGCAAGACTGTTTCATTTATCCCCATCAATTTGCAGTGCAAATAAGAACATGCAACCTAGTTAACTGTACCATGAATATTCATGCTGGATTGTCTGTATTTAGAAACCAGAGATCTATGAGCATGTTTTCACATAATGTTGCATTAACATATGTTTGTCTATGTAATTTTATTTTTCACTGAATAAAAATAAAATAAATAACTGAATACATTACCAGACTGGCAAGATGGGAAGAGTGATGGGGCTTTAGCCGAGGGTTTATAGTTGTCAAACATGGATGATGATCAGAATCACCCTCAAAACCATTAAAAATATGAACTCCCAGTTGGACTCAGTGGGGGGTAACCACAGGACAGCAGTGATTTTTCTGCCCCAGACCCCCCACCCAGCATGTGTAGATAGTCCCCAGATCCTGAGAAGGTATACAATGTCCCTTTTCTCAATCAGCAAAACTGATTTCAAGTTGCCAGAATCTTACCATCCTTGTTGAATTTATCTTGACTGATGAGTCACAGTGTCACAATAGGACTGTCCCAAAAGGTTGTACATGCTAAGCAGGTAAAGAGGAGCACATGCGGTAATGACAAACACTCATGGCCGATAGACTCATAGTACTAATATATGAACAACTTTCTATATTTTATATTTGAAGCAAAAGGTGTAGCTTTGTTTTATACAAACTTTACACATTTTAACTCCATCTAAGATGATCCTTTAATAAGCTTCATTAAAATATTAAATGTTTCCATTTACTGAGAAAAATAACAGTCCAGGGATATTAATCAGAAAATATAAGTTAAGTATGAGGACTCTTGGAAATCAGTGATATGGAATTCATAATGTGATTCACCTGAATGGATGCATTATGATAAATGAAAGGAATAAGGATGCAAAAGGAGTCATTCTTTATTTATGTAATAGCTAGAAAAGTAAAATGTGTAACTAAAATCAGATCAGTGGTTTCCAGGGACTGCGGTAAAAGCAGAGGATTGACAACCAAGGACCATGAGTGGATTTTTTCGGGGGTGATGGTAACATACTGTTATCTTGATTGTGGTGGTGGTGGGTGGTTAGATGATTATACACATTTGTCAAAACTAACTGGAAGGCACACCAAATATGGTGAATTTTGGTAAATTTTCAATGTATATGAAACCTATCTCAGTAAAACTGACTTGAAAAACTAAAAGAATGACTCAGAGAAGAAAAAAAAGGTGAATCATTGTGGAACAAAATTAATAACAGTCACAATTTTAAATTTCTCTACTGCTACCTAATGCATTCAAAGAGGTAATCAGCAAAAATATAAAACTGTGGCCCATTCAGAATTTGGAGATGATTCCTATGTATATTATTATAGTTTAAGATCCAGTCCACTCTTAAACAGAACATCGGAAGGATTGTGGTAAGAATAAACTTGTTGGGTTGCATTCTAGACCAATCATGGATAGCTATGGAACTCAATGGCTCCTATTCCTGGGGCTCAGCCAGTGAGATCCGCTGTTTCGCTCACCTCCAGGCCATCCTATATTAAAATAAAACATAGAGGAATAGTTATGAAAACAGGGATTTCTTACTAAACATTTTGATGTGTTATATATTTGTTGTATAAATTGGAGTTGACTTCTTTAGCATCTCTAAGCCTGGATTTTTCTCATCTATAAAATTAGGGCACTAAAACCCACCTGGGAGAGTTATCTAATAAGTGAAATCATGCACATGGAAGCATTTTGTTGGTGGTAATCTGAAAGCTGCCCTTACTGAGTCCTGGAAGCATGACACTATGTTCCATGTTAGTAACAGCCAGATTATTGTGTTAGTTCTCAATATTGTTAAGGTGATGAAAAGAATCTGGTGAGTCATAAAAAATGAGTCAAGAGGGAAAAGAGGCTCTACTGAAGAAAGGTTAAAGTGGTGGGAGAGAGTTGATCTAAAAGGAAAAAGGAACTGGAATCCGGCCCATCAATGTTTTCATATGGAGAATGGAGGTCAGCTGTTAGTCATCACCAGAATCATAAACTACATGGAGTAGGCACACATTTACAAATTATAGAAAACACTAGAAAGTTCAAGCAAGCATAGAAACTTCTTGAATTAATTGGCAACTATGTACTAGAATAGGCTTCAAGAGGAAGCTTAACTTTTTTGGACGTTAGAGAAACCATCAGTAAAATGATTTCGCATTCACATACACAGCGCCTGGGTACATCAGGTCACTTGGTGAGGTGGCAAGTGACACCTTCTGCGTTGACAATGAGCTCAGATATAAGATTTATTTACAAAGGGTAACTATGCGGGGCTGGCTGAGAGTGTAAGCTTGGCCTCATTTTCAAGATTATTTCTCTAATCTGGTCTGTGGATAACTTCAGTCAGAATCATTCAACTATCTTGTTAGAAATTTCAGATATCTGGATAGCACCATGCCAGCAATATTTAGATTTTTTGAGAATTGGACACAGAGTCTAATTTTCATAAATACCCAAAGTGATTCTGATGCAAAACAAAGGTTGAGAACAGCTATTTTAAACAAATAACCTACAAATCTGAGTCACTGCTCTATTCCTATAAGATTCTATGTGTTAAACTTGTGTGGTATTTTCCAGAGTTCCTCAGTTCCTACCTGATTTAGTTATCTTCTATAATATTTTAATTGGTAATTAATATTTACAACCATCTTTAGAAGCAATTATTAAATGTTGCTTGTCATTTGGCTTTCTAATTGTCTAGTTATAAGAGAGCAAACATACAAAGAATCTCCCCACCCCATCCCACCAGCTGACACGTATATTCTTTTCTATACATATTCAGCTGCTTGGCCTTTCTAAAAGCAGTGGGGAGAAGGGCAATTGGTAAAAATAAATATTTAAAAACTGCATAAGAAAATTAGTAAAAGGACGTAGGGTTATTTTTTTCTTAAGACTACAAGTAGGACATAGGAATTTTTATGGTGGTGAAAATTTCCTATATGATACAGTAATGATGGATACATGTCATTATGATTTGTCAAAACTGATAAAATACAATACCCAGAGAGTGAACCCTAATATAAATCATGAACTTTAGTTAATAATAGTGTATCAATATTTGCTTATCCATTGTAACAAATGTACCACACTGATCAAGATCATGGGAAACCGGGTGGACAGAAGAGATACAGGTAATCCCTGCTCTTCTAAACTTTGCATATGCCACTTGGCTTCAGTGAAAGACCCACGTTAGTACTTGTTTTTGCTAACTGAAAGCAATCTGAAGAGCATTTTAGCTTTTATTTTTTAAAAAAGTGAAAATAGTATTCATTGTTTTGCAGTAAGCCCTTATATGGAGGCAGAGCATACCCCAGGCAGTGAGTGTGGCTCCTTCCCTGGGAACCACACTCAGAATCTTAACATCAAGCCACCATAGTTTTGCACTGTGTTTGAGCATCTGGGCTTTATCTTGATTTATTTTGTCCATCAATTACCAAGATGTATCAGAAAAGCCTAAGAGAGGTTATTTTCTGGATCTGGGAACACACAAAATTTTTTTCCCATATACAGTAAAGGTAATTGCTCCTTCACTTTACATTATTTTGACTTACAAAGGTCATAGGAATGCTCCACTTTCACACAGTGGGGAAACCTGTATATGGTAACTGGACAGTTTGCCCTGTGTCCTCCTTCCCTCTCATTCTGGGATGTCCCAGAAGAGTTGCTGATTTTTTAGCCTGTCCAATTTTTTTCCTTGTTGTTAGAAGTGGCATCTTCTAAGCTCCTTACAAATGGAGGCAGAAACTATAAGTGTTCATTGTATATTTTTGCTAATGTAATTTTAAGACTAATTTGCAAAAATAATTGAAATAAATAACTAGCAGCCCTGTGAGTTTGTGACAAAGATTATGATTCTTATATTTAGGTTTAAATGTACTATCTTGTTTAAAATTTTTCTCTGCATTAATACACAATTTTTCTTCGATATAAAAAAAGCCAAAATCTGAAAAAAATTTGATTGAAATAAATATCTCAAGTTTAAATGAATTTGTATTCCTAGAAAAGGAAAAGTGTTAAGTCAAAGGAAATGAGGTCATCCTCTTCTCTAAGACTTCTGAGAAAATGAGGCTTGGTGATTTTTACTTCTGATTTAGTATATTTGTGAAAAGGAGACCCATAAAAATGGTGGTCCCAGTGCTGTTGTTATTACATTCTGTTTTATTGGTGCCTTGAGATCCATTCTATGACATTTAAGCCGACTTTTGCAGAAGTTTCTCCCCACTCTTTGCATTATGTTTCTTGCTTCTCGTTTATATTCTATCATTACACCCACACATGGTGTCTGTTTCTGTGCCTGTCTCCTCCAAACCCCTGATCTCATGGAACTTATCTTCTGGTGGGAGAAAACTGATAGAATGAAATCAAAATGGAGAAGGAATCTAGATCACATAATAGAGTCAAATAGTGGTAAGTACAATGGAATAGAAGCCAAGGAAACGGAATAGATAGTGTGTATGAGTGGGTAGCCAATTTTGGAAGGGGTTCAGTTATGCCTCATTTAAATGTAACATTTGAGAAAAGCCCTGAAATATATGAGGGAGCAAGCCTTGCAGACCTATAAGGGGGAGGGTAGTATTCTAGACTAGGGGAAGATAGAGTGCAAAGACCTTAAGGCTATAGTATGATGTTCCAATAATGGAGCTGGAATGGAGCTGAGGAAGGGCAAAGTAGAACATGAAATAAGAGAGGTCATAGGGAGGATTTATTGAGGGGCCAAGTTTGCAGAAGAGGTTACCAACAGGTAAAGATTATAGCCCAAACTGAAAGCATTAAAAAGAAAGAAAATATACATTACTTCTTACCTAATTCTAGATACCAGAAATACTTGTGGGCACATCCTCCTCTCCTACTAGATCTTACATTGCTTGAATATCGGTACTTACTCTAAACATGCTTAATTCCTGTAACAATAAGTAAATTTGCTTGCATGCAAATTCTGTCGAATAAATGAATGGCTGATTGAAGGAACTGAGTGAATAAAATGTAAATACATAAAAACACAAAGAGACTATTAAGCATAGTGGGAATCTGCTGGCTTGCTTGGTTGAGAATTCTAGGATCTGAGTTGGCTTCTGACATTCTAAGAGCACCAGGGCCTCTCCTTCGCCTATCATCTCTCTCATCTTCCCTGTGTTAGCATCATCTAAGTCTTAATGTAGTAAAAGGTCACTGTGAGTAGCTCTAGCCTACATAGTTTTGGATGATAACCAGGGAGAAGGGACATACATAGTTTTGGACATAGCCAGGGAGAAGGGAGAAGGGTTGGCTAATTGGTCAGCTGGGGTCCACTTCCAGAGTTAGTTCCCCATGAAATTCGATTCAAATTTGATGACAAGACAGAATAGATCCAGAGCAATAAAAGCAGATGTTTACTAAAAGGTGAATTATCTTAAATCTGTAGATCTCAATTTTATCTCCCGTGCAGGGCCGGATGTTGTGAAGTCACAGATGCCATGTTGGTCTTCCAAACTAGTTTTAAACATGAATTCTACTACCATGCCAGCATAGCCCAGTGGTTAATAGAAAGTGATTATTATCATTAATGAGACAATAATATGCATAAAGATAATAATTTTATATAATACATGAAATAGTTCTTTTTTTCCAATTGCAGGAGCAAGTATATAATCTATTAAAGAATGTAATTGTTAAGATCTAACTGTAGCCCTGCATTATTCTGCCCATTTTATATGATCTGTTTTTTGGCCCTCTGAGTAATGTTTAATTAAAATCTTAATTTGCTATTGATGCCTTAGGGGGTGGATAATGCTCTGTGTTTTAGCTTTCCATTGTGGCAGTAAAAAATTACCCCAAAACTCTGTGGTTTAAGTAACAAACATTTGTTACCTCACAGCACATATCTACCAAAAATCTGAGTTTGCTTTTGCTTGGTACCTCTGGCTCGGCTTAGGTTCTCCTATGATTCAAGGTCTCTTGACTGCAAGATATTGGCTGGGGCTGTGATCATTGGTCATCTCAAGACTAGTTATTGTGGGAGGAATTTGCATCCAAACTTACTTACAGGGCTGCTGGCAGACCTCAGGTGCTAGATTGACCATAGATCTCAGTTCCTTACTGACTGCCTTTCCACAGGGCAGCTTACAACATGGTAGCTGGCTTCTCCCAGAGTGAGGTCTCTGAGAGAAAGTGAGTAAGAGATGGTGCCCCAAGACGGAAGCCAGAATCTCTTTGTAACTTAATCTTGTAAGTGTTGCCTCATGGCTTTCACACTATTCTATTTGTGAGGAGAATGTCATGAGGTTCAAGCTATATTCAAGAGAAAGGGGTTATACAGAGACATGAACACCTGGAGGCAGGAATCACTGGTGGCTATTGCAAGGCTTCCTACCACAATCTGGGTGTCTCATCTATCTACAAAGTAATGAACAGAAGGAGATCCTCAATAAATAATCACTAACTGACAAGAAATTCTTTAAATTGTTAGAAAGATTAAATTCTTATAAAACATTTCTCTTTGGAGAGATCATTAATTTTAATTTTAGAAAAAGGCATACTTACTTTCAAAAGAGTTTTTGGATTATTTAGTATATTAGAGATTGACATATTTTGACATACCCCCAGGGAGTAATATATAATCTGGATGCATGATAAGCAAAATTAGGGGATACTTCATTTTAACAAGATTATGCTAATAGGATTTCGTTCAGTGAAGATGAATACTCTGATTTGAAATGCTTTAGTGTATTTGTTCTTTTCTTAGGTTTATTTTATCCTTAAATTTTCTAACATTTGTAAAGCTTATACAAATATCATTGGCATTTACATTGAGATTCTCTAGAATTCCTGGAAAATACACTCTCTGAATTTTTACTTTACATTAGAAATATAATCTGTAGAGAAAAATATCCCAGTATTTACAAAATCAAAACAAACCTATGAGTATATTTTCAAATAATAAATTTCTCAGTTTGCTAGATAATGAAAAAGGTCATGAGACAAGGATGTTTCTATCTTTCTCTGATTTATTTTCCTGCTTCAATATTCAGCAAGACTGAGAAGAAAAAAACACAAGCTTTGGTGTAAGGAGCTGGTAAATCCTGATTTTTAAGTGTGATGTTGGGCAGTAACTCTGAATCCCTATATGTAAATGAGAAATAAACATAGCTCACATAGTTGTATAGCTTAGATAAGACATATAAAATGCTTTATAAATTGCCAAATAATATAGAAATAGAATGTACTACTTACCACTAGGCAACCAAAAGACATGAAAACATAGATGGAAAATGCTCTCTAATGCTTCAATATTCCCTTTAATAAAGTGGGATTTCTGCACTGTAATACCCATTTTTACCATTTATTAAATACCTTCCCTGTATCAATTTCTGTGATAAACATAGGAAATAGAAAAATGAAAAACACACAAACATTGCCTTCACAGCACTGTAAGTTTATGGATGAAAATTGCAGTACAACTAGACATTTAAGAAAATTGGGGAAAGCGTAAACAGCCTAACGCTAGATTGATTTATTAAGACTTTAGTTAATAATTGTACCTAAATCTTGTTATAGGCAAGTATAAACCTTTTCTCAAATCAGTTTTGAAGGTAACGATTTGAGAAAGAATGTCTTTAAATTGCTTCATTCTGTAGGTTTCACTGCAGGATGTAATAAATATTCTCAGATGCAGTAGTAATTTTATTTGAAAGTCTTTGGGAATTCTCTGTAGACATGTGAATTTATGGTAATAAACATGAATACAGAGGATATTGAAATTTTCAAACTCCATACTGACTTAAAATTATCTCTTCCCAATTGCACTAACAAAAGACAGTATTTCCTCGCTCATTAAACACCTAACTTTTGTAGTTGTTTGAGAGGATGCATCCTCAAGGAGAAAATACCAATTTAACCATTTACCTAAGTAATAACAATGTATCCATTATAAAAGTTGATCTTCATATCTATCAACCAATAGGCAACAAGCTATTAAATCAAAGTGGTTTACATAAATTAACCTCTACTTCTTTTTCATGTTGTGTAGGGCTGGTAATTTGTGGCTCTGCTATAGGTCTATGGGTTGCCTGGAGGTCTGCTCCCTTTGACTTTTTTTTTTTTTTTTTTTACAATCTAAGCTGAAGGAACAGCTTCTATCTGGGATATTCTATTCTTGTGGCAGAAGACAAAACAAAAGGCAGACCAACCTGAACTAATCCATTTAGATTAAAGCTTTTGTTCATTCGTGGCATGTTGTCATAACCACTCCAAAGCCATTGACCAAATAAGTCACACAGACAAGGTTGATATGACTGGAGTGGAAAAGGAAGAATATATATTCACAAAAACAAAATCTACAACAGAACTCTATAGTAGAGAGAGTAGAAATTGCATTCTTATTTAAAGATATACAATTGAAGTGTATCACTGAAGGGTCAGTATGGCTTAGTGGTGGAGAACATGAGATGTGAGTCAAACAGATCCAAACCTGTATCCTGGCTCTGCACAGTCTAGCTAGTCTTTGCAGTCTTTGGCATTTGCCTCATCTGTAAAATGGGAATAATAATCCATATTTCAGAACAATTATCAATACATAGTGGGTTAAATTTATGAAGGACCCAACACAGTGTCTAGAATATAACAATCACCTTGTAAATGCTTTTTATACTTTCATTGAGATAAAACTTCCTAAGTCACTTGGCGGGTAAGTGGGAAGAGCTGTGATGAAACAGAACTGATGTTTCAACCTTGTGTTCTCTCAGAATGTTTGCAAGTCTCCGTGTTAAATGTCCCTTCTCAGATAATAGTTCACTGTTAAGTCTGAATCTGATCAGTACTAAATGAGGATTTCAAAAACAGTACGCAAAAATAGATTTAAGGAATTATGAGAAATTTGTAGTGGAGTATGCCTGCATTCTTATTTCATAAAGCATGGATAAACAAGAATGTTTTGTTATAGTTACAGGTTGTTGTTTTTTTTTTAAGAAAATAATTATATACTCCCACAACATCATAAATCACTTGATAAATTGCCATATTATTTCTTTTAAAGTAAACTGGCTTTAAAATAAATAAGTCACTTGACAGATTTTCTTCTCTTTCACTAACCGGTAGGCCTTTATTAGTAGTCTAATCAACTCCCTGGAGACTACTTTAGCACATTACATATTTTCCTTTTTGAATTTGAATGTTGAATAGATTTGTCTTTGACCTTGACTTCCATTAAATAAATGTAATTTTATTGATAAAAAGGGTTTTTAAAAATAATCTAGTCACGTTTCTTATGAAAAAAATAATTTTATAATATAAATTATACAAATCAGTTACCTGGTGTTATGTTACTAATTTTTTACATAACAGTGGATAAATACACTGATTTGCAGGCAAATCCGAAGGCACAAAGCCTAAACAAAGGTATAAATAAAACAAAACCCAATAAAATGTAAAAAAAAAACTAGATGAATAATGTTTACTAAAATTAAAGAGCCCTATCAGGTTATAAAATCATTTTGGAAATAGATACATTCTGATTTAGGATGAGTGTCTGAAATTCCAAAGGCAACAAGTAAAGAATAAAGTAATACAGAACCTTTTGTTCTCCAGTTAAATGCAGCTAATTCCAAAGGCTGCTGCTGCTAGTCAACATAGCATCATTGTATGAATTAGCTATAAACTTCCCTTCCTGTGGTGCTATTACAAGGCATACAGTTAGGTGAGCAGAGAAGTCACTGTATTTCTATCTCAATCTCCCCTTTAGGCACTTGCTGTGGTGTAGAATACAAACTGTCCACATTGATGGGGGGCACCAAAAGCTCAAAAACCTTATTTGATGAGGCAAATAATCATTGTCTGGTCTTGAGCAAATCTTCACAATTTTCAAAGTCATTCCAAATTATAATCTTACAGTTTAAACTTAAAGCCATCACAGATGATGATTATTCTTAACCATGACATTACGTAGCCAGTAAATAAACACAAAGAGTGGAAATAGTTTTTTGTTTGTTTGTTTTTGTTTTTGTTTTTAATGCTTTTGGCCGTAAGAACCCTATTTGGAACTCACTCATAAATTGTTTGAGTTCAATGGCTTTAACTTACATATTCAGGGAAGTAATAGATGACAATTTATATTTGTTAGGCACTTATTTTAGACCAGCACTGTTTGAAGCATTTTAGATGAATTAAAAATTTTCCTCAGAATAATGTAGGTATTCCTATTGTTGTAGTTTTCCAGAGTAGGGAAATGAGGCACCTGAGTTGACTAAGGAACATACCTAAGAGAAGGATTCCATAGATATCTAAAGGGCAATTTAAGAAGTTGACCTTGATTCATCTTCACGTGACTAGGAAGCAGTTTTAAGGGATGTAGCCTATTTAGTTATATTAAAGCTACCACAAATGCAATTGCTTATTATTAGTCCATCATCCATTCAGTTATGATTTTATTAAAACAATATATTTGCTGAGCACCTACTGCATTCCAGTCACTGTTCTAGACACTGAGTATAGAATTGTGAATCCTTAAACCTCATACAAGCTTAGTAGGAAAGGAGTGTCATTTCAATATTGTTTTGCTGCTGCTTTCTTCTGTTGCTGCTTCTTTCTTCTTTTTGGTACATTTAATGTTCCCTATGTAGTTATTTATATGCCTGGAAAGCATATTTCTTTAGATCATTTAACTTTCTATAAAAGACTGCAGGGTTAGAAAATGTGAAACGAATGTTATTTTCATACTGATGCACTTGGCTTTTTATCCACTCACCTTGTACTATGTCTGATCCTGTGGAGTCTTTCAAATCTTGACTTGGAAGTTCACTTTGTATGCTACTGTGATTGGTAAAAATCAACACACTGTAACACTAAGCAAAATGGATATTGACATAAAAAAGAAATGTTTTAAAGTAACAATTTAAATTCCTGGGATGCCATGCAGTTTCCCATAGTCTTACCTTCTGAGCCAATGCATAGGTTGGAGAGACAAAAATAGCAGGTTAGTTTTTGGTGGACAGAGCCCTGACAGCTTCAAACATTGAGAACATGAATGCAAAATGAGAGGTGAACAGCGATAGTAAAAGGTATTTACTCAACACTTAAACAGCATTCTTGCTACAAATAGCTCATGAATTTTATTTTGTGAGTGAGGAATCCAGCCATTAGCAACTAAACTAACTGGTATTTAAAGTTTACTAAAAGTTTTGTTTCTATTACCTCCTGTAAACCTGTCCTTAGTAAAACTGCAAAAGATGGAACATTAGAAGCAATGAAAAAAAAAAAAAGGATGAAGACTCATCAGTATGACTGTACTGAGAAGTGGAAGAAGAAAAAATTAATAATTAAAATCATGAAAAAAAAAATAAAAATAAAATAAAATCATGACTACCTGGAGAACTGCTTAGAATCGTTAAGTGTAGGAGAAAACTGCCTTTCACAGCTCAGTTACTCTTGAGGGCACTATAGTCTGACATTCTAAGATGATAAGTTCAAATGGCCCATTGTGCACTCTGTCCACATATCCAAGAAAATGAGTGTTGTAGACTTCTAATATCAACACATATGTAACCCATGTTCCATGACATTAATTTAACATTATTTAATATAGATCATAAAATGAAAGTTAGACTTTTTAAAAATGAAAGATCTGGAAGTTTTATGTCTCATGGCCTGATAATAATTTAACAGACATTAATTTTAATTTTTTAAAGATTTATTTATTTATTTTAGAGAGAGAGAGAGAGAGAGAGAGAGGTGTGTGAGCTGAGGGATGGGGAGGGGAAGGGGGAGAGAGAGAATCCCAAGCAGATTTCCTGCCAAGCATGGAACCCACCCCAGGATCTATCCCATAACCCTGAGATCATGACTCCAACCAAAATCACGAGCTCCTGGTTCAACCAACTGAGCCACCCAAGTACTCTATTAACATGCATTTCTTTCTTTCTTTTTTCTTTCTTTCTTTCATTCTTTCTTTCTTTCTTTCTTTCTTTCTTTCTTTCTTTCTTTCTTTCTTTCTTTTTTTTAAATGATAGTCACACACACAGAGAAAGAGAGGCAGAGACACAGGCAGAAGGAGAAGCAAGCTCCATGCAGTGGGATCCCAACATGCATTTCTAAATGTATGACTCCGCCAAGACTAACGATGCCCTCTCAGACAGTAGCTGCTTTTATGTTAACCTTAAGTTCATTATACTTTGATATATTGGTAATGTAATTCCTGATTGGAGAAGAGAAAATGATATATCATTTAGATAGCTGATTAGAGTATGCTCATTCACACAACCAGACAGTACTGGGTATCTTTTAGATCTGTTTGATTTTGTAAGTGGATAACCAAAATTTTTGAGATGAGGCCACTGCATGTCATTAAACCTATCAAAACCCAGTATCAAACATTAACACGCTGGGGCACTTGGATGGCTCAGTTGGTTAGTCTGCTTTTGGCTCAGGTCATGATCCCAGGGTCCCGGAATGAGCCCCAGGTCCCCTGCTCAGTGAGGAGCTTTCTTCACCCTCTCCCCTCTGCTCATGCTCTCTCTCACTCTCTCTCAAATAAGTAAATAAAATATTTAAAAACAAATATTAACATTTAGAAAGATAACTATCATATAAGATAATTAGATATGATTTTTTATTAAAAGGGTATTAATTTATATTAGAGTCCACTTAACATCTACTAAAGGTAAATGTGACTTAGAGATGTTTGGAATATAGACAAATATCAAATCATTCTGTATTTTATTCCACAATATATTTTCTCAGCAGAAAGAACCAATAATACTATTATGTGAATTCAAATTTTTTTATACTCAGAATGTCTTTACCCATCAATAAACAAATGGATGAAAACTTTGAACAGAAATTATTAGTACCTAACTTCTATGCATTTATTTTACAATGGATTATTACTCTGAATGTCTAGTTTGGATTTTTAATACTTGATATGGCTAGTAATCTCACACACATACACATACCCTCCATCACTAGCACACTAAATGTCTAAACTTGATATTTTATTCTATTATTAAAACATGTTATTTTGGAGCAATTACTTGGATATTTAGATATTTGGATATTTGTCTTAATAAAGACAGAAAATGAGTATTTGATCCCATTGGTGACATTAGCACAGTATATAACTAAGAAACAATGTAACTAAAATTATCCAAAAGATTCTTAAGAACATAAAACAAATAGCATAATAATTTTAATAATTATCTTATTATTAAAAATATATATGGCTATTTTGCAAAAAAGTATATCTGTGGGTACTTCCTCTTTGTTTCAAGAATTATCACTTCTAAAAAAAGAGGATAAAAATTCAAGAATATTTTAATCATTCATTATGCTAACCAAAATGTTAAAGATATTTCTATTTAGTGATAAATTTTGCTTGAAGAATTGGCAAAGCTTCCATTTTCTAAAAATATTTTAGGGATTTGCCAATATATGTAATGATACCTGGAGGCTATATAAACATAATTACAGTAGCTCCATAATAGACAAGGTAGTCTTTTCAACAATTATGTAGGAATAAATATATAAACCATGCTACCTTGTTCAAAGTTAGTACTTTCTAACAAAAGCTTTTTTGATTATAAATAAGTCAGGTTTGTACTCTACCTTAACCTTTATACAAAAACTGCCTCTATTATTAGTTACAGTTAATGAAAAGCCCACATAATTCCCACATGCTTCCCATACTTCTCTAATTGGATTGTCCCTTATGTTCTTTAATTAAGTAGTTTCTTGAATTTCCATCACTAAAGGCATTTCTTTGGATTGAGGCATTGTTTGAAGTCTTCTGTTAAAACCAACAAAAGTCCAATCAAATTCCAGGATGTATTTTAGAAACTTACAAGCTAAAAAAAGAAACTTACAAGCTAATGTAAAAAATATATATGAAAAGCAAAGACGTTAGGACAGCTAATATAATTTAAAAAAATAATAAATGAAGTTGTAGGATTCATCTGATTTCAGGACTTACTATAAGGCTACAGTAATCAAGACAGTGTGATATCAGCATAAGAATAATCAAATAGATTATTTGATTAGTAGAAGATAGAGTACAGAATTTAAATGGTCATATAACAGAAAGTTATTCACAATTTATATGGTCAATTTAACCTCTTGGAAATCCATATGCAAATCAGTAAACCCTAACTTTTACTTCATAACACATAAAATGGAACTAAAGATATATCATAGGCTTAAATCTAAGAGATAAAACATAAAACTTCTAGAAGAAACAAGAAAAAAATATTTGTGACCTTGGGCTAGGCAAAGATTTCTTAGATAGACACAAAAAACAAAACCATAAGGGAAATAATAGATAAATATGATTTCATCAAAATTAAATCTTCTGCTCTTAGAAAATGCTGCTAAGAGAATAAAAAGGCAAGCTACAGACTATGAGAAAATATTTGCAAAAAAAAGTCTGTCTTCTCTATATAGTAAAAGAAACGTGAATCTGAAAAATATAGACTTTTAAATTTATTTATTTTTCTTTATTATTGATCATTGGCATAAAATGCTCTATTAGTTTGGATTAGAATCACATAGTGATTCCACAATTATGTACATTGTACAATAGTAGGTGTAGTTACCATCTGTCACCATATAATGTTATTGCAGCACTATTGACGATATTCCCGATGCTGTGCTTTTTATCTCTGTAACTAATTATTTTATAACTGGATGTTTGTACCTCTTAATCTTTTCACTTACCCCCCCCCAACCACCTCCCCACTGGCAACCACCGATATGTTCTCTGTATTTGAGAGTTTGTTTGGTTTTTATTGTTATTTGTTTTGTTTTGTTTGAATTCACATGTAAGTGAAATCATATGGTATCTATCTTTTCTCTGACTCATTTCACTTATCATGCTACCCTCTAGGTCCATCCAAATTCTCAAAAATGGCAAGATTTAATTTTTTTTTTATGGTTGAGTAATATGCCACATCTTTATTTATCTAGCTATTGATGAACACATGGGTTGCTTCCATATCTTGGCTATTATAAATAATCCTGTAATGAGGATAGGGTGTGCATATCTTTTCAAATTAGTGTTCTCATTTTCTTTCTTTTTTTTTAAGATTTTATTTATTTATTCATAAGACACAGAGAGAGAGAGAGAGAAGAGAGAGAAGAGAGAGAAGCAAAGATGTAGGCAGAGGGAGAAGCAGTTTCCCTGTGGGGATCCAATGTAGGACTTGATCCCAGCACTCCAGAATCACACCCTGAGCTGAAGGCAGATGCTCAACTGCTGAGCCACCCAGGTATCCCAGTGTTTTCATTTTCTTTGGGTAAATATACGATAGTGGCATTACTGGATCGTAGGGGATTTCTTTTTATAATCTTTTGAGAAAACTTCATATTCTTTTCCACAGTGGCTGTACTAGTTGACATTCCCACCAACAAGGCACAAGGATTCCCTTTTCTCCAAGTCCTCACTACCACTTGTTATTTCTTGCTTTTTAATAGTATCCATTCTGTGTAGTTTTGATTTGCATTTTCCCTATTAGTGATGTTGAGCATCTTTTCATTTGTCTGTTGGATATTTGTATGTCTTCTTCTTCAAAAAAAATTCTATTTAGATACTCTGCCAATTTTTTAATTGGATTGATTATTTATTTATTTATTTATTTATTTTGGTGTTTGGTTTTATAAATTCTTTATTTATTTTGGATATTAACCCTTTATCAGATTATTATTTGCAAATGTCTGCTCCCATTCAGGAAGTTGACTTTTTTTTTTTATTGTTGCCTTTGCTCTGCAAAAGAAAAGATAGGAGGTTTTAAAACTTAATAAGAAGACAAAAAAATACAACTTGAAAATAGGTAGAAACGTATCAACAGGCAAGTCCTCAGAGAAGATATATGAATTGCAAATGGCAAGAAAAGATGCTCAGTGTCACTAGTCATTAGTAAAATAAAAATAGATAAAAAACCACAATAGATACTCTTCCATGCATACTACAAAGGCTGAAACAAATGAACAAACAAAGAAACTATGTGACAATAGCAAGTGTTGGTAAGGACTTGGGGCAACTCTATATTTATACCTTACTAGAGGAAATCCAAAATTATATAGCCAAAAGTTATGGGCAGTTTATGTATAAACTGAAAGAGCAGTTTGGCCATTTTTTGTGAAGTTATAAATATACTTAAAATGCTGCCGACTCACGTGCTTATCCAAGAGAAATATATTCACACAAGTACTTGTACACTAATGTTCACAGAAAGCTTGTTTTCCTAACAGCCAAATATAAGAAGAGACACCAAATCCCATTACCCAGTGAATGGCTAAATAAATAGTGGTACATCCATACAATGGAATACCACTCATCAATGAGAAGAAGTGAATACTGTGATACTCAACTAGGTGGATGACTGTTAAAAACATTATGCTAAGTGGAAGAAGTCACAGAAGTTCATATATATAGTACAATGCCATCATAAGATATTTGAGAAATGATTAAATTACAGTGATGGAGAAGAGATAATGATTGCCAGGGGCTGAAGTGGGGAGAGCGGATGACTGCACAGGAACCCAGAGAAACTTTTCAGGCTCATGGATATTTTATATTTTGATTTTGTGGCAGTTGAGCAATTATATGTAACTCAAAGTCATTCAACTACATACTTTAAAGGAATGACTTTTGCCATATGTATGATATACCTTAATAAGCCTGATTAATAAAGAGCAAAAATAAAAGTCTTCTCATCTGATTCTATTTCACCCCCAAATACTGTATGACTCCCCAAACTACACATTGGGGATTTGAGATTGGTGTTTCTCAGAGCAGTAGAGGAGACGCTGTCTTGAGTACAATGTAGAACACATTTGAAAAGGGGAAATGAATGTTCAATATAATAAAATAACTATTAATAGTTAGATCAAAGAACATAGATAAAGATATTATCTTCAAGACATGATAAGAGGTCAAGAAGCCACTAATGCTAAAATAAGGTAGGAAAATATTCAATACCACATAGATAAAGCTAGGTTACTGGTAAATTGATTGTGTGATAAAATTGCAGATCAGTAGGTCAAGATTAAACTGGCAGTTGTAAAAATATATAATAGTAAGTAAACACAATAGGCAATCATTTGTTTTTGTTTTGTTTTTTGTTTTGTTTTGTTTTACCTGCTAGCTATCACCAAGCAGGTATCAAGGGTTGGGAGACAGTGAATCACACAAAAAGTGTGACTTCATATGAAGGGTGGCTCAAGAAATATTTGGAGTGTGGGAACTCAGTTGACTCAAAGGAAGTTGATGCGCTTGCTAAGATAGGAGCACAAATATATGAAGGCAAATGTGGGAAAAAAAGCAGTCACTGACTTCAGTTTATATTTTCATGCTTTCTTATGTATTTGTTTTTAAAGACATATATTAAAACAAAACAAAACAAAAAGCTAATTTTAAAAGCACCTATTAATTTAGATGCAGGGTGTTGTGTATTTGTTTTGACTTCAAATCCACTTGTTCATGGCTTAACTAAAGTTGTTTTGATCTAAGGATGAATTTGTTTACACTGGAGACCATAGCAGGATGATGTCCTCAAAATTGTTGTGATACAGAGTGTTTATCAACATGAACATATAAGAGAGTGACCATGACATAATGGACATTTAAACTTTATTATGAATTTGTGAGGACTTAAGCAAGTGTTCAGTCTGGACAAAGCTATTCCTTGCTGATCTAAATAGCTCTCTGAAGACCTTAGGACATTAGCTCTCTCTGAAGCAAGACCACTCTTTGCTGGAAGTGGTGCAGCAGCCCCAGGAAGGAGATGATATTGCCTGCCATCTCTAGTATCTTTGTTCTGCTAGCATCCTGCTCTAGCAACAAGGGATTTTTGATTCATGCTGGCAGCTGGATGGATGTCAGCTCTTGATTGGCTAAGCCAACTCTTCTGCAAACCAATTCATGGAAAGGAATGCCTCAACTAAATTTGGAGTTCATTGCTTTCATCTCCCTTTTTCCTGGAACAATAGGTATAACTGATCTATTGTGGATTTGGAGTCTATCTTTATTGGCTTATGAAGAGTCATTATCTTGTATACTATTGGCTTCAAAATATTATTTTTATGAGTTATAATTCCAGCAGTCAACCTGTGTTAAATAAATGATTGGCAAAGACAATCTCAGTCTCTGAGCCAAATTTGCTGCAGACAAAACACAGCATATCTATCTTTATTTCTATAGCTATATGTCTGCAGAGAAAGGTATATGATGCCACAGTTTTAATATAAACTGCTGTATCTAGAATATCAAAAGTTTGACTTTGTAAAAATAAAGGCAAGGAAAAACATAGTATGATTATTGCCAAGTGATAAAGGACTATCTCATATTTATAGTATATTATGATCTGTTCTCACATTTTCTCAAATAGTTAAAAATAAAGTTAAGGTTCATATATTTTCTTTCAATGATTAGAAATATCTTGTGTTAGACAATGACTCCAATTAAGTAATTAGATCATAATGTAATAAAGTTTCATTGTATTAAATTCTGGATAGCCTAGAATAAAGTTTGTTTTCCTCTCTCAACAAATCAGCCTCTTGAGCCATCTTAATAGTTTCGCTGATGTATTTTCAATTAACTAGAATATTTTTCAATTGACTGTTCAGTTATTTTGAACAACTACTTTAGTAGCTCAGGACAAAAATAAGAACATGAACTACTTGTTTCTAAGAACGTCTTTACCTACAGTGTAGTTCATAAATAAATAAATACATAAATAAATAAATAAATAAAATTGATTTTTTTTTTAAGCAAAAACATATTAGATGAGGGCTGGTTTTCCAACTCTTTGTATCAAGTGGTTGTATTTTTGTTCTAAAACTGCTAATGAAGTGTTGGTTTATAGATAAATTAAGTCTCATGAGCTCAGCTTTTTCAGGATTAAGATAAAGCAATAAGCCCAGATCTAGGATCAACTAAGATGTCAAGGTTAGAAATACTAAAAAAAAAAAAAAAAAAAAAAAGCTGGACTGGAGGAGAAAATAGCAAAGTGGAAATAAACTCCAAAGGTTTAATAAAAAGAGCACATAAAGTACAGTACAGGAGTAAGACATGTTTAGTTTCAAACTGAACTTGGACTCCAATCTGACCCTGACTATAAAGTTAATTTCTGTATTTTCAGCCTGACTACCTCCTAACTAAACTTCAATATATTGATCTTTTCTTTTAAAGTTTATTATTCATTTATTTTTAAAGATTTTATTTACTTATTCATGAGACACAGGGAGAGAGAGAATGAGAGAGAGAGAGAGAGAGAGAGAGGCATAGACACAGGCAGAGGGAGAAGCAGGCTCCATGCTGGGAGCCTGACGTGAGACTTGATCCCAGAACTCCAGGATCACGCCCTGGGCTGAAGGCATCGCTAAACCCCTGGGTGACCTGAGTCACCCAGGGGTCCCATATTGATCTTTTCTTCTCTTCTCTTCTTGTCTGCTGCCTTCCTGTTCCCCTTCCTCCCTTCTTTCCCTCCCCCTCTCCTCTTCCCTCTATGCTTTGCTTCCTTCCTTCTTTCCTTCCTTCTGTTTTTTCTTTCTTCCTTTTTTCTAAGCCTTTTTTTAGCAAATGTTCAATTGCTTACTGTGTGCTATGAACTTTATTCGACTTGTATAAGTATTTATTTTCAGTTATTTTAATATTAAAGTGTATTATTTTATTTAATATTTAAAATGTTACTTAGCAGGGTACCTCAGTGGCTCATTCTTTTAAAAAATAAAATGTTACTTAACAACAAGGAACTTATTTCTCCTTTTTTCTTCTTTCTCCATTCTTTTATTCCTACCTCAGTGCTATAAGAAACAAAAAAATGAAGGTGCAATTTCTGTATATCACATATTCTCCTGACACTAATGAGAGTCAAGGCTTTGAAGATCCAGGCTATTTAGGCCTTGATTCAGGTTTTATAAGTATTGAAAGTTAATTTTGAGGGCCTTTAAGAAAAAGCATACAAGGGACACATGGGTGGCTTAGTCAGTTAAGCCTCTGACTCTTGATTTGGGCTCAGGTTGTGATCTCAGGGTTATGAGATTGAGCCCCATGTTGGGCTCCATGCTCAGCAGGGAGTCTGCTTGAGATTCTCTCCCTCTCTTTGCCCTTCCCCACCCTGTTTGAGCTGTCTCTTCTCTCTCTCTCTAAAAAGAAAGAAAAAAAGAAAGAGAAAATTTTAAAAAGATAAAGAATACAAAATTATGAACTCAAAATGAAATAAGAAATGAACATTTATTTAGAATAATGAAAGAAATCACAATAGATTACAGATTTTGAAGAACTAAAAAAAATCATAAAATCTAGAAAAATGTTTAATTTATTGTCTATGATACTTTTTGTCTCTCTCTTTTTGATCGTTTACTCTTTGATCATCTTTTTCATATAAGAACAATTTTATGATATCATTATCTATAGAGATTCATTCCTCTAGTAAAGTTGGTCAAAGTGGATTTTTTTATAATTGATAATTTAGAAAAGTTTCATCTTAATTCTACTGACCTTCCTGTGAAACCATGCTAGCAAGAATGTAACTACATATAGATATGCTGCAAACCACATAAATACACTGTACCCCACCAAACTTCATTCCCCTTAAGGAGAACTCCAAAACACCCTCCCCTACCCCAGGGCCACTCTACCCATGCTCCCCATGCTACTCCTATATCCCACACTAGAAGAGAATGTACCTAGAAGTCAGAAAGGAAAGAGATGGTTGTCTAACCAATTGTGGGTAAAGTAATTTACTTTTTGTAAATTTTTACCAAAACACATGACTTCCAGGTGAACAAAGTGCTAAGGTCTTTCCAGAGGATTTGGAAGGGGTCTTAGCAAAGGTGGAGTTCGGAAGTTTATTTTTTTATTATTTATTTATTTATTTATTTATTTATTTATTTATTTATTTTTAGTTCTGAAGCTTAAATGTTTTATGTTAGTACCAGCCTTTCCCATATCCCTCAAATACACATATGCACACATCAACACACATCAACACACATATGCCCTGGGATTAAGGTGTGTGCTATGAAGAAAATATATTCAAAGGTCTTTGTTCTGAAGATTTTTTTTGTTGTTGTTTCGTCCAACCAAGAAATGGAGTTGGAATTGTCCCAAGTAAGCAGGAGTGAAATGAATTGATGGTTGTGGCCCTATGGGGAAAGATTATATGGGGAAGGTGTTCTCCAAAAGCTAAGAGAATAAGCATTCCTGCCAGTTGCACCAATCATGGAGATGTAGCACCTTTCATATGGTGATGATTAAATATATCCTAACAATACTAGACTTTAGATGACAAACACTAGATATTTCAGCAATTGAGAGATTGAAGGGAAGATCTTTGAAGGGAAGATCTTTGAGTGGACCATATAGGCGGGCAAAAGGAGCAGAGAGGCAGTCATGATAAATTGATGATATGATAAACATAAATGATGGTAAATGATACTGAATCTTCCAACTATGTAGCAGCCAGAAGCAATTCCATAATTGATTTGACAAAGAAAATCAAGAAAAGTGACAATTTCTACCTCAAAAGCTATGCAACAGATTCATATTGTTATAAATAAATCATATATTCCAAATTGCTAACATCAATTAAAATAAATCTGTGCAAGGAAAGAAAATGTACATCTCGGTCATCCTCTTGAAGGGTGCCTGAAAATGTCCACCAGAACATCATGAAATGACCCCAAAGTAAGACCTTAAGACACGTGGAAGGAAAGAACTGGAGCTAAGTACTGAAATCAATTACACACATAAACACACAATATATATGTTTATAGGGACATGATATAAAAAACCAAACTGAATATATATCAAATCTTTTGTTAGAATTACTTTCAATGGGGGGTGCCTGGGTGGCTCAGTCAATTAAGCATCTGCTTTTAGCTCAGGTCATGATCCCAGGTTTAAGGGATCTAGTTCTGCATGGGTTCTCCACTCAGTGGGGAGCCTGCTTCTCCCTCTGTCTCTGCCCTTCCCTCCTGCTCATGCTCATGCTCTCTCTCTCAAATAAATAAATAGACAAATATGATAAAATAAAAATTGATCTCTAATCCTGATGAAACTCTTTGATTCTTGACTTTTAAGTATCATTATTATTTTAAAAAATATGTTTAAAACTTGGAAATAAAAGGGATCACTTTATTCTAGAAGGCTCATGCAGTGGTACTTCGTGTCTCTGAGTGCATGTACTTTTGACCTCCCAGTTACTGTTTATTGGTATATTTTACAGCTCTGAAGGCAAGGCATTAATTTGTAAAAAACCAATTGCAATGCAAATAATTATAATCCTATAGAAATAAAATGATTCTTGCCTCATAGCTTTGCAAATAAATTTTATTTGGTAGAGATTCAAATGACATCAGCAAAATTATAGTTTTAATGCCCTCTAGGAAACTAATCAGTTTTATACTAAATTAGCAATCTAAATGAAGCATCCTGTCCTCTGCTGTAATAAATACTTGTGTTTTCTCATATTTACTTTGGATCTGCCTTACCAAGTTACTGGTTTCCTCATTAGTGGATTAATTAGATCTTTGATACATGTTCACTTTTTATTTGTAGGGAAATCAAGCTTTAAATTTTTGGAAATTATACATGTTATGAAGAGAACTTCTTGGTACTTGGATCATGAGATGGGAATGAAAACTGTGCTTCCTGCTAAACTGACTGTCAAAATTTATCACTCTTGGAGGAACACCATCATATAATTCTCCTTGCTGGCCATGACTTGCACAATTTCTGGAACAAAATATCTATGAATGAAAAGAGAAAATGGGAAAGTATATAAACAAAAAAGTAATGATTACTATCATTATTGATATTATCTACTAAAGGTATTTAAAAAATTAAATGAGGTAGGGGAAAGCATAGAGTGACCACTTATTTATTTAAAAAATATTACTGAATTAGAGTATATAGCCATGAAGGATATGTAACAGTATTTCTAAATGTGATTATATTCTCAAAATTAACATACCTTAGAACTGACTTTTTTTTTTTTTTTTGCATTTAAATGAAATTCTATGAGTTTTAACACATGTAACTACTACCACAGTCAAGGTACATCTTACAAGGCACTTGTCACATTACTCCATGCTCTACATTAGGTCCTCCGAACTTATTCTTCTGTAACTAGAAGTTTGTCCCTTGGACCAACATTTCCTCATCCCTGAGATCCCTACATTCCAGCCCCAGGTATCTACCCAACTACTCTCTATATCCATGAGTTCAGCTTTTTCAGATTCCACATATAACTGAAATCATACAGAATTTGTTTTATCTATTTTACTTAGCATAATGCCCTCGAGTTTCATCCACATCTTTGCAAATGGTATATTTGGATGCCCTCCATCAGGTTAAGAAAGTTCCATTTTATTTCTCCGGTGTTGAGTTTTTGGTTTTGATTTTCATAACTGGAGATTGAATTTTGTTAAATACCTTCCTTGTGTAAATTGATAAGATCATATCTTTTTCCTTTAGTCTGTGAATAGGGTGTATTACATTGAATAATTTTTCACATATTGAACCAATCTTGTATTTCCAACATAAATTGCTCTTGATTTTGGTGTATTATTCCTTTTATATGTTCCTGAGTTTGATGTACTAGTATTGTGTTGAAAATTATTTGAATCAATGTTCACAAGGAATATTTGTCTGTAGTTGTCTTTTTGCATGGTGTCTTTGTAGAGTTTTGATATCAGGATAATTCTGACCTCATAAAATGAGTTGTATTCACTCATATTCTATTATTTGGAAGAGATTACAAAGCATTGGTGTTATTTCTTACTTAATGTTTTATAGAATTTTTCAATGAAACTATTTGGAGCTACAAACCGTGTTTTTTTTTTTTTCAAAGATTTTATTTATTTATTCATGATAGTTACACAGAGAGAGACAGAGAGGCAGAGACACAGGCAGAGGGAGAAGCAGGCTCCATGCAGGGAGCCCGACGTGGGACTCGATCCCGGGTCCCCAGGACCGCGCCCCGGGCCAAAGGCAGGCGCCAAACCGCTGTGCCACCCAGGGATCCCACAAACCGTGTTTTTAAGAAGGTTTTGAATTACAAATTAAATTTATTTAATTATTATATAACTATTTAGCTTATCCTTTTCTTCATAGAAATTACATACCTTGAGACTTTCAAAGAATTGCCTTATTTCATCTTGGTTGTTGTATTTATGTGCTTAAGTTCTTCATATTTTTCTTTTTCGTTAATTATTTGTAAGATCTGAGGTGATATCCCTCTTTAATTTCTGCTATCAGTGGTTTGTGTCTTTTCCATTTTTTTCTTTGTCAGTCTAATCACAAATTTATCAACTTTATTCATGTTTGGAATCATAAATATATAGAATATAAATTGCAAAGATTATAAAATTTTCTATATAACTTTATAGTGAGCATATATATTCATTATATATATCTATATCTGTATAGATAGATACATGTACACATAAATATAGATAGTTTGATGGATATGATTGGGGCAAAACATGAATAATTGGTAAATCTGATCCTTGTATTAATTTTGTAAGTTTTCTTTAAATTTTATTATAAAAATAAAAAAAAAAAAAACAAGTCGTCAACAAGTAGAAACACTAAATAACTATACAATCACCAGAGCATTTTAGATTTTATGGAGGAATGGTGGGATTCATTCATCTGTGCTTTGTGAACCATTACATACAATGCTAGAAGTTAATTAATTATAATTAAATCTACATAGAATAATTTAAAATAAAAAATTTAAATTACTGAGTATATTTTTCAAGGAAGGAGGGAAAGAGTAGACTTATGTTTTGCTTGTGTGAGGCTCTGCATGGCTCTCCTTGCTTTGTCATGTTTAGCAGTTTGTCCATCTGCCATTGCTTGGGTCAGTCAGGGTCAGGGCCACCATATCTACCTTTAGAAATGAAGGTGGGGTATTTGGCCATGTTCCTTATTCTAATTCTACCAGTAAAGTGGAAATAATATGAAAAACATTTAGACCTTTCTGTTTGTTTAATAGATTGTAAATGAGAATAGCTTAGTGAATTCTACTCATCCAAACTTAACTGATATTGGACACTTTAATTCAGTTGAATGAGTCCCTCTTTGCCTTTTCTCTGTCTCAATTTGTTTCTCTCTGTCTCTGACTCTCTCTTTCTCTCTCTCACTCTCATCTAGCCATTCATCTGTTATATGTTTAGTATATACTATAGCCACAAATGGATTAAACAAATATTCTATTTTCTTAAGGAACAGATCAGTGACTTCTGTGATGCAACTATTACCTGGGTAGCTAAACTACTTCATTCTATTTATATGTTTAATCATAACTCTACGTATAATAAAAAGTGCTGCATCTTAAAAGTTCACCTGTGCACTAAAAGAGAGATGGGATGTTGTTTGTTTTTAACAAATGTATTACCAACACCAATAATTTCTACGAGTTTCAAATATACAAGGTTTTGTTTTGTTTTGCTTTGTTTTTACTTAAGGGACTGTACCATACCCACCTGATTCCACTAAAATATGTAATTTTGTTCAGACTCATTCACATGCTTCCCCACATAGAGTAATCCAACGTATTTCATGAAGAGCCTTCTCCTGAACTCAGAAATGACATCAGGTACTATTTTACATTGATTATCAACCTATGTATACTGGTATGCATAAAAGTTTAAATTCATATTAATTGATTTTAACTACTGAATATTGAAGTTCGATTTAGACAACATGGAAAGATATATGATCACATGTCGAGAATACAATAGCAGGTTTAATGTTAGAAGGAGTAGAAATATGACATGGGCTTTGTCCTTGCTTAAAGCTATGGCTGGAGATTAATTCATGTATGTGGTCAAATTTGCCAGGATATAGAAAGTGCGATAAGAATTCTAAATAACTAATTTAAAAAATCTCATTTGAAGTTTTTTTTTCATAATAAATGCATATGTGTCGTGTCAAAAAAGAGACTAATTAGTTTTGAGATATTGCTTTAAGATACCAGGAATTCTTTCAGAGGGGCAGGAGGAGAATGACGGTGAAATTTTCTCTTACATCTCATAGGCAAATAAATGTATTATGATGATTAGGATTAATGGCTTCTCATCAGTAAAGCTTAGAAAATTAGCCATTTCTTTTTTTTTTAATTAGCCATTTCTATCTAGAAATGAATAAACTGGAATATTTTGGTAAGTGACGCTGTATCTCACATGTGAATGTCCTTTATTTACAAAATAAGTAATTCCTTCCAAAAATTCATTTTTTGTTGAGGAAGCATTGGAATGTGTCCTTTAAAATTACTATTTGCCTCCATCTATCAAGCTTAATGACAGTGACATTTTACATATGGAAGAATAAGCAAAATATCTCAGCAGATTTTTCTTCCCTCTAATGTGATATAAGCAGTTTTTCCATTTGTTAAAAACTATTTTGTCCTCCTAAAGTTTACTTGTCAGAAACAATAAAAAACAAAGAAAGATTTTATACTTTAAATTATGCTAGCCTTAGGCAAAATAGCTCTTAAAGCCTACTACTGCTTCCTTCTTTCCTATTTTTAAAGGTTACTGGCAATATAGAGATACATTAAAAAGCCACTCTTATAATATTTTAGAAATTGAGGTAATAAATGCATAAGGAAGTAATGTGTATATTAAGTCAAACTTATAAATCAAGGGAGATGTTACTTATTTTTTTGCATGAATGTTAATAATAAAGTATGTGTAAGCTATAAATGAAATAATTTTATTTAGGCCATAAACAGGGTATTTAATTTTAATTGTAAATCCTTTCTCAATAGAAGTTTGAACAGAAATTCAATAAAAATAAATTATCAGTCAGAAACATAATAACACTGAGTAAAAGATTCCATCTGGAAGTATTATGATGAGCTTTATTTATTACCAACTCCAACCTTCTTAAAGTCTGTTTGGGAGTAACATATGGGAGTAGTAACTAATGAGTTATAAGAAATGGTCTATCAGTAGAAAGTATGGTACAATTTGTGGGGAATATCATATAGTAGTAACGATGAAAATTTAATTGAGAAACAGGCCTGTATTTTGTGGCATTTTGTTTACTGGATTTATGAGAGTATTTTTAGAAGAATACAATTATATTTTTACTTTTTATCAATAATACAATGATAATTTATCTCACTATATTTAAAATAAACATACTAAGTATATTTAAAATAAAATATATTCACATTTGCAAATGTATTTTACATTTGAATAGTAACTTTAGTTGTACTATAAGGACTTGGTTTTCTAATTTTTTTCTAGACTTTATTAATCTAAACATGTTATGAATCATCGTCACATTTGGTTTTATAAACTTATAATCTGACAATAAAGACAATAAACTGATGTGATTCAGCAAACTATTTATTTAATGTACCAGAGGAAAGATAATGGCACGTTGAGGGCTAGTTCAATAGTGAAGCCTTTGAGAAGGCTGAGAGCCATTTATCTCATGGAGAAAAGGAAGTATAGAAACATATTGGTTATGAGCAACTGTGAGAGAAGAAAGGATCCTTAAGCTGATACTGTTTTTTTCTAGCAAAACCTAAATATGTTCAGACTATGATCTTAAGGCTTCTGTATAATCAAAGAAAGAAGTCAACACATAGTTGAAAATGCCTACTGACCACCCAGTGGCTTTGACAGCTCAGCTATAATTATTTCTTTTTCTGTTCCAGGTGAGAGCCTGGAAGTAAGGGTAAATTGAATGAAGTAAGCCCAGTACCTATAAATGATGCCACTGTAGGAGGTATGTTTTACCTAGAGGTACAGGTGCAATTGACATCAAGAAATTGAGCAACACCAAGAGTGAACCTAAGCAGAGGACAAACACATACTATCAATAAGTAAGTAGGTAAATAAATAAATAATCCATGAAATTGTAAAAAAAAAGTAAAAGTGCTTTACACGATTATTAGGATCTGGAATGCAAGTCAAACAGACAAATAGCAGGGCAGCTTCAGAATATCCAACAATTTCAGCTTCTCTTAAAAACACCATGACCATGACACTTGGGCTTGTTTAAAGAGCCAGAAAAGATATAAATCACACCAAATTTCTTTAACTTTGTCAGGCCTGAGATCTTCACATGTATAGGAATGTTTTGAAGAGGGAACTTTCTCCAGGCTTAATTTTTCCCAGCTGGGAAGGCACCAGAACCGACTGGAGCATCAATGTGGTTCCCAAAGCACCTCAGGGATGTTCTTAATCCCTGAGTTCATTGTCATAAAGACCGAATGCTGGTTTTATGGATAGTGTCCATTGACATAGTTCTGACCGCTTTCCAAAGGGACTGATTGAGAAGTGAAAGTTTTGAGAAAATAATAAACAATAGTCCCAATGATTGAGAAATAAGGCATTCTGGATGAAGGGTTTCATTGACTTTTTTTTTCTTTTCTGTTAATTCAAATTCACCTTTGATCAAATGAGGGAAAGTTGTGTTGACTATAGGAGACATAAAAGAAAGTGCACATGGATAAAAATCACACTCAGGATAATCTATAAAACTATAACTAAACTATAAAACTAAGCTGGAAGAGTTCTTGTGTTATTCACGTATTCTAGGATTTGGTTAAAACATTTCCTCTGGCCATTGATCTGTGGGTATCCAGTGGTATATTTAGATGTCAGAAGTTCCTAATGTTATCTTCCAAATCAAATGTAAATGGAGAATATTGGTTGTATTTTAAGTGCCTGGGCTGAGAAGGAAGAAGGAAACATCTTTATAAGAACAAATGAAAGGTTGGTAAGAGTAATTACACCACTTCAGTGAAGGCATTTGTTTACTTAAGAGTTTAGTAGAAAATGTTTCTAACAAAATATATGCGTGGTTTATCTTGCGGTATTCAGGTTTATAAGTAAATGTAGCAGTATTTCAGTCTACTGGGATGTCTTTGCCCCAGCAGTGTGTATCCCAGGTATTTGTATACTGTTAGCTAATAAGTATCATTAATATCTGGACCAGATAGTGTTCTAAGAACTGTGTCTATAGCAATGAACTAGTCATAGTCCATTCTATTCAGAAAATTGAAATTCACAGGTCTGATTGAAGACCATCATTAGTCATTGTAGACTATTTTTAAATTTTGGAACATAGCCTCATGCCCTGCCAGGGTGGTGTTATTTCCAGTCTGCTAGTCAATAGGACACTCTCTGCTCTCTCTCCACCATGGCTTTACTTCTGAATATCTCCAAATCTTGCTTAGATGTTGAGGAACAGAAGACTTGCCTTACTGTTGGCCTTGGATTATCAATTGTATGTGTGGTTATATGGTCATAAAGTTCTTAGACTGAAGAATCTGGTTGAATGGATCTGCCTCTGTTTTGCCATAATTGGATGTGGGACAAAGTAACTACTCTTTAATTTGGATTTTAAGGTATATATTATAAGTTATTGAATTTCTTGGAGAAAGCAGGCTAAATTCTTTGGCAAAAACTACAAATGTGGCTCTGCATTAGCAGCTCCAGTATTATGGGGTCAGAATGTATTATCTGGTATCCCAAGGACCACCCAAAATAGTATCAGATGTCTCAAAGTTAGTTTTGATAGTCAATACGACTCAGTACCATATGGGTTAATTTACTGTAACCAGAACTAAATACCTGTAAAAGCTGGGATAGGGATTTAGGAAGTGGACACTTGGGTTGCAATGTGATAAACCAACTTTCCTGCTGTTTGGGAAAATCTATTTTGATGGTTTAAAACCAGGCATTGAGGAAAGCCATTATTAAAGCAGAAGTAAGTAGGGTTGTAGTAGATAGAAGGCTAGGAAACGACAAAAGGCTAGAAATTTCACTAACCTTTCCTGATACAGTTATTAAGGAGCTCAGGACAGAGAAATGGAGCATGAGAGGGGTTGACAACATTCATGGAGCCCCAAGAATCACTGAATATCCTTGAATGGTTCAGTGTTTTTCAACGGGACCACCAATATCATGTTGATGCTTTGGTCAGGTAGGAATTTCTCCTGTTGACTTTTAGTACACATTAGTACACATTTTCTGGGGCTGGACAGCAGCGATGACACCTACCCAGATCAGGGATTAATGAGAGATTGATCACATATATTCAAATGAAATTTCCATTCAAGAGATTATATATGAGTCCAACCATTACTACTAAATCTGAGCTATATGAATGATTTTCTAGAAGGAAGCATAAGGAGAAATAAAGTAACTACCTATTGATAATTGATGTATTTTTAACTTTTAAGGACATAATATTGGCATAAAGGTACATGAAGAAATAATTTTTTAAAACTTAAAACTCATAATCATCCCTTTTAATTAAATTTAAAGTTACAGGCTAGTGTGTTCTACTTTTGTAGCTAAATTAAGGATGCATGTGGTATTTTAAGAAGTGGAGTTGTAAGTATAATATGCTGGTGTTTATAGGATGACATAGTCCATTAAAAGCCTCCATTAGGGCATTGCCTTCATTGCCCTGTAATTATCCATTTAAGTGTTTATAGGTTGCCCACTTCTCAACAACTGTAAGACATCTTGCAATTAAGTCACATACTTTAATATCTTAATCATTTTATGGACTAACATCAGCCTAGATCTTTCCTATTCACTTTACTAAGTGGGCAATCAATGTATTTTATTAAATGCATCAGAGTATGACTCAGCTAAACTTCCTGGTATACTAGCTAGTGAAACATCACTCACACTATAGAAAAATTCTCAGGTAAAAATAAGCAGCTTTTCATTCTTAAATTTGAAAAGGCAAACATATAAACTGAAGGTAAATTTCATATGTAGCTGTCTTTAAATGTTCTAATAAATGACACAGATAGAAATAAATTGGGAACAGGAGCTGCATATTGGAAGTCAAATGAGGTGCAGAAATGTTAAGGCCAAGCTCTACTAGAAGATGATGAGATGTACATAATGTACAGGATGTTGTTAGATATGTAAATGAAGTGGGGTAATGAGTTGTATTAAAAGTAATTGAAGCACCATAGATAAGCGTTGTAATGAGATGCCTAAGCCTTGGAAAAGTTAGATTTTAAAAAAGAAAACGACAGCTGGACATAGGGAAGCATGTTTTGATCCTTGTCATCTTACATAACCACCAGGAAAACCACTTTCCACCATCATAGCCCCAAGCATGCTCCTTGCTCTGCCCCCAGAAAAATCACTGTATTATTTTCTTGCTTTGAAAAATTGCTTATTTTCTGTAATAGCACCTCCCAATAGAATAAAGTGATTTGGTCAAGAGGTGGCTGATGTGAATGAATTAATTAAAACTGCACTTTGACTAAGGTAATTCTGTGTGGATATATATTTTTTTCTTTTTGCATTTATATGACAAAATGGATCCAAATGTCATGGCCAATAAATGGAAAACAAAATAAAAACAGCAAGCTCTTTCTATGGAGTTAAATTAATACTGAGACTTTTAACATAAAGACTTTAAAGATTCCAATAGCAAAACATAAAATGATGAGACACAAATTAGTTCAATAGAGCACTTAAATCTAATTTGTCAACCTTGAAACTGTAATATTTTTAATTTGGAAAAGAAGCAAATTTACAGAGTAAGCTCTTCTTTGTATTCTTCCATTCTCTTTTTTCAGCTAGCTTAAGTAAATAAAAATAGCTTCTCCTTACCTGTATAATAAATATATGCTTAATACTACATAAGGGAGGCAAACTCTATCTCTGTGCATCTTAGGTTTTCAACTGGGACTCATAAAAAAAGATAGATTAACAAGAGAAAAAAATGATTTATTAATGCATGTAGGGTCCGTTACGTGGGAGAAACCTAACCAAATGTAACTCAAATTGTAGCTTAGAATGCCAGTTTATATATCATCTCCAAAAAGGAATAATACATTTGTAGAGGAATGACAGGACAGAGGAAACAACGAAGCTTCCAGGGGCAGCAAACTATGGTAAGGTAAATAGATGGGGGATGAGGAGGCAGAAGTAATGGAGTAAAATTCATTTGCAGATTCCTCTGGAATGCCACCTCTGGGATGATAAGTCTGTCTCCAGTTAAAGGAAAATTTATATCCTGCATTGAGGCAGAAAAGGGGGAACTTTTCCTGGGTTTGCTGCTTCTTAATTATCTTCAACTCAAAAGGATTTTTATGTCAAAGAGACATATTTTGGGGTGACATATTCTGGCTTCTTTCAACTAGGAGAAGAAAAAAAAAAACAACTAAAAAGAGGGAAATGAAAACCATATTCAATTTCAACCACGAAAATCTCTGTTAAAACTTTGGCATATATCTTTAACTTGATACAAGTTCATTTCCTGAATATTTGTAATATTAACTTCATTGCACCACTCTATTAAATGAATCATGTTCTTTGAAATGCTTGGAGGCAAAGGCTTTGGTGTCAGAATGAGGTTCAAATCTTGAAGTAGTTATATAGTCTCAGATTATTGCTTAGTTTTGAGGCTGTTGTCATTTGCATGCTAGTTTATTTCCTGTGAGGCAGATCGAAATGTGTTTTTATTATGTATTTGATTTGATGTTATAATTTCTCATTCTAGAATTTCCACTCGGTACTTTCATTATATTTTCTATTTTTCAGCTGAGATTTTCTGTCTTTTCATTCATAGTGAGTGTATTTTTTTAAATGTAGTTCAGCATAGTTAAAACAAATGCTTTAAAGTCTTTGATAATTTCAACATCTGTATCAACTTGGGATTGTCTCCATTGATTATTTTATATCTTGAGAATGGGTTACATTTTCCTGGTTGCTCATTTGTCAAGTAATTTTGCTCTGAACACTTATCATTTAAAATGTCATATTGTGGAGACTGAATCCTGTTAGATTATTTTGAAGACTATTGATTTTTTTTTTTTTAAGTAGGAAATTCATTTAATTGGATTCAAACTACAAACTGACTCTTAGGTGGCAGCTTAAATCACAGTTCAGTTCTTCTTTCCCCCAGGTCATAGGTAGGCTTTTTATTTTTTATTTTCTTCCAACTGCCTCACACTTAGGTGGCTCAAGGTTTAGCCAGTATCAGAAAGAACTTTGCGCTCTTCCTCTCTGGATTTCTTTTTTTTTCCTTTACTTTCCAATAGATGTGATTTTCCTGAAATCTTTTTTTCTTCTTCAAGACAGAAAGAATGATTTATCAGAGTTTTAGCCACATCTGAGGCAGCAAGACTTCCTACCCTAAGGCTAAATCTAGAAAACATACACACACACAGAGAAAACTCACGCTTTGTGTTTCTTTTTCCTAAGTGTCAAATGTCCTCTAGAATTTACCAATTTTTTTCACTCTCCAGAGTCTTTAAGTATTTATTTTGATGTGTTTTTTCTTATCAGAGTTTATAGCTATTATCTGTAGTAGTGTCCGTTGATTACAAATTTGCTTGCCTATATGAAAAGATACATATCTTTTATCTTTGAGGGAAGGAGAGAGAGAGACGGAGGGAGAGAGAGATTCTGGGGTGGTTATTATAGATAGTATTTGTTTAAAGACTGCTTTCCTAGGAAATATATAATTGAAGACGCTAAGAGTATCAGATACTCAAAACCCACCAAGAAAATATATGCATTTCCAAATTTTCATTGGTGCCTTAGAGATCCCTAATGATATAGCAAACACTAGAGAGAGAGGAGATGAAAATACATTGTTAAATTGTAGTGAGTGGCCACAGTTTGGCTTAAGAATCTTGTCCCTTAGGCATTGGAAAATGAACTATTCCAGCAATTGCTGATAATTTGTCCAAAGTGAGCCATGTGATAAACTGTAGCTAGCTGCCAAGATGGATATTGAGATGGTCAAGCTTCTTTTTAGCTGTATTCAGCCCTTATGGCGGATCAGCAAATTCCTTATGATTTCACCATGCTCCCCAGTTGCACACACTGAAATGGGCCATCAGACCCCATTCTGATCTAACTTCCACTGGAAAAGTCCCAAATGTGTTTTCCTTCCCTCAGAAGCAATTGGCTCAGGGGACCCTGCTGGCACAGACCTAGTCTGGCTAATTCAATACCTGAGGCAATCAATGAACCTCTACTCTGGCTACTCTAAATATTTGAATGTTATAGGGAAAAATCCTATTCTTTCTTCCCTTCTCCATTACTTTTTCTTCCTAGATGACTTCATCCATTCCCACAACCTTATCACCTCTATATGCTAATGACTACCAAATTTATATCAGTAACCCTCATTTCTCCTATGAGTTCCAAATTGGAACACCCAACTGCCTAATTTACATCTATTTGAAATGTCTCACAGATATCTCAAATTTAACATGTCAAAAATCAAACTCTTAATTTCTACCTACCTCCTCCTCAAAACTTCATCTTCTCTAAACTTTCTCTGATCAATTGTTCAAGTCAAAGACCTAAACTAGTCTCATTCCAATTTTTATAACTTCTAGAAATCTATGGGGAAAAAGACAACCCATTGGATAATGAGGTGAAGAATATGAAGAGATAGTTTTACAGGACAAATATATGAAAACATGTCAAAATTCACTTAATATATATAAGAGAAACTCACTTATTTATTTTTTTTGAAACTCACTTATTTTAAAATATCATTTGTCACTTATCCAATGGAAAAATTTTCCAAAACTCTGAAAATTACCATAACTGTGAGATCGGCACATTAACAGTGGGTTATCTCTGAAGGAGGTAAATATCTGGGAGTATCTACCAAAATTACAGATGTGTTTACCGTTTAACTCTGAAATCTTACCTCATGTAATCTGAATAATAAATAGGATATTCATATATATATGTTATTCATATATATGTGTATATATATATATATGTATGTATATACACACACAGTTGTTACCTGTGGCTTTCTTCAGAACCAATGATTAGAAACAATGTAAATATCCAGCAATAAAGATCTGGTTAAAGAAACTTTTATTTTTTATCCTGCAGAGAAAAACAGGGTTTAAAAAAACTATTAGAAAATTTCTATGTACAGATGGGGAACAATTTTTAGAATGTTTTTGTAAAGAGAAAGAAAACAGTACATAATCATGTATATGTTATACCACCATATATATGATAAGAAGGTGATATGTATAAACACATTTGCTTTTATTTACTTAAAAATTGAATAAATGAGAAACTAATAAAAATGGTGAAATGAGGTGCAGGGACAGAGAGGGGAGTGAGATTTCTTGGTATATATTTTTAAAACAATTTTTTCTTTAAATCATTTAATACATTAACTGATCACAAACTTTACATAAATTAAATTAATAAAACAACAGAATAATAGAAAAAAGTAGCAATACATTGGAATCAGGAAGAGTTCATTAGGAATCATCTAACATTAGAAATGTATTATTTTTTTAATATTTTAATTTTTTTAAATTTTTATTTATTTACGGTAGTCACACACAGAGAGGGAGAGAGAGGCAGAGACACAGGCAGAGGGAGAAGCAGGTTCCATGCACCGGGAGCCCGAGGTGGGATTCGATCCCGGGTCTCCAGGATCGGCCCTGAGCCAAAGGCAGGCGCTAAACCGCTGCGCCACCCAGGGATCCCCATTAGAAATGTATTAATCTAATTCTCAACATTAATGTTTTAGGGAGAAAAATTATATTATCATTGTCGAAGTTTCAAAATAATAGTGTGTTATAATTTGATATTCATTTTCAAAGCACATGTCTTAACATTTTCTCTACTATACTATCTCAAGAATTCACATAATATGGTTTTCCAACTCCCATAAATTAATAAACATTTAGTACTTGAGTGAAAACCAAGTTAATTTAGCAAAGTTGGTACAGAAAAGTAACCAGTCGTTAGTAGCTATGTATAAGAATCCCTGAATATCCTCTGAATATTCATTTTCTTAGGCAATGCCTTCATTATATTAACAGATGTAAAAATGACTGACCATGTTTTAGAAATATTAGACATTATAGAACAGATGCTAAAGAGAAGATAGGTCATATACAACAATGACCTTGCATAAGAATAAATAAGAGGACTTGTTAAAACACCAATTCTTGGCCTTGCCCTCAAATATTCTGATTCTGTGGGCCTGGAGTCGGGCCTGAGATTTGTGTTTTCAATATACTATCAGGTGATCTGTTGATCGCTGTCAGAGAATATTTTGAGTTGGACTAGACGATATCATGGCACTAAGATAAAACTCTGCAAAGATGAATGGACAGAGGACACTGGGAAAAGAGAAGACAAATTACAGGCGATAAAGATAGAGAAATTTATGTTGTGCATGGGTGGCTTAGTTGGTTGGTTAAGCATCTGCCTTTGGCTCAGATCATGATCTCAGGATCCTGGGATCCAGCCCCATATGGGGAGTCTGCTTCTCTCTCTCTCCCTCTGCACTCCTCCCTGCTCATGTGTGCTTTCTCTCTCTCTCAAATAAATAAATACAACCTTTTTAAAAAAGGATAGACAATTTATTAATCAGGTGCATATACATTAGACATCATGACCTATATTACAGCAATACAAAAGTAGTTGGAAATCTCTTAAATCATATATATATATATATAACTTCCTGCATCTTTGCACATCATATACTTCTCCGTGTAATATGACATCTTCTATCTGCCAAAATTAGGAAAGATATTATAGACAATGAGAATGTGTCTTGAGTTTATGCTCTGGGGACTGCAGACTCATTGAACAATTGTAAGTAGAACACTATGTGTAGGAAAGAAAACTCTTCCCTCTGCCTTCCTGGGTTCTGTGACTGGCATAAGACAGATTGATGGGAGAAAAACATGCACATTTGATTTAATAATTTTACTTGAACCGGAGAATCTTCAAAAGGAAAATGAAGACCCAAAGAAGCCTATACGCCCCAAAAGTTATATTCTGTTTTAACAATGGACAATAAAGAATGGAGATGTGACAAATCAAAAGTGTGTGGGCTAAAGGAAGTAAGCCGTGGGGCAGTGACTGGGAGATATATTGGGGCAGGGGGCAACCAATGATCTATAAGAGTTATTTTAATAGGTTTGTTTGTACAGGTCCATTCCAGTGTCAACTCCCAGTCTCTAGTGATAAACATGTTCTTCCCTTCTTGGTACAAGGAGGGCACCTTATTCATGGGATATTTTATGACTTGCTTTTAGGTAGATAGAGAAGGGGAGGTCATAAAGCCCTTCCTGCATCTGCTGTTTCTCAAGTACCTTCAGTTCAAAATAATCAACATGCCAAAGTAGTATATTTTGGGGTGGTATATTCTTGAACCCTTCACATGATAACATTGTCTTTTAGTTGAATCAGTATGACAGCATTGTGGAAGATAGATTGCTAAATTTAAGTCAGAAAAGGCTCTTAAAAATCACAAATGATAGACCACACTTAAGTGGTCAGTTAAATTTGACAAATGTGTAAAGGCAATTTATTACAGAAAAAAAATGTCTTTTCAGAAAATGGGGCTAGAACACTTACATTTCTGTGGGAGGGCGTAAATGATCCTAGACCCTGACTTAACACCACACATAGAAATTAACTTAAAGTAGACCACAGACCTAATATAAGTTCCAAAACTATTAAATTTTTAAAAGACAACATGGTAGAAAATATTTGTGCTACTGAGTAGAGCACAAATTTCTTAAACAGGACATTAGAAAGCACAAACTTTAAGAGAAAACATGTGATAAGATGGATTTAATTAAGATTAAAAACTTACACTCTTCAGGAGATGCAGTTAAGAAAGTGAAAATGCATGCCAGAGATTACAAAAAAATACATGCAAAAATAAATAAAATACATAATTGACAGATGGTTTGCATACAGAATATATTTTTCAAAAACCTCCTGCAACAAAACAATTCATTTTAAAGCAAGGCAAGTGATTTGAATAAGCACTTTACAAAAGAAGATATCTGAATGGCCACTAAGCTCATGAAAGGAAACTGAACATCACTAATCATCAGGGATATGCAAACTGAGACCACAATGAGATCCTACTCCCTACCCATAAGAATCGCTAAAGTTAAAACAAAAACAGTTAACAAGAACATGCTGGAGATAGTGTTGAGCATTTAAAACTTGCATTCTTGGTGAAATATCAAGCATGGAGCCACTTTGAAAATAATTTGATAGTTTCTTTTAAAGTTAACATAAACTTTCCATACACTCTCAGTATTTTCCCAATAGGAATGAAAACATACACCCACATAAAGACTTGTATGCAAATGTTAGTAGCAGAATTGTGACTAATAGCCAAAACTGGAAAAAAAAAATCAGATGTCCTTTAGCTGCTAAATGAATAAAATGTGCAGGTATTTATATTATGGAATACTTTATAGTTGTAGGGAGTTAGAGGGATATAGGGGCTTATTAAGGGAGAAAAAAAATATGACCACACAAGCTAGTAAGACACAGCAAGCTTTATTGAATGTCTTTTAGACAGGGTTGCCAGAGAAGAAAGTCCTTCACAGGAGATTTTCTGAGGTTTACAGCAAAGGGGCTTCCATCCAGGAGGCGACAATTGCAAAGACCCATAGGGGACAGGGGGATTAAGGAGATTTATGCATTTAGTTAACATCATTCAGTGCCATAGTGGGGAGTCTCTAAATCAGTGACCAGTCATCTGTAAATGCCAATAGCAGCTCTGTTTTTTATAATCATAAAGCACTTTCTTAACAATGATCAGTAGGTACAAGCTGTAATTTCTCAAGGGTTGCAAAACAAGTAGATCCTAAATGCTTAAAAATCTGTTTGTCTATTTTTGAAACAACTGGATGTGTAAAAATTTGGGTGCCAGCAGACTACTGAGTTAATATATTTCAGGCTTCTGTGAAGAAACAAACTTAGTTTCCGTCTTTGGTTCATATCTATAATGGTAACAAAAAGGGGGAAATGGTAATACCTTCAACATCCTGCATAAATCTCAAAAACATTATAAGGAAAATATGATAAATGCAAATGAACATGTACCAGCTGATACTGTTTATGTGAAATACTAGAAAAGATGAAACTAATGGCAGAAAACACATCTATGATGCTCAAGTCCAAAAGTAGAGGACAGACAGCAAAGGATAGAGAGAACTTTCGAGAGAATGGACTGATCTTCATGTTGACTCTGGTGGTGGTTACATAGTTGTATTGGCATCACCTATACGCAGAAAATTCCATTTAAGAAGGAGAGTCTTCTTGTTTGTAAATAAATAAATAAAAATAATTCATGATGAAGTTGCCTTTAAGTAAGAATAGCAACTTAGCAGAAATATTAATTAAAATTCATTTTTGATCATTTTCTTTCTTTGATCTTTTTCAGTGGTAAAAATTAGGACAGAGACAGAAATACTTCTATTGATTAGTGCCACAAGAGAAAGCATGCTTTTCCAAAGGAGGTGTGAGGCAGGTAAATTTCAAAGAGGGAGATAGGAAAAGTATTTTTATAGGTTATTTACAGAGAAGGTTCCTTTGCTCAGTCATGACAACAGGTACTCTGAGTAGCAAGCAAAACTAGTCATTCATTGCTGGAGGACACACATTGTGCTTTGATGGATGGATTGCCTCTGATTGAACAGTATAGCATACCTCAGATTAAATAATAAATTAGGTGGGAAGTTGCAGAACACCAGAAAGTTTGTTCTCAGTTTACAACCCGCACCCGGTATACCTTATTCATTATTTCGTCCCTCTGTACCACAAGGCAGCTGGGAGGGTGGATCATAATGATCCCTGACACTTCAAAACTCCTTTGCATTGTCTTTGGAATGCAACTCTTAGTCCAATTTGCCTATTTAAGAAATTTGGTTTGACTAAAATTATGAGGCTACATTTCTTTAAAGAATCAAGAGCAACAGTGATCTCTCCTTTTCCAGCAACTTTACTTACAGCCCCTGCTATGCACTTTTGGCTCTACTTTAGTACAGATTTAGCCTGACTTAGGTCTTCCAAAATTTCTCAGGAGCAGCAACTTGTTAAATTGAGTGGCTTCAAGGAGGGTCATCAGAGACAAACAAAATAAGACTTCCTGTAATCTGAGATACGAACACAACTAGTAATTACGTTCCATAGTAATTATGTTCCATAGATTTACCGCATTTCTAATCCATTTTAGAACGTATTATAAAAGAACAAGTAATTGTGTAGAATGAAGCAACTATGAAAACTTAAAAAGTTTTTGAAGATATGTGGTACACAGAGTATTCAAAAAATTATAAAATTTCTTCTTTTGAATGCTTCCTCTTACCTTGAAAAATTGAGTCTTATCTGCAAGGATATATTTCATATTATTTTGAATTTCTTCCTTCTCTATTGTGAATTAAAGATGGATAGTTCACCTTATTTCACAGCAGACATCTTAATTTCCATAAATAATAGATAATATAAACTCTAAGGTCACTTTATATATTGCAATTCATGAAGTTGGGGGATCTGGGTTCTGGTCTAGTTTTATATCATCTCCAGTTAGTTTCTTTAGCTCTGAAAACCAATGCCTCCTCATATCTAAAATAAGACAAATGATATCAGCTCTGTCTGCCTCATGGTGAGGTTATGAATATCAAGTGCCTCTGAGAGAGCTTTCAACACTGTAATGCCATCTATAAACAGCAGTGCTTAGCTCCAAAGTGGAATAATAGTAAACATACCATACCAGCTCATTTTTATTCATTCTTGTATTCAATAATTCAATCCTTTCCTTTTCCCCTACTAAATAAATACTTAGTATCTCCTGTGTCCCAGAGATTATCCTATGTGCTGGAGATGGAGATGTAAAGGACAGAGTTTATCTTTCAGGCTCCCAAAGTCCATTTAGACTGGGAGACAGATATGTAAGCAACTTAAAAAAATACAAAGTCATAATTACCATACTAGTCATAACAGAATGTTGAAAAAAATGAGTCCAATAACTCTGCCCAAGAGAAGTTTCATAAGAAGATGTTATGATAACAAATGTTTCATAACAAAAATAATTAGAGGTGAATTTTGGTAGATAAATGTTTCATAACAAAATAATTAGAGGTGAATTTTGGTAGATAAATGTAATTAGAGGTTCAATTTTTAAATAAGAGAATAGAGTGAAGATTAAGACTCAGGTTGGAGCCTGATGATAGAAGGCCTGGGAAACCATTTGCATTGAGGTTTTGCATGAAGGGTATGTACTTCAGTCAAGATCACTACAAGGCTCTAGCCTGGGTAAACCGATAACAGTCATCAATAACAGACCTCTGAATGATTTAGATTAATGAATTCAGCTGCATAATTTTATGCTTTTAGAAGATGATTGACAGCCAGCCTCACTGTAGGGGCCATTGGAAATAGCACTCTAGGGCTACTGCAATGAAAAATGTATGTGTGGTTCAAGAGGGACTTTCATGCTTAATTGCAAAGTCTTACAAAACCCCAACCGAATCTGAGAATTGATAGGGAGTAGTAAAGACCAAGTATAAGGATAAAACTTCCTGAATGATGGAAGTGAAGGGATTCAGACCATGACACTCGAAATATACCTCTTTGGCATTTTGATTATTTTGAGCTGAAGATACTTGAGAAATAACAGATGCAGGAAGGGCTTTCTGACCTCCCCTTTTCAATCTAACAGCAGGTCATAAAACTTCCCGTGAGAAATGTGCCTTCCCTTTATCAGCAAGAGAAAAATAATCTTATCACCAGAGACTGGGAGTAGAATGGACCTGTGCAAACAAATTTACTAAAATTAACCTTGTCATTCACTAATTCTACCCCTCTGCCATATATTTCCTACTCACTGACCCACAACTTACTGCCCCGCATTCAAGCCCTTTTATCTTGTCACATTCTCATGACTTATTGTTTTTTGTGTAAAAGGGTATACAAACATTTGAGCTTTTTGGGTTTTCCCTTTTTCCCTTGAAGACTTCTGTGTATACAAAAAAATAATAAATTAATTTAAAGATGTGTATGTCTTCTTTCCTATTAATCTGTTTTATGCTGATTTAATTCTTAGTCCAGCCACAGAAGCTGAGAAGGTAAAAGGAAGTTTTCCTTCCCTCAGAGGTAGTTGGGTAGTCTACAGACTTCCTTAAGTTGTCCAAATATAGTGGACTATGGAAGTGCTTTGTAGTCTACTCCTTCTTCAGACTTAGACCAAAGTGGGGAAATAGGGTTTTATATTCTGAGGTATTATCATTTCTGGACTCAAATATTCTGAGTTCTGAGAGATCTTAATGAGGCAAAGTGATCTGAGTATTCATGTTTGATAAAGATCTTAGATTTCATCTTACAAGTAATGAGGAGTTTGCAGAAAAAATGTGACAGCTAAATTAAGTTTTTGCAAATGCTTATTTTGGCAGTATCAAGGTCAAAAGACAGAAAGAGAGAAGCTGAAGTTGACAGGAGAAAGGAGAACAGTTAAGAGTAACTTACTGACTTTGAAGTGAGATCATCCATGGAGGGAGGGGTAAGAGTGGGGGTGGTTAAGAGTGATCATGAGAAAAGACTGTCCTTTAGAAGTTCTTCTAAATAGGATGCGATGAACTGGTGTGGAGATGGGTGAGGAGGAGGAGTTAAAGATTCTGGTTTTGGAAGAGAAAGATCTAACTGGAATTATATATTTGCAACCATCAACTTGGTTCAGGTCATGGTACAAAATGGAATGATTTTAAAAAGATTATTTTAATTGATAAGAGGACAGCAGTAAAAGTTAGCCTGAAAATGACACACCAACAAAGGATTCTGAGGATGAAACTTACAGAAAAAAAAAAGGAAAGTAATGAGAAAGTTAACAAAAAGAGTTTTAAGAATGAGGAGGGATAAAATGAGTGCAGATAAAAGAGCCAAATATTCCAGTGATGGATGAAAAAAATGAAAAAAGATTTCCAAAGTAAAAAAAAAAAAAAAATCAAGGACACAGTTAATCTCAACCTAATATTTTGGTATTGTAGTTGGAGCAAAACTCAAGTTTTAATTGGTTTAGTAGTAAATAGATGCTGAGAAAGAGTACAGAAAATGAACATCTATGTTTCAGAAGGTTTATTTCCAAATTATAGAATAAAAAAGATAGTAGCTTTAAAGGGAAAGGAACTTGTAATTGACTAATCGATTATGAATTGATTTTATTTTATGCAGGGGAGTATCTTGGTAGTATCAGAGGATATTGCAACTAAATTCCAGATCTAATTTTTCTATTGTTGAAGGAGGCAGCATATAATAGCTAAGGGTATGATTTTGGAGTTAGGCATCTTGTGTTCAAATATCACTTTTAACTACTTCCTACCTCAATTCATTTATATACAGTGAAAGAAATGATTATTCCTATCTCATAGGTTTGTTGCAACTGGCACATCATAAGGACTTAATATGTGTTAATTATTGCGTTACTGGATTATTATCACAGATTTCTTTTTAGGTAAGCATAGAGTACTTTTAAAGCAATATACATGTGTTTATTAAGCAAGAATTTGGCTCCAAATCAATTCCTGGTCAAGATTTTATGCTAATGTCAATACTGTTCTCTGAGGATTGCTTTTTCTAGGATTAGTGAAAAGCCCATTAGAACATGGAGTTGTCAATCAAGCCTTCTTTAATGCCAGAAATAAGTTTTATCCATGTTAATACCAGAATATCATTAGGGATCAAGATCTTTTCTCAACAATACAGACATGCCCCAAGCATAGAGTATTTGTCCTCAGGAAGAACAACTGTTCTTTCAGTTTGAGGTCTCTATATGAGTTTGTTGCCCCAAATCTAGCTCCGTGGATATATTTTCATTTAAAATGGAAAAACTATACTGGATATTCAATTTAAAAAGAAAAGAGTAATGATGGCCCAAATCCCAACATCCTTAATCAAGTTCCTATGAAGTAGAGCATAGTTGGTAAACATGAAAGTTCTGTAATCAAACTTATTAGCTCAGATTTGACTCTAAATATGGGTAAAGAATGGGTATATGACAAGAGAGTTGAGCAGTTTTGTTTTTTTTCTTGAGTAGTTTAGGTGATCTGATATGTATTTTCTTCCCCAGGGCCTGTCCCAATCCTACTTAGCAACTTTTTAAAGGCAAGTATGTAATTTCAATTAGGAGAAGACACAGACATATTTTGCCATGGCAGTGGGAAGCAAGGTAAAACAGAGATAATAAGGTGCTGTAAAAAGTATAATTTCATTAAGAAAGAGAAGGGATAGAAGATGGAGAGGAGAAGTAGAGAAGGAGAAGTAAGTGGAGAGGGAGGAAGAGAATAAGAAAAGCAGTGATGCCACATACCACTACCTTCTTGCATGAAGAGCACATTGTTCAATCTTTCATTCCAAAGAAAATGTCCTAGCATTGCAATCCAAGTGAGTGCACCTGACACCTCCAGTTTGTTCTTTCCCACACCCACATCCCTCTTTCTTGGTGGTTGAGTGAGAACAAAGAGAAACTTCAAATAATACACTGGAAATGAAGCAGCTATAGCCAAAAGAGTAGTTCAGACAATCTAACGGAAGGCAAAAAGCTATAAAACAGAGATTAAAAATAATATAGAAAATATGGTATGGTATGGAAAGAAAGAAGGAGACTTTGATCATAGTTAAGAGAAGGTCTTGACGCATACGTGAGCATTGATAGAAGCTGACGTCTTCATGGCTCCAATTCTGCAAAGTGTGAAGCATCCTTATCTGCTCTGCATAAAACTTTTTCTAATCAATTATACTTGGAAATACATTTTTCATGTGACAGATTTTGTTCATAGCTTTCCTTCAATCCCCAGGATAACACAGGAGGAGACACACTTTCATTTGCTTCAAGTTAGTTTATTCATTTTTCTGGGTGATTATTAGGGATGGGGTGGGAAGTGAGGAAAATGTTAGCAGTGGCAAGGAACAAAAGTTGAGGAAGGGGTAGGGGAAAAAAACAGCTAACACTAGGTTAAAAATCAAGTTTAATTCTCTTTGGTCTCAATCCAGTTATGTTGTATTGATTTTGCCAGAAAGCATTAAACTAAAATAGGACTTTAATTATTTTCTTATTATTCACATCATGTAAAAACTGTGCCAAAGCGCTAATATTTAATTTAATAGTTTAAGTTTTGATAATTGATAACTTGTCCCCTTAATGAAAAGCATATTTTCAGCTGCTCTGGAAATGTCAAAGCCAAAGGCTAGAAGAAATCAGGATTGTAATTACTTTCCAATCTAGAAATCCTTAAAGTCATCATGTCTTTTCCCTATAGATACTATTACTTTTATTATTAGTAGTAGTATTATTATTAGTAGTATTAGTATTAGTCTTGTTTAAAGAAAAAATGGAAGGAACACTAAATCTTAATCTCTTCACTCCATTCTGTTTTTAAAGACATAGAAGAGGAAAAAGAAACATATCCTCTAATTTTAAGCTATTGGGAAGGGGAAAACAAATTATTTTACCCAGTTAGGCTCTTTGGCTGGTCTAAAATCAAATTAATTTAGGACAGATTGAACACAGAAAAACAAATTTAATCTTGCACTATGCAAGGGCCCCGTAATATGAGACCTAAGAACAAGCGGGACAATTGAGGCTTATATGCCATCTTCAGCTTAAGGAATGGGATAGGGATAGGGGCTTCAAAAGCAGAAGCATGATTCATAGGACAGTAAGAAGAGTAGATATTTGGTAATTAGGTGTTTGCCCTGCCTTACAGATAGATCGTTCAGATAAAAAATATTTAACCTGCGGTAATAGCTGTTTCTGAGCCAGGCCCCCATCTAAATTATTTTAGGTAGTTTAAGGGAGAGGGAATGATTTTTTTAGAATCTTCTGGATCTTGATTGCATTTCAGCTCAAAAGAGTGCACATGCCAAAGTGGCAGATTTTGGGGACACTTGTTCTAAATGCCTTCAAAGCTCGAAAGTCAGTTACAATTATTTCTATACTGGGTGTTATTCTGTATGTTGGTAAATTGAACACCAATAAAAAATTGATTTATTAAAAAATAAAATAAAATAAAAAATAGTATAAAGTATATGGAATACATCATTTCTCGTGGGGAAATTTTATTTGATCCTTCAAGTTGAAGTGTGATTTATTCTTAAGGTGCTGGATATGCCTTTATATAAAACTTTACCTGGGATATTATGAAAATTAATAATGGGAAGTCTTAGTAAAATGGAATCAGGAGGTTTTGGCAGGGGGAGCTGCCACTCCTAGTCAGTTGCAGACTCAACAGAAAGAGATGGACATGACCTTACAGACTTGACCTTGCATGTGGATAACACTCTACTATACCAGGTGGAGGAAGAGATGCTTCCCTTACCTCCCTGAGCAACAACTGAACCAACGAAAAGCCACCATACTTCAAATGCCTAGTTTACTCCAACAGACTTCATTTACAACAGTCTTCCCAACTTACCTGTTTTCTCCTTAAAAAAGCATACCTCACTTAAAAAATATATATATATTGGAGTTCAATTTGCCAACATATAGCATAACACCCAGTGCTCATCCCTCCAAGTACCCCCCTCAGTGCCCATCACCCAGTCACCCCAACACCCTGCCCACCTCCCCTTCCACTATCCCTTGTTCATTTCCCAGAATTAGGAGTCTCTCATGTTCTGTCAGCCCCACTGATATTTTCACTCATTTTCTCTCATTTCCCTTTATTCTCTTTCACTATGTTTTATATTCCCCAAATGAATGAGACCATATAAAGTTTGTCCTTTTCCGATTGACTTATTTCACTCAGCATAATACCCTCCAGGTCCATCCATGCCGAAGCAAATACGTGCCTCACTTTTGTTCCTCAGACTTAACCTATGTTTTTTTTCTGCAGCTTGTTTGTTCCAGATTGTAATCTTTTTTATTCCTGAATAAGCCACCGTTTGCTGGTAAAATTACCAGCAGTTTTTATTTTTTAAGGTTCACAATACACTTTATAGAAAATAACATTTTTGTGGTGCCATATTTAACACATTATCTGAAATATTGTATTGGTAAATTAATGTAAACCCTGTTCTTGTTAGTGTTCTTTGTAGTGAGCAGAATAGCTCTAGATTACTTAGGCTCAAAGTAAAGATGCATTAGAAGAACTGATGGTAGTCTGGGTAGCATAGAAAAATCTAATTAATGGAAAACAAGTGTCAGAAAGATATTAAATAGGACAGCTTTATGGATTCAGGCAGCAGTAAGTAAGGGAAAGTCTCCTTATGTGACCATCTTCATTCTTATTTCTCTTTTTCGTTTTTTTCTTTCTTTTTTCTTTTCTTTTCTTTTCTTTCTTTCTTTCTTTCTTTCTTTCTTTCTTTCTTTCTTTCTTTCTTTCTACCAAGTCTGTTTCATCTTGTTTGCAGTTATTTTCTTTGAAAACCATATTGCTGGGCTGGAAAAACATTTTACTCATCCTTTCTCAATTCTAAGGCTGGTCTAACAATCAAATTAACATAAAACAGACTAACAGGAGAAAAATTTAATTTTGTGTGTATGGGAGCCTCACATACATGAGAAGTTCCAAGGCAGAAAGGTAAAATGAGGTATATGCACCATTCTGAACTAAAGAATGAAATAGATTCCTGGAGCTTTGGAGGGAAAAAAAAAAAAAAAAGTCACATCGCATGGCAAGAGGAAGAGGAGCAGATGCTTGAGAATTAAATTTTTGCCCTGCCCTACAGATGAGTCACTCAGATAAAGTTTATCTCTGGAAATGACTCTTATTCTGGGAAAGACTCCCAATTTAGATTCCTCTAGGTAAAGGGAGGGGGAAATTTTTTCTCTTGAGCCCACAGGATCTTGATTGCCTTCAGCTCAAATTAGTTCACATGCCAAAGTGGCACATTTTGGGGAAACTTGTTCTGAACCCCTTCAATATCTATCAGGAATAAAAAAGTAATTTTTTTTTTCAATTTGATCTTTCAAATCATACTAAAAATGTAATCTTATTCTTGTTTAAATTAAGCTCCAGATGAAACCTATACCTGGAAGGAAAGAACAAAAGGCATGGTCATGCTAGATTGTACTTCATATAAATATATTCATAAAATATTCACACACATAATGGATAGAAGGGAATATGGGGAGGAAACCATTTTCTCTCTACCCTTCTAGGTTCTTGGTGGTGACACCCCCTGTAATCTTTAAAGACAGACTAAAAGGAGAAAAACAAATAGAGGTTTAAGAATGTGTATAACTTCTGTCCTTAAGCGAGATATCCAGAAAAACTCAAAGTGGCCCAAACATCACCTTAAATACCATCTGCATGGCCAAGAGACGCACAAAAAGATGTCCAACATCACTCATCGTTAGAAAAATACAAATCAAAACTATAAAGAGATATCACCTCACATCTGTCAAAATGGCTAAAATTAACAACTCAGGAAACAACAGATGCTGGCAAGGATGCAGAGAAAGGGGAATCCTCTTACACTGTAGGTGGGAATGCAAACTGGTAGAGCCAAGCCACCCTGGGCTGTATGGAGTTTCCCAAAAAGTTAAAACAGAACTACCTTACAACCCAGCAATTGCACTACTAGGAATTTACCCAAAGGATACAAAACCACTAATTCAAAGGGATACATGCACCCTGATGCTTATAACAGCATTACCAACAATAGCCAAACCATGGAAAGAGCCCAAATGTCCATCAACTGATGACTGGAAAAAGAGTTGTGGTATTCCATTTTATACATACATATCATTTATATATATATGTGTGTGTGCGTGTATATACATATGTATTCCATATATGGAACCCTACTCAGCTATGAAAAAGGATGTAATCTTGCCATTTGCAACAACATGGAGCTAGAGAATATTACATTTAGCAAAATCAGACAGAGAAAGAAAAATAGCATAACATTTCATTTATATTCTGAACTACGTGGAATTTAAGAAACAACACAAATGAACATATGGAGTAAAAAAGAGAAGCAAACCAAAAACAGACTCTTAGCTATGGAGAACAAAGTGAGGGTTGAGGATGGGTTAAATGGGTGATGGGAATTAAGGAAGGCCCTGATGATGAGTACCAGGTGTTGTGCGTAAGTGTTGAATTACTACATTCTACACTTGGAACTAATATTCCTCTGTGTATTCACTAACTGGAATTTACATAAAAACTTGAAGAAAAATAGACAATTAAATACTACCTTGAGCTGATGACAAAAGAAAGGTATGGAGGGTAGGGACAGTCACTCTTGGGAGAAGTTATCAGGCCATAAACAAAGGTATGATTGACATGAAGATTTAAGTACTGTCTTCTCCATTTAGGCTTCTGGAGATTTCATCATTTTTCCCTACTGGTTCAGAGAGCAGAATACAAATGATTCTTACAAAAAGGTAAATTCTCTGTTTTCAGAAGTTTTCAGAAATTCTCCCATAGCTGTTGTGTCTAAAAAAAATAATAATAATAACAAGTTCAAAATAATCCTTATGCCAAGGAGGCATATTTTGGGATAGTATTTTCTGCTCCTTTTCAGGGGTAAACATTTCTAATTTTGTCTAAGAACAGAGAACTGTCAAACAAGATTTATCAGGCAAGTAAGAAATGAAGCAGAATAACCACCTGTGCATGGCAATTTTTTGAGAGAAATGTCTGTCTTGCAAAAACATTCCTTTTCTTAGGTTTGGTACACAGGAGACAAATTAAAAACTTCCTTTGACACTTCTGACTAGTCAATATCTCTAACAGAAATATAAGCTAAATAAAAATAAGGGACTGCTGTTTTGTTTGCTATGTCCATATGATAGCATCCAAAATATCTATGACTCTAAAATATTTGAAGTTCATTATAAAGATAGGTAGAAAATTACTTTTTTTTTTCCTGGTGATACACATAAGCTCAAGCAATGTGCATTGTGAAATGAGTTTGTGTTCAATTAATTTTATTTGATTCAGCACATTTGCAAATGTGCCTTCAATGGTGAGACTCTGGTTCTTCCCATAAAAGAGGTAATATGGAAACGTGAAAAGTGAGCATATCTTGGTGTTGGGACATTTGGTTAAGACTCAGTTTGGCTCTGTAAGCTTGAGCATTGAATCCACATCTTTCCTTCTGCCTCCTAAACATTGGAATATCTATTCTAAGTCTCCATAAGCAATAATACACTTGCTAATTGTGTCATACATTCTGATGATCACTCTGATAACTTCAAAGTAAAAATCCACTGGGGTAAGTCACTTTGCAAATCTTTTGTCTCTAAGCCCTCTCTGTCTTCTTCATAAAGCATTAGCGTGTGGGCATTGATGCATTCATATGTGATCATGGTTGTTCTCCTTCCTGAAAGTATTTCTGCTTTGAGAAATAGCTTCGGGAATGGATGCTTAATGTTTATGAGAGAAGAAACAATTTAAAATAATAACATTGCTGACAAGAATTTACAAGTTAATAGGCTTGCTCAGCATGTTTTTACTAAGGAGGGATTCGCTGAAAAATCAAATTATATTTGTGCCTGAACATGTGTCTCAATGCATATGCATAGTAAAATAACTTGGAAAGAGGAATAAGCCAAAATATTGGCAAGTGCTGGGATTTGTGGATTTTGACTTCTGTCTTTATGCCTCTCTCCATTTCCAGGTTGCCTACTAGTGTTTGTTTTATCAGTAGACTTGCACAAGACTAGGACCTGAAGTGTAAGAGAAAAAGTCTGGGTATGTCTAACGGAATGTTTTCATAAGTGAGTAGGCCTAAAAATGCCCCCAAGGGTCTCTTTCTTCCCCATTCCTGGTTTTGGAAAGATGAATTTTCAAAAGGTCAAGACAGGGAAATGTTTCCAAGCATAGAAGAAAATAATTTCTGTATAAGCAGATATTAAAAATAAAAATTGGGTGACTAGACAACAAGGTTCTCTGCCTGTTATTGTATTTAGAATATATTTTTGCCTTTAGTCATTTAATATTAGTATCTTCATCTGGTATTATTTATCTGCTGATTCATTTTTATGATTTTCCCCTATTCAGCTTTTTTTTTTCTTCTGTGTAACTTCTTTTAAAGACGGAATATTACATTAAAATACTTGCAAACTAATGTTAGTGTAAAACCTGTAATGGAGTAACTTTCTCCCTAACGTACACAGTAACCACCTCTTCCACTGTTTAGGGCTTGAAACTGTCCTTGGAGTTAGACAAAATGACTTCATTTATTATACAGGATTCATTGTGACTGATTCTTTAAAAATTCTTTTCAGGTGGGAAGATGTGGCTCTTGGACAAACAAAAAAAAATCAAAGGTTTACAAATAACACAAGCTAGATTTTAGACCCAAGAATACAAACTAATACATTTCCAACAATTTTTTAAAAACCATATTCTAGATAATTGGTTCTTGCCATAGAGATGGCTCTTTCCTCCCTCCCGCCCTTCCCTTTTCCTTCCTTCCTTCCAAAATCAAGCAAATATTTGAAGCAGTTCTGTCTCCATCTGTAAAAGAGAGAAGTGGAGTTGCGTGGATTGAAAATGGGGGCTGCCTCAGTCTCTCGGTTTCTGCTTTTCCTACCTATGCTGGAAATAAAGGGCCCAATTAGAAAAATCATTTTGTAAGCTAAGATTTTTCACGGTTTCCCAGTGTTATACACCTAGTTTCTGTTTTGTGTTTGCTGTGAGTGTGGTTGGGAGGCAGTAACTGAGAATGGGAAGCAGCTAGTTGGGGTGCAACATTCCCATTTGCCCCACTCATTAATTACCCTAATTACTCCATGCCATTCTAATAGGTTTCAAAAATGCTACTTTGTAAATCAGTAATACCTGATAGAATGGGATCCACCAGCAAAATATCATTCCGTTACTCTTAACAGCAACACAACACATTAACAAATTAGCAAATTCTCATTTCAGGGAGAACTTTTTGTTGAAACTCTTCTAATTTGGCAATTGATAAACTGGGCAGACAATGACTTGCAGCTAAAATTGACAAGCATTTAAGTATATTTTAAAAAAATGCAAAAGACATTGGAACTGGTTTTTGCCCTCTGGAAGACACCTAAGGGATTGGGTGGGATGTGCTCAATTAAATATTATTATAATTTGAAATTTGATCCCTAAGTAAAAAAAAAAAAAAAAAGAGCTGCCACATAAGTGGAAGCTCGACAAAAATCGGAATAATCACAGTGTTGTTCTGTATGAGCCCATTTGTTCTCACTCCTTTCTGAGTACTGAGCCAGTGGCATTAGGCTTAATATCCAGAATGATCCTGGATTTCATTTAGAAATAAGCTTTTTATTGCAATGTGAAATTTTAGATATTTAAATGATATAGAGGGTCTGTATAAAGCCCTTTTGGAGGACCTCTGCAATTGTAGCATTTGTGTAAACAATACTTGTTCACAACCACCAACCCTCACTATTCCACCCTAAGAGATGGAATACGGCAGCACATTCTCATTTCTTGGATAACAAAAGTGTAACTAAGTTTTTTAAGATTGGAGTGGTTGAGGGCATGTTTATTTTTCATGAAGATCATGCTAAGAAGAAGCTGCATTAAAAGTGGCATTGATATGAGTACGACTGTTTTTAAACGGACTACTTAAGAAATATTGATGTTCTCATTTGAACACTGGTTTCACAAATGGAAAACAGATCCCATTTAATGGTATTGCTGGAGAAGTTTTTATTATTCAAGCCCCCAAAGTCCAAATACATGCCTATTTTAAGGGTTGTTCTATGTTTTCTGTTCATTCAAACATCTCAATTATGTTCAAAGAGAAAGATAAGCTTACTTTACCCATTTTACTTAAAATTTCTTTTCATATTTTACATCCAGTAATCAGCATAGTGTATGTTTAGAGAATATTGCAATACATGATAAATGTCCACACTGTAGTCATGATTTTTTTTTCAAATGCAAGTTTATCTGTTTCTAGTTTTGACTGGTTACATAGACCTGGGTCATATTTTTTTTTTTAAGATTTTATTTATTTATTCATGAGAGACACAGGGGGAGAGAGGCTGAGACACAGGGAGAGGGAGAAGCAGGCTCCATGCAGGGAGCCTGAGGTGAGACTCGATCCCGGGTCTCCAGGATCACGCCCTGGGCGAAAGGTGGCGCTAAACCACTGAGCCACCAGGGCTGCCCCCTGGGTCATATTTTATATTGATAATAGACTTTTATTAAAACATTAAATCAGCCATTATTCACATGTGGTTTGATTTACTTCATAAAAACAGCATAAACATTATTAAGAGACACCTTCAACATTTTTCCCAGAAAAAGGTAAATTCACTATTTAACATCCATGTGCTTGCTTGCCATTTTCAGAAATAATCTCAGTAATTTCTCATGAGATTTTATTGACTTGAGAAAGGAGCTTTTTAAAAGCTCTGGACTTTGAGGCAAAACAATTGGCATTGTCCGTTACGCCTAGATAAATGTTTGTACTTTATAGCAGTTTCCTAGCATTCTCTTTTTAAACAATGCCTCATCTCAAAATCAACATTGTACTCAATGATGCTTCTATTTTTGTTTTCCTTGCTCAGTACCAGGGGAAGAAGACTATAATGGGCCCTCCAGAAAGCCTGTTCAGGGTGGCATGGAACTCAAGGGAAAGCTAATCATCTAATAATTTCTAGGCACTATAAATTCTTGCTACCCAGTTCATGATGGCTGTCATTGCATGATGAGTGCCTGAAGGGCCTAAATACTGCACATTTCTCTATATTTACAAGAATAAAGCTGTTCTCATGTACGAAGCTTGTGAGTGAAGAACATAGCTGAGCTCAAAAAACTAGACAACCGAAGCAATGCAAAACAGGTTATAAATATGAGTATATGGGCTAGCTTGATTTTCTTTTAAGATGAGATATCCACAAGAAAAATATGCAAGTGTGCTGAATAAGAACATATTTTTAAATATATATATATATACATATATATAACATATATATGCTTATGTATGTATTTATACATACACAGAATGGGGATTTGGAATTCACATTTAATTCAAAAGAAATAGATATTAAATCATTTCACTTTTATGAAAACAAGTTCCTAAAGGAAAAATCACAAAGATTAAATAGGAAAGCATTAAAAATAAAATGCATTTTTACCTGAAAGCACAGCAACTCTGAGGCTAAAAATGCTTCAAAAAAAAAAGTTGTTTATGCAAATTGTTTTCTTTCCTCAACTTTTATTAATGTTTAAAACACATTTGTTTGTTTTTCACTGATACAACATTTCAAAATAGAATTATCAGTTTCATAGTTTTCTTTTCTTTTAACCAAAATACAATCCCTTAACAAAAAAGTCTTTTGGTAGTGAATCACTAGCAATGAATAGCTCAAGGCCTTGTTTAAAGAACCTCAATAATACCAAAAAGCAGAAGAGGATATGAAAGGGAAGAAAATCTGGACTAAGTATGGTATAAAAAATTAATTTAAGACATTCTTTTTTCCTCTTGCTTTTTCCAACAAAGCAATAACAGTTGGGAGTCTTTCACGGAGAATTGGCCTCAAGCATTCCATGAAATACAGAGAATGTAGAGACAGAGAATTGAAATTGAAATTGTTTCAAAGACCTCAACCTACACTGTCTTCAATATTCAAATACCAGACTTTAAATATGGGATTAGGAAAGCCTGGTTTTGGGGGAGAGAGATGGAATCCCGATGTAATTATTCAGACTTAGGAGAGAAAACATACTTTAAAATTATGAAGTCTAAAATACTTCACCTTATATTCCAAGGCAAATATTAAACATATCATTGTGGTAAAAATCATGTATCATTAATGAAATCTTTATTTTTTTAATATATTTTTTTTATTTAAATTCAATTTGTTAACATATAGTATGCTGAGTAGAATAAGTCAATCGTTGAATGAAATCTTTATTAACACGATCATGAATAATGGTCATTTTTAAAAATATATGCATTCATTTGAAAAATTGCAATTTTTCAGTTTACCATTTATCAGGACAAGGGAATTACAAAAAGATTGCACTTTATATAGTACTAGAGCTACATTCTTTACATATGGATATATAAATATAAGTTACAAATACATACAGACATAATATATTCACACTCCAAATCATGTACACCACTACACACAATGTATGTGTGTGTATGTGTACATATTATATATCTATTATGTATGTAAGTGCATAAATATACATATTACATGTGCTTATATATTACATATTTATGTCGTGTATATATATATATAGGTTAATAAATCTGTGTATATGTTTTACTAACAGATACCAATTTCTTTCAGATTAAGACACACAAAAATTATTTTTCCTATAATGGCATAACATATAACCAGGAACTAAGGCAATCATGAAAATCTATTAATATGAATAGTCAAAACTTAAGGTTAAAAGTAAGATGTCAAGAGCCTCAAGCATAGAATGCATATTTATCATTTTTAAAAAATATATTCAGGATCTTTATGCCACACAATCTGTCCCAGAATCGAATTATTTCACTTTGCTTATATGTAAAGATATAAAAAATAATAAGTAAAAGTTTAGGATAGGACTAAGATTGTGTTATTAAATTATCAAATGTAAAATAATTTTCACAGTCCACCAAATACTCATATTGCCAAAATTCCCAGTAATAATAATAGCAAACCTGACATTTGTCATGTTTCAGGCACAAACTCTTACTAACTTACTACTCACAATGACCTATGAGGTTTTTACAATTGACATTAATAATAGTTTCCTTCTGGGGCCCCTGGGAGGCTCAATCAGTTAAACATCTGCCTTCTGCTCAGGTCATGATCTCAGGGTCCTGGGATTGAGCCCTTTGTCTCCAGCTCCTCACCCAGCAGGTAGTCTGCTTCTCCCTTTCCCTTTGCTCCTAACCCTCCTCCCCAGCTCATGCTCTTTCTGTCTCTGTCTCTCTCAAATAAATAAATAAAATCTTTAAAAAAATTAATAGTTTCCACTCCTTTCAAACTTGATTGGAACCTGCTGGGAGACATAGTATGGAGTGGAATTCATCATTATTGAGCCACGTCTACTCTCTTTCCAAGGGAAACAATTCTCAGATACTTCTCATTCGTATTGACTTAATTTTCTTCAATTATCATTTTCATCAATTATCATTTTAAATAAATAATGTGTAGGTATAAGCTCTTTATCTTTACAGATCTAATAAAACTATAAAGCCAAACAGGCTTTCAAGTTAAAACTGAGCCAATCAATTATCAAAGTTTTAGTGTTCCTTTTGTACAATGAATAGTTTTTTAAATCTAAAATAGCTATTTTGACAGGTCCCAAAATGTAACAGGAAAAATTTTGTTATTACTTTATGAAAAAATTCTTCCTTGAAACAAATAAAAACAGAACATGTGAATGTTTTTGTGATAACAAATCATTTTCTTATTTTATTAAATTAAGAAATGGGGGATGCCTGGGTGGCTCAGTGGTTGAGCGTCTGCCTTCGGCTCAGGGTGTGATCCCAGGATCCTGGGAGTGAGTCTCGCATCCGGCTCCCTTGCAGGGAGCCTGCTTCTCCCTCTGCTTGTGTCTCTGCTTCTCTCTCTGTGTCTCTCATGAATAAATAAATGCAATATTTTTTAAAAATTAAGAAATGGATATATGCACTGTCTAAATGTCTTCCTATAAGGCTTGAAAGCCACCACTAGACTGAAACTACTTGATGAGGTCTCTAGTGACCCCAGATGGTTAACCCAATGGTCAATCATTAGTCTTGATCATATTTAACAATCAGCAGCATCTGTCACAGTTGATTACTGCCTTTCTTGAGACATATTTGGTACTTGGTTTTCAATGTACTATACTCCTCTGGTTTTTCCTCCCACCTCTCCTGCTGCTCTTTTTCACTTTCCTTGGTTGATCTCTCCTAATTTTTCTGACTTCTTATAGTTAGAGCTCTAGGGTTCAGACCCACCTATACTCTTTCCTATGTATGCCCACTATTCAAAATCTTCCATATTCATGCCATCCATCCTGTAAGGCCCCAAGTCTTCTTTTACTTGGATTGTGGCAGTAGCCTCCTCACTCATTGCTTCTTATCTTGGACCTTTACTATTTATTTTTGACAGTGCAACCAGAGTGATTTTTTTTTCAACAATGCATCATCATTGTAACCCTCTGCAAGGAGCCCACCATGGCTCCTATCACACTCAGAAGGAAACTTTATCCTTATGATAGCCCTCCAGATCCCCACTCAATCTGTCCTACTGTTTTCACCTTGCTTATTCTTTCCAAGTGCATTGATTTCCTTGCTATTCCTTGAACACAGCAGGTACCCTGCAGATCCAGCTCTCCTCCTTAGATTACCTATGCCTGGGTAGCTCTTTTCTCAGATATCTTAAGGATCACCCTATTCTATTTTGTCTACTCCTATCAGTTCTTGGATTAAATATCACCTTCTTAATGATTGTAATTTAAACCATAACCCCATAATTCCATGCATCTCCTCCCCAGGTCCTGATTTCTTTTTTTCACCATCACTCATCACCATTTTCCATTCCATGCATTTTAATTACCTACTATTTGTAGTTTGTCTTCCTTCATCGAAATGCACACTCCACGAGGAAGATATTTCAGTGTGCTTAATCTCTCCTTTCTCCTCAGTGCCTAAGAGAGTGACCAGCATATTCTGATCAACAAATATTTTGGAAAATAGTGAATGCAAAATAATTCACTTTACTGCAATGTTAGATATGGGCCAATTGTTTCTTCTTTCATTAGAAAATTGTGAACTCATGGCAGCCATATATATTCACTCAAATGGAATTCTCAAACTCTTGAAAATATATATACAAACTTTTAAGTAGGGGAAACACCAGCATACAGATTAATGGAATGGACTTCAGACTTTATAAACTCAGTTCAACTCCTGGTTCTGACACTTGCTCCGGATCATTTGGCCAATTTTGCTGAAAGTAGAAAAGTGTTTGCCAGGGGCTGGGAAGTGAGGGGAAATAGGTAGAGGCTGGGAAAGGTGGTTTGCACCCTCAAGAAGTTGTCCAGGCAAAATCTGAAAATGGCCCCTATATATTGAAGGGCAAAGAGAGAACAAATAGGCAGACCACTCCAGATTGGTAGGTGGCAAGTTCAATGAGTAAAGAAATTCGCATACATCTGAGGCTTGTCTTGGGTGTGCATAAGATGGTCTCTTATCATATCATAAGATCTCTGCATCTGTCTGCTAGAATCTTAGAAGTCTATAGAGAGACTTTAATTGAGTTTGGACACGTATACTGTCCAGGTAGTGTCAACAACACACGTGCTCTCTCAAACTTGGCTGATCCAAGAGAAACTCAAAACTGTAATGGCCCAGTAGCTTCTCCTCTAACCTTCTGAACAAGCTTCCTCCCCTGGAAAAATGATGTTACACACTCATTTTAATTCCTGCTAAGAGACTATGAGGTAAAAGGAGTCTTCAGAAATAAAGAATAATTTCAATTTCATAATTGGATGCTCAGTCAGTACAGTGACTTTTTAAAAGAGTGCTTCTGAAAGCATGATATTGTCTAATACAGCTCCATGGACACAGACTTTTAATTCATATTAATGTGTAAAACTACTTAATTACCATGTAAAATTTAAAAAAAAACATCAAGTTTACATTTGTTTGTTTTTTCTTTGCAATTTCTCACTTGGTGCTACCGAGTGACATGGGTCTAAGGTTTATCAACTAGATCCTGGGACTGTTTTTCTTTTTAGCTTTATTGATGTATAAGTGACAAATAAAAATTGTAACATATTTAAAGTATGCAATGTGATTATTTGATATACATCGTGAAAACATTCCCACCTTAGAGATAACACACCCATCACCTCACCTATCTATGTACTTTGTGCATGCATGTGAGAATTTAATTTCTACTCTCAGCAAATGTCAATCATATAATAAAGTGTTACCAACTTATTGGCCATGTTATAAACTGGATCATCATCCTATTTATCTTATAACAAATTTTGTGCCTTATTGTTGGAGGTCATCAGAGGATGTGATTGCTCGTTGACTGGCGAGCTAGACCCAGGCAACAGGAACGCCTACATCCTCCCTTGTCCTTGGAATGGACATTCTGCTCAACATTCCCACATGGGGAGCTATTTTCAAGAATATAGCTTTGAGAGAGCACGTGTGTTGTTGACACTACCTGGACAGTATACGTGTCCAAACTCAATTAAAGTCTCTCTATAGACTTCTAAGATTCTAGCAGGCAGATGCAGAGATCTTATGATATGATAAGAGACCATCTTATGCACACCCAAGACAAGCCTCAGATGTATGCGAATTTCTTTACTCATTGAACTTGCCACCTACCAATCTGGAGTGGTCTGCCTATTTGTTCTCTCTTTGCCCTTCAATATATAGGGGCCATTTTCAGATTTTGCCTGGACAACTTCTTGAGGGTGCAAACCACCTTTCCCAGCCTCTACCTATTTCCCCTCACTTCCCAGCCCCTGGCAAACACTTTTCTACTTTCTGTTTCTATGAGTTCAGTTTTTTTTTTTTTTTTTTTTTTAAGATTCCACATATAAGTCATGCCATGCATATATCTGTCTTTCTCTGTCTGGTTTATTTTTCTTACCAACATATCCTCCAGGTTAATGCATTAATTTCAAATAACAGAATTTCCTTCTTTTTCAAGATCAAATGGCATTTCATATTTTTTGATCCATTTACCCATTGATCTACACTGAGGTTGTCTCTATACCATGACTACTGTGAAGGACGTTACAATGAACATGGATATGTCTTTGAGATAATAGTTTCACCTGGGATTCTGTTAAACTAAGACTTCCTCCCTTCTTTGCCTGTGCCTCAAAATATTAACTTTAAATTAAGCAAGATGAGCATATTTATTAATTTATTTAATCAAGAATATCTGGAAAGAATCAAGGGTTTCTCTAGTTTACATATTGTACCCAAGTGTATTACAGAAAGGTAATATATCTTTCATTTAAATAACTTTCTTCTGAAAATATCAGTAATAGAAGACTGAACATAAAAAATTACACAGTGAAATATTATATTGATTTGGAAACTTCCTTGACCTATCCTTCCTTGATCCTGAGAGATGGTTTCATTGAAGCTGGAAATCCTATTTGCCTCTAATTTGATTTTCTTAGTGAGTCATTCCTGAGACAGTCAGCACTTATGACACAAAATTAAACTATTATGAGTAAACAACACATCATCATTACCCAGCATATGGAAGAATTCAAAGTCAAAAATTTTATCAGAGTATTTCACAATATTGCAATGCTTACGTCACTTACTTCTCTAGTATTCATAAATTAATTCACTTTCTTTTCTTTCCCAAACAAAAATGGGCTTTTTAAAATTTCAACTTTCTTTTACTTCTGTAGCAAGATGTGGCTAACTTGATACATTATTTCCCTCACCTCAGTTCAAAATGAGATGGTCCTACTAGTGAAATTACTCTCGCCTGTCCTTTTTCACCACTGGATCATACTTTACTGCAAGGGTTTATGGTCTGTGGCCCTCATTTACTTATTGTAGTCCACGAGTAAGTATTTCCATAACTTCAATTGCCCTTCAGTTCTATTTTCAGAATAGAGTTTCTCAGTTCAGTTTTATGGTAAGGCATTCATTAAACACTTACGTGCTAGGCACTGTACTACGTACAGAGACAGTAAAAAGGAAACTTTATAAATTATATATACATATTTATAACATCTTCATTGCCCATAGGATCTGAGGTACACTACAAAATTCATATATTATGTAAAAAGATAAAAGGATCTTTTAAATTCTCTTTGAAGTAATATAAATATAAAAATGATTTTAGAAAATTGAGATAGAAAGCAGAAAAATATAACTAAAAAATTCATAATGCCCTTAAGATATTTAGGGATTACAACTTCTCTAAATATTGGGGCAAAAACTGTGAAAAAAATTCCTTTAGATATCTATCATGATAGAAAAAAAATAATATATCCATTTATATGAGTATTTTTTTAACATTTGGAATTTTCATAAATACTAGATATTTGAGGGTTCTGGTTTATTTTCAGGATGAGTGCCTGGAAGGTTAATATTCTGTTTCTTTTCTTTTTAAAAAAATTTTTATTCTGTGTTTCTAATTAATAACATGAGCTTTAGTATTTGGTCAGACTTTGAGTTGGATTAAGGGTATTTGATAAAATAAAGGCATGATTGGTGACCTCACTCTCTTACCTCCTTGGAGGTGAGACTACAGAGATAATGAGCCCACAGTGAAATGGGAAAAAAATGTAATTCAATATAATAGTACCTCAATACAACCATACCTGAAAAGAATACCTCCAAAGTAGATTTATTTATCGAACAACCATCACTGACTACCTCCTATGTATCAGCACAGAGGATGCAAAGATGAAATAAAACACTCCCTGCTTCCAGCAAACACAGCATTATGCTCCCTCTTGAAAGCCTCTGCTCCCAACAGCTGTCCCAGGGATAACAGAACAGAGAAATATGACTCATAACGACTCCCACAAGGGGTGATTTTTCTCCTGCAACTTTTACAAAGAAAAGCAAAATCAAAAATCACGTGGACTGTCTTTATTTTATTTTAATTTTAAAAAGCTGTCATAAACAATTTTTAAAATCATTATTGCTTGTCTACAATAATACTTAGTTAACTAGGTCTTCATCATTACAATACATCTCTGGCTCATGAAATCTAAATTTGAGCGAATAAAGACTTGGAATACCACTCCCTAAAGGTCACTGGTCTTTGATTTAATTGTTGAGTGCTAAAAGTAGTATGCTCCGTATATGTACTACTACTAATAAAAACCTTTGATAAATGAAGCATTTCTTTATTCTTATGAACAAAGAATACTTTCCTCTGTAAGAAAAATCTCATTAGCACTTCAAAGATAATAAACCAGTAACTTGATCAAACTGTCCCCGGAAGATAAAGTGTCAAATATATAAATGCTATTCATCTGTGAACACCTTTGTTTTCTCCCTTTGAAAAAAAAATAGATTCTCATAATTTTTTCTGACAGGGAATAAAAACGGAGCACCGTGAAAAGTACCATTCATTTAATGAGTTTTTTTTTCTTACTGGAAACCCCAGTGTCTCAAAGTTCTGCTGACGTTTGTGCCTTTTGATTTAATGGAGCAGCTTTGTCTTTTGGGCAGCTTGCTCTGACACAGAACCACTTTATATTTTCCTAATTAGAATTCAGAAGGCAATGAGGGGTTGGAGATCCCTTACATTGCTTGCCAAAATCCCCCTTTCATGGCTATAATTCAAATTCTTTAATTTAGCGACAATTTTAGCTAAAATCTTCCAAATCAGACAAATAATGACCTAGCAACCAAGAACACACCTTTTTGAAATGTGTTGCCCAATTTATATATATATATATGACAATGTAAATAATATAACAATATAATATATATAATCACGTAAAATTGGCTCGAGCATAAAAACTTCAAATAGATGTTCACTTGAACCTCTTATAGAGGATCAACTGAAGAATCATTAAACATGAAAATTGCCTAGTCTTTTAAAATAATTTGTAATAAAAGGCACATCTAAATCAGTATATTCAGGGTCCCTGTTGGATGCCACTTTGTCTAAGGCTTTTATTCTTTTCACCCCCTTCATTGGTACTGTTCCTGGATCACACCCAAGGCATCTGCTCAGCTGTGCTCTAGTCTTTAAACATGATGATGCAGCGATTAGTGGGCCAGAATGCTTAGTGCTGGGACTGGGCTGCATAACAGAGTCCAGTGTGGCTTCTCCTGCCCCTTCTGCTCATTTGCTAAGCAGATGGTCAGGGTTAGGGGCACATCTGTGGCCATGAAAGAAATGTGTTTTCAGTGCAATCCCAACTAGCCTAAATAGGGAATGAACCCTGGGTTCTTGCTTTGTTTAGCTCTTACTTTAATGAAACAAAATGATTGGTCCAGGTGCTAAGTCAATAAACTAAGGGAATACGAATTACGCCCAAGAAGAAAATCAATAGGTTCAGGATGGCATGTTGTTGTGGCAATCTTTATTCAGGTCACCATCTTAGAAAGAGAAAGCTAAACATTTCAAAAGTAAAGGACAAAAGACAAGTGAGGTCATACAAAAACAATTAACTGCTTTAAGCGGTTATATGGAATGATGGAATGAGGACAGAAGCCATTTGGAAGTCTAGAAGGAGCTTCACGTTGATATTAAATCCAGACTGTTACCATAACCGTAATGTTGAACATTATCCTAAGTGCACATCCTAAATCCAGATAGTCACCATAACCATAATATTTAACATCCTCCTAAATGCATACACATTATTCAATTTAATTCTCACAGTATTCTCCAAAGCCAGTATCTCTCTCCACATTTACTAGCTGAGGAATCTGAGATTCAAAGAAGTTGACTCTTTCAAGATAACAACTGCCTCCAAAGAGGAACATTCTGAAGCACTGAAAAAAAGTATGAAACAGACATAAAGTAAACCCAGCAATTTAAAAAGAAGAGTATTCTTGAAATGCCAACATGGTAAAAGAATTAAAGAAGAAAAGGCAGGAAAGTACTAGAGTATATTATAAAAGGGGATGTTGCAGGAGATACGAGGTGGGTTTGGAACAGGTGGGCCTGTTCTGCCAAACATTTACATTTATTTACATGTCTCCTCACATAAGTGACATGTTGGTGGGTGAAAATGTGCAGGGTACGAGCTGCATGTAGAGAACATATGCTAAAGCAGCTGGTTCTAAAATCAATGACAGTAAGGGTGGCAGTGTTGTCACCTGATAATGATAATAATTACAAGAGGTAAAACCTTATGATGTTGGGTAAGAATAACCTGATTTAGAGCCAAACTACTGTTGAGATTCAGACACTATTTCAATTTGGGTAAATGGTAGAAATGGATGTTCACACCAGAAATATTTACATTGGATAAAACTAAAGATCTTAATAAATTTCACAATTTAGACTAAATTAATGTTATACAGTTCTATGTAAATAATGTGCATACCTATATAACATTATTTTATCCATTATATCAGCTATATAATACATGTATATAGCTATTGTACAATTAGCTGTCTTATAATAAATACACATAGAAAGCAAATATAGTTATATGTCATTTATGTGTAATTATTAATCATATTATAGTTACTCATATATTAGTTTTAGATATTGTATATCTATATACTATCTATGATATGATTACTCATTGTAGTTAATGGTTTCTATGTTCTCTTTATCATCTTTTTTAGGAGATCAAAGAGGAAAATTATAAATATTACCTTTAATTACTCAACATAAGTAGGACTGTATTATTATGTAATTACTATCTGTCTCTCTTACTAGACAGATCCATGTGGTCTGGAACTCTATGCATTTTTATGTCCTGTTGATCTCCCACACCTAGCACTGAGGTGCAAATATTACTAGATCTAATTTAAAAAAAAAAAGACCAAACTAAAACTAAAAAATTGGAGAAACATGATAACAAATTAATGTCAATTCCTACTGAACCATTATTGAGAACTCATATAGTAAACATTTATTGGAAGAAATCTAGTATCAGTGAAGGGAAAAAAAATACTTAGAATAGCAGGTTGAAAGTTTGAAATAAATTTTGAAATAACACAATCCTTTTGATTGCAATTAGGACATCACTTCATAGATGTTGAACTTCTATTAAAACACATGTCACAGGAAGATTTTTTTGAAATAAGGATCTAAAAATGAATATTATAGTTCTGTCACACAGATCACCGGGAATATTTTCCTGGTCTAGTCTATTCTTTTTGAAAAGTTGATTTGTTGAGAACTACCAGAATAGCAATGCTTTCCTGTTTGGAAATCTGTAGCCCATAAATAAACTATACGTAAGAAGCCTAATTAACACCTATCCTGATAGATACTCATATGAACCTTCAATATTGCATTTTCAAGAACAAGTCAGATGAAGGCAAAAGTTCATTCAGCTATTCTGACTTAATTTGACATGACTAACTCAAATACAATGTGCTTTACCATCCTATTCTTGGGTCATTCTCACTGCTTTCTTTGTCCACTTGTCATGCTATGTGATGCATGATACAAAATAGTTCCGAGCCCATTATTTTAATGGTGGGAAAATATCTAATTTTTCTTTGCTATTTATTTTATGAATCTCCCACAGGAACAACTTTGTTCCGGTATCTTCAATTTTGTCACTCTTTTTTGATCTCTCTTTCATCAGATGACCCAATATGTTGTTCCTCAAGAAAATTTAGATTTTCTGATATGAATTCAGAATTTTCCTCATTATCAACATGACAACTTTTCTTCTATACCTTTCTTCCTGCTTTTTGTCTTTAGCTCTGGGAAGAAAGGTTTCTTTTAGAGCTAGAGTTTCATCTTATATTTGCATTCCATTTCTCCCTGATTTTCTGGAGATCTGAGTAGCAATCATAAATCCCCTTTGAGCACAAATTTTCTTCTACTAACTACAAATTTTGTTTGTGCATCTCTTTTTTCTCTCTTGGAACTCAACGTCAAATCCCCCCATGTGTTGTCCAGATGATTGTTGGAAACTTTGGCCTTTACATCATCTTTAGCCTGAATCTTTGAGACTTTTTGTGCAAAAATACTCTGATCTATCAACAACCGGCTCAAGATCCCAGGTCTTATGTCAACAGTGACTCCTGTCATTTCTAAGGCCCTAACCCACTCTGGTCCCTAATGATTTTTCTGCATTCCTAACCTTTAACCAACATCTTGAACCATCACACTCAAATTCAATTAATCTCAAAATGCTTTTGGTATTCCTTCTAAATACCAGGGACTGTGATAGGCCCTGAGGACACCAACCTGAAAAATTATCCACATCTCTTCAAAGATTGATGCCTTTGTCTCTTCTCCATTCTCCCACTGCCTTAAAGTACCTGCCAGATGTCTTCCATCACCACTTCTCTTCTGGAGTTGTTCTCTCGAAGGTTGCCAATGGTTTCCTTGATCCAAAATTAGTTTTTTTTTTTTTAATTTCATATTCTGTTCTCTTGAAGGTTGCCAATGATTTTCTTGTTCCAAAATTAGGTTTTTTAAAATTTAATATTCTGTTTCTCCTTGATTTTCCTCCTATTATTGGTTCTATTGAGCATCTATTTGTATCTCTACCACCACATCTTGTCTATTACAATGTATGGGTATATACAATGTATGTATGCCTCTACAACTCTTTCATTTTATTTTCCATGATATTATTTTACTGAACTGCCTAATTGCGTTTGCCTAATATTAAATCCTGGTTTTCTATTTTTACTTTGCATGGTCTCCCAAAACCAAACTGCAACAAAAAAATCTAACTTCAATACTTAAACTAACAAGAAACTATATTTTATTCATCTTGTTTTGTTTATTCATTAAGCATCTCATATTTATCTCTAAATCTGTTGTTTTACTTAAACTTTGTACCCCAAAAAGTGAAGAGGCAGATGAAATCTTTAAATAATGATGACCTTTAAAAATTCTGTGGCAGTGTAATAATAGCAAATCCAAGTTGTCTTTTAAGTTCCACATGTCAATGTATAGTTGCTTGCTTAACTTCAGCATTTCTACCTCCCTTAAAATGTTCTGGCACAAAATGCTCTTAATGGTAACATATCCACAGCATAATGAATTGTTTTGCTCCTCTAATTCTTCCTCTTTTTCATATATCCACATTTTTGTTAGTAATAACTTGAACATAGATCTGAATTCAAAAAGAAAATAAATAGTAAGCCCAAGTGTTCTTCGAAACAGGGTCATTGTTTAGACCTAGGATCCTGGAATCATTTTTGGGTTTCCCCTTCTTTCCTTTCTAGATAAAATGAGTTGCCAAATTCTTTTGGTTCCTTTAACAATAAAAGCAATCAGGAATAATCCCTAATTTTGGAATATAGCTTGAACGTTTACTTTGCTTCCACCCACACGCTACCTCATTAAATAGAGAGGAAATGAGTGTAAGGAAATAACAGTATTTATACAATCCTATGGGCTTGGCTTAATTGTCCCATTTACCATATTATAAGCTGAGGCTGAGTTAAGTGATTCATAATTTAAGATTCATGCTAACCATGCTACTGCCATATGACACTACTTCAGGATATACACTGACTCTCAAACTAGTTTTCTCCTTCCCATATTTACTAATTATATATAGTTTGGGTCTTTTTATCTCCAGCCTACGTTGCCTGAAGTTGTTTTATTTGTTGTCTTTTGGCATTTATTATTGTGGAGTAAAAATTTGAGGCCCTTTTAAATTTTGTTTCTTTGAAGAGTCTCTTTTGGTGTTTTGGTATTTTTCCCCCCAGTTGTATATTTGTAGAGATTCATCTACCCTTGCACGCACCTATGACTGATCACTTGACTGTTTTTGTCTGTTTTCAGTTACCTATTGTGCTTGTTTATATTATGTTCATCTTCTCGCCTTCTCAAACTCATATAACAAATATATTTAAATTCCTGCATTTGTTTCCATTTTACTAATTTTTTCTTCATTTTAATTTGTGAAAAAGGGGATTAAAAAGAAAATGAGGCAAAATAATTTAAAAATTAATCAATTAAAATTTCACTTTAAAAAGTCAGAAAAAAAATCAGAATAACCATAAAGTAAAAGAAGTGATGTACTACAATTTTGAATGGAAATTGATGAAATAGAAAAAATGGAATAAAAAGCTTCAACAAAGCCAGTAATTGGTTCACTGAAAAGATGAATATGATCAACAAACTTTTGGCAAGACTAATAAAGATAAAGTCACCCTGAATTTTAGGTAACAGATAAATCTCTTGGGAATGATTTAAATATTGCATTGTTTTTTACTAGCTAATGTCTATATTATTTCAGTTCTTAGGATGGTATCTTTTAACACCTGTTTCTGTTTAATAGAATATAAATATATTATGGGGTCTAAATTTTCTGCATTTAAAGACACATTTGAGACTAACAATATAGAAAATACAATGTGCAAAATAAAGAAAGAAAAAACTATCTTTCAGTTTCTGCTCCTAAGACCTTTTAAGTTTACAATTTTCTGGAAGAAAATACATTAGTTTGATTTTTTTAGGAGGTACAAGATTTCAGCTCCACAGACCTTTGATGAGTGTATCAGATATAGTATAACACTTGAAAGCCTTCTATTTCAAGTTTCTGAAAAGAGAGGGGCCTGGGCAAGCTTCTGGTAAGATATGAAAACAAGATTTATATACAAAGAAAGATCCATATGAGATTCTATGAGTCATAAAATGTAAGAACTACAGCAAATGGAGACTTGATAGATGAAGGGATGTGTGTGTGTGTGTGTGTGTGTGTGTGTGTGTGTAGATTGGCAGGGTAGAAAAAAGACAATGCTATGTTATGCTATGTATTAGTTCATACAAAGGATGATGGTATTTGTGAATTCTCAATTCCTAGAATAAAAAATTTTATTTTTAATATTTTTCAAGTATGTATATGTGTATATGCACACACTGATATATAATATTAGTATATTATTAGTAATATATATATGTGTGTAAATATATATGTTTGATAGTTTATAATTGATGAGGTGAAGAAATAACTTACTAATAATATAATATTAGTAATATAATAATATATTACATATATATGTGTGTATATATATATACATATATATGTCATTAGCTGCCTCTTTCTTCTCTGATACCTTTGGCACACTTCCCAGTGGATTTCATTTAATTAAATTTGGAAACTTCATGGGGGAAACTTTCTAATAAGTCTCTTCTTTTTACTATTGACAGTGGCAAACATAGTCATTTGCATGCTTACTATTCACCACAACATATGAAATAGCATTTGTATGCATCATTAAAGAAGGGAGGTGAAAAATGCCTCACATTTATGGGCACCAAGGTCACTGTTTTCAGTTGTCCTACTACCATTAATGAAATTTGTGGCTTTTGAGAAATACCACCTTCTGTACTTGTGGGGAAGAGGGCATGGAATCCTGCCTATATGAAGACTCTTATTCTACAAAAACATCATATGCTTATTTCACTGAAGTTTTATCATAAGTTGCTTGTTTTAACAAAAGGTGAAGAGCATATTAGATACTATGTAAATAGACTGACTTTGCTAAAGCTGGGATGCTTATTGCATGCATGTGTGTATATGTGTGTGTCACAGAGACAAAGAGACAGAGAGAGGTGGAAAGAGACATGGTTGTAAAATGTGTTACCCCTAGCGTATTAACGTTCCGGAGCTTGGGTAGTGAATTTAAATGATATTTCAATGCTATTGAAGTCCTATCTCCTTTATTACTAATTGTGTTTAAAAGTTATACTTTTGCCATATCAAGTCAGAAATAGCTAATTCCATGAAGACAGGAAAATGGAAATAAGAGACTGGGATGATATAGTCAAAGAATCACAAAAATATGATGGTCCACCATTCTCTTTATTTTTTTAAATAATTTTATTTATTTATTCATAGAGACAGAGAGAGAGAGAGGCAGAGACACAGGCAGAGGGAGAAGCAGGCTCCATGCAAGGAGCCCGATGTGGGACTCAATTCCGGGTCCCCAGGATCACGCCCCAGGCTGCAGGCAGCGCTAAACCCCTGTGCCACCCGGGCTGCCCTCTCTTTATTTTTTTAATCATATACTGTGCTTCCTATTTAGAGGAGATATAATACAGATGACATCTGGAAGACTTTTATTGCCCTTATTTTTTTAAATCCCTATCCTAAATAAAGCTGAGGTATTAGAAATGGTATAGAAATGTACAAGCTACAAGCCTGCTTTGTGACTAGCAGCAGTACTAAAATTTCGATGTAAAAGACATTGGTTTTATATTTCATATCGATTTTACTCAGCATAAATGGGTTTTAGAAACTGAGTGTTTTACTGAGCTCAATTAAATAAGGTGGCAAATATGAACATTAATTTCTTAAACCAAGACATCTATTTGTAAAAAACAAAATCAAGGCAATGCTCATTTTAATCCTGCAAATCAGAAGCAAAATATAAGAATTCAGAAACACAAAAATGTGTGTCATAGCTAAATTTGTCATAAATCTTGTTTACTTGTTTAATGAATAGTTATTTCAATGAGAAAGCACAGTGGATATCATGACATAACCATGACCCAGCTATGTGAGGTTGACTTTTAAATGCCTACAGCCTGCCTCTAATTAATACACATCCCTCACCTTGAAATTGAAAATAAGTAGAGCATCAAGGGGTTTCATTAGTGTTAAGTTTAAACATAAGGTCATTAAGTGGTATCTGAGAAAATGCAGTTCGAATGGCATTTATTTCAAAAAGTTAGGAAAACCAGAGGCATCTGGGTGTTTCAGTTGGTTGAGAGTCTGCCTTTGGCTCAGCTCTTCAAACAAGGGTCCTGGGATCTAGACTTGAGTCCTGCTCCCTGCTCAGCAGGAGGAGGAGGAAGGGAATCTTCTTCTCTCTGCCCCTCCTCCCTGCTTGTGTGTGTGTGTGTGTGTGTGTGTGTGTGTGTGTGTGTCACAAATAAATAAAATCTTTTTAAAAATTAGGAAAACAAAATAGTTATATATATTTCATTTCATCAAAAAGAAATCAAGTACCATATATGAGAAACACCATAGAAGTTTTTATAATACATAAATCGTCTTAATGTCAGCTTCCTCTGACAAAACAAAAAGATTTTTATATAGCTAATTAATATTCTAACCATCAGTTTTATAAATCAAGTTTAAGACGAACTATATTCAAAATTTGCTTTAAAAAATGTGTTGATCCATTTTGGGTTTATCTTTGTATCTGGAGTAAGAGAATAGTCTAGTTTCATTCTTCTGCATGTGGATGTCCAATTTTCCCAGCACCATTTATTGAAGAGACTGTCTTTATTACAGTGGATAGTCTTTCCTGCTTTGTCGAATATTAGTGGACCATAAAGTTGAGGGTCTACTTCTGGATTCTCTATTCTGTTCCATTGATCTATGTGTCTGTTTTTGTGCCAGTACCACACTGTCTTGATGACCACAACTTTATAGTACAACATGAAATCTGGCATTGTGATGCCCCCAGCTATGGTGGGCTGGGGGTGGGGGTGACTGGGTGACGGGCACTGAGGGGGGCACTTGATAAGATGAGCACTGGGTGTTATGCTATATGTTGGCAAATTGAACAGCAATAATAAATAAATAAATAAATAAATAAATAAAGTATTGATATATTTTCCCTAAAACTTTAAAAATAATACCCTGTTTTATATTTAATATGGGTCACCAACTAGTAAGTAAAATGTGCTTCTCTCAGAGTGTATGGAATATTCTACAATTTCCAAAACACCATGCTAATTCAGTGGCCACTAACTACACGTGGACATTTAAATTTCAATCAAAGTGAATGACTTACACAAATCTTCCCATGCATGGCTTTCTATGAGAAAGCCACATACCTAGTGAAATCTGTAAATATTTATCATTGATAATCAGATCAAATGCCTAGGTCTCTTTTCTAAACTCAGAGAGATGGAATAATTCAATCAATCAATATTTACTGGGTAGACACTATGTAACAGACACTGTACAAGAGGAAAGTTATACAACAGGAGCATTGAACACTATTTGTATAACTCCTTCCCTGATAATATTACATTCCAGGAATGAGGAAGATAGGAATATATAAACAACAAAATAAAATAGTTTCAGGTAATAAAAAGGTCATGAAAAGGATAAAATAGCATAATATGCGGAAGTGATGGTGGGTAGTACATGAATATATAAACAACAAAATAAAATAGTTTCAGGTAATAAAAAGGTCATGAAAAGGATAAAATAGCATAATATGCGGAAGTGATGGTGGGTAGTACATGAATTTGAGAAGTCATAGAAGGTCCCTTTGAAGAGTTAATCTAGAGGAAGATAATCTACAGGAAGACTATTCCAAGTAGAAGAAACAGGAAGTGCCAAATCCCCAAACCTCACATATTAAGGGGGGAGAAAACCCACTGTGTCTGGAGAATAATGGAGGAAAAGAGTAACTTGAGGTGAATTGGAGAAATATACAGGGACCACCTCATGTAGGGCCTATGAGCCATGATACAGAGTTTATGTTATTCTGGTTGCAATAGGAAGCATATGGAGGATTTAACAAGATCATCCTGGTTCTTTTTGACAACTGGGATGTGAAGCTATAAGCAGAGGGAGCAGGGTAGTGAGAGCAGTCAATGAAAGATACCATGTTTGGACTGCAAATTTATCAGTAGAAATGTCAAAAAAATTTCAGATTTAGTATCTTTGGGGTAGAATGGGATCCAATAATGGGTTGAAAATAGTGTGTAAGATTTAAAAAGAGAGAGAGAGAGATAAATAAAGGATTATTCTTAGTGTTTGACTGAACAAAGAACAAAGGGATGAATGATGGTGGAACTTACTCAATTAGTGGAGAATGGTGGGGGAGACATATTTGGGAAAAGTTTCCCTTGTGAAGTCTGAAATATCTTTTAGACAATAAAGCTGACACATGTAACAGACATTTGGATACAGGAATCTGTGAATAGAGGGAAAGCCCATAAGAAAAAAATAAGTAAAGATGAAGAAAATTTGAACACCTTTGTTAAACATCTTGATCTAATTGACATTATTAGAATATAACTGCAACAAGAGCAAAAGGCATAAACTTTGTGCATGTTCCTCAAGGTAAATAGCTACTTGGCTACAAAATAAGCCTAACTTAAGAAAATCTTATCAGTTCTGGCGCACCTGGGTGGCTCAGTCAATTACGCATCCGGCTCTTGGTTTTGGCTCAGATCATGATCTCAGGGTCATGAGATGGAGCCCCAGGTCAGGCTCTGTGCTTATCAAAGAATCTGCTATGGTCTTTCTCTCTCTCTCTCTCTCCCTCTCTTTCTCTTATCCTCTTCTCCCCTGCCCATCTCCAGTTTGTGCACACACTCTCTCTCAAATAAATAAAATCTTCTTAAAAAATCTTATAAATTCTGATCTAAAACTATCATAGAGTTAAATTAGAAACCAATGACAGTAAAATATCTAGAAAATACGCAAATATTTGGGAATTAAGTATGCTCTTTTAAGTAAACCATGAATTTTTTAAAAAATCACCAAGGAGTAGGAAAATATTTTCACTGAATAATAATGAAAGCATAGCACATTAGAATTTAGTGGATTTTGGGACACCTGGGTGGCTCAGTGGTTGAATGTCTGCCTTCGGCTCAGGTTGTGATCCCAGAGTCCTGGGATCAAGTCCCACACATCAGGCTTCCCACAGGGAGCCTGCTTCTCCCTCTGTCTATGTCTCTGTGCCTCTCTGTGTGTCTCTCATGAATAAATAAGTAAAATCTTAGAAAAAAAAAATTTGGTTGATTTCCATTTCTTGGACATTTATCCTTTTAAATGCCCATATGATGAAAAAATAACTAAAGCAATAATTCCAGGTTTTTAAGAAGCAAGGAAAGGAAAAGTTAAATAAGCCTAGAATAAAAGTTTTTAAGAAATAGCATAAAAGTAGAAAGCAATGAAATAAAAAGTCAGAAAAACGGTAGACAAAAACTTTAAAAGATAAAATTTGTTTCTTTCTGAAGGTTAATAAATTTGCCAGATTTACATTAAAAAAGACACACATTACCAGAATAAAGATTGAAATAAATGAACTAAAAATTTCTTTATTCATAGTTAATATAATTATTTCAAAGAAACTCCTAGGAAATCTATAAAAATAGTACTAGAATTAATTAGAAAATTTCGAAAGGTCATTGCCTACAAGGTAATACATAAAAATTAATTATATTTATATATTCTAACTGAAAACAAATAAAGTTAAACTATAAATATTTATTGCAATAACATCAAGAAAACTGAAGATAATCAGGAGGGAATTTAACAAATTTAAGAGATGATATGCAAGACCTTTACACTGAAAACTATAACATACTGCAAAGATAAATTAATATAAGGATTTCACATATCATCCTCAAACTGATGTGTAAACTCCACACACCCTTGGTCCAAATTTCATCAGTCTTCATTGCATATATTAACAAAGTGACCCTAAAAGTTATATAGGAATGCAAAGGGTCTGTAATAAACAGAACAATCATGGAAGATAACAAATTTGGAGGAACTGCACGTCCTGATTTTAAGTTTTCTTTTAATATTATGGTTATCCAAATAGGATGGTTAAAACTAGAAATATAGATAGGTGGACCAGAATAGGGAGTTCTAAGATATACTGACACTTACATGGTCACTTGATTTTCAACCAAAGCAATAAACAAGAAAATAAATCCCTTGAACAAGTGGTACACAAACAGTCTTTTGAAATAAAATATACTTAAGTTCATACCTCATAGCATACACTGCCATTGACTGCAGATGGTTCACAGATCTAACTATAAAAGTTAAAGCTACAAAAATTCTAGAAGAAATCCCAGGAAAAAACCTTGACAAACTTCACAAACTTCACAAACTTGGGGATAGGCAATATTTCTTTGGAAAGAATCACAAAGTACTAGCCACAGAAACACACACAAAGAAAATTTGAACTAGGTCAAAATTTAAAATGTTTTATGAAAAGGTTACGTTAAAGACATGAGGAGACAAATTACATACAGAGAGGGGAAATATATATGTATGTATATGCATATTTGTATATATTTTCTTTCTCTGTTTCTCTTTACATAAATAAAGATTGACAAAAGATTTCAAATAGAAGATGTAAAATAACTGCTAGATAAAATAATTGAAAAGACTAATCAAATGGGCACCACCTTGAACAGGCATTTATGAGAGAAATGAAAAACATGTCCATAAGGATTTATTAGAAAATATTAATAGTGTCTCTATTCCTAATAGCCAAATGCTAGAAACAATCAAATGTCTTAACAACAGGAAAATGCATATACAAATTGTAGTGTATCCAAAACATGGACCACCTCTCAACATAAGAGGAATAAATTATTGATACAACAGAGTAATAGATTTCAAACTTCTTTTGTTTGGCAACAAGAAAAGAATCAGACATAAGAATATAGATGGTATGAGTCTATTTACATGAAGTTCAACAACAAGTCCTACTAATTAACCTATTATAGCAACAAAGGGAATGTGGAGTTTGGGGACTGACCAGAAAGGGGGATAGGTGTGAGTTTCTATTGGTGACTGAAGCTAATAGAGCTAGAAGACATGATAGGACTCATGCAAATGTCATGTCACTTGGTGATTATATACCCAGGAAAAGCTGCTGTATCCTGTAATGGAGAGATTGACACTTAAGCAAGCAGCAATGGAAGACCGCAGTGGGCAGTTCCTAAAGATTCAGGCTTTGGTTTTATGGAGGTATTGGAACAGCTGTGGTAGCCAGGAGCAGGTAGGGATAAAAAGACTGATACTGGAGATCATGGAAAAGAATGGGTGGCTCTTAATATTTCATTACTTATTCACATAGAGAATGCATTTCTTTAGCAAGCATTTCATGTTGAATTCCACGTTCTTACATAAGGCATTCTAATTCTGTCACTTTTTTTAAAAAAGCTTCATTGATAACTTTGAGCCAATGGTTTCCTTTTAAATACTGCTCTTAGCACATACTTCCATTATCAGGATCTATAGATATAAATTAATCACCCAGAACCATACAAAAGTTTACTATAAATTTAATCAGATTTGGTGTAGATTCAAATGATGGCCTGTTCAGTGATGTTCTTCTGAAACTTTTTTATAAAACTGCATGTGTCCTAATAGCTATGTCTTACTTGTTCTTATAGCTGCATAAAAGAAATACATCGAATCCCTTAACTATTTTTTCACAAATGTCGTTAGAGCAGTATTTCATTCAGTCATCATTTATCCTTCCCACAAACATTTCTGAATATTATGTGTCAGGCACTGCGCTAAATGCTGAGATAATCAGAAGCTAGTAGAGTCTGGTCGAGGTTTGTTATACAATGAAAGCTGTGTTATGTTAAAAACAATTCATGATAATAAAAATTCAAATCAATATAATGTATTACTGTGTAGCTATAATAACAGGAAATGCTTCCTGGGTTACTTATAGTCTGTGGATTTCATCTTCAGAGCTTCAGGGCTCCTGTTAATCCTTAAATAGTCAATGCAAAAATAGGCAAGACATTATCTCCAAACGAATGGAGAAGCTGGAGCTTAATAATGGACAAGACACATACTCCCAAGGAATGTCAGAGTCACTTGTCAAAGAATAATTTAATTTCTGTTTTCTTAGGGAGGGTGGGGAATGAAACTCATTATATGCAAGTTTCTTATATATGCTAACCATTGTTCTAGACAATTTAACATAGTTATATAACAAAATCTTCACAATTTCTGATTCTTTATCCCTATTTTAATAGGAAACTGAGATTTAGACATACTGAGGGTTGTCTCATTTCATCTAGCTACTGCAAAGCCTTGTGAGAGGCCATACACTTTCATCTCATCTCATTCTGAGAACAGAAGCATTCTGAAAACATTATTAGAACGATTCAAACAGAAATGATCACAGCATCTTTCTGGGTATTTTGCTTTAGACTTTGTAAAATGTTTAAATAAATAAATAAATAATCACATGCTTTCCTTAAAATGACCCTTCTTGGCATACACATTGATAAAAGTGTTTTGGAAAGAATGATGCACAAGAAAAATCCTTTTGATGCTTTCTCAGTGGGAGCTAGTTTAATGTAATTAGGTTTATTTCAGAGGCAGAAAAATGAAACCTGGATTTAAAAGCTTCGTTCAGGAAACACCATTGTACTGCACTACCCAATGTATTTTAGTGATATATTCTGGACCACCTGATTACTTTTGAGAGCTAAACACAACAAGGGAATACCCTAGAAGTTTTTCTGGTATGTCATTTCTCTCCTGCATCCAGCACAGCTAATTACAGTAATGATAGTTAGTTTTGGTTGTAATAGAGAGAGATGTGTTGGAAATGGTAAATATGACAGTGCTTCATGGCTCCATTTCCTAACATGTGGACTAAGTGATCCTAGGGTAAAATATTCTGATTTCCAGTACATTATACCATATTTGGCTGAAAACAAATTTTTTTCTTCCAATAATGTTAAAATCTACATGGAAATTGTAAAACTAATACAGAGTTTCATGTGATCTTTACCTGTCTTTCCCCAATGACATCTTGCATGACCATAACACAACCATGAAAATCAGGAAGTTGGTACAATCTCAGTAACTAAACTACAGTCTATATTTATAGTTTGACTATTTAATTTTTAACTTTATATTGGTTTATTCTTCTATTTATTGATTGATGCTTTCTTAGGAAAAGTTTTAACTTATGCTTCTGTTATGTTGTCAGGAGGTGTCAATTTTTATATGTATAGTCACAAGTTAGGAATGGAATAGGGGATAGAAGAAAATTCTGTAAGTTATCCCAAAGGAAAAAAAAAAGACATCTTGTCTTCCCTTTTATGAGAATAGTACAGAAACTTCTTTCTTTAGGATTTGGCTTACCCTATTGAAAAGAATAGAAAGAAGGATAAAATACAGTCTACACTGAATATAAATTGAGTTTACAAACTAATACAATACATTAAAATATGAAGAATATATCTTATACTGTCATTAACAAATCAATAAAAGCCAAAAAAAGAATTTTTTATGGAAATTGGGCTACCTAAAATTTCCTGATAAAGGCTCAGTTTAGGCATTGAGACCCAGATTTTTTCTTTATTGTAAAGGAATTTTGTAAGGGGCTTTTAGGAAGGTTGAGTTCCCTTGGTGATTTTCTTGTTGGAACAGTTGGGGCAGAAAGCTCTTAACTGCTGCCAGAAGCTTTTGTCATTGAAACTTAAATGTTCAGAATTAACTGCAAAGTCAGCCCTTTATCATTATTTCTTTCTAAAATTCACCTTCCTCTATTTTAAACTTTTGTTTGATTTTATTTTTGATTATCCTTTTGTATTTTTCAATTATGTAAATTATTTATTTTGTAATATTTAATGTACTCTATTATAAAATAATCATTCCAATCATTCTTAGTGAAGCCTTTCAGTTCACAGCAATATAACCAATAAAATGTAGAACTTTCCATATATTAAGACATTTCCTAAGTTCTGGTACAGAGCCACGTAATGGTTTATTTCTGGGTAGATAAGATCCATAAAATCCATATTTTGGCATCATGGGCCTTGGACCAAATTGTAATAATTTTCATTAGAAAATCACTTAGTTGTATTGGGAGTGGTAAGTTTCAATCTTTACAACTTGCTTGTTCATAAAAAAAGTATAGACTATTTATCTATTTATTCATTTATTTATTTATTTTAAACAGGGAGAGAATGGAGAGAGAGGGAGAGAAAAAAAGAGAGTCTTAAGCAGACTCCACCCTTAACATGGAGCCTGGTGCGGGCCTCAAACTTGCAATCCTGAGATCATGACCTGAGCCAAAATCAAGTGTTGGATGCTTAACTGACTGAGCCACTCAGATGTCCTCCAAAAAATTACTTTTTAATTTTATTTACTCTGCATTACTTTAAATTTTATCCCAACTCAGGGAAGTTGTTTATATTTCTAAAGTAGAGAAAAATAACCTTTATAACAAATAGACTACATAATAAGAATACTCTAAGCTTTTTACATAAATAATCATTCTAAAATTGAGTATTATTATATCCTTAATTTTTCAGGTGACTAAACTAAGACAAAAAGAGATTGAAGACAGAATTCCCATATTGCTTGGAAGAACTACCCAAAGTTTTCTATAGATTCAATATAATCCCTATCAAAATCACAATGGGATTTTTTCACAGAAATGGAAAACACAATCCTGAAAATCACATGGAATCACAAAAGACCTTGGATAGCAAAGAGATCCTGAGAGACAACAAAGGTGGAAGCATCCCACTTCCTGATTTCAAACTATACTATAAACCTATCGTAAGCAAAACAATATGATACTGACATAAAAACAGGCAAAAGAAATCAACAAAAGAATTAAAATCCCAGAAAGTCATATAATATTTCACAAGAGAGCCAGGAATATGCAATGGGAGGACTGTGTAAGCCCCGGAAAAATGAAATTGGTTTCCTGTCCTACACCACCCCAAAAAATTGAACTCAAAATGGATTAAAGACTTAAATATAAGACTGGAAACTGTAAAACTCTTGTAAGAAAATGGAAGGAGAAAGCTTCTGGCCATTGGTCTTGACAAAAATATTTTTGGATGTGACAACAAAAGCAAAAGGCACTCAGGGGGACTATCTCAAATTAACAAGCTTCTGCACAGCAAAAGAAACAATCAACAATATGAAAGAGCAACCTATGGAATGTTAGACAATATTCGCAAATGGTAGTTCTGATAAGGGGTTTGTGTCCAAAATATACAAAAAACTCTAACACTCAATAACAAAGAAACAACCTGATTTAAAAATGGACAGATGGGTTGCTCAGTCATTGGAGCATGTGATCTCTGGGTTATGGGTTCGTGCACCACATTGGATGTAGAGATTACTAAAATAAATAAACTTAAAAAACGGGCAGATTAATTAAATAAACATTTCCCACAAAAAATACACAAATGGCCAATAGGTACATGGAAAATTGTTCAATATCATTAATCACTGGGGAAATGATTATCAAAACCATGCTGAGATATCACCTCATGCCTATTACAATACCTATCATCAAGAAAACAAGAGATAAGTATTTGCCAGGAAGTGGAGAAAAGGGAACACTGTGCACTGCTGGTAGGAGTGTAAATTGGTGCAGCCACTATAGAAAACAGTATGAAGATTCCTCAAAAGCCTACAAAAAAAATCTCTACCAAATGACCCAGTAATCCCATTTCTGGGTATATATTCAAATGAAATAAAAACAGGATCTCCAGGAGATATCTGCACTCCCATGTTCTTTGCAGCATTGATCACTTTAGTCAAGATATGGAAATAAGCTAACAGTCCATCAATGGGTGAATGGATATGCTGTTATGTATACAATAGAACATTATTAGACATGAGAAGGAAGGTGAGATAGATGGACTTTGAGGTCTATGCTAAGTGAAATAAGACAGAAAAAGACAAATACCATATGATCTCACTTACATGTGGAATCTAAAAGAGATGAAGTCACAGAGAGTAGAACGGTGGTTACCAGGTATGAGGGATAGGGGAAATGCAAGATGTTGGTCAAATTGTGTAAACTTCCAGTTAGAGGATGAATAAGTTCTGGAGATCTAGAATACAGCATTGTGAATATAAGTAACAGGACTATATTATCTACCTGAAAGTCACTAAAAGAGTAGATCTTAAATGTTTTCACTTCAAAAAAGAAATGGAATTATGTGACATCATGGCATTGTTAGCCAAAGCTATGATGGTGATCATATTATGATCCATAAATGTATCGAATCAACACAAACTTATACAATGTTCTATATCAATTATATCTCAGTAATTGGGGAGGGGGACACATGGATAAATACTATATCATTTATTTTTCAACTCTACTAAAAATAATTAAATGAAAATTTGTTAGATTAATATGTCCATGTGAATTAAATTACAATTTAAATCACACATCCACACCAAAAAAAAAAAAAAAATGACAGACCTAGGTGTCACTCCACCTATTATTTCTGCAAACAACTCCCTTACCACTAAGCTTTAATTTCTTCTTTTATGTATGTAAATAATGAAACAAACTTCATAGCACTGTTTTGAGGATGAAAATTAGATGAATGTAAAAAACATGCCTGACAATTAGTAGAGAGCACTTCAGAGCCATTACTTCCTAAAAGAATTTCATTATAATAAAAGCACATTAATGATGGATTAAGACAACCAGATTCGCCTGTGTAGAGAGGAACCACTTGTCCAAAGTAACATGAAAAATAAATATAACTCATCCACCTGAGCTTCAATTTATAATTCCAAGTATTAGATCCCAAATTTTAAAATTCCACTGTCTTTTAAGAGTGATTTTTACATTTATTCCCACTTCTCAACAAGACTAAGAATTTTCATACTGAACAGAATACATATATATAATCATGCCATTGCCAGCAGATTAAAATTAGCATTTAGGGACACCTGGGTGGCTCAGCGGTTGAGCATCTGCCTTTGACTTGGGTCATGATCCCAGGTCCTGAGATCGAGCCCCATATCAGGCTCCTTGTGAGGAGCCTGCTTCTCCCTCTGTCTGTGCCTCTCATGAATAAATAAAATCTTAAAAAAATAAAAGTAAAAAAAAAATTAGCATTTCATCACTTTTATAGTGCATGTATTTTGAATTCAGCTTAAAACCCAGAAATGTAGAGAAAAGGAAGACATCCTGTTTTGTAGTATGTTCTTCAAGCACGCTCCCCTCTTATGATGGATTCTGTATTATCCTTCTTAGATCTTAAATATTTTCACTTGATTCATGATATATAATCTTACAGAAATATGGAGGGAGAGCTACATTTCAAGAAAATGACGTCCTGCTTATAGAAGGGAGTTCTGTCTATGAAAAACTGAGGCATCTTTCTGCAAAGGGACACCCCATGGGAACTTTTTTCTCTGTGTTATAACTGGTAGAGAAACTGTCTGATTTTTCTTCTTTTTTTTTTTTTTTTAATTTAGGGAAAGGTTTTATCTAGTAGACTCTATAAATCAGCCTGAAGAGAATTTATCTCTAAGTGGGATGAAAAATAAAAAGACTGCCTTCTCTATCCTCCCACATAATATTCAATATTCTAATAAGTAGTTCTAGAGCAGTATTTCAAACCTGGATTTTGTGCAACAAGAGCTTATGTCATTGTGCTGTCAATGTCTTTAGGGGTTTTTTTGTTTTTTAAAAAAAATGTTTGTAGGTTGGTTGCATAATGTTTCATATTATACTTTGTGCTCTCTCATCTAAAAGAATTTCCTTAATGTGTCCTTTTCCAGTTCATTGACATTTTGTAATTTCAATCTTGAAGATCATTTATTCTCTTTTTCTTTCAGTCATTACCATATGTGGGTGCACGCAATGCATAGCTCTAAATGCAAATATTTGTGAGTCCTTATAATAGTGAGCATTTTTATTTCTGTATTACAGAAGAAGAAGTGGTCATAAATAATTTTGACTGAACTTGGTTGCTCAGTAAACCAAGGAGAGGACTGGACATAAAAATTTGAACACGTCCAAGACAGTGTGGTTTGGTAGAGTCATTGCTTAAATGGGAAGCTCCATACAAGAATTTTATAAAGACAGTACAACCTCTGAAGAAAAGTACAGTTGGGAACAACACTGGATTACAAGTCTAGAGAAACAAGTTTTATTTCTATATGCACTACTTATGACTTTGGCCAAGTTACCACACTATCCTGGGTCTGCATTATATATGAAAGGATGGAGTTGAATTCATAGCACCTTAAGAACATTTATGACACAGAAATTTCGAATACTCTTTGGTTTAATGCTTCATTAATAGACACTTAAATCACATAGTGCTTTTGCACATGGAAGGGGAGGGAGAAAGGATGTTGAATGTCGACTTATACTATAAATTGGTTGATTTGTTTTATTTTCACTGTCAGATATTTAGGGAAAAACGTCTTAGAACTTGTTCAAGTTCACACAGCTAGTAAACTGAGGCACTGTAAGAGTACAAATCATGAACTGAGTGAAAATCAGGAATTCCAAATCAAGAATTGGTTCTCAGTCCCACTCTCCTTTCTGCTAGACAGTGGTTACTCTCAATAGTTAATGCCTGTTTGTTTTCCAATAGAAATTTAAATATACTTAAACATTTTCACCTGTTAGAGAGATGTGTTTGAGTAGTCAGGAGTTAAAAGTTAGTACTTCCTTTTTACATATTACATTTCTTTTTTTTTTTTTTTACATATTACATTTCTTAAAGGTCAAGAAAATATATGCTTATTAATTAGTAAATTTAAATTGTCTTCAATGGCTTAAACAGGGTCAGCATTATGACTTCTACTACATCTTTCACGTAGAATAATCTTTACATTTTAAGAAAGCTTAATAATAGAAATTACATTAGGTTCTTGTTATATACAATTTCCAGCAGAATTTCCTAATATTACTTTTTAGCGAGTTCCTCTATATTCAGACAATATGGACAACTTAGTATCTAGATTTGCTTTATAGGATTACAAAGTTTTTGAAATTTCATCAAATTACGTAGGTGTTTTGATCCTGACAAGTGGATATAGATCAAAAATAGTTTCTAGGGCAGCACGGGTGGCTCAGGGGTTTAGAGCCACCTTCACCCCAGGGTGTGATCCTGGGGACGTAAGATCGAGTCCCACGTCGGGCTTCCTGCATGGAGCCTGCTTCTCCCTCTGCCTGTGTCTCTGCCTCTCTCTTTCTCTGTGTCTCTCATGAATAAATAAATAAAATATTATTTAAAAAAAAGTTTCTAAAAAGAATATGTTTGGGGCAACTGGGTGGCTCAGCTAGGCATCTGACCCTTGGTTTCAGCTCTGGTCATGATCTCAGGGTCATGAGCTTGAGCTCCGTGTTGGGTTCCATGCTCAGGGCAAGGCTGCTTGGAATTCTTTCCCTCTTTTCTCTCACTCCCGTTTTGCTCCTCCCCCTGCTCACATGCATGTTCTCTCTCTCAAACAAACAAACAAACAAACAAATAAATAAATCTTTTTTAAAATTTAGAAAATAATACAAAAAAATAATATTGTTTTGTTTACTTTGTCCTCAGGAAAAAATAATTTACTGTAACTCTAGATGTGAAGATTTTAGGTGATATAAAGATAGTTTCCTTCAGGAATGTTTCTGATTAAGGTCACTTTGTTTGTCTTGTGCCATCTCTTGTTTCTGTATTCCAAATCTTTTTAGGGAATCCCTTTTGGGTATGCCTCATGACCTGAAGCATTTAACATTCATAACCTATTTTCTTAGAACTTACTTTTCATTTTCTGTGCTGAGCAAGTCAGCAAGTTTGACCTTTGATATATAAAAAAATGCACTTCAAGGAAGTTGGAGCAAGGAGAATTATGGTGCCTTGTCATCTTTTATATATTGAAAAGAGATTTTTTAAAAACATTGTGAGCATGCATACAATTGAATGAAATATATATTTAGGTTCCATAGCACATTTTCTTCCAGCAGATATATTTATGGATTAGGTTACAGTCAATACCTAATGAATTTTTTCAAAAATTCAATACTATCAAAGACAGATAGTATTATTTTGCCTTCTTACTGTTTTTATATATTCTTTAAGTCATCTTAATTATTACTTAGAAAGCAAGAACAATGAAGTAACTTCTGCGATGATGTACTTCTAATATATTTAGTTCATTCTTCAGGCTGAATACGTAAATGTTGCATGTATGCATTTAAATCTCCCAGGTGAAAATAACTTCATGTCATTTTTAAAATGCCCAAACATAATAAAATTGCTGGCCACTCATCATCTTTTTTCACATAAAAGTGAGCAACAGCAACAACAAAAATTGAAGGGAAGTATAATTAAGTAGACATATTTCCTAGTTTTCTTTTTCTGTATAAAAGTAGCATTCAAATTTTTCATTTGCATTTGATGCAAAGTTACTCAGTTTACTTGGACTGTACTTAATACTTCTAACGTAGAACTTGTAAAAACTACTTTTACAAATACTGACTTTAATATTTCATTCATTCAACACATTTACTGTACATTTATTAATGCTGAGCATTATCCTAGATATTGGAGATACAACATGAATAAGACTTGGTTGTTTCTGTCTTTAAGATAATATGTAAGTAAATAAGCCATTAATTGAGACCTATACTTTAATTGATTAAGTAAAGTAAGTACAAGGTATCACTGGAGAACATAGGAGGCTCACCAATCTCATTTAGAAGTAATGGAGGAGGCAAAGGGAAAGAAATTGTATTTTAGCTAAGACCTGGAGGTTGAGAAAAAATTAGCCCAATAAAGAATTATATTGGGAGGAAAAAATACTCTAAGGCTTTAAGAGTTTATTCAGATATATATTAATTCCTCTTTCACACCTCAGTTGATAAATATCAAACTGGAAGTTACCTTGGAGAGTATAGTCAACCCCTTATTTTATGATTGAGATTCATGGTCTTAATATGACTCACCTCAAGTGATAGAATAAATTAATCACATAATCAGAGCTTTGACCCAAAGCTCTTATGAGCATCATCCCCTGTAGTTTCCCAGTAAATCCCTTTTCATACTCCTCCAGCAGTTTCTACAGAAAATTTAGCAACTTAGGTATAGAATAAGATTATCTAAAACTTTATTTAAAAGACATGGTATTTAAAGTCATAATTTAAATAATTATTGCCTTAATCAGCTTTCTAGATTGCTAGAAAAAATAATTAAGTTTCTGAATTATTTTTCCCATCTTAATAACTAGGTTGCATTGAACAAACCAAATGATTAAATGATGATCAGCCAATGTTATTGCCATATTATAATATGAAATGTTCAATTATTCACAGTTTAATTTGGTCATGTCATAATGACAGCCATAAAATGGAAATCAGTTTCAAAAATAAAGGAAGATGCAAAATATGTCTTGGTTTAATTGCTTAAATTAAATTTCAGTAAGAAACATATATGGAGGAGTTTAGGATGAGGAAATGAGAGTAATAAACAGTGATTTTCTGAAAATGTGAAAATGATCTTTCTATACTTTTAAGAGTTGTCTATTTTGGGATTCAAACTCATTTTTTCTCCAGACAACAAAATTATATAGGACTATGATTTTTTAAATTCATAGTATTTTAAGATACTATAGGGGTGATTTCCAGGGGTCCCGAAGCATACCAGTGTCAAGATAAAGGCTTTTATTACAAATAAGATGGTTGAGGTCCCTGGGAGAAAAATCATTATTGATGGTTGAGCTGTTCTATTAGAAGACAATTATTTCTGCTATATATATATTTTTTTTTCTGCTATGTATTTATTTACCGTGCACACATTCAGATTAAGTATGATGTCAACAGGTGGTTGGTTACATTGACACCTCCAATCACAGGTACTACAGATATATTCAGGATACTGTATTGCAGAATTTCCCTAGGCAATATATGTCTGTGAAATCGAACACCAAGTATGAAATCAATAGAAAAGCTACCAGCTCCAAATGGAGACTAAAGAATCATTGAGCAATCTGATGAACTATGTCTCAAATAGTGAGTTATGTTAATTTGCTGCCAATCCGAATCAAATAAAGTAATATGGCCGTTGGAAGAAAAAGAATATAAGTTTACTGGACTTCCAATTACCCTACCACCCACCTAAAATTGTTGGTCAACTTGAAAATTGCTCTGCTTTTGTTTCTTATGGACTGTTTTTTTGTTTTGTTTTTTTTTAGCGTCTTTTCTTTCACTTAGATATTTTTAAAAGATTTTATTATTTATTTGAGAGAGAAAGAGAGAGCATGAGCAGGAAAAGACGAGAGGGGAGGGAGAGAGAAGCTGAAGCAGAGTCTGTGCAGAACACAGAGCCTGACATGGGGCTCAATCCCAACCCTAAAATCGTGCCCTGAGCTGAAACCAGGAGTGAGTGCTTAACCGGCTGAGCCACCCAAGTGCCTCTTTCACTTCCATATTGAGTAGAACTGTGAAAACGTAATGATTTACTACAATAGGTAAAAAAGAGATTGATAGGGACCAATGGGATACATTTTGGTGTGTAAAGTTCTTCTCAGGAAAACCTCATTCTTTGAGAACTGATTACATGAATTCCAACATAAGAATTTGAAAGAGTTCGAAACTTGCCATCCAGTACCCAGGATCCCATGCTCTTTAGCATGTGTCCCAAAGTTTTATTTTTCAATGAAATATTACTACTAGTTTTTGTATTAAAAAAGATGAGATGTATTGTGTAGACAATTTGTATTTCCAGCTTTGGTCATGGTCTGATCTAGTGGTATGAGAAACACATACAGAAAACAGAGCTCTTATTATAATTGCATAAATCTGAAAGATGACCAGAGAAACATCTCTAAGTTAGTGGAAAGTGAGTTAACATCTCCTTTTCAATGATAACGTTCAGGGTGTTGGCTGATAGCTGAAGTACTCTCAGAATTAGGTGGCAAGGTACAGCTAACTCCTTCCAGTCTAGGTAGCATTAGGAATTATGTGTCCTATTGACCTGGCTGTGTACCAACTGATTTAGCTGTGGCCTCTGTTACACCCTAGGAGATGTACTAACGTCACTTGGCCACCGGTTAGTGGAGCTAATGAAAATGGGGAAACTTATACTTTTGAATTTTAGACAAAATATATGTGCAGATCAGAGGTGGAGCAGTCCAGCCCTATAATAGAGGAAAATTGTGATGCCTTTGCTACAGGGATTTTCTCAATCATCCTTAATTTATGAATATTTATTTTTTTGGTTTGGTAACACAGTATTTTACAGTAAACTCTTATGGCAACAGTGAATGTAAAGTAAACAAAAGTCAATGTCCAGTGAAATGCCTATGGCATTTTAATTTCTCTAGGAAGTTGATGACAAGCATGTAATTTCCACAAAATGTTTGCTGATATTTACCACTTACTATGGGAGCCACGTGAAATCCTTGAATATATGAGGATCACAAACTGTCACAAAGCCTCAGCATCTACTTAAAAAAATTAGGAATTATTTTAAGAACCCAGACAACTCAGCAAGTATGATTACAATTTACTTTGTGAAGTTTGATTTTGCATTTAGATCAAATTTCTTGCTTTTAATTCTTAGCTTTCTTGTGCACATACAGAACATGAAGCAATAGCTGTTATACTAGTTCTATTAACAGAAGAATTTCAAGAACACTTAAATAATACAAATTTTACATGTTATCAAATACTCTAAATAGAATAACAAAAAAATTAATTCTCATAAAGGTGATACTGTTGCGTTCAATTCATTTAATCTAAAAAAAATTTTTAGGAAATTTGTTAGGTCAAGGTGAAATATCTGATGTCTTGAATGCTGATATAACCTCAATTAATGTTCAAAATCAAATATGATTTTTTTGAGGTGACAATGTGAATCCGATTTTTGGTGGAGCACATTGAGGAGGAAAAACCAGGTTCTTATTAATTAAGAAAATTTAAGAAATAGAAATGTTCTTGGAACTGGTTGTGATAAACACCTAATTAATAATAGTGCAGAAACTAGCTGCATTATTATACCAATCTGAAAAGAAGTTGAAATCTCAAAATGTATAACTACTTTTATACATATGTAGGGAAAGTAACTTTTCTAAAATGAAGCAGATGTTGAACACAAAAGAATACCTTCAGCTTTGCAGTGAATGCTTTCTGATTTAGATTCCTTTCATCAATTTGATTTTAAACATATATGAGCTTTAGAAATCTACTTTGTGAATCAACTGTGTATACTAAGATCCTTTTAAAATTTTTTGGTATATCAGCCCTTTAAATTTTGTTTACATTTTGCTGAAATTTTTTTTGACATCTTTAATCAAAGTATTAAATAAATAGAGCCCCAATTAACCTTGGCTTTGGAATCTTTTATTGAATCAAAGCTTTATTTAAAATGGAATGGGAAAACAGGAAAACATTAAAATTTATCCCCATGAAAGCAAGGGAGGAACTGAACGAATTGGATGATGAGAGTTTACACAGTGTTTAAGATTTAATTACGTAATTGCACTTTAGAATAGTTCCACTTGTACAAGTCTCTTTTGATTGCGTTCCTATTTTTAATTTGATAAATTTATGTTCTATAAAGGAAGGAAAGGAAATTAAGAAGCCTTACAATTTCACAGCACCTAAGTTTGGCAAACCAATCAAAATAAGCATGGAGATATCATTTGATGAATTGTATGTTGTGAAAATATTTATCTAAGAAAGGTATCAATGAGTCAAAAATACAGTACTTGTGAAAACTCATGGGTTAAAATGTTCACACCTTCAATTGAGAAAAAACAATTAAGAATTGAGAACTTTCACTTCACAGAACTTACTCGGATCTTGCTAGATGGCTCGGTACCTGCGAAGTATTTTTATCTATTAAAATATTAGAATCTTTAGAGAGGAGTCAATTGAAGATATCAATTTTGTTTCAGATGTCAGCTAATCATAGGGTAGGTGGTGTGGTCCCCCTGCTCAGAATGGGATGTATATTCAGAAGTCTGGAACACTTTAGCTTTTCCACAGGTAATAAATGTGTATTATACTGGTGGATGTTTCAATGGGAGGCATTAAAAAAATCTGCATGGACTTTTTAAAATTTTGAAGCATTTTTTATTGCACATAGGTAGAAAAGTACACAAGTTATAAGTGTACAGCTCAGTGAATTTTCACAAAGTGATCTGTGTAAACAGTACCCAGACCATAAACATAACACAATCAACATCCTGGATGCCCCCACACCCCCTGTGTCACTTCTCACCTACTACACTCTCACCCTCAGGGGAACCTATATCATAATTTCCAAAAACAGATATCTTTAATGCATACTATCGTGCAGGCTTTTGAACTTTCTATCAATGGAGTCACATATTCTTTTTACACTTGATTTATTAAATATTATTTTCATAAGATTCAGTCACATTATCTTGAATATTGGTATTTTTTAATATTCTCATTTCTGTATTTAATCCCATGGTAAAAGTAAACTATAGATCACTTACCTATATTACTCTTGTTGTATATTTGGGCTGGTTTTGGTTTGGGACTATCATGTATAAATGTTATGAGTATTCTTATGCATGTCTTCTAGGAATGTATGCATTTCCCTAATGTAAACTTTCAAAACTTCATTTTATTTTTAAAATTTATTTTAAATAAATTAAATCTGGGATCCCTGGGTGGCGCAGCGGTTTGGCACCTGCCTTTGGCCCAGGGCGCGATCCTGGAGACCCGGGATCGAATCCCACATCGGGCTCCCTGCATGGAGCCTGCTTCTCCCTCTGCCTGTGTCTCTGCCTCTCTCTCTCTCTCTGTGAGACTATCATAAATAAAAAAAATAAAAATAAAAAAAAATAAAAAAAAACCTGCCCTCTGTAAAATAAATAAATAAATAAATAAATAAATAAATAAATTAATTAAATCTTTTATTAGAATAATTTGTTTTTTTCCTCCAGATGAGTGACATGGCAGTTTAATACCTTAAGTAGATCAGAAAACATTTTACACTTTTTATCATAACCTTCTACCATGAATTTGTTTTTCCCATATTCACATATTCATTTATTTTATTTTCTGCTCAGACATGGCATCCGGGGCAGTCACCTTATAGTTGAGAGGCCATTTGTGGGACACTCTCAATCTTCAATTAATTCTTAATAAAGCTTTAATTGATTGATTTCATAATCTTACAGGAAAGACCCAATAATCACTGTAAGTATCAACTATAATAATTTAGTTTCTACCTAACAATAGACTTTGTTTTTTGGAACCTTGCGAGTTATAAATAAATAATTTAGTCATATTAGTAGGGATGTCCTAAATTTATTGACAATTTATTCTGCAATTATCAAGAATTTTTAGGTAGAAAAATTAAATTGTAGTTTCAAACCTAATTTTAAAGAAAATTCAGGAAAAGTAGTTACTCTTACATAAAATATACACCAATATGGATTGGATGGATACTGGACACTTGGTATAGCATAATTCATGATTGGGAGATTTTTTATCATTTACCTGAAAAGCAAGATATTTTATTGAAATGGAATCAGTTGTTTTGATGGTACACTTTAACATTATCTATTTTAGTACATATTATCTTTGCAAAATTTGAAATTACTCCTTGGAAAAATCAAGACCTGAGAAAGAAGTCTGTTTTATCTGGATACTTCTATGTTAAAGGTCATGTTAGAAGTGTAAATTAGCAAGAAACTATTAATAATTGATTAAATGTAGGGGAAATTCAGCCAATTTAATGTTGCTTAACTATCATTTTATAGGTCTAAATCACTGTACACTTAGTGATATTATATTTCTATTTCTGAAGGTTTAGTAAAATAATTTCAACCTCTATATTATTGAATAAACTTCAGTAAATTCAGACATATTTAGCCACTCCAATGCAAATACAAGTTATGAAACAAAATAGTGTTAGATATTAGAATATTAGTTTCTTGATATTAGAACAAAACAAAAAATGATGGAGTTTCTCCAAACGGTTTTTAGAAAGAGCTGAAAAAAAAGAAAGAAAGAAGAAAGAAAGAAAGAAAGAAAGAAAGAAAGAAAGAAAGAAAGAAGAAAGAAGAAAGAAAGAAAGAAGAAAGAAAGAAAGAAAGAAAGAAAGAAAGAAAGAAAGAAAGAAAGAAGAAAGAAAGAAAAAGAAGAAAGAAAGAAAGAAAAAAGAAAGAAAGAAAGAAAGAAAGAAAGAAAGAAAGAAAGAAAGAGAAAGAAAGAAGAAAGAAAGAAAGAAAGAAAGAAAGAAAGAAAGAAAGAAGAAAGAAAGAAAGAAAGAAAGAAAGAAAGAAAGAAAGAAAGAAAGAAAGGAAGAAAGAAAGAAAGAAAATTCTACAACTAACAAATCAAACCAAATAGAGTTGGATCTTACTCAGGATAATAATAAAAACAGCAGCAAAAATGATAATAATTCACAGTGCTTATTGGGGTTAATCATCTATGCAGTAAGTCTCATGTTAGTCCTGCTTTTGCAATGACTAATTTTATCCCAGGAAGAACTGTGATTTAGGGAGGTTCAGTGCTTGCACAGTGTTGGAGAGCTGGAAAATGGGAGACCTGAGCCAGAGCCAAGACTTTAATTTCAATGTTTCTTCTTTTAACCACTCTAATGGTTTTCATAGGAATCAAGAGGCATCTTTAATAAGAAATAATAGAGGTATTAGAGGTTTTCATAGCATGATTTTTAGTCCTTCTTAAATAATCCTTCATTTCATAAACAGATCATCATTCCAGGGGATGACTATGAACTGATTGTCCTAAATGATAGTGACAGACAAATTCTTCAGGTCTACTACAAGGTGACCAGGTGTGCAGCATCTCTAAGTGAGCTGTGAACACAGCCCACTGCTATTTCACTGTGCATTTGGCTTTCCTGGCCCTACAGTAAATGATCTTTTAAAATTCATTTTTTTTTTTTCAAAGTACCTCTCATTTTTATTCTGAAAGCACATTTTTCACTGCCTTCTCACCACCCACATCAAGGTCAAATATCTCTCTTTCCCGTTGCTGTGCTTTTGCTCCTGCCTACACCATTTCACTCATTCCTCCTACCTGCTTCCCTAATGTCTCCTTTCATTTTAAACAAATGCATCTTCCACCTACCTGCATGAAGATTTGAAGATTCCTTTAAAGAATTCTAGCTGCTGGTATATAAATAGATATATTTTTCTCAGGCAAACTTACTCTGAAAAATGGTAAGTCTACTTTTCCAGTAAAGTATATGCCCAATATTCAATATATACCCTTCCATGTGCAAGTAATTAAGTGAATACACTTCCTTACCTACTGAGTCTTACCAGTAAATTATGAAATTATTTTCATAAGATATGGTATAATCATGATTTGAAAGTTTATTATCCTTTAAATTAAGAATAATAATTCTAGTACTATATTTTTATATTAGTAGGTCTTATGATAGTTTGTGATTTTTTGCATTACCTTCTTGTTGGCCAGCAATTAAGAAATCTTGACATTCATTGATTAAACCATTTTATATTATTTTTGAATTCTAAAAAAAAAAAAAAGTTTTAATACAAATAAAGATTTTCTATGCAATGGATTTTATAACTTTGGTTGATTCATTCAACAATGCTATTTGGCACCTCCTATGTGCCAGGCAATACTGTTCCTACAGTGGTATGAGAGACATGGAAAGTCCCTGTTTTTATGAAGCCTACACTCTCTATGATAGGGTAGACAGTAAAACAGTTAACAACAACAACAAAAAGATATTTAGTATCTTAGAAATATTAAAGGTTTTTCAGTTAATGATCAGTGGCCTAAGTAGACAAATAAAATGAGGGGAGTAAAATATAGCAGTGGTAGGGTTATTATTATTATTTTTTCAAGCTGAAGTTTTATTTAACATGTAAAAGAAACAATTCTTGGGAATGCTGAGGAATAAAGCAAACGGATACAGTGCTCTCCTCCTGCCAGTCAGCCAGCCTGTCCGCGTAGGGGACAACAGACAGTACTCAAGTGCTGGCATGATTTCACAGTAGTCAAGTGTTGGGTCATCTGTGCCTGGGTGATGTAGTGATTCTCGGTGTGTGATCTCGGTTCTGGGTTTACACCTTCACTGGGCATGAACAAGGGCTCCTGCTCCTTGGCCGTAGCCAAATCCCTTGGGCCCAAAGTTCTTTGCATAGCATCCTTTACAATAGATTTCACCTTCTTTCTCAGTCAGAGTTGTTGATTCGAGACTCTTCCCACATTTGGCACACCGGAAACAAGTACCTTCATTCTTAATTTAATATGTAATACTTGCAATTGTAGATTTTTAAGGATCTAACAAAGCACTGCCAGACTTTATGTTGTCCCCCAGGATTTCAATGTGATCTATCCTGTGTTTTTTACTTCAGACTGTGTGTGGCCTTTCAGCATTGAAATGAGAGTGGGGAGAGCAGGCTTTCATTTTCATGCACAAAACCTTAAGATGTAAAAAAGAGTTTCTTATCCACAAAATGAAGGATTTGTAGGAATCAGGGTTTTTAACCAAGGGACCATAGACTCTTAAAGAGTCTTTGGGTGAAATTCATGGAAACTATGACATTAAAATGAGAAAAATCACCTTTATTTTCAAAACCTCTAAGTGAAATCTTTAGCATTTCCTTCAAAAACCTGATAATCATATCAATACTACCAGAGAATCTTCCACCAACAGAAATCACAGACCTTTTTATATCATAGTTGTTATGGATATCCCAAGTTATCATTTACTACCATCACTATTGAAAAATTATAATTACTAGATCATGCCATTAAATGCAATATAGAAGCACAAACATTACTGCATCAAAATTTGCTTTAAATATCATAATATCATTTTAATATAATTTGTGTTCTAATTCTATTTTTTTGTGAAATAAAAGAACAGGATGTTATTGGATGATTTGTTGAAATAAAAATCTATCCACATAAAATAGACTACTTAGGTTTATGTACCAATAGTACCTATGTATTCTATTTTAAAATGCCACAGGGAGGGACTTTGTAGGACTTGATATTTGAGCTGAAAGATACGGTGAATCAAATGAAATGTAAGGGAGGAGTCTCCAGGACAAGGGATCAGCATAGACAAAAGTGTCCAACAGGAAAGAACTCGGTGAATGCTATAGAAGGTAGGAAAAGAAATAAGTGTTGTGAAGTCTAGGGTTGTGTGTTTGTCTCTAGCCACACTTAGGTGCATGGGAGCATGAACAAAATTGGTGGGTAGATTAATTTAAACAAGCGTTGCCATTTAACTAAGAATTTGATGCGTGAGTGGTGAGGATATATGCTAGGTGTTGCTAATAATGATCACCAGGGAAATTAAGCAAAATAAGAAGAACCAAGAACATATATGAGAAGTGGAGAGATAGAAGAGGGTAGTGAGGATGAGGATAGTAGGACTAATGAAGTATTGGTTCTAGCGAGGTCTGAGGATTATTGGAGCTGCATATTAGAAGGACTGCATGAGAACTCTATTTTAGTAGTACCAGCAAGAGATGCCAATCACCATTGTTTTAATCAGGTCAAGCTTCTATAACAAATACCATAGACTGGGTGACTTAAACAACAGAAATTTATTTCTTACAGTTTTGGAGGCTGGAAGCCCAAGATCAGAGTGCTGCAGCGTGGAGTTTTGGTGACAGTCCTCTTCCTGAACCATAGATGGATGCCTTCTTGCTTTATCTTCATGTGACAATGAAAGACATCTTGCATAATTCTTCTTTTAAAGGTACTAATCCTCCACTTTCATGAACTAATTACATTACAAAAGCCCTCACTTCTAAATACTGTCACGCTGGGGATTAGTGCTTTAACATATGAATGGAGAAGACCTGGCAACTATGAGATGCAAAGAAGAATATAATTCAAGGTACTTTAGAACTGTTATTGCTAGGACACTGAAAAGGAAGCTCAGTGAAGTTAGTATTTTTTCTTTGCCACCTTGTTCCCAACTCTCAGAACTGTGCCTAGTACACAGAAAATGTTTAATAAATGTTAACAAATTAAATGAATGTATCATATGTGTAAGCAACATGTAGGATGACTACAAGGTTTCTGAGTGGATGAAAATGTTAAATTAAGGAGGAGAGGGTGAGGGAAAGGTTTGTGGTTATTTCTTAAACAGGAATATAAAATCATTCATGTTATCATCATCCTTTCTGAGTAACTGTTCTAGTAGAAATACCATGATAAGCACTATAAGAAAAAAAATGCATGAGATATATGAGCCCTCCTTTTCTAGGGATAAGAGCATGCAGGGGGGTTAGTTGAAATTAGGCAGCTATGGCAGAAAAGGATTTTCTAGAAAGCCAACAGATTTCTCCCCAGAGGAAAAAAAAAAAAAAAAAAAAACATTTAAATAAAATGCAGAAATACTTCCAATGTCTCCATGAAAAATACTTTGAAATGTGAATCCCATTCCCAGCTAAACTATCAATCAGTGTCTCTGAATTCTAAAACTGTTATTAGACTTTAGCGAAGCCAAAAATGATTCAAATAATCAATTTGAGTCCTTGAGTGCAATTAAAGAAAATCCTTGGCCTATAGATTTACTAAAGTTTGCCCAATATTGTCCTTTTAAAAAATACATTATTAAACCATGGGTCAAATTGTTGATTTGTTGAAGATAATTACTTCTTACTCTATAAACAATTGAGAAACAAAGGACAAGCAAAGGAAATTAGAAATACCAGGAAAAAGAAATAGTGGTACTAGGAAGTCATAATCCAAATAAGAGGTAAACAAAATGCAACATTACTTTGAGCAAATTAATTAAATAAGGAAAAATAATGAATTTGGTTTTGATAAAGTTTTCCATTTAAGGGACACAGATGTACCAATGTAGATTTCCTCTTCAAGTCCATTTCCACTAGTTAGACAGTTATGCAGGATTTCAATATTTTATATACTTGATATCGAAACATCCATGTATTTTAATATTAGATAATCAACTTATCCATAGGAATAGAAGACTTACCCCACTAACTTGGAGGTTCTGTCTCATTCACTTCTGTACGAATATCACCAAAAGCAATGCCTGCCCTGATATACAATAGCAGTCAGTAAATATTTCTTATTATAATCATGGGACAGAATATATTGGTCATTCTCTTTGGTAGAAGTTCAAGGCAAGCAGGAGAAAGAAATGTAAGGATAGAATTTGTTCCAAGTATTCTTTGGCACAATGACAACAACTATAACAAATATATCTAAAAGAAAATGAAGAAACAGGACACATTCTCTGTCCTCATGGAATTTACAGCCCAATAGAGACCATATATAAAATTTGAAAAATAAAACATGGCAGTTTCTATGATATTGTCATTAACAGAATATAATAGCAAAATAAAAAATAAAAAGTGTACTTGCTGAGGGGGCTGAGAAAGGAAGACAGATGTGATAAAGCCTTAAAAATAAGTAAGAATTCTCAAAGGGGTAGAGGATGGAATGTGGCAAAGAAACAGCATGTCAAAAGGGATATCACAGAATAACAGCAGTCGAGGTTGGAGAGGGAGACACAAGGTAAGAAAGTTGAATGAAGACTAATGGAAGGAGTTTCAACCATATGCTTTGTCCCTTTCCACAGATACAGTTAAAACAAAACAAAATGAAGCCTGTGAACTTAATCATAAATAAATAAATAAATAAATAAATAAATAAATAAATAAATAAATAAATTCTCTTGGAAGAAAGGCAACTTGGCAAATAAAGTTATAGCTCATTTGGAATACGAATAAGGATGGAAGAGAGATATTTAGACAGATGATCATGAAAAGAGGGATCACATTCCTCAAAATAGTGAGTCTAGATGATTCTTCATGTAGTAAGAGCTTTACTATAAAGAGCAGCTTTTCTTCTTGCAACAAAACACAAACAAAACACCGACACATGTATAAAAAATACAAATTAAGAAAATTGCTTATGGGCCCCAATGGTTCTTGAAATTCAATTTTATTTCATGTGCTTTTCTTAAACTTCTCTGTAAATGAAGGGTTGTAGTGCATTCATGCCTCATATCTGTTCCTGCTAACTGCCTTTGTATTACAAGTATAGCAGCTATCACTAAAGCAAAAGAAAGGAAGAAAGGAAAGGAAGAAGTAAAGAAGAAGAGACTCAACAAAAGAAGAAAAAAGATCTAATTGATTAATATACCAGCAATTCATGCACATTGCTATACTTAAGCATTTATTTGCAGAAAAGCAAATATGCATTTTGCTTGCTTTCATTTTCCCAAAGCACAACTTAATTAATGCTGTCATACAGCTTTTGATAACAGATTCATACTGTAACAGTCCTCCCACGCCACAAGATCAATGGAACCCGAGAAGCTACAACAGAAAGAAATTAGAACGTGCATCAAATTTGTGAAGCTCATAAAGAAAACACATTTGCCCTTCATGTATTTTTAAAGAGATTCTTGCTTCATTATATCTTGTAAATGGTTTCTCTGTTCAGTACAGCAGATAGAATTGAACTTTGGTGGTATTCCATTTTTCAGAAGAGAATGCCATTCAGTTTTAATAAAGATTTTAGTGGTGATGTTATTATGTTTAGGTGCCCAGTTAGTCTATAGGGGCTTTGTAATATCTGGGAAGGAACCTAGCATGTACAATTACTAATTGTCTTACTTTCTTCTTTCCATACTCTTTAGCCTTCAAGAATCAAATCTTATTTCCAACCTTGGAAGATTAACTTTTTGATCAGTTGTAGTTCATGCTTTGTTTTCAGTAGCATATTGAATCGTATAATAGAAAAAAATAAAACTAATAATTTAGAACAGTATTTAGGAATTTGTATTCATTTAAATCAGTTTGCCTTTAGATCATATAGCTTTTAGATGAAAATACTAGTTTTGGAGTCATGACATGTAAGTAATTAATTTAACCCCAGGATGAAACTCCCAGTATTGATAGAACTGAATTGTATTTCGAAGAAATACATTCTCCTAGGAGGAAACATAGGCAATAATTTCTTTTACATCAGCCATTGAATCATTTTTCTCGATATGTCTCCTCAGGCAAGGAAAACAAAAGCAAAAATAAACTATTGAGACTATACCAAAATGAAAAGTTTTGTACCGAAAAAGAAACCATCAACAAAATGACAATGCAACCTACTAAATGGGAGAAGATATTAAAATTTAAAAGTTAAAGGCCTATATTAACTTTGTATATGCAAAAGTATAAGCTTTGCTTTCAAGAGGTCTTTTTCTCAAAGTAGGTTATATCTTAGCATTAATAAAAGGACATATGTGTGTTTAAAGTGAAAAAAATATCCAATAAGGGTTTAATATCCAAAATATATAAAGAATTTACATGACTCAGCACCAAAACCCCCCATGTTATCTGGTTTAAAAATTGGCAGAGAACTTGAATAGACAATTTCCCAAAGAAGATATACAAATGGCCAACAAATGAAAAGATGTTCAACATCACTAATCATCAAGGAAATGCAAATCAGATTCACAATGAGATATCACCTTCTACATATTAGAATGGCTGGGATAGAAAAACAAGAAATAACAGGTGTTAGCAAAGTAGTAGGGAAAAAAGGAACCCTCTTGCACTGTCGATGGGCATGCAAATTGGTGCAGGCACTGTAGAAAACAATATAGAAATTTCTCAAAAAATTAAAAATAGAGGATGCCTAGGTGGCTCAGTGGTCGAGTGTCTGCCTTTGGCTCAAGGTGTGATCCCCAGTCCAGGGATGGATCCTGAATTGGGCTCCCTGTGAGCAGCCTACTTTTCCCTCTGCCTAGGTCTCTGCCTGTCTCTCTGTAACAGTCCTCTCCTTGTCTATCATGAATAAATGAATGAAATCTTAAAAAAAATTAAAAATAGAATTGCCATATGACCTGGTAATTCCACTACTAGGTATTTACCCAAAGAAAATGAGAGCACTAATTTGAAAAGATATATGCACCCCTATGTTTATTGCAACATTATTTACAATGGCAAAGATATAAAACAACTCAAATGGCCATCAATAGATGGATGGATAAAGAAGAGATTGTATGTATGTACAACGGAATATACTCAGCCAGAAAAAAGAATGAGATCTTGCCATTTGAAACAACATGGATGGACTTAGAGGGCATTATGCTAAGTGAACTAAGTCAGAAAGACAAATACCACATGATTTCACTCACATGTGGAATTTAAGGAATAAATCAATCAAGCAAGGAAAAAAAATGAAAAAACAGGCTCGTAAATACAGAGAACAAACTGGTGGTTGCCAGAGAAAAGGTGAATGGGGAGATGGTTGTAATAGACACAGGTGATTAAGAGGTACAAACTTTTTTTTCTTTTAAGATTTTATTTATTTATTCATGAGAGATATATATAGAGAGAGAGACAGAGACACAGGCAGAGGGAGCAGGCTCCATGCAGGGAGCCTGACATGGGACTCGATCCCGGTTCTCCAGGATCAGGCCCTGGGCTGAAGGCGGCGCTAAACCACTGAGCCACCCGGGCTGCCCGAGGTACAAACTTCTAACTCCAAAATAACTATTTCTCAGAGATGAAAACTACAGCATAGGGAATATAGTCAATAACATGGTAATAACTTTGGTGACAGATGGTGATTACACTTGTGGTGAGCACTAAATACTGTATAGAATTGTTCAATCATTATGATATACACCTGAAACTAATATGTTACGTTCATTATGCTTAAATTAAAAAAATACTGTTTCATGAAAATTAAAAAAATGCATCTCTCTCACTCCATATGTAGTTATTTATTATACAACATATTCCTTCTGAGATTCCACTTTAGATATTTATTATTGGCTTTTCCAAACTAAGTCATCTCAAAATGAAATAATTATTTGAAAACTGAATAATGAGCTACAAAAATCTATTTGTTCAATGTTGATTTTAATATTTTAAAATATTGACAGCAAGTATTATGTAAAAAAAATAGATTTAACTTATGGTTTGTATTTTTGGAATCTTTGAAAAAATATTGGGCCCAGGGGTGCCTAGATGGCTCAGTTGATTGGGCATCTGACTTTTGGTTTTGGCTCAGGTCATAATCCCATGAGTCGTGGGATCAAGCCCTGCATCAGGCTCTGTGCTTAGCAGAGAGCCTGCTTGAGATTCTCTCTCTCTCTAGCTCTCTCTCTCTTACAAAATTACAGCATAGGGAATATGCTGTAATCTCTCTCTCTCTCTCTCTCCCCCCCACCCCCTTCAACCCTCTCCCTGGCTCACTCTTTCAAATAAATAAATAAATCTTTTAAAAAAATGTTATGCTAAATATATGTAGATTTATTGGAAAAGCTTTTGATTTAAAGAAATGCTTGAAACAGTATACAATTTTTGATATAAAAATTGTTGATATTTAAACAACCCTTCTGAAAAGACATGATATGCTCTTATATCCATTATTGTAAGATTTCTTGGATTGGTTGGATAATCTGTCATTGCATAAAGGTTCCTCCAAACATAGTTTAATATTTGGAGTCACAAGAGCAATTGCATTATATGCTCTTTTTTTTTCTTCTTTTCTTTTCTTTTTTCTTTTTTTTTGACCACAGACAGATTTGTAAACCCTGGTTTCCTTATTCAATGACTAATTTTAGTGAGCTATAGGATTTTCAATAATAGATTTTATGACTTTGTATCTACATATTCTGCACAGACTATTAAACTAGTTTTAATTCATGCTGGCAATATAATTTAGAAAGGAAAAGAGGTTCATTAACTTTTTTACTACCAATTTAAGATTAAGTTTCTTTATTTCCCTTCTATTCTAAGTAATGATGCACAGCTTCAAGATAGTGTGCTAAAGTGATTTTGGTTATTTGGAAACAACAGTTTAGCAGTTAGTATCATCAATGCATTTATAATATTTCTAGGATCACTGCAACATGGATGAAAATATTGACTTTTTTGTAGGGAGTTAACAGAGTTACTATTAAAATGATCAGAAAATTGTGTGATCCTGATTAATACTAGTTACTATTAATTTCATATGTGAAAATATTTTGTCAGAGTAATGAAATTCAACATTTTATAATTGAGTGTGACTAGGAAAAGTGAAATCAATAAATTATAGCTCTTCCTCCATACTATTTTGGACATGAATTTCATGAAAAATGTAAATATTGCAAAAAATTACTATGTTTCTCAGATTTTAGAAAGCTTTTTACAAAAAACTATACAGATCCATCATTCTTAGCTCATTGTACATGATTTTCATAACCAATCTTAAATTTTGCGCAGCAAACCTTGACCAGGAACAGCAGTATCTGTTAAAGATACTATTTATTGGGCCACCTGGATGACTCATTGGTTAAGTGTCCAACTCTTGATTTCTGCTCAGGTCATGATCTCAGGGTCATGAGATTGAGCACTGCTTTGGGCTCTATTGCTCATTTCCCTCTGCCTCATCCCCACCCCCACACATGCACACTGTCTCTCTCTCAAACTGTTTCTCCTGGAAAATAAATTTAAGTCTAGTATTTTTTACTTATACTTTCTTTTTAAAGATCTCTACCTGCTAAGTTTTGGGGAGCTATTAGGATACATGATATCATAAGGACAAAATAAACAGGACTCTTTATGAAAAAAAGATTCTCAAATAGTGTCCTAGAAAGCTGTTCTTGGAGGTCTTTGTTAATCATTTTTTTTTCTATGCTTGTTAATGTATTAAAAATGTTTTTTTTTTTTTTTGAGAGAGACCATTGACGATAAGGATAATTTCACCTCACTTTTCCATGTATTCAGCCACAAATTCTCACTAGACACTTCAAATTCCACATTCAATCTTAATTATAACCTTAAATCAGGTTCATTAAGGTATAAATATACACTCACTTGAAAACAAAGAGTCGTTGTGGTCTTCATACTTTCCAGAAAATGTCACTATATTGTTGATACTCAACTTCAATCAGTCATTTGAGAAGAAAACAAATAAACAATACTGTAGGAAGATAACCTAAAAGACAAATTCTTTTCAAAAACTGTAAAACATTGTAATGTCATTATAATATTCTTGTTGGGAATGGTTTCATTTGAAAAATACATCGGTAGCTAACAATATCATGAAAGTTCACTCTGATGTTCATAAGACTTTAATGAACAAACATTAGCATGAGTTGATTGATTCAGATGTGCCACTCAGTTGGCCTAGAAGAACATGACTTATTTATAAGAATGAAAAAATCCTCATCATTATAGAGTATTATCCATCCATCACTGAAATTTGAAAAGAGAGCAATATTGGTTATCGATAGAGACTTGAATTTAAAAAGGAAAAGATCATATGTGCTAGAAGAATTACAAAGAGGGCAAATAAAAATTTAGGAAATCCATTTTATTATTTGAAGCTGACATAAATAATATATCTCATTAATTTAGGTACTCTTGATGATTGCTACAAATATTTCATTCATGTCAATAGCAACACAAGCATATATGGGACAGATATTTCTAATTCCTCAATATTTACCAAATACCAGGTATTCAGTAATGGCTTGAATTTTACTTGAGATGTCAATGTCTTGCTTAAAAAAAAAAAATTACTTCTTGACTCCTTTGAAGTAGGGGTGGTCATATGATGTATTTCTGGATTAATAAGGCATAATGTGATTTATTCTAAGAAAGCATCACCTCTTCCTGGTTACTGGCCCTCTTTCCTGTATGCCTGTGGTTAAGCAGCATGGTTGGAGTTGGAACAACCATTTTGTCATCTTAAGGATGAAAGTTAGAAGATACAGGTAGCAGAGCACCTCAAATGAGTCCTAACTAACATAGCACACAGAGGAAAACCAGAAAAGAGTAGATATCAATTTGGGAGGCAATATTGGTGGATTCTATTTTGCTGGATTGTGTGGTACTATAGAAAGGCTGATTTGGGGCCCTCAGTTCTTGCATGCACAAGTAGTGCAACACTGGACAAGACAGTGTATTTCTCCTGGACTTTTATTATGTCTAAAGTCAAGAAGTTAACTTTAATAATTTGTTTTCAAATGAGGGGATGGAAGGTCAAAATTTTGAGGCTGTGCTTTTATATTGCATATATATTACTACGTTTTGATAGTTGTAAAGATAAATTATGGACACTAAGGATTGACAGCCTCTACGCCAGTTTGAAAAGGAAAACATAGTTAGTTGCATAGTGATTTTCAATAAAAAGCCACAAATATCCTATGGAAAAGCTATCATATTCATTGAGGCGGCATCACATTTATAAATTTATCAAAAAGATGTTATTTATAGTAGTACACTGAACCATCATTCTAACTGATTTTTAAGAGGCCTTTAAAGTTCTATCATTTTGTGATTAATGAATAATATCACAATGTAGTTGGTAATGGAGCTAGAAAATCCTTGATTTTAAGCTCAAAGTTATTTCTTTTGCCTAGTGTATTTATGTATTTATTTATAATAAACATAACAAACATAGGCCTTTATTTACAATTGGATTAAAAAAATAATGTGAATGTGTGAAAATTTGGAAATTGTTCCCTGCAAATTCAAATAAATATTTTCTCTGATTCTCATTGCTTCTTAAATTTTACAGACCTGGAATGATATATTTTTGTTTAAGAACTCAAAAGTAGACTAATATAAAAGTTGGGACCCTGGATTCTTTATTGCTATGACCTTGCATTTCTACATGAAAGTGCTTCTTTATATGTTTTTCAATATACCCTCAAAATTTTATAGCCCAATCTAATAACTGTCACAGAAGTCTCAGACGAAATATGGGCATATATAACCAGCAATCTGGAATAGTGGCTTTGATTTCAGATGAGCTTCAAAAGCCCTTTAGTTCACATGTAGACATTCTGTAGTGCATGATGTGACTTATGTCAACTTTGCAGTAAATATCCATGAAAACATACAAAAAGACTAAAATGCCAAAAGCTGAAAATAGCAAAGTAAATATAAGCAAAAACTCTTTGGTAAAACCCCGAGGTCCATTGCTACTTAGTGCACCGTCCATGGTTATGTGTTAAAAAATACAACATTGGAATACTCATCATACCTCCATCTTCTGAATTAGAAGACTGCAGGAAATCATCTTTCTCCCAACATCCTACTCCCTCCCTGAATTTAAAAAAGAGAAAGAGAGAGGAGAGAGAGAGAGAGAGAGAGAGAGAGAGAGAGGAGGGAGATTGAAAAACATATGACTTCAACACTATCTTGTTGCTCCTCGCCCCCCACCCAACTCCATGACATACAAAATTGTCACTCATATTCCCAAATGCTCGGGGACTATTTTTGGAGACAGATGCTGTCCCTCCCCTCCACTCTCATTAGCTTTTTTTGCCTCGGTCCCTTTGGTGACATAACACTCAGTAGGTGACACAGTAGGAAGTGGGATATGATGTATAGAAACACATTGCAGTATGTGATGCTAAATTGCTGTAGGAAAAACACTGTTGTTAGGAAATATAGGAGAATCACCAGAAACACTGCATGCTTTGGGGTAAAGTGGTTCCTATCTTTATTCTTGTGGTGTAAGCACTGACTATTGGTTTTTCTTTTTGTAAACCAAGTCGCTGACCTCAGCTTCACTGTGGAGGCATCTACTTTAATAAATGCATTGCCAGCCACACAACTATATGGATAAAGAACTATCTGCATCTGCCTTCCAGACTTCTTTGTTTTAGAGATCTTGGCTGATTTTGATAACTGATTATTCGGCCTTTCCTTTTTTTTTTTTTTTTTTTTCCTTCTTCTGTGCTTTAAATTCCCTCTCTTTTGTTTAAAATTCACCAGTAAAGATCGATCCTGCAAAACCCTAGGCCTCCCACCCTTGACCCTAATATAAGGAGAACCACAGGCCTATGTTCTTCTCTTTTTATTTGAGACCTCAGCATGTAGCTCCAGATGTGCTGTGTCATTTCCAAGGCTTGTAAGTGATAAACCATGTCTCTTTTAAAATTTCCTGGCAGTAATTGTTAAGGGCGTCTTGCAATCATAATAAGAACCACAATGGCCATTCCAGCCACAAGACTATTGAGAGGCTGAGACTAGCACAAAACAATTCTATAGAAAAGGACACAAAATTTGGTCAAAGAACCTGCATGAGATTGAACCTCGGTCCAGCAACCCCACTTCAATAAATCTCTACTGGATACCACAAAGCAAATTAGGATTTTTGTGTATCAACCTGGCTTGTTGGTCTAGATCTGAGTGGGGATATGTATAGTAGACTAGAGCAGAACAAATATACAGTGAAGGGGATAAAAGTCTCAGATCCATCAAGGTTTCTCAAATTTCTTAAAAAAATTAAAAATAGAATTACAAAAAAATTAAAAATAGAATTACTATGATCCAGGAATTCTACTACTGGGTATTGAAAATGAAAATGCTAATCCAAAAAGACAGATGCGCCCCTATGTTTATTGCAGTATTATTTATCAAAAGACAAGAAATTGAAGCAAACTGAAGAGTCCACTGATAGATGAATGGATAAAGAAGAGAAAGATATGGCATATAGAGAGAGTATTTATATACATAATGGGATATTACTCATACATGAAAAAGATGAGGTCTTATCACTTGTGACAACCTGGATTGACCTCGAGGGTATTATCCTAAGTGAAAATAAGTCAGAAACAGAAAGAAAAATACCATTTTATTTCACTTATATGTGGAAACTTAAAAAAAAAAAGAACAAACAGAAACAGGCTCTTAAGTATGGAGAACAAACTGGTGTTTGCTATAGGGGAGGTGGGTAGGAAAGCAGATGAAATAGGTAAAGGGTAGTACAAGGTAAAAACTTCCAGTTATATAATAAATAAGTCATGTAGATGAAAAGTATAGCATAGAAAATATAGTCCATAATATTGTAATAATGTTATATAGTGACAGATGGTAAATATACTTTTTGTGGTGAGCACTGAATATAATTGTTGAATCAATGCATTGTATACCTGAAACTAATACAACATTGTATACTAATTGTATTTCAAAAAACTGATTTTTTTAGGAAGGAGGAGAAGGAGGAGGTGGGGGAAGGAGGAAAGAAAAACTCCATTCCACCAAATTCTAGACTCAGACTCGTCATGCCCCATTCAAGTGTAGCTGAATATTCAACAGACAAAGCAAAAAAGCAAACAAATGAAATGAGGTCTTAGAAACGGCAAGAACTGTCATGAAGAATGAGAATAAGAACTGAAATTTGAAAATTATTTTCTGAAAGAAAGAGGACATTCTGAACATTGATTTAGGACATCAAGTGCATGTTCTTGGCAAGATATGGAAAAAATTGGCATCTATAGAAAAGAACCATGAGAAATAGCAGAAACAAGGCTGAAAGTTGGTCACTCAACAAATATTATGAGGTAGGAGATAAACACATGCAAAAACTCAATTTCAAAAACTTCAGAATTATTTTCAAAAATAAGAATTTAAAGTATGTAACTGTTGTTAATGAGCACAACTGATGCTGCAGGACCTCAGTGCTGAGGAACTGCAAATGGAACAGACAAAAATATAAAAGCAAAGGAAGAAAATGGAAAGTAAGAGTAGTTTTAACCTAAATAGTGGCAAAGTAAAATCAGAAAATAAGCAAAAATTCTCAGCTAAACTAGAACAAATTAAAAGAGAAACCATCTCTGTAGGAAAGAAGGGGGGGGGGGAAACCCATAAGTCTATGAAGGGAAACCGTAAGTCCTGAAAGTAGAAACAAAGTACACATACCCTAATAATTTCCTCTCTTAATTTCCAGGCTATATTCCCTATAGGGATGTTCCACCTGTATTGGTTTCTAATCTAGAAGTTTCAGTTTGGCATCCCATTGCCTGTTCTCATGAATAAGTGCTGAGTCATAGCTTGTTTTCTTCATTTTACAAAGAGAACAGAGGGCATAAGGACCTAAATGACAAGATTCAAATAGTCAGCAGCAGAGCTGAGATTACATGCCTAATTTAGAATACCCATTTAGAAATCTTTTCAACAACATGCAATCCCTTCGTACTTGTTTACTACAAATCTGTTCAGCAAGCACTTTTGCACATGGAATCTACTTCAATTCAGCTGATTTTTTTTTTAAATAAAAAATATAAGTGAAGAAGCAGGAGAACAGCAGTTGAGGAAGGAAAAAAAAAGACTCAATTTGGCCCACGTCTGTTATTTTTTATTCAGTGACAGTTTTCCATACAAGCACCTTGAATATTGTTTTTATGTCTATGGTAAATCCTCAGGAAATTTCAAGTGACATGTCTAATTTGTTTTAGCCCTTGGAACATGAGAACTATTGGTTGAAAAATTGTGCTTGGCAGTGTACTTACTTCTGATTAATAAAGTACTTAAAGTATGTACCATAAGATTTCTGTTATTCAATTTGAAAGAATTACTTTTAAAGCAATATTTCCATATGCTCCCCTCTGAACACCAGTGAACAATCTGAAACGTGAGACAAAGTACAAACCGCCTACCACAGTTTCTTGTATGCAGTCAATGTTCAATAATCATGTATTTGATTTTCACTTATGCTTTAGTAAATGAAAAGTCTTGTGACATAGCCAACCGACTGTTTAAAAAGTGACATCACTTGGGGGAATCCTGAAGGGGTGGTAAGAAGAGCCTTTGAGAGATAGTCTCATATTCTAAAAGGATGCCTTCGACTCCTTCACTGTTTCCCAGATGCTGTGAAATAATGGGCCATATTTTTGCTGTCTTAAATGTGTGAATAGTAACACATTATAACTACTGTTAATTTATTTATTTTTCGTCTCTCCTATCCAGTGAAAATCATGGAGCTCCCACATAGGTGATTTGACCTAGAGTTTGTCTTTTTGGAAGCAACAGATGTTAGAATCTTAGAGAAGAAAAAAAAAAATTATCTCTGGTAAGAATGAGAGGAAACTGTCTTTTTTTTTCAGAATTTTTTTTTCATAAATATTTCTGCTCTATTCAAAGCTTACTTTCTGGGCAGCCCTGGTGGCTCGGCGGTTTAGCCCCGCCTTCAGCCCAGGGTGTGATCCTGGAGACCCGGGACGGAGTCCCACCTCGGGCTCCCTGCATGGAGCCTGTTTCTCCCTCTGCCTGTGTCTCTGCCTCTCTCTCTCTCTCTCTAATGAATAAATAAATAAAATCTTAAAAAAAATAAAAAAAACAAAACAAAACTTACTTTCTCATTCTAATAAAAGAGAATCAGCATGCATTGAAATGTATTAATAGCAATAGTAAGATATAAGGACAATTTGAGTTTTTTTCTATTTGGTTCTTACTCCTTTATTCCTTCCTTTGTCTTTTTTTTTTTCTTTATTTTTCTCTTTACAAAGAGGATTTTTGTTAAGTAAATAAAAAAGAGAAAGTGCTTAAAATTTTATAGCCAATATTTTCACTGTATTTTGTTTTAAGTTTACTATAATACTTTGTTTTAATAATCCTGGACAATCAAAAACTTGAAAATAAAACATCTTTACCTTAAGAGTAAAGATGATACAAAAATTTCTTCCCTGATAAATTGTTTTCTTAAAGCAGATTTTAGGTGATTAGGTGTAACATGATCCCATTTTGTAAAATAATAACTGCACCCCACATAAACAAATATATGTATGCATTCATTTGTATACATAGACATTTTATTATGCATATATAATCTGTATAATCATAACACAAATTCCATGAATCAATTTTTACCCTTACCTTAAAAGCCCAGTTTTCTTCTTACCTGGTTCCTCATTTTGGTTTTCATTTGCTTGTTTCTGTACTCCTTCTAGTCCTCTAAACTTCAATTTCAGCCAAAGACTCATTCTTAAATCTATTCTCATTTCATCTACGATCACGTACTTGGTGATTTCATCCACTATTTATCTCCAAATATATCTATACTCTGATGACCCTTAGACTTACTTATCTGTATTCTGGATCTCTTCCCCAAATCCAAATTCATATCCAAATGCCTGCTTACATCTCCACTTAAATGATATAATATCATCTCAAAGTTAACATGACTAAAATTGAACTTCTGATTCTTCTTTTTTAAGATTTTATTTATTTATTTATTTATTTATTTATTTATTTATTTATTTATGAGAGACATACAGAGAGAGGCAGAGACACAGGCAGAGGTTGAAGCAGGCTTCCTTCAGGGATTCCGATGCGGGACTCAATCCCAGAACCCCTGGATTAGGCCCTGAGCTGAAGGCAGATGCTCAACCACTGAACCACCCAGGCATCCCTGAACTTCTGATTCTTAAGTCATTCCAAACTTATTCTAACAATCCCCTACCTCACTTTGCAACAACTCTGTCTATCCAATTCCTTACGGTTAACAATTTGGGGGCAATCCTTGAATCTCGTCCTTGTTCCATACCCCACATCGAAACCATTAGCAAATCCTGCTGGCTTTACCGTCAAATCATACTGAAAATCCAATCACAGTAGGCCCTTGCCATTAGCTGTGGTTTCCCTGTCCTGCATTTTCCCTGACCAGCAGTCAACCACAGTTTGGAAGCAGATGATCTGACAAATCATGGAAGGTCCCTAGTGGCCTAATGCTACGTCACATTGCATGCACAATGTGTCATTCCCCTCACTTTATCTCATCACAGAGGCATTTTATCATCTCACATCACCACAAGAAGGCTGAGTACAGTACAATAAGATATTTACAGAGAGACAAAGACCACATTCATATAACTTTAATTATAGTATATTGTAGTAGTTGTTCTATTTTATGACCAGTTATTGTTGTTAGTCCTCCTAGAGTCACACTTAACCCCTTCAGTCCTTTTCAACACAGTCAGGATGATCCTTTAAAGCCAGACTGAGATCCTTTCACTCTTTTTTTTTTTTTTTTTCAAAATCCTCCAACATTTTTTTCATTCATTTGCCTCAGAGCAATAATCAAAGTATTTACTAGGACATATATCCTTGCCCCCTTCCCAACCCCATACCCACCTGCTAATAACATCACTTCCTTTTTATCTTTCCTTTCAGTTCATTCACACAAGTCTTCTTACTGTCTTCCAATCTTCTAGTTATACTCTCAGTTCAGAGTCTTTGCTCTTGTATTACATCTGCCTGAAATGTTCTTTTCCAGAGGTCTGCATGGTTTGACTTACCAGTTCCTCTGTAAAGTTTTCCCAGCCATCCAACCAAAAATTTCAGAATGAACTCCCCTAACACTTTTTATCCTCATGCTAATGTCACTTTTCTCCTCACCGCTAATCATATTCTTTCACTTAATTTTTTGTGTGTTTTTCCAATCAAAATATTAGCTTTATGAAGGAAGATAAATTTGTTGTTGTTGCTGTTATTCTCTTATGGATTCTGGGTGCCTACAACTGTTCTTGCCTCATGGTAGGTGTTCAGTAAATAATAACTATTCTTTCCAATAATAGACTAGAAAAAGTGAAGGGGGGAGAGTTTTAGTTCTTTTTCACATCATTTTAAAGAACAAGATCATGGGTGAATTTTACTTTCTTTTCCTTATATGATTCAAAAATAGTATGGTACAAAACTTTTTCTGTGAGAAAATTGGAAGTTCTAACAACATTTTTCTCACTGGGTGACAATTTCAGAATTTAGGGTCTAAATACTTATTATACCTGTCAGATCATGTTCTCATAGATCCCAAAATAGGAAGCATTGCTAATTGCTTCCATAGGTAAAACTAGTGGCTTATTATTACAACTTGGGACAATGTGGCAAATGTGATGATTTATTTATACTAGGCTAAGGAAGTCTCAGTCTGGCTTTCATGTCAGGCCCATCTATAAGTAAAGATTCCATTAGAGGAGCAAAGTAGCAAAAAGCCGTATAGGAAGGAGCTCTAAAAAGAGCCATGGGATGGAAGAGCCAGATGTACAATATTCAGAATTGTACGTAAGTAAGATAAATATTAGATGGAGGAAAATGATGACCATGGATAGATAACAGGACTTTGCTTGAGTTGGAATTTCGATGAAGGGCTTCTGTATACAGTTATGGGAATCTGTAAAAGCTATTTGTATACCCAACTATAGCCAGGACATGGAGGAAGCTGGCAATTTACAGAAATCAGAATGTAGAGCAGTGACCAAGTCAGAAACCTAAATCTGAGGGACATTTCTAAGAGTGGGGTGAGGAAGCCTCAGAAATAAAACATTAAGGCTATTGTCAGCAGAGAAGAATAAGCTTTGGCTCATGCATAAACCTACTTGTCAGCACTGGGACAAATATCCCTACTCAATGACTGGGGATCCAATGTAGTAATGCAGCAGTCACTTACAAGGTACTGAACCTTGGGGTGTCTAGATTCTTTTTTTTTTTTTAAGATTTTATTTATTTATTCATGAGAGACACAGAGAGAGAGGCAGAGACACAGGCAGAGGGATAATCAGGCTCCCTGCGAGGAGCCTGATGTGGGACTCCATCCCAGGACCCAGGGATCACGCCCTGAGTTTAAGGCAAACACTCAACCGCTGAGCTACCCAGGCATCCCAGCTGTCTAGATTCTGAGGCAGAGACTGCATTGGTTTGCTTATCCCCACCTCATGTCTACTTTGTCCTGTGCCTTTGCAGGGTGGAGAAGACATGGAATCAAAGAGAGCTAGCAGTAGTTTATCTTTTTTTTTTAAGGTTTTTTTTTTTTTTAATTGTAACAAATTATTGGGATTCATTCATTCAACCGGTCACTTTGTCAGGCACTGACAATAGAACAAATAAAACAGATTCAGTCCTTGACCTCATGGAATTTTGCTTATGTTATAATTTTTTTCTTTAATGTATTGTCCTATATGTGATAAATGTTTAAAGTAATCCTTTTAGGGGAGCCTGGATGGCTCAGTGGTTGAGTGTCTGCCTTTGGCTCAGGGCATGATCCTTGGGTCCTGGGATGGAGTCCCACATTGGGGTCCCTGCAGGAAGCTTGCTTCTCTCTCTGCTGTCTCTGCCTCTATTTCTGTGTGTCATGAATAAATAAATAAAATCTTAAATATATATACATATATCTTTTAGTTTTATGTCTTGTTCTAACTTAGAGTATGTTTACAATTCAGTCTGAAATGAAATGGACTTTAGAGAAATTTTACAATGGACTAAGGAACTGCCAATGATCAGTGGGCTCTTTTCGTTAGTTAATAATAGCCTGAGGTGATTCCCAACCCCAAGTTGTCATAGATGCTCATATTTGGAAAGGATGCTAGATATTTTCTAGACCAACATCCTTATTTTATATATCTTCAGCCCAGGGAAGATATAATGCATGCCAAAATTTGTGTAAAAAAAAAGCTCAGCTGAGATTAGATTGGAAATCTCCTAATACCATAGATGAGAGGATTTTCTTCCATGATTCTCCTACTAAGTATCAAATTAAAACCAAATTTCAGAGTAGAGAGTAGATTTTATGTTCGCCAATCAGTACATACATTGCTGTTCCCTTCAAATTAGAGCATTCATGTTATTTCTCTGGGGAAAAAATGGCTTTCATATATCTGTCTGTATTTCTTTTTCTTATAACACATAAAAAGGATTAGTGAAAAAAATGAAATAGCTGAAAGCCATTAAAAATAATGGAAAAAGTTATGCTCTAAATTTCAACCTGTTAAATCAAAGCCTGTAAGTTAGTCTTTGAATATTTTTTTAAAATGTTGACACTGTATAGAGGAGGTTTTTTTTTTTTTTTTTTTTTTTTTTTTTTTTTTTTATCAAAAGACTTTGGTTAAAAAAAATATTGAGTAAAAAAATCAACTATGTTCACAGGTGCATGCCTCATCATCTTTTCTTATTTGTCTTTACTAGTCAAAATCACTTATAGAATAATAGAATCACTTATAGAATAATAAGAATAATCGAATCACTTATAGAATAATAAGAATAAGATTGGAGAAAAATCAGTGCTGGGAGAGGGGGAGGAGAGACAGGCATCTCTTCACTTAACAGGTACAGTCCTCTGCTGGTTGTCAGTTTTCCTGCTGATAACCAGCCGTTTGCCATGGATAGCTCTACACAGCATGAACTGGCTCTTTTTAGGACACATGGGGGCTCTTCTGATCTCACACTCCCTCTGAGGTGACCATCAATCTCTCTCACTACCTCATCTACCTGCCTTTATCTCCCTTTCTTTCACATTTCCACTCAGGAGAAATCAGTTCAACATGAAGTTCAAGAGCAGAAGTAAAGGAGGCATGAGAACTGTAACATATGCATATTAATGTCTTGCATCTCTTTTGAGCTTTATGTTGTATACAACCCCTTACTTATTTGTTCCTCAAAATATTCCATTGCCAATCATTCTGTGGAGGAAGATCCTTGGTACTACAAAACTCTCCCTCTAACCACGTGAGCAGAGTTGTTGTCAAGACTTACTTGGGCCCCACCATAATCTAGTTTCAGCATTGAAGACTGAGGCCTCCAATCAGCATGGGCTGCGTTGATTCCATCAGAGAGAAGTATCCTCTGTGGTTGTCAACTGTTCAAATATTTATGCTGAGAACTTTTGAGGCTCCCAGGAGAATATCTCTGCAAACCTCTTTTGCGACTTTCAATGGACTGCTGACCATGGGCATAGATTAATCACATTATCACCTAAATGTTTGGGTTTCAAACTGACTATGCCTAGGACATTAAAACTTGCTTCTCCCCATTCTTTCTATGTTTATTATTCTCAACTACCAACCAAAATGCAAAGTCAGCTAGTCATCTACACTCAATTATATGCAGACACTGTTCTAGGTATTGTGGATACACTCTTGTGTACATGAAGAGTACAGGAAGCATACTTATCATAATAATAAGCTATAGCTAGTATATTAAAAGAATCTCAAATCTATGGTATAAAAATATGAATGCTTTTTTATGGAATTCATTTTGTTGTTGTTGTTCCTTAAAGGGAAGAGTCCATAATTCTCTGGTACTTTTTGCTTAATAAATGTTGTTTATTTCCAGTTTAAGCCATTTAAAACTCCAGTTTCATGCCTGATTCATAGCCATACAGTTCTCCTTTCCATCTGTAGGCCATTGTTGGGAGAATCAAGGAGTGAAAGGCAAAGAGACAAATGTCTCTTTTTGCAGCTTGTGTTTGTTGTCACTTTCTTTGCAAATGCTGTGTTGCAGCTGGTACTTTCTATAGAATAAGTATCCCAATTCTGCATCTCCTGTAAGGCCCTGGTATGAGATTTTCACATTACATTCTAAACTCTTTGACCATAGAACCCCATAATGTGGGAGATAATTCTAATGCTACCTCTTTCATTGCCTCAGCTCACATCACTAGTGGTATACCTCGTGGCCCCTCCTGGCTGCTGTCCTGGGGTCAGAAACAAGGAAAACAGCTAATGTCCATCTAACTTATGAGGTGTCCCCTCATGGGAAACATCCGCATACCCACCTCAACTATCAATAAGATTGCAGATGGGTCCAATGCTATCTCTTCTCTCATCTTATGAAGTCATTACCATCTTTAGGTAGGCACATTGATATAAGAGCCTGAGTAGATATACAGTGGAGGATGGAGAGTTGATACTTCTTTCTTGTAGACACCCCCAATTTCAACCCATTAATCATACTTGGCTTCAGGGGAGGGATGAATAAATGCATGCTCTCTCTCTCTGTGTTCCCTAACCATCCCTATAGATTCTTTATGGATGGTTGTGTGTTATGGTACTGAGAGTAGGGCCATTTTCATTTCCTCTGAATAAACTTTGAAGAGAATCACCTGCCTCTAATTGTAGATTTCTTTATAGTTATATTTCTTTAACAAGAAAAAAATATATTTAAGGGATATTTAATATCTCCTGTGTTCAATGGCAAACAAGTTGCCAATCCTAACACAGCAATAAATACCAATCAACATTCTTTATTAACCCATAAGAAGCAGGCAAATATGTTAATAATACATATACGAAAATAAAGCAAGGCTATATGTTGGGACTGTTAGACTGAGACATTGTAAAAGCTGTCATTGAGAACACATTTAACTGAGACCCCAGTGACCAGATGGGTATTGACCCAGATGCAGATATTTGGTGGAAAGAAGGCACAGATAATTATAAGCAGAGGAAATAATTAGTGAGAAAGCAAAGACTTCCAAGATTGGCAATGAATCTAGAATATATGAAGAAGAGAAAAAAGGCAATATGACTTAGCAAAGTTTCAGAGTACAATGATATGAAATTGGTTGAAGAGGTAGACAAAGAGAGGTAAAGGTGGCTTAAAGTAAGGATGTAGAGTTCACTTCATTGGATTGTGAATATTTTATTTTATTTTATTTATTTATTTATTTATTTATTTATTTATTTATTTATTTGGATTGTGAATATTTTAAAGTAGAGATTTAAAAAAGTGCTGATGGCTTAGATGTGGATACAGGCATCAAGAGAAAAAGGAAAATTTAAAAAAAATGAGTCCTTGGATTTTTGCTTCAATAGCTATAAGGATTATGGTACCACTTGCTGAAATCATAAAGCCTAGAGAAGAAATAGATCGTTTTTGTTGTTTGTATCAATTTGCTAACACTACCATAACAAAGTACCATGATTGGGTGGCTTAAACAATAGAAATGCAGGTCCCACAGTTCTGGAGGTTGGAAATCTGAGGCCAAGATGTTAGCAAGGTTTGTTTCTTTTGAAGCCTCTCTCCTTGGCTCATAGATGCTCATCATCTGTGTCTTCAGTCTTCTGACTGCACCTTAGGAGGACATCAGTCATATGGGACTGAGTCCCACTCTAATGATGACTTTAATTTAATTATCTCTTTAAAGACCGTAGCTCCAAATGTAATTACATTCTGGGGTCCTGGGGTTAGAACTTCAGCATACAAATTTTTAGGGGGCATAATTCAGCTCATAACATTGCTATTATTAATATGTATGTATTTGGTGGGAGGAAATGAAAGTAATCAAGAGCTCTGTTTTGAAAATTACCTTGGAACGTTTAAAAAGAGATAAGGTAGTTATCGTAAATTAATACTGCATACATTATATATTATAAATAGCACTGGCTTTCCTCTCTTTTTCCAAGTACCACCTCACAATATAACCTCCACTTCATGGGAAACTCTCTATATGTGATTTGTGCCCACAGTCGAATCTCATTTCCTTGCTAATACCTTCTTGTGCCTTTGATTCATACTTTTTTTCCTCTCCTGAGACCTGTGACACCTGTCTCAGCAATTCCTCTCTCCACTTTAATGACTTCCATCACTCTGGGTGTGACTTCCACACTGATGGGGAGAAGCCTACCAATATGATAGTCTCCACACTCCTAAGCATTTTGGACAATTACACCCTTAAACTCTACTTCGCTTTGCCCTTTCTCTAATTACTGCAGCTCTCATCCATTCAGCAGATAGTCATTGACACATATAATGTAACAACCTCCTGGAAAAGTGCTGCAGATATACAAGGTTGAATAATACCTGCTCTCTGCTCTCAAGGTGTTTGGGTCTTGAGAAGAAGGAACAAAGTAAAAACTTGTATCACACAATAAATCTGTTCTTTTTTATTTAGTCTATTACTCAACAAAGTTTAAACAAGAATAGCTAACACTCTTGACTGCTATCAGTTTACATGCTTAACAAATATTAACTTTTTTTAATCCTCACAAAAACCCTCTGAGGTAGGATCTCTCGTTATCCTTGTTTTACAACTGAAAAAAAAAAAGTGAGTATTAAATAGAGGTCAAATAAGTCGTCCAGGTTACACAGTTTGAAGTATCAAAACTGGGACTTGACCCTAAGTCTGGCTCCAGAGTCAATTCAATCACTATACCATGATGCCTTTTCTGTAAGTACAAATATGCATGAATCTAAACCCACATTCTTGAAGTGATACCTATATTCCTGAAGTTGCCTAGCATAAAGAAACAAAAACAGTGCTAGCTAGTCAGGCCAGCATAAGGTCCAGAGCAACCCCCTCACTAGCCTGACAATTTGGCAGTTAGCCCCTATCCTATCAATAATACATCAGAGAAACAAAAAGGATATCACATCACAAGGGTAGGATTTGTCTAAATGTGTCTGAATAACATGCTATAAATTTGACTGGACCTTTAGTGAATCTCCTACCCTCTCAGGAAGAACTCTCCTTCATTGTCATGGCCATGGCAGGACTTGCTCCATAAGTGTTAATGCACCTGAGTCTTATGGCAAAGGGAGCAGGAATGCTAGGAAGGAACAGCCAGGAAAAGAATGGAGCCTGCCATTGTTAATGTAACAGATGCAACTTCAAAACAGTCCCTCTTTTGCCTCCCAATTAAAATGGACCCCTTTTTCTCTGCAAGAAGAATCTCTGCTCTGGCTCTATGCTTGTATTCAGCAGCAGGACTTGAAGTTAAAATTAAATTTGGAAGCTCTTAAGAAAAAAAAATGGACATAGGCCAAGGACTGTCAGAAAGTGAATGAAAATCTTTTTGAAAATTTTGTTGATGATGGAAAATCTGGCACAGGAAAGAGGTCTGGCAGCAAACCTATCTTTTATAACAAGGAATCAAATGTGCGTGACAACATTCTTTGTTTTATAATGGATTATTTATGTCTTTACTACTAATGCTTTCAGGAAATACATTTATTGAGAGATAATCACCTTTGTATCTCTACACTAGGCACTATGGAAATAGGAATGGATTTAGATCCGAGGTATGCATCTGGGGTGGAAGAGCTGTGGAGGTGAAGCATGTGACTCACGCCTTGAAAGAGAAAGAATATTTGGCTAAGTGACAAAGTACACACTTTAAGAGAGGAAACATGAACTAAGGCACCGAGAAAAGAATAAGTTGACACTGTGTAAATGGAAGAGTCTGGTCTGATTCATTTAGAGAGAGTTCAGAGGAGGCTTATGGAGTGTTGGGATACCATGAAATTTGTAGCAATAGAGTGGATGATTAAGAACACTGGTTCGGATCACATTCCCTTGGATCTGGCTCAGCTCTGCAACGTAGAAGCAGTATAAGACTCAATCCAAGTTGGGTTACCTCTCACAATCTGTTTCTCCACTTTTTATTTTCCTTTTTAAAAAGATTTTATTTATTAGAGAGACAGAGAGAGAGAGAGGAGGGGCATGCAAATGGGTGGAGGGACAGAGGGAAAAGGAGAGAGAGACTCTTAAGTAGGTTCCATGCCCCCTCATGGAGCCGAACACGGGGCTCAGTCTCACCACCCTGAGATCATGACCTGAGCCTTAATCAAAGAGCCACCTAACTGAGCCATCCAGGCACACCTCAGTTCCCCCCTTATTTTTAACCTCAATCAATTAAATGAGATAATGTAACTCATTTAGCACAGTACCTAGGAAAATACTGTCATTTATTGTTTTCATCCCCCTCATAATTATTCTAAAATCAGCAAGGGCTGATATGTCAGAAGGCCCTGAGTAATGTCTGAGATTGGATTTGATATCGTCAATAATGCTAGATTCTTGAGCAGGATAAAGTGATAAATTCTGAATGAAGTGATAAGATTTCATCTGGTAATACATTGAAGCTAAATTAAAAAAGAATAATAAGAATATATGACTTTGACCTCTTGCCAGGGATAGAAATCTTCCCAAAGATAGACTCCCTAATGAAAGATTGGAAAAAAAAAAAAAAGAAAAACCTCTTTTTTATTTTTATTTTTTTTAGAATTATTCTGTATAAAAGTACTAGAGATGTGATGTCCAACACTATGACTATAGCTAACACTGCCATATGATAGAAAAGTTGTTAAGAGAGTAGATCCTAAGAGTTATCATCACCAGGAGATAATTTTTCCCTATATTGTTTACTTCTTTCTTTTACTTTTATTGTATCTAAATGAGACAATGTATGTAGGCTGAACCTATTGTGGTATCCATGTCACAATGCATGTAAATCAAATCATCATGCTGTATGCCTTAAACTCATACAGATATGTCCATTATTTCTCAATAAAACTGGAAAAAGATTTCCAATTTTTCTAGACACTTCAACTTCTCCCCTTTTCCTTTTTCTGACTGTTTGGGGCCATCTTATTAATTATACCATATTCAAAGGCACAAAGAAGGGCCTTGGGAAGGAGGTAGAACATAAATTAGATTTTTCTACTTGCCTGGAGAAGTGTAACACTATTGACCAACTCAGGACTTCTTTGTGGTTCTAATTGTATCTTAATACTCCTTTTTTCCTGAAAGTATTTTATGGAATACTCCCCCTTTCTTTGGAGGAAGGGTCAATGAAGGAAATAACAACACAATAGATAATTGTGCAATTTCAGAGCACAACTCTCTGGTACATATTAAATATTTTGTATTTAATTAGTACTTTAATAGATCAAATTGCATATTACTCTAATTATGCAAAGCTGTATTGAAAATAAATGATGCATGTATCTCATTCTTTTTATATGAACAATGCTAATTACTAAATAATGGTTTAATGATTTGCAACTGGGTTAACCACATACATGGCATATTTTAATATACTAGTTTTATATAAATCCCAGACAGAAGACAATCAATCTTCAAATATATATGTTTAATATAGAACTATAATCTACACTAGTCGGAAAATAGGATTGTCAATCACGTTCAGTTAAAAAAAAAAATCCTGTTACTACCAGAGTAACTAAATTTTGCTTTAGCCAATTCAAATTTTCTTTGGATTTTTTTTTCTTGTCTTCAATGTTGATTCCTTATTTGAAAAATGTGAAAAATAATCATATCATGAAATTATTTGAAAGTGACTTAATACATGTTTTCTGATAGTTGTAAAAATTAGCCTCTTGCCTAATTTAAATGAATCTGCTATTTATAGCAGATTAATTTTTCTTAATAGTTCATTTATTTGTGCAAGATTTATATTCAAATCCCTGCTGTTGGAGTCAGAGTCACTGTCAGTCTTCTCGAAGACTTCCTTCAATATTCCTTGCAATCTTATTGGTGTCACATTCTGAGTACACATTCCAGTTCTATCATTCAAAAAATTTCATTGCATTTTGGTTTGCACAGATGGAGCAAAAAAAGTAACCAAGACCGTGGTTGAAAAATAAAACATTTCTGTTTCTTCAAAAGATTTTAAACGATTAGAGGAATACAAAGACCAACAACGATTTTTTTCTTACCTTTCTCCACTCGGCAGCATGATATTGGGCATTTACACTCCTAGATGGCATCAGTATAGAATGCGAGCATCTCTTGGAAATCAGATATTTCTGTGGCCTGTCAGATTCTAGGAAGGGTGAAAAAAAAAGAGCTGGCTGGGTGAAATGAACATAGTGAAGAATTATGGGAAATGTAGTAAGGAACAGTAACTCAATAGCAGTGATAAAAGTAAAGGGGGAAAAACCAATAACGTTTGAAAGCAGAGATGCTGATATTTGAACTGACTTGGCTGTACAATTGAAGTGCTCACCCAGGAGAGTCAAATATAGGAAACGTAGTAGAGGATTATAAAATGATTACATGGAAGCCACTGTCAGCATGCTTCTGGACACAGCACCTTGGGAATTGAATTTGAATATGCTTGTGCATCAGCATGGAATATTTAAACAGCCTGGTATGAAATGAAAACTTCCTAAAGTACTGATTCAGCTCTGTCAGTCTTGCAGAGAACAATTCAGAGGGCATTAAGACTCCGATGGCCTGTTTTAGACTCAAAGTGTGTTGGGTTTGGTTCATACATATATTTGAAGTCAACATGTTAAAACTGTGATATGTCATGTAAATACCTGATTTCTGGCTTTTCTTAGAAATCAGTATCATCAAAAAAATGTCAACCAGATTTCCTTGTTGCCACACAGATTGAAAGAGAGGCATATCTTTGAGCCAGGGAATATATTTCCTATGATGCACATTGTTCTCTCTTGTCTCTCTGCTACTATGACCAACTATTGACTGAGGTTTGTCATCAACCTTAGAGCTTATCTTATAGCTTATTTTTAATACTAGAAAACCTTTTTCTTTTCTTCCTGTTAGATTTTGTCATTTTCTTGGGAACCTGCTAGGAATTTCAATTTGTGACATGGGTTTTTCTGGCACCCCATTTTCTCCAGTTCATGATTAAGCTGCTCAGCCAGACATACGTTTAATGTTCTCAAATTGTGTCAGACACATTCATGCGTGTCAGGGTGCTACATGCTGAAGCAGCAGTGGTGGTACCAGCGAAGGGCATATAAGGGTATAAAAGGCACAATCTCTGCTCCCAAGGATCCCAGAATATATGAGGATGGAGAGATTTCATGGAATTTTGTGGTAAGTGCTCTAATGGAGTATGTTCCTAAAATATCATTGTAGAAATACACAGAAAAGCAGTATTAATTCACCCTTGACTGGGAGCTCTGGGAAGCTTTTGACAGAGATACAACGCCTGGACTACACTGTTTCCACATCCCCTCTGCTTCCCAAGAAGCCTCAGAGCTCAAAGAGGCTCTATGGTCCTCCACTAATTTTAATTTAGTTATTGTATGGGTAAAATGTTCCAGTGTTGGGCAATCCGGAACAATTTATAATTTGCATGAGTATGTATTTTCTAAGTTCTGAGCAAATGCCTTGAATAATTGTTGTTTGTGTGTATTTAAAGGATACAGAAATAAACAATGATGGGACATTTTCTGAACTCTTAGGATAATTTAAGATTTAAAATCACAAATATTGTAAAATCTTTTCCTAACATACAGTTATTAATTAAGATCTTTTACTGTAGAAACAAACAGTATATTTTGCTCATATTTTCTATTTTTTCTGAGCTAACTCAAGAATGATTATTTATCTTTAGTATAAAGTACAAGACAGAATTAATGTCTCTTGGTTTATTTTGGCTTTAAATGATCTATTTATAAATCCCTCAAAATGGTATTTATAAAGATAATTGACAGAAGATGAATTGCCAACATTAGAATCAAAGTATAAGGCATAGCCTGAGAAATACACTGTTTCTTTTTAAGTTGAAGCAAACACTGTTTGTCAAAGTGCAGACATATTATATTTGTTCAAATATTGAATTTTTAAATAAAAGATTTATTTATTTCTAGAGAGAGAGGGGGGAGAGAGAGAATGGGAGGTGGGCAGTGCAAGAAAAGGGAGAGAGAGAAACTCAAGCAGACTCTCTGCCAAGCATAGATCCCAGTGAAAGCCACGATCCCATGACTCTGAGATCATGATCTGAGCTAAAATCAAGAGTTGGATGTTTAACTAACTGAGCCACTCAGGTGCTCCCCAAATATTGAATTATTACATTTATTATTTGAAAAAGAATAATATAATCTTTTTATTATTCTTAAATAATTAAATAGGATTAAAGAACTATATTTTTCAAGTCTCCAAAGACACATGAAATTATAGATATGTATGTGTGTGCATACATATATATGTATATATACATATAATTTTTTGGGTTTTGTATAATATTTTTTTATTTATTTGAGACAGAGAGAGAATGTGTTCATGAGCAGGGAGAGGGACAGAATGAGAGAGAGAGAATCCCAAGCAAACACTCCGCTGAGCACAGAGCCCAACAGGGGGCTTGATCTCACCACTCTGAGATCATGACCTGAGCTGAAACCAAGAGGGGGCCACTCAACCGACTGAGCCACCCAGGTACCTGCTCTTGCTCCTTAAGAGCAAACCACAAAATAAATAATAGTTTCCCAAAATATCACTAAATTTAGATATCTTAATGCTTTATATTCTCCCTTTACATATTAGGAAAAGGTGTCAAGTTTTATCTCAAATTCAAAAATTCTGGATACTTAATCTCTAAACAATATTTATTTAAAGATCCAGGCATTTTAAGCCATGCATTTAGTCTCATTTTCCCCATAATCTAACTTAATTCAGTGGTACTAATTAATGAAAATTGATGTACTCTTTGTGAGGCACAAGTACTACTAACATACTTGGTCCCAAATCATCACTTGAAAGCTATTAATCAATATATTGCAAGAAGAAGCCTTGGCTCTACCATTTTGAAGTGAGACCAAAACTTAATGGAGGAAGATTGAGTGCACTTTCCACTCAATGTTGGGCTGCTTTTTAAAATATAATTCACAACTGGCACCAATGATTTTAGAATTCCGAGAAAAACAGGAAATTCCATTTAGATTGCTGCCCACATTCTTCTGTTGTTCCAATTGAATTTCTTTGTATTGTTTTGTACTATTATCATGGTTACACTCTTGATCCCACTGTGTGGTAGGAAAGCACATCTTTTAAGTGTCCATATTTAGAATATGAAACAGCCTTGGTTATGAGACATTATGAGTTACTTGAATGAGCAGAGTTGTAGCTGAGGTTAAAAGCAGGAATCTATTGTTCAAGACAGTTAACGGGCTACAAGAAAATGACTTTGTTTAAGAAACTAATTCCAGAAAACTTAGATGGGCTTCTCTGGGTTTATAACATAGTGCCCAAGTGCCTGTCATATGATGCCCATGTAGTGCCAGGGCGTTCATCCATATGGGTAAGGTACAAAAGTGAGTAATTAACAGAACAATGATTATTATCTTGTTATCAGCCTATTCGAACCTAAATTCCAGCCAATAGACTAGGAAAAGGCCATGGAAGTGAAAGACAAGGCATAAATAGGGTAAAGGGAAAACAGGTAAAGGAACGAGTTTCAAGGTGTATTTTTGCTTAGGAACAGTTTACTCATTTGACACATATTTGTAGATGATAACTATGGGCCAAGTATCTGTTTGAACTGAGAGTGAAAAGTGAGTAAGTCACAGCCCCTGTTTTCAAGGATCTCATAGTTCAATGAATTATTTAGGCACTTGCGAAGATTGCTGTGTTCAGTGAAGTAAATCACTAATTAATAATGCTACCAGAGATTATGTAAGTTTTGATGAGAGGAAGCTAATTCATCCTAAGGGGTTATGGAGTCGATAGATGAAAGGTGTTCCAGATTAGGAAACCGAATGAGCAGGCACTGAAGGGAGTATATTCAGGGTGGCAGAAATGAAACACATAGCACAAAGTGAAAATATTGAGCCAGTATTGAGGCTGGTGAAATAGGCAGATGTCAAGTCAGGAGGATTATTTTTCCATTCTCTGATATTTCTGTTTCTACCCTGTATGTGATAGGAAGTCACTGAAAGGATTTAATCAGGGGGATTTTATAGGTAAAATTTTCATTTTACTTTGATTATGCCTGCAGCTGTGTCGATGATAGATAGGAAGGGTTAAGCTAGAGGCAGTTTGGAGGTTATTGCAGTGATTCTTTTGAGAGATGATGGGACCTGACCCATTAGAATGGGCTTAGTTGGGTTAAGAATAGAGGTTTATTTATTTAGGAAATAAAGGAGGAAAAAACAATTTGGTATGCCGAGATAATGCTGTGTGAAGCATATCCTATTGTGTTTTTCCCAGGCTTGTGGACAGACCACATTTCCAGCCTTGTTGCTTAAGGAGGCCTTATGACTTCATACCAACCAATGAAATATAGTTATAATTATTATTTGCTACCTCTGATCCTGGCTCATAAAAACCTCTGCAATCTTGTAGTTATTCCTCTCACTCCTTTGGATGCATAGAGTCCTAAGAAGTGTTCCAAGATTCCAGGGGAGGGCATGCACTTGACAGAAGGAGTCTGCCTCCCTGAATGACTCTAAGGAAAAAGAAAAAAGCCCCACTACTGACCCGTATTGGACTTTATTGCATCTATTCAGGCATCTGTTTGTTCTAACGATTTACCTTACAAAAATGAAAAAATGAACCAAAATGAACATGTTTAGGTGGAAAGTATTATTTCAGTTTTAAGAGGATGAATTTGAGGTGATTATGAAGTGATTACCAAGAAGGTGAAACCCTAAGTAGAGAAGGTCACTCAGGAAAATGGTTGACTAAAGAAAATAATAAATAAAGAATGATGGGATCCCTGAGTGGCGCAGCGGTTTGGCGCCTGCCTTTGGCCCAGGGCGCGATCCTGGAGACCCGGGATCGAATCCCACGTCGGGCTCCCGGTGCATGGAGCCTGCTTCTCCCTCGGCCTATGTCTCTGCCTCTCTCTCTCTCTCTCTCTCTCTCTCTGACTATCATAAATAAATAAAAATTGAAAAAAAAATTTAAAAAAAGAAAGAAAGAAAGAAAAAGAAAGAAAGAAAGAAAGAAAGAAAGAAAGAAAGAAAGAAAGAAAGAAAGAAAGAAAGAAAGAAAGAAAGAATGAAATTCTGGGAGCACCAAAAATTAGGAGTCAAAACTGTAAGAAAAACAAGGAGTTAAAGCTGGAGAGAGAGTCAAGGTCAAAATAAGAGGGATGTGACTTTCCCTTTTAAGGTGTCCAAACTTTGCTTTTGAGATGATAGAAAGTTTCCAACTGATTTAATCAGGGAAGTACTATGGTGAGATTCTCATTTCAGTAAGATTATCCTTTTAGCTCAGGAGATGACATGTGTGGGCCTAAAGGGTTAGAGAAGAGGCAAGAGGGGACTCCTGGGTTCTCAGTGGTTGGGCAGCTGCCTTTGGCTCAGGGAGTGATCCCGGGGCCCTGGGATCAAGTCCTGCATTAGGTTCCCTGCTCAGCAAGGAGGCTGTTTCTCTCTCTGCCTATGTCTCTGCCTCCCTCTCTGTGTCTCTCGTGAATAAATAAATAAAATCCTTAAAAAGAGAGACAGACAGACAGAGAGAGAGAGAGAGAGAGAGAGAAGAGGCAAGAGGTTACTGCAGTACCATCATGGTTAACATGAAGCTATCTTAGAAACAAGTAAGTGAATTTCCAAGGTAAGAAAACACATCTAATGCAGAGTATGATCAAAGGTGCCAAGCACAAGAGAATATTTCATTTTTATAACATTGAGGTTGGCTATATGGCAGTCAACAGGGGCATTAACCATCTTGTGGTGAGGATGAAGCATGTCCAGAAGTGAGGAGAGCCTGCCAAGGTAGACAGGCTTTGAGGGAAGACAAGGGAAGAAACCGGGTTGTAGCCAGAGGCATGCATTTAGGGTTAAGTAATTTTTATTGTTAATTTTTGTTAGGAAGAAAAAGATGCAAATAGTTTACCCGGATGCAAAACCGGGTTGTAGCCAGAGGCATGCATTTAGGGTTAAGTAATTTTTATTGTTAATTTTTGTTAGGAAGAAAAAGATGCAAATAAAAAAAAGGAAGATGTCAGAAGAGAAAGAGAGCTTGAAGACTACACAGAAAGAAGAGAAAACCGAGATAGTGAAGTCCCAAAGTAGGAATGGCCTCAAAGTCTAGATTGGTGGTGGAGTGTACTCGAATAGAACATGAGGAACTCATCATCAGAAACTAAAGGAAAAGAAGCAAGAGCTCCTGCATTAATATCTATAGGTGTGAATGGCTGAAATATGGGATGGTTCATACCCTACTTCCTCTACCTTCTCTAGAAGAAATGAGCAAGCATATTGAACAAGGTGGTGGGAAACACATTTTTAGATAGTCATTGAGAGCACCAGAACATTAAAACTGAAGACAAATAAAAAGATCTAGACATAGTAGTAACAGTTATTTATTTTTACCAAAAAACTGTGACGCCAAGAGCAATAACTGGTATAAAGTTTGCAAATTTTCATTATAATGAATAATTCAAGTATTGCATTTTCAATTTATAAAACCAATTATTTTGCAGTGATTTGGGGCTTTAAATGCAGTGATATTTTATGATGAACACTGTTATTGCTGAGTTACCTTTTCTATTGACCATGTATATGAACATATTTACCATATAATTTAAAAAATAAAGTAGCATGAACCATATAGTTACACAGGACCTTTCATCCATCTTCATTTATGAAGCCCACCTGGGAACACAGGTAGACAAGAGTTCATTCCATCAGTGATTCTACTCACATATCATCCTAAAGCATGAACATAAGAAAAGAAAAGAAAAAAAAAAAAAAAAAACTACCTGAAATGGAAATCAAAGGGTATCAGCTCTTCATGAAAGAATTTCATGAAATGAAGACTGCCTATAAAATAAGCCTCATGTAGTGTTTATGATAAAATAAATATCATTATTGATGATATTGAAACAACACTATTTGAGACACATTTTCTTAAACATTCAAGTTAAATTGGAAGCTTCTTCTTGGCACTCTCTTTTCAAACATGCCTCTGACATAGCACTCAAGGCAAGAGAATTTGTTTCCCTCACCTGCCTTCTATAATAAACTTAGTCTCTTGAGAATTGTGACTGTAGTTTGTTCAGTTATATTTCTAGAACGTTGGAGGCTCTTTAGCCCATCGTAGGCAAACACTAACTGGTAATTGAATTATATATTGAAAATAAGTGAATTACTGAATACACAAGCAGATGAATATTCTTGTATTCAGAAAAGATACAGATTTCTCTGGTTTAGGGCCAGGCCTCACAGGCAAAGCTACAGTTTATTTCCTCAAAAATAAAAATGAATGATTTCATTTTTTATTTTGGTATAAATTTGCAAACTTTATACCAGTTATTGCTCTTGGCCTCACAGTTTTTTGGTAATATTTTTTCTATTTAGAAAAAAGAATATGCAGAACACACATCTCATTTTTATATACAATAGCTGCTGTGATATCCTTTCTCACTTGTTTAGAAATGCTACAAAAAATTGGAGAAATGGCAAAAAAGAAAAACATATGCTATTACATTTAAGAATAACACTGCATTACACAATACAGTTAGCAAAAGATGGCTTTCTAACCTAGTATTCTATAGCTCAGAAAGAGAAAGTTCAATTAATAGTCAAAGTCCCTCTGCATTGCAGCAGAATGTAAGTCACAGACTAGATAGTGCTCTTATATTGTTTTTTGGGGGTTTGCTAAAAAAAAAAAAGAAAACATGAAAACCTTTCTGCAGATTCTTAAGGATTAAAAAATCTTTACTTTGTGTTCATTTCTTTAGTTTTTAATTTGAATTCATTTTGGTTTTGTGAGAAAAGATGAAAAAGGTGATTGAATAGTCATTTTATAGCAAAACCATTATGCCCACAAATAAAATCATTTCATAAAATGCATTCCTTTGTAGTCTTAATAAAGAAAACATTGCTTCCACTAATTGTTACTATTTTACACACTTGAAATTTTATCAACATGAATTCACATTGAATAATTTCTTATCAAATATTCAGAAGCTATGTTCAAATTTGAAAGTTACACATTTTCCAAAAATGGTAGTTTTAGCCCAGTTGAAAAATGACTGATAATTTAAACACATTATTCAGTGCACTGGTACTAATTTTGAATTGTTTTGGAATTATTTCTCTCTTCTCAAGTGAATTCATAGCATTAGTACTTCTAAATTTAACCTGTCATAAAAAATGATTTAAGTGCAAAGTACATTAGACACATAGATATTAAGGGAGTTACACCATTCCGTGATCTGACACAAGGCACCTAACCACTCTGAGCTTCATTGTTTTTCATCTATGAAATGACCATATTATGAACCAAATTACCATATTATCTCTTTTGGAGAGTTTTTGTAATGATCAAAGGATATACTTAAAATATTAGTTACATGGAAAATATTTTAAAATACTAGATGATTGAATTCCCCCACATATTAGAAGTATTTTGGGACTAATGATCAATTGCTTGCATGTTAGCCACAATTTGTTTCCTTCTACTATGTTTTCAGGGTTTTCTTCACAACTGAAAACATCAATCAATAAACATATGAACACTCTGCTTTTGCTCCAAATCTGCTTACTCTCTTTTCCTTAAGTACTAATTATATTATGAGAAAATTAAAGAAAGAAAAGAGGCAATTATGTACTTCTAACTGGCACTTCTAACGCTTCTAACAGGCTGCTCTGGAACTAGACTAGAATATTTCTGATTTCTTACTGATTCTAAGAGTGGGAAGTAATTTTTTTTCTTTGAGATAGACTCGTTACTTTATCCTAGTAACCCTAGGTGATTAATTAAGTCTAAAACTATTTCACCTCATTATTCATTTGCTTGAAGAATACCTGAGTCAGTAAAATAATTCAAGTATGGGTGTTTCAGCTTAGTAAATTTGTCCTTCTTCGTGGTGGTGTTGATAGCCCACTTCACTGGTAGAAGGGTGCCTCTCTGAAGACATTGCTATCATGCAAACCTGTTTTGTTTTATTTTGTTTTGGCTCTTATATAATCAGTGATATAATTTGGGGCTTCAGGAACAGAAGTTAGAGAATATACTAAAAGTATATTAGAATATACTAATCTAGTATATTCTAATATACTAGATTCATTCAACATCCTTCAAATATATGTCCACTCTCTATTGTTGGATAGGATAGAGTTCCTGTAATATAACATCAGCATTGTAGGCTAAGAAGAAAAATTGTCAATAATCACTATCCTGTGAATGAACACATCTAGTGGTCATTAAGTAGAGACATATCTGATATTAGGTGTTTTTTTTTTTGGAGTTTTTTAAAGATTTTATTTATTTATTCATGAGAGACACACAGAGAGAGGCAGAGACACAGGCAGAGGGAGAAGCAAGCTCCATTCAGGGAGCCCGATGCAGGACTCGATCCCAGGACTCCAGGATCTCGCCCTGGGTGGAAGGCAGATGCTCAACGGCTGAGCCACCGAGGCGTCCCCTGATGTTAGGTTTTAAATTTTCCTTTTATGCATTATAGTTAGTTATGCAAATCTTAGTAAAGCTAAAAAAAGAAAGCTCTCTGTATTAGTTTCTTGTAGTTGCTATGTTAAATTACCACAACTAGGTGGCTAAAAATGGCAGAAATGTATTCTCTCACAATTCTGGAGGCTAGACATACTACATCAGTATATCTGGCTCAAAATCAGTGTCAGCAAAAATGATCCCTAGGAGGCTCCAGAGGGAGGATCTATTCCTTGCTCCTCCAGTTTCTAGAAGCTCAGGGCATTCCCTGGACTCCAGTTTTCAAGTCCAGCATCCTCAGATCCCTTTCTGCTTTTTCTTCACATCACCTTCCCTATGTGCTTGTCAAATCTTCATCTGCTGTCTTATAGAGATACTTGTTTTGGCATTTAGGACCCACCTGAATAATCTGCAACTATCTCTCCATCACACCAATTCTTAGTTTAATCACATCTGTAAAAACAAACAAACAAAACAAACACCTTTTTGTTTCCCTTATAAAGTAACATTTACAGGTTCCAAGGATTAGTACTTAATACTGTTGAGGGGATATTATTCTGCCTATGGTACTATCCCCCTTTATATTTTTATAGTGGTAGCCAGAGTAATGCTGACCATTTAATTCAAATCTTCCAACATACTCTCCAAAAAAAAAAAGATGAAATTAAGAATAAATGAAGCAAAACCCATGCTTATGGCATTAATAACAGAAAGACAACACCCAATCTTCAAATTCCATGTACACATAGAAAGCACTGTCCCACTACATGGACAGGGAATGCTGTTTAGAAAAACGGCACAGAAGACAGAAGAAGAGGTCTATCCTAAAATCGACCTAAAATAGCTATCAAAAATTAAAGTCTATCGTAAGTAAAAATAAAATAAAAATAAAAATAAAAGACTATCTTAAACAACAACAACAGAAAAATAGGAGATTAGAGTACTTATTTTGAAAGGGGACATAAAGACCATATGTTTACATGTACAAAAAATGTGTATATGAATGTTCATAGCAACTTTGTTTATAATTTTAAAATTTGAAAGTATTACAAATGTTTATCAACAGATGAATGGATAATCAAATAATAGGATAGCCATATCATGAAAAATTCAGCAATAAAAAGAAATGCCCTTCACCTAAATGTAATTCTGCTTCTTTGAAATTTAAGGTCACATCTATCAACCTGCCCCATGCCATCCCTCCACATACACAAAAACAAAGTGGGCAAAGAGAAACCAGGCCTATGATAAAATCAGAATTCAACTTCATACTTGCTGCTCAATTATGCTATTTGAATATTGGCAATACAGAGCTTTAAAATTCACTCACATTTTAAATTAATTTTTAGGACATCCTCTCTTGTCATTCAGACCTTAATGGTTTAACTACCTGGTCAGGACTGTTCTTTGTGTTTCTCTGCAACCACCTAACAATGGTTCTGGTAGACTTCTCTTAGTAAGCTGTATTTTGAATCTCGTCATTCTTGATGCCACGGCATCCAAAAAGCAATCACTACTAGCACTTGCACTGCTACAACTCGGATCCAAACCACTATCAGCTCTTGCCTGCATAGTTAAGATATTCTTTCCCGCTTCTGAATTTGTTCCTCTATGATGTATTCTCCATTTTAAATTCAAGTTATGCTTAATTTCAATATTATGCTCTTCTGTTTTTCAAAACTTTCCAGTGACCACATCTCATTTGGAACAAGAATAAAAATCCTTACAGTAGACTACCATGAGGCCCTTGGATAATACAAAGGATCAGATCGTCCAATCATCTCATGTGGATCAGAGGTCTTTCCCATAATCCTTTACTGTTAATTTCAAACATAAAAGTAATCGTGAGACATAGGCAAGCAGAGAGAGGTTCCCCCATATCCTTTCTCACTGCATCAGGATTAGCTCCAGTGCAGAGTAAAATATGGAAATTCGAAGTAATAGATGCATCTTCTTACTTACTCAAAGATTTCTGTCTGGGTAATAAAAATATCTCCATTTTATTCTCAGGTTAGTGATTTTTTTCTTAGAACTGTGTCCTATGACTCCATCAATTGTAAGTTTGTTTATCATATGCAATCCTAGATAGATCAGGTCGAGCCACCTGAGAGCATTCCATAAACAAGTATTCTCTGGCTAACAAATGCAGATAGTTTGTTTGCCAGAAAGTTTGTTAGTAGCATGTTTACAATCATATGTGATTCGCTCATCTTTTTTCTTTTCCTCGGGTGTTTCTTTATAATGATTGCATGTCTACACCTTACCCATTTTTTTCCCCAGAGCCCCTCCGGATATGGCTTTCATTTTCTTGAAGGTCTCATCTCCCACTTATCTTATTTCCCACTTCATTACACCTCAGTCATTCCAGTCTCATTTCTTGTCCATAAAGACACCAAATTTCTGTTCCAGGACTTTTACACTTGCTAATCTTTCAACCTGCTAGGGATCTCCAAATATCTGTACAGCTAGCTTTCTCTTTTTGGTTCAAATTTGCTCATAAGTATTCTCTCTGATGCCTTCTCCAAACTGCTTGTATATATTAGAATCCCCTTTTCCCTCCAACACTCCCTGTTCACTTCTGTCCAAATCATCTATCAAGATTTAATGTACAGATATTTTACTTAAACATGATCTTATTGTGTATGTCTCACCACCTGAAATGATTTCCTCTTCTCCTTCTCCTCCTTCTCCTTCTCCTCCTTCTCCTTCTCCTTCTCCTTCTCCTTCTCTTTCTCCTTCTTCTTCTTCTTCTTCTTCTTCTTCTTCTTCTTCTTCTTCTTCTTCTTCTTCTTCTTTCTTCTTCCTCTTCCTTTTCTCATCCACTGTTATATCCCCAGTATTTTGAATGATGTCTGGGACTAAGCAGTCCCTCAATTAGATCTTTGCTAGACAAATGAATGAATGCAATAAACATCACTTAAAATTCTATTAAAACCTACATAAACCATAACTTTTATCTAATTCTGCTCTCACATCCTATACATGAGACCAGGTCAAGTCCATTTCACAGAGTAATTCTATTATATAATATTATCTGCTTTTGTATGCATTCACTTGGACTTTTTGTCCTCTCAAATGTTTCCTCCATTTAGTTGGCAGACTATTTCTTTTTTTTTTATCATGAAAATTGCACATTCTTTCTACCTATTTTTCCTCCTTTATCACCCATTCATGTTGAAGCAAGACAATCTTTGCTATAATCTCTATGACCTAAGAAATACCCAGGTTGTCTCTTGACCTTACTGGAACTTCACAAACACTAAAATCTGAATTGTTTGCTAATTAGGAGTCCCATTAACTTGACTCATTCTTAGCTTTTGATAATATGACATAAAAACTTTCTATACCCAGTGGGACATCATGGAGAATGTTGGTTTCTTTCTCTAATTTTGTTTCTTAAAGATCTATTCATCTTAGAGGTTGTGATTCATTAAGTTATTGAACCAATTATATAATCAAGACTACTATGAAGTACCTTATATATACCAGACATTTTATGATGTTCTGGAATTCACAGCTAGAAAAAATATGGTCCTCCCCTTAGTCTTATACAGATACTATACTCATAAACATACCACGACAACTCAGTTTAAGTGCTATATTTGCAATATTTACAGAATTACTATAAAACCTTAAAAGAAGAATCTATTTTGCTTGGGCTGATTATTTCTCTGTTTGGTTGTTTAGGGCAAATGAGAAATAACGGTGGAGTCCCTCTTACATGTTGCTTCATTTCTATTTTTTTAATTTCCATGTTGGCACAGAATGATGGATATATCCTTCATGGTTATTCTAGGATAACATGGTGCTTGTAGCCTACCTAGCATGCTTTATATTGTGAAAGAAAAGGCAATATTCAATATCTTCTATAAAATAATGATAGCAATATGCAATTAGTCAAGTTGTGAGCATTAAACAAAAGTATATGATGGGAAAAACAAAAGTATATGATGGGAATATGAAACACAATGTCTGGCCAGGAAGGGTGACTTGAGAAACCTGTGCAGCACTTTAACAGTCCAGGCTTTGGAATCAGATATTCTTAGTTCAAATTCATGCTCTACCACCTACTATCTGTGTGATCTTGAGCAAGTGATTCAGCTTCTCTGCACCTAAATGTCTTTAATGTATAGAATAAGGATGATAACCATACTCAGTTCATAAAAATGCTTGAAGAGTAAATGATTACATGTAAATCACCAAGAAAAGTGCTTAACACATTGTAGCTAAGAATAACATTACCCTTTATTATTCTTTTCTTTCTTTACCACACTTATTTTAAAGAGTATTATGAAAATAATGATGGAATACAATGCTACCTAACAATACAGTGTGAATAGGCTGCTACTATGTACAAACACTGTTTTGGTTCTGCTTTTGGCTTAAAAACACCTTTACTGACTAATGCTTAATCTTCCCACCTCATCCATATGTGTTTACCTTTTTATTTTCATTTCACCTCCTGCCATATAATTTAACTCAGCATTACATTCATTCTTCTCTAATTTTTGTGTGTGTGCTTTCCTGTTTGCTTATTGGGTTGTCTGTGAACAAATATTAATTAACACTTCCAAATATATCTTTATAAATGTAAACATTGAAATTATTTAAAAAGCTGAAAAATGCCCCAAATAAAAAAGCATAGTACTGTGACATATTTTCATTAAAACAAATACATTATATTTGAAATTTGTTTACAGCATTAAATCACTATTTTTTAGTACTTTGTTCTATTTCTATTTTCTGAGCGGCTTCAAACACATAGGCTTAATGTATTTCCAACATTACTTAATCCTGTCTCCTTCCTAATATTACTGAGATAGCATAATAGGAACTCAGAAAAAAACAAAAATCAAAAAACAAGGGCTTCCTAACAAATACTCCTTAGATAAATAGAAGGTGGCTTTTGAGGTGTTTAAATAATTTCACATTTTTATTAAGATGAATAAATAAAATAATGGTGGAAATAGTTTTATGGTTCATTCTGGCTAGAAAACATTCATCTCAAACTTATTTAGAATTACCTCACAGGAAAATCTTTGTCTTCCTTGTATATATATGCTAAGTGCCTTCCATTCATTGTATTTTCTGGTTTGAGCTGGTTATCAGGAATCTCAAAAGCAAATATATAGTTTAGTCTCAGCAGGTGTGTTAACTCCAAAAAATTATATTCACATTTATTCATTACCTATAATTTTTCTAGCACAATTTCTTTTTTTTTTAAGATTTTATTTATTCATTCATGAGAGACACACAGAGAGGCAGAGACACAGGCAGAGGGAGAAGCAGGCTCCATGTAGGGAGCCTGATGTGGGACTCAATCCCTGGTCTCCAGGATCACGCCCTAGGCTGAAGACAGGCACTAAACCACTGAGCCACCCAGAGATCCCCTAGCACAATCTCTTTTTACATTAACCTTATTGTTAAACATTGTTATAAAGTGACTCAATTCTTTGGAAAGGAAAAGAATTAGTATATTTAGTACATTAACAACATCCTCAAAATCTGGAAAACCTAGCAAGTGAAGACATTTAAGTCTCTTTTCCCACATCAATAAACTAATAGCTGCTTTTGATACCAGTGAAATTACAGGTAAGATAATGGAACAAGAGGTATACTACAAGTAATACAAAATTTCTTCACACTCCCATATTAAACTGTCAATTGTTAATTACATTTTGAAAGGAGAGTTAGAATGAGGTCTATAGAGCAAATTACTCTGGCATGTATGCTCTCAGAATGAAAAGATATACTAATAATGCTTTCTTCCTGACATGTATGGAAATTCCTGTGAGTTTCTTTTTCCATTCAGATCTTTATCTCAAGAGGAGTCCAACATTATCTTTCTAGGAATAAGACTATCCTGCCAATGGAGTGTGAATTAGTGTCATTCACTGACATGAAAGTTTTATTATATCCTATAACCCAGGCTAGAACTGTGTTAAACCACTTAGAGATACCTATAAGTGGAGTCCAACTAATAACCATATCCTCCAAAACATTCACATGAGATATCCATCCTCAGTATTTGCCTTCCATATATTATCATCAGAAGTAAAGCAAAGCAATAAATGAGAGGACAGTATGTGCAACTCTTAAGGCAATCAACCTGTGCCAATAATATATCTATCTGCCAAATTATGAGAAAATAACCCAACTTAAAAATGAAAATAGTATTCAGACAGAATCTTTACAGAAGAAAACATGTGAATGTGGAAGACGACATGTGAAGAGCTAATAAATGATGGTCAACATCACCCAAAGTTTCTTAAAAAATGAGATGTCTATAAGTTTTATTCAGGTTATCAAAATTGAAAATATCACAAAGAATTAGAGCTTCCTCATTCATTGTTTATGGCAATATGAATTCCTACATTAGGGGGAAGATACTTTCTAATCTCTTTAAAAACAGAAAGAAAAAAAAACAAAAAAACAAAAAAAAAAACAGAAAGAATATATTTGGATCCCATAATGCCAAATGTGGGGGTCAATGATGCAATACAAGAGTATCAATACATTGTACACATAAACAAGAATGCTTACTGCAACAATTGCTTATATAGGAAGAAGAAAATTCAAAGACTGGATGGTTACTGTGCTGTTTGAAAATCAGTGCCATTCTCCATTCTTCCTATTGTTTGATGAACTGGGAGGTTGATTTGTGAGAATTGCATCAGGGATTTCTTATATTCCACCAGATTCTTCTACTGAGATTTAGATAGTGAGGGGAAGGAAGAGAGGGGCTAAGCCCAGGGTCTTATTCCCCAGACTTATCCCCTGGTAGGTTTCCATGTATTGGTTAAGTCCCTCCACCAAAGGCCACAATTCCTGCTAAGAATTAATCTTCCTGCTGCTCTATCTGAATTCTCATTCTGCTCCTTTCTCTTGCCTATTCTGTTTTTTTTTTTTTTTTGGGTATTTTAGTGGTTCCCAGTATTCATTGTCTGTTGTTGTCATTGCTATTGTTATTATCATTTTTCCTGACTGCTTTTTAAATGGCCACCTTATTAGATTATCTTCAGCTTGAATATGGCCATTTGGTTCCAACTGGGATCTTGATAGATACATCTATCAATAAATGAATGGTCCAATAAATTCTAACAGAGCTATACCCAGAAAGAGCATTAGATCTGGATGTTTTGGCTTAGAAGAGTATGTGTAAAATAGAGTAAGAAACACAATTTAATAGCAAAATATGCCATCAACAAAAAGAAAAGATAGAACTCCAAGAAAAAGCATATGTAACACAAATAACTGAATATATATTAGTATCCAAATTATGCAAGAAATTTCATAAATCAATTAGAAAAAGACAAAAAAATCCAACTTTAAAAATATGTGGCAAATAACATGAATGAATAATTTATACAATACAAAGCATCATTTAACTAATATATGAAATAATACATAACACATATATGATAAATGTTTTATTTTACTTATAATCAGAGAAATATAAATTAAAAGAAATGTCATTTCATATGCACTAGACTTTTACCGTGAATTTTTTTTATATGTTGGAGATGATACAGAACAAAGGTAGTACCAATAAGTTGAGAACTATAGAACATATTTTTTAACTAAAAAATATATTTTATTTATTTATTCATGAGAGACACAGAGAGAGAGAGTGGCAGAGACACAGGCAGAGGGAGAAGCAGGCTCCATGCGGGGAGCCCGATGTGGGATTCAATCCTGGATCCCCAGGATCAGGCCCTGGGCTGAAGGCAGTGCTAAACCGCTGAGCCACTCAGGCTGCCCAACATGTATTTTAAGATGAGTATTTGTATATGCTTTGATGTAGTAATTTCACACCTAGATATAGTCTCTCAAGTAGGAGTCAGCAAATTTAGCCTGCATCAAAATCAGCTTGAGATCATGCTAAAACACAGATTGCTGTCCCTACCACCAGACTTTCTAATTCAGTAGGGCTGGGGTGGGCCCTAAGAATTTCCATTTCTAAAAAGTTCTCAAGTAATATCAATGCTGCTGGTCTAAGACCCACACTCTGAGAATGACTACTGAGAGAAACTCTGATCCATGCACAAAATAAGATACGTACAAGACTGTCCATTGCAGCACTGTTTCCAGTAGTAAAAATTGGAAACAAACTAAAAAACTCATTTACAGAATACATGTATAACTTGGAGTATACTTAAACATGAAATATATAACTCGGAATATGCTTATATAACTAAACAAGAACTATCTGCATAAATATGAGTTAACCTAATCATTAATATAACATTGAGTAACAAAACCTATTTGCAGAAGGATAAATTCAGTATGTTACTTATATACAGTTTTATAACAGGTAAAACAATACAGTATGTTATTTGTGGATAAACATTTATATGTGCAATTATTTTTTAAAAATGTGTGGGATTGGAAATTTTAAATTTAAAATAGTGATAAGCTCTGAAAAAGGACAAAAATGGGATTTGGGAGAAATATACCATAAGATGCAGCTGAATATGTAAAATACTATGTCTTAAGCTGAATTTGAAGGGTTACACGGGCATTCACTATATTAGTTTCCACAACGTTTCATGCATGAAAGTCGTTTTTTTTTGTTTGTTTGTTTTTTTAATTAAATTTAGTTAGTTAACATATATTGCAATATTGGTTTCTGGAGTAGAATTCAATGATCGCTCACATACAATACTCAGGGCTCATCACAACAAGTGTCCTCTTTAATACCCATCACCCCTCTAGTCCATCTCTGACCCACATCCCTCCATCAACACTCAGTTTGTTCTCTATTGTTAGAATCTCCTATGGTTTCTTTCCCTGTCTTTTTTCTTTCCTTCCTTTACATATGTTCATATGTTTTCTTTCTTCTTTTTCCAACTGTTTTCCTTCTTAATTCTTCATATAGTGAGAACATATGGCATATGTCTTTCTCTGACTGCCTTATTTCACTTAGCATAGCATGCTCTAGCTCCATCCATGTTGTTGCAAATGACAAGATTTCATTCTTTTTGATGGCTAAGTAATATTTCATTGTATATATACACCACATCTTTATCCAGTCATCAATCAATGGACATTTGGGCTCTCTCCATAGTTTGGCTATTGTTGATAATGCTGCTTACAAACATCAGGGTGCATGTACCCCTTTGAATTTATATTTTTGTATCCTTTAGGTAAATATCTAGCAGTGCAGTTGCTGGATTTTAGGTAGTTCTATTTTTAACTTTTTGAGGAACTTCCATGCTGTTCTTCAGAATGACTACACCAGTTTGCATTCAGGACAAAAATACAAGAAAGTTCCTCTTTCATCACATCCTCACCAACACTTGTTGTTTATTGTGTTGTAATTTTACCTGTTCTGACAGGTGTGAGGTAGTATCTCATTGTGGTTTTGATTTGTATATCTCTGATGAAGAGTGATATTGAGCATTTCTTCATGTGTCTGTTAGCCATCTGGATGTCTTTGGAAAAGTGCCTATTCATGTCTTCTGCCCATTTCTTAACTGGGTCATTTGTTTTTTGGGTATTGAGTTTGATAAATTCTTTATAGATTACAGATGCTAACTATCAGGTTTGTTGTTTGCAAATATCGTCTCCCATTTCATAGGCCGTTTTTAGTTTTGTTAATTGTTTTGTTTTGTTTCCTTTGCTGTGCAGAAGCTTTTTGTCTTGATGAAGTCTCAAAAGTTCATTTTTGCTTTTGTTTCCCTTGCCTCTGACAGTATATCTAGTAAGAAGTTGATGCAGTTAAGGTCAAAGAGGATGCTGCTTGTGTACATCTCTAGTTGATAGTTTTCTATCTCACATTTAGGTCTTTCATCCATTTTGCATCTATTTTTGTGTATGATGTAAGGAAGTGATCCAGTTTTATTCTTCTGCATGTAGCTGTCCAGTTTTCCCAACACTATTTGTTGAAGAGACCGTCTTTTTTTCATTGGCTATTTTTTCCTGCTTTGTTGAAGATTAGTTGACCATATAGTTGTTGGACCATTTCTGGGTTCTCCATTCTGTTCCATTGATCTATGTGTCTGTTTTTGTGCCAATACCATACTGTCTTGATGACCACAACTTTGTGATATATCTCGAAGTCCAGAATTGTAGTGCCTCCAGTTTTGTTTGTCTTTTTTAGAATTACTTTGGATTGCGTCTTTTGTGGTTCTATACAGATTTTAGAATTATTTGTTCTTGCTTTGTTAAAAATGCTGTTGGTATTTTGATAAGGATTGTATTAAATGTGTAGAGTGCCATGGGTAGTAAAGATATTTTAAAAATATTTGTTCTTCCAATCCATGAGCATAGTATGCTTTTCCATTTTTGTGTTCTCTTCAATTTCTTTCATCAGTGTTCTACAGTTTTTAGAGTACAGATCTTTGACCCCTTTAGTTAGGTTTATTCCTACAAAACTTATTGTTTTAGTGCAATTGCAAATGGGATCAATTTCTTGATTTCTTTTTCTGCGGCTTCATTATTGATGTATAAAAATTCAATAGGCAGAGCGTTCGAGTGGCTCAATAGGCTAAGCATCTGCTTTCAGCTCAGGTCATGCCCCTCCTCCCACTTGCACTTCTTTCTTCCAAGCTCTCTTTCTCTCAAAAAAATAAATAAAATCTAAAAAAATAAAAATAAAAAAGAAAGAAATGCAACAAGTTTCTGCACACTGATTTTACATCCCAACTTTGCTGAATTCATGTATTAGTTCTAGCAAATTTTTTTGGTGCAGTCTTTTAGGTTTTCTACATACAGTATCATCTCATCTGCAAATAGTGAAAGTTTGACTTCTTCCTTGCCAAGGAAGAAAATTTCTTATTTTTGTTGTCTGATTGCTGAGGTTAAGACTTCAGTACTATGTTAAATAGTAGAGGTAAGAGTAAACATTCTTGTCCTGTTCCTGACCCTAGGGGAAAGGCTCTCAGTTTTTCCCCATTGGGGAGGATATTAGCTGTGAGTCTTTCATATATAGCCTTTATGATGTTGAGATGTGTTCCTCTAGCCCTACTTTGTTGAGGGTTTTTATCAAGAAAGGATGCTGTATTTTGTAAAATGCTTTTTCTATGTATGAACTTCTTAAGTAAAAATATGTTATGGAATAACATGCATTTTGTCATATTTGTGCCACTGCTCTCCACTGGCTTATTGAAATATAGATATGCATGTATGTAGAAATAGAATTGACTTTTATATATTGAAATTGTATCCTGTAATCTTGCTGCATTTGTTTATTAGTTGTGGTAAATTTGAGGGGTTTTTTTGTTAGTTTGTTTTTTTCAGATTTTTTGGGATGTTCTACATAGACAATTTATCTATGAGCCAAACAATTTTATTTCTTAATATGTAATCTATAAGTCTTTTCTTTTCTTTTCTTTCTTTCTTTCTTTCTTTCTTTCTTTCTTTCTTTCTTTCTTTTACTTTCTTCTTTCTTTCTTTCTTTCTTTCTTTCTTTCTTTCTTTCTTTCTTTCTTCTTTTTCTTTCTTTCCTTTCTTCTTTCTTTCTTTCTTTCTTTCTTCTTTCTTTCATTTTTGCCACTGTTGTTTTTCTGTGGGTTTTTTGTGTTTGTTTTTTAGTTTTTTTTTTTTTTTTTTTGTCATATTGCATTGGCTAAGACTTCCAGTGTGATATTGAATAAGAGTAGTGAGAGGAGGCCTTTTTGTCTTCATCATGATCTTCAGGGGTGGGATGGGAGACAGAAAGCATTCTGTCTCTCACAGTTAAGTGTATTACCTGTAGGTTTTTTTTTGTTTGTTTTTGTTTTTGTCTTTTTTTTAAGATTTCCTTATTAGACTAGGAAACTGCCTTTCTTTTCCTAGTTTGCAGAGAATTCTTTTTTTTTTTGTTTAAGATCTTATTTGTTTATTCATGAGAGACACACACAGAGAGAGGCAGATTTACAGGCAAAGGGAGAAGCAAAGCTCCATGCAGGAAGCCTGATATGGGACTCAATCCTGGGTCTCCAGGATCAGGCCCTGGGCTGAAGGTGGTGCTAAACCACTGAGCCACCTGGGCTGCCCTTTGCTGAGAATTCTTAATGACAAATTTGTCAGATGCTTTTTCTGCACATATTGGGATGATCATGTAGTTTTTATTGTTTAGTTACTAATATGGTGAATTACACTGATTGATTTTCAGATGTTGAACAATAGTCTCCTTGGGCTGCTATGACCAATTGCCACAAATGGAGTTGCTTGATATCACAGAAATTCTTGCACATTTCTAGATGGTGGAAGTCCAAAACTAAAGTCAGCAGAGCTATTCTCTCTGAAGGCCGTAGGAAAGACTCTTGGCTGCCTTTTCATAGCCTAATTATGGCTACCCAGCAATTCCTGGTAGTCTTGGTCTCTGCCTTCACAAGTGTATCTTCTCTCTATGTGTATTGTTATCTTTGTCTGGCCTTATAAGGTTATCAGTCATTGGATATAGGGCCCACCCTAATCCACTATGCCTTTATCTAAATTCTATTAATTACATCAGTGGAGACCCTATTCCTTAAGATAGTCACATTTTGAAGTTCCATGTGGACAGGAATTTTGAGGGCATGTTCTTTAACTTGATGAATCTTCCATTTCTGACATAAACCCAAGTTGGCTATGGCATATTTTCTTTTTTATGTATTGCTGAATTCTACTTGCTAATACTTTTGCTGGGGATTTTTTGCATCTGTGATCATTAGAAATCACAGATTTCTTCTTTAGTAATATAATACCATTTTCTTGTTTTATTGTTAAGGTAACTCTAGTCTCATTGAATTAATATTAAGAAGTTTTAGTCTTTGAAAGATGCTGTTAAGATTAAAAGACAAGCCATTGACTAGAAGAACATGTTTCAAATAATATATATGATGAGAGACTTTTACTTAGAATACACAATGACTTTCAAAACTCAAAAATAAGAAAGCAACCCATTAAGGATATGGGCAAAAGCTTTGGATAAACACTTCACTAGAGAAGATGAAGATAGTGAACGTATGAAATTATGCTCAACAGAATTATTCACTGTGCAAATTCAAATTAGAACCACAATGAGACAACACTGTATGTCTATTGGAATAGCTAAAGACTTATATTAAGTATTGACAAAGATAGAATTCTTATATATTGTAAATGAGAATGTGAAATTATACAGCCTCTTTGGAAAATGGGCTGACATTTTCTTAAAAAGGTTAAATATTCACCTACTTGTGAACCAGACATTTGAAATGTCAGTATTTAAGTGAGAGAAATAGAAGTGTATGTCCATTCAAAGACTTGTATGTGAATATATGTAGTGGCTTTATTTGTAGTAGATAAAACTGGAAAAAGAACAAACATCTACCAAGACTTGAATGGATAAACAAGTTGTGCTATATTCATACAATGGAATACCAATTAGGAATAAAATAGCTGAACTCTGAATACATGCTAACACAATGATAAGTATCAAAAATATTATTTTAAGTGAATGAAAACACACATGAAGTAGTATATAATGTATGACTTTATTTACATAAAATATCAGAAAATGCAAGTTATTATCTGGAGATGAGGGAGAAATCTGGAGAGGGGTAGAAAGAAGAGATTACAAGAAGTCTCAGGAAACTTCTAGGTATGATGGATATGTGGGGTTTTGATTATGATAATGGTATCACTGGTATATACAGATGTCAAAACATAATTGTACAATTTAAAATATGCAGTTTACTGTATGTCAATTATAAGCTACTAAGTAAATGTAGCAAGATCATAGGATACAAGTTCAATATATGAAGGTTGATTTTATTCTTACATACATATAGAAATAGCTTAATTCCCATAAGCCAGTTAAGGGCGGTGACACAAGCATGGCAAAATAAACATGAATCTGTCATTTATTTTTATTCATGAAATATTTATTGTTGAAATGAATCTATCCTCTGGAGTCATATAGTTCTGCTTTCTAAATATAAAGGTGTTTGAAATGGGTACCTTACCTTATAAGGTGAGTCCATCTTTGCAATGATTATCTCATATGTAAATTCTGGGATTTGTGAATTAATTGATTGATAATCTTTTGGCAACCACAAGATTTGAGTTTAATATTGTATGTTTTTCTTTTTGGAAACTATGTACAACATGAGAGGGCTGGGACTAAGGAGAAAACTGGAAGAAAACTTAAGAAAAGCCATGCTTTTCAGTCTTTTCAGTCTTCAGCAAAACCTCGGGGGAAGATTATGGAAGACAGGACAAAGAATTGACTGTTTCCACGATGCTCTATTCATGGGCCCAACATGCTTCTGCTGCTCACTCTGCCACCTGATGATGCTCTATTCATATCTGTAAGGGAAGGAGGCTGATGACAAATGTAGAAAGGAATTGACTGCTTGTGCTTTCATGCAATTTTTTACAGAGATCTAAAATATTATCAGGTTAGCAAAGGCAGTGGATTACTTAGTTCAATCTTCCTATACCCTAAGGCCATTAACCCAAAGTAATCCAAGCCTGATTCAGAGTCTAGGACTATTAACTGAAAGGCTAAACAGCAACAACAAACAAACAATCAAACAAAAAATATGTGATAAGGAATCAAACACAGAAAAACAATGTGCTTGTTACTGTTCCACATGTAAATGATTTGCTTGCTAGTGCTTTGATAAAAACTAGGGAAGGGATATTTAGAAATTTTCTGATGAAGAGATAACAACTGGAAATAATGGCAGAGTACATATAATAATTCAAGAGTAAAAATATCTCTGATGATGCATTTATTTGATACATACATTTGTAGTTTTATTTTTGGTGTTTGTAAAAAAATAAAATAAAATAGAGTTTTCTGTACATTCACTCTAGGCATTGGCTCCTTTAAACATTATTCTACTTATAAAGGATTAATATCTCCAATTTCAACTTTTTTGCTCAAATATGCTCAGAAATTTTTGAATTTCTGAGATTATGTATATACCCTTGGATCATCACCAGTGCCTGACTTGTAGGATTTGCACATGTAGCTATTGTAAAATAAGTGAAACAAGAATGAATATGTAAATAAATTAATGACTGTAACATCCTAATTCTTTTAGTATTGTTTTTAAAGTCTCTTTAAAAGTCCTACAAATTTAGTGCAAGAAAGTTTGCAGTTTTAGTTTAGACACAGTTGAGCTCCCCAGATGTGGCAAATCCTCTTTGTTAATTACAAAATGGAATTTATTTTAAGAGAGAAGCACAGATTTATTTATTAAGCACAAAGTTATTAACTTTTCATGGTTCTTTTGCCAGATAGTCTTTAAAATGTTCATTTAGAAGTTACCTATTTTGAAGGGTACTTATCCGGTGGTAATTATATACTGAACAAAAGCATTTTATTTTTTATGTTATATAAGGTACTTTGCAACAATTGTTCCTTAAAGTCGCCATGCCCACATGTAGGTAGTAATGGGTTTTGCAGATGTCTAATATCTTATCTGATCATTCTTCAAAATATCTGTAGGAACCCACTGCATCTGATTTAAGGGAACTTTATTTTCTACACAAAATACTTGGTTTGCTAATCTACCTCTGGTAAGTAACTGACAGGTAAGATAAATGAATAAAGGGTCTCAGTGTTACAATAAGGCATGGTGGGGATTATGGCAAACTGAGGACCACCTGCCTTTTCTAAAGGTGAAACCACTAATGGGCTTTAGCAGAAAATTATTAGATCTATTGAATTTTCATGAAAAATCTTAAATCTAAATATTTTAATGTTAAATCTCAAAGCTTTGAAATTTTGGCAATTAATTAAAATTGTCTTATAATCTCTACAAACCAAACAAATATAATTATAGATTATAGTCAACCCAAGTGCTGTCAGGGTTCTATTCTATAAGGTATTTTCTGTATAATTAGGTCTTAGTTCACAACTTCAGATTTTTTTTCTATGTCCTCATCAGTAGCTTCATAATTCCGTGAGATAAAGTAACAGATTTATTTGAAGGACCCAAAAGTAGTTTTTGAGTCAGAGATTTTTCAAAACTACAAGAATCTCAGGAATAACCTAATTCATGTATCAAGTAAGAGAGCAACATCATATATGAAAATTATCAGATACATTGAATGAGCTCTTTAAGGTCATCAGTTATGTGAAATAGCCCTGGAAGGACTTTATATCCTATATTTTACGTCAGAGGTCTTTCCATTATCTCAGGGAATCACTTATGTCTTGGCAAAATACACATGAAGATATTATATCAAAAATGTAAGATTAGACCAAGAAGCTAAGTATGAGTTCTTAGTCACATTTGTCATTTTAAATTTGTTGTTAGTAGAATCTCGGTGTACGAGAGAATTATGAATTTAAGAACAATAATGAAGAATATTTCAAATGAAAGTCATTTGTTTTCTTAATCATTCTTGGCTTTGTAGGGATTGAACATAGTAATCACTTGAAAGGACACATACATAACCTGCTATGGAAATGTAAGGGATTGTCATAAGAATAATAATGACAATAGTAATAATAATAATAACAAAACTATAGTATTAAAAAACTATTCAGGCCAACATTATTGTAATGCAAAGATGTGGACAACTAAAATTCATGACATAAGTGGGAGGAAGTCCTCAATAATCTAAAAATAAGAAGAAATCTTTCCAGAATTATTGACTACTAATGAGCTCGTTGTTTTCCTTTTATTTAATTACTCTTGAGGCTTTTCTTCCATATAGTTTTAGGGTTCATGTGTCTGGGGTGGGGGGGTTGTTTTCTGTTGCTTACTTCCTTCACTGGTTTCCATTAAATTTATTCCAATTAGTAAATTTTCCATTTTGGCATAACACATATCTGTTTTAAATCCTACTAATAAGAACAGAGAACACTAGCTTTCTGTCTCAAATTAAATAAACTTTTAATTTTGTTTAATGGATAATTCTAACATGTCTCCATGAAATGCATTTAGCAAAAAGATTTAAAGTGATGAGTTGTCAGTTGTCTTGTATTTTTTGATTCAATATGACATTATAGGAAATCATCTAGCAATATGACTTCAAGAGTTAAATATTATGCATTAATTATTTCCATCCAGAATTACAGAGCACTGAAGACTTAATCCAAGTACAAGATCATAATACAGGAATGAAAGCAAGCTCTTTAGGTGTGAAGACACTGAAAGATTTTTGGTTTTTCATTAGTGAAATACTTTAGCAATTGATGATATTTCCTAAAAGGTACAAGGCATCTAGTGTGCGATGAGTATGAAGAAAGAATGTCTCTTTGAAAAAAAGACACTTGTTTCCAAATTCAACGTTATGAAGAAAATTTAGAACATATACTAGTAAATATCAAAAGTAGAAAGGTCTAGACTGCCTGGGTGGTTCAGTCTGTTGAGTGTCTGACTCTTGATTTCTGTTGAGTGTCTGACTCTTGATTTCCACTCTAGTTGTGATCTCAGGATCATGGGCCTGAGCCCCAGGTCTGGCTCTGCACTCAGCGGGGAGTCTGCTTCTCCTCCCTCTCCCTTTGCCCCTCCCCTTACTCACACACACTCTCTCTCTGTCTCCCTCAAATAAGCAAAATCTTAAAAAAAAAAAAAAAGTTGAAAAGTCTTCCTACTGGGCTTTATTTCATCCAATCTAAGAAGACCACTTTGTTCACTTACGGATGTCTGAGAACAACACATTTAGAATTTCTTTGCAAATACTTCCCTTGAAAATTATTTTCTCAAGCTGGTCTTATAAAAATATACAGATTTTTTTCTTCCATTTCAAAGCAGGTGGTGTTTTGAAGAAAGTTCTTTAGCATTTCTTCTCTTAACAGTCTTGTTCTACTTTTGTCTTTCACAATTATCAAACACAATTAATAGGCTCAATTCCATTATTAAAATATTTGTCCTCAGTTCTGAAGGATGGAGATGTTTCAAGAGATTTTTAAAAAATAATTATATTGGGTATTTAGTGCAGTTAGTTCTACATAAATGTGGCTTTAATTAGTGTAATTATATAAATCATAGCAGAGCACATTAGAGCTACTTGGATTAACAAGCTAATTGTAATTTATTACTTCTCAAGAATATTTCCTGGCAATCAAGCCAAACAATACACCTTACAATGAACATTCAACAGTTCATTGTTCAATATAGTTCAGTTGTTCATTTTTATTTTAAATGTTCTCAACTCTATGGCATTGGCCTTTCCCCTTTTGCTTTGAATAAAAAAGATTAATGATAATTATTTGTAAATGAAAGGTAGAGTGTCTCACTACACTTACCACTTAATAAGACAGTATATTCCTGAGTCACTAATTAAAAATGATTAGTACATCATCATGCAAAACAAGAATAAATTCACCAGGTTGCGTGAAATGGCCATTAACTATATGAATGACGTATTCTACCAAAAATCCCAGGAGGAGGGTAATTACTGAACCAATACAATTTGAATCCAATACTTAATTATTCATGGTAATCAGTCCTGTACAGAACCTTCTGACTCAATGACAAATGAAAGCCTTTTATAAAAAAAGAAAACATTGGTATTAAAGTATTTTTTGAGATAGTCAAATAAAAAATAACTAAAAATACCCAGGAGGGAATTTAAAAATTTACATGCACCCAGAAAAGCTTGATATATGCCCTTGTACATGCCTTGATGGCATTTCTATATCATTTTTCATAACATATAATGGTCTTTATAACCACAGAAATATGCCTGGGTTTAGTCCAAAGACTGTTTTAGCAAAAAATAAAGAACAGAGTTGAATTTTTCCCCAGTTGACTACTTCTTCATTTTTTTATCATTTTTTTTTTTTAGTTTATACCATGCTTGTAATACCAGTGTTAAAAATGGCAACACCCTGCTATTCGAAGTCCAGTGAAAAGTTGACATTGTTACCTCTGTCTAGCGATCATAGGAACATTACAATATCTGCCTGGATTAACTGATTAAGCTAAGGGTAGCTTCCCATTTCCACAGAAACTATTTAAAAACAAATAATTATTAAACAAAGAAATAGCTGGAGTCATTAGAATCCTATGTTGTTAAGTTTGTTTTGTAAACTAATCTGCAGAAATTTACCCTCTTCATTCCTTTTTTTATACACCAGGAGATGGCTGTTCATCCATCCCCATCTATAACTAAATTGTGATGTTAAGAATGTCAACAATACTGTTGACAGACTATAGCAGATTAACCATGTCCACCAGAGACTGAGGACATTTGGTCACTGCTATTTTCCTGTGGTTACAAATGTCTCTGATGGAAGTAATGCATCCCCTCCTGTTGAGTTAAAGACAAATAAAGGTGTTCCTGATTAGAACATGGCTTCTAAATGGCATCCAGAAATGCAAGCTTATCTTCCACATTGTGGTTCTGCCTTCCTTTAGTGCCCCAGGGTCCTCCGCATCCAGCCAATGAATACAACCAATGTTCTCAAATTAGTGTTGGTCAAACTCTCCCAGAGGATATGTTAAAATAGAAATTATTCAGTCCACCCTGAAGAATTTCTGATTCAACAGACGGGGGTGAAGGCCAAGGATTTGCATTTCTAACAACATCCCTGGTGATGTTGTTGGTCATCTGCGTACCCCACTTTGAAAATCATTGAAGTGGAGAATAAACACAGTAGTCACACTTGAAAGGATTTTATGGAACAGGCCTGGAAATAGTACCTAACACTTTTATTCATCCCATTAAATATTGCTTGGGCAAAAGGTCTCATCCATCTGCAAGGGAAACTGGGAAATGTGGTTTAATTTTATGTCTAGTAAGAAGAAGAAATGGATTTTTATAAGTACTGAGCTATTTCTGCCACAGGTGATAATTAGTTCATTTTGTTATTTTTGCCTTGCAATAATCTATCATCTATCATCTATCTATCTATCTATCTATCTATCTATCTATCTATCTATCTACCTATCTTTCTATCTATCATCAATTTTATCCAGTCCAAACCAAAAAAGGAAGCATAGAGGGAAAAGTAGCATAACTTAAGAGAAAATTTTTATTTTTATTTTTTTTAAATATGTTATTTATTTATTCATGAGAGACAAGAGACGAGAGAGAGAGAGAGAGAGAGAGAGAGAGAGGCAGAGAGAGAAGCAGACTCCATGCAGGTAGCCTAACATGGGACTCGATCCTGGGTCTCTAGGGTCGTGTCCTGGGCTGAAGGCAGGGCTAAACCGCTGAGCCAGCCGGGCTGCCCAAGAGAAAAGTTTTAAACAAACAAAAACAAATTATCTTCATTATCTTTGAATTGTATTCTCAATTCCTAATAAAACTCATCTAATTCCAAAAAATTGAAGGAGTGTTATACTAAAGATATCTTAGAATAGGACAAAACAAAGTGTGTTCAAGATTATCTGTAAAACACTATTTACAGATATAAAAGTCTGAAAACAAACCAAAGCCTATCAGTAAGGGGACTGGTTGAATAAATTATGGTAAAGAAAGAAATGTAGGTCAAATATTTCTTCTGAACATCTCTACTGGGGTGAGTCTCCCATATAACTCCTAGAAGCTTTGAATTAAAGATTTTCTAGGGAAGGTGAGAAGCCAATGAGAGCAAGTGCCCAGTCACGGGATAGCACAATGATGAGACATGCAACTTAGCTCCTTACACAACCCTGACTGGATTCATAAATGGTCTTTAACTACTTTCCGTGGTAGATATGAGTTGGGGAGGTTGATTTACAGTCACTAAAATTGAAGTGTATAACCTGAATGTCAGGTAAATATTTTACAAAATGTAATCTTTTAAGGATGAGATGTTTGATCAGCTCAGCCATTATATTCTCCTCTTGAGACCCATAGAATATTCAGATTTTTAAGAATTAAAATTTCCAAAAAGATTTGTGTCTATTATTATTTTTGTCTATTTGTATGGTGGACTCTCCTCTAACATTAATACTTTTCTGTTCTATTCTTGCATTTCTACTAATTTTGGTATGTGATACAAAGACATATTATTTACACTGGAAAGATCTCTGGCAATTTTTTCTCTCTTGTGACTGACCCCTTATTATTGCAAACTATTAATCATAATCATCTTTATCTTTTGCCTTTACTACATTTTGCCTAGGATAACTATTGTAATCATTGTCTGATTTCATTTGGTCCACGTTGGTCTTATGTAATGTTGAATGATTTTTTTGTATTTATGATTTATGTGTTCTTCCTAAATAGCATTTTGTTTAGTTTTGTTTTGTAATTGGAACTAAGAGGCTTTAGTTTAATTGGAACACTTATTACATTGGCATTTTTGTTATAATCGGTATGATTGCTTAGGCTTATGTTCATCACCTTGTTCTGTAATAGGCAGTCTGAGTATGAACTACCTAGATTAAAATTCTACCTACAACACTTGCTAGTGTGTGATTTTGAACTACTAAGTAAAACTGTCCATCTTTGTAACATTTGTAAAAAGTGAATAGTAACAATATTAGAATTCTACATTTCCATCTGATGAGCTCTTTGACTACATTCTGCAGGCTTTTAACAAATGTTTTTCTCATAGGTCAGTCCTAAATACTAATTATTTTTTCAACAATCAGAGTTATCTAGAATTCTTTTAAATTAATTTAAACAAATTTAAAATTTTATTTAAATTTAAAATTAGTAACATCAACTATATGAATTAATTCTATTATTTGAAGTTGGTTTCTAATTTTACCATGTTATAGTTGATGAATATCATTTTTGTGAAGAACCTTAGTTACTTGTAAGAATTCTACATTTTTGATATTTATACTTTGTCAGGTCGTTCTTTTTTTGAGAGAGAGAGAGAGAGAGTGGGAGACAGTACACGTCCAGGTACATGAGTGGGGAAGAGAAGTGGCAGAGGGAGAGAGAGAAGAATCTTAAGCAGGCTCCATGCTCAGTGCAGTGTCAGATACAGGGCTCAATCTCATAACCCTGAGTGAAAATCAAGAGTTGGTCTCTTAACTGATTGAGCCACTCAAGTACTCTTGTCAGTTCCTTATGATATATATATATATATTTTTAATTTTGTGATTATAAATTATCAGTGGTTTCTTATTTGTTTAGATAGCAAATTTCTGGCTACAAAGTGGGAGAATGTATTATCAGAATATATAACACGTGACATCAGTACTTAAAGCTAAGTACTATTGCAATGCCTCACCAGCAAGTGAAAAATTGCAAATGGTAATGTTTCAGTAACTTAGAATAATTCCAGACCTTCTAGAAGCATAAATTTGTCCTTCTAAGTCAATTTAGGTAAGAATCTCCCCGTACTTGTCTAACCTTGATGTTTACCAGAAACCACCTTGCACTGATCAGTCAAGAGAGCACTCGATGATGTACCCTTATTCATAATGTATATTGCAAGATACAGCACTCAATAAACCCAGGAAAGAACCAGGCTAGTACAGCCTAGTGTGTGTACATACCTAAAATCCCTAGGTATCTCTGGAATCCCTGCTAACCTATGATCAGAAAAAAGTGTTCACCCTAATTGTGTTCACTGTGAATAAAATGCAGAGTTGTGCAGGGAAGCATATTCAAAGAAGGCTTTTGCATTATAAATAACGTTTTAATTTTTTACAGGAAAAATTAGTAATTTATTATTATTGTAATTGCATTTGTACCATGTAAAATTAATATTATGTAAAATGCATAAAATAAAGGTGAAAACGCTACTATTTAGTAGCTCTAATAATTTTTCTTTAATAGTTACATCATTTTACCTCCCTCAAAAAAAGTTTCTATAAAACTCTGTATATCTTTATAAGACTGATGAATATAATAAAGTAATTAAGAGTTTGATTCCTAGAAATAGACTACCTCCATTTGAATCAAGGCTTTTCTATGTAATAACTGCGATTTTAAGCAAAAATTAATCCATAAAACAGTCTTAAGCACATACTCTGGCACAAAAGAAGCGCTGGGTGAAGATTAGGGATTATAAGTTATTACTTTGGGGAGGAATAATCAGGCAAAAAAATTTTAAAAATTAAGTGTGATTATCCTTGTCCAACAATGGCAAATTTATTTTTCTGTCTAGTCCTGTTTGCATATTAGGAAACTTTTCATTCATGTGTCAGAGTTGTGTTTATGTTTTAAGTTGCTAATGGTATTTGTAAAGACTAGAAGTGGCCAAGACTTCACTTCATTAAGGAACCTGGAGAAAAACTGACCGTCTCTTAGCAACCAGGCTGATGAGATCTCTAAGAAGAAGCATTTCATCTGTTCTGTTCTCAAATCTCCTTTCTCATTACTGAAACAATACAGATATAATTAAAGACCTTGCCTGGGATTCAAAATGATAGAAGAAACTAGAATAACTGCAAATTGTCCTTAGATAGGGTGACTTGCTCTTCATGAGCACATTGTCTATAGATGTGGGCAGAAATACGATATGATTTCCCCCATAACCTGGAATATTAAAACTGAAAATTTATAGAATGTGTTTCTGTGCTTGGTTCTTAAGCACTGATAAAAAGAAAAAAATGACTTTGAAGAATTTCTTGAGGAGGACTAGTTAGATATATGAAGCAAAACTTTCTTCTCAGAATACTTGATTCTTTTTTTAAAAAAATAAGTTTGGGAGAATCAGAATAGAGGAGTACAATTTTCTGGGACTACAAAATCACATGTTAAGTAAATCAATAAAATTGAATTGTAGTGCTTCATTTTAATTCAGTGTGAAAACTCATTATGAAAAAGGAAAGCTAATATTCCAAAAACAACCATGGCTCAGTTTTGCAATAAAAAAGTCATGTTCAATCATCTCATTCTCTGCATTAAAAAAAAAAAAATAGTTGATGAGGAAACAAAAATTAGGATTCTTGTTTTTTGCTCTTTGCATTTGAAAATTCCAAGCAAGCATTCATCAAATAAATCTATATTTATTTTACTTCCAGTATCTATTAACATATGTGAGGAGTCTGAGATTACAATGGGACCTAAGGGAAGCAGTTACTACAGTAGGTTTTTGAATAAGTGCCAGCTGAGCACTCTGCCTTTTCTGAGTGCAACTACTCTTTGAATTAAATTATTTCCACAGTAATTTAGCAGCATGAGCATTTAGAAAAAATGTTCCCTAAAATAACTGTTACTATGTGCATCTATAGAAATGGTGAGTCAAGATAAGAAGACAAGGTTTTACTGAGGTTTGAAGTTTGAAGTATTGATTAAGGTTCAGCAGATTCATAGAGGGAATAACAGACTCAAAGAGTACAGAAACTCTTTTTTTTCTTTCTTTTTTTTAAATTTATTTATTTTATTTTTTTTTATTTATGATAGTCACACACACAGAGAGAGAGGCAGAGACATAGGCAGAGGGAGAAGCAGGCTCCATGCACCGGGAGCCTGACGTGGGATTCGATCCCGGGTCTCCAGGATCGCGCCCTGGGCCAAAGGCAGGCGCTAAACCGCTGCGCCACCCAGGGATCCCTCTTTTTTTTTTTTTCTGTGACTGATTTCCCTATAGGTAATACCAAACAATCTTGAGCCTATGAGATTCCATTAATTTTTAGAAACATTTTTGACAAAGTATCTTAAAACTTGGAAAAAGTATCAATGACATTCTTCTTGCTTTCTTCCTTTAGCTTCAGTCCATCCTGGAAAATTCCACCAGTTTTTCTACTTGTATCCTTTTTTCTTTAAATATTTATTGAGAATATATTTTAGATTTCTGCTTCTCAGTAAAAATATCATCATGGAAATATTACCACTTAGATATGGTATTAGATATCTTAATTCAGATAGTCTTCATGGCTATCTTTCTGATCTCTATAGTTTTAAAAATTTAGATATAGGATAATCAAGTGTCTTATGAAGTTCATGGAGCTGTAACAAAGGCTATTAATACCTTACAGATATTTTTAAGCATCAGTACATTTTGGGAAATTGATGACAGCAAATCCTTAAAGTATCCAAGTACTCTGATCTGCATCATTGGCCAAATTGGTTTTCAAGAAACAGATCAGACATAATGAATTTAATTGGAAAAATTGTATGATACTAAAGATTTTTTAACTATAAATGTGTGTGTGTGTGTGTATAAATAGACTGGTGAGAATATTATTTTAAAGTATTATCTATTTTCCCCTTCAAGTTATTTTTCTGGATTTCCTTATTCCTTTACATGTAACTACTATTCTTTAGTCCTCAACTAAAGCCTTGGGTCAAGACTCCCCAAATTTTAAATAATCTTTGATAGTACCTTTCATTTCATCTACCTCCTACATTTACTCACTGAGATTAAGCCTTTCCTTTATATCAGTAGTTCTCAAACTATGGTGTCCTCAGAATTCCTGGAGAGCTTGTTAAAACAATGGTTGCAAGATCCCATCCACACAGTGTCTCATTCAATAGGTCTGAAGGAGAGACAGAGGATTTGCATTTCCAGCAAATTCCCAGATGATGGTAATGATGATGCTTGTTCAAGAGTCAGATTTTTAGAATCATTGCGTTTATATATATACCTTTGTTATAGTTTGGCCCTTGTCCATTTGCAATGATTGCCTACCTTTTTTCCTTGTCTCCTATCATTACTCCCATCCCCAAGTGACTTGCTCTACTAAATTATCTCCATGGATTTTTTTCTATGCCACTGCTTCACAATACCATATGTAATATTCCCATCCTCATTTAGGAATCTTTAGTGATTCCTTAATTTTCAATCATTCAAAAAATCTTTCCGGAATGCCTAGTATGTACTAGCTATTAATCTAGACAGTATAAATACATTAGTGAGCAAAAGGGACAAAATTTTGCTTACATGCTAACAGAAAGATAAAAAATAAACCATATTAAATAAGTCCAAAATGTAGAATGTTAGTGATACAGCTAATGACAGCATGGGAGAAATGTTGGAACCCTTAGATAGAATGCCCAGGGAAGGAGACAGTGAGAAAGTGATACTTGAGTAAAGGCTGAAAAAAAAAAAAAAAAAGAATTAGTATTTTTGTATTCTTTGGGTAAATCCAGCAATTGCACTACTAGGTATTTACTCAAAGAATACAAAAATACTAATTTAAAAGGATACATGCACCCTAATGTTTACAGTTGCATTACCTATAATAGCCAAATTATGGAAACAGCCCAAGTGACCATCAATTGACGAATGGATAAAATATATATATATATATATATATATATATATATATATATATATATATGGTATATATACACACACACACATGTAGTGGAATATTACTCAACAATGAAAAGAAATAAAATCTTGCCATTTGCAATAATGTAGGTGGAGCTAAAGAGTATTGTGCTAAGTGAAATGAATCAGAGAAAGACAAATGCCATATAATTTGACTCATGTGGAATTAAGAAACAAAATAAATGAGCCAAGGCGAAAAAAGAGAGAGAGAAACAAACCAAGAAACAGACTGTTATCTATAGAGTATAAATTGATGGTCACTAGAGAAGAGCAGGGTGGGGGGGACGGGTGAAATGGGTGATGGAAATTAAGGAGGGCACTTACTGTGATGAACACCAGGTGTTGTCTGGAAGTATTTACACCTGAAACTAATGTTAGGCTATAGGTTAACTAACTGGACTTTAAATAATAACTTTTAAAAAGTTGGAAAAGAGGAGAAAATTAATGATATTGAATGCTAAGCAAGTGAAAAGGCCCTGAGGCAGAAGCATGCTTAATGTTCCTGGAAGAGCAAGAAGGCCAGTGTGGGTGGCTAGTGTATAGAAAATGAAGAGAAAGTTCTTATTAAAAAAAACTCCCAAGTCTGACATTTAACATTATCCAGTCTCATCACTCTATATTGACACTGTTAATTAACACTCTGCTCATGCCCAAAGACTTCATGAGCACTCTCATCAAGATTTAATTCTTGTGCTTCTCTTTGCCTGTTATATACTCTTTTCTTTCCCTAAGCAATCTGTACACTGTCAAGTGAAATACTATGACTGATGAAACCTATACCATTTTCCAAGTCTATAATGCTTTTATAGACTTTTTTTATAATTCACTTTTCTCTGAATCTAACACCATTTCTTTCTTTCTCTCTTCCTTACTCCCTCTTACTCCTTACCTTACTCCTGCTCTTCCTTTCTCTTTCTTTCTTCTTTCTTTCTTTCTTTCTTTCTTTCTTTCTTTCTTTCTTTCTTTCTTTCTTTCTTTCTTTCTTTCTTTCTTTTTCTTTCTCTTTCTTTTTTCTTCTTTTTTTTCTTTTCTTCTGTCTCTGACTCTCCCCCCACCTCACACACACAAATGCCTTTATGTAAGTAAGCATAATGTATTTATAATTCTCTCTCTCCAGATCTAAAATTATAGGCCAAGAAATGGGGAGCTATCTTAATAGCATTCTGTATCCTATAGCAACCAGAGTGCCTTACTGTAAGTCAATTTTTAAAATGGATTTAGTTGTATTTGTCTGTAGGATTGAAAGCTCAGTAAAGTGAGTGATTCAGTCTTTCATTTAACAAACACATACTGAATCCTTACTAAATATTGCACGGAGAATAGAGAAGAGGGCCAATCCCCAGTGACAAAAAGATGATAATCTAATGTAGAAGACCAACTAGCATACGTGCAAGTACACTATAGCCTAATGGGTGCCTACTTAGAGATACACCCAGGGGTCTCTTCTGGGTCCTCCTAGGAGCAGATGCTAAGACAGGATCCCATGTGCAAGGGTTTTGTTAGAGGAAATGCCTATGAAAGAACATAGGGAGAATGTGGAGAAGTTTGAGAAGCTTCATGAGGCAAGTCTAACCCTGGGTTGAGAGAGACAGTGAAAAGTGGGTGAAATTTCCAGAACTGCTGTGTCATCTGAGGAAGGTCTAGCAAATCAGGGAAGTCATTAAAGCAAGCAAGAAGCTAAAGAGTGTGATGTCTCCCAGGATGGGTCTGTCTGAGTCTCTCCACACTCAGACATTGACTAGACATGACCTGTGAGAGTTGTCATCTTGGCATGCAGCCATGGATTTCAGAGCACAGCAGCTGGGTTCTTGGTCAAAGATGCTCTTTGTAGCGGGAGACTGCCAGACACAGCCTCAGGGCTGCTCTCTTGTGGGAGCACATTGGATCCAGAATTTAACTGAATTAAAGGAGCACTTTTCAGAGTAACCTACGCTGAAGTTGAGTCATAAATCTGTATCAAGAGTTAGTTCCCTGAAGAGAGGAGGGAAAAATGAACTGGGAAGGTGCTGAGGCATGAAGTGCTTCTTCAATTCAGAAAACCATATAGAGGAGGGGGCTTGAGCATGTGATGAGTAAGGGAAATGAGAATGGGAATTTGGCAGAAGGCAGAGTGTCATGAGTCCCACAAAAAGCAGATGCATTTTGTCTTGAAGGAGATCCTTAGAGAAAATGTTTTAACCAGGGCAAGTGTAAGACTGCCTGCCTGCTGTAATGTTATTAAAGAACAAAGAGTAATCCTGCTACCATTTTGGCAACAGCCAGATTTCCTTTTTTTTTTTTTAAGATTTTATTTATTTATTCATGAAAGACACACACAACGAGAAAGAGGCCTAAGCAGAGGGAGAAGCAGGCTCCCTGAAGGAAGCCTGATGCAGGATTCAGTTCTAGGACCCCAGGATCACAACCTGAACCAAAGGCAGATGCCCAACCACTGAGCCAGCCAGGCATCCCATAGATTTTCAATTTACATTAAACGGTAGGTTTGAAGAAGGTAAAATGATTTTTTAAATAATTTTCTTTTCAGTTTTTGATGGATTTAAAATTATTTTGAAGGAATTAATATCCAAACCCTGGAAGAATATAGACTTTAAAATTCAAGCAAGGCCCCTAAAAGAAGGCATTTAGACTTAGGGAGTTGGGGTTCTTTGTATTAGAGGCTGTTTTGTTAAAATTTTATAAAAGTAAAAATTTTATAAAATTTCACAAAACTCTCTGAAGTGCTTTTGGAAGATGTAAAGAAACTGATATGCTTGGGCGAGGGCTTAATCTAGGAGAGACACTGAGCAGGACTATTTGTACACCTGTTTGGCATCCTCTGCCACTTCTTGGAGAACTTTCAACACTTTTGGTCTTTCTATTACAGAAATATTAAAGTGTGATATTTACCTTCAATAAACATAATAGGATATGTTTGATCCTGCCACAAGTTCCCTGAAGAGTTTTCTGTAATCCTGGCAACTACCATTAGTACTACAAATGGTTCTGGGAATGCTACTCAAGGATTATTTACTGAGTGTTATTAATTAAGGCACAAGAGATTTTTCACACAATCCAAAATCTTAATTTGTTCTTTCTAATAAAATGTTTTATTAAAATAAATATGGTCCCATGATTCCCATCACTAGCTATGGACTAATAAACTCAGTAATTGGCCAGACCAGTTAGTGAAAAGGATACAGCAATATTTTGAGTAAACCATAAGCAAAATCATTTCTACTCACAACATACATACATATAGGCATCCATAAAATTAAGCCACCATAAAAAATAGTTTTGTATTGCATTTGAGTGATTGCAGAGCAGTATTTCTGAACTGAGGGAGAGGTGAAATTTTATATCTACCCCTAGGGACATTTGTCAATGTCTAGAGACTTAGTAAGCTGTTATATTAAAGAAGGTCGCTCTTTACATCTAGTAAGTAGAGGAAAGATGCTGCTTATCCTCTTACAATGAACAGGATAGCTCCCATTCCCCAAGAAAGAATTATCCAACCTGAAATGTCAATAGCTTCCTGATTGGGAAATTCTACTGTGGAGTGTCCAAACAATGGGTCCTTATTGTATGTCATCAAGTGAACAAAGGTGCACAAGTTAGTGTATTCACAAAACTATACACCACCCCTAAGTATTCACACTTCTGCTGAGTCTCACAGTTTCACCTATTTGCTCATTGCCTCCATATTTATCTTCTTAAAGTACAGAATAATCAGGTCTTTTCTCATCCAAAAACCTGTCACAGTCTCTGTTTACTCAGTTATCTCATTTTGGTCTGGCTTCAAGGCCTCCAAACTTTGGCCCCCTTCACATACTCTTTACTCTCACAAAGCTACAGGATTTTTATTAATTTTTTTAATATTCTGAGCAGTCAGTCACTTTGCTTTCTAGCACATGCTGTCCCCCTAATCTGGAACACTCTACTCCCACCAAGCCAACATCATATATAATTCCTACTCATCATTCAAACTTATCTCATATGTCACGAACTTCAAATGTCTCTCCTTTATTTCATAACTGATTATCTAAAGGTCAGTTTAGCTGCGCATAACAAGAATCACAGAAATGGTATTCTATGAAGACAGAGGGTTACATTTTCTCAGAAAAACAAAAGTCCAGATATGGACAGTCTCTAGGATGGGAATGGTGACTTTCAGTAATGGGAGACCCAGGCTGTTTGGAGCTTCATGTTTCACTAAAACAAGGGTACTACCCATGTCCCTACAGACAAAATTAGACTCACAGAAGATGCATCTTAAGTAGCAATATGAAGAAAAGAAGACCAAGTCATATTCTAGAGATATTTAAAAAAATTTAACTGAAAGCTTCCAATTTTGACTTCCAACTCATTGATCAGCATGTATCCAAGCAAGTGACACCACCTAGCTGAATGAATGCTGGGAAATGTAAACTCATTCATGACAGTCCGTGTGCTCAAAAGGAGCATGCAAATAGGAGCAGGGAACTCGAATTCTCTGTCACAACTATAATCTAAACTCTAAAATTTTCAGCCTAATATTGCATCTATTTGGGTAATAACTTTGGGTAATAATCTCATTCCTATTTAGGTCATAAACTCAGGAGGCCAATATTTGATCTCAGTATCCACTGCAGTATTCAATATGTTTGTTTGTTTTCACATAAAAAGTGTGTTGGTGTTTAGATGATAAATCATAACTTACTCTCTTCTGAGTTCAGAATCAATTATAATAAGGACACAGGAGTAATACAGTGATAACTAGCAAAGCTGAATTGGGGTCTGAAAACACAGATTGGACCTAAGGCCAAAATTGTTTTCCTGTAACATTTCCCACAAAGTTGTGTCAGGCAAAGAAATCATACAAGTAGATTCTTTTACACAATTAGATTTTGCTCTGTTCCTTCTTGCATGGAAGGTGGAAGTGGGGAGGCCTTAGCTCCTTAAGGGGCAGTAGTTCAAGAGATGGGTTCAGAGAATGAAGGAGGGAGAGAGTGAGAGCCATGAGGAATGCATCTTTAACACTCCTTTTACAAATTGCAGAAGCTAGATAAGTTACTGATCTTTCTGTGGTATGGACAAGTAAGGGGCACCGGCAACACCCAGAAGTGTTTTGTCAATATTTTTATACCTGGGTAGCAGAATGAAACTCTACTGAAGCAAGAAGAATGGGTAATTAGTGTTTCTCTTTAAAAAGTGTGTAGTGCACATCTATTACATTGTCCTGAGAATTTCAATACTTTAATGTCTAATGACTTTGTACATATTGTGCTGTAATTACAATAGGAGCTCAGCTTTATATGAATTATCTACTCTCGTGTCAGGGATGATAATCATTTTTAAGTGATTTCTTAAAGAAATAAGGAAAGTGAAGAGCTGTTTGTTTAAATATATGTTATAATTCATCTGGAACTTGCTAAAGCAAATCAAGTATTGTTTGCATAGCACACACATTTTTTTCTTCTGTATTTCATTGTTACTAATAGAGTCTTTTATTACAAATGACCAAACTCACAAAATGGAAATTTATGGAAGGTGTAGAAGTGTCATATATATTAGGGGGTTGAATTAGTTTTTCTGAACACTTTTTTAAGCCTTGTAGTCTAGTTCTTATCGTACTCTACTATCATTTGTTCTTTAAAATTCTGTCTTGCCTACTGGACTGTAAGTTCCTTGAGTGAAGAAACTGGATCTTAATTATCTTGGATTTCCCAGAACTTAGGCCTTTTCTCAACACAAGGCATGTTTATTATAAGAATAATGAATATTCCATATTTTTGAGATGAAGAAAATAATATATCCCCAATGTAGGAAGCTGGTAGTTTCTATCTATCTGCTTGTCTATTTGTGAACAAGAATAATGAATATAGAAATGAGAAAATAATTTTTTGCCCAAATACTCATTGTTTTGAGTTTATTTAGACTATATAAGTTAGTGAGAGAAAGACTTTGAGAGCAAAATACAAATTCCTAAACCCCTGAGAAATACTTTTAGTAAGTACTGTACTAACATCATGGGGCCAGTAGTGGTGGACACCTACACGCATCCAAGAGAGTAGTACAACTATAAATTTTAATATGGACTCTTGCATTTGACCAGTGCCAACAAATCCCATTACTCTAAGTCACTCTGAGCATGTAATGGATATTACTGATTCAACATTTTATTCTTGAGGTCTTTCTCTGAATCAGCTCTTGGTGTTGAGTATATAGTGCTGAAAAGGAAGACTGGTGGAGATTATGCTTAGTAATGGCAGTGAGTGTACATACATACAGAAAGTTACTGAGACCTGAGGGATACTAAACAAAAAAACAAAACAAAACAAACAAACAAACAAACAAAAAAAACCTGATACTTTATAGCAAAGCTTTCTCCCCTGCAGAATCTATTTTTTAATAGGAGGGTTTATATACTACCTTTAGAAAGTTAACTCTCTCACAATTCATTAAATCCTACCAAACCTACATACACATCATCTATGAAATAGATTATAGCTATATTATAAATCACAAATCATCATGTTCCTGCTCCTAATGAGATAACACAAGAGTAGATGGGATAGTCATATTGATTTTTTTCTCTTGACTTTCTGGGTACAACATGAGCTGGAATTATTCAAATGAACCCTTACTTGATTAGTCTTCCTTAGTTCTTGGGCCAATGCTGAGCAGGACAAAAGGAAATTTGTAGCCTCTGTTCAACCAGAGGATATGGTCTAGAATTAGTCTTTCTTCAATGAAACTAACATCTTGGGGAAGAAGTTTCCCATTTAGCTTTCCACTTATCATCATACCCTCTCTTACCCTTCTTCCCTCTTCTTCCTTTCATCACCAACAGAGTGGACACATCTATATGACTTTTTTCCTTCTTTTTTTTTTTTTTTACCTGATCCTTCAATGATATGCTAGAAACAGAACCTTGTCTTAAAATTGCATAACCAGAAAAAAAAAAAAACAAACAAACTATCACTGCCAGAAGTTGAGTCCTATTTCCCATTACCCAGTGCCTGATTAGGGTTGTACTTAAGAAAACACCACTGACTTGAATATTAGCTCATATCCAAGAACCAATTAATACCAGCCGATAAATACATTTTTCATGTACTCAAACCTGCTTAGACCAGGCCCCAACTTTCATCCCCTTGGAAACTGCTCACTATCTAATAACAGCATATCCTTAGGCCATCCAGTGGTAGTAGGGCAGTGATAGTTTTTAGATACTGCACAAACTCAATGTCCTCCCCCCACACACACTATGCTCATATTACTGAGGACTCAACATATCTTTGAACACACTCAAATGTTGATAATTTCTAAAGAAATATTTTATTTTACATTGTATACCCAAAAGAATATAGAATTAATGCACGCAAAAAAAGATAAGAATAACCACGCTGGTGCAAAATATGTTTACTGACACTGACTAGCAAAAACAAGACTCAGTTGTTATTCATCCTTTTCAAACACACTGCTTGAGTTAAGCAAATTTCAACTAGTTCTGTAGCATTAGTCAGACCTTCAAGCTTAAAATTTTGCATTGTTTAATATTTTCCATTACCGTGAAGGTAAACATAGTCATTAATCCAAAATCTTGGCAACAGCACTGTTTTGTGTGTTACCACCAAGACTGTGGTAAATACATGAGTGCATAGGAAATTTTGATGTACAATGTTTGGGAGAATGGATAAATAATGTTCTTGAAACAAAGTTGAGTGGATGTTTATTCTGTAAATCACCACAACCATTTAAATAAGAAGCTTAGAATGATTTTAAAATATTTTTGAAATAGTCCAAAGTATCTTCAAATATAATTCAAATTTATTTTCCAGCAATCATAAGAATCAAATCAACTTCTCCAGTAAAACAGTATTTTCTCCCCCAAAGAAAATGAAGTAATATTATAGAGACATTTTTTAAGAGGGACATATTTGAAAGTAAGCCAAATATCTAAGCCAATACTTGTTTTTAAAAGTAAGAGAAACAAACAAACAAAAAAAAGTAAGTAAGTTTGGGTGCCTTCTTATAAGCTTCATTTTTAAATGGCATGTACTTTAGAAGAAAAAGTAAAACCTAGTAATATAGAATTCCATTTACTGAATTTTCTATTACTGACATTTTAAAATATATGTTTGAGGAATTTATATATTTCATGATGTTGAGTTATAAAAGATATGTCATATCTGTGCTTCATATCTTTTCTTGTCGCTGTATAAAATTTTATCCAGGATGACCACTAAAGTGAGCAATTGGATGGTTGCCTAACAAACACAGAAAAAAAAAGAAATAATTCCAGGATAACTATTTAATATGTCAGGTTGTCTGGGTCCATAAACTGAGGAATGAGAAAGGGTTCCCAGTGCTAATTCCAAACAAAATGTTTAAAAATTTTGGAATCTCCTTAATGGAATCTTATATGGCTAATTTCCTTCTGATGGGACTGAATTGGCACATATACGACCAAAATTGTTCAGTGAGAGACAAAGCATTTTCCCAAACCATGTCTTTCTCCATTTTTAATTTGTTTATAAATTTTAGAGTAGAACAGAGAGCCAATTGTGTAGAATATGATGGAGAAATTGTGGCTTTAGCTTGAGTCATCTAAGTTTCCTGGCTTTTTTATAGAATTTAGATTATATTTTTCCATTGTGGAGGATAATGAATTTTGGGGAAATTCTTAAAAATATTCATTCAGGATAAGTTGTATTATGTGGAAAAGACTTAAAGAAATAGAACTTGATATAATTTTTATGTAAGATTCATATGGTTCCTTAAAACACAATGTATATAAGAAGTGGCCATCATAAAGCCATGCTTCCCAATCAACTGAAAATATACAAAATGCTAGTGATTGAATACAAAGAACAAAGAGAAAGGAATAATAAAGGAGAATTTACCTCCTTTCCTCATTGACTGATAATCTGGATTTCTGTGTTTGTAGCCGGAGCTCAAGTAAAATGTATTAGACTGTGAGACCACATGTAAATAATTTCTTCATTCTGATGTCCTCCTGGTCTTATAAAATGAGGATTGTGTTCATGTGGTTTCTAAAATCCCTTCCTGTGTAACACTGAGTTATCATGTTATAGTCCTGCGGTCTCTATTGGAAATATAATCCCTATAAAATTAGCAGAAGCAAGTAAGATTGATTTTTCAAGCATGTAGGAGATTAACGCTTTAAAAGGAAAGATTAACCCCTGGCAATATTTTGCCAGAATTAAAACATACTAACAGGAGAAGTAACAGATATAAAGGAAAAATCAAATGGAAGATACCCAGACAAAGCTACTAGGACATGGAGAATAGAAAGCATAGAAAGAGCTATTTACTGCAATGTGAATCTTGACTACAGGGATGGAGAGTTTATCATGTCAAGAAATGTGAAATATAGGACATCTGAGAATAAGATATAAACTGGTATGGGTACCAAACATTAAAAAAAATATTATTTTGAACCCAGACCATTCCAGCACAACAGCCAAGTGCTCAGAATTGAGAATCAATATCTAGAATGTTCAGGGAAGAATATTAAATATATGTACTATACAAGAGCAGCATTCACATAAAAAGAAAGGAAAAAGACATTTTGACATCTACAAGAATTTCTTTAAAATGTAGTATCTCCACAAAAGTCTATAGATGCTATCCAGCCAAATAAATAATAAATCAAAACTCAACACACATAAATCAATAGGTCAAAGAACAAAATGACTAGGAGTGAGTTCTGAATCCAGGTAAATATATCATTAAATCCTAATAATTACATCAATTGGCTGCAAAAGAGAACGGAAGTACTTTAAGTTTAGAAATAAAAACCAATACAATAAAAAATCATAGAGAAGCAAAAATACCATAAAACATGAAAAATATTGGAAGACTTGGCCAGACAGGAAAGGGTATAATAGTTCTTCATGTTTCACACAAAGGAATCAAAGGATATTGTTTGATTTCTGAGGCTGATAACCAAAAATGAAAGTTTATACAATACAATCTGAAGATATAGATGTAATTATTCTTAGAAAAAACAGTGAATAGATGATATCCTTCTAAATTAGCAAAGATACAAAAGAAAGAATAGCAAAAACAATGAAAATAAAGGCTATATGTGTTATAAAAAAAATTTTTTTTTAGGCTTAAAATGCCTGAAGCAAAACAAAACATCTGATAAGGCAGTAATCCTGAAACCTTTTAAAGGGAATAAAACAAGCTGTAAATGAATAATAATCAGATCAACTTTATATTTTTCATCAATAAAACTAGATGACAAAAAATAAAGCACCTTGGAAATCTGAAGAAAAATAATTTTTAATCTAGAATCCTATATTCTTGTAGAAGATGATATAATTACTGAAAAATATTCACTCCCTCCTGGTAATAGGATTATACATCTTTGTCAATTGACCTGTGATTTGCCTGTGCATATGCTGCCATGGTGCTGACAACAGATTTTGACCAAGTGACATGCTTTGGCAATTGGGATGTGAATGAACGTGGTATTTGAGAGATCTGAGTTGGACACCTTAAATGGTGTTCCGTGATTCGGTTTGACATGACCCTGCATCCCTGCCTTCGGCTCTGACAATGTGCATCCAAGGCAGGGCCTGTTCTGTCAGCGTGGGACTGGAGATGAGAAGAAATGGACCCATGCTGAGCTCCTGAGCCACACAGAGCCCTGCTGAGTCAAACAGAGCTGAAGCTCATCCACAGCCCTCATGCAATGTGAGCCAGAAATAAATACGTGCTATTGTAAATCACTGAGATTTGGGAACTGTTTATTACCATAGCAAAACTGAAAATACAGCCACAAAAAGGCTTTTACCCCTTGAGGAGGAAATTTATTGTATTCTTAATATTCGTTCTCTACCTAAAGAGATTTTCATTTAGGAATTACTCCTTCTCTAAGATGCATTCAAATAATTTGGATGATTCTATGTCTGATTCCTATCTCCATGAGGGGGGATAAGCCTGTCATGAAGTACTCAACCTATCCCTCCTGTTTGGCCAAGTTGATTGAATCAGAAATGTGTACTTGACCACTTCAGTAATGACAAGCATGTTCTGTAGCATTCTGGTAGCATGGTATGGTTACTGATGTAGATAAAACGTAATGTCATGGTAGCGTTCTGTAATGGTATGGTTACTGATGTAGATAAAAGCTTTCTCTGGACTTAAGCTTAGACAGATATAAGTCCAGATATTTCAAGAGCCTTTATGAAAAGGTAGACTGTTTTAAAGAAGACAAATATGAAAATAAAATTAAGACATGGAGAGAGACTGAGCTGTGATGACATTATTAAGACCTCAAATACAACTATTGTATTCCTGGGTGTTTGCTAAACCAGTAATCTCCTTCTTTGATTTAGTCAGTTTAAGTTAGATTATTTTTCTTCATAACCAAAATAATGTGTATTACCAGAGGCCCCCATTCACCTTTTCTTTTTAATTTGGTGAATTACTCAAGTAAGTGAATCAAGAAAGAGAAAGATCTTAAGTTCAAGAAACAGCAGAAAACCCAATGAAACAGTGATACGTAGGGAAACAGATGTGCATTTTGTAAGGTAACTGGTCACATGATTGGAAAAATAATTGCCTTCAACTATGTTCCAAGGATTTCTTTTAAAATGTATCTCAGACAACAGAAAAAATCACTAAGAAACTAGAAGAGTGAATCATTTGTTTTATTTATTTATTTATTTATTTATTTATTTATTTATTTATTTATTGTTTTCCCAGTAAGAGAAAAGAAAGACAGTCAGAAATTCCCAACCCTACTATAAATAACTATACAGGAAAGTTTGAGGCTACCAATTGTAATTGATGCAAACTAGAAAGCCCATTATTTGAGAAGTTGATGGAATACAGGAGAGGGGGATCCATCTGTCTATTTTGGCAGAAGCTAAGTGTGTTATCAATATTAACAGAATTTTAAGGTAAAATTGACAGATGTCTAGAAATGGAAAACTCTTCCATTAAGTAACTAAATACTATAAAAATGTAAGAACTTGAGAAATAGGAGTTTAAGTATCTTACATTACAGCTTTCATTAATTGAAAGGTTTTTAATTTTCAGAATTTGTGTTTTACACGTTACCTAAATTCTCAACTAGCATGACAAAGAATGAATAGATAAGATCATAAAGACAAGGTAAGTGAATAAAAATAAAACAATATCTAAATCTATCATCTGCAGGTGGGGAGGCACCTTCAGAGAGGTAGACTGTAAAATAAAATCATAAAATGATTGCTTTTTTAAAAGAAGGCCTGAGAATTCAAAGGGTTAGGAAGGACGGGGAAATTTGCTTTTCATCACACATAGTTTTCTACAAACATATACACCTGGATTTCCCATACAGTTTTGTGTATTATTTTCTCTGTTAGTAAGTAACACAGTGAAACTCAGCATTTAAAAAAAAAAAAAAGATTTAATTAAACTGAAATAACATTTTGAACAGCATGCTATATGTAAGAATTCATACTGGAAACCAACCTACCTAACATAAAAATACATAAGAGCAAAAAATCATAACTTGAACACTGAAAATTTATTAAGAAGAAAACAATCATTTAATGAAAAGAATAGACAAATGATTTGAAGAGATGTTTTGCCAGAAATGTACAGATGATAAGTAAGCACATGAAAAAATGCTCAACATCAGTAGTCATTAGTGAAATTCAAATTAAAGCCACAGTGAGATACCACTACATATCTATCAGAAAGTCTTAAAGACTTACCACACCAAATGTGGGAGATACTGAGTAGCTGGAACACTTACACTCTTCTGATAAGAATGCAAAATGTTGTAAATATCTTGAAAACAGTCTGACAGTTTCTTAAAAAGTTAAAGACATACCTGGGCCACCGGGGTGACTCAGTCAGTTAAGTGACTGACTCTTGGTTTCATCTCATGGGGCATGATTTCATGGGTCCTGAGATTGAGCCGAGCCACAGGGAGTCTGCTTGAAGATTCTCTCCTGCTGCCCCCCAACTCTCTGTCTCTTTCAAATATCCCCCAATTCTCTCTCTCTTTCAAATAAAGAAATAAATCTTTTTTAAAAAAGGTTAAATATACACTTGCCATATATCTAGCTATTCCACTCTTAAATATTTACCCAAGTGGGGATTTGGGGGAAGCATATGACCACACCAATGACTTTCATAATAATATGCTTAACAATTTTCAGCTTTATATGTAGTAGTCAAAAACTGGAAACACGACTTCCAGAATAGCAATCTGAGGAGCTCCTTGAATCTGCTCTTCAGTGAAATAGCCATAACGGTAAAAATTTTTCTAAAAAGAGGTATTTTTTAAAAATTATTTAGTTGGTTGAGAGAGAGAGCATAAAAGAGAACAGAGAGCACAAGCCTGGGGGTTCCAGAGAGAGGAAGAAGTTGACTCCCCATTGAGCAGGAAGCCTGGTGTAGGGCCCTATCTCAGGACCTGGAGATCATAACCTGAGCTGAAGGCAGATGCTTCACCAACTGAGTCACCTAGGTGTTCCTAAAAAGACGTATTTAGAAAAATGTTGCTACAGCCAATTTCAGAGAAATTACTGCCTCTCTTCTGGGATTTATTTTCATGGTTTCAGATCTCACATTAAGGTATTTAATTCATTATGAATCTATTTTTGTGTATGGTATATGAAGCCAGAGGAGAGGCGGGTGGAGAGATGGGTGAAATAGGTGAAGTAGATTAAGTATACACTTATCATGATGAACACTGAGTAATATATGCAATTTTTAATCACTATATTATACACCTGAAATTAATATATTTGTATATTTATATATTTGTAATAATATTTTATGTTAATTATACTAGAATTTAAATAAACAAGTAGATAGATAATAGATAAATAGAGATAAAACAGAAAAACAAAATTATTTTAAAAAACAGAAACAAAAAATAAACCCAGTCTTTTGAAGTCACTGGAAACTGCCCTAAGGATATATAGCAAGTAGATAAATATTTATTTAATAAAACCTACTAAATGCTAATAAGAACAATGGATGCATATGACAAGTGACCTACAACCTCCTCCCCCCACCCAAGCACAACATGACAGAAGCTCCACTCTAGTCAAATGTCAGATGGTGGGGTTTTATCTTGCCCCAGATACATATAAGATACTCTAGTATCTCCCCAGAACAAAAAGACTGTAAACATTTTTCACTACCCCAGGTTTTGTCTTGCAGAGGCTAAATTCCAAACAAACCCAGTGAAGAGGTAGAGGGCTCCCTTTCTCCATTCAGCTCTCACTCAGTGGGTGGAAGCTTTACCTAGGCAAGGCTGACTGAGAATAACAGGGCCTCATGTATTAACAAATAAAGTCTTTGCCCCACCTTATTCATATGGCAGAGGTTCCATGCTTGTGAGCCAAGAAAACCAGAGACTACCCTTCTCACCCAGCACTTGGCTCATAAAGCAAAGGAGTCACTTCTCCACTGTCCTTTCTCCCATTCTTTTGGAAATGACTGAAATTTTGTCCATGGGGAGAGGTAGGCCAAAAGACCAGAAAGCTTCAAAATGTCCTCAGGTGGACAAACTTTATTGGGAGTGGAGTGTGGGAAATTTCAAGCCTAAAATGTCACTCTAGAAAACAATGGGAATTTGGAGGGCAAGCAACTAAGTGGCTGGTAGCTCTCAGAGCTTATTAGAAGGAATCCAGGGGAAGAAATGGCTAAAAATATCCCTGCTAGTGTCAGAACAAACCTCAAAGACCATCTTCAGAAATTACCAACCCCCAACCCTTGCAAAGGGGCCTGTTAATTGGATCAGACTGTGGAGCAAGTTCTATCCCAGGGCATAACCAAAAGCAATAGAGCAATCAGCCAGCAAGTGGTAGAGCCTAAAAGCTGGGTGTAATACTTAGCAAGGCAGACAGATTAACAGAAAGAACAGAAGAGTCAAAGAGAGCTCTGTTGAAAAACTGTCATTTGTGGATGATTGGACATATATCTATGCCCTGCAACCTCTGAGAAGTGGTATCAGAGGTTTCACGCTGTAGGGAACAGACTTCACAAAAATAGTCCATCCAAATCACTAACCAAATAAACAAACACACAATAGCAAGAAAGTCCTGAACAGGGAGGATTAGTACCCAGAGTCCACATATTATCTAAATGGTCAGTTATTAATAAAATATTATGAGGCATACCAAGACACAGGAAAGTGTGATCCATACCAAAAAAACAAAACAAAACAAAACAGCAAGTAACAGAAACAGTCTATGAGAGGGCCAGGTGTCTACTTAAGCAGACAAAATCATCAAAGAAACTTTTATAAATATGTTTAAAAAACTAAAGGAAACTATGCTTTAAGAAATAAAAGAAGGAGTTCTACTGGTTGACAATGAGAGGGGCTCCATGGATCTACTTCTCAGTGAAACTAGTGAAGATTATGAAAGAACAGTCATTCATAGTGATTACATTGAATGAAAAATGCCAGACAAAATTATATACTGTAACAGTTTATTTGTATAAAACTCTAGAAAATATAAAGTAGGAATGCCTGGGTGGCTTAGTGGTTGGGCCTTTGGCTCAGGGCATGATCTCAGAATCTGGGATCAAGTCCTGCATTGGGGTCCTTGCAGGGAGCCTGCTTTTCTCTCTGCCTGTGTCTCTGCCTCTCTCTCTCTCTCCATGTCTCCCATAAATAAATGAATAAAATCTTAAAAAAAAAAAAAAGAAAATGTAAAGTATTCTATAATGACAAAAGACCAATCAATGGTTGCCTGGCTATGCCAGGGCTCTGAGGGAGGGTGACAGGTGTGATGAAGTAATGACGGGATCACAGAGAAACTTTTTGGGGTAATATGTAAATTATTTTGATGATGGTGATCCCTTTATAAGTGTATACATATATTAAAATGTATCAAAATTTACACCTTAAATATGTAGTTTTTATGCAAATCCTTAATAAAGTCCTCTTAAAAAGTTGGGCAAAAATATAATAGGGAAAAGCTAACAAACGAATATAGGGGGTCACAATTCAATAGTTATATCATAAGAGCATTTAACTCAGGAGATGTCTTTAAAATCTACCCTCCTATAATATGTACTCCATTATTGCACTGCAAGAATTGTTGATAAAAAACAACAAAAACAAATAAACAAAAACACCTTATAGAGGATTAACACTAAAGCGCAGAATTAGAAACATTTTGAGGTTCTCGACCCATCCTTATACTCCTTTGCAATTTGAGGGTTGTTCTAAATGCAGAATGGTTTGATTACTCCAACATCTGCAGATGTTTAATAGTTTCTTCCTTTCTCAGACTAGTGTTTATCAAACTGCATAAGAATTACGTGCTTATTTTATATACAAAATAAAATCGTGTACACAGGAAATATGACCAATTTAGGAGGGTTTCAAGTGTAACTAGGGTAAGGTGTGATCTCTGCCTTACAAGCATGAATGCAATCAAAATCAAAGCCAAAGACATTAAATTAGACAAAGAGTTACTTTATTGCAATGGGAATATAATCAGAATGATAAGACTGTAGTGAAGAACCATTGTTCCATCAAAGTTATACAAATATATGGAAAATAATAGCGAGAAATACAAAGAAGTAGCAGAAAAATATAGTAGAAATTTGAGACTTTCTCTGTCCTTCCAGGTAATTTAAATCTTAAGGAGTGGTCAGATCAATTCAAATGTGCACTAAAGAAAATATATGATATAAAAAAAAGAAAGAAAAGAAATTATATAAGCTCTATTTTCAAAAGGCTGATTTTTGTTTGTAGTACATTTAGTAATATAAAATATTTTTTATTAGTCATTTAAAAGTGTAATTTAATATTATGAAACTTGATTTTTAGATATGTTTGGCTCTTCTCTGGAGACTACCATTTGTGTTCATTTATTAGCATTTGTATTTGCAATCCTTAGCACTGGGTTTGGGAATGCAGATGGCATCAGACTATAACTACTGCTGTCTAACAAACCCTTCTAAACCTCAGTCATATACCCCCCCAAAAAATGGAACTTCATAATTTTTCTGTAATGGGTATATGGGCTGGCAGTTCTGATATTTCACCTTGACCCATGTATGCAGCTTCATTCAGGTGGAGGGTTAGCTGGGACTAAATACGTAGGAAAGCCTTACTTTTCAGGCAGTCATTGCTGACTTTTAGCTGAGGTACTTTAGCTTTTCTGCATGTAGCCTTCCATCCTACAGTATTGACTAGCTTCTGTTATGCAAATCCTTAATAAAGTCCTCTTAAAAAGTTGGGCAAAAACACAATAGGGAAAAGCTAACAAACTGTTAGCTGTTTGAGCTGTTCTCAGGGCAGCTCAAAGTGGCCACTAAAACACTCTCAAGGTCCAGGCTTAGGAATTACTTTCTGTTGGTCAAAGCAAGTCACAAGGTTAGCCCACGTTCAAGTGCATGAAACCAGGAAGAAAGGAGACCCTCAAGATTCTTAGAGACTCTTATGGCAAACAGAGACAGAAAATGAGACACTGATTTAAATCTCTCAGAGGACATTTTTTAAAAGATTTTATTTATTTATTTATTCATGAGAGACACACAGAGAGAGGCAGAGACACGGGCAGAGGGAGAAGTAGGCTCCCTGCAGGGAGTCCGATGTGGGACTCAATTCCAGGACCAGGATCACACCCTGAGCTGAAGGCAAATGCTCAGCTGCTGAGCCACCCAGGCATCCCTCTCAGAGGACTTAACAAAGAAATCGTATTGCTACAGCCTTGAATAGATCTTTGTGTCCTGGGCTCATTTTATGCTGAAGACTTTTTACTGCTAATCAGAATGATGCTTCTAACACAACATGCTCTGGACCTCCTATATTTTTTTAAATTCTAATTGCAAATCATTTCCTTCTTTAATTCATCTTTTCTTCCAAACCTTATGAATACCTCAGCTAAATGAAACCAATCTGACCTCTCAATATTCTCCCTGTGAATATCCTTAATCCATTCCTGTTTGTTACATGTATTTTCCTCTTCCAATACTTGTGTTAATTGTTCCACTGCTACATCACATTGGCTGTCCTTTCTCTAACCTCCAACTATCCCTTTGCCATTTTCCCTGTCTTTGCTTATAGATTTCTCAAAACTTTTCCAAGTTGTACCTGCCACCCAGGTTTCAAAGCCAACAATTATTTTAAGGTTATGTTATAGTAGCTCCCAATTTTAATATGGGTTTCTGTAGTTGTTAAGTATTGTTACAAAACAAACCATACCATGACATTGTGGCTTAAACTGCAAATATTTATCATTTCCCCTCATCCTGTAGGTTGGCAGGTGATTCCCCTATTGTTTTACTTGGCTACTCTCAATGGCTGCTGGAGGACGAACTGGGCTATTTGGGAAGGAAAATGAGTTTTCTTGTACCCTTCTGAGTTCTTGCTGAGGACCTGGTGATAAAAGAGATGAAGAAGATCAGCAAGAAAAAAATAAACAGAAGTTTATTAATATGTGTGCCTCATATATGATGAAAGATAACAGAGAAAAATGAGTAATTCAAAGAAGTGGTTTGGAGTTCAGGCTTAAATGGGGGAGAAGAGACACAGACCTGTTAGGAGAGAGTAAATAAATGGCTATGGATGGATCCTTAAGAGAATAGACATGATAGCTTGTGACAGTTTTGTCTGGGTGCAGTGTCTTTTTTCCTATAATAAGAGATCATCTTTCTTGGTTGGTAAAACTCTCAGGGAGGGAATTTATGACAATTGATCTTTTGGAGGATCTGTCTTTAGGTGAATAAGAGGAGTTCATAGAAAGCCTCTCTCTGTGTTTGCTGTTTTTCAATGCCCATACTTCAAAATAATCAATATGCTATAGTGGCATGTTTGAGGACAGCATATTTTCTACCCTTAGCCATAAGGTATCATATGGCCTCACTCACCTATCTGAAAGTTGGTGCTATGTCTCTTTTGTGACAACACAGTTCTCTGGGCTGTCTCTTACCTTTCAGTGAGCCAGACCACCTTTCTTATAAGAATTAAACTTCATCTCTTCATGCCAGTTGCTATAAAGAATTGGGGGCCTTATTTACTAAATACCAAAGATTAATAAAGTCACAAAGATGTCTGGAAACATTGCATTCTTACTGATACTGATTTAAAAATACAAATACTAAAAGAAAGAATAATCACAATTTTTATCTCTAGCTTTTACAGAAATAAAAATAAATAGCAAACTTCTGAAGAAGAAAGCAGCTAGTCCCTCACATAAGCTATAGTTTTATTTTTTTCTGTTAATGACTTGACTCAATATTTTGGTTTTAATTTTCTTGAACAACTTAGGTGTTCCAAAGATGGGAACTATCATAAGAAAAGTTTTCTGGCATGGAAAATTCTACTTTTCATAATAAAACCAGAGAAGAACAAAAACCACAGATTTCTTTAGTGCTGCTGAAGCACAGTATGATTGAAGGTGTCACAAAAATTATTTGGTCTATATACATGTAATTAAATATACACAGAGAAATTTAAAATCAATTTAACATTCTATTATATTCAACGTTGGAAAGTAGTCTCCCATCTCCTCTGCATATAATCATCATTTTTACATATTTTATCTTAGAGTAAACTTTTTTTTTTTTTTTTTGCAATTTGGCTTTATTTACTCAATACTATCCTTGTAAAGTTTATACACATTGACATGGGTAGCATTAGTTAATTTGTGTGTTTTAATTAAAGTGTCCCATCTTGCATAATATATTTCAAATGACTTATACATTTTTGTATTGATAGCATTTCAAAATGTGCTATTATGATAGACCCTGTTATAAATACTTTGTTTATATCTCCTTGCAAAATGTTGTCATGGAGTGGAAGTGCTGAGTTGTGGGATTAGAACATATTCAAGTATCCTAGATATTGCCAAATTCTTCTCTCAGTGATTGTGACACATTACATTTCTACCCACCCAAAGTGTACAGCTTTTCCAGAAGGTCCACATAATCTCCCAGTACTTGAAATTACTGGGTATTTTGTTTTTTTAAAATTTAAATGTGTGAAGTAATGTCTCAGAGTTTTTAATGGGAATTTTCCTTTTAACCCTTGGTCTTGGGTTGTTTGCCTTTTTCCATTGATTTATAAGTCTTTATATAGACTGCTTTGCCAATTCATTGTCAGTCATGTATGTTACATTAGTCTCTTAGGCTGTGACTTGAATTTTAACATCAGCCTTAAGTAATTCTAAGCAAGTGGCCTATGGTTCAAACTTTGAGAAAAAATATTCATAGCTTGGAGTGAAATATAATGTCCTTAAAATGCTAAGATTCATCTGGAAATTAATCAACAGAGGTGTGATATGAATTTCTCCTCTGTGATCCAATCATCTTTATAAAAGTATACGTATGATATAGTAACAATAAATGATCAATTGACTTATTAGTAATGTTACATCTTGATGGGCATGATACTCCTACACCCAGTCAGTAATATTTGTCTAGACATTGAAAAGTCTTCACTATTTCAAGGTATTCTTTTTTTTTTTTTAAGATTTTATTTATTTATTCATGAGAGACAGAGAGAGAGAGAGAAGCAGAGACCCAGACAGAGGGAGAAGCAGGCTCCGTGCAGGGAGCCCGATGTGGTACTTGATCCCGGGACTCCAGGATCATGCCCTGGGCCGAAGGCAGGAGCTAAACCACTGAGCCACCCAGAGATCCCTCAAGATATTCTTAATGTAAATAAGGAGTATTGATTTAAAATCATTCATTTATTAACCAATCATTGATCCAGACTTCGGCATGCCTGGCACTGTACTCATTACTCAGGATAAAGAATGAAGAGTATATTCAACTTGCTCACTAGCACCTTTTAGTCTGGAAGAAAAAAACCCAAAATATGAATACTTTGAGTATAGTTTGTGTAATGCAAGTGTTGTTACTGAAGACATAATAGGATCACTTATGTAAAGTTACAAGATCAACTAATGTTAACGGGAGATGGTACCTAAATTGAACCTTAAAGACTAATGTGACCTTAATTGGTCAAGTATTTCAAAATCACCCTAATTATCTCAATCTCTTTTGATCGTTTTACAAATATAAGATTTATAAGTATCACTAAGGATCTATTGAGTTCATATACTAGAGGTTGGGGACCTGGAATATGTAGTTTTGAAACCCCCCAGGTGATTTTAAAAATCGCTTATTTGTTGGAACTATTAAGTTAGACAAATGAGAGGTAAAAGCAATTCTTAGCATAGAAAGAGAATAAGGAAGATATGAAAGTGATTAACCTGAGCATGACTTGAGGATTCCAAGTAGATCAGGATGGCTCTTGTGAAGAGTGCGAGGTGGAACATGGTAGAAGAAAAGCCTAAAAGCTAAGCAGAAACCAAATGGATAATGCAATTAGTAAAGAAGATGATATATAATAGATGTTCACTAAGTGATGGTGAGTGATGACTCACCAATAAATAGGTGAGTCATTATGACTTTATATGCCTTGTTTAGAGTTACATGTTTATCTTGAAGTTTATGAGGGACCAATGATAGATTTAAAGGACAGTAGTGGAAATCAACATTAAATTAACACAAATGAAATATTGTAAAATGACAAAAAAAAAAAAAAAAGCCCACATTTTGTTTTAGTTTCTTGAAGAGTCTCTGGAGCTATGACCAACATTCATAAGTGATGGTTTTCCTAATTTTTATTAATCTTCTATTGAGAGTACTTAGACTTAGTACAACTGCTTATAAAATTTCATTAAACCCATTGACAGTAGAAAGAATTCAAACCTGACACAGAAAGGACTAACTGTCCTATTTCCCACCTATTATGAGAAATATGACATGCACCACTGGGGGAAAATAATTATCATAATTTTGTCATTGTAATGAATAATTTAAACATATAAATGATATTCTGAATATTTTATTTTATAATGCACCTTATCATTTCTTTTAGTTTGGACAGCATGCCTTTTTCCCTCCAAATTCAGTTTCTGAAATGCTATACTTTGGAAGACTACTTAGCTGATTACAAAAGTAGAAAAAAAATCCTCCTAGCCCTCCATGAACAGTAGGTAGAAAAAGAAAATAGGAAGGAAAAATAGAGTAAGATAGAGAAGAGATGACAAGTGGGAACTACAGTTACCATGAACTTTAATTAATGCACTTTTCAATGTGCCACCAGGGCTCTGGTGTAAAGGAGTAGCTTAGAGGCCAAGGTATGTGATTTAGTCATTTGGAGTGACTCCCTTCCCTTGGGATGGATGCCACTTTAATGATAAATCACTTTAAGTATTCCTGAGAAAGCAGCCTCAGAGAGCAGATGCCTGGGAAGAGTATGAAATTAACTCAGGACCCAAGTAAGTGAAGGACTAGGGGAATCTGGTCCTGCAAACCAAACAGGTTTGGACCTAGAACAGAAGACCCTGTCATCAACAACTCTTTATCTTCAAGCTAGCTGTTACCTGGAAAATAGGAGTTACCATCAGTATTAACTCTATTTTTAAGATGAATCTCAAACTTCCTATTGCAGCATAAAAGGTCTTTCTCAATCTGCCTTCAGATCCTCTTCTTCAGATGGCTCCTCATCCTTTGCATCTATTCTTGTAAAGCTTTACTACATGCTCAGTTACAACACATGATCTGCCTCTAATTGCTATGTCTTTTTATATGTTCTTCCTTTGCTTGGCAGCATTTTTTAAAGTTCTCTTTTATCCTGGGATAACAGTTACTTGTTTTTCCAATTTATCTATCTTTATTTACTCCACAATGAGTTATAGGCTTTTCTGCATGTTCTCATAATACTCAATGCTCTTTGCAGATCAATTTATTCAACTTATTTGATTGAAGAGCTCAAAAATAAAGATACTCCACTTTATTCTAAACTTGGGATTATCAGTTCAACATGTTTAGGGCATGAGTGGAGGATACAACTAGCAGAGGACCAGATAGAAGAAATAGAGAATGGCAAAGGTATGGATTTAGATGTGGCATGTCCTCCACAAAAGAACTTTATTTTTTTGGTTAAGGTTTTACTTATTTATGGGAGAAAGAGCAAGGGAAGGAACAGAAGGAGAGGGGCAAGCAGACTCCACACTGGAGCATGGAACCTGATGTGGGGCTTGAGCTCACAACCCTGAGATCATGATCTGAGCCCAAACCAAGAGCTGGGTGCTTAACCATCTGAGCCACCCAGGCCCTCCCACAAAAGAACTTTAATACTCTGATTTTTTAAATATATATATATATATAGCTTTCCTTGATAAACAGAATACAAACATAAGTCAAATGTAGTTTGATTTACAGCTACTACTTTCTTGAGATCGCTATCATATTTTTCTTTTTTTCATTTTATGACATAAAGCTGGCACAAAAGTGGGATTCATAAATATGAACCAATAAAAAATGACTGAATGTATGGATGGGATTATTTCTGATCTTTAAGAGTCCCAACTTTCTTGGTTCTACATATAGACACATCAGTTAGTTGATAGACTGGGAAGCACCACAGAGAAATAAAAGTACGTGAGGATGATGTTTAAATATTTAGTATCAGGGGGACCCCTGGATGGCTCAGCGGTTTAGCACCTGCCTTCAGCCCAGAGCATGATCCTGGAGTCCCAGAATCGATTCTCACATCAGGCTCCTTGCATGGAGCCTGCTTCTCCCTCTGCCTCTCTCTCTCTCTCTCATGAATAAATAAATTAAAAAAAAATAAAATCGTAAATAAATAGATAAATAAATAAATAAATAAATAAATAAATAAATATTTAGTATCAGATAGATACAGGGTTAGGACCTTGAATACTACAAGTTACAAAACGAGGTTTTTAATAAGAACTGGTCTTTAAAAAATACTAAGTTCTAGCCCTAAAAAATAACATAAGATAGGATTTCTAGCAATGAAACAATTAGCATTTGTTAAGATAGTTTCTTTGTCTTTATTTACTTATTAAATTATGATTTTTAAAAATAATCCTAGCAACATCAGGATACTTTTCATATTTCATATCTTGTATTCTCAAAAGTTAGCATTTTGGAAGGAAGAGTCACTCGGGTGTTGACTTTTTATCCAACTCCTCTGTATCCAACTTTATTCTGAAGATACTTTATAATTATGGCAAACAACACTGTAACTAAAAATTTAAAAAAGCATTAAATTCTAACTGAATATGGTTGCCTGATGAAGATTCTGAGTTGAGCTCTGTTCTCATCATAAAGGACAATGAGCAAATATTAAAGAAGTATTAACTACATATTCCAAGAGTAAATAAATAAATGAATAAATAAATACAAGGACTATCTATGAGGTCAACAAAAGTCAATGTTATTTAATGACGTCTTATAATAAATAAAATAATTTCAGATATGACCAGGAATCTGCATCCTACATTTTGAAAATATAGGGGCTAGATAAAAAACACTGATTTAGCATGACTAAATTAGGTTTCTGGACCCAATTCCAGTGTGTGTGTGTGCCTGTGTGTGGAGTCTTCCCCATATGGACAAGGAATTCTTGGACACTAGCTGGGTGTAATTCAAGTCAAGTGTGACAGTATTTACCTGGAGATGGCATAAGAATCCACAGATGAAGGGTTCAGCCCTACAGGACTACACACTACTCCGGCCCACTCAAGACACCAATCTCAAGTTCAGGTTGACACTTCTAACCAACTGGGTATAAATCAAAGGTTCCCATGACATCCTTGTCAGGTTTTAGTAGTTTGCTAGAGCAGTCCACAGAACTCAGAGAAACATCTTACTTACTAGATCATCATTTTATTATAAAAGGATATGACTCAGGAATAGTCAGATAGAAGAGATGCATAGGGCGAGATACGGAGAGAGTGAACAAAACTTCCATGCCCCCTCCAGGTGTGTCAGTCTCCCAGCATCTCCACATGTTTACCAACCAGAAGCCCTCTGAACCTGGTCCTTTTGGGTTCTTAAAGGGGCTTAATTGCATAGTCATGATTGGTTAAATCACTGGACATTGGCAATTGATTAAATTGTCTCCTCTCCCAGAAGATAGTGGGTGGGACTAAATGTTCAAACCTTTTAATCATGGTTGGTTTTTCTAGCTACCAGCCTCCATCCTCCCTGCTTTCCAAAAGTCACCTCATTAACATAACAAAAGACATTTTGATCACTTTCAGCATTTAGGCTATCCCAAGGGTTTGGGAAGCTGTGATCCAGGAACTGTGGTGAAGACCAAATATATATGAGAAATACATTTTGGTCATCTAAATGACCTTATATATATTTCTTATAAATCACAATATCTTAATGACATTTACCTTTTTGTAGTTTTATTATGTTGGCTCTTAGTTTCTCTTTTCTGAGAAAGGTGTCTCATTGCTTAGACAGATAGTAAGAGTGGCATAATGGGGGTTCAGGGCCCAGCAGCATCTGAGCTCCAAGGGTCCCAAACAGACCAGATTTGACCAACTCATTACTGATAGGTTCAAAAGGCAGGGATAAGTGGTGGTGAAACAAGAAAGGAATTTATTTCAGTGAGGCCAACACCAGAAAGTAAGCAGACTAATGTCTCAAAATCTGTCTCCAAAGTGCTGAAAATACAAAGTTTGTATAAGGAAAATGTAGGACAAAAATCGGTAAGGTGCTGCAAAGGGGTGGTAAGGTCAGGTGGATCATTGTCTTGGGATCAACCAGGCAGTGTGGAGAATGCTTTACCCACTTGGTCTTTAAGCTGGAAAAAACTTAATCAATTAGAAAGTACAGCCTGAGATCAAAGTACAGGGAGTTCAAGTCCTCTTTCATTGAGACATTATCTCCTTCTGAAAGTCCATGCACACACCAAAAACAGACAGGATTAATTAAGTACCTATGTCACTGATAAGAAGGGAGAAGGGCTCTAGCAGAGGATTTACACCTCCTTATATTCCCTTGATTGTTTCATAATTGGCTAAAGTTTAGGGGATTTCTTGTTTGTTTATGTTTTAGAGAGGGGGAGAGAGAGAGAGAGAATCTTAAGCAGACTCCTTGCATGATGTGGAGACCGACAATGAACTCAATCCCATCACCCTGAGATTATGACTTGAGCTCAAATCAAGAGTTGGATTCTCAACTCAGCCACCCAGGTGCCCCATAACTTACTTAAAAAAAAAAAAAAAAACTATACAGGTGGTCTTCCTTAAGCAAACATTCTGCTGAAAGCACATTATGCATTTACCTGTCCATCAGTCCATGATCACCTTAGCCATTTCTAGAGCCAGGAAACTGAATTAATTCAAGGACTCCATGAAATACACAAAGCAGATCATAGTTCTACTGTGAGTAGTACTAACTAGCTCTCCTAGAATGAATTATTTATGAAGGTAATCAATTCCAAAGGAATGAGGTTGATTTACCCAGAATATACTTCCCTTAGACTACTTGTTTCCTTTTGGTTATTTGATGGCAGCTGGCTATTCATGTTTATTTTAACCAGGTTTCAAAGGTAAGAAAATGTGGGGAGGAGAATGGAGTAAATAGGATTAAGCTTGAAGAAAAGCTGGATAGACATAAGTTCTTGTAAACCCCGGGAGTGAGAAATACTGCCACCAAGATGCGACATTAATTTATTTGCTCACACAATTTGCTGTTAGCTGACAATAAAATCACCATAGCAGGACGTGACACACTCCTTCATTTCTAGATGTTTGATAGATTCAGAAGATTTGAACAGATTTTAGCTCGGCCATTTAGTCCTTACTCATATAGCCACCGCATATGCATTGCTGTGATGACAGCAAGCTCTTTATGTCATAGATTTTTTTTTCTTACACAGCTCTGTACACAATAGATTTTTAATAAAGATGTATCATTAGTAATGCAGAGCAGACTTCCAGGCAAGAGCATGAGTTTAGCTTCTGAACAGGATATTTCAATTCTTCCATCTCTGAATTCTCACACTATTCTCACAAAATAAAAATTTTAGGATTTCCTAGTATATCATGAAATATTTCATTTGATTGCTACAACTTACCATACCATTTTCAAAAGGCTTTGCGGTGTTTCCCTCAAGGTATTCCACTGACAAAATAAATATTTTTGTAGTACTCATTCTCAATTACCTGAAAATTTGGGTAAAATCCAGGGAGAAGTTTCAAATTTGAATTACAAAATACAATCTAGTCTTAAATAAGAGGAAATTAGAGGCATAAAGACTTTTTAAATTATCTCTTAAATATAAGCCTATATCACTATTTCCTTTAAAAAAACATGGTTTCTATAATTTTCTTGAAATACTCCCTCACTTTATTACCTATGGGATAGTTCTGTCTAAAGCTATATATTAGATAGAGTAGTTTCTACACATAAAGGTAAAATAACTTTATAAGTTGTCTAAGAAATCACACCAAAAATGCAATTCATCAAGACAGCTGACTGATAAAACATATATTTGATACAAAAGTCTTTTACTTGGGGCTCCTGGGAGGCTCAGCTGGTTGGGCATCTGATTTTTTATTTCAGCTCAGGTCATGATCTCAGGGTCCTGGGCTGGAGCCCCACACTGGGCTCTGTGCTCAGGGAGGCATCTACTTATCTCTCCCCCTGCTCCGCCCCTTGCTTGCATTCTCTCTCTTTCTCTATCTCTATCTCTAAAAAATATAAATAAAATCTTTTTTTAAAAAAGATCTTTTTCTTCAAGTCTTTACTTTCAAATTTAGGAGATTTAGATCTCTTAAGGTCTGTACCACAGAAGTTCAAGAGAACTGAATGCTAAAATGTTAAGACCGTAACTGGCAGTTCTATAATATAAATAACATGAAAAGAGCTCAAAACCTTATATTTATCCACAATAACTATCTTATCAGTTTATCCTTAAATCTCCATTCATTCTTTTTAGTGTCATGTATCCTGTCTGGATGGATGGCAGAAACAAGCTAAATTCAGAGACTGAGATTAGTTTTTCAAAGTGTATCTTTATTCTCTCCTTATAGGCAAAAAGCATAGTCCAGGTACTCCTTGGATTGCACTTAGAAATTGTGTGTGTGTGTGTATGTGTGTACAAATCCCACTACACAAGTATGCATCTCTCTGTTTTGTTGTTCTTAAGGAGAAACATTTCCTCTTTGGGATGTTTGCTTGTAGGTACATATAGTATTTTCAGGACCCTTGGCTTCACTCATCTTTAAATTGTCTATCCTCAACTCTTGGGAAATGAAGGTTGGTGTGAGTACTCTTAGCTAAATAGGACAATATGTCAAAGCAAAATGATTTTTTGGCAGTAAATAATGACTAGGTAAGGTAAAACTAATGTGAGTGAAAAGTAATGTTATTTAAACCACTAGAAGAATTTTCACGTGCCTTTTCATGTTTTAATATGTGCTGAATAGATTCTTGATAAATGTATGCCCAAAGCCCTTCAGGAAGCTTTACCACTTTCATTATCAAAAATAACAATATAGGGATGCCTGGGTGGCTTAGCGGTTGAGTGTTTGCTTTCTGCTCAGTGTGTGATTCTGGGTCAGGGGATCAACTCCCGAATCCAGCTCCTTGTGAGGAGTCTGCTTCTCTCTCTGCCTTTGTCTCTGCCTCTTTCTCTCTGTGTCTCTCATGGATAAATAAATAAAAATCTTAAAAATATATATATAACAGTTTCAGGGAGACTCTTTCCTAAATATAGCTTCCAGGCAACAGGTTGCTTCTCCTTCTCTGTGTTATACCACTTAACAAATTCTTAAAAATAATATATTCTAAAAATAATGTCTAAAAAAATTCTAAAAAGCAACCTCTCCATGTTTTTAACATTTATAGGTCACGCTGGATTTCAGCAGTGAGAGTAATTGGAAAATCTTGACTAAAAAAAATATCAACCTCAAAAGTTTATAGTTTGGTTTGAGTAAAATGCCACAGATCTTGACAATAAGTTACTATCAAAGAATTGTTTTTCTCTTTCAAATTTTTATTTAAATTCTAGCTAGTTAACATATAGTATAAGATTGTTTTCAGGAATAGGATTTATTGATTCTTTACTTACATATAACACCCAGTGCTCAACATGACAGGTGCCAAAGAAATTAATAAGGGTCCATTTCTACCCAACATTTCAAAAAAGCTCAAATTATGTAATTCTGCAGACTTGATAGATATGATTTTGCTTTCAATATTCACAGATTCTGTCCTTGAAGATCAACTTGCTACTATATTTGCTACTGATTTTCTGATCATTGCACCTTTTCTAGATTTGTCAAGTCTACCTCGTATGGGGAATAGAGCTTGTTTATAACGAGGGAAGAGTCACTTTTGAACAAGGATGCACAGCCTCAAAATAATGAATGTGTATAATTGAAGAAATAAAGTACTTCAAAGCTAGAATAATGCAATTGATATTTGGATACTCTGATACCTATCTATTTTATAGATAATTTGGCATATAAATCCTTTGTTTTTATTAGTGAGGGCAAAGGATCTATAAAAGATACCTGACTTCGTCAAAATCACAAAGCTAGTTATGGCTGGCAGTGTTAGAACCCGGCGATGTCTTGGCTAACAGGAATCCTTTTAATTAAAATGGTTGATCATCATTTTTTTATGAACCTGCTTTTACACAAGGCTGTCAGATAAATAAAAATGTATGAGATATTTGGTTAGTCTCAGGGAGAGTTTACAATATTAAGGTGTTTCAAGTAGAATAGGATACTCATGCGGGAAGCCAAATTCATCCAAAATCTCCAAAGAAAAACACCAATTTTGAGTGATTTAATCAAATAACAATTTCTTCTATTTATATCCACACTCAATTTTAATACTTAGTTTTCTATTATAAAATATATTTACATTTTCCCTGGATGAAATGATGTCCTAGATTTACTTCACAATAATCTAGAATGGGTTAAATGGGGAGGGAGTGTGGGTATAGAGGAAACAAGATTGGTGATGGATGTATGTGAAATTTATCATAACATTATCTCTCCTTTATAACAGTTCAAGTGTTTTTATAATAATGAATTAAAAGATGCGTATTTCTCCATGTATTGCAATGTTATCTGGGCTCTTTCTAATCAAACACTAGAGATCTGTGGTGAATCATCTTAAAAAACATAGACCTATTGTTGAGCTCACATCACATCTTCCTAACTGCTTTCTCCCATACTGGGCCCCTCTGCATTCATATTTTTGAAATGCCACCTGACATCAAAACAACATAAATGTCTTATTTGTGGCATTTGTTTTAATTTTTCTGTATCTTTCAGATTTTCCAACTCTAGGATGAATAAATAATACATGTTCTACTTACTCTCAGCCAACTCAAAGATGTGAGAGGCACTGGAGATGAAAGCATTTTGCAATCTGTGAAGAGTTAAAAAATGTTAGTCGTCAATATGATATAGGTCATGATGGTGAAGATGATGATAATTGCTCTAACACGTTTTCTTTCTGTTTTATCTTACATCACTGAATATGCAATTAAAATTATTAAGGCTGTGTGGATGTTGATTAGTTGTTTATAGCAATGTAGTAAATCAGTGGAATTCTGAATTTTGATAATGACTTTCATTTAAATTATGTGAACATTGGTAAGTTCCAAATCCGCGTTTGAATATTCTTTGCTACACCTAAATAAAAGTTAAAAAAGAAAGAAAACATCATTTTATTAGATCTCAAAATAGCGTGTGACTCATTTTAATTTTGAACTTTAAAAAAGAAAAAAAAGAAATCCTAAGAGTGTTTTTGGCAAACTGGCAGGCTAGAGGCCCTCTATAAAAGTTCATAATTTATATGAATGAAAAAGCTAACTCTTTATTAATTTTGTTTCCTATCCTCATTCTTATCTCAGAAGCTCAGGAACCAATTTTTAAATGTGTTTTTCATGCTTTAGTTTATGGGAATTTCCTAAGCTAGCTAAAGTTTATTCTCAAGGAAAGAAACTGAAAATTTTTCTTCTATCCATTTCATGCATTCCCCAGTTTTCTTTTCGATAACCATATATTCCTCTTTCCTCTAACCATACATAATAAGAGTTATCCTACAATGATGCAGTGACACAGTTGTGACAATCCACTTTCATTATCCTCAATGCTACTTTACCTGACATAGTGTAATAATATAACATAATATAAAAAAGAACCCGAATATGTATATTTCACAGTGAAATCATTTATTTCTAATTTAAAAACACTAAGAGGATTATCATTAAAGTTCATATTTTAAATGTCTGAATTTATATTGGGTAACAAATATAACTCTATTAAGGGAGATAAAGTGAAGTCAAAATAGTAAGACAGTGTCAAAGTTAGATTACTCAACCTGCAATTAGCTCCAAAAAGTGAGTAGGATTTTTTTAACCTAAATTAAATAACTGAGTGACTCAGTTCACATCAAAATTTTTACTGCCTAAAAGTTTGGAAAAAAAAAGTTAAAAGAACTTGTTCTTACTTTGCAATTCTATAATTCCCTTCTTTTAATTTTTTTAATTCCCTCCTTTTAAATATGTTTTTTGATTTCATAACTATATGGTCAATTAACTTTTTGACAAATCAGAAAAGAATATCCAATGGGCTAAACACAGTGTCTTCAACGAATGGTGTTGAAGAACAGTATGAAGTTTCCTCAAAAAGTTAAAAATAGAGCTACCTTTCCTCCAGCAATTGCACTACTAGATATTTACCCAAAGAATTCAAAAATACTAATCCAAATCCAAAGGCTATATGTATCCCCAAGGTTTATAGCAGCATTACCTATAATAGCCAAATTATGGAAACAGCCCAAATATCCATCAAATGATGAATGGATCAAGAAAAAATGGTGTTATATATAAGTGGAATATTACTCAGCCATATAAAAGAATGGGAAAAAAATGAAATCTTGGCATTTGCAATGACATGGATATAATTAGAAATTATTGTGTTAAGTGAAATAGAAAAAGACAAATACCATATGATTTCACTCATATGTGGAATTTAAGAAACAAAACAAATGAGCAAAAGGAAAGAGAGAGAGAGAGAGCGAGCGAGAGAGAGAGAAACCAAGGAATAGACTCTTAACTATAGAGAAAAAAACTGATGGTTACCAGAGAGAGGTGGGTAGGGGCATGGGGGAAATAGGTCATGGGGGTTAAGGAGTGCACTTGTTGTGATAAGTACTAGGTGATGTATACAATTATTGAATCACTATATTGTACACCTGAAACTAATAAACTACTGTATGTTAACTAACTGGAATTAAAGACTTAATAAAACATATGTATATTTTTATATTTTAATTAAAAATTAGAGATATAACAGATTTAAATAGGTTACTATATTTTCATACTTGCATCTTATCTTTAATAACTAAATACAGCTAATAGCAAAAACATCTTCTACCACCATCTCATTATTGTGCCTCCCCAGAAACATTGCCCAGTGTCAGCATGAACCCTTTCTGTGCATGTTTTTATACTCTTATCACATATGTCTATATCATTGACAAGCATGTTGTGTAGTGTGCTTTAAGTTTTACATTAGTGATTTTACATTGTACAGAGCACACCATTCTCTCAGTTCCCCGACATCATAAGTAAAATCACAATAAAGTAAAATAACATGCTTAGCTAGCTCTCTTCATAGAAAAAGTCTTTTAAAAAGCTCCCTTTCTGTCACCTTTTCATCAAAAAAATATTTAAAAACAAGAAACAAGAAAGTTTAATATAAACATTCATATTTGTGGTACTTTCCGGTCGCCAACCCTATAGCTTTCACAACCTAGTGAGCAAGTAGCCCTTGGCTCTGTCTCCTCTTAGGCAACCTGATGTTGATAGAGGAATGCAGTAGTGTGAGAAATTATTAGGCTCTGATAAAATACATGTAACCAAGTCAGTGACTTGGCATCATTAAATTCATTTGTTTATTTTCTGAACTGCTAAAATGAGCATATGGGGAGATGTAGATCTGAAACGTGCTTCATTCAATTTCATTATGTAACTGAAAAAAGAAAGCAGGAAAATGAGCTTACCAATTACAAATCGGTGCAATGCAAATGTTCTTTGGAAGTCAGTTATTGGAATTTGACAGATATGTTCCCATAGGTAAAATGTTATACACAATAATTATTGTCCATTCAGAACAGGGAAAAGTCTAGTGAATCCATATAATGAGTATAAGGTTTAGAATTCTATTCAAATAAAAAGTACTACCAGAAAACTGATGTTACATGAGGAAATGCTGTATGATGGACAGTTTGGGTTTCTAGGTATATTTATATCCCTGCCACAATGAGACAGGAAGTTCTGTCCACAGCTCCATCTTTACCAACTGCCAAGATTAATATATCTCCAAATATAAATACTGGTGCTGTTTGACAGCACTTGGAGTCAAGGACCAGTGAGTAACTCAAGAGTTAGGAGCTGGGGTGGTCAACTCTTTGATGGAAGAGGACCTGAGAAAAAAAACATCAGGGAAGGACACTCCAAGAGAAAAGGCCTATGGAATTATGGGTCTCAGTGACCGCTGATACCATATGTCTCCATTTTGAAATAGTTTACCAGGCACCTCCTTTCTCTTATTCCACTTGCTTTAGGCATTGGCTTAATGTTCCCTATTTCATGCTTTCACTCTTCCTCTGACAAGTGTTTCCTATTATCTCTTCCATTGCAGGAAATCACTGATTTTATGGCCCATTTTCAGAGTCAAATTTAAGGGACCATTTGGTCAAATCTCTAAATCTCCTCAAATTTTAACTTCTACTTTCATCACCAAATAAGTTTCTGCATACAGTCATGAGGATACATTGAAAGGAACGAAATACAGTATTTGTAGATCTTCAGTAATTAAATTTAAGCATTTAAAATATTTTACCATAGTTATAATATTGTCTTACACTTCTGTGGTTTTTAATATAGTTGGTTCTCAGAAGTATGTAGGAAGACTGATCTTTCCTGAACTCTGAGAAGGCATGCCAACACTCCACCACTTCTAAAGAATGCCTCATTTGAACTTTCTTTTTGTAGTAATAATTCTCATCCTCCTCTTATTTTTTAAAAAGGGAACCAGGGTACAAACACCTGGCATGAATGCTACTTCTCCTCCTGCAACTGGGAAAGACATCGCTAATTGATGAAGATGTTCTTCTGTGCTGAGATGACACATTGATCTCAAACCTTTCTAAATATAGCATTCTAAGGAGTCACTAAAGATTTACTAGTTAGCAAGTAAGATGAACTAAATGTGTGACCTCTAACTTAGATTCTATAGAAAAAATAAAATTATACTAATTTGCTAAATCAAGTCTCAGGGTATACAAAAGACAGAAGATTTAATTACCTCTGAGTAAAGGGAGAAAAAGAGACTGCCTCACTAAGACATCAGAAGAGCTGAAAATGAAGGCTTGCGGGATGTAGAATAATGTTGGGGCAATTTGAGTGAACTGAGAAAAATAGCATAAGGAACTGAAGATGCTACCCTGATACCTTAGAGGTAGGAAGGAGAAGTTTTGAAATTTTTTTAAAGTTGATTTTTATTCTTCCATATACCCTCTCTCCCACATCACTCCTGTTCTTCTCAGAGTAAGATCCTTCTGGATCAGTCCTGTATAATATTATAATGTTAGAGCTGATGGGCTACTTAGTAGCAATTGACAGAGGAGAAGGAAAAGAAAATGCCAGAAAGCAATAGTGAAGAGGGAAGTATGACCATTGCAATCTTAGAAGAAATTTCTCATAAATAGCTGTTCATACATAAGTGACATATAGATGATGATGTAGTGTGTTGGAGTATAGTACAAATAGTACAATATCCTTTATTCCAGTAAATTTCCTATTATGGTCCTCTATGTTTATTTGTCTTCCTGTCCCTAAAAAATGAAGGAGAGATAACTTTAAGATCATGTAGCATGGCGCCTGGTGGCAGGTGATCTAATCCCTTAAAAATCAGATGGTTTTTATTGTTGCCACAGGAATCTGCAAAGTGCTCATTGTATCTTAAGAGCATTAAAATTCCTGTTTCCACAGTTGATAAAATAAGGCATACCACAATAGACAAATAAGTGAAGACCAAAGTCTTTCAAATATTATTATTATTTTAAAAGAAAATTTAAGTAATTGCACAACAAATATAGGGTATTACCGCTGTAGTAGATATACCCCAAGTGACAGATACTTAGCACAAATAGTTTATTGGTGGGTGGCCTCCCACATGGTCATTCAGGAATTCTGGTTTGTTCCATCTTGTATAATTTCCATGTTCAATATATGGATCCCAAGGTCACTTTGTAGGTCATTTCATTTAGTTGGCCAGAAGAGGAACCAACCATATAAGTTGACTGTAGAGGTCTTTGCAGTCCAACCCTTGAAGTGGTTCACATTCCTTCTACTGTGTTCTTTTGGTGTGGATTTAGTCACATGAACTCAACCAAGCATAAGGTATACTGAGAAATGCAATCTGGCTGTGTGTGCAGAAATAAAAGAAAATGGATTTGAGTAAGCACATAATCGTCTCTTACACAAACTATTATAGGCCTACTGTGTGCCATGAACTGTGCTAGATAGCCTCTGTGTGCTTCTCATGTAGTCTGCAAAACAACTAAAATGGATATTATCTTCATTTTATAGATGTGGGAAATTCAAGATTATTTGGATTAAATCAGGACTTTCCATATAGAGAGCATCAGAGCTAGAATTTGAGGCTAACTTCAAAATTCAGTAAATGGATCCCAAAGGCCAGTCCATGGACAGCTGCAATAAAATTATTTAGAGAGCATGTTTAAATATAGCTTGATGGGAATAAACCCTGGAGATTCTTATTCAGTAGCTTTGGGTTAAAGCCCAGTAATATATATTTTTAAAAGCTCCCTAGGTGGTTCTATATATGGCCAGAATTGGGACCAGCTGCTTTAAGTTTTCTTGAAATCAACCACTGAATGGACACTACAGGGGCATGAAAATTAGCTGTAATCAATTGCTCTCCCAGGACATAAACATCAGACCATTCCCTCTTTCTATCAACCTTTCATTAAACATGAAGAGAAAGCCTTGAAGTATTCAAAAGCTTCTCAAGACAAACTGGTAACATGATGATGATGTTTGAATGGTGGCATTTGTCCATATGGGAGTGAACTGAAGGATATAGTAATTCCAAGTGACATTAATCACTGAGCAGACATGAAATAATAAGTTTGGTAACGACAACCAGATCATTACTCAGCTGGGTGGCATTTGAATTGGTATCCTAAAAAGCTCCCACTGTTTTGTTTCCAAAGCTGTCTCTATCTTAAAACACTGTGAACATTAGCGTTACTGGAAATGATAATGGTTACACAAAATTTTCCTAATTTGTCTAAACTAAAAGTGTACACTGTATTTTGCCATCTTCCCCTAAATGGTGGCTGTTCTGAAAATCTTGGAGAAGTGCAGAAACTTCACTAAAAGACACTTCCTGTTTTGAGTTGTTTGATACTAGTGTAAGCTCCCATTGTTAACCTTCAGAACACATCTGAGGTCTTAATTTAACATTGTTCTGGGTCAATTCAGATAATAACACACCATTCTTTAGGACAGATTCTATTAGTTTTTTGACACTTTTGTAGAATTAGCTGGAAACATAAAAGATGTATCCTACAGTTTGAAGGATTTTACATATATATAAAATATTATATATACTATATATTATGTATAATCATATATATTATATATTATATATAGAATTATATATTATATAGAATATATATTATATATAATTATATATATATATTCTATATAATATAAATATGAATACACTAGTCGAGAGCATAAACCAATTGAGATTACCAGTTATTACTTAAATCCACTTAAATCCAAATTTATGAGGCTATGAAATATCAGAATAAGAATGATTTACATAGTTCCCTCCATTTAATTTGAAAAGGGCTCAGGAAACTTTGATGCTTGCTAAAGCACTCCCTCAGTCACATAACATTTGCACATTTGGACAATACTTAATACAAGCCATTATTTGAAATTACACATCGTTCACTTAATAAAAAGGTAAAAATCTGCTGTTCTCTTTGTCTTTTAAAAATTATTTCCATGTGTTGTAATTTAGCATGGTATAATTTGTTTGGAAAATTAAAGTAATAAAACCTTAGTTTGTTGTGTGTCTGAATGGTGGCAATGATTGTCTCAGTGGGTGGCTGCAAATGTGGGGAAAAGTCATTGTCAAGATATGCAGACAGAATAAATACTATTTACTAAGGGCTAATGTATAAGAACTAATAATAGACATATTGTTGCATGAAAAAATTACCTCCCTAGGAGAACTTGAACAGTTAGCTTCAGTGCAGTTAGTATGCATATGTTTTCCTTCTAAACCATTAAAATAACCTTCTGGAGAAAAAAAAGGAATCCAGAGCAGTCTTCTCATTGTCATCTATTTTTTGTGTTGCATTATTTGGGATTGTGTGGTGGCCTATGAAGTTAATAGTAATTAATAATGATTATAATCATTGGATTATTAATATTTTAGAAGCATGATAAAATGATTATTGTAATCATGTGAAGCACCAAGAACACATGTAATTGTGATAATGTCGGCTATTACTTTAGCAATTTAGAAAATGAGTATATAAAAAGAGATCAGTAAGGGACAATTTCAAAATGAGTGTGTGTATTCATGTAAGAAGATTATTAAAACGCAAAGCTAATCAGCTGGACAAGAAACTTTCTGAAATGTTCATTCTCTGATCTTCTGCAGAGAGTTTTGAATTATTCCAACACAAGATCCCCTAAAAGGAGCAAAATTTTGAAAAGATCTCTTGGATCTATAAAGTTCCAATTGCCAAGGCATAGAAGCCTGTCAAGATCTAACGTACTGAGACTTGAAAATATCAATGTGGATCCAGATGGATCCTATTTTTTTTTTCTGTGACGAATTCTTTCAAAACTACAAATGAATTTGTCTTTGCTTTTTAAGAATTTGGTCATGACTCATAATTTTGACCCTATTAAATAGTGAATATATGGAAATGTCAGACTCCTATAACAAGTAGCTTTTGTTGAATTTTTAAATTAATTCCACAACAGCCCTATGCAATCAATAATACTATTAAACCTATTTTACTAAAGAGGAAAGAGAGACCTATTAAGTTGCTTGTGAAAGGATGCACAGTTCCCTAGCACCAAAGTTATCAAACCTAGGCCAGCTGACTCCAGAAATCAAGCCTGAGACCACTTCTCTATACCTACCCAAAGGCTTACAATTTAGTTGAGAAGAAAGAACATAACTATAAAAACTGCATTTTCTGAGTTGTAAGTAGGTGTTACTGTTTAAATTCAGACAAAAGAGTGGATAATCTTTTTTTGCATATATATTGACTGAGGTAAACTTCAATGAAATACTTAGCTCATGCAACTGGATTTTAAAGGACTGATTAGTACCTTTCTCATGCTAAAATTCATCTGTTCACTCTTTCAAAGCACACAGTGAAATCTGAGGTTGTATTTTTATAATTTTTCTCTTTTATGTAAATTCATTATTATTCTCTTTGCACAATAAAACCAGCTATGTTCTTTGTGAAATACATTAATCATCTGTAATTTGTTCATATGAATTAAGTGAGTATTTTCTATTCATTTGCTAATAGTTTGCCTGTATGATATAATATTACAATTTTCAGTGTGTGGAATGAAAATATTCCTTCTTTCTCGAATGTTTATTTTTTATGTAAAAAAAAGTCAAACAAGTGGAGCACAAGACTCAAATGCTCCAAAGAATAAAATAAACAAATACAATTTTTATTAAAACGATTATTTAAAAAAATGACTGTATATTACTTTAAGTTGCATTAAAATAGAAGAACATGAAAGATAATGGGAATATTCAATAAATATTTTTGTAGATTAATAAAATGATTTTATTAAGACTATTAAAATCAAATTAAAGGTAAAATAATACAGAAAATATTCCAATAGTCACCAGGTTAAATCTCCAAAATGGGTTTGTTTCACATTTTAAAAATGAGGAAAAATCTATGTTAACTGTGTTTTCTTTTAAATTAAAATTAATTTGGTTGAAGACAGAAATCAGAAACACAGAACATAAAATATTGGCAATGAGAGAACTACACATTGATATTTTTAAAAAATGTGAATAAAACCATATATTTGAAGTTTAGGTCATAACTTGCAATTTTTCAGTTATTTAGAAAGAATGAGAATAAACTAAGCCAAATTTGTTGTATGTGAGAATGATCTGTGGAGCTCAGTTATATAAAATGAAAAATCCACAAAAATTCTGATTATTTACATTTTGTGCTAGGACAGAAGGATCAATCACTTAAAAATTCTCCTGAAATTCTAATGTTGGTGAACTTTGGATCACTTTGAAAAACAAAATCACACATTAAACTCAAGATTTTGTTTACCAAAAGGAAAGGGGAAAATTTAGCTTTAGGCAAAGCTCTTTAAACACTCAATTGGCACAAGTATCCAACACAGCACAGTTAAACCTACTTGTATTACTAGGAGGTAAAACAACAAACTGTACAAGAGGAAGAATGAATCTTTTACTTTCTTCCCTAATATTATGTGATCTTGAGCTCTGCCTTGGAATTTAATTCACGGACATGAAGTCATTAAGGAAAATCACTAATGCCAAAGTTTCTATTTATTGTTCTTTGAACTAAGATTCTCTGAAGGTGTGCCTCAACAGGGTGGCGAGCTAGAACCCCAGAAAATCAGAGCTCAATACTCTGGATTCTTCCATAGAGGATATACCTACAGGTCTTTAAGAAAAGTTTCCGTTATATTTGGCTTTAAATTATTCAGTACTTTCCGCAACTGTCTATTGTATCCAAAGAAATTGTGCCTTAAGAAGGAGCTTGTACTCACGTTTTTTGTTTTGTTTTGTTTTTATCAAGAGAAAACTAAGAAATGGGAGAATTGTATGGCATATGAATTACAACACAATAAATCTACTGAAAAACAAAAAAAGATGAGAAAACCAAGATATCTAGAAAAACTCACATATCCAATTGCAAAGCAGTCTGAATAACTGAAGACTAAGGAGCAATAAGACATAGGAGCAAGTATCTCCCTAATATCCATGAAAATATCGGAAAGAATGTTGGACTTGCCACAATATTAAGTGAGAGACTTCACGAGTTATTTTACCTGAATAATAAACAGAAGGATAGCTCTAGAATGCTAGAATTTGAAGACACGATAATTATGCTTGGATAACCACCAAATGTTAAAACTTTGTATGATATTTAAATATTGTGATACCACTTGATTGATAAACTTTTCTTAGAACACAGTACATATTTTGTTTGGCTCATGGGTTTCTAGAAGAGAGAACAGCTCATATAAAAGGGATGATACTTGTAATAAGATTAATATTGAGTAAATCAATAAGAAAAAATATATTAATTAAGTTTGAATTTTTACTTTCTATATATTCACCTAAATATTTGAACATAATATGAACTAACCAAACTGACAAGCATTTACATACTAAAATTGTTTTTAGGTTGAATTTTTTTTTTCCTTGAGCTTGAAGAAAAACTGTTGTAGGAATCAGAATATGAGTAAACATAATAAAACAATACAGAAAGATTGGGAATCTTAAATCCTTTGAAGAACTCTGTAGAGAATGAACAAATGAATGAATTAATAAAGTAAAGAAAACAAAGCAAATTTAAAATGTTTTTTTTTTCTTTTGAGGAATTTGTGTCCTACTTTATCAATGTGTGTCTTACTGTATCAGAATATAAATAAATTCAGGATTTACATATGAGTGAGAATTAAGGAGACATTCATAAGTCACTTTAAAAGAGAGGGAGGAAACTGTGTAAATTGTGTATATTTGAAGAGAGTAGAAAATTGTGATCTTTCTGTTCGGCAAACAAGGACTTTTTAGTGGCTATGCTCTTTTTTTAGTATCAATTATGCTGGCCATTATTTTTCTCAGATAGGAAGAACAGATTTTCTTCTTATTTCCCTTCTACTCTTTAATCGCATTGATTACCAATACTTAGTTAAGGTTTCTGCAGACAAATTATTCTTAAAATTGTTTTTTTCTGGGCAGCCCGGGTGGTTCAGCGGTTTAGCGCCTGCCTTTGGCCCAGGGCGTGATCCTGGAGACCCGGAATCGAGTCCCACATCAGGCTCCCTGCATGGAGCCTGCTTCTCCCTCTGCCTGTGTCTTTGCCTCTCTCTCTTCTGTGTCTCTCATGAGTAAATAAATAAAATCTTTAAAAATAATAATAAAATAAAATTGTTTTTTTCTTATACATTAGTTCCAGATCTACAAGTTTTATCCCTGAATGGACTGAAACACTTCTAAGAAAATGAATGAGTACAAAGAGAAATTTATATGAGACATTAAACAAATTAATCCCATATTATAGTTGTCTAACAGACTTAGTACTCTGAGTTGTATTAATTTAATGTCTTATTGTGAAATCAATCTTTTCCAAGACATAAGCTGAAGAGAACTTAAGCCAAAGAGCATTACTGCACTTAAGACTTAGTAATATTTAAAGATCATAGTGGCAAGATTTTAATTAGGACCAATACTTGTTATTTTAAAGGTGCCAAGTATATATATATATATATTTTTAAATCATATATATATATCTGATTTTTAAAATTCTTTCATCTTAAAGCAAATAAAGCTTGTTCTCCATTCCATAAGATGTTAATGAGATGCTGACAAATGCTCAGTATTTTTAACATAATTAACAGTAGGTTATTTTGGATCTTTCAAGCTACTTTGCAATGTGCTTTTTGTTTTTTAATCTCCCTATAATTGGGTCTAGTAGAATAGTTTAAAAATATAAAATTAAAAATGCTAAATTTTGATGGATTTTTGAGATATCCTTTTGCTCAATGTCATAATTCTCCTAATAAGTTTAGTAGTCCTAACTATACCACAATGACAGAGAGTTCTGTAGTTGAAAACGTAAGACATCTAGAGACAATGACTTTTATCAACCTAAGTTAGAAAACATAATCAGAATCTGAAAAAAAAAAAAAGTCAAACTGGTTCAAATTAATAACTTTTTTTTTTTTTTGCCTTGGAGTTAATTTATATACATAATTTGATCAAGTAGGTTGGGAAGACCACTAATCAGAGAATCAGGATCTCTGGGTCTTGGCTTATTCAATTCAGTTACAACCTAATTCTACATCTATAAAAAGAAGGTATTGGACACTGTACTTAATGATTCTTTCCTATCAGATTTCATGGTTCATTATTATAAGAAAAATATACATTCCCTGTAGAGATTTTCATTTCCCTACATTACAGAAACAACATAGCTCTTGGGTGTTCATGTTTTTGGAATCATCACACATATTCTGCTTACTTTTAACTAGAAAACCTCTGGAGAATATATAGTAGCTGTCTTCTTACCCAGTTTGGTAAATGTTTATCAAATATTTATACATTGAGAAGGAATTGCAATGGTAGAAATATGAAAACATAAAATTCCAGGCTATTGCTGGGAGATTATGTATTACACGGTGAGGTGTCATTCATGTTGTTATGTGTTGCACTGGCTGTAAAGCAACTGAAAAAGGAATGCTCTCCTTTGCCTCAGGCGGCCTGAAAGAGAGGTGTTGTGGAGGATATAGCTTTGTGGCAAGACTTAGATTGTTTGAATTTCAAAATTAAAGATTTTTGAGCAGTATAAATTGGAATGGAACAGAGGAAGCAACAGACTTACAGATGAATAGTTGTAAAAATCAGAGTTCAGATTATGGGGAGTTGTAAATCATACTGATTATATTATATAAACCAACTTGCTAGTTCTCCTGATCTAAAAGTCTCACTTTTGGTGGAATATGCCTGGCTCTTGTTTTCCTTCATGATTGGTGGTGTCTGGTCCAGCCACATTCTTCTTCTCAGGCCCCACTGTTACCAACAATATAACTTTCAAGAAAGAAAAAAAAATGTGTATCTTCAATGATTAAATAATTATTCATATCAAAATTAATTAATTGCACTTAAAGGACCTTGGTCCATCTGCCCTCTCTGACATTCAACTGTGACTGTTTGGGTTTCTCCACGAGAGAACTAAACAATTCTTCACCTTTCGTTCTCTATTTGTTTATTCATCTAATAAATATTCAGAGAAAACCGATAACTTTTCAGACTTGTTTTAACCAATAGACATACAATGATGATAACTAAGGCGGGGACTTTTAACTATAGAGAACAAACCAAAGGTTAACAGAGGGGAGGCAGGTAGGGGGATGGATGAAAGAGGTGGTGGGGATTAAGGAATGTACTGGTTGCGATGAGCACTGGGTGATATATGTAAGTGTTAAGTTACTCTATTGTACACTTGAAACTAATATTGAATCCGTATGCATGCCTCAGTGGCCTGGGTTCCATGGTGTTCCCTAGAACTCACAGTAAGAATCTGCAGTTCATGGATTTCCTAACTCTCAGAACAAATACTAGAAATTGATATATCCTAAACATGTACTTATTTCAAAAGTGTATTTCTTAAATTTTCTGGGAATATAAATTTCAAACCTGAGTACCTTCTCTTTCCATTATTAAGACAATTTATTATTGCCTTGCAAGTTACAATTTATAATTATTCTTACCTCCCCTGTTTGGAAGAGGTGGGAGCTTTTTATTGTTTACTAACTCCTTAGCACAGTCTCTTTCTGGATGACAAAGATCACCCAAACATGACAAGCCAAAACTCAAAACTTTGATTTTTTTTTTCTTCAAAAACTATTTCTGCACAGAATTCTCCAATGGTTCTCCTAGTTGTTACATTCAAAATCTTTGGACTCATCTTTGTCTCTCTTTCTCTCTTTTTCATATCCCACATTCAATCCATCAACAAATGCTGACAACTCTCATCTCAATATGTATCCAGAATCTTTACTATTACTACTGTCAGATAAAACTTTGACTATTTTCTCTACCTAAATCGATCTACCTTTTTCCAGCCTTGTCTTCCTACCACCTACCCCCCACCAAATAGTGGGAGTAGGCATTTGAAATCATGAGTCAAATCATGTCACCCAAAGATCTCCAAGGTTTTCCTATCTCATTCAAATTAAAATTAAAAGAATTTTCCATGGTAAGTAAGAACCTGCATAAGCTGCCTCATTTCATCTCTCTTATCTCCTATTTTCTCTTACCCCATCCATCTCAGACAAACTGAGCCTTTTACTATTCCTCGGGCATGACATGCAGCCAGCTCCCTGCCTTCAGACTTTATAGCCATTATTTCTTCTTCAGGAAGAAACATTTTTCTTTCAAATATCTACATAGCCTTCTCTGTAATTTATTTAGGTCGCAGAGGTGTCCTTCTCAGGGAGAGCTTTCCTATTCACTCTTTCTAACATAACAACTCACCCTCTTTTTTTTTTTTTTTTAAGATTTTATTTAATTATTCATGAGAGACAGAGACAGAGAGAGAGAGAGAGAGAGAGGCAGAGACACAGACAGAGGGAGAAGCAGGCTCCATGAAGGGAGCCCGAGGTGGGACTCCATCTCGGGTCTCCAGGAGCACACCCTGGGCCGAAGGCGGCGCTAAACTGCTGGGCCACCTGGGCTGCCCCACTCATCCTCTTCACTCAGTCTATGCCCACTATTTCCCTACCTTACTTTATTGTTTTAAATCTGACTTTAAAAAAATAATTAATTAATTAATCATCTATTTGATTATTTTTAATACTAACCTCTACTGCTGGACTATAAGCTCTGCGAAATAAGACTTCAATTTGTTTAGGGCTTTTGGAGGCATGTTTCTTAATCAGGGCAATGAAGGTAGTGATTCCCTATAGGGGAAATGTTGGGCAGGTTTGGTAGCAACCCTCCCTTATAAGAAGGGGGTTTCCTAAATTTGAGGTTCTTCAGTTTTGACCCACTGTGTGCACAGCATCCACCTGAGCAATTCCTCATCATCCCCATGGGATAAGAGAATATGGGGCTCTTGTGGCTGGCTGTGCCATAAGTTGTGACATTTTTTTCCCTCTGACTTGGGATTTTGCAAACATCTATGCAACTGCAGAAGGCTAATTTATTAATGAATAAGTAGGGAAAAATCTCAGATCCTTTGCACTTCTAAACACCTGGGATCGGCATTCAGTACTAATGCTGCATAATCCTCAAACTGACTAATACAGGTTAGGACTCAGAAAAATGCTTCTCCATATCTCTTGCCCTATGTTCTTGAGAAAAAGACAACTGCTCCCCAGTGCTGTGAAAACGTGTAGGTTTTGCTGCTCCTTTTATCAATGATGGACATTGCTTTGGAATGCAGGGGAAATTTGAGTGATGAAAATCGTAAGATAGAGAACAATTGGCTAACTCATAATTAATCAGATTAATTAACTCATAAAATTCCTCTCAGATTACATGGATTCAATAGCTTTTTGCATAAACTATCATTTTATATTTGTGTTGGTTATTCTTGCTTCTTTCTTTTTTAATTTACAGACCTAGAGGTACTCAAGAATTTTTTTTCAAAGATTTTATTTAATCATTCATGAGAGACACAGAAAGAGAGGTAGAGACTCAGGCAGAGGGAGGAGAAGCAGGCTCCATGCAAGGAGCCTGATGTGGGACTCGATCCCTGGAATCTGGGATCACGCATTAAGCCAAAGGCAAATGCTCAACTACTGAGCCACCCACATGTCCTGGTACTCAAGAATTAATGTGATACTCTCAACAGATGCGCATGGTACCTAAGGACTATTTTGCAATATTTAAGCAATTCACATTATTTTTAAAATAGAATATGTATTGTTCTAAATACAACCTGCATGGAACATAATACTTATACTATGAACTGGTTTTAGATCTAAATGTTGCTTTATGAGGCAGTAAAAATTGTTTACGTAAGTGATAACAGTTTGTGTGATAAAATTAATATTTCACAATAATTTATTTTATGCAACTTCATTTCAATGTTTAAAAATAGTATATAAAATTCATGGTTCATATCCAAGTTTTCCTTGGGAGTTTTATTCATAATTTCAGTTGCCTCTAGTTCAGTAGGCTGAAGTTTCTCTAAATTAATTAAAAAATTATCAAAGAACTACATAGAGTCAAGAAAGGTTAATTTGGCATTATTATCAATAGAACACAAATTATGTTGAAGTTAGTAACAATAATATAATTATTGATTTTGTTATGATAGAGACAAGAAAATGAATGTTCTAGAATAAATGTATAATAACTTAAGAATTATATATCCATAACTTAACTTATAATAACTTAATAATTATATATCCATAACAGCATCACTGGCTCAAACACACAACACTAAAACATATGTGAGAATAATTAGATTCAATTATATTTTATATTCTGCTGATTTTAAGTCAGGTAAAAACAATTGATCACATATTTTTTGAATATTATTATGAAGGTATGTTTTTCAAAGAAATTTGACTTATAAATTTTAGACACTAGAAATTTGGAATCTGGGCTCCAGTTTTCCCCTGCCCCTGGTGCAATAATTGTCAGGAATGAAACCGAATGCTTTATTTGGAGTATCCAGCTCATAGCAGGGTTTGACATATTTCCATTGAATAAATAAGTGAGCGTCACACCTGACTTGATCAACATCAGCAGTCTCTTGCTTTAGTATATACTTTTAGCAATTTATCTTTTCAGGTTTAATATTTTCCACATTCACTACCAGTCCTTTTTCTCTATAATTTGCCTAATCTAAACTTTCTAATTTTTAAGAAAAGATAATTTATGTAGCTACAGAGTTACTAGGTTACAATATTTTCAAGCTTTAAAAGCTCTGTAGACATTATTTCTCTGTTTTGTGAAATTTATGGTTTTACTCAAGTCTCTTACTAACCTGATTTTAGTTCCTTGGGGAATAATTTATTTTCTTTGCTTGGATACTTTCAGAACTCTTTCCTTATTTTTGAAATTTAAAATTTTCAGACATGTTTCAAGGTAGATACTCTTTTTATTTATTTGTTCTAAAAACATGTTAAGACTTTTAGTTTCCAGACCCAGAATCTTTTCTTTTCTTTCTTTTTTTTTTTTTTTTTTTTTCTCTCCTGATGTTCTGGAAAGCTTTCTTCTGAAAAATATTTGATTGTTGCCTCTACTTGCTTTGTTCTGTTTTCTTCTGCAGAAATGTTTATTAATGTATGATAATTTATTTATGATGAAAGAAGTAATGCAAAGTATTTGGGGAATAAATCATTTTATATCCTCACTGAATTCTATACCAGTAATATTATATTTATAGGTTAAAAAATAGCATTATAGTAGCATTCAAATAAATGGAATGTACAATAAAGTAAAATGTATACCAGAAAGCTTAAGATAGAATGTATTTACCTGTTCAGACTTGTGTACCATAATCCCTGACACTTTGATTATTTTAGTCTCTGGATCCATTGCTATTGCAGATTACTCAACCGACCATCATGAGACTCTTTCCCATCCATCATCACTCACATTTATGACCTTGTTTCCCACAAATCTTCAGCAGATCCTCCACTCCACCAGGAGCAGAGGGTCTATGGCCTGACAGCACTACACGCTCTTTTCTCTATTAAATGCCATTTCTCCCAAACTTTCCAATGTGATGAAGTGCTACTTAAGTACCTTCTGCTATTTGAAGATGTCTCCCATTACTGAAGTTGCAAAGATCATTCCCTCTTTAGTCTTCCATACATTGCAACACATTCTGATAAATATGCACTGACATAAAAGTAACCTTTGTGTGAATACACACCAGTTGTTTCCCTCTAACTAGAATAAAGATGAGCAAACTAGGTGAAGTAATGACTTTGGGGGGCAGTGGCATCACAATGAGCCCTTTTCAGCATCATCACTTAACCCCTACCCATTCCAACTTCATCTCTTTGATATTGCCTACTTGCTGTCATATTGATTGTACAAACACTGCTTGGGTGTGAGGTATACTGCTGCCCATGCTGTTACTTCTCTCATATTCTACTTTGTTTGTGCCCTGATTATTATCTGCTACTTTCAAAATTTTTGGTTGCATTCCATAGTATTCTGTTATTAAACAGAAGCCGTGTACTTTGGCAATTTGTAATCACTCATCACTGCTCCGTACAGTTATCTTTCGCCTCCTTGGAGCTTGCATCTTTATAGACCCTGGCTATGGTTGAGTGTGAAGGGCTACTTATCCTCAATTCTTTGTACAGTCCTAGGAGATAGTACATCTTATTTCTCCAAAAGAAAGGAAATTGCTCTCTTGCAACCCACTCCAGCCTCACCTCCATCTCCACTCCTCCTCTCTCACTTTTTTCCTTCTCTAGCTTCATAGTTACACTCTCCTCTCTCTTTATTTTACCTGAGCACTTACCCTGACATGTGCTTTTCTTTCCATCTGCTCCTCAGATAAAGGTAGGGCTACAAATTCTATGCTAAGTCTTTGGTGTTAGGCTTACTTTGGAAACATCTTATCATGCTGTGCTTAAAATCTGAAATTTTCCTTAGGAAAAATTAACATGTACTCCACGGTGGTTTGGGAAGCTTGGATTAAAAGGATATGCTGCAAGACCCCAATTTTTGAAGTCTTCCTTTTTTAACTTTAAAAGGAATCTAAATCTGAGTTTTATTTTACAATATAACTTGGTTTTCCACTCTCATTTTTTTTTCTCTAAAGATTTTTTAATTTATTTCACAGAGAGAGAGAGAGAGCATGTATGCACCAGCAGGGAAGAAGAGTAGAGGGAGAGGGTGAAGCAGACTTCCCGCTGAGCAGGAAGCCAGATGTGAGCTTCAATCCAGGACCCTGGGATCATGACCTGAGCTGAAGGCAGATGCTTAACTGAGCCACTCAGGTGCCTCTAGCATCAGTCTTTAAAACCATGATGGACAGAAATAAAATAAATAGTAAACAAGCATGATAGCTCATAATAAAAGTTTTAGTGCCAAAAGAGGAAAAGATATAAATTCAACTCTGGAGAAGCCTGTTCTCCTATGTTGTTAAAATCATCTTAATGTAGCTTTTAGTTATAAAACCGAAAACATTCTTTCAAAATGGCAGGGTTTGTAAAAATGTGGCACTAAGGAACTAATCCATTCTTGGCAACATAAAAGAGGAAACAATTTTCTTTGTAGTCAGAGATATGTCTCTGCAGATTATGTTCCTCCAGTTTTAAAATGTGTTTTTAAAAATTGTATATTTAGATTTTTTTGTCTGGAAAATTTTGCTTTGTAGAATCCTGCGTGTGGGTACGTGCATTCTCATTTCAGTAGTTGCTTGGATCATGAGGTGAAAACTGAAGACCGTAGAAAGGATGTTAGGCATGATCCTCACCTCATCTTGACAGAAGGTGCTCAATGAGACTGGAATACTGGTTTTGGCAGTGCTCAACCTCACGGAACCAGACTACTGATATTCTCTGTATATTATATATTTTTTTGCATACACTGTTGTCTAACTCAATGGTCATTCCCAGCACTCTTTTCTCTTTACTCTCTTCCCATTTTCTCCAACTAGAGATGGTCCTATGGAACATTTGGGGGCAATAGGACGCAAGTAGAGGCGTGCTGGGTAGGTCTTCTGGAGAGTGTTTGCTTTCTTAATAAAAGAAACAAAGATCGCCATTCCCATATCTTCCTGCTTTAAATGTAGGTGTGTTTCTGTGTTTGTGACAGCTATCAAGCTATGATGAAAAGCCACTAAAAACATCACAGAAATGATGAGCTTCACATTACTGGGCCACTGACACATTAACAACATCCTCCTACTTCCTGGTGCTATATTATGTAAGAAATATAAAACTTCACTCTCATTTATGGACAATGGGATTTCTCTGCATGAAAATGAGTATAACTGTCACATATTCTAAGACACTATGTACTCTACATAAAAGTTAAGACAAGGGTGTTAGACTGTTCTGGAAAAATATTCTGGACAAGCTTTATTTTGCATTTTTCTCTTTGTGTCTTGTGGCCCTTACATCTGGAAACAAAAGATCAAGCATCCCTGATGCATCCTCAGTGGTAAAAGAGCTAGTCTCTGGTCCACCAGAGCAGATGAGAGACTCAGAACAGTATTACCCTAGAGAGAATGCTGAGAATGAGCCTGTGTTCTTTGAGTGGAACCTGTAGTAATGGGGAATTTTCTTGAGTGCTTTCCTCTTCCTTAACCCATTATCCTGAAGATTTAGTAAAGTATTGTTGAATGTTGAGTCTGGAGTTAATTGGACCATGAAAAGATAATCAAGCCATGCCCATGCTTGACTTCAAATGATAAAGGGGGATGCACTTGATTCCTTAGTCTACCATGTTCACAGCAGACAATAGTGGTATGTACATGAACGGCAATCTCGTCAGTATATAAGGCAATGATATGCAGTCTTATAGGAGAGTCCAGAGGAGAATGGTATATGGGCCATGTTCCTGAGTCCATGTGACATAACACTATGAGGAACTCTCAGAACCAGCTGATGACACTGAGATATGCTCCGCATGGTGAGAACTGTACATCATCATACATTGGGTACACAAGGCAATGCAATTAAAACATAATATCAAGAGTTAGTAAGTCTAAAGAAAAATGTTAGTAAGTCTAAGAAACAATTGAGTTACATGGGTTTATATTAATATAAAATACTTGCAAAAACAAACAACATATTCTACTTTTCTCTTTTTAGCATTAAATGTGATGCTGTGACTTCCAATGTATTCATTCTGGGAAAGAAAAGTATGACTTAATCAAAGAGTGTTAACATGGCTTACAAAGTCCAACATCCAGAGAATTTCTTCTCTCTGTCTTCATTTTTACAATACTTTGTGAAACTAGAATCTCATAAATAGCAAATAATGAAACATTATAATTTTCAAGTTTGTCAGGGTACTTACTGAAGAGAGATGCCCAGCATTATGCAAATGATATGGTTTGACAAACTATTGCTTGTGTAGTATAATAAACTAAAACTGTCTCTGATTCATTAAATAGTTTTGTTGTTGTTGTAGGGACAATTTTTTTTTTTTTTTTTTTTTTTTTTAGTGGTGAAGGTGGATTAGTGGTTTTTTACTGTATCATCACTGTTTTAATAATCACCACACATAAGAGAACAGAAAACTCATAGTCTTGAGGCCATTCCTCAAGTTGTATTCAACTACCCAACTTTACTTCATTACCACAGTTTTGTCAAGCACAATAAAAATATTCACATTCTAGGGCACCTGGGTGGCTCAGTGGTTGAGCATCTGCCTTTGGCTCAGGTTGTGATCCCAGGGTCCTGGGATCGAGTCCCACACTGGGTTCCCCACAGGGGGTCTGCTTCTCCCTCTGCCTATGTTTCTACTTCTCTGTCTCTCATGAATAAAAAATAAATCTTAAAAAAATATTCACATTCTGTCTTGTAGTTGATGAAGAATGATCAAAAATGAAAGAAAATAAATTGTTCATGTCATTAAGATAAAAAATGAATTAATTCTCATACACAGTTCTTTACCATTTGTTTGGAAGAGATATTTTCTTCATTAAATAAAATTGACAATGTGACACTGAGTTTAAAAACTATGACCATGACCTTTTCCAACAAGCATATTTGTGTATTGTAAAGTAAATCAAGTTTTAAAATTCTTGCTCCTCTCCATTTCCTTACAAATATGCCTAGAAAAAACATATATTCAAACACTTGCTTTTATGAGATCTATCATTGTATCATATAATTGACAGCTTGAGAAAAGCAAAAGGCAAATCTTTAGATAAAAGGTATTCTAAAGAATAAAGAAATAACTTGCAGTGCCTCTAAAGTTGACCAGATTAGAGCCTGGGCAGACTAGCATTTCCTCTGTTTTGACTGTCATCAATTTAACCCCGTGTGACCATTTATTCATATATTTTTTTTCCTAATTTATACAATTCACATTGATAAATTTAAAGGCTGTTGTAAATATCTTTCAATGGTAATAACAATAGCTATAATTTTTAAACTTTTTACACTGGGCACTGTGCTTAACATTTCACCTGTCATATCTCATTTAGCACTGTCCCCCACAGACACACACAAAAACATAAAAACAAAATAATAACAAGCAATACCTTATGATCTAATATTAGATATCAGGAAATTTTTCATTCTCCACAAAGTGGTTAGGTAACGTTCCCAACTTTTCCCAGCTAATATGTTGCAGAGCCAGGATTTGAAGCCCACAAATCTAACTCCAAAGAACTTCTCTGAACCCCTCATTTGACCATCATTGGATTGAGTAATAGATTTATCTTCATAGAAAATATCCTTATAAATACTGTATTTGAGGATCAATAATACTGTAAAAGCCCTATATTCTCCTTCTAACTACTACAAAGCCCTATTTTCTTCTTCTAACTGTTGGTTGGAGACTTTGGGAACTTCTTGGGTGAAATCTGAAACTGGCCCCCAGACAGGCAGGGCAAGGAGAGACTGAAAAATAAGGCAGACCATTCCAGGTTTGTAAGTGGCAGGTGTAATAAGAGAACCTAAATACTCAAGAATTCTTGTGAATGTCTGAGAGATGACTAAATTTCCCCATTTGCCGACTAGAATCATAAAAGTTTGTTAAGAAGCCTTGACTGAAGGTAGCCTCAACAATACATTGCTCTTTCAAGGCTGCGTCCCTGAAGACAGCTCCCACTATGGGAATGGTGGACAGAACATACATTTCCAAGGACAGGGGAGGAGGTGAGGAGTCTCCCATTGCCTGGGCCCAGCTCATGGGTCAACTGGTGATCACATCCTCTGAATAGCCTCCAACAAAAGGCATAGATCAAATTGTAACTCTTAACTTGTTGTAATATACATTACTTACATCTTAAGTAGAGCCTATTATTTCAGTGTGTTAATGGGTAAAATAATATTTTACATCTGGCTTCATTTCTTCAGCCTAAAGTTTGGATTTCCCTTCATCCCCATCTCCTCTAATTATGAGCTTCAGTTTTTAAGGTAATTCTTAAGGAGAATTTGGAGGAAGTTTCCAGGAACATGCATTACTTGATTGTGCTGTTTTGTTTTTTTGTTCCTTGCCCGGTGTTTTGCAGCTTTAAGCTGAACAAAATCTAATAGTTTTCCTTAAATATTTGAATCATTCATTTTTGATCATATCATTAAATTAGTAAAAAAGAAAAAAAAAACAGTGTTTTGGCCCATTTTCTTTCCCATAATAATAGAGACTATATTTTAAGGAAGTTTCTAAGAACTACCTACACTTTCATTGACCGACTACTGTAGTTTGCTTCTAATTGACCAGTTGTCATGTTGTGGTACTGTTTTCATTATGAACAATGTCATAACTTTAATAACCACCAATTATTTTGGGTTATTACAAATATCTCTTATTATCTTGAGGATATCCATCAGATTGTCGGCTAACAGTTCAAATTTTCGCTTTTAATAATTAATCCATCTTTTCAATTGAAAAATACAGCTTTTAAGAAGCTAACATTTGAAAAGCATATAAGCAGGATGTCGTTTAGAGGATGGTTGTTAATTATTAGCTGTCTACCATTAATTTCCTGTTCCTCAGTGAAGCCTAATTTCCTTTGGGGACAATCCAGACACCCACCATCCCACTAGCAAATTTGATGCTTATGAAAACTGCCTCTTCTTTATATCTTAGGGAGTAAGCCCATGAGCCGAGCTTGGAATCAGGCTGCAAAAAAATTTAAACTGAGAGCCTTAGCCAGCTTCCGAGGATCTCTATAAACTTCCCTCACAATTTCTCTATAAATATATCTCCAATTAAGCTTCTGATATAATCTTCCAGTCTAATAACTTTTTTCTGCAAATATTCCATTCATTTCTATTATTATGTTTTGTCTGTGCTCCTTACTATTGATGGATATTTGCTTAAAACATGTTTTTCTTTTCTTCATCATTATGTATGTTAACACAATTCATTCTTCTTTTGGCCTCCACAATTTCTCCCTTATTTCTCAACCTCATGATATGCTCTTGTGTCTTTAAACTTCTATAGCATTTGTATTTGTAGCTTTGGTTGCTAAATTATAAACTATGGATTAGTATCCTTGGGCACTAGATAATACTCTGTTTTGCGTGTTATAAGGATATTTTCTGAGTCCAATTTCCCAATGAATTTATAGAGACAAAGGCCTCTTTCAGCAATCAGGATATTGTGGCTGATATAAAATAACTGTTCAAATTGTTAATTTTTTAAGCTAATACCTTTTGGAAATTAAATATGCCAAGTTTTTCTGGCCCACAACAAAGGTGCCCAAAAAAGTTTGAATCCTGTACATAATGCATTTAAATCAATCTGTCTTAATGTCTTAACTGAAAATGTACAAATATCTAAGTCAATTTATAAACATTATTCATTTTATGTGACAAGAAGGAAATGTCATTAGACTCAGAAGAAAAGTCAGAATTATTCAGTAGTCTTTTGATTCAATTCAGTAGTCTTTTGGATTTGTGATACCTATCTATCTACCTACCTATCTATCTAAATATATATAGTATATATATTATATATATATACACACACACACACACACACATATGCACTTATGCATAAGTACAATGAATGACATCAATGATAAAAAGGATGGGAAGAAATTAGGAATAATTTTATTATATAAGGTACTTGTAGTACCTGTGAGGTGGTATACTATTATTTGAAAATGGACCTAGATTAATTACAAATGTGTATCATGAAACTCACATAAAATGCCACAATCTGAATAGGCCTATATCTACTAAACAAATTAAGGCAACAATTAACACAAAATAGAAAGCACTGAGCCCAGATGTGTTCACTGGTGAATTGTACCAAACATTTAAGAAAAAAATAGATCAATTCTCTGCAATTTCTTTCAGAAGATAGAAGTAGATGGAATTCTTGCTAGCTCATTCTATGAGACTCACATTAACATAATACTAAAATCAGAAAAAGATATTACCAGAAAAAAAACATTCCTCATGATATAGATGCAAAAATCCTCAACAAAATATTAGTAAATTGAATCCAACAATGTATAGAAATAATTATCCACACCATAACCAGATGAGATTTATTACAGATATATGTTGGTTCAACATTTGAAAATCAATTAATGTAATCCATCACATAAACAAGCTAAAGAAGAGAAATCATTACATGATCACATGAAAAGATGCAGAGAAAGTATTTGACAAAATCCAACAGCCATTCATGATAAAAAATTCTGAGCAAACTAGGAACAGAGGGGAATTTCCTCAACTTAATAAAAAGCATCTACAAAACACTTATAGCTAATGTCATACTTAAGGGCAAGAAACTCCAAGTTTCCCCGCTAAGATCAGGAACAATGCAAGAATTTCCTCTCTTGCCACAGCTTTTCAATATTACACTGGTAGTTCTAGCTTATGCAGTAAGATTAAAAAAAAAAAAAGAAATATAAGGTATACAGATTAGAAAGGAAGAAAAAAAAACTGCCTTTGTTCACAGATGATATGATCCTTTATGTAGAAAATCTAAAAGAATTGGCAAAAACAAACAAACTCCCAGAATGAAATAATTATAACAAGGCGGCAGGATACAAAGTTCATATTTGAGTCACTTTCCTGTATACCAACAAAGAGCAAATGGAATTTAAAACTACAAACACATTTCCACCTGTGCATTCAATGCCCCCTAAAATTAAATTCTTAGGAATAAATCTAGTAATATATGCATAAAATATATTTTAAACTATAAAACTCAGGCGAAAGGAATCAAAGAACTAAATAGAGAGACATCCCATACTCATGAATAGGAAGACTCAATATTGTAAAGATGCCATTCATACCAGCTTCATCTACAGATGTGACCTCAATAAAACATCAGCAAGTAATTCTGGATATTGAGACACTAAATCTAAAGTTTATATGGAGAGGCAAAAGACCCAGGATGGTCAACTTGATATTTGAGGCGAATAAAGTCAGATTACTTACACTACACAACTTCAAGATTTACTATAATTAATAATATAAGCTACAGTATTAAAGACAATGCAGTATTGTTGAAAGAAGAAGCAAATAGATCAATAAATCAGAATAGAGAGCCCAGAAATAGATCCTAATAAACATAGTCAACTGTTCTTTGACGTGGGAGGAAGGTCAGTACAATGGAGAAATGACAGTCTCTTTAACAAATGATACTGAAATGACTAGACAGCCACATGCAAAACAAACAAACAAACAAAAAACCCAAAAAACGAATCTAGATGCAGGTCTTACATCCTTCACAAAAGTTAACTCAAAGTGAGTTATTGAAGATAACATAGGAGAAAACCTAGTGACCTCAGCTGTGATGATGCCTTTCTGGATACAACACTAACGGCACGATTCATGAAAAAAAAAATTGTAAAGCTGACTTCTTTGGAATTTAAAATGTTTTTTTTTTCTGTGGAAGACATTGTGAAGAGTCAGAGAAGTAAACAAGCCATTGACTGGCATAACATATTTGCAAAAGGCACATATGATTAGAAACTGCTATCTAAAATATACAAAGATATCTTAAAATTCAGCAATAAGAAAATTGAACAAATTGATCAGAAAATAGGCAAAATACCTAAACAGATTTCACACCAAAGATATGCAGATGGCAAAGAAGATACACAGATGTGAAGATGTCCAAAATCATATGTCATTAGGGAATTGCAAATTTAAACAACAATGAGATATCACTATACCCTTATTAAAAAGGCAAATGCCAGAACATTGACAAATAACAAAATGCCGGTGAGGATGTGAAGCAAAAGGAACTCCCATTCATTGCTAGTGAGGAGCAAATGGTACACTTTGGAAGACAGCTTGGTGATTTCTTAAAAAAACTAAATCTACCCTTACCCTATGATCTAGAAGTTGCATCCCCTGATATTTACCCAAAAGATTGAAAACTTATGTCCTCATAAAACTTGCACATGGTTGTTCATAGCAGCTTGATTCGTAATTGCCAAAATTTAGAAGTAACCCAGCTGGAATGGATAAATAAACTGTGGTATATCCAAACAATGCAGTAGTATTTAATGGTAAAAAGAAATAAGCTATCCAGCTGTGAAAAGATACACAGAAAACTTGTGTGTGTTGCTAAGTGAATGAATCTGAAAGGTCTATACACTGTTTAAGCTCACCTATGTGATACTTGAAAAAGAAAAAAACTGTGGAGACAGTAAAAAGATGGGTGGTTTCTAGGGGTCAAAGAGAGGGATGAATAGGATGAATGTAGAAAAACTTTAGGGGAGTAAAACTATATCATTCAGCTATAAAAAGAATGAAATTTTGCCATTTCTCTGATAAATAGAGAAAGATAAATACATATGCTTTCCCTCGTGTGGAATTTAAGAAACAAAACTAGTAAAGGAAAAAGGGAAGAGAGACAAATCAAGAAATAGACTCTTAATTATAGAGAACAAACTGATGGTTATGAGAGGGAAGGTGAGTGGAGGGGATGGGAAATAAAAAATAAATAGGTGATGGGGATTAAGGAGAGCACTTGTCATAATGAGCATTGAGTGATGTATGGAATCATTGAATCACCAAATTGTACACTTGAAACCAATATAACAGTATCTGTTAACTAAATGGAATTAAAATGAAAACTTAAAAAGCCCCAAAATAGTGAATTTCAAATGTTCTCTTTATTTCATCTCATGTGTCTTTTCCTCAGGACCTTACTAAAGAGTTTATATTTATAAATATATAATAAATATTATATATATATACTATTTATCTATGTATATGTACATATATTATGTGGATGTATTAGTCACCAATAAACTTTAGATGACTTCATGATCTGAATTAGTCTTTTCAATTCATTTCATGTGTTTCTCAATGAACAGAATCCAGCAACAGGTGGTTACATGTATGGTCCCAAATATATTTATTTTAGGTCTATAATTTACTTTGGGGTTTAAAATTTTCCTAGGATAGAGACTTACTTTCTTTCTTTCTTTCTTTCTTTCTTTCTTTCTTTCTTTCTTTCTTTCTTTTTCTTTCTTTCTTTCTTTCTTTCTTTCTTTCTTTCTTTCTTTCTTTCTTTCTTTCTTTCAAATTGAATATTGCTTGGCAATAGATTATTTCAGTGGTATAGCCTCAGGATGTTAAAAGGACACAGATGTGGCAGCTGAAATGAAAACTGAATGAAAATGAAATTCAGGGCAGCCCGGGTGGCTCAACGGTTTAGCGCCGCCTTCAGCCCAGGGCCTGATCCTGGGGTCCCGGATCGAGTCCCACATCAGGCTCCCTGCATGGAGCCTGCTTCTCCCTCTACCTGTGTCTCTGCCTCTCTCTCTCTCTCCCTCGGTGTGTATCATGAATAAATAAATAAAATCTTAAAAAAATAAAAAAAAAGAAAATGAAATTCAAGGGCTTAGGTTCATTTCTCAGTTGTGATCTTGACTCTTTACGTAAACTTGGGAAAGCTCCGAATTTCCTTAGATTCAATTTCCTCATTGCTGTACTAGAAACAAGGAGATTCATCCTGCATCCTTACTATGATAATCACTGGGATAATTAAGTATGCATCCATCCTTACGGAGAGAGCAGGAGGGGAGAGGGAGGAGGAAGCCAAGTGAAGTGATTGAAAAACAGTGAATACTCAAAAATGGTTACTATACATTAAGCTCTCAATATAGGGCAGGCACTGCTAAATATCTTATGAATTTTAATCACAGTGCCAACACAATAAAGACATTTTTATCCCCATTTAGTGAATAAGAAAATGGAGGTTTGAAAATTTTTAACAATTTTTCCAAGGTCACATGGTTTATAAATCAACATAGTGCTCAAAATCATGTCAATCTGATTAACCAACGTACAGACCTGCCTGGGATGTCCCAGCACTGATTGATGGATGAGGATCCTTTTATATTGGCAAGCAGTAAAATATTATTATTTACCCCTCTCCATTACAGCCTGACATGACAGAAACGGAGTGGAAATCAAAATGGAATGGCATATGGGATGTGCTGTGAATACGAGGTGAAGAGCAACAGAAATAGCAAAGAAATGAATTTATCTAGTTAAGGGAAAAGAAACCTGAATGGAAATCATGGAGGTTCTGCCCATAGCTTCATCTTTAAAATTTTTTTTTTCTGTATTTGTTCCCCTAACATGCATTAGAGAATGAGAAAGAGCTGAAAAACATTAAACATTTCTAAGCAGAAATTGCTGAGGAAAGTGGTTGCCTAGCAGCAAAAATATACTGTTTTGACATTATAGTGAGGGTTGGATGAAACATTAAAATAGTTCATTTTAAAAGCTGAGGGTTGCTTTGGAAATGTAAGGACATCTGGTCTTTTTTCAGAATTTTTTTTTGTAAGAGGTTTTGTATTAGTTTTACATGCTGTGTAACAAATTACCAAAAACTTAGCAGCTTAAAACAGCATTCATTTTATGATTCACAGTATCTATAGGTCAGAAGTCTGGGTGCAGCTTAATGGGCTCCTCTGCTCAGAGTCTGTCCAGGTATCAGCTGGGCTGTGCTCAAAACAGGAGGCTGAAGTAGGAAGGATCAGGCTCCAAGCTTGGAAGCTTGGCCAAAACTCATTACCCCGAGACTGTAAAATTCCTGACAGCTTACTTCTTCATAAACACAGAGAAATCTCTCCCAGTTGAAGTCTCTGCTTTCAAGGAAAGGCTAGAGCTGCTTTTATAGGAGTCGCCTGATTAGGTGAGGCCCACTTAGGATAATTTCTTTGATTTAGTCAAAGACAACAGGTTAAAGGCCATAATTATACTTGAAAAAACCCTTCACCTTCACAATATAACTTAACATAATTATAGGAGTGAGAGCCAATTAACTTGGTATATTCTGCTGGTTAAAATTATACATGAATTGCATAAAAATAATTTCTTAATGCTTACAGTGCCTGTGAATTATTCATAATATATGTAAACAGGAGGTAAGCAATGATTCTTTAAAAACAAACAGAAACGTGTGTAAAGAAGTTTCTAAAACTACAACTAAAGTAAACCTATATTACTCATTTAAAAACCCATTTTACCTCTAATCAATCCATGTTATTAGAAAAGAGCTTATTAGATTTTCTGGTGTGTCTTATATGTCAGGATATGAAAAAAAATCAATGCATGAGTGTAAACTATAAGCACATTTATACAACAACAAAAATACCAACTTTGATGGTGATCTACATTATTTTCAAGTGACAATATGGTGATCTTAGCAAAATGATTTTATCCTAATGTGCCACATAAATGTTTTTCATATTGCACTAATTTTTGGACACAAACTATTCTAATGAGTTTGGCATTTTATCTATTTCTTAAGCAGAATTAATTCATAATTCTTTGTAGATTTTTCCCTATAGATGAATCTTGGATAGCTTGGTAAATTAAGTTCATCTGAATAGACACAAGTGTCAAAAATAATTTCCCCTCTAGTTTGAATTGGGATAAAGTACGCTTAAAAAAAAAATCATAGAATCTGGTTGACTCAGTATAATTGCTTTACTTCAATTCGTGTTCTATTCACCATACAGATTTTTTTCTGGCTTCTAGGTATTTTGGCTTTAATTGGGGAAAAAATGAGTAATGAAAAGTATAATTAGACTCAATTTTTCACAAATCACTTCAATTGATTTTCTTAAAAATCCCCTAACTCAGATGACTTATATCCATTAAAATCTTAATGTATGTTGATTATTGAAATGTACTACCATGAGCATATCCAACCTGAGTCCTATAGCTTTCTGAGATTACCCTTCTTCTATAAATAGATAAAATGAGTTGCCTTCTCATTCTCTCTGGGAAGTCAATATCATTTTCAACATTTTGAGGTTAACCAATCACAGTGCTTACTTTTTCTTGTTTTTTTTTTTTTTAACTTGTTACCACTTGTTCTGATTGGCTATTTCACCCTTCAATTCTCATTCTCTGGCTCTCTGTCCTTTCAAAAAATTGCATTTGTATTTTTACCAAAGTTATTTATGCACATAGTTTAATGAGGCAAAGCATTTTATAAGATATCTATATTTAAAATAGTAACTTCTATACACTCAAATCCATTTTTTTTTCTCCCATGACAACTTTCAAGACTTCTAGCTCAATACTTTTGGTATTTATCTATATATCAGTTGAAGGTATCTATCCAATGCAGAAAGTATCACTGTATTCCAACAAGCAGGAATTCTAGAGGGCACACTCTAAGTATAAATTAAGTAGTAGGTAAGGAGAGTGTTATTCTTCCATTTAAAAATCTATTTATGGCTCAGCCCCGGTGGCTCAGCGGTTTAGCGCCGCCTTCAGCTCAGGGCGTGATGCTGGGGACCCGAATAGAGTCCCAGGTCGGGCTCCCTGCATGGAGCCTGCTTCTCCCTCTGCCTGTGTCTCTGCCTCTCCCTCTCATGAATGGATAAATAAAATCTTAAAAAAATAAAAATAAAATAAATAAATCTATTTATGGTTGACTGCCAGAATTGATTCCTTTTTATATGTGTTCTCACTACCTATTGACTAGAACTCTTATAGAATTGTAGTATTACATTCTAGTCATTTTTATTATCTGGTTTCCCATTTAGACCATGAGGCTCTTAAATGCCCTTGATATTCATATTTAAAGCTGACTTTTCTAAGAGAATATCTGCTATACAGTAGCCTCCTTAAAAAAAATACTTAAAATGAATCAAATTTTAACAATCTTTGGATGTCTACCTGGTATATGTTGCATGCTTACTTGCTATTATTATAGATTCTTTGGGGAACTGTAATTACTTCATTTCAAGAGCCATGGGACACTTGAGTGACTCAGTTGGTTAAGCATCTGCCTTAAGCTCAGGTCATGATCCCAGGGTCCTGGGATCCAGTCCTGCATGGAGATCCCTGATTGGCAGGGTGTCTGCTTCTCCCTTTCTGTCTATCCCTCTCCCCTTCTCATGCTTTCTCTCTTTCTCTCTCTCACTCTCTCTCTCAAATAAATAAAATCTTAGGAAAAAAAGAAAAAAGGAGAGAGAGAGCCATGAAGCACTTCCTGGAGAGTCACCACACTCAAGTATCTTCCTTCCCTATCTTAATTGCTGGAACTTGGACATTCTAAAGTTACCTTTTCAAGTACCTACACCGCAAAGGGAAATATATAAAATAAAACAATGATCATCCTTATCTCATAAAATCCCACAGCAGCAGTGTAAACCTAAACGACATATTACCCAAGAAGAGAAGGGTAATTGAGGAAAACTAAAGATGTTGCCGTGTTTCCCTACAAGTATTCTAATGCCAATTTTAAGGTGTCATGGAATATCTGGCAACCAGTAGTCTAGTTTACCACTGGCAATTTCAGGACAGAGATCCAGACAGGATTCTAGTCTACCTCTAATATTTTTCACAAAATAGTTTCATAGTAACCCAGTAGACATTCTAAAATATAGACAATTACAATTGTCAAAAAGAACATCTACCACGTGTAAAGCACTGGTCAAACGTTTTAAATGGATTCTCTCTAATCCTATATACAGAGGATATATTAGGAGTGGGTATAAGTAACAGAAGGCAAATTGATGTAGGTTAAGAAAAATGGGGGCTAACTATAAGGATACAGGGTGGGTAGTACAGTCCAAGGGTAGACATAAAAGGAGAAGTAGGAGAAATTAAAACCAGAAACTTGACACTTGTCAGAAACGTTATGTTTCTTCTTTTATCTTATTTTTCCCTGTACACTGCTGAGCTTTTTTCTGTAAGCCTAGTTGACACTTAGGACTTGAGGTGTCAGTACAGGTCAGTTTAGGAATTCTCCAGTGTCTGGGTGATAAGCATTAAGGAGAGCGTGTGATCTGATGAGCACTGGGTGTTATACCATATGTTGGTAAATTGAATTTAAATTAAAAAAAAAAAAGGAAAAAAAAGAGAAATTCTCCAGTGTCAGCCGGCAATGGCATTTCCCCATGAATAATATATGTTATAATTGACTATGAAATCTTATTGGCCTTGATGTCCAAACAAAAGTAAGAGAAAATAATTTATGGTATAGAAATACCAGTACAAGGGTTATCAGTATTATACTTAAGAGTACTGTTCAATAATTAGCACAACTTCAGAGAAAACATTTATTATTGTTATTATCATCTATGACTATAGATGTTCAGCCAAATCCAATCATGTTTTTCTTTCCTTTCCCCCGGCAGTAAAAATAATAGATTGTAGCCATTGTAAAATTAGTCTAGATCTTACATTTAATTTGTCCCCTGAAGGCCTAAATGGAAAAAGAAATGGCCATTTTCAATGCCATGTCTTGAGTTTGTGATATTTTTGCTCTTTCTAATTTGCAGAACAATCATAGATATTGCATCTCTTATAATGCCATAACATAAATGGAATCCTCTGGGCACTATCGTTTGTAATTTGAAAGCTATATTGAATTATGTTAGAGACTATTTTAAACTGTGTTAATTATAAAATCAAACAATTTATTATTTCATGAAGTCAAATAAAGGTATTGTAGAATATCATTATGGGGACAATATGTTTTCAAAAAACAATATATGGGTGAATTTAAGAATATACTTTTCAAAAGTTTGAAAGATTTTAGAGTTGATATTTGGAGAATAGATACTTACTGTGGAAGCCATATTTTACAGCCCTAAATGTTTGTAACTCATAAAAAGCATTTGTAATTCATAAAAATATATACTCTAATGTAATCATAATATAAATGAATTTAGGGTTTGTCAATAAAATATTTTGACTACTTTTATCATGTATCAATATGTATTGATATTTTGATTGGATAAACTATTTAACGTTCATTCTGCAACTGAACAATAATTTATTAAATATCTGCTGTGTGTCTCATGTAATGAAAAGTTAAACAAGTGTGAGATTAAAATTTTCTTCACAATGTATCCAGTGAAGTCATAAAAATAAATGTCTTTAAAATACATATGTAACAAAAACTTTAGGAGAAATATTGACTAAAAACCTTACAGATTAAAGGGAGTGATTCTTCCTCACTGAAGCACATTAGAAAAGGAAAATGTAATTATGTTTCTGTTTTTTTAAGTATCAATTTTACATACCACAAAAGTGGATTTCAGATTACTGGAAGAATCAATCTTCTAAGATTCAATCACATAGATACAGAGTCTGAAACTAAAACCTATGTCACTTGGTTTTACTTCATTGTTCCTGTTATTTGATGCCTTAAAAAAACTCTTCCATGAGTAAATACTACTAACAGAGCATTAAGGGATGAGAAGTCGTTTGTACTGTGAACAAAGAGGGGTGATGGAGAACAGTTATGGAAGAATGAAGAACACGTGGGGATAAATGAAGAGTATTAAGCTTGCAGAAGTGAGGTGGGCAGAAGATGGTCAAATTACGGTCAGCCTTTAAAAGATTCCAAGTCTTCATGCTGACTTGTGTGGCTAAAACAAGAAAAAATATTGAACAGATATATATGTTAGGAAAGTAATTTCAGCATCATTAAGAAGTAGTCAATGCATAAGGAAGAAAGAAGACACAGGGATCAGATAGCCTGCTCTTGTTTTGAGTCCAGGTTAGAAATGAATCAACTGGGAAAGCAGGAGATGGATGGATTAAAGAGGTAATGAAGATCAAATCAACCCAATGGGTAAGCGAGGGAAGAGGTAAAATGGAACATGAAAAGGAAAAGACGAAATGAATAACTAGTTTTTTTTTATTTATAAACTATTAAGATGATAGATTTATTTTATACTACATTCATCCAGGGTTTATCTGTTCTTAGTATTAAGGGTTCTAGAACATTAAAAGTCTCAAATTTCAAAAATTTGGAACTGTTTACCATAGCTGTAAAGGTAAAGAATACAGCAACTACTTCAGATTGTTTTGTGAGAACCAGCACAAAATATTGTTTTCATTTATTCTTTTACTGATTCATCCACCCCAATTAGAAGGCATTTATTTTATAATAAGCTGTATGGTGGGTAATGTGTGTTCAATAGTCAACATAGTAGACATAGTGGTTGTCTTCAGAAGCTTACAGTTTGGTGAGTGAAATAGATGGCATTCAAATAAATAAGCAAAGAAATATATGCTAGGAAGAAGGAGGAAATGATTTTGTAAGATATTTTTTAGAGAAAGGTAAGTTAGTTCAGTAAGGGTAAAACTTTAAGAACAGATTCATGATGAAATCTGAAATTGATAAAGATTAGCTTGGGGAAAGTAAGAGAAAAAGAGTATTTTAGACAAAAACATTTCTTCTGTTCACTCTCGGTGGTCATACAATACCATTGCAATGATGAACTGTTGGTAAGGCGTGTTCTCTGTGCTTAGGTACATTTGGCATATCCAATAAATTTACCATTGATTAACGATGAAAAGCAAACAGAAGAAGTACAAATTTGAAGAAATACAAAATAAATAAATAAAACTAAATAATTTGCAATTACTTTTTCAAAAGCCCTATTTAAAATAGAAATGTGTGTGTGCATAAACACACAGACACACAAAGAAACCCTGCCAGAACACGGAGGCAATAAATATGCATAGTAATTTTTACTTAGTATGCTTTATATTTTTTTATTTTAAATTATAATAAAAGTTAATCATGTGCTAAACATGTACTCTTCTGTACGTCATTGATTTTTTAAAGATTTATTTATTTATTTATTTATTTATTTATTTATTTATTTATTTTTATTGAAATTTGATTTGCCAACACATGCTATATCACCCAGTGCTCATCCCATCAAGTGCCCGTTCAGTGCCCGTCACCCATTCACCCCATCCCCCAACCCACCTCCCTTTCCACTACTCCTTGTTCATTTCCCAGAGTTAAGAGTCTCTCATGTTTTGTCACCCTCTCTGATTTTTCCTACTCATTTTCTCTCCTTTCCCCTGTAATCTCTTTCACTATTGTTTATATTCCCCATATGAATGAAACTATATGATGTTTGTCCTTCTCTGATCTACTTCACTCAGCATAATACCCTCCAATTCCAACCACGTTGAAGCACATGGTGATTATTTGTTGTTTCTAATGGCTAATACTCCATTGTATATATAGACCACATCTTCCTTATCCATTCATCTGTCGATGGCAGGTGAAGCAGAGCATTTTCTCATGTGCTTGTTGGACATGTCTATGTCTTCCTCTGTGAGATTTCTGTTCATGTCTTTTGCCCATGTCATGATTGGATTGTTTGTTTCTTTGCTGTTGAGTTTAATAAGTTCTTTATAGATCTTGGATACTAGCCCTTTATCTGATAGGTCATTTGCAAATATCTTCTCCCATTCTGTACATTATCTTTTAGTTTTGTCTAGTGTTTCTTTTCCTGTGCAGAAGCTTTTTATCTTGAGTAAGTCCCAATAAATCATTTTTGCTTTTGTTTCCCTTGCCTTCATAGATGCATCTTGCAAGAAGTTGCTGTGGCCAAATTCAAAAAGGGTGTTGCCTGTGTTCTCCTCTAGGAATCTGATTGATTCTTGTCTCACATTTAGATCTTTCATCCATTTTGAGTGTATCTTTGTGTCTGGTGTAAGAAATGGTCTAATTTCATTCTTCTGCACGTGGCTCTCCAATTTTCCCAGCACCATTTATTGAAGAGACTGTCTATTTTCCAGTGGATAGTCTTTCCTGCTTTGTCAAATATTAGTTGACCATAGAGTTGAGGGCCCATTTCTGGGTTCTCTATTCTGTTCCATTGATCTATGTGTCTGTTTCTGTGCCAGTACCACACTGTCTTGATGATCACAGCTTTGTAGTACAACCTGAAATCTGGCATTGTGATGCTCCCAGCTCTGGTTTTCTTTTTCAATATTCCCCTGGCTATTTAGGGTCTTTTCTGATTCCACACAAATCTTAAGATGATTTGTTCCAACTCTCTGAAGAAAGTCCATGGTATTTGGATATGGATTGCATTGAACTTGTAAATTGCCCTGGGTAGCATAGACATTTTCACATTATTAATTCTTCCAGTCCATGAGCATGGAATATTTTCCATCTCTTTGTGTCTTCCTTAATTGCTTTCAGAAGTGTTCTATAGTTTTTAGGGTATAGATTCTTTACCTCTTTGGTTAGGTTTATTCCTAGGTATCTTATGCTTTTGGGTGCAATTATAAATGGGATTGATTCCTTAATTTCTCTTTTGTCAGTCTTATTGTTAGTGTACAGAAATGCCACTACTTCTGTATGTCATGTAAGTGTGATTAATCAGATATAACTATTATTTATCCTTAGTTCTTTTGTTTTGTTTTAAGATTTCACCTACTCATTCATGAGAGACACACACACACACAGAGGCAGTGACACGGGTAGAGGGAGAAGTAGGCTCCATGAAGGGAGCCTGACGCAGGACTCAATCCCAGGTCTCCAGGGTCACACCCTGGGCTGAAGGTGGCGCTAAACCGCTGAGCCGCCTGGGTTGCCCTATACTTGGTTCTTTTGGACACTGGGACAGAATTATGAATTTGAAAATAGCAGTTATTTTTTTCCCATATTTTAGGTGAAGTTTTAATTCACTAAAACCAAGTAGGCTAAATCAATTTTTTTAATGTAAGGCATGAATCATCTGGTAAAGTAAATTTCAAAATCTCGAAAAGCTTTTCCAGATAGAATAAAAGTGATAGATGTGAAAATGTAATACTCTTTCTTGCTTTTAACCATGCCTACTCAGATGGAATCATCAAATTTTATACCTGAAAGAGAGCTGTGATCATTTAATCAAGTCTTCACACTTTACAGATGAGCAGTCTTTCCATTTTTAAAAATCTGCTTTCCCTCCCCCATTCCATCCTTTTATGGACTTGAGTTTCTATCAAAGGACTAATTAATGATGTGGAAGAAACTCACATTTATCTTTTATTTTAAAGAAACATGTTATTATTGCCTTAACATTCAAAATATATAAAAACTCTAATAGGACAGGAAAAATGTTCCAGTAACCTGAAAACCATCCTCTAATTTTATACTTTAAGTTTCCTTTTTATCCAAGACAGTGAGAGAGAGAGACAATGGAATCAGGAGGTCATTGTCCAAAAGTTCTCACTTCTTTCTTTTCAGAAGATGAAAATCAATAATTAAAGCTAAAGATAGAGTCAGATGGGTGGAAGAGACAAGGTAAGTGCTGTTCTGCTGAAGAAAGTGGCAAGAATCATCTGATTTGGATGTTTAAGTAGTGAATCTCCCTATTTTACAACTCTATACTCACTACAAATCAAGCTTAATAATGTCTCTTCAATAAAATCTGAACTCCTAACATAGACTTTGAGGGCCTTCACCAATTCTTTTCACAGCTTAACTTAATTATTCTCTTTTCTCACTTGCAACCCACAGCCCAAGAAAGCTGCCTAGAAGATGCAGAAAAAAACCATACGTGGAGTTAATAATCTCCTTAACTTCATTAAAAATATTAATAATAATAATAATCTCTTAACTTAATGAAACTTATGGCATCTTACAAAAAAAAGTATGTATGTAGTTGATATTAATTACTTGAACCCTTACTGTTATTCACTAGACTTATATATTTATATATAAGGAACAAACAAGATTGCTGGCATTCTATTTTTTTGTTTCTTTTGCCTACCCGGCATTTATTCCTAATATTCCTTCCCCCAAATCTCCAGTTTTGTTCAGATATCTACTCTTCATGAACTGATCAGAGCCTTAGAAAAAGATTCCTTCAACTCAACTAAAGTATAAGTCTTATTGATTTAAAGTCAATAATCTCATTCCCCTTGCCAGCTCTTGGTTTACAAAAGAACAAGATACTCAAGTTTCAAGTGATCTGAGGAAAAGTTTGCTGGGGTAAAGGGGTTGTTTAGACAAGTTTTCCTCCCTGTATAACAAGAGATGCATAACAAGTAATGGAGTCTCTTCTTTTCTGGGCATTATCATAGAAGAAACTTCTTCCTCTATCTTGCTTCCAGCCTAAGAAGGAAGATAGAAGATCTGAGGGATAGAAAGAAACAACATATTTTACATCATTATCAAATTTCTCAATTAAACAACCTATACCCCAATTTATCTCGGTTTCTGTTATGTGAGCTAATATATTCTCATTGTTTAAGCAAGTTTCAGTGAAGTTTTCATTTCTTGAAGCAGAGGTTATCCTAAGTGATGCAGAGGGGATAATTATTATTTAGTTAGTTAAAGAATTTTACTTAAAATTTTCGATTTTTGTTGGGCCTTCTTAAATTATTCTTTTATATGAGGAAATAGATTTTCATTAATATCACTTATACAGTGCATTGCAATCTTAAGAAAAATATAGTGTAGGACTGCATCCTATTTGGTGCACTGATTCATCTGCCCATGTACTTGGTGTTTGGCAAAAAACATAAGGCAAAAAATAGGTTATTCAAAGCCTGACTGCATTATTTGGAAAGAAAACAGCTGTTTATAAAGTTCTTTTGCAGCAATATTTTGATGATATATGAAGTAGAAACATATGGATTAAATTTCCCATAAGTCAGTGTTTAACGAAAATGATTAGAAAATATTTTTACCAAAAACCAGATACCACCCTCCAAAATCAGTGAAGCTATCCTCAACTTTTCTTCTAAGTTTAATAAAGTCATTATAAAAATTTAAGGAATTGGAAATAATTAAGTCAAAGTCACAAATGTGTGTAAAAAATCTTGGCAAAATTGTATCAAAATATAGAATGAAGCTGGGTATAGAGTAATACTTCTCCTAACACTCAGAATTAAAAGTAGACAAACTTATGATCACCTATGACTCATCAATTGGGAATGTAGCTTTTTTGAAATGTTTGTACAGAAAGAAAGACTAATTGTTTTAAGTTTTAAATGTTAAAGTACATGCCTTATTTCTCTGGGGATACATTCCGTCAGAACAATAGCTAGAGATAATATGCTGCTCTCAGGATATCCTTCCACTTCAAGCTGGCATTTTGCAATTCATATCTGATGTACAACAGTACAAACAAGATGAAATATAGCCCTCCTTAGGACTGCCAAAAAGACGTTACTCTTTTCCTTATTACTATAATTTTCAACTTTTTCATTAAAACTTTCTTGTATCTCTTTTTTTTTTTCTTGAAGACATACTTGAAATCACTTATCCTTAAGTTTATTACTTAGGATAAAAAAATATTGATTTTTTAAAATGTAAGTAATTCAAACGGATTCGAATTTTACTTATCAATTTATTATCATTCAACTTTATTTTTTCAGCACTTATATGGCAGGTACTGTACTCAGTGCAGAATGCATGATGTTGAGCAGTATAGCACTGCCCTCTCTGTATCTGCTGTCTTTGACAAAGGTAAAAAGTTAAACAAATAATAACCCCAAGTGTGTCTAGGGCTATAATATGGGATTACAAGATCCAGAACAGTCACAGCATGAACATCAAACTAGTTTAAAAGAATTGAGGAAGACTTCCTAAAGTAAATTGTTTTAAGTCATTTTTTTTAATTGTAGGCTATAAAAATCAATTTAGCAAATCAAGAAGAGTATAAGAGAACAGAAACTATAGATTGCATGGCACATAAGATGTATGAGTATGAGTATTGTTTCATAGAACATCTTTTTCAATTGTGTTTGTGTGTGAGAGAGATTGGGGTTTTAAAGTAAAACATGTATTTTTAGATGAATCATGCCCCCAAATGTGTTTGAAATCCACTAGTCTAAAGGATGAATACAAGGTAAGTATTCAAATATAAGAAATAAGAATTTTTCTGGCAGGACCATGAGCTTTTCTGGCAGAGAAAAGCATGTGCAAATGCCCAGGAGTAGGAAAGTTCGTGTAATTCTAGAAGATGCAAGCAGTTCAGAAATGCTGGAAAAGCTGAGTGGAACAGCATTACATGAGGGAGGGTGGTTAGTGGTTGAATTCAGGGTAGAAAGGGAAGATAAAGCTTAATCCTATAAACCATGCCATGAAGTTTGGGTATATTTTCAGAACAATTGTTAACTGCTAAATGGTTTTAAGCTGGAGGATATGATTTGCATGTCAGAGAGAAGTGCTGGTTGCATTTTACAAATGGGAGAGGAAAATCGGTATTGGAGGCTTGAGATTTGCAGTAATTAGGATGGCTAGCTCAAGCAGGGTGATTTGAAGGCTATAGAGCAATGGTTGGATGTAATGCCTGGTGAAAAAGAATAGTAGTAAGATTGATGTTTGGCTGTGGGAAAGAAGGGAAAGGGAAGTGTCTGGAAAGTCAGTCAAATTGCAAAAAGTGCTAACTCTAACTGTGATGGTAAACAATGGAAAAGAAACAGGTTTGGTGGATAAGGAGAACAAAAGTGTTCAGGTTGGGACATTTGGTTGTTAAATCTGCTCATCCTCAAAGACAGTAATGAGACTTCAAAAGGTTTTTGCTAAGTGTCAATTACAGGTGCAATGCTCTGGAAGGTTTTCTAAGTGAGGAGCTCCATTTTCCAATTTCTATACATTTCAACACAGGTTCTACAACTCTGGTTTTCTCACTGTAGTTTCAACAACAATGATTAATTATTGATGTTTCAAAATGCTAGCCTTTTGTGGATATATACATTAAAAAACAACAACAACAACAAATTCACAGTTTATACCACATCATTGTAATGAAGAGGTTTTCCTTCCTGACAATTGTAGTTTTCTGCTGGTTGGACACTCACAATGTAGCAGAGTCATAAACCACAAATAGAAAGTCTTCTCCCGAATCTAGCAATTCAAGGGGAAATGTCCATGGATTTTTTTTTTTTTTTATTATTCAGGTAATTCCTGTTTCTTCAGCTTTGGTGTACATCCATATATATTCTTGGTGCAAGTTGCTTATGTGAAAAAATGCCATTCAATTCAATAGCATTACTCAGTTATCAGATAATTACCATGAGCATGGAGTTCTGTATTGCATGTTTGCCGCCCTCACAGTGCTTATGTTCTAGTTGGGAGGATACAGCCTTATTGGAAGGTGAATGGTCCAAGGAAAATGTTCCTGGGAGCCAAAACTAAAGTTAAGATAGGACTAAAACCTATAGAATGTGAAAATCATAATGTAAAGGGGCATAGAATTTAGGTGTGAAGTGGCACTGCTAGCATTTACACCCGGGCAGCTTATACACTGTTATGTGGGATCTACAAGTTCCTGTTCCTGTGTTTGGGAAGAAAACCTTTTCTTTGAAAAAAACATGGCTGTCAAAAATGGCAAGTTTTGGCTTTTAATACTAGTGTCACTGATATCATTTTTTCAGTTATTTTGAAAGGCCAAAGCATGAACTCTCCTATAACTCTATTTTTCCAGCAATGGTGGTTCCTGAGTATGTGTGAAGAGACCTCAGGAGTGACCTAGAAAACTGTCCTCAGTTTCATCCTGTCACACAAGCAAGGCCACAGCATATACCACAAGCAATTGGAGAAAATATAGTGGAAATCAATTTCCAAAAAAAGACTAGAAAAAACTGTAGTAGAGCCTACAGATAGAAACTACTCCATTAAAATATTTATGTATTTACAAAAGAAATACTTGGTGATTTACAAAAACTTTATGCTGACATGAAAATATTTATATCATTAAGGAAGGCATAATTAGCAAGGTTTATCATCATAAATTTTTCCAAGAAAGTCAAAATAATAAATATGTAGACTTAAGACAATTTTACTGTAATATTTACAGCATTCATTTCTGAAAGAGAATGTCACAAAAAAAAAAACCTTATTTTTCTTTCTTATGTAGTTTGAACATATTTTAAAGAGAGATGGATTATTCATTAATGGAAAAGAAAAACTACTATAAATGATTGTTTTCTTCTGCAAGTGCATACTCCATGCTATTATCTGAATTACATCCACAAAAGACACTTAAGCAAATCATCTGTCTAGATCCTGACAAACTTTAAATTATTTAGCCATAGATTGAGCCTTGCAAGCTAAGGTAACATCTTATTAGGTGTGTATCTCCACTTATTTGCCACAATTCTAATTTCTTATTAATATCAAGATGCTTGTCATTATGATTGCTATCATTATCTTGTGTCTTATGCTGCAATTTGGTAGGAGAGAACTGTCTCTACAATAGTAAAATTTATTTCAATAGTATAGTTGTAGTCCATTTTCCTTCGGTACAAATTCACCCATATAGTACTGGATATTTAATAGGTAAACTTTAAAAATCTAGCTCCAAAAATGCACAATAATAAATATTTCCATATCTGGATCCAAGGCTTGGACATTCTACTCAATATATTAGGATACTGTTGAGAGGTACAAAGGTACAAAGTGATGCTGAAAAACCATTCACCCATGGATTTTATGTCCTAAATGTCACCTTTCTACTACAGTAGAAGAGTATATAATCTCTCTCACTTGCCCTCTCTTTCTCTATTAGCATGAAACCTTCTTTGCAGTTCCCAAAGCTGCAATCCAATCAGACACATAGAGTAATTCCGTTTCAATGCTTTTTCCCTTAGTCTAGTTCAGAATACAAATGCAGACAATATTGCTTTCCCAGAGGCAAGCTAGGAAAATCTTTTTCGCTCTATAATAGAGGCAGAGAATAAACATTTCAAGATTGAAACCCACTCATCTGTAAACAGAAATGACATAGATGACATTTACTAGAAAAAAATAAGCAGAGATTATCATTTCATAGCCTGCAGTAGATTGAAACTAGTTGAAAAGCAAATACTTCTTTTAGCATACCATTTCCTCTGTTTGATAATGGGTGTTGATCTTTGTTTTGCAGTCCTTCTAATTGCTTTGCTTTTATTTTTAATGAACCCCCATTTCACATACTCATCAGCCACATATGGGGGAAAATGGATGGTGATGCACAACCATTCACAGGGCCACATTCATTAAAGATAAAAAGCTTCTGGAACTGTGGTTTTAGGAAGCAGCTAAACAGCTTCATTCTTTCTTCCAACTTCTTTTAGCTGTATCCTTCAAGTTCTTATAAATTCCTTTCTCAAAGGAAAGGAGTTCACATTGTCCATGAAATAAGAAATCCCTGACTTATTAGTATTTAATTTCTTATGAATACTCCTGGGAACTAAGCATATTGATTTGTGTTGTGTCTCCATGCCCTAAAGATTGGGGAGGATGGAATCTAAAGGGAAATGTAGAATTTTTGACATGTGATCAAATGCCTGAGTTATCTGAGATCAAACATTATCTGAGATTGAGTTCTTTCAGGAGGGAAAAGTAGAACAGTTCTGTCTAGAGCTAGAAACTATTTAAAAAATCACACAGCCAAGAAATCAGAAGAACAAACTGGACATGACCTTAGAGTAAGGAATAGAGTATAGGATTTGAAGTTCAAAAACTGGATGGAATTTGAACACTTGGTTCAGTATCATGAGAGCTACTTAACCTTAACTAAATGATTCTGAGTCTGTTTCTTCATGTAGAAAGAGGAGGCAGTCATGTTATCTGATGAGACTACCTCACACGGCCACAGCTAGCAAAAACTAACAGAACATCCGGGAAAACCTTCAGAACTATGGTTGCATCTATGAGGATATTGCATAAAGAAAGAGGGCATTCTGTATCTCTTTTAAAGGATATCTTGTTCAATTAATTTTGTTGGGAAGACTGTTTATATGTTTGGTGGGAAAAAAAGAATTTAGAGCCCTAGCTCATACCTTTCACAGAAACAAAATATTGGTATATCCAAAACTTGAATGTATAAATCTTAACCGAAAACATACTAGAAGAAAATATCTTAATATACATTAATGAAGTTCAAGTAAGAATAATGATCTTAAATCAGACAAAAAGCAAAACCCGGAATGAAAATATTTACAGTCTATAACAACTTTCATATATGCATATTTAGAAACATAGAAATATATGGGATATACCTTTTGAAAACAATAATAAGACAAACATCCTGATTGAAAATGGGCATATACGTGAACCTATGTTTCATTAGAGAAGAAATATGCATGATATTTTATATATAATTTTAAGTTTCAATAATCCTTTATTACATTAATTGGGGATGGAGCTGTGAAGAAATGATACTTCTATATTTTGTTGGGACAGTGTAGTTGGGACAGCTACCAGAAAGAGTAATTTGACTCTATAAAATTTTAATGCCACCATTATCACCTGTCCTAGAGAAATATCCACATCATTGCATAGGAAAGCATATATATGGATATTCATCACATCTAGCTTACAACAGCAAAATATTAAGAAAAAAATGTTCATCAGAAAGAATGGCAAAACAACCATATTATACTCAAATTATGTAATATAATGCAGTCACTAAAAAATTGAGCTAGTTCCACATATACCAACAGGGACAGAACTAATAGTCATATTATTGAGTAAAAAAAAGCAATTACTGGATGACATATTTTAGATGATATCATTATATCAGAACATGCACAAGACAAGATCATTGAGGTGAGCCCCACAGTTGCCCCAGATTGCTGGCTTGAGAGTTTCTAAGCCATGGTTCAGAGACTGGGAATTCAGGACCAGGCAGATTTGGCTGAGTTGAAAGAGACAAAACTAAGGGTCCAGGAAACCCAACAAGCTAGAGTTCATAGAACAGACTGCTAGAAAAGAAAGAACTTGACAGATAAAATTCTGGAGATCAACAGAGAATTCTCTCAAATAATCAGTGCCTCCATTTGAGGATGCTACTTTAAGCAGAAGAAAAACCAGCCAAAAGAATTAGAGGGAACAATCAACTGGGCTCATATAAGGAACTAAGCATGTTTCAAAAAGCCATAAGGAAAAACTTTATAATTCGTGGCCATTGGTTAGAATATTCTAAAGGATTTTACTTTAGAAATGAGAGATAATTAACACTAGATTAAATCCTCTTTTGGTCCTACCAAAAAAATATTAAAAGATCCAAAGGATCAAACAGTTAACATGCAACCCAACCATGTCCCAGTATAAAGCTCCATAATGTATACTTGACCCTTGAACAGCATAGGTTTGGATGGTGCAGTTCCACCTATATGCTAATTTATTATTGCAGTACAGTTTTATAAATGTTATTTTCTCTTTCTTATGGTTTTCTTCACATTTTCTTTTCTCCACCTTACTTTATTGCAATAATATAGTATATAATATACATATAACATACAAAATATGTGTTAATTGGCTGTTTATATTATTGGTATGGCTTTTGGCCAATAGTAAGCTATTAGTAGTTAAGTTTTGGAAGAGCTAAAAGTTACACATAGGTTTTTGACTGTGCAAGAGGTTGGTACCTGCAACGTCAGTGTTGTTAAGAATTATATAGGAATACAAAACAATGTGGCATCAAACAAGGTAAAGGTTTTCAGATATGTAAAAAAGCAGGAAAATACAAAACATAATGAGGAGAAAAATCAATCAAAACTGATCCAGAACTGACATAAATGAAAGACGTAAACAAGAATATTAAGATATTTCTTGTCACTGCATTCTATAGGTTAAAAAGATGTGTCCATGAAACCTTTCAGAGTATATCATGAGGAAGAATGCAAAAACAATAATAATTAAAAATACTGTCTTTTCATTCTTTTTTATTCTTTCATGCTTAAATTATTTATTAGGTAGTTATTTCATATAGACGTGAATACTAGGCAAAGGATATTTAATAGGAAGCACAGTAGACATGGTGACTATCTTCAGAGGGCTTACAGTTTAGGTTAAACAAAAATAATAATAACATGGCATGGAGGTTATATAAAGGTAAAAATCTACGAGGGAGGGAAATTATGAAAGTATACTACTTTAAGATTCTAATACTCTACAAAATATGGTATAATATCACTTGCAGGCAGATTGTGATAAATTAAAAATGTATGTTATTAAAACAACCACCATAGTAACAAAACAAAGTCTTATGAGTAATAAACCAACAAAGACTAAAATGGGTCATAAACTATACTAAATCCAAAAGATGGAAGAGACTTTTTTAAAAAATCAACAGAATGAGATAAACACAAACAGAAAAGTATTAAGGTTATAGATTTATACTTAATCATACTAATAATCACATCAAATGTAAATAAACACTCCCCCTTAAAAGGCATATTGGATATAAACAGACAACACCCAATTATAAGCTATAGGAAACTCAATTTAAATATGAAGATTCAAATAGAATAAAAAAAAAAGAATAAAGAAAAAATATGCCACACTAAAACTCATCAAAAGAAAGTTGGCCAAGTCATATTAATAATATCAAAGTAGATTTCAGAATAAAGAATATCATTCAGAATAAAGAATTTCATTTCATACTGACAAAGGGGTCAATTCATCAAGAAGAACCAACAAACAATTTTAAATAATTATGGACTTATGACTGAGATTCAAATACTTGAAGCAAAAGCTGATACAACTTCAAGGAGAAATACACAAATTCACAAGCGTAATAAGAGATTTCAATACCTCTCTTTCAATTATTCATAGAATGAGCAGGCAGGAAATCAGCAAGGATACAGTAGACTAAAAAACACTTTACCCAAACTTCACTTGATTAATTTTTAGAGAACACTCCATTCAACAATAACAGAATATGTTGTGGGCTTTCCTTTTTTTTTTCAAATGCACACAGCACATTACCAAGATAATGTAATTCAGAATATATTCATGGACTTAAAAATTCTGTGTTCCACCTATTTATCTCTTCCTCACCACTAACCCTAGGGAAACATCAGTCTTTTTAGTATCTCTGTGGTTTTTGCCTTTTTCTAGAATGTCTTAAGCTTGGAATGATATTTAGGTAGTTCCCAGTTTAATAACAGCAAAAAGGGACATACACATATATTTGAATTTCAGATAAACATCAAATGATACTTATTTTTTATTCAAGACTTTATTTTTTAAAGTAGTTTTAGGTTCACAACAACATTGAGAGAAAGGTACAGAAACATCCCATACCTTCCCTGCCACCCACACACGCACAGGCACTTCTATCATCAGCATCAGCCACTAGAATAGTACATTTTTCCAACTGATGAACCTACAGTGATACATATCACTTCAAGTACATAGTTTACATTATTGTACATAGTTTACACCTCAAGTACATAGTCCTACATTCTATGGGTTTGGATAAATGTATAAAGACGTGTATCCACCATGATAATATAATTCAAAATATTTGCTGCTTAAAAATTCCGTATTCCACCTATTTACCTCTTCCTCACCACTAACCCCAGGGAACCATCAGTCTTTTGGCTATCTCCATAGTTTTGCTTTTTCTAGAATTTCACGTACTTGAAATCATATAGTGTGTAGGCTTTCCAGATTAGATTCTTTTACTTAGTTAGATTCTTTTACTTGTACTTAAATATGTATTTAAATACATATTTTCTGTCTTTTCATGACTTGATATTCCATTTCTTCTTAGCGTTGAGTAATATTTCATTGTTTGGATGCACCACTGTTTATTTAACACCTACTGAAGGACATCTTGGTTACTTCCAAATTTAGCAATGTTGAGTAAAGCTGCTATACACATCCTTGTACAAGTTTTGTGTGGACATACATTTTTAACTCCTACAGGTAAATACCAAGGAGTATGATTGTTGGCTTGTCTGATAAGAATATGTTTAGATTCGTAAGAAATCACCAAACTGTCTTTCATAGTGTCTGGACCATTTTGCATTCTCAATGACAGTAAATGTGTGTCTGCTGCTCCACATCCTCACCAGCATTTGGTGTTGTGAACGTTCTGGATTTTCACCATTCTACTAGATATGTAGTGGTACATCATTGTTGGTTCCATTTATACTTCTCTAGAGATGTAGGATGTGGAATATCTTTCCATATGCTTATTTGACATCTGTATATCTTCTTTGGTGTCTTTGGCCTATTTTTTATTTATTTATGATTTGTTTTCTTACTATTGAGTTTTAAGAAATTCTTGTATTTTTTATTTTATTTTTATATATTTTGTTTTATTGGAATTCAATTTGCCAACATATAGCATAACACCCAGTGCTCATCCTGTCAAGTGCCCCCCCTCTGTGCCCATCACCCAGTCACCCCATTCCCCCGCCTACCACCCTATCTACCACTCCTTGTTCGTTTCCCAGAATTAGGAGTCTCTCATGTTCTGTCTCCCTCACTGATATTTCCCACTCATTTTCTCTCCTTCCCCCTTTAATCCCTTTCACTTCTTTTTATATTTCCCAAATGAATGAGACCATATAATGTTTGTTTTTTTTCCAATTGACTCACTTGACTCAGCATAATACCCTCCAGTTTCATCCATGTTGAAGCAAATGGTAGTTTCTGATGGCTGAGTAATATTCCATTGTATACATAGACCACATCTTCTTTATCAATGGACACTGAGGCTTCTTATAGTTTGGCTATTGTGGGCCATTGCTGCTATAAACATTGGGGTGCAGGTGTCCTGCTGTTTTACTGCATCTGTATCTTTGAGGTAAATCACCAGCAATGCAATTGCTGGGTCGTAGGGCAGGTCTATTTTTAACTCTTTGAGGAACCTCCACACAGTTTTCCAGAGTGGCTGCACCAGTTCACATTCCCACCAACAATGCAAGAGGGTTCCCCTTTCTCCACATCCTCTCCAACATTTGTTGTTTCCCGTCTTGTTAATTTTCACCATTCTCACTGGTGTGAGGTGGTGTCTCACTGTGGTTTGGATTTGTATTTCCCTGATGGTAAGTGATGCAGAGCATTTTCTCACGTGCTTTTTGGCCATGTCTATGTCTTCCCTGTGAGACTTTGTTCATGTCATGATTAGATTGTTTGTTTCTTTGCTGTTGAGTTTAATAAGTTCTTTATAGATCTTGGATACTAGCCCTTTATCTGATAGGTTATTTGCAAATATCTTCTCTCATTCTGTACATTGTCTTTTAGTTTTGTCGAGTGTTTCTTTTCCTGTGCAGAAGCTTTTTATCTTGAGTAAGTCCCAATAAATCATTTTTGCTTTTGTTTCCCTTGCCTTCATAGATGTATCTTGCAAGAAGTTACTGTGGCCAAATTCAAAAAGGGTGTTGCCTGTGTTCTCCTCTAGGATTCTGATGGATTCTTGTCTCACATTTAGATCTTTCATCCGTTTTGAGTGTATCTTTGTGTCTGGTGTAAGAGAATGGTCTAGTTTCATTCTTCTGCACGTGGCTGTCCAGTTTTCACAGCACCGTTTATTGAAGAGGCTGTCCTTTTTCCAGTGGATAGTCTTTCCTTCTTTGTCAAATATTAGTTGACCATAGAGTTGAGGGCCCATTTCTGGGTTCTCTATTCTGTTCCATTGATCTATGTGTCTGTTTTTGTGCCAGTACCACACTGTCTTGATGATCACAGCTTTGTAGTACAACCTGAAATCTGGCATTGTGATGCTCCCAGCTCTGGTTTTCTTTTTCAATATTCCCCTGGCTATTCAGGGTCTTTTCTGATTCCACATAAATCTTAAGATGATTTGTTCCAACTCTCTGAAGAAAGTCCATGGTATTTGGATATGGATTGCATTGAACTTGTAAATTGCCCTGGGTAACATTGACATTTTCACTATATTAATTCTTCCAATCCATGAGCAGGGAATATTTTCCATCTCTTTGTGTCTTCCTCAGTTGCTTTCAGAAATGTTCTGTAGTTTTTACGGTTCTTGTATATTTTAGATAACAGTTCTTTATCAGATGTGTCTCCTGAAAATATTTTCTGTCAGTCTGAGGTCTGTCTTTTCATTTGCTTTACCAAATGATGTTTTTATTTTTATTTATTTTTTATTTTTTAAGATTTATTTATTTTTAGAGTGAAAAAAAGAGAGACTGAGCACGAGCAGTAGGGAGAGGAAATTCCACAAAGATTCCATGCTGAATGCAGAGTCTGACTCCGGGCTCAATCTTATGGACCCTGAGACTATGACCTGAACTCAAACCAAGAGTTGGATGTTTAACTGTGTCACCAGGCTGTCCTCAAATAATGTTTTTAGTATAACTATGTCCCATGTTATACTTGAAACATATAATAAAAAAAATTATTCAATGTTTTCCTAAAATTCCAATTGACCAGACATTCTGCATTTTATATGACAAATTTAGTTCTAGGTCATAAAGCAAAATGCAATTAAATTAGGCATCAATAAAAAATATTTTAAAATTCCTAAATATTCATAATCTACATAACACAATTCAATATGGCCAATGAGTCAGAGGAGAAAAAAAAAGAAAAATTGAAAACTACTTTGCACTGAATGAAAATAAAAGCATACCAGTAACTAAAAAAAAAAAAAAACATACCAATAACTAATACTCCTAAACAAAGTTTTTGCTAATCAAATCCAACAGTGTATACAGTTGACATACTGTGACCAAATGGTGTTCATCTCAGAAATGTAAGATTGATTTAACATTCAAAAATGAATCGACATAATTTATTACAATAGTAAGGAAATAAAACATATTATCATCTGAATAGACATAGAAAAACATTTAACAAAATCCAACATCTATTTTCAGTTTAAAAACTCTAAGCAAACAAGAAATGGAAGAGAACTCTCTCAATGTCAATCTGATAATGGACATCTATGAATAACCTACAGCTAGAATAAAATGTAACAGTAAAAAAATAGGTACTTTTCCCTTAAGATCAGAAAGTATCTGATCCTACCACTTTGTTTCAATATTGGATGGGAGATTCTGGCCTTTGCAGAGAAACAAAGAAAGGAAATAAATGACATCCATATTAGAAAGGAAGTAAAACTATCTTTATTCACATACCACATAATAATCTACGTATAACTCAATATCCCCAAAAGACAAAAAATCCAATTAAAAATGGGCAGAAGACATGTATAGACATTTCTCCAAAGAGGATATACAGATGGTCAACAGACACATGAAAAAAAGACCTCTGTACTTAAAAACACAAAGTATTGTCAAGAGAAAACAAATCTAAATAAATGGAGATATATATTATTATTAATATATCAATTCTTCCTAAGTTGATCTGTAGACTTAACACAATTCCAGTAAAAGTCCCAGTAGGCTTTTTTTGTACAACTTGGAAAGCTGATTCTAAAATGCATGTGGAGGGCAGCCCGGGTGGCTCAGTGGTTTAGCGCCACCTTCAGCCCAGGGCATGATACTGGAGACCCAGGATAGAGTCCCATGTCAGGCTCCCTGCATGGAGCCTGCTTCTCCCTCTGCCTGTGTCTCTGCCTCTCTCTCTGTCTCTGTGTCTCTCATGAATAAATAAATAAAATCTTTAAAAAAATTAAAAGAAACAAAATGCATGTGGAAAAGCAAAGGACCTAGAAGAGCAGAAACCTTAAAAAAAGCATTCAATATTTTCTCTGTATTGTAATTTCCAACCATGTTTTAAATAACTAAATCCTGAACAATATAAATTATGAAAATAAAGTCTTTCTTTGCTTGTTTTTAATAAGTGAACACTATCCCCCAAAAGGAAAAAACACAGGAGGAGATAGGAATTGTTATATTTTATCAGAGCAAACATAACAGGACAGAGCAACAAAAGGCATCAAGGTCAAGTAAAAGCTATGTGGCCTGTGGCTCAGGTGGGCCACAATGCTAAAAATGCTAGTCTCAGTGAGGCATCTGATATGCAAACAAGCCCAAAGAGTTTCCTTCTGTTTTGTGCAAAGTCTTTCTTGTCCTATATGGTGTGCATGCTTCTCAACACAACATGAGAGAAAACCAATGAGCAGATTTCCATTGTCTCAATGCTTTATTTGGGAACTGCTACTATGTAGGCTTTTATATTTTATTTTTTGAAAACTATCAAATGAATGACATAATTCCTCTAAATCTCTTCTTTTTTTCTGGTGCAAGATTAGTAATAATAACAATTAGTACTTTGGTTGATTTAAATTGTATGATCTAGGATGGCACTAACATCCTAGCGGACTTATAATAACCCAGTTACTCTTTAGACAGGCTCTCTCCTCCTCTCCCCTTCTCCCTCCCTCTGTTTCTCCTATTCCTTCTGTTTCAGTCTCTCTGTTTCTTTTGGTCTGCATAGTTTTCAGCAGCTCAGGAGTAAAAACTTCTGAGAAGAACCTTGGTGCCCAGAAAGCCTATGCTGTGACAAGCTCCCTTCTTTCTATCACTCTGTGCCCACTGTTACTCCACATTTATCTCACTGGACTGAAAAACCCATCCATTTGCATGTCAGTTCTCCCAACATTTCATGGGTTCCTCGGTGACGGTGCCCTTTTGTGTTTTTATACCTGTCCCAAGAACAATGTTCGGCTCTTAGTATTCATTTCCTATTTACTGAATAGATGTACTTTCTTTAATAATTTCTGTAAACACTGCACTTGTTTCTTGGTACAGAATAAGACACTATGGAATTCACACTTGTAGACCATGTCATGGAAGCAGAGATAAATGAAAGGGCTTTGTGAAATTAAAAAAATAAAATCCTGGAGAATCCCTGTGTGGCTCAACAGTTTAGCACCTGCCTTCGGCCCAGGGCATGATCCTGGAGACCCTGAATCGAGTCCCACATCGGGCTCCCTGTATGGAGCCTGCTTCTCCCTCTGCCTGTGTCTCTGCCTCTCTCTCTCTCTCTGTGTGTATCTCATGAATAAAATAAAACTCTATCTTAAGAAGCAATGATTCTTCCATGGAAACATAGGTCTGGCAAAGGTATATTGGCAAAGTAGTGGAAAATAAGATGCTGATAATTCTAGAACATCAAGGTAGGTCATCTTCCCTTCTAAATATATAATACTATAATCCTCCACGTTGTATAGGTTAAAAAACAACAAACACAATAATGACATGTTAAAATCACCCTCAATTTTCTTTCTTTTCCTCACCTCCCTCTCCATATTTAAGCTATGGCTTTTTTTTCGTTTTATCTTTTTAGTGTTTTGTTTTGTTTTGTTTTAGATACCTTCTTAATGAGACAGGATGTCCCTAGGTTTTGGTTTTTGAGACTAATTTTAGGAAGTAAATTTATCTCATTTACATATGTTGTTTTAAAATATTTCTTGACTTCTAATTTTAACAAGTTATATTTCTTACTGTAAGAGTCCAATTTCTATATTTTGCTAACTGAATTGACCCTGTTTTGTCTTGTTTATTAATTCATTCATTAAATATTTATTAAATATATACTCTTTGTGGGTGGCACTAATTTAAGTGCTGGAATAAGAAGGAACCAAACAAACAAACAAAAAAAAGAAGGAACCAAACAGACAAAAGTCTCTTTTCCTCTGGAGCTGAGTGATTTTTCTAAGGGTAATTTGGATTGTTACATAATCTATTATTTTCCATTTTATAGTAGTGACCTTTAAAACTTTGGATTTCATGTGTAAAATGTTCCTAATTTATTTTCTTTTTAGACAATATAACTGCCATCATCCCCATGAGGAATAGTGTTTGGTTGATGATTTTAAGTAGCAAGCTTAAGCTGGATTTCTTGACTTTTTCCACTTTGGGTAATAGCTATAGTCTGCTAAGCCATTCCAGAAACTTTTATCCCCATCCTTCCTCCCTCCATGAGCCCTCCATATATTAAGTTTTGGTTTTAGGTTATGATTTTTAAATTGTCACCATTTAAAATACATGTTTTCTATAAGTATATTTGCCTGAATTTTGACCTAGTGCTCTGTTCAAGTGTTTCCAGTGGTCATGACTATGTTCAGTCTATAGTTGTTGTTTTGTTTTTCTTTTGCATATTCATTTTTTTCAGGAAGAGCTCAAGGGTTTTTTGGGCCATGAAATCTCTAATATTTGACAATGTATACCTGTTATCATTATATTTAAATAATAGCTTCACTCCAATTCATTTATCTCTGGGAACAGAATCTGCAACTAACATTCTGGGTGCCCTTCTCTTGTTCTTCCTTCCTGAAGATCCCCTGAGCAGGTCTTCTTTTGCTACTAGAAATTCTTCTGGGTAATTATTCTTAGGTTATCTCCAAAACATGCGAATCCAGAGTACTGAATCTAACCTGTCTCATTTCAGGTGAAATAATGTTGGTGTTTTTCCTACCTCTTTTCCTTGGGATGCATATATATCTCCTCCATTCATTCCTTCCTAAATTGGGAGCAGGCCTCATTTCTTGGGCACTGCATCTATTTATTGTTGAAGTTTTTTATGAAGGCACAAGGCGAAAGTAGTGGTCAGTCTCCTAAGTCGTCAGTCCTTACAGGGTGGCATTTAACAAAATTCTGCTCTTATCCTCAGCACTGTATGTTCCTAATTGTCACTGAATACACAGAAATGAACAAACAAAAATTCCAGTTTTTAAAGTTATTAGCATATACAAATTCTAACTTTCACTAGGAACAAAATACTCGTATTGGTATGACACAGCTTTTCCCTGGAAGCACACGTGCATTGGAAGATAGTTATAGTCAGAAATAAATTACTGAGTCTTTTGCTAAACCAAAGAAGTAAGTTGGATGATTTTTGGAAACATTCTTCATCTAAAATAGTTTGAGGTCAACTTCCTCCCTTGTGGAACAGGTTTGTTAATTAGACCATTAATGTTCAAAATCTATGACTGATCAGCACATGTGGCCTGTCAAGTTCTCCATTTAGAACTGTTAACATTTTATATAACATCCAGCTTTTGTTATGTGTAAGTTCTAGCCTCTGGGGGGTAATTATATATTTGAACTTCAGTGATACTTTCATAATTGGAGACTTGAGATCAATTATCCCAATTTCAGAGGTGAGAAAATAAATACTTACAGAAGCTAAGGCACCTGATACAGGTTATATAGCGAGATGACATAACGAAACAGTCTGTCTGAAACCAAATCCTATCTCTTTCTTTCTGCTTTACCACCTAGGTAGAAAAACTGATCTGTTTCCAAGATCTTCATATCACTTCCTGTGTATTGAACTTGTTTCTTATATTTTACAGGGGCCTATAAGACTAAGGATGCAAAAGATCCTTGGAAACATTTCATTGATATACTCAATCAAGACTTTTTTTTTTTTTTTTTTTAAGATTTCATTTATTTTAGAGAGAAAGAGAGAACACATGACCCTAAGCCAGGGGAGGGGCAGAAGGAGAGGGAGAAAGAGAATCCCAAGCAGACTCCACATTGAGCATGGGGCCCCAAGCAGGGCTCTATCTCACTACCTTAAGATCATGACCTGAGCAGAAACCAAGAGTCAGGAGCTTAACCAACTGACTACCCAGGTGCCCCAATCAACACATTTTTTTTTTGTAATGGAGCACAACAATAGATATGCCAATGCCCCTTTCATCCCCTTGAGACTCACTTTCTAAAGGCTGCTTACTGGAAATATCTGTCCTTTTTACTGGAAAGATTGCGGGTTTTTTTTTTCTTAATTTCATTTTTTTGTTGTTGTTATTTTATATTTGTTTTGATTTTGTTTTTGTTTTGCCCGAGGAGCATATTCACCCTTCACCCACAGAAAACTAGAGAGAGTTAACTTTCCTGGAACAGCCCACAATGTACAATAGTCAGAAATGGTAAATAAACTATTCAAGTATTTCACTGTTTGGTTGGAATACCTTCATTGTTTGGTATGTACCGCTGTATTTCTTTTGTAGGATCATGGGAATGCATTCCCATTTTCCAGACTGAAAACTTGCCCGATGTCACAATCTTTTTGGCTTTCTTCTGTTCCCTTTCTCACATCATCACTTCCCTACTTGTTTTTCTGGGTCACTTCCCAAAGTATAGGGTATTCAAATCCTCGCCTCAAGATCTGCTGTGTGGAGCACCTAAACTGAGACCAAAGAATACTACCTGCCCATTACTGTTGAAAGATCTGAAAATACAGCAGCAAAATAAATTAAATTGTCTGACCTTGTACATTGTTAAAAAAAATATATATATATATATATATGCATATATATACATATGCAACTTGGAAATAGGCAAAATTGATTACTGAGTGTCCTTTCAATAAAGTCTTGAACTTGACTTACCATCAACTGAGCTATTTTACAACTCCGTTGGAGCAGAGGTTAATTTGTAAATTTTGTCAGTAGAGATCAAATAATTTCTGTCCAATGGAATAGATAGTACCAAAGGTTATACTTTATCTCCTTGTAAGACGTTAATCAGTTCTATATATAACCCAGCAATCCTATCCTGACATTCTTTATTAAGTGCCTGGTTTCATCCAATGTTCTTGAACAGACTTTAACAATATATTAGTTGTCTTATTAACAACAACAATAAAAATAAGATAACATTTTTGGCATGTATTTTTTAAAGATTATTTATTTACTGAGAGAGAGAGAGAGAGATCACAAGCAGGGGGGAAGGGTAGCAGGAGAAGCAGACTCCTGGTTGAGCAGGGAGCCTGATCTGGAACTTGATCCCAGAACTCTGGAGTCATAACTTGATCCAAAGGCACACCAACTGAGCAACCCAGGCACCTGTATGCATTCTTTTTATTTTTGGCTAAGAGTCATATTTTGTAAACATTGGAGAAGTATAGTTTAACATAATGGAAACAAACAAAAAAAAACAATAACTACACACACACACACTTACTGTATGTGCATATATATAATAAGTCAAGTCATGTCTTGATGAATCTTAAAAGAATAAACCTAGGTACGAGTTAGAGACTGATGGTTTGAGGTATGAGTTAAAGACTGATGGTTTGAGGCAAAGTGATTGAGAGGGCACTTGGGTGGAGATGTAAAGGAAGAGAGATAGTGGGTCATACAAACATCTAAAGCACAGGTATTTCAAGCAAACAAACAAAAAATAGATATTTGGAAAGTGAAATAGGATTATGCTTGATAAGTTAAAGTGACAGCAGGAAGATCACTAGGGGAGGAATTGAGTGAGTTAAAGTGCAGGAAAGGAAGGGGAATGGAAGCAATGAGGACAAAGAAGTAATGTGGACCAGGTTGTGTATGACCTTCTACATGTCTTCAAGGATGTGGCTTATATACTAAATGAGATAGAAAAGAACCACTGTAAAATTTTGAGCAAGTATGATGTGATCCCCTCTGTTTCTAAAGGATCTTAAAAGTTACCCAATTGAAATTAGGAGCTAGAGCAGATACAGAAAGAATAGTCAAGATTTCTTTCTTTTTTTTTTTTTCCCCATTGGCAAGATGTGTTGGTGACAGAGGTGATGAGAAGGGGTCTGATCTTGGATAAATTCAGAGATAGAACCAATATAATTCTCCCTGATAATTTGATGTGATTTATGAGAATGAATATCCGTCTTCATTTATCCATTCCTCACTTCTTCAAATATTTAGTGCAAGACATTGGATTAAGTGTATGATAAAACAGCTTTTGCGATTCACGTGGACTTTTGTTGCAGGTCTAACAAATTTGAGATTAATATGGTCATGTCACTTCAGAGACATTTTAATATTAAAACCTGCCACATCCACAAATGGTGATAAATGCATCAGCAAAAAAATCTCATCACAGTAATTTAAACATAGGTGATTCTGACAGTCAATACTGAGCCACACTCTACTTCTCAGGGAAGATATTCATATAAAGTAAAATCAGTTTATTTCCCATTAATGGAACAAAAATATACAAAATGACACTTGGAGTATAAATTTATTTACATGAACTTTAGAACTGTGAAACTAGGGTTGTAAACTTTTAGCAATTTATTTTTAAAAATTATATTGCTTTCAAAAACTGGCAGGCCATCACTCAAAATACCCTGAATCACTAACTTCTGCAGCACTTTAATTTCGTATTTTTTATAATAATATTGTTCCTAAATCATGTAAGTATCATGAATTTCATGCTAAGAATTGGCCTGTCATTTTTTGTCAACTAATCCTTTTCATCATTAAAGAAATATTTGATTTATCTTCAGGAGTTGACAAATTGATCTTTAAGGCAAGATCTGCAAGCCAGAGATGGTGTGAAAGATAATACATTGACTACAGGGGGAAAAAATTAGATCTTCCGGTAATAATTACTTTTATGTTTTCTTTTTCAATGTAAAATCTAGTATCTCTTAGTAAAGTAGTACATGGATATAATTTTTAAATAGTAGATAAACATAAGAGTATATTTATATTTTTCCCTACAAATGTATAGACTAAAGGTATGGACATATATCATAACATACATTTATTCATTATGTTTATTTTTATTATCTGTGTCCCTCTGTTACAATGTGATCTCTATGAAGGGTTTGATTTGTTTTTATTGTTGTTCATTGAGACCTCCTACACACAAAAAACTATGCTTAGCACATAATAGGCACATAATAAAGGGTGTGTTTAATTGAAAAGATGGACTAGCACTTATAGTCATGTCTTACTATATTTCTCGAAATTAAAAAAAAATTCAAGAAAGAAAATTCTCTGACCTGGAAATCGGATACATATGTACATCATGAAGAACACAAAGAACAACAAAAGAGAAAGATGTAAGATTCCCCAAGGTTTTACTGTGGTATCACTAAAAAAGAGTCCCTATTCATAGAGGGCAGCGTCTAATAATAAACTAGACAGTTTAGTGAAATAAAGGTCATTTGGGGTACTAGAAGATGATGTTAATAATTGTATAGCTATCATCCATTGTTTACTTTGGGCCAGTCAATGAAAATAAGTATTTTTAGGAATATTGTGTTTTTACCCCCAGGAACTAGAAGATGTATAATAGATGCTCTATAAGCATTTATAAGACATAAATTTTCTCTTTAATTAAACAACTTCATGAAGGAGAACAAAGTTTCATGACTCCTTTTTAGATTTCAGCATCTGAGGCTAGAGAAGTTAAGATACTTGCCCCAAATCACGCAAAGAGCCAATAAAATAGTCCAGAGTTGTATCAAAATCTGAAATGAGAAGTTAAGCTTTTCAACAGTATACTCTCTGTTTTTAATGGAAAATAAGATAATTGTACAAAAATGAGTAATATGTGTGTAGTATTCTTTTATAGAATAAAAAGACTGAAAGGTTAGGTGTGCAGACTTCATAACTCAGTTATTTATATAGAACCTTATATATAATTTTCATTTTTACCAGTCTGAAAGGTGAGGTGTGCAGTATTGAGTGATCTGTAGAGTGGTAGAAAAAGTAGATGGATAATCCACAAATCTAATAATGCCCAACAGAATATTGTTCAGAAGCTGAATTACGGAATGGCTAGAAGTAACTAGCCATTACTTATCTATTATCTTATCTAATAATACATCTATTATTAGACTCTGGTTTCAGGGTAGAGATACTGAGGAAGTGACTGTGTATCGGGAGTGAGGGGTTCCTACTCTTTCCCTACCCACAAGGGGGGATATCTCATCTAGGAAAATCAAAACAGAATCCATTATTCAAATTATGAGGGAAGGGACAATGGGAATAAACAGAAAATACAGAAAAAAAGCCAGATAAAAGGCAAAGTTGGAAAAGAGCAATGCTCTTGCCAGTTGATTCCGGTAGAATTGGAATATTGAACACCATACCCTGCCCTACACACACACATACACCCACTCAAGTTAGATGGAAAGAAAGAAGCCCAATGCTAAGCTTCTCTGCAAAAAAAAGAAAAAGAAAAAGAAAATAAAAAATTTATTCTAGAAAGCCATCAAGAGTTCCTAAGCTAGTTCCTTTAGAAAGCAGAGATGAAGATTAATTTGGTGCCAGTATGTTTGGGCAGTACCAGCACAGAGAAGTGAAGGTAAGAAAAAAGAAATCAAAGTGAAACAAGGGAATACACAAAGCAATGCAATGTGATGTATCATTGTTCTGTCCATGGCTTCATGACAAGCTGGGGAAGGATAAAAAGGATCTCTCTGCAGGTCTCTGCTCAGCATGTGATTCTTCTCCAAAAGGGCTCAAGGAAGAACTACCACTGAGACTAGTCCTCAAATACAGAAAGAGAAATGTATCTGTTCAACTTCCTTTTACCTTTCACTTCTCATTTGTCAAGATATGACTTCTAAACAACTGGACGGCATGTCCAGTCCCTATTGCTATCTAAGCCAGAAACTACATCATGCATTGAGATGTTTTACCCAAGACCAAGAGGAGTAATGACCTGGTATGAGTATTATGCTGAAAGGATAGAGAAATTAAAAAGCTCAAAGGATTTGAGGCATACAAGAACATAACACAAAAGAAGATAGGTCCAGATAGTACAGTGCTTCACACTGTCTCTTTAACCTCACCTCATGTAATGCTTTGAGTAAAAGAGGAAAGAATTCAGAAAAGAAGATTGCCCTGTAATTACTGTAGGACAAAACAGAAGTGCTTGAGATGAAACAAAATTAAGAGGCTAGTCTAAGCAGGGGTGTGGCAAATCCAGTTGAGGTGAGACTTATGTCAGTATCGATATTCTCAGAGTTGGACCAAAAGAAAACCTGATAGGTAAACTTGACAAACTCAGAAAAAAAAAATAATAATAATAAGTGGGTGCTTGTGGTAAAAGTTGGGATACATGAGGAATAGAATAAAATTTCAAGCGGCACTGGGTGGCTCAGTTGGTTAAGTGTCTGTCCTTGGTTCAGGTCATGATCTCAGCACCCTGGGATCTGAGGTGGGGTCCCTGTTCAGTAGGGAATCTGCTTCTCCCTCTCCCTCTGCCTCCGCCCCATTGCTCATTCTCTGTCTCTGTCTCTCTCTCAAATAAATAAACAAAATCTTTTAAAAAATGTTTTAAAGAATAAAATTTCAAAAAGGTGATTAAAAAACGGGCTCTAATCCAAGGAAAAGAACTAACTGGATGGAGCATGGGCATTCATGAATCCATGGGTGCGAGCAAAAGGGAGGCAAGTACATAGCATTGACTTCTCAATGAAGTCTTTATTTTAATAACTTTATGATGATAATGTTAACTGACATTTATGCCATTCTTACTTTCCAAGCTTTGTAGAATCTCCATTCATTTATTTTATTTTCTCCTTGGTATTTATGAGGCAGGTATGCTATTACTCCATTTTACAAATGAAAAAAGAAACTAAGCCCCAGAGAAGGCAATTAAATTGTCCTGATTACTTAGCTAAATAAGAAACAAAGCCAAGATTTTAATCCAGGCAGATAGGCTCCAGAGTATATAAGGAGAAGGGGTAGTAGCTGAGCTATCAGCAACATGGAAGGACCTGACAACTCTAAATTCCTGTTTCTCAGGGTGAACACTCTATGTTATTCCCCATGAGGCTCCCCAGAAAGCCCAAGAAGGCAGCCTTAGATCATACTCTGTGCAGAGCTGAGATGAGTCTGGGATTCAGAATTATGTCTCTCCAACTCATCTAACATAAATTCAATACACAAATCCTCAGGCTGACCAAATCAATAAGATAAGATGCCAATTTCTTTTAATGTTCACTAATTCTCAGGAAGAATTTTTACATCGAAATCTATCGTATATTAATTGAAGTCACTTATGTATAAAATGTCCAGTACTCTTTACAATCACAATTACTGAGAAGAAAAACTCCCCATGACTTAGAAATCCTTACTACTCGGATAAGTTGGAGTAATCAACTGAGAGAAAATGGGAAAAGCACAACTACACTAAGTAAGTATTTCAGCATCACAGGGGTAAGGCTACCATTTAATTCCTTCCTTCTCAAAGATGTCACTATTGCTAGGTTTTTGCCATGAGAAGGTAGCTTCTCTTTCACATAGAGTACATCAATGGGAATTGTAGTGCCTTTTATATGATAAACCATTGTAACTTTGCTGGAATGCCTCTATCCAGAATGTCAAGGGATCTTTATAGAAACAGAACGTCTGCCGTGTAAAAGTAAATGCATCTGGGTGGGCTGTGTATAGGATTTTGCTTTCTTCAAGATACTATACTGAGATCTTCTATTTTAAACAGGTTTTTTTTAACATATTTAAAATAGGAGAGGAGTATACTTTACAGAAACCTTGATTTTGATAGCAATTAAACATGAATTAGCTTTCTCACAGAGAATTATTAAAGACTGACTGCAATTTAAACTTCATCAAGTGTTGATCTGAATATTTTAACTTCAAAGCATTAATAATCACTTGTAAAAATCTCTATATGGCATTTTCTTCTTTTACACTTTGAACAAAGAGAAAATACTTTAAGAGCAAGTGGGAATGTCGACTTAATGTTGAAAACAAAACCAATAAAGAAATCCATGGCCGCCATGAAACTGAAGTTTATTTGAAGAAAATGCAAAGGTGGGTGGGAGAAATCCAATGTGCAGTCATGTATTTCTGGCCTCTTTCCCTTCATTTGACAGAATGACGACTAACAGAGACAGCTGTCTTTGAAGGGGGAAAAAAAAAACTTATAGCCCCAAATTTGAGCTATCCACAGAGCTTTCACCAGCCATTAATGTTTATGTAAATGCCTTTTAGAATGACTTGCCCATCTGGAGTCCCAAATGAATAAAGCATTTAAAATACGGTAACTTCTTCTTAAAGCAAATATCATCTTAATGACTAGCTGATAATTGAGAGAAAGTTCTTATTACATTTTTGCAATAAATATCTGTGGTACAGTGTACAGCTGGCACAAGTCATACCGCACTGGCAGCAGATCTTTTTCCCTGCCACCGCCTCTGCAAACGTTTCTTTTGCTTCTCTCACCTCCCCTTTTCTCTCTATTCTTCTACCCTTGGGCCCTTGGGATCCCTGCCATGTGTTTCTTCTCCTTGCATCTTCCTCACTTCTTGGGCCAATGACATGCCTAGCACCCAATCTCTCTGGCATATTTTGGGGGGGGGGGGATTAAACCATATAGCAAATATTAGTTATTTTTCCCCTAATACATTTCATCAAATTAAAAAAAAATTGATCAGTATTTCCACTAACAAGTCAAGTAGCATATTTAAGGTGGGCACAAGTTTAGGATTTACCACTCCATTTTCTAGTTACTGCCATTGTCCGAGGAGGCCTTTGTGAACCATTTTGTGTTTTTCAAACAAGGTAAAATGTCAGGCTCAAAATAATCAGAGCTTGCTTTCTTTTAGTCCTGAAGAAAATAGCCAATTGAGATATTTACTTTATGGACCACAATCTTCATTGAACATTACTATGGACCCAAAAAGTTCTAAGTATTTATGTATGTAAACAGAGTTAAGCCCCAGAACAACCTTCTGAGGCACTATTATAATCCTTATTTTACAAATAGGGAAAATAAAACTCAGAAGATGAAGTAAAATGCCCCAGTTTACATAACTGGTAAGTGGTGGAGGACTCAAACCCAGATTGTTTGGCTCTGAAAACTCAGGCAGTTGACTGCTACACTGTATTATCTTTTATTCCTGTTCTCAGCCAGAATCCATGCAGAAAAAATCATTATTGAAAATAAATGTTTCAAATATGGTTGCCAAGCAGTTCTGCAGAACTTGCAGAAAGTATATACATCTGTGTTGTTTACGGACATGAATTGAGTTCTTTACATATTAAGATTGATGTTTAAAGAAACACTTTTGTCACTTTATATTTTTATGAGTATGAAGTAGGCTCATCCTCATTTGTGTTTAAAATAAATGCAGTTTTTTTCTTTCTATAAATCTCTGGATTAAAAAGAAAAAAGAAAAAGATGATTTGTGTCTGGAAGAGCTGTATACTACCCAGGTGCTTTTTATGGCTGTATTTCGCATTAAGAAAACATTTACCATGGAAACATCTGGAAAACAGATCACGCAGACAGCATTTTACGCAAGGGAATCTACTTAATTCAGTTGCTCTTTTTAAAAATGGGCCACCCTGTTCATGCCAACTGTATGCATTTAAAGCATATGAGCCATAAAAATGTCCCATGCTTAAGCAATCAGTTTTTCATTATTCTCAAATACTTTATCTGCTGGCTAGATTATATTCCACAACCAAGGGCTTTCCTCTTCCTACTATCAACTCTGCCCTCAGATAAAGTGTGGCTAGGGGTCCTCTTCCTATTTGCCATGAAAGAAGTAGTTAATGCCAGGGAGAAACTGATAAATGAAAAGGAATGGGTCCAAGAAAGAAAACGTCTATGTGGGCATACTTTGGTGGATAACTAAGTAGCAACATATGAAGAATAAGGAATTTAGGTCTAAAACAATGGTTCTTAACTGTGAGTTAGTGTAAGAAATGACGGTAGAGAAAGCACAATTCACTAATTCATAAATTTGGAAGAGACTCAGTAAGTATGTATTTGAAAAAGTTTCCTAGGTGATTCCGGTGTACTACTTGTGAAAAAGCATTTCTATAAATCAATATTTCCAAAAATTGCTTAATGATAAGAGTGGTCTGCGTTGCTTGTTAAAAATACAGGTTGCCAAGACCGTCATCTGGAGAATCCAAATTAAGTAAATTTGGGGGTGTGAAAGGGGAGTTTATTTTCTCTTCAGGCACCTTTCAGAAACATTGCACCAAAAAGGATTTTACTACAGTGCCTTAAAGATGCCTTACAAAGAAATGATTGTCTTGTCAATCATTGCATATAAGAATTCCCTCCTAGAAGTTTCCCCAAACATAGATTAACATAATAAAGGTCCTTAAAGGTCTTGCTAACAGCCAAGAAAGTTCTTAACATTCCTTGACCTACATTTTTGCGGTGAAATACATTTTTTCACCTGATAGTCTCAATATTTCTGAGGAATTAATGTTCTTAAATCCATACTTTGGAAAATTATTCTAGTCCCTAAATGTAGATACGAATCATCCTACCTAACTAACGTTGCAACCAGCACAAGTAGTACAATTACACAAATTAGAAAAAGACATCCCATTTGGGTGGAGAACTGAGGTAAGAATTGTGAGCAGATTGCCTTTCTAAGCATTTGAACTACAAAAAGACACTCTTTCCATTGGGATTCTTGCCCCTTATTGTTTTCAGACTGTATGCACAGCCTGCACAACGGTCCACAGTGACCCTGTTTGTAAGTACGGGGTAAAACGTGGTTTTTAATGAAATGAGAATACTCTGAAAGAACATTTGCCCTCAGTCCCACCTTTGCAGGAATGTGATATAATATCACCGGCACAGGAGTCAAGTTGTAGACACAGGTATACGAGGTGTGATTCCTTATGGGAACAGGCCAGAGGAAAGCTGAAATATGGGCATATATGAGATGTGAGCCCGTTATGAGAACTGGCAGAAGTCAAGTTGTCAGTGAATATACTAGCTGTGCAGAGACTTCTAGTTGCCTCATAACGCTTTTTCCTCTCCCTATTCTATGTGATAGAGCCCTTGATTTTCAGTTGGGTGAACGGCCATCTGGAACAAATTTCACATTTCCCACACTCCTTTGCTTGGAGTTTTGGCTATAACACTAAGTGCTGCCAATGACAAATAAATAAAAACTGTATGTGCAAGTTCTAGGCAGTGTTCTTAAAAGGAGACAGAGCACCCTTATCTTCCTTTTTCCTTCTTTCTTTCAGGTAAAATGCAAATGAATGGCAATGGCCAAGAGTGGAAGATGAGATGAACTTAGGAATGAAGGTTTTAGTAACAGGCCAACAATAAAAGGGCCTGAGTGGGTGATATCATGGACAGCCATCTCATCTGTCCCTGGACCACCTACCTCCAGACTGTGTTGGGAGAGAAAACATAACTTTTATTTTACTTAAGACACTGTTATTTGAGTTCTTCCATCACTCACAGCCAAACTCAATGTTAAAAAATTCAATATGTGTGGTTGATGTGAATTCCCAAGCCACGTTATTGTAATTTTTAAAGATTATCTATGCTGTTTCCTGCTTTCAATTAGCAACACTAATTAAAACTTGATTTTACTTTTATGATGCTGTCTAAATTTAAAATAGCTTTTATATATGTTTATATGCAGTTTCATGAAAAGACAAAATGTCAATCTGAGCAGCCTTCTAAGATTCAAGAAACTTAAATTCAGAAAAAAACGGAATTTGCAATACAAATATGATTTCATCATTGGAATTGGATATTTCCTGATTGAAAGAGAAGACAAAGATATTCCTATAGTAAGTTTTTTTTTTTCTTGGTTCTTAATTTATACAGTGGTATATAGTAAGAAATGACATAATTGTCACATCCAACAACCACACAGCCTCAAGAAAAATAGCAAGTAGAAAAACCACTTACAATGCAGTGTGATAAGCTCTAGCGAAGATTGAATTAATATATATTAGTAAACAATAAACTAGCACAGATTAAATACATTAGTTAATATACTAGCAAGACACACAGAACTAACGTTTCATGTTTCTTACAAATTGCATACCTATTCTTAATGTTGCCTATGAATATATATCTCTAGTACAATTCATTAATCTTTAATTTTATTGTTCATTCTTTAATTGATATATTCCACATTAAAGAATTTTGACAATTTTATGTAGATTAATGGAAGAATACTATAAATTCTTGCTGAATAAATTTAATTATACACACACAGTGTATACACATACACACACACACACACACACATATATATATATATATTTTATGCTTTAACATTTATGAGCTACTAATCTGACACTCTTCTCTTTTCCTGGGAATATTTTCTCCTCTACTCCATTCACACAGATCTACGTCATGTTTTTGTATGACTCCACTTTCCTAAATATAATTACTTAGTTACTCAAGGTGGCCCAATCAGATACATTTCCTAAGTGTTTTGAATTTGAAGCCAGGTAAAATGTCAGACATAATCCCCTCGTACACTGAAGCTGTGAGTTGTAAAACTCAGATTGCCAAAGGTCATATTTCTCTCTATGTGAGGAACACAATATTTTCAACGAGAGGAAATAATGCTAAATAGATCAGGAAAAGTATGGTCAAGAGGGAAAGAAAGAGTTCTGTAACGCTCAATTAGTTTTTTTATTATTATTTAAATTTTAGTTAACATACAGGGCAATATTGGTTTTAGGAGTAGAATTCAGTAATTTATCACTTAGATACAACACTCAGTACTCATCACAAGTACTCACTTTAATACCTATCACCCATCTAGCCCATCCCCCACCTATCTCCCTCCATAAACTTCAGTTTGTTCTCTATTGTTAAGAGTTTCTTATGGTTTGTTTCCCTCTCTCCTTTTTTTCTTTTCTCTTCTCCTCTTCATCTGTTTTCTTTCTTAGATTCTGCATATGAGTGCAATAACATGATATTTGTCTTTCTCTGGCTGGTTTATTTCATCTAGCATAATATACTCTAGCTCCAATGACATCATTGCAAATGTCAAGACTTCATTCTTTTCGGTGGCTGAGTAATATTCCATTATATATACAGATACTACATCTTCTTTACGCATTCATCAGCTGATGGACATTTGGGTTTTCTCCGTAGTTTGGCTATTCTTGATAACTGCAGCACTCGATTCTTAGTTCCAATTTTTCCTGACGCCCAGATGTATCACTGCCCTAGCTTAACATTCAAAGTCTCTTTGGAATCAATGGATTAATCCATATCCCCTTGTGCTGAAGCTCCCTTGATTGGGCGTGAATCATTTCAAAAAGGTTACAAAATGGTCCAGTTTAACAAACAACCCCCAATTGTAATGGCTTAAAAATTTTTATTTCTCTCTCATATTTCATGACAATCGGGGATTGGCAGGGAGAGCTCTGCTTATCACAGTCACTTGGGGGTTCAAATAAATGATATAGCCAGTTGTCATGCCAGAGGGAGGAAAGAAAGCTTTAGAGGGTCTCACAGAAGCAATTAAATGCTTTAAACCCAAGCCAGAAAGTGACACACATCATTTCCATTTCCAACTCTTTGTCCAGAAGTGGTAATATGACCCCAACCAACCATGAGGAGCCAGGGATTATAGTCTGGTGATATGCACAGAAAGGGGAAGAATGGGAAACAACACATTAGCAACTGGAGTCCTAATTAATATAGCAGCAAAAGTTGTCTTTTGCCAAGGCAAATCAAGGAAAGGGCAAAGTTTGAAAACTTGCAGTGGTCATCCGTGGGTGATGGTTTAGTTATAATTATAAATTTCTTTGTTGTGCAGTTGGAACTCTGGATGTCTTATAGGTTTTGGTAGTCACTTAGAATTACAGAAAAATGGGACAGAGTTCTTGATGGTGATGTAGCAACATAAGATGCAGGAGAAAGATTTCTCAGGTTGGAGCTTCCGAAGAAACCCAGATACTGTCTAGGCACTGTCCCCAACTCTAACTATAGAATGGGAGAGACATGCCAAATAAAATCTTGAGGTAGCAGTGGTGACTGATGTGATGGCTTTCCAGTATCATCAGGAACAAGACCTCTGCCTTCCTGCTTTCTCATCCTTTAGCTCTAGGCATTGCACCATATGACAGGCAGGGATATGGGCCAAAGAGGCTATTTTAGCTTAGTTTTCTTTTTTAAAAAAATCTTTCATGAAAGTTCCTTCCAGCAGATGTCACTTACATTTCATTGGCCAAAACTTTGCCATAAGGGAACTTGGGAAAGAGAAAATTTTAGCTTTCCAATCTCTATAAATTTAAAAAACTGTATCTTCCACAAGTGTCTATATGTAAATGTTGAAAATTTACATTATCATTGGGAACAGGGGAGGGCAAGGACATTTTGTTTAAAATTACTACTTATCTGTGGGCAAAGGAAGACCTGAGTGTCCTTGAAGAAAATAGATTTGTAATATTGGCTTTTCAGATGCTTTAATGATGTATTTTTGACATCCAATAATTTATGGATTCACTAAATTGATTCCATTGTTGGGACACAGGCACATTACAAAACAAGCAAAATCTGAGATAGAAAATAAAATGCAAGTGATGATTTCTTGGCTTAGTGAATTTTATGATTTTGGAGAAAGTTGAATTTATAACACTGTATTGGCTTCTGGGCAAAATCAAAGCAACAGTGAAAGGTATGGGCAGCCCAGGTGGCTCAGCAATTTAGCACTGCTTTCAGCCCAGGGTGTGATCCTGGAGACCCGGGTTCGAGTCCTGCGTCAGGCTCCCCGAATGGAGCCTGCTTCTCCCTCTGCCTATGTCTCTGCCTCTCTCTCTCTCTCTCTCTCTCTCTGTGTCTCATGAATAAAAAATAAAATCTTAAAAAAAAAAAAAACAAAATAGTGAAAGGTCTTTAGTAGTTAAATTGCCTGTGGTAAATTATTATTTCTTTATGGTTCTTCCTTCTTTCCTTCCCCAACCTTATTCTGATTCACTATAAGTGGTATGTATCACTTTGCCCCATGGGTTTTGGCCTTGGTTGGATATGGGAAGTGATCATATGCCATTCAGAGCCAATGATAGGTATTATGTGTTTCTGCTATTTGCTCTTTTGCTCCCACTATCTACCCTAAGAACCCAATGCTCATATTAGTGGCTGTTCTTTAGCCAGGGTCCCAGAATGTCAGGCATGTGGACCAGAACTAAACAAAGCCCAACCATGTTCAGCCTAGTCCTGCTGATTCACATTTAATGGGAAATCCCATATTTATTGTTGCAAGTCACTAAGATTTGGGAGTTGTGTAATGTCACAGAAATAAGTAATAGACCTCCCATTTTACATATTCTGGTAGATTCACGGGAATTGATAGGATTGGGAAAGTGACTTAAAAATATTTATGTAGTGCCTTTGTGGTATACAGCCAATCTCCTAAAAAGGACATCATCCCTAAATAACTATAAACCTAAATGATAAATGTACTGGGTTACAATAAGATTAGAATAACCTATATGGAAGTATGAGCCTCATAATCTCACATCAAAAGAAGTCAAGCCTTCCTCTATATAAAATTAAACCTGCTGATATAAGATATAAACAAAATGGAGATTCAGTAAAAAAGGTGACCAGACAAGTATTTGGAACCAAAGCCTTAGTTAGTAGTCATGAATGATGGGTGTATCTTTGCCTTTACTAAACTAGAGTATTTCTTGCATGTCAATTAAGGGCATATCAGAAATAGCAGGATCCTGGTCATAGTTTCCTTTAGTTACAACCAAAACAACTTTATAAGCTGGTGTTAGTGTCATAATTACTACCAAGCAAATTACTACCAAATGATAATCATCTCAATACTCAGAGTTTAAACATAGACAATGCTGTGAGATAGACGTGACTGGACTCCTGGCTATCAGACACATGCTGTGTATGTTCTATGAAGTGTCCATCACAATGACTGGCTCCTTGTAGGTTCTTAATAAATCATGCAGGAGTGAGAGTGGAAACTTTGCAAGTTACTTAAAGTCTAACTTTCAGTTCCTTCTTTGTAAAATGGATATTGACTGCCTAGGATTGAGAGGAATTAGGAAAGTGTAATATTTTACCATAATTCCATGTACACATTGAAAGTACTCAATACATTACGTTGTTGATTTTGTCGTTTCTCATCATTATTCTAAAGCTAATGGTGGGTAGGCCAATGCTATATATAGTGTTTCTGTTTACCTACTAACCTAAGGGAAACTTGAATCTTTGAAATTTCTTCTTTGGGCCAACATAATATTTACTGAATGTTACAGAAGACCTGGTGGTTAAGTGGTACAGATAATTCAGTGGACATGTATGATTTTTTTGTATTTTTTTTATTGGAATTCGATTTGTCAACATATAGTTTAATACCCAGTGCCCATCCTGTCAAGTGCCCCCCTCAGTGCCCGTCACCCAGTCACCCCAAACCCCTGCCCACCTCCCCTTCCACTACCCCTTGTCCGTTTTCCAGAGTGAGGAGTCTCTCATGTTCTGACATGTACAATTAACTATAACCTATATTATAGTAAGTTTAAATGCAGACTCTATGTGAGGAGGAAGGTTTAATTGAAGAAAAAAATGATTTTATGTATTTTCCTTCATCTTTTGTTTAATGGCCATCCTCAAATCCCATAGGAGGATGTTTAAAGTACTTTATTAATAATTTTGGCTTATGTAAAACAAAAACATTTTGGTGAAGGTTCATAATTTAGTATGAAGCTTAAACTTTTTTTTAAAACATTTTATTTATTCATGAGAGACACAGAGAGATAGAGAGGCAGAAACACAGGCAGAGGGAGAAGCAGGCTCCCTGCAGGGAGCCCGATGTGGGACTTGATCCTGGATCCCAGGATCACGCCCTGAGCCCAAGGCAGATGCTCAACCGCAGAGCCACCCAGGTGTCCCATGAAGCTTAAACTTAAATAATTTGACCCATTTTGTTTCCTTTGGTCAAGCATCCCATTCAAGTAAGGACATTAATGTTGCTGGTAAGTATCAGGCAATGGAGAACAGGGACATAAATTCTGTACTCCTTATTTTTCTATGAACAGAGAGGCAAATACCTTACTTTTCACAACTTGCTACATTAAAAAAATAACCTGTTATTTATGTAATTTGAACTCAATTCTAAGAACGTAAACTTTACCATACTTCAATAAACCTAAAACATCATTAAGAAAAAAAAAACATACTGTCCCATATGCCATGAAGAAATTTAAGATTACTACTAAACTATGATATGCAATCAGTTGTCAAGACAGATAATAATTTATGTTAAAATGTGAACAACAATGTGCATCCCAGAACTGAGCAGTTTATTTTACTAATTTGGAAAATGCAATTTAACTTGAATACAGTGAAAACATCTTCACTATTACTAAAGTTATTGAGTGGAAGGGAAATAAATTTAAAGATCTGACGAACTTGGATTCAAATTCTTAATCACTTTTTTAAATTAGTAGTATGACCTTCCTCATGTTCCTCAAATTTTTAGTTGTGCCTCAAATTTTCTTTTCTATAAAACAGAAATTATTTCAACCTATATTCTATAGTCAGTCTGAAAATTGAGTGCAATTATATATATGAAAGCATCAAGCACAACTCATGGCACACAGGAAAAATTGGAAAAAATCAAAAACAGTTTATTTCTTTCTATCATGTGAAACAAGGAATCTAAACTAGAACCCGGCTGACTGGCCTGCTCTTTGTACCTAGGCTTGTATTTCATCAACATATTCTTCATTATCGCCTAATATTTATGTGATGCTTCCTGTGCCACGAATATAATCTCCATTAGTTTTCCTTAACATTACAATTTAATGCAGTTTTTCTCTTTTTCCTTTCCCTTTTTTTTTTTTTTTTCAATTTTGGACTATACAGCTTTGTTTGCTTCACAGGTTTTCTCTGTTTTATCCCCTCAGAGCTTGATGATATTTATACAGCATCTGTTCAGATTTGCTTTCTTGCCCAGTGACTATCTGCATTTTACCTGTGCTGTTATAAATTTCCTCCAAAGCAATGGTAAGGTTAAATTCTCCAGGAGTTATCACTTTTGCTACATATGTTTTGGTTAGCACACAATGTTAGTATATTCAGTGATAAGTAAGAAGTCTCAACATCTTTTAATTCTTTTTTTAAAGATTTCTGTTTATTTATTCATGAAAGAGACACACAGAGCGAGTCAGAGACATAGGCAGAGGCTCCCTGAGAGCATCCTGATGTGGGACTCGATCCCAGAACTCTGGGATCATGACCTGAGCCAAAGGCAGACGCTCAACCACTGAGCCACCCTGGTGTCCCATCTTTTAATTCTTACAGAATCATATAATTTTAGAGGTATACCAGACATTATTAGGGAATCAATTGCACAAAAAATTACTGGCCACCAAATTCTTTCACTCAATTGAAAAAGGAAACTGAAATCCAAAAAGATTATGTGACATGTCAAACTTCATAAAAGTAGGTGGCCTATCTCTCATGCCTTTAAGAATAAATAAGAAAACTGTCAAAAATAAAAGGGATGGGGAAAAACTGATCCTAATGCACCTGGCCTGGCCAGTAACAAAAACTCAAGATCTTGGAGAAAAGACTAATGCGTGTTGAAGTATTTCTACTGGGGGTTTTTAGAAGGTGACTTCCTTGGATAATACAAAGTACCTCATTTTCAAAAGAGATAATTTGGGGAAAAAACATGTATTGGAAAATATACAATCTGGATCCTTTTTATAATGCAATTTCAATCTGTTTCTAGGCAGCAGCAGCTCTTTACTCCCCAGAACAATTTCTGCCAACAGAATCCACCAGCATGCACACTTCCATTTGCATTTTCTTTTCCCAGTTCCCAAAGAATTCTCTCGGATGCTATAACAAACCACTTAATGGTGAGGACAAGTAGGCAGTTTAAAATTCTAAATTAATTAGGATACTTTTCAAGAAATTTTTTTTGAATAAAAGAAATAGATTTAAAAAATCATATTTTTGCAATATCAAGCTGAGTCCAGAACTTGTAGAAATAATTCAATAAATCTTAGATAGTAGTAAAGAGAGAAACTGCAGAAGAATCTCAAAGAATGAATGATTAAAAGGAGCCAAGTCCATAGAATTATTGGATTAGAAAAAATGTACTGCTCCAAATCAATTACCAAACATTTGTCCAAATTCAGTGAGTTAATTTTAAATATGTTTGTATATAGAGGGATATTTCATATGATCTTTGAGACAAATTTTTTGCTGCATTTTGCTCTAATTTCTTTATGTAGTAATGCTTTTGAAATGGCAGAGCATATATATTTTTGGTGATTATTGTTACAGGGAAATGCATTTTAAATTTGTAGTTCCTACTATGTTGAGAGGTCAAAAGAACAAGTTAATTTGGAGCAGTTTCTGTTTTTAAGAGTAGAAATCACCTCCATTCTTTTCAGCAAATAAAACTGACATCATGTCCTGGGAAAGAGTATAACAAAGCAGTGTTTTGGCTGAACAATGGGAATCCCACCTTTTACCAAATACGATGCAAGAGTCTAAAGCTGTTGAAAAGATTTAAACTGCAAAAAGGGCTGAAAAAATATCTTAAATAAACAAAAAAGATAAAAATCCCTTGCTTTGGGGAGTTAGGGTTACTAGAATGTTTCTGATGGATAGAGATTGGTCTTGAATAAGACTACCTGGAAGAAAAAACCGAGATCTACCGAAAAGCAAGTCAACCAAAAAAGTACAGCGCCTCAAATTATGACCATCAAAGACTAAACTTTTATAAGAGCAGATAAAGATTAGGAAAGTACATGTATAAATCTGCACACCTTTACTGAGATGGCCATTACAGAATTGTGAGTTTGCTAAGAAGGAAAAGACAGTGTGTGACTGTAAGTAAACAGCCAAGACCTGTGAATCCAGGCATGTCATTAGCCAGAATGAGCTGGAGGACAGGCCCTCTTTTCCATCATTATCTACTGTTTAAATATAAGGCCAGACACTTTGAGTCAAATGTGTTTTAGATAGAAATGCTGTGCCATAGAGCTTAGTTGAGGAGTCCTCGCCATTAGGAGACAGAGTTAAGGGGAAGAGGCAAGGTGTGACTCATACATAGGGCTAATTCTTGGGTTCATTCCAATGGCTTCACATTCCAGTGGCAATTAGGATGACAGCAGTGAGAACAGAATCACTTTGGATTGGCCAGAAAACTGCTGCTTGCATCATTTTGGTAACATACCAGAGTGGTGGCTGCTCCTGGAACAATAGTGTTTTTGGACAGTGCTTATGGAAGCTTCTACCTTCCCCGTGAGTTTTAGCCCCATTCATGAGGTTGACTGATGAGGATATAATGATGTGAGTAAATATCTTGGATATTTGAGATCATTACAGGAGTGTTAACCCACTGGAGGAGAAAGAGATAAAAGAGGCTCAAATTAGTTTTGATTTAAATAATAACAATAATCTATGAGTTAGAAAATTGGGTCATATGAATTGCATATAAAATAAAAATGAAAGCACCTCTTTATGGGTGGAGAGATATGTGGGAAAGAAAACATGAGTGGAGGTAGTTTAAGTTAATGGGAGAGAAAATCTATGAAGATAGGGAATCATTTATCTTCTAATGGTGATTAACTTTCAAGGAGTCGATCTTGATTTCCCAGAATTACCATTTTCTAGCAAGTTCCAGGCTTCTAGGAGGCAAAAAAAATCTGGTATTAATAATACCTTTATAATCATAGGTCTGTGGAGGCAAACTTTTCCTGTAATAGGAAAGGTAATAAATATTTTAGGCTTTGAGGGCCGTAAAAATCTTTGTTGCTATTAAATTATTCCATTTTAGTTTGAAAGCAACCATGGACACTACTTAAATGAATGGAGTGTGGCTATGTTTCAATGAAACTTGATTTACAAAAACAGCAGGTAGCTGGATTTGGCCCATGTGAAGGCTACAGTTTGCAGACTCTTATTTTCTACTAATGATGCACATTACATAAAGACAACCACTTGCTAAACTTTGAACACTGCTTAGGTTAAACTAGCCTTTAAAAAAACATTTATTTAATTACTACTATACTTAAGTTATGATGCATCTGACTGGAAATAAAAAGAATAATAAGACATTGCTGCTTTGAAAAAATCCAACAATTTAAAAAAGAGGAAAGAAACAACAGCCCTAAAGTTCTAGTGCTATGTATGAGAGCAGTCCCATAAACATGTATGGAGTAGAAATTAGGAAGAGGGAATAATGAACTTTCCCAGTGTTTCAGGAAAATCTTCAGGAAGAAAGTGACATGAACTGAGAATTTTTCATTACTGTTTACTAAAAAAAGTTAAGCAGTCACTTCTAGTAGAGTCAAAAGCATGAAGAAAGGTATTGATAGAGAAAAGTAGAGGGAAGACTGGTCAAATCAACATTATATATACGCATGTTATCCCAATGTACTTGGACTGTCTTCCATAGTTAATAGTAATAATGATCGTAATAAAAATGATGATCATGGTAAACATTTATTGAAGACTAATTAGGTCAATTCACAAAAATTGATTTCTTAAAACTTATTCTGCTGCATAATCAATTTCTGAAATTCTGATGACTGATTTACTGGAAAGCATTTTATGTACTTTCACAGGAATATTTAATTTCTGGTGCTGAATATATTCAACATTCATCATTGCATAAGGGATAGTATAAAGCATATCCGTTTTTTTCAGAACATTTGGGCAGCCCAGGTGGCTCAGCGGTTTAGCGTCGCCTTTAGCTCAGGGCCTGATCCTGGAGTCCTGGGATCGAGTTCCACCTAAGGCTCCCTGCTTCTCCCTCTGCCTGTGTCTCTGCCTCTCTCTCTCTCTCTCTCTATGTCTCTCATGAATAAATAAATAAAATCTTAAAAAAAAAAAAAAAAACATTTGGGACTTTTTTGTCAGTATCTAATATGTATCTTTTAGCACTTATAGAATGGTTAATGTTTATATATCTTCTCAATTTCATACTTAGGATTAAAGATAATATTTGAGACATATTCTTTACACTGTATGCAAATTATTCATCTGTTGCCTCTCAAACCAACCATCCTATACTCTCCTTTGTGATACACCTTCCTCCTCCCTAAGCTGGCTCCCCATTAGGGCGCGCTAGAGAGAAGAAAACCAGGTAAGAGGAGCAAAAAGAAGCTTGCTACTTCCTTTCTCCCTGCTTTCTTTCTATTCCTCTCATGCTTTTTCAGCCCAGCGGGATCAGTTCTTTCCAGTAGTACCATTTCAATCCAGTATACTGTTTCCCCATCACCAACCAGAAGTAAGTAGTTCAGTATCACAACTTTCTTCAAGAGGTGGTATTTTAGCAATGGCTCCTAGACTTATTTGGTTATGGAACTCTTTGGGGGAACATTTTATTCAAAACATAGTCCATGAAATATACTTTGGACAATGTGATCAATGTATGTTCAAAAATAATATTCACTGAGTGCCTCCTATTGGGAGAAACTGTTTTAATTCAGAAAATGCTAGAATATTCTATGAGGCAGGTACTATCTTTATACCAATTCTGCATATGAAAAAAACGAGGCAGGAGGGTTTATGTAATGCTCCTATCATAGAGCTACCAAGTAACAGATCTGGGATTCAAGTCCAGCGTTTGAAAATATAATCACTATATTATACTACCTCTTAGATTATTTTAGAGGATTCCACAGAGTGGGAAATACCACAAGCAGAGATATTGGTGATGGATATCTAACAATAGCTTAGAAGGAAAAAGAAAAAAAAAATGAGACCGAATAAGGCAGTGGCCAGGAAGAAAGAAAAGAGGATAGATTCAAATAACCAGCAGAGGTTGAATGAGAGCTCTAGAAGCCATTGGATATGGAAAATAAAAAAGAGAGAAGAGCAAAATGGTTGTATTAGTTATCTACTTCTGCACTTTAAACACCCAAAGCTTAGTAGTTTACAACAACAGCACATATTTAACTCTTAGATCTGCAAGCTCACTGAGATGGCTGAGTTAGGATGGCTTTGCCCATGTGTCTGCATCCACCTGGCAGTCTGCTGTGGGTTAGTTTTGCTGATCTTGGCTAGGCTTCCCATGTGTGAGGGGGCCTTAGCATGAATCCAGGGATCCTAACACAGTGATAAATGAGGTTTTTGCTTGAAAGGCCAGTGAGATTGGAAAATTAACTAAGATATCAAAAACCAGAGAAAGGAGCTTATCTGATGAGGCAAAATTAATGAAAATATTAGCGTTGATTGGGGCAAATAGAACTAGCAGTGAGATAAGTGGAGATATCTCACAAGAGGTTAACTATGGGTCTGGAAGTTGCCAGAAATAAAATAGTAAAAGTGGGAACATGGAAGTTAATTTAAGAAGCCATAGGCTTATGTAGTATCATTCATGGAGATCATGTAGAGAAGTCAGGACCATTCTGAGACTGTCAATAATCTATTTTATTTTGCTTCTGGTACAAAGTAATGATTGTCAACAAAAGGACCATTTAATATAATTGAGGTTGAGAGGTAATTATTGTTGTCATATAGTCTTTCTGTAATATTAGATGTATTTGATTTTCAAGAAAAAAAGTAATTTCTTCTGCAGAGGAAGGAAATAGGCAGAAGAAGCAGAGATGAAATAATCTTCAACTGCCAATGGCTATATGATGGGAGAGATACAAGTGACAGACAAGAGCAAGCTTTCATTTGCTGAAAAATATCTTCCTAATATTGAGGGGATGATAGTGATGGCTAAAGAATTGAGGGATATATTTTAAATAGGTTTGGAAATGGTACTTTGGGAATTCAAGGGAATGTATTAAGTGATTTCTCATGATTTCTGCACTACCTCCATCGTTCCACAAATCCAACTGAATCAAGGACCCTAAGAAATGTGCCTATCACCAGTTTGGTATAATAAACAGTGCATTTGGAGTCCAAGCTTTTATAAGCTTTCTTGAATTTCCTAATTCAAACCTGAAGCATGTAATTTATTTATTTTCTTTTTAAAGATTTTATTTATTTATTTATGTTAGACATAGAGAGAGAGAGAGAGGCAGAGACACAGGCAGAAGGAGAAGCAGGCTCCATGCAAGGAGCCAGACGCGGGACTCGATCCCAGGACTCCAGGATTGTGCCCTGGGCCAAAGGCAGGCGCCAAACCACTGAGCCACCCAGGGATCCCCATGAAGCATGTAATTTAATTAAATATTAACAACAAGCACAGCAACCAATACATATTTTAAGTATATGTGAGCATTTTAAGTAATAGACCTCCCCATTACTTCTAACACTTCTATAATCTTTTTTTAATAATTAGTATATATAATACCAAAAATTCCAATGTTTTTTGGTGTGGTGGAAATAACATCCAATGACTTTTCTCTTTTAATTTTCTTGAACTTGGCCATTCTCATCAATAATATTCTAGAGGCATGGATTTGCCTCTTTGAAGGATCAGAATTATGCCACATATACGCAGAGTGAGAAAGAGGGAATAAAATTCTGGTTTTGGAATATGGAGTCAAATATCTTCAGTCCATATCAGAACAATACTTTTAAAAATCAGACTATGTTGAGAAAGGGAGAATATAAGTTATTTTAATTGCTTTAACATAGCAACATTCAAGCTTGCCCACTACAGCATGGATTTTACTAGCTATAAACTATAGACAAAAGGAATGCAGAACATGACAAAAAGAAAGGTTGGTGAGGGAAGCACATTTCTTCTAGCTCTGAGCATTGTAAGAGTGAGAAATAAGAAAGAGATTTGGGAAGCAGACAGTTAAAACTGTGTGCCTGACCTTCCTTAGCATGTCAGATTGATTGACTGGAAACCTAGAATGAAAAGACCATCTGCTTAATTTTCCCCTTAAATCTTTGGATTACCATGTAGGGTGGCACAGCTCAGACCTGGGGGATGATGGCCCAGCACAGCCAAGAGAGGTGCTTAGATAGATGAGCATGAAGCATCACACCTAGACTCCATGGTCTCCATGTAGACTAGACATGTTATGGTTCAGTAGGACAAAGTAGAGGTTTTGAGATGGCCAGGAGATCAGGACATGGAGACAAAAGTGCAGGGACTTTGTGTTAGAGACAAATAGTGGAGACCACAGGCTTTCATGATAAGAATAAGCACGATGCTTGGAAAGGCCAGACAGAAATAGTTGCGTACCTCAGTGGCCATTAGTCAGGCAGACTAGATTTGCCACAAAGAGCCACAAAGACCAAGAAAATATGACATAGACCTGGTATGAGTCTCTTATTGTTGCTGTTAATGAATGGACACAAACGTAATGGTTTAAACAACACAAATTTATTATTTTATAGTTTTGGAGACCAGATGTCTGAAGTGGGTCTCACTGGGCTAACACCAAGGTATTGGCAGGGCTCTGGAAGCTTTAGTGTAAATAGAGTTTCCTTCCCTATTCCAGCTTCTAAAGACTGCCTGCATTCTTTGACTTATGGTCCCTTTCCATCTTTAGCCTTTTTCATCCTGCATCACCCTGATGTAAGGAGATTTGTGATTACAGATAATCTGGCATAATCTCCCTGTCTCAAGGTCAGCTGATTAGCAAGCATAATTCCATCTGTGACTTTAGTCCCCCCTTACATTATAACCTAACATATTTACAGGTTCTGAGTATCAGCAGGGTGTAGATATTTCTGGGGCCTATTATTTTGCCTACCATAGAGCTTATACATTTAAAAAATAAATCTAGGGATCCCTGGGTGGCTCAGCAGTTTGGCGCCTGCCTTTGGCCCAGGGCATGATCCTGCAGTCCTGGGATCAAGTCCCGAGTCAGGCTCCTGGCATGGAGCCTGCTTCTCACTCTGCCTGTGTCTCTACCTCTCTCTCTTTCTATCTCTCTCTATTTCTATTATGAATAAGTAAATAAAATCTTTTAAAAAAAATCTCTAAAGCAACCTATATACCTGGATGCCCTCTTGGAACAAAGCAGGGAATAGAGGAGGCAATACGAGAGACAGGTTTTCTCAAAAAGAGAATGAGTCATGCTCAAGAGACTATTTAAAGCTGAAGAGAAATGCCACTGATGGCTTTTGTTTAGAATGTTATGTCTCCCCTTTGCTCTTCATTGAAGCTGACTCCACTTGCCTCTATTTTCCAATTGCTTTCCATGGAGAGACACAGGCTCTTGAAAGCTGAGATCAATTACAAAAACAAAGAAGCTCATTTTCCCTTGCAAATCTGAGGCAGGAGTTAACTGTCTGAATCTGCCACATTATTGTGAATTGCAATATTCACCCCTAAAGATGGACTTTAAAAACATAACAGATTTACTTGATACACACACAGACACTTGAAGAAGAAGTTTGAGCATCGTTATTTGACACATGTTAAGAGGTTTGTCCATAAAACTAACAGAGGAATCGGAAGGAACCTGGAGTGAGACAAAGGGACCCTAAGATCCTGGCCTCTGCCTCAGTGTCACTGTCCTGAGCAGAGGATTTCAATCCATTTATTTTCCTTCGAACTTGCTGTAGATATTTATGATGGGTGGTCCTCTTAAATTTTCTGGAACCCTGCCACTCTAGTTACCACAACTAAAATAGTGGAGATGGCAAGTGAAATGTTGCCCTAATCACCCACTGCCTAGGAATCCACAAAATCTTCCTTAGACATGTATAAAACTATGAAGCAGAGAAAAGGAATCAAAGAGCTAAGTACATCCTGAGACAATGTCAGAAGTGTGTTTAAGGGGAAAAAGATTGATTTCAGAGGTGTTGGCAGTTTTATGAAGTTATTGTGGATGGAAAGTAAAAAAAAAAAAAAAAAAAGTATTTCAGAAAATAAACTGGAGAGAACATTTCAAAGTCCTAAATCCAAAGAGTGGCAGTGAACTGTGAAATTAAGGAGAAATGTTTCCAGCAGCACATAAAAGTGTCAAAGTGGCAGTAATGGAGCTTATCATTACCCAGGTGTGTACCTGAGTACATTAAGGTGATGGAAAGGTGGCTGCAGAATATCTGGGATGCTGGAGTAGAAGAAAAGATAAGAGTGCCCTTTTCTTTAATTGGCAAACCAACAATATGGAAGAGAACTGGCATCCATTTCTAACCACTTCTCTTCACTGCACGAGGACTTCTACTCAGGAGTGGCGGATATATCAAGGGATGGAAAACAGGACCCAGATTCCTAAAGACCACCAAGGTAAATAACAGCCAGGGAGAAAGATTTCAAAAATTATGTTACAATTAATTTTTTTTATGTTACAATTAATTATTGCTAAATTGAAAGAGAAGCATTCTGAACTATGATAAGCAACAATATTTTAGTATCTATGAGGCAAAAAAAAAACCATATACATATAAAAATACATATATATACATAAAATATATACAAAAAACATATATATGTATACTATACTATGTATATGTATTTGTATAATATACTATGATAAGAGAAGAAACTATTTTAGTACCTTTGAGGCAAAAAAACTCATATATACATAAAATATATACAAAAAATACATATATATATAAAATCAATGAAGAAGTTTTACTAGTGATTCCCACCTGCTAATAATATTCTGCAGTGACGTAGAAGATATCATTCTGTTTCTGTCGTTTTTCTTTTCCTCCATATTTAATTACCCATGCAGAGAGTAGAAGTCAGCTGATTTGCACAAGACCATGCAGAAGTTACTGCAGAAAGTAACTTCTCTCACTCTTTGAGCACATATGATTTGTGAGTGCTCCAGAATCTTCCATGGATTCATCCTTGTACAGGACCATTTTTTACATACACAGTTTAGGCTTGGTGCTTTTTTCATATATCACTCTATTCATTTGTTTTTCTTTCTTTCTTTCCTTTCTTTTTTATTTTTTGCTTTTTTTTTTGTTTTACCAACAATTCTAGTTGATGTGTACAGCTACCCTTTAATCCTTTAATTAATACAATTTGACCATGTGGGTAAAATATATTCTAGAGGCAAATTTTTTTTTTTTCCTTACAAATGATAAAGTTATATAAAAAGGTTGGAGATTTTCTTCCTTATACAGAGATTTATTAAATACGAAGAATTTTCAAATTAAAAACCATTTGATGAATATAGTCATTTAACACCATTTATTTAAAAAACTTAACATCTTTTGTTCAGAAGATATTTGTAATTATTCATTGATATCTGGTATTTATATAAAGGCATTAAATACACTGCTAAGCACGGACACATGCACATGTACACATGAAACAGTGGTGTCAGGGAAGGGTCATGAGAAGAGAATATATGAGCAAAGGTCTGAAGGAAGCAAGGGACTAGGCCAGGTAGCTATCTGGGGCCAGTCGCCTCTGGGGCAAAAAGACAGGTTTAGTTTTTAGTCACAACTGATGCTCAAGAAATGAATAATTTCTTAGCTGGCCTAGGCTAGCTCAGTTTAGTCAGTGGGTATCTTGTCAAGTCCCTCAACCTTTAAGTCTGTTAGCTGTAAGTAATAGGAACTGTTTCTTCTCTTTTTAATGCAAACACTATGAGACTCAACTCTATTATACATATAAAGCATATGTGGTAGGAAAAATCAGAAAAAAATCCTACCCACTCTCTATACTACTCCTATTAAAAGGATTCTTCAAATCCATGGTATTTAATCAAGATGAGTGCCTTACCCTCAAACAAAGAATATCCATTAATGTAATTATATAGATTCTAAATCCAGGAGCAGTCCATGCTTCGCATAACTTGTAACCCTCTTTCCATACACTTGGAAAGGTTATATTAAATATAATGGTAATAATAGTTAAGACTGCCTTTTACGCCAATTTCATCAGTAAAAATAACAATAATAAAGCGTAACAATACCAAATGTTGGTAAGAATGTGAGCAATGGAGACACACACAGATGGTATGAGTATAAATTGAAGCAACTACTTTGAAGAGCAATTCAGCATAATCTAGTAAATTAGATGTGTGTACTCTTCAATTTAGCACTTACAATCTAGATATACAAATTTCAAACATAAATACAGAGGTAGAGATAAAGAATGTTTACAATTTTTTATAATAAAATGGAAAAATAAGATCACATAAACTGAAAGGGAATAAAGGAATTTTGACACTTTCACATAATGTGATAAATCATACCTAATAGCATGAATAATCAAAAACCACATTTTGTGAGTAACAAAGTTGAGGATATATGTGTATAGCTCAATACAATTTAAATAAAGGTATGCAAGCTGGCAAAACAATATAGCATGTTTACATACATGTACATGTATAGGAATGGCATATAGTAATGGCATAAATTATATGTGATACTGAAGAACACTAAAACGAGAACAGCCCCCTCTGTACAAATGTGGCCAAACACTAGCATTCAACAAAGTTTCATGGTACCTATATCTATGAGTCTTTGCCCCATTCATTTTTACAGTGTTCTGTAAGCTTGAATTTTTCTAAAATAAAGCCAGTATTGCACATTTTTGAAGATGGAAGTCCCCATGGTGGAACCTGTTGAAAATCCACAAAAAAAAAAAAAAAAAAAAAATAGGAACACTGATTTTGAAGGGCAGGAGAAATGTCCTGCTACTTGAAAATGGTATCTTGTCTCAATATTGGTTGAGTCAGTGTTGTGCCAGGCATTGTTCTAAGTGCTTTACACCTATGATCTCATTTAATCCTTGTAACAATTCTCTGTAGAAAACACTACGATCTCCTCCTTTTAGAGATAGGGAACTGAAACACAGAAGGGTCAGGGATGTGGCCAGTATCAACATAGCTAATAAGTTGGAGCACTAGAACTTAAATCAGAGTCTTACCTCTCAGCCAATACACACATTGTTCTTGGTAGCTATGCTTGCACCGAAGTAGCAGTTCTCAAAGTGTGTTTGGGTCTTTGGAAGCATCAGCAGCACCTGAAACTAGCCAGAAATGCAAGCTTCTGCATCTTACGCTAGCTAGAATCAAAAACTCTGGGACTGAGCTTAGCAAAATGTATTTATTACAAGTCCTCAGTGTGATTCTCATCCACGCTAAAGTTTAAGAACCCTTGGGTTAAAGTAATCTGCAGGCCTGCAGATCTCACAAATGGGGAAACTAAAATGGGAGTTGAAATGTACATTTTCATCAGGTGAAACCCGATGCTACTTTGCTCACAGTCTAAAATGCCGTGTGAGTGGCAGAGAGGTTGCAAAAATCAGTGCATCTACTTGGGAATAAAGTCAAATATTTGTAGTGGAAGGGCAAAACTTTCAAGAGAGAAAACCTTGAAGAAGAGGATCCTTGGAGAATGTACATCAAGCTGATCTGGATGATCAGGTTAACATTAAGGGAAGGTTTCATGTGAGATCTCTTCCCCCCTCCATGAATCTCAATTTCTTGTAAAAGACTTAAGAAAAGCCATATTAGCTCAAACATTGATACTTTTGTGTTTGAGTCACATGTACTCTGAAATTGAACATTCTCAAGAAAGAAATTTACATTTACTAGTTGAATCTGGCCTGATAATGTTATACATTTTGGAGAAGCAATGTGACAAAGGGAGATGAGGAACTGGATCTTTTGCAATCCATTTTTCGTGCTTAGCAAAAGTTCCAAAGTATGGTCCCACTGAGTGTGCTGAGGTATGGAGTCCTACGGGGTGAAGGGTGGCAATGAAAGTGAAGTGCAGAGAAGCCGGTGAACTGGTAACGCATTCCAGAGGGGACATCCGCCAGGGAATAAATCCAACTATTGTATTGCCCCCATGAGCTAGGGAATGCTGAGATGGATTTCACATATGTGCTTTGTTTTATGTAGCATTACATTAGCAGAATCTGGTTCAGATGATTCACCATAAGCATGTACTGCATGAAAGAAAGGAAAAACAAAAGAGACTTTCTTCATGGGAGACTTTTGTTATTCAACAAAAATTCTAAAACTTTTTTGAGGCCCCACAAATTATTTCTCTGCTGCCAGCCCTGTGACTGTTTTGTTTATGTGTTTTTTTTTCTTTTTGTGCTGTTGTTTTTAACGGGAGAGAGACTTTCCATCACCTTGACCCAACCTTGTGCCTATGCAGAGAAATGAATTTTAAATAGATGTTCAGTGGAAACATTCAGCAGATAATTCTCTCCAGGATAAGCATCTTTCCCTCTCTCCAATATACTTTGCAAATGCTTAAGTATATTAATAGGGAATGGATAAGACTCTATCCAAAGAGATAGTGATTGGATGAAAAAACTATCTTCCTCTTGGAATTAGTCCATTTTCCTTGGACACCCACCAGACTTCATTTGTGCCCCCCTGCAAGCCCTTGCCTTGCACAGGTTCATCTGGTTTATATGATTATTTAAATGTGGGTGAAAGTCATCTGATCTCTTTTTTTTAAGAAAAATGTCATGCTTTTACATATAATGTGTATGAAACCCTTGGGTTAGGTTTAATTGGCAATGATACCTAGGGGTTCTTATTTTCTCCCAACTAACCATGAGAAGGTAGGCAAGCGTAGTGTCTGTACTCTTTGTTCTCCACTTTAAAGTTATGCTTTAAAAAAAAATTAAAAATAAAAAATAAAGTTATGCTTTGCCCCTATAAAATCATCTTAAGAGTGTTTCTTTGCCTTTCTTCTGAATGTTTACTGAGTGTTAGGCATTTTAAAAATGTGTGTTTCACGTTACTAAAATGATAGATATTGTTATTTCTGAAATTAAAGGTTAAAAAAACTGTGGTTCTTCAAGTCTGGCTGATTTGCTAAAGACCGAGCAGCTAGTGAATATAAAAGCTGGATTTTGGAGCCAAGATCAGGATGGTACTTTCTGTAGGTCTCTCTATCTTATCATATCTCAGATGAAAGAACCTAATATTGACACTTAAGCACATTTTTAGGTCCTTGGGGATCAAAAATAAGACATATTAGCCTTCGTGTCATGGAGGTGAACTACAGCTTCCTCATATTTGCCCACTTCTTTGATGAACCAGTTATCAACATGTGTCCTAAGGAGGGCTACATGTTTTCTCAATGAAAAACTTTCTTTCTCTCTCCCTCTCTCTCTCTCTCTCTGTCTCTCTCTCTCTCACACACACACACACACATGAGTTATAGCCTCCTGCAAGTCTCTCTTCCTCTAATCCCTTTAAGTCACTCTCCAAAGAAAACTATTGTCTGAAGTTGAGGGATATCATTCCCATACATGCTTTTGAACCCTTATTAAATGTGTGCAATTCCAATTTCTTACTCTTAGAATCAATATCACAATAACCTTTCTTGCACAACTTCCATTGTGCACCCAGCAAGAGAGCCTCTGAGTCTGCTCATTTGTGCACTAGCAGCATCATCACTGACTAGGAGCTTATTTGAAATACAGACTATCAGGTCCCACATCAGACCTTATAAATAGAGGCTGCATTTCTGCTTTGGAACAACATACCCAGGTGATCCAGAAGCACGTTTGACTTGGAGAAGCACTATTTTAGGGTCTATAAAAAGGAGTGGAATTGCTGGGAAGGACACATACTTTTTCACTTTATTAAATATTGCGAAATTGCTTTCCAAAGTGATTATATCAACATGCAATCTCACCAGAAATCTGTCTTTTCAGATTTTTGCCAGTCAGCTAGATATGAAAAGCTATGTCATTATTGTTCTGATTTGCGTTTCCCACATTTTAATGAGGTTGAGTATCTCTCCATAAATCCACTGCCCATTGGTGCTATGAATTCCCTGGTCATATCATGTGTCAGAGTTTCTGTTGGTTTCTTTAGTTTGTACCCTGTTCCTTTCTGCCAAGTCAAAGTAACCTAAAGAGATCTTTTTATCTTTATTTTCTCCTTTTCCTCCTTTTATCTTCCTTCTCTCCCTATTTGCTAAAAGATGTTGCAGGGTTGAAGGTTATTCAGATATTCTAGTTGTCAGGATACTAGATGTAAATAATTATTACCAAAATATTTTATTATTTTCTCCTTGACCAAGACAAAATAATTCTAACAATAACAATAATAGCTAGTCCTTAAGTGATAGAACAGAATCTGAATCCAGGCCCACCTGATTTCAAGGCCTATGCTTAGAGGCTTTTTCAATCTCCAATTGTTTCTTATGATCAAAACATTAATTTTACATTAAACTTGAAAGTTACCACTGTTTCCTTTCTCTCTTTAATATATAATAGTATATAATATATATTATATGCATGTACAAGAGATGGTATGAATGATTAATGGCATGGATTGCATTTATATATAACAGGTATAATGGTGTAATCTTTTTGTAGCATTGGGGTATAGCCAAGCTAATCTCTGAATTAGCCTTCAATAGTGAGAAGGTAAAAGAAGAGATGAAATTGTTCTAAAGCCATCCATAAGATCTGTTATATAGTTGTACTTCCATTAATATGTTTGTTTTTTCTTAGAGGAATCAACTATGAAACCTGATAAATAAATAAGATTGCTTATTTGCTTAAAAGAATTAAAAAAAAAAAGATTGCTTATTTGCTTATGACTGTTTTACTAAGCCTCTCCCCTGGAAATTCTGATTCTGCAGGTCTGGGTTAGTACCCAGATGTCCGTATTCTTATGGAGACACGAGTGATTCTTTTTATAAACATATTTTGGTGGGGGGACTTCCATCTCATAAGCGATAGATATATCTGCTCCTCACCTGAATAGTGACCCAGGCTAATTCAAAACATGTGATAGGATCAGCACAATGAGCCATACATTTTGTTAGGAACATTATGATCAATCTTACTTAGGGAGGAAATATCCTCCCACATCCCGAGGGGGTATCCACCAGGCAAATGTCAAGGCAATTACAATTAGGACCCATTTAAACTCTGCATAGCTACTGCCCTGTCTCAAAACACCCATAAAACAGAGAGTCAAAGTGCTGACTTTGTTTCCAAGCCACCCACTCACCCCAGCACAGCTGCTGCTCCCTTATCTCCATGTGACCTCTACACAGACTGCAGATAAGAGAGGCTTCAAGGCGGAGAATCTCTGGCCTCTCCCAGGTCTCTCAGCACTGGTCAGAGCTGCGTCCACCCCTCTTTTGCTCCAACTGCAATCTCAGTCTACGCAACTCTTCCAGCTCTGGACTCTTGGCTACATTCTCTGACATTCTATACACTTTGCCTTACTTTTCATTTTAAAGTTATGAGATGCTTGTTTGGGAAAATGCAAATAACTGAAAAAGAAATGAACCTGATTTGAAGTGACAGAAGAAAGCAATTGAGCAAGATATTACAACTACTCAAGTTTGCAAGCATTCATTGGTTGCCAATGAAGAGCTTTCCCACTTCGGACAAAACATAAGCGTGAGGTGTTCTTGATGAGTGCTTTTGTTTCCAGAAGCCTAAGAACAGTTTACAAATAGCCTCATACACTTACAAGGGTTCTGTTAAATGCTACTATTCCTCAGGAAAGGGGAAAAGGTGGTAAGAAAACAAAACTTTTAGAGAAACACATACACATTAAAGAATAGTAGATTTCCAGGTAAAGAACCTTTCTTTTTCCATCAATCAAGCAATAAATACCCTTTAAGTAAGGAACAAAATACTGTGCGATGAAAAGAAGAATAAAGGATAGGAAATATAAGGTAGTAATCATTTCGCCCCATAGGCTGCAAGAATTAAATGATTTAATACATGCAAAAATACTCAGAGCAGAGCGGGATATATAGGAAAAGTTCAGTAAACGTCTGTTGTTTTCCTTAATTATTTTTCTCTAAGAAGTATAAGGTATGCACACAGTAAGATGCTAATAATCCTCTTCAAAATTGGGAGCATATTTTGCTTATTTTTAATTTCTTTCTGAGTCCTCAGCAGCCAATTCAGGAAATGATCAATAAGCATCTATAGAATTTAGTTGAAGTCAGCGTATGTTAAATTACAAATCAATGCTAGAGGCAGTACATCAGAACAGTGGTTCTCAACCAGGATGATTTTGTCCCCCAAACTCCTAGGGACATTTGGCTATGTTTGGAGACACTTATTGGTTGCCATAGCTTGAGAGGAAGGGAGGGGGTTACAACAGGTTTCTAGTAGGTAGAGACCAGGGATGCTGCTTGGCATTTGACAATGCACAGGCTAGCCCCACAACAAGGAATCATTAGGACCAAGAGGGTAGTGAAGGCTTTGCATTTCAAGAACAGAAGATGGGTTTAAGACACAAGGGAAAATATGAGAAAAATGGGGGCAGGGAAAACGTTAATATAAAGAGCAGTAATAAAAGAATGAAAAGCCAGGAACGGGTGTTCAGGAAGAGTGAGGAGATCACCTTCCTCCCCATTTCTGAAGTTACCCTGTCTGTATTTCTTTTTTTTTTAATTTATTTTTTATTGGTGTTCAATTTACCAACATACAGAATAACCCTCAGTGCCCGTCACCCATTCACTCCCACCCCTCGCCCTCCTCCCCTTCTACCACCCGTAGTTCGTTTCCCAGAGTTAGCAGTCTTTACGTTCTGTCTCCCTTTCTGATATTTCCCACACATTTCTTCTCCCTTCCCTTATATTCCCTTTCACTATTATTTATATTCCCCAAATGAGAACATATAATGTTTGTCCTTGTCCGACTGACTTACTTCACTCAGCATAATACCCTCCAGTTCCATCCACGTTGAAACAAATGTTGGGTATTTGTCATTTCTAATGGCTGAGTAATATTCCATTGTATACATAAACCACATCTTCTTTATCCATTCATCTTTCGATGGACACCGAGGCTCCTTCCACAGTTTGTCTATTGTGGCCATTGCTGCTATAAACATCGGGGTGCAGGTGTCCCGGCGTTTCACTGCATCTGAATCTTTGGGGTAAATCCCCAGCAGTGCAATTGCTGGGTCATAGGGCAGGTCTATTTTTAACTGTTTGAGGAACCTCCACACAGTTTTCCAGAGTGGCTGCACCAGTTCACATTCCCACCAACAGTGTAAGAGGGTTCCCTTTTCTCCACATCCTCTCCAACATTTGTGGTTTCCTGCCTTGTTAATGTTCCCCATTCTCACTGGTGTGAGGTGGTATCTCATTGTGGTTTTGATTTGTATTTCCCTGATGGCAAGTGATGCAGAGCATTTTCTCATGTTCATGTTGGCCATGTCTATGTCTTCCTCTGTGAGATTTCTCTTCATGTCTTTTGCCCATTTCATGATTGGATTGTTTGTTTCTTTGGTGTTTAATAAGTTCTTTATAGATCTTGGAAACTAGCCCTTTATCTGATATGTCGTTTGCAAATATCTTCTCCCATTCTGTAGGCTGTCTTTTAGTTTTCTTCCATCCTCTTTATCCTTCTATCCCTGTGTTTGTTATTAGAGCATCTAGTCATGTGTCTTTGTCTGAGTCTACCGTCCCCTCGCCTCCATTGCCATTTAGAGACCCACAATTTCTCTCTGGTTTGCCTGTCTGTACAGATGCTAGAGCTCTAGAATCCTTAGAGACAGTTCCATTCTCCAACTCTGGTGCTTTGCTCAATGTAGACACATGAAGAATCCTCTTTCTCTGTAAGTACCTATTTCACCAGACATGGGGATAGTGACTTTACATTTCTCTGAAATGTCCAACTTTCCATTAAGCCCATTTCAATAAATTACCTGCAGCTAAGTGTTGAAATGAGAATGATTACCAGGTTTTAAGAAACCTCCATCTTCAGCCACATATACTAATATAAAACAGAATAGTATTAGGCACACACCTATCATCCCAAGCCATCAGTAACCACACATTTCTTCTTCAATCAATCATTTCTTCAATTATGTCTGTTTTCTCTGTGCAAGTGGTAAAACCTGAGAGAATTCATTCCCATATTTGGGGCTTCTTATTTGCAACGATTTCATCCAAAGGAAATTAAGCGCTTGGGCACATTTCTTCCATGACTAGGATCTTATTTTACTTTCCCACTTATGTCTCAATATTAAAGAACATTTAACTTAAAGACACCCAGCAAGGATAGCGCATGTGGAAAATACGCTTTATGAATTTTACAATGTAAACAATAAGGATTGGAGGGTAATTTCATAATTGACATGTGTTAGCATTTGGTTTGTTTTGCTTGTTTGATTTTATTTCTACTGAAAGAAAAACAATGACATTTACTCTATGTCTTGTTATTTTAAATATCCTAGTCATTTTGTGCACATCTGATAGAGAAGGCAGGATGAGGGAACTGAAAGATTATGAAAAATATCTAGCAGCTGCCCGATTATAATAACCTCACGGCAAAGAAGTTGGTCAGAAGTGCAATTCTTTTGTTTACTTTTAATTTCCTTCTGGCTTTTAAAAATATAACTTGTGTTCGTATAAATGCTACATCAAAGCAGTCATAATAAATAATTAGAGTGTTATCAAAGACTGTTTTGTTCTTCCAGCTGCTAGAACTGTTTTATTTACATAGTATTGTGAAGTAAGTCAAAAACAGCTGCTATTTTATGTGAGTAATTCCATGATTTGATTTAAAATGCATTCCTCCAGTATATCCAATGGCATTTTAAGAGCAATGGCAGACTCATGACAAACATTTTTGGCCCATTGTGCATCTCAGAAGGAAAATAACTTCGATCGGTGGATGAGTGTTATGAATGGAAATACATTCTTCCAAAAGGGAAATGTTAACTTGAAATCATGTGCTCTGTGGCTGAGTGTGTAAGTGGCACAACTGCAGAAATAGTGCACAAGTCAAACACCCAGAAGTCCTTGAAGGGAAATGCATCCTCCCCTAGGAGCAGACAATTCGCTTGCTGATTTAATTGACCTCACCTCTGGAGTCAGCCATTCTCTGACACTATTAAAGACAGAAATAGTATAAGTTCTTCTGGAGAGAAATAAGCAGAAGCAGGACAAAGAAAAAAAAATCAGGAAGAGAAAGAGAGAGGAGAGAGAGAGAGAGAGAGAGAGAGAGAGAGAATAAACTGCCACAGAAGAAGAGAATGGGTAAAGCAAGGAGAAGAAAAAAAAAAAAAGACCAAAAAGAGATAAAGAGAGGAGAGGAAAGAGTATATCCCAACTGCCTCCTCTTTTCTTCCTTTCTTCATGGCAGCAAAGTCCCTTTTAAGGGTCTTGATAAACTAGTGTGGCTGGGTTGTTGTACAATTCTCTATTGTCACCACTTCCACAAACAAGTGGAAGTGCCTCCTTATTTTTCTCAGAGAATGGTGTAATTTCAGTAATAATTTGACCACAGCTGAAGCATGCCATGAGCTAATGCAACAGGAATGAACAAGACACCTTAGGATAAGTCACTTTCTAATTAGATTGTTTCTTTATTTATTGACACCCCAACTATTTGGCATTTCATAATGAGAAATCCAAGCATATGCTCTGGAGGTCTAATCAATACTTTCTCCCCCCCCCCAATCAACTTGTCTCAAACTTATTGTTGATACCATTTAGGGAATTACAGCTTTTTCTATATCAACAGCTTTTTTACCAGGAATTTATTTTCTTCAGATTCTTTCAAGACATTTTATCTTTGGGAGATAACAGTAGCTAGAATATACAATCTGGTAATTTTTCTCAGGTCATAAAATTGTAGAGAGTGTTTTATTTAATACATCCTTAAGGGTATTAATCCGTAAGAAATAAATTAACTGATTTTTTTTAGTTTACATTTATGATTAAATGTTTGACTGTTACACTTACTTTTGATATTATTTATATATAATCCATTTTCTTTAAGATAAATACTTAAGTAGAATGTCTGTGAATACACAGTTAGCTAAATTATGAAATAAATGCAAAATGAAATATTATGCAGCAATTAAAAAGAATGAGCTAAATCCCTACATTGACCTGGAGTAAAAATAAATAAATAAATAACATATATTACATCCACTTATTATTTTAAAATAACTTGAAAAAGAAGCAAAGAAAAAACTCAAATAAGTGTATGTTTATATTTCTATTTGCTTAAACAATCAGGAATCTGAATTAACTGTTAGTTCAGGAGTAATGAGGGGGATAGAGAAAAGAAGTTTAAGTTTTTCTTTACTGAACACTATATTTTAGTCACTATAATCCTGTCTTATAGTACTACTTTTGCAATTTATAAAAAACAATAAAGTCTAAATACATAGAATGTTTTTATAAATTTGTTACTACTTCCTCAATACGCTTCAATAGTGTAAAAGGAAAAATATATGATATACTTAGACTGTAAATATTTACTTTTATCTAACATATTAGACAAGTTTAGTTAATACTTAGCAGTGTTACCATTTCATACTTACAGCAATTATGATTATTAAACCCTACTATGTGCAAAGAAAATGCAGTTTTCTAACTATTTTATTTGCTTTTTATAACAAGTCTAAAAGTAAGATTATTAATTCCATTAGTTGCATAACTTAAGACTCAGGGGGTAAATTAACTTATCAAAACAGATCTGTTTGATCCAAGTCTCATGCTCTACTACACTGAACATCACTTGCCTTAATGATCTGTTTTTTGATGCACAGATATGCATAGATATGGGTCTGCATGGGCACATACACTCAAATAGAAACTATTAATATACATGTGTATATACACAAAAACAATAATACAATGTTAAATTAGTTTGTTTAGGTGGTACATATGCTCCTGGCCCACAGATGCCTAGAAGAATAAAGCATGTTGTGAATAAGGAGGAATTTAAAACTGCCAATAATATATGCCTTGGGCATAAATGAGTTATTTATCAATAAACATATATTAATGTCACATACTGTCTAATCATCTGAGACAATTTAGAAATTTCTTGGATTAAGTCTGCCTGAGTTTTAAAGTTTCTACTTGATATTTTATACCTTCGAACCACTAAGGATTTTCATACTGTCTTTTTTCCTGTGATTTTCTATATTGTAAGGTAATTGGGCTGACACATATACCAAGATTTCACTTAGTTACATTTTTAATGTAAACTAATATAAAAGTTTCCAATTCCCAACAGAAATTCTGATATTTTAACCAAGAGCTTAGCTTTGTTTCAGCTATTTTAAGATTTAACTTGTCTATTCAGATTTATGTTTATAAATATACATTCTATTATAATATTAATGATTTTATACTTGAAGTTCCTTCTGTTATTTTTTTTTAATTAGTTATGGTAAAGACTAATTTCTGGTTTAATAAAATCAGATTTTTAAAATTATCATTATAAATATTGTTTGTTAAAATAAAGAAGCAGTTTAATTAGATATTACCCCCAAGGCCCAAATATAGAGTTTGGACCTCTGAATATCAAAATAATAATTTTACTCTTCCTCAACTGTTTCCAAAAATCTACCAGTTTTATGATTACTTGATGTTTTTATATAATTTCTCAAATAACTAATCAATATGCAAAATTTAAGTTCCTTATATTATATATAATAATACTATTAGTTAGCATCTTTAAGCCCTGACAAAAAAATAATGAAAATTTTAAAGTAAGTTAAAATAAATGTACTATTCTGACACTCAATTTGCAGAACTCACTGATATTTGTAGGATATTTATGATATACACACATATGAGTGCATACTAAGTATTTATTTACTAAAATATTTTCTGATAGTATTTTACACTATTTAATATGTGATTCCTAAAAGAAGAAATATAAATGGCCAATAGGTACATGAAAAGATACTCGACATCACTAATCATCAGTGAAATGCAAATCAAATCACATGAAGATATCACCTCTCATTTGTTAGAATAGTCATTGTAAAACAAAAATAAAAATTAAACAAAACCCAGACAATAAGTGTTGCCAAGGATATAAAGAAATTAGAATACTTATGTTCTGTTGGTGGGGATGTTAAATAGTGCAGCCACTATGGGAAGTAATACAGAAGTTCCTAAAACAACTAAAATAACTACCATAAGATCTAGAAATCTTATTTCTGGGTATTAATACAAAAGAATTGAAATCAATATCCCAAAGAGATATTTGTATGCCCATGTTCATTGTAGCATTATTTACAATGGCTAATAGGTGGAAGTAACCCAAATGTCTATTTACAGATGAATGGATAAAGAAACATGGCATATACGTACAATTGAATATGATATAGCCATTTAATAAGGAAATCCTGTCATATGCTAAAACATTAATGAATCTTGAGAACATTGTACTAAGTGAAATAATCCAGTCACAAAATGATTAATGCTGTATGCTTCCACTAACATGGGGTATCTAAGATGATCAAACTCATAGAAGCAGAAAGCAGAATAGTAATTGTATGAGCTTAAAGGTAGGGAAAATGGGGAGTTATTGTTCAGTGGTCATGAAGTTTCAATTATGTAGAACGAAAAGTTCTAGAAATTTTCTGTACATTTCGCTTATAGTTAACACTACTGCACTGCACATTTAGAAATGTGTTAGGAGGGTAGATCTCATATTCTTTATTTTTTACCACAATAAAAGAAATATGATTCATAATAAAACAGTTCATATTCACACAAGCTTATGTTGTTCCTTTGAAGAATAAATATATTTTGCAGCAATTGCATTTCCTGGTTCATATATTAAAGCTTGCCTGTATAAGCTGGCTGATGGTGATAAAGGTAAACGTCTCTGGCCATGGAACTCATCATGGGATATATCAGGACATAGTGACAAGCACGCAGGATCTAGAATGTTATGGACCTTGATCTGGGTTTATAATCCCTAACCTGTCATCTTGTGAACTTGATATGTTGCTACCCTCTGAGCTTTACTTTTCTCATCATGAAAAATGAGAATAAGGATAAATAGATCATATGTTTGTTCTCAAGACTAATAATATATTTCATACAAAATGGAGTGTCATGCACTTAGTACATAATAAGAGTTCTCTGAGCATCAGTATTTAATAGTAATAATAATAGTAGCAATCATAGTATTAGCAGCCATGATAGTCTTACCAGCACTGGTAATAGTAGCAGTGGTAATAGTAATAGTAATGATTGTAGAGGGAGAAAAAAGGCAATAGTAGTGATCATAAAGGTAGTAGTTTCAGTAATAGAAGTGATAGTGGTAACAGAAATAGTAATAATGGTAGTATTAATACTAAATAATTGTAATATAATAAATAAAATGATTTAGATAGCATACTTAAATGTCCAAAGAAGTATCTAATCAAACTTAGACTTTATACTCTTCATCATGTGATGCTCCCAAGCATATATTAGTTTCTGGTGAGTAAGTATAATCCCCTTGTTAACTATTCATACTCTTTGTGTTTATTGCCTTCTGCCATCCAAGAGTTGAGTGACTTCTGTCAAAGTCTTGTTTTTATTCTATTAAATTTTTATGATCTGTGTTTAAAAGGAGAAGTAGAGAACTTATATAATTATTTCTAAAAACTTTACATGCAATGCCATTTATTCAGCCTGAGTAATCTGTCTTAAATATAAATGAAAACTTAAACAAAAGGAACACCTGGGTGGCTCAGTGAATGAATGGCTTCCTTTGGTTCAGGTCCTGATCCTGGAGTCTGGGGATCAAGTCCCGCATAGGGAGCCTGCCTCTCCCTCTGTCCATGTCTATGTCTTTGCCTCTCTCTGTATGTCTCTGATGAATAAATAAATAAAATCTTTTTTAAAAAAAGAAAACTTAAAAAGAGAGGAAAAAAAAAGCATGGAATAATTACTAGAGAATTAGAGAAACAAGAGATTCAGACATTGGGTGGTCCTGCTATTCTGAAATTCCTGTCCCGAATATAAGAGGGACCTTACCCTGATGTACAAGACACGTATGCATAGGAATGCGCCTGTTCAGGCAAATTCAGCTTCTGGATTTGCTTATTAGATGTGTTCCTCAGAGTAACGTAAGGGTGGCTGCAAATAAAGATTAGGACTTTCCTGGTTCAAGATGCTTCTCTTAAAAGTAACAGAAGGAATTCTTTTAACCCAAAAACTAACTCATTGTGGGGCATCTGGATGGCTCAGTCAGTTGAGCATCCAGCTCATGATTTGGCCTCAGGTCATGATCTCAGGGTTGATATCCAGCCTCATTAGGCTCCTCACTCAGTAAGGAGTCTGCTTGAGATTCTTTCTCTCCCTATAATCTTAAAAACAAACAAACAAACAAACAAAAACTAATTAGTGAGAGACTAAACTCACATTTCAAAATAAATCACACATAATTTACTATTTTAACCAAAACTATGTAAAACCAGTTTACAGGTTTATAATATGGCAAATTAAGTCAAAGTCAATTTCTGTATTAAAAAAATGTAATGTATTATTTAAACTGCCATGAACAATGTTTAATAATCTCCATTATTATTTTAAAACAAAACCAAACTGTAGCATTTCTTATTTCAGATTGACTTAGTCATTTATTTGCCCCCAGATTGTTTTACAACTCAAACTAGTCCATATATTATTGGTCTCGGTGGTATATTAACAAACATTTATTATAGAGGGTTCTCTGTGTTTCTGTTTTGAAACAGTTCCACATTAAGCATCCAAATATGGAAACTTTCTATTGGCAATGATGTAAATATCATTATCTAAAGCTCTCTGCGTGCTGCTCCAGAAACACATGAGCTGGATGGATTACTTTTCTCGAATCTGAGTGTGATCTGTTAAGGTTTCTGGGACAGGTTTTATGTTGTTACAGAATGAAGAACTTTCACAAGCTTTCCCATATATTCTGCTGCTGTGAGTAAGTACCTTAGGCAGGGATTGAATAGAGTGGTGCAGCCTAGTAATGGGAGAGATAGATGTCAAAGTAAGATAAAAGAATCTAAGTGCCAGATGAATTTGACTCTTATGAATGTATAGTCCCGGTATTAAAGAAAAGATGCATGGAAGTCAATAGTAAAAATAAATAACTGATAATAGAAATTAATAAAAACCAATGTAGGGGAAAAAAGTAGAGACTGTATTATGCCATTTTGCTTTGTAAGCTATACCCAATTTTACCCACAACCCAGACACACAGTCCAGCTTTGCAACTGAAATAATATTTTAAGTAGGGGTAAGTAGAATGCATTTATTTCTTTTCTTAAAATTTGCTTAGAAAAAATCATCTCTTTGAATCCCAAATATAAGAGTTACTTCATACTTTTCACCATCTTCCAAGTCCTCATTATCAAGGACAACTTAATTAAGTAGAGAATGTATGTGACATGACAGAGAAAAGAGAAATTGGAATAAGATGTAGTTCTATCATAAAAATACATTTTACAAGGTCGACTATACTTCTTTTTGCAAGTATCTAATCAAAATCATGATTGCTTTTCTCTGAAGCTGCTTTATCTGGAGTTTAGTTTTGCTGCAAATATTGTCTTGTATTTTCTTCAAGTAACTTTCTATAATTATCCTCCATTGAATTAGCAAAACCAAAGGAAACTATTTTATTTGGTCTTTGTGTTTAATGGATCTTTTCTTGCTTGCTTTTTCTGTGAGAGAGAGTTTTTTCCAAGTGCCAAATAAACTCAATTTGTGAGACTCTAATGATTTTGTCATTTCTGAAGCTATTATAGGAAAATGCCTGGAGTTCCTTTTAATCTTCCTCTCATCCCTCTTGGTAAACATCCTTAATCAATTTGAGGTTTATCTTTTGGATAATGCTATTCAGCTTTATTTTTTTTTTGTTTGGATTTCCAATTTCTGTCCTGACTTTTAATCTGTATGATTCAGAACTTGGCAATCATTAAGTGATAATATGCCAGGAAAGTCACCTGTTTAGACCAATATCATTTTTATAAATTTTTAATACATAAATTACAAATCCCTTTCTCACTAAGAAATCTTGAGCAATCAACATTGTAGTTAATGTCATTAAATGAATTGGTATCTATTGGTGATTCATGAAATAATACATTATGCTCACATTGATACTTTCCTATTACCTAATGGTTGTTTTGTTCTATATAACTTATCTTTAGATGCCTTTGGAACATCAACATGTTGCTAAAAATAATCAGACTTGAGGATAAAATCCTAACAAGCAAAAGCCTAGACATCAGCTAAATAAAAAAAATATTAGGTTAAAAACAAAAATAATGATATTAGAACTGCTCACTTATTTGGTAATTACTGATAGACCATAATCATATACATGTGGTGAGCACAATAAATTTCATACCTACAGGCTTACATACCTACAGATAGTGTCAGCTATATATTTATCAGTTCACTTAATCCAGTATTGACTATCAACTTCTAGCACTGTTCACTAAAGAAAATACCCAGTTGACATATATTATTAAAACTATTTGACTATTTTTTAAAATCTATATTATCTTCTGAACTCTCAAAGTTTGTAGTATAACAATGTTATTACTCTAGGTTACAATTACCAGAGGTATTGGCCTATATTCAAAATCCTTTTTAGAGAAATGTTACAAAATTTTTTTATTTTTTTATTTTTTTATTTTTTTATTTTATTTTATTTTTTTTTTACAAAAATTTTTTTAAAACTCTTAGGGAAAGTAATGTCCTCAAGCTTTAATGACTATCGAGCTATCTCTGGTTGGAACAATCTAGGGCACAGCCATGCCTTAATTGTGTTAATAACTTATATTCTATAAAACCACAATGTTTTTATATAGCACTTCCATGTATATCATCTCATTTTATATCCATGACAAGTGCAAAATAGACAGTTAATCTTTTTTACAAGATGAAAAAAATTATCTCAATAAAAGTCAAGTAACTTGCCCAAAGTTACAGAGTAAATGAATACGTAGAAACTAAGTCTCCTGAAAAGATCATGCACCAAATAATAGAAGATATCAAATGAGAATGGAGGTCTCCTCACCTCAGGATGAAGGCATGATTGAAGACAGTACATTACAGTTCAGTATTTATTGAACCTGTCACTATAGTTCACAATGTGCCACACTCCAGAGACAGATATTAAGTAAATAACTGTATTAACAAACATCAGTTTATAACCTAATCCAAGTATTGAGGAGGAAATGAACAGGATGCTTTGAGAAATGAACAAAAGGCTTCTGACTCTGAGAAGGGGAAGCTCTTGAGGATGGCTTATCTTAGTATGGATATAATGGATCATCTACATGAAGGAGAGATGAATGGGAAGTAGAAGAAATTTATTTTGGGGGGCAGGAAACAGCATGTTCAGATGGGTGGGGCAGGAAAACACATGGATAATTTGGGGAACTGAAAGTCTGGGATGTCTGGAGTAGAGGAAAAAGAAGAAGAAAGGTTTGAAATGAATCTGAACTAGAGGCCACCCAGTGCAGGATCTCCAAGACAGTGTCAAAGATTTAGATCTTTATCTTTGGGATGATAGGAAGCCCTGTGGAATAATTAAAAGGTGGCCGTGGTGGTATGATATGATCTTCATTTTGAAAAGGGAACTCTAGCTGCCATGTAGAGAGAATAAAGATGACAAGGCAAACTAGATTCTGGAAGATGATTTAACATTCTGGTCCAGATATCTAGGTGAGATATGAAAGCAGCTGGGCCAGGGATGATTTTGATGGCAATAAAGAGAAGTGGCAGCATTTAAGAGTTTTTTAATAAAAAAAAATTATTGATAGGACTTGGTGATACACCAGACATATGAATGAGAAATAAGGAGATGTCAACAGTGAATCTGAGGGTTTTTGTTACCCCGTAGATAGTAGATAAAAGTGATTAGATGAATACAACTCTTCAACTGTATATATGTATTTGTGAGAAAAAGCAAACTAGGGGACAAACCATAATAGTAGCTAACATTCATAAAGTGTTTACTATGTGTCAACACTGATCCAGAGACTTTATTATTCCTTTACCCTGACCAACAAATCTATGAATTGGTACTATCATCCACAGTTTACAAATAAAGAAACCGAGACATGGAAATTTGAATACTTTGCTGAAAGATACATACTTGGTAAGAGATAGAGCTGGAATTTGAAATCAGGCAGTCAGTTCTAGATTCAGTTCTCTGGACCAATACATACCCTGCTTTTATACGGTAATATCATTTTCAAAATAGTTTATTTCCATTGTCAATTCCTGATATCAGCTGCAAAAATAGATCGGCACAGTTCTTTCAATAAAACAGGTCTCCAAAAGACTGTATTGATGTCAGAGTAAAAAGTAGATTCACCCTAACTCTATATTAGGCCTGATGAACCTACCAAAATAAACAACCACATATTTCATAGTATAGATAAACTTCTTATACATTGAATTTGTTGCTGTCATTATTCTACATCAAGCAATTCAATTCAAGTCACCTTGGTCCTCCTAGTTCCTTTGACATATTAAACAAAATTCTAAATTACAATGAGCTCAAATCTTCAATGACAGCTTCATGTCATAGTAACAGTTTTGAATTGTTTGCTGAATATCAGACAATACCTAAGTTTTTCTCTGCACATAGAGGAAATTGGCTATGTGCCACTTATCAATGCAGTTGAATTATTTGCACTATGGAATCACATAAGTCTGTAATTTAACTACCAATTTAAACAAATGTCTTTTAAAAGATTAGAAAATATACAGCCCTAATATGAGAGGTTATTAGGCTCACAGACATTGCCTGCCACACGCCAGGCAAAACAATTAAAGGCTGTAGAAATATCTAAAACCCTGAACAGATTACAGAAGATCAAACTGAAGAAGGACTGGCTTAAGCATCATAAAAAGCTACTACTTTTGCATTGGCAATTCATTTGCCAACTCCTACCTCAAAGAGAACTTTTTAGGGTGTATAATCCAGTTGAAGAAAATGAAAGCATAAATTTATCACATAAGACAAAAAAATGGATCAGAGGGTCTTCAACATGACTTGAAAGTATAGCTACTCCTGTGAATTTGGCAGAGAAGGATATAAGTATATAATTAAGGTCTCAAATATATGGAATCCATCTTTCAGTATGGGAAGTTGAGTAAACAGAATAGGTGAATATATAAACAAAAAAGTTAAAAGCCAATCCTCTGACAGTTTGCTTCTAGTGATCTCCTAAAGATTTGCCCCTCATTTTCTATGAGATAATTTGACTTTGTAAACAAAAACTTGGTTTTTAACAACTTTTTATGTAGAGGACATTGTCTCTATTGTGATTGACTTTAGGAACTCAATAATTTCATAGTGTCATAATTCAATAATCCTCCCTGAATTTGAAACTCACAAATGAGCCCAATGGAGAGATGTTAGACAAGAGGAACTAATGGACTCTATGTTGAACTAGATTGTATACAGGGAGGTGGTGGTGCTACTAGCACAATACAACTGTTAAGTACAAGATTGGGGCCCAGTGTTAACTTACTGTTTGATTGCTTTTTTGTTCTTTCCTTGATACTCCAAAGAATTCTTATTTAGATGTGGGTTCAGCTAAAAAAATAAAAATAGCAAGGAAGCAAGGAAAGTAAAAGAGAGGAAAAAAACAAAAAAACAAAAAACACTGTTCATGCCAAAAAAAAAACAAACATCCCTGCCAGCCAAGTACTGACCTTCTTCTGCCATTTAGTGACACATGGCATTAGGGAATAAAATTCTACACTTAATGAGTTTGGGGGAGGAAAGGAAAGATATCCCTTCTAAGATGCTCTTTCGGGGAATGGGGCCCTAAAGAGAATTTCTACTTATCTCACACTTTGCAATATGGTGTAGGTTATCCTCAGACTTGGAGGGGGATCATGTCCATATTGCCAGGAGAAGAAAGGAGTGAAGGATTCAAGAGCAGAGCCTAGAGCAGATTTAGAAATGTAGGGTCAGTAATTTGTGGAAAAGGCCTGTACAGTCTTTGAGAAAGCCTGCAAAACTGATGAGTGAAAATGCTGTCATCATATCTAGAACTAAACAAAGCAAAAAATGTTAATCATTTTCAATGCTAAACTCCCATAATTTTCTAGAAACACGGAGCTTATTAAAGTCTTCTGGACTATAAGTTAAATTACGTGAGGCAAAACTGCTAAGTAAAGAAAGGCATCAACTAATTCATTGATTGGGATCCCCCATACAGAGTTATGAAACTGTATCATTGTGCTGGGTACTTTGCCAATTAAATTAAGTAGGCCTGGCATGTTGCCTTTGAGGAGAGAGTAAATCCTGAAGTTTTACTTAATCCTATCTCTTCTCCATAATTCCCTCAGAGAAAACCAAACTTGATTCTTTTCTGTTGAGAGTAATTTAGCCTCTTTACAAAGAGTTCCCTATCTCCACCGTCTTACTGCTCCCCTGATACACCTTTGAAAACAGGCAATAAATATATCAAATTCATGTGGTTCTGATTCCTCTTACTACCTCATACTGCATTCAGAATAACTTATTGTTTAATATTATTTATAGCAGTAAAAAGAGCATCCCAATAGTTTCCAGATGTTAGAAACATTTAAAAACAGAGTTGATTCAGACATCAGGATTATAGACACTAGAAATGAAGCTATTTCTCACAAAGCTACAAACATCTTCTATTCTGTTTTCTTTTCCAAAATAAAAAATTCTGACTATAAAAGCAGTGCTTGCTAATCATAAAGTATTCAACTTGTCCTCAAGTATACGAAGCAGAAAATGAAAGTCCCTTTAGGCTTCTTTTCCTGCACAGACTCCTACAACCTGACCCCTTCCCTATAAATAACTGCTGTTGATACCTTGGTGTATTTCCTTCAGGGATGTATGTTTTTGTTTTTGTTTCATACATTACATATAGGTAGATGATAAATAGGTCAGCAGATAGATTGAAAAATAGGTACACGTTTGTGCACTAAAATCCCATCACCTTCTACATTCCGTTTTGCTGTTATCACCTTAATAACATTGACATAGACTTTCCCTTTCCAATTATTAAAGTCTTGATGGTATTCTGTGGATGTTCCATAAGTGATTTAGCCAATCCACTATTGACAAACATTGACATTTTCTCAACAAAATGGGACGTGAAAGAAAGAAACTTTAAAGTCCAATTGAGTTTGAAACCTCAACTTAAAAATCTACATTGTGATTATGGAGAGTTATTTTTTTAAAGCACCTCTCTGGCTTTGAGACTGATTTGTACTCTAAATTGAATGGTTCAATATACTGGGTGTCTTATAGTATCTAAGTGTCCAGCAGGGCAGATTTATTTGTCATTAAAGGTTTATATCCTTGGTGTAAATTAATGAGCAGATTTTCGTTTCTTTAATTTTTCTCAAGTACTTATTATCAAATTCAACTGGAATCTATATAAAATATTAACAAATGAATGAATGATTTGATCATAGATAAGGAAGAACTTGATAATTACACTGATTATCACACAGTGATACACACTCCTACACAGGAGTGTGCAGAGAATTAATTTATGAGATAATAATGGCTGGTCTGGAAAAGCAGAAGAGAAAGTAGATAACTATAATCTTAAAATTAACCTTATTTTGTTAATTTGCTATTGGAATTTAAAATTATTTGGGGAAGAAAAAAAGCACAATATTCCTTTTTCTAAAAATTAATTGTCATAGCTTATTATTTCTCCTATTGAAATTCAAAAACATTTTTAAAATAACTTTTTAAAAATTATTATCAGAGTTTAGATTACTTAGCTTTGTTCTTTTCATTTGAAGGTGTTCCATTATTATGGTTTGATTTATAACATATTGGCCACCATATGGGGAAAGAAGAAAAAAATCCATGAAACATGGTAAATTTAGCATTCAGTGTCTATTGAACTTTTTTTCTTTTTTACTATCTTAAAATTTAATTGACTAGCAAAATGAGCAACACTGAGTTTATTTAGAAAAAAAAAAAATCTATCAGTCAAGTCTCAAAACCACTTAACCAAAGAAACTTTGTTGGGAACCTGGATGGCTTAGTCAGTTGAGTTTCCCACTCTTGACTTCAGCTTATGTCATGATCTCGGGGTCATGAGATGGTGCCCCACATAGGGCTCTATGCTCAGCAAGTAGTCTGCTTGTCCTTTCTCCTCTTCCTCTACTCTTCACCTCGTGTATGTTCTTGCACACATTCTTTCTCTCAGATAAATAAATCAACTCTTAAAAAAAAGAAACTTTGTTATTCAAGTGCACATTTAAATTGTGGAGAATTAGCTATATTCCATAAAATTATATGGCCCCTTTATGAGAGTCCTTCCAAATATTAAAAATTTCCCTGAAAAGTGATTAGATTTACATAACACTTTTCACTATGTATATAATGCTCCATAGCCTCACTATGTGTTTCATTACTATTGTCCTTATGCTATAATTGGAGAAAATAAGGAATCAAAAGCAAATAAATAATAAAACATATACAGAGAATTGATCATCTGCATAATGTGAGAATTTGGATGGTATAAGGACAAGAAGCTACACTCCTTTTTGTTGATTTTGGTGGTTTCTGCAGAGTTCCAGAGATTTCCTTTACTATAGAGGCTGTTGTGCCCAATGGAATGAGTTCTAGACCAAGAAACAAAAGTTCATTTCCCTATTGGTTGAAAGTGGGGCTTTTCTTTCTTCTTTGATAAAAAGAACTTAAATATCTAACTCTCTCAAGCATGAGTGAGAGATAATTTTGAAAGTGCTTTGTAAATTTTGAAATGCTATGCCATTTGTAGAAAATATGTTACTATTAAAACTATCATATGATCTTGGTATTTACAGTCTTTGTTCCCTAAGTATACCTCCAATCTTAATTATCTGTCACTACTCTAAGATAATTCTGCAATTATCATTAGTTTATGTCTCTTTTCTTCTATTCTCTATTTACCAGCCCACCAGATTTGGATTCAGCATTCATAAGAGAACAAGAACCAGTGAGAATGTAAACATGTTTAATCATCTAACCCAAATTATCTGATAGAACTGTGTATTGATGTTCATTGTCAATAGCTATAACAGATCTCATATTGGCTTGGTAAATTCTTTCCAAAGTACTTATTTTTTCAATACCAAGTTTGTATTTAAAAACTTTGTAGATCACCTGAACTTCTCTCTTGAGAAGCATTTTGGAACTAATTATTTCCTATTGTTTCTCTATATTGAAATGGCACATACCTCACTTATGACATAGAAAAAGCAGATGGAGCTGGAGGCAGGGGAGAAGGTAGCACACATGATTTCACTATGTCAAACCAAAAGAATAAGTTATATGAAAAGCATAGAATTTTATTCCATAAACAGATGGAAAGGAAAAAATGAAATTTTCTATTTGCAGATACCACAATTTTCTACAATGAAAATCCCAAGGAATCTAGAAAACACTCCTAGAACCAATAAGTAAGTTCAGCAGGGCATCAGGATTTAAGATAAACATAAAAAAAAAATCAATTGTAGGGATGCCTGGGTGGCTCAGGTGGTTAAGCATCTGCTTTTGGCTAAGATCATGATCCTGGAGTCCGTGGATCCAGTTCCACATCAGGTTCCCTGCTCAGCAAGGGGTCTGCTCCTCCCTCTGCCCCTCACCCCCACCCATGCTCTGTCTCGCTCTCAAATAAATAAATAAAATCTTTTTTAAAAATCAACTGGATTTATATTATTAGAAATGAATATGTGGGCAATGAAATTAAAATACAAATAAACACATTTACAAAGTTACATGTAAATCTACAAAACAGGTACAGTACTTGTATGCTGAAAAATTATACATCCCTGATGAAAGAAATTTTTAAAAATCTAAAAAAATAGAGACTACCGTGTTCTAGAATTGGAAGATTCAACATAATAAATGTAACAGTTCTCCCCAAAATGATATACAAGATTACCTTAAAACTTATAGGGAAAGGCAAAAGAACTAAAATAACCAAAACAGTTTTGATAAAGAAAAATGAAGTGGGAGGAATCACCCTATCTGATTTGAAAACGGATTATACGCAACTTCCATAATCAAGACTGCTTTGTATTGGTGAAGGGATAGACACATAGATCAATGGAACAGAATAGATCCACCCAGGTATACCCAACTTCTATATGACAAAGATGAAAAATAAATTCAATCAAGAAAAGATAGTCTTTTGAACAAATGGTGTTGAAAACAGTAGACATCTATAGGCAATAAGAAAAAATATATACAGGAATCATTAAATTCAAAAAGGATGACAAAATTAAATGTTAAGTCTGAACTACAAAACTTAAAACTTAGAAAAAAAATTGAGAAAATCTTTGGAATCAAGATCTAGTAAAAGAACTCTTAGTCTTGACACCAAAGAATAATACTAAAAATTAAAATTTGATAAATTGGAGTTCACCAAAATTAAAAGCTTTTGATGTGAGAAAGGCTTTATTACAATGATGAAAAGATAAACTACAGAAAAGGAGAAAGTCTGTGTATAGACATACTTGACAAAAGAATGGTATCTAAAATATATAAGAACTCTAAGCAGTAAAAAGAAAAAAAATCAAACAATCCAACTGGAAAATATGCCAAAGATCTAAAAAGATATTTTACCAAAAGAAATGTTCATATGGTAAAAAAGCACATGTAAAACATCATTAGTCATTAGGGAAATGCAAATTAAAAATGGAATGAGTAAATACATATCACAATGACTAAAACAAAAAATCATGAAAATGCCAAATGCTGGTCGGAATGCAGAAACTGAATCATTTGTTCATTGCTGGTGGGAGTGTAAAGTGATAGCCACTATGGAAAACTGTTTCTTGGTTTCTTAAAAAAACAAAACATGAAACTGCCATATGACCTGAAATTGCACTTCTGGGCATCTATCTCTGAGAAATAAAAGCTTATGTTCACACAAAAACCTAAACACAAATGTTTATAGCAGATTTTTTTTCATAACCGTCCAAACCTGCAAACAAACCAGATGTCTTTCCATGAGGGAATGGTTAAATGAACTGTGATACCCCCTACCACGGAAGACCATTCAACAGTAAAAAGGAATGAACTGCTGATACATGCAACAACCTGGACAAATCTCCAGAGAGTCACGCTGAGTTATTGCCAATCCCTAAAGGTTACATACTGTATCATTTTATTTGTGTAAAATTCTTGACAAAATTATCAAAATAGGAAATGGATTACTGGTTGCCTAGTAAGGGATTAAGGGAGGGGGTGGGCATTAGAGAGAAGTGTGGCTGTAATAGAGCAACAGGAGGGAGCATCAGGCTAATGAAACTGTTCTCTAGCATGACTGTATCACTGTCCATATACCAGCTCTGATACTGTACTATGGTTTTGCAAGGTAACAGCATTGGGGGAAACTGGGTAGAGTACATGAGATTTCTCTGTATTGTTCCTTTCCGTTGTACTAAATTGTCCCAAAGGAAAAAGGTTAATGTAAAACAAATAATGCTCCTAGAAGAATTGCTGCATTTTCTGGCTTAATACTGCATTAGTTTAAAAGAGCTACTCTATGGGCCCCTGGGTGGCTCGAATTGGTTGTGTCTGCTTTCACCTCAGGTCATGATCTCTGAGTCCTGGAACTGAGCCCCATGTGGGGCTCCCAGCTCAGTGGAGAGTCCGCTTCTCCCTCTGCCTCTCCCCCTTGCTCATCCTCTCTCTCTCTCTCTCTCACATGAATAAATTAAATCTTTTTTTTTTTTTTAAAGAGAGTGCTACTCTAAACAGCTGAAAACTAAAAACTTAATTGACTGCTAAAGCTTAGAAAACCAATATACGGTTGCTATTCTTGGTCCTGTTGGTTGAACTTGAAATTGTGATGATTTCTGTCATTAGAAATAATGGTAGTTCATCATTTTTGCAGGACAGTCTTCCATTAATTAAGATTAATGCTGGGGAAATTTCCACTTATTTCAATTTAAAAAGAATACTTGCCATTTGCAAAGTATTCTCTCCCACCCCGGCCACATTCTATCCCAGTGACTCTGCTGCTAAAAGGAACACAACTTTGATCTGATGTTTATGCTTTGGGGGCTAGTGTGGACTCATGCAGGGGTTCAACAAAGACTTCTGATACACTGAAACTGCAGAACAACTCCAACTGGCTTAGCTCTGTGATCTTTAAATAAGATTGCTATTTGTTAGTTCTCTCACCAGGCTGAAAAATCGAAGTATTGAAATAAAATTCATTTTTCAATTGCATCTCTGGGAAAAGAAGAAATTGTATGTTTCTGGAACAAATATTACACAGACATGCACACACACATGCATATTCACATACAAACACACACATTTTAAAGAACTTTCAGTGAAAACATTTTTGAAACAATAAATAATAAAATATCAAAAATAGGACTAGTTATGTGTATTTTATCAAAATAAAAATAACACCAGGGCATTTGGCTGTCAGTTAAGCAGCCAACTCTGAATCTCAATTCAGATCTTGATCTCAGGGTCATGAGTTCAAGCCCTGTTTTGGGCTCCATGCTGGATGTGGAGTCTACATTAAAGATAAAGATAAAAATAAAAATAAAAATAGTATTTATTAACATATACTCTGAATCAGATTGTGGGCAGTAGTTCACACACATTATCTCTTTTCCTTATGAGTTCTTAAAAGTAAGAATCTTCCTATTTTGGAGATAAGAAAACAAATTTAGAGAGGTAAAGTGACTTATTTGCCCAAGGTAGCATAGTTAGTAGAGATAGAAAATAATCATTGAATGACTGATAAGTTAAAATGTGTCACTGTTATTAGTATTTTTAAGTTTTTAAAATTTAAGTTTTCAAAAAAATCTTACGTGATTAAAAACTATAATTATTATTCCATTTTAACCAATGAGAGACTTTGAGTAACTTGTGCATGATCTTGCAGTTGATGTATGGTAGTGCCAGGATTCAATTAACATAGCCAAATTCTAAGCCCACTTCTTAATAAATATTTCCTACTGAAAAATGAGAGGTCCAGAATGCAGCTTCTTGCTTGGGAATAAATGAATTCCTATCTAAATACACATACACGCATCTCATCTGAATACATACTTGCACATACATTCAGTGGGAATAATTTGTGTGCTTTAGATCTCGTGATCTCATTTCTAACATGTCCATGGTAGAAAATAAAATCATTTTAATCTTCTTTACATAAATTTTGGCATTAATAGCTGTCTTAGCTTGGTCTGCCTAACAAAATACCATTAACTGAGTGGCTTAAACAACAGAAGTGGGTTTATTTCTCAGTTCTGGAGACTGAAGATCAAGATCAAGGTGTAGGCAAGATAGATTTCATTCTGTGGCCTCTTCTCTGACTTATAGGTGGCCCCCATATTACACTGTGTTCCTATTATTTCTTCTTTGTGCATACACTGGAAGGGAGAGTAAGCCAGGTATCTGGTGTTTCTTCTTGTAAAAACTGTCATCTCATCATGACAGCACCACCCTCATGACCTAATCTAACCCAAATTACTTTCCAAAGGCCACATCTCCAAATATCACATTTGGAGGTAAGGCTCCAACACAAAAATTTTTTGGGTGGGACACAGTCTATAAAATAGTTTATTCTTATTAGTGTGAGAAATATACAAAAAAAATGCGCAAACTTGAAAAAATTATTAATATTTTATTCTTCCAAATTCTACTCTTCAGATATGTTTCCCTCTTTAATCAGACAAACACATAGGCTTCAGATAAAAAATCATTTGGCATTTCATTAACATGTCAAGTTTCACAAAAAAATAATTCTTCAGCCAAAAATAGAAATAGTAAAAAAATCACAAATGGACAATTTTCATTTCTAGCCACGATGAAGCAACACTCCTTGACTTAAAATCTTGAAATTTTGAAAAAAAATTAAATACTTTAAAAAATGGGGTAAGTTTATAAAACACTGGTTTCATACATTGGACAGCAAGCAGCTCAGGACTGTGATCCCTGAGAGAACAGAAACAAATAATGTAATCCATATGATTGTACCAGCTTATAGTTTGTATAAAATTCTCAGGATGCAGGACAAGAAGAAATAGAACAAACAGAGCTTGCTGGTGAGAGAGAAATCACAATTCAGAGGGGTCAATGTGTCTAAAAGGAGGGGACTTTGGAGAGAGACCTTTAGAAACAGGCAGAGGAGTCTCAATTCATTGTGTCCACTTCTGTGCACATTGGAGAGGAAACTTCTAAGACCAGGAAAAAAGAAAGAAAAAAAAAAAAACTTACCTGGAAGGAGTAATTGAAATCTTTCCAGGACTCACAAAGGGCTGGAAAGAGTTTGTGTTCCCAAGAGACAGAGTGAAAAATGTCTCATAATACTGAAGACATCAGAACATTCTTACCAGCATGGCCTTAAACTAATGCTCAGGACTCATCCTAAGAAATTTTAAACTATGCATTACTAGGTCAGTTTTCAAGAGAATGTTGAAAAGACTGTTTTTTTTTAACTAGATATTATTAATGAATTTTATTTTTCATTTTTTGAGGAAACTCTATACTATTCTCCATGATGGTTGTACATTCACATATTCCCACCAACAAAGCACAAGGGTTCCCTCTCTTCCATACCATCAGCAACACTTGCTATCTCTTTTCTTTTTGATAATAACCATTCTAATAGGTGTGGGGATATCTCACTGTCATTTTGATTTGTTTTTCCTTAATGTTGAGCATCTTTCCATACACCTGTTGGCTATCTGCTTGTCTTCTCTGGAAAAATGTCTATTCAGTTTCTCTATTTTTTAATTGGATTATTTGTCTTTTTGCTATTGAGTTCTAATTGTTCCTTACATTTACCTTCTTATCTGATAAATGATTTGTAAATTTTTTCTCCCATCTCTTAGGTTGCCTTTTCATTTTGTTGATGGTTTCCTTTGCTGTGAAGAAACTAAACGTAGTCCCACTTGTTTATATTGCCTTTTGATACCTATGATTTTGGTATCAAAACTCATTGTCAAGACCAGTGTCAAGGACCTTTCCCCCTATGTTTTCCTTTAGAAGTTTTGTAATTTCAGGTCTTACATTTAGGTCTTTAAATCCATTTTTGAGTCAATTTTTGTTAGGGGTGTAAGATAGCGGTCCAGTTTCATTCTTTAGCTTATGGATATCCAGTTTTCCCAAAACCATTCATTGAAGTGACTTTCTTTCCCCATTGTGTCAAAGGTTAGTTCACCATATACATGTGGGCTTATTTCTGGGCTCTCTCTTCTGTTCCATTGGTAAGTGTACACTGATGAATGAATAGACAGAAAATATGGTATGTACAAATGTTATAATGGGATATTATTCCGACATTAAAAAGAAGGAAACCCTGTTATTTGCCAACACATGGACAAAACTGGAGGACATTATATTAAATGAAATATGCCAGGCAGAAAAAGACAAAAACTTAATGGTGTCACTTATATGTGGAATCTAAAAAATAGAAAAATAAAAACTCCTAATTTCATAGAAACAGAGGGTGCAGAACCTGAAAAGTGGAGAAATAGAGAGATATAGGTCAAGGATATAAATTTTCAGTTATAAGATAAATAAATTTTGAGGATCTAATGTACAGCATGGAGCCAATAGTTAATAATATGGTATTATATGCTTGAAATTTGTTGAGAGTAGTTCTTGAGCATTCTCATTATGAGAGAGAAAGAGGAGGGAGAGAAAGAGACACATGGAGAGAGAGATAATTATATGAAGTGATGCATTAACTAACTTGATTATGATAATCACTTCACAACATATATGTGTACCAAATCTTCATGCACTTGAATTATATACAATTTATTTGTCAATTATTCCTCAATAAATTTGAGGGAAAAGTAGTTATAAATGCTATGGTTAATGTAGTCACATAGACTGTGATGGATATATACTAGACTCAATGTAAATAGCAGTAACATGACTTTCTGGACTATAATAACTTCCTCAAAGGATAATAAACATTATGTTATATGGCTTTTCCCTCTCCTTTTAAATTTTCCTTTCCTTTCTACTTGCTGTCTTTCCTTCTTACCAGGTGCCTATATAAAACTTAAACACTGAACACACTGACCCTTCAGTGTAGTTCTGTTCTGACAGTATCATCTAAGTCTCCTGCACTGACCTCTTACACCACTCTGTTTTCTCTCTGCCAAACTGTATTTTGTAATAACACAATACAACCCATCATACAAGAAACTGTTTTCTTACCTATTCACCTACTGCCTTGAGATAATGATAATCCATATTTTGATATCAGGAATTTCACTGTATTTACTGCTAATGTTATCAAATATTATATATTTCTTTTAAGTATATGTTAGTAAAGAGCTGGATGTTAGTAACTGATAATGCTTGAATAATATATCATACAAGATAATTCACTTTACCTCTCTAAATAATGGACCTGGTATCTATCTACAAACAAGAGTTCAAAATTATCCACTTTCCTTTGCTACAAGGAAACATGATATATATCTGTAATGGATGCAACTGGAGAGAGTAAAACTAGACATGAAACAATGATAAACTCCAATATCCAGTCAGGAAAACTTCCATAGCTCTGGGTCTTTGATTATTAATGTTTGTAAAATCATATTTTATGCACCAGTGCTTTAAACTATGCTGTTTTGACTTTGTTGGATTATGTGTTTGATTATTCTAGCCTTCAAAAGGAAAGAAATAATGATAGATTTCTTAGAGCAGAACAAAACAAAGTGTGTTGTTAACTATGAAAAATAATATTTAGGAGGCTACAGAGTAAAGAACAAAATTTATTGTGCATTTTGCATTGTATATATATATATATATATATATATATATATGCTCTTTTTAAGGATTTCTAAGTAAGTTACAAATTTTTGATGTAGTTTCATAAAGTCAACAATAAGATAGTTCAACTGTATATGAAATAGAGGTAAATTTTCAGCAAATTACGATTGGACACAAAGAATGATAGTCCTATATAAGTATGTAGATAGTTTATAAAAATATATTTATAGTATTGCCTATCATTCTATATTATTTGGGTGTAGGCTCTCTATATAAAGTTGTAATTTTTTAATATACACACATTTATATATTATAGTCTCTGATGGCAATGGATAATGATTGTTGAATCTTCTAATCTTGAATTGGCTATACCTCACTTTCCATATTAGAGTTTATAATACCATAGATTCCCTGCATCATTTAAACTTGTTGTTGTTGCTATACTCACTGAAGGGATGACAAAGGCCCACATTGTAAGATTATGTTTATGCCTAAAAGTACCAAAACATCTTTTAATTTGTAATAGCCATTAGTTTCATACATTTCAAAAATATTTATTTTAATAATAAAATACTTGATTGCTATAGAAATTTTAGAAAACATGGAGAAGTGTAAAAAGCTTCTTTTTAAAGAAGCTTTAAAATAAATACAATACAATAATAAATACAATAATATGCAATTTAAAATTCTGAAAAAAATACTCTTAACATTGTTCAGTATTTCTTTTAGCCTTACACACATGCACGCATACACACACATCCCATAAAGAACACTAATCTGCAAACTCATTGTGTCATACACTGGGAAGAATGATTTATACAAAGTAAAATTCCCCCATATTATCAGCAAACATACTCATTATTGCGTCTTATATTAAACAATGTCCTGGAGATCCTATCTATCAAAAGTAGGAAAATATAAATTAAAAATATAAGGAATTCAAAGATAGCAACAACATTATAATTGTCCTCAGATGAAATATTATCTATTCAGAAAACTCAAATGAACCTATATCCAAATTATTAAAATTAATGACAGTTCAGAGAATTAATTAACATAAGATAAATTATTTTTAAAATCATATTTTTATACTTCAGCAAACTTGAAATTCTGAAATACAATTTTAAAAAATATAATCTTCTTAATAGCAACAAAATGAAGATAAAAAATGCAAGCCATTGGAGAAGGTGATTAAATATCATAAATATGATAAATCTCTCCTTATAAACATACAATTCCTGAGATTCCAAGAAAAATCCAAAGGTTTTTCATAAAACTTAAAAGAAGGCTTTAAAAAGGTATATGCAAATAAAAATTTCTAAGCATTAAAGACATTATTGGAGAATAAGAGGAAAAAAGAAGAGTAACATGCAGGTATTTCCTCAACTGGATATCAAGATGATTATAATGCTGTATTGATAAAGGCAATGTGGTATTTCAAAGAAATAGAAAAAAGAGACTAACGGAACAGAATAGAGTCCTCAGAGACAACGCCACGTCTGTATGAAAACGACTTAAAATGGTCATTGTAGATCAGTGGGAAAATAATAATTTCAATATAACTTCAATAATAGCTTTCCATATGTTGATGACAATGATGATGATATAAAAATCAGTTTTCTACTTCATGCCATACACAAAATCAATTCTGGGGGATTACTGTCTCACATATGAAAAGCATTATTTTAAGATTTTTGAAGAAAATATTTCCCTCAGAGTAGGATAAAAGTGTTTTAGACAAAAACATAATTCATAAAATAAAATATTAATTCCAATACACTAAAATAAAACACTTTTGATTATCACAAGCCTCATTCAAAAAACACGAAAAACCAAGCCGCAGGAAAAAGAAGATACATTTGCAAGATATTGAATAGAAGATAATTGGTATTTAGAATACATAAATAATGGGACACCAGAGTGGCTCAGTGGTTGGGCATCTGCCTTCGGCTCAAGTCATGATCCTGGAGTCCCAGGATGAAGTCCCACATCGGGTTCCCTGCAAGGAGCCTGCTTCTCCCTCTGCCTGTGTCTCTTCCTCTCTCTCTGTGTCTCTCATGAATAAATATTTTTTTTTAAAAAAAGAATACATAAGTAATACTCTCTTGTTACTCTTTGCTCCAATAGAAAAAGTGGTGCAATAGAAAACAGCAAATACAATAGATGAATGATTCACAGAAATCTTATTAGCCAAAGGAAAAAAAAAATGTTTAAAGATATTGTATCTCACTTGAAATCAAGAAAATACAAATGAAAATCAGGGTGATAAATAATTTAATACTTCAATATTTTATAAAAATTAAGAAGTCAGCATTGATTTACAAATGTTACAGTTTCGTGGATCTGAAACTGGGCCTCATATAGTGGGGGAAGGAGAAACAGAAGCAGACCATTCCAGACTGTTAGGTGGCAGCTTTAATAAGTAAGAGAACTCAGGGAAGGGAGAAGAAATGGGTAGGAAATATCAGAAAGGGAGACAGAACATAAAGACTCCTAACTCTGGGAAACAAACTAGGGGTGGTGGAAGGGGAGGAGGGCAGGGGATGGGGGTGAATGGTTGACGGGCACTGAAGTGGGCACTTGACGGGATGAGCACTGGGTGTTATTCTGTATGTTGGCAAATTGAACACCAATAAAAAATAAATTTATTATTAAAAAAATAAAATTAAATTAAAAATTAAAAATTTAAAAAAATAAAAAAATAAAAAATAAAAATGTCTTTAAAATTCAAAAAAAAAAAAGTAAAAGAACTCGATACAAGGCTTATCTTCAGTGGTCACAAGACTAGTAAATCTCTGTACCTGCCCTCCAGAATCTTAAAAGTTTATACAGCATCTTTAGTAGGGTTCAATCACATATATTGTCCAGATAATCTCAGTAACGCATTGTTTTCTCAAGATCGTGTTGTTGAAAAAGGCTCCCAATGTGGGACCAGTGGGCAGTGCTTACATTTCCAAGGACAAGGTTGAGAGTGAGGAGCCTCTGAGTAAAGCCTCTTGCTTTACTCTAGCCTTCAGGTCAATCAGTGGCCAAGTTCTCTTGATGACTTCTTCCAATAGTCAACAATACCTAATGTTATGGAGGACATAGAGCAGAAGGTATTCATAGACTGCTAGTAGAGGTGAAAACGTTGCAACCCCTTGAGAGAGAATATTTGATAAAGATATGCTATCCCTTTATCCACCAACCCACTCCCAGATACATAATCTGTAGAACTCATGCACTTGCCCAAAAAGTCAAGTAAAAGAATGTTCATAGCAGAAATATTTATAATAGGAAAAAATAGGAATAGCCTAATTGTCTAACAACAAAAGAATGGATAAATTGTGATATCATAACATGATTTAATACAAACAACTATGAAAATAAAATAAATTTCAAAAATCAACATGGATAACTCTCAAGAAATGAGTAATAAACATAAGATACAGAAAGTAAAATAGCAAGGATAGGTATGTGTGCTACATATCCAAGCACACGCATACAGGCACACATATGAAGAGTATGAAAGCACACGTGGAAACGATAGACTTCCGAGTCAAGATAGAAGCCACCCCATGCTAGTCTTGGGGCAGCAGAGGGATGTAGTCAGATAGTAGCACTACATAGGCTACTTCAACTGCCTATATATAGGCATATATAATATATATATATTATATATATATATATAATTTTATTTCTTAACTAAATACTATTTACTATTTACTTGTATTATTTGTTATGTGTCTAAGGTTCTATAGTTCCTTGAAGAGTGTGCAGCATGGCGCAGATGAAAGATGCACAGTTGGAACTATGGCATAGAGCAAAGAATAACAAGAGAAAAGTTCTCTAATGAGGAATACTTAGGAGTTCAAATCATTACTTGGGAAGCAGAGGTTTCTGGCTCAGGATCTTAAGCTGATGGCTTCACTAACCAACACAGGGAATGCGTGGGGAAGAATATGAGGCAGCCCAGCCCTCTGTGTCTCAATGTGTGTGTGTGTGAAGATTATCTGGCTGTTATTACTGAGCCATGCTTCATTCTCATGTCCTTGAGTCAGATTAACAGTTTCTGGGAAGTTTATCTGCAAGTCCTAGTTTCCACATGTATTTATATTACTACAGAGTACAAATCTTTCCATCATTTTGTAGTGGAGTGCAAAAGGTCAAACATGTAAAATGCAGGGTTGGGTTATTGCAAGGTTAAAGAAATGACCATAGTGAGTCTGCTGTGGGGAGAGGTGCCAATCTCAAATCAAATTATAATGGGATTCTGGTTATTGCAGTTTCACTCAATCTCCTGTTCCAACATGGATTTACAAAATCATTGACCATCTGAGCTGCAAAAGACCTCATGAAACACTTTGGCCCAGACCTGCGCTGTCGGCATGTGGATAACTAAGGCATTCCAGACAGATGCTTTTTTAATGGCTGGCCTCTGACTCTTCTCCAAGTTCCCCATGTTCCACTTAGCCTTATATTGCTTTTCAGCTTTTCAGTTGGAGAGGTGTTTTGTTTTGTTTTTTAACATGGAGTTTCATTTAAGTTAAAAAAAAAAAATCCTTTCCTTCTATGTACCATCTAATCTTTACATACAGAATTGTGATTGAGTTAATATAATTTGATTGATATAGACTAGGAAACAATACAATTTTATTTCTTTTAATAAATTACAATCCTTTAGAAGTTGAATAATTTAAAATTAGGTTGAACAAAGCATTTGATTGTGATTGGTAATCATGCAGCGGCAGGGGGCTAGTCAGGATAATAATGAGGAAGGAAGAAATAATGTTTCTCTATGTTTAGAACCAACCCAAATCTTGTGGATTCTTAGTTTCAGACCAAATTTAAATTGCCTTGTGGAGTTTGTTTACTCTTGGGCAGACATGACTTCCTGTTTCTCCGGGGGAAAAACAAGCTTTGCACAGTCCTAAAATAATCTTACAAGGCTTTGGGGGATTTTCTTTTGCTCTTATGAAACATTTGGGTAAGTTAAAGAAATCATAATCATAAAAATATTAAATTTCATTTTCCACAACATGAACTTTATGAGACTTTACAAAATTTTTTAAAAATTTACACCATCTCAAAAACTGATAAAAGAATACTAAAATGAATATTAAACATGCATCCATGGCAGTGTTAATATATTTGACTTCTAAATTTCAGTATATATTTTTTTAAATACTCATTAATAATACATAGCACCCCTTGTAGAACTACATCATGAACTCCATGAGGTAAGTGACATGTCTATCTTAATCATCAGTCTATTCCAGGGTTTAACAGTGCTTGATCCATTGTAGGAACTCATTGATTTTCTCCCTACATGGAAAATATGGGCTGTTTTTATTCATAAAAATATAGTATTTTTTCTTAATATTCATATTGTTTTTAGCAAATGGTGTTAGGACAACTAGATATCCACACGCAAAAGAAGGAAGTACAACCCTGACCTCGAGTACAAAAATTAATTCAGAGAACAAAAAACACCTAATAGAGCTTAAGCCATACAGCCACCAAAAGATACACATCTTCACGATCTTTGATTAGACAATGTCTTAATATAAGCCAAAATTGCAAGCAACTAAACAAACAAACAAAAAACAATGGAGAAATTGGACTTCATTAGTAGCAAAAATTTTCATACTTTAAAGAACACCATCGGGCAGCCCCGATTGCTCAGTGGTTTATCGCTGCCTTCGGCCCAGGGTGTGAACCTGGGGACCCAGGATCAAGTCCCACGTCGGGCTCCCTGCATGGAGCCTGCTTCTCCCCCTGTCTGTGTCTCTGCCTCTCTATCTTTATCTCTCTCTCTCTCTTTCTCTGTGTGTGTCTCTCATGAATAAATAAATTAAAATCTTTAGAAAAAAAATAAAGAACACCATCTATTAAAGTCAATCTATAGAACTGTGTACTTTAAGGAGGAAGTTATATGATATACACATTGTATCCTAATAAAGCTGTTAAAATGTGAAATATGGATCAATTTAGACAAAATTTGGAAGATAGAATAGTGAATACTATTAAAGATTGCTGGAAGAATAAGAGGTTCTAAAAAAATTGAGAGATTATGTCTATGGAAGGCTAAATATTGATAAGAAGGGAGATGTTCTCTGCTAATTAGCATATAGATTTAATGAGATCCCAAATAAAACTTGAGGAAGTTTGTTCTCACAGAAAATGGCAGGCTCATTTCAAAATTCATAAGGAAATGCAGAGGAATTGAAATAGCCAAACAACTTTTCAAAAAGAATAAAACTGAAGAACTAAAACGACCTGACTCCAAGAGTTACTATAAGGCAACTGGAGTCATATTCACATAAAGATAGATAAATGTTTCTAGGCAGAATAAAATCATACATATATAACCATCTTATTTTTGAGAAGGGTGTAAATAAAATTTATTGGAGAAAGTATTGTCTTTTCAACAAAGTATTAAAACAACTGGGTATTAATATAAGAAAAAGAACTATGACCTATACTTTGTTATATGCAAATTAACTTAAGATGGATAATTAACCTAAATGTGGAACCTAAAATTATATGACATAAGAAGAAAACAAGCTATCACATCAAAAGCGTGATGTATAAAAGAAAAACTTGCTGAATTGGATTTCATCAAAATTAAGCCCTCCTGCTCTTTGAAAGATACAAATGGATAAAATATTTAGAAATCATATAACTGATAAAATACTTAAATCCAGGATATGTTAAGAAAACTCAAACATAATAATAAAAAAAATCTAAATGGGCAAATATTCTTCACTGAAAGAAGCTATATAAATGACAACTAAACACATGAAAAGATACTCAATGTCATTAATCATAAGGGAAATGAAATTTAAAACCATTAGATACCACTAGGCACCTGTTAGAATTTCTAAAATTAGTTTAAAAGACTATCTGTTTTTGATGAGGATATGAAGCAATTGAATCCTCATTCATTGCTGATGGGTGTATACAATAGTACATCCAACTCGCCAAACTATTATAGAGTTTTTTTTTGTTTTTTTTGTTTTTTTTTTATTATAGAGTTTTTAATTCAGGTAAATACATGCCTACTCCATGACACAGCAATTCTATTTAGGTGGAAGAATGAAAGAAAAATGGTTGTATATGCTTCTTCAATAATATTCATACAATCTTCATTCATAATTGTCCTCTAAATTAGAAAAAATTCTAAATCTACCAATATGAGAATCCATAAACAAGAGGTATATTTAACCAAGGGAGCTCCAGATATCAAAATAAATGTATGCATTTTATATACTACTATATATAATGACCATGGTAAATCCCACAGACATATGAGTGCAAAAAAAGTACCTAAAAGAGTAAATCCTTTCTTTCCTTTTTTTTTTTTTTTTAAAGATTTTACTTCTTTATCCTTGACAGACAGAGAGAGAGAGAGAGAGAGACAGGCAGAGGGAGAAGCAGGCTCCAGGAGGAAGCCCGACACGGGACTCGATCCTGGGACTCCAGGATCACACCCCAGGCTCAAAGCGGTGCTAAACCGCTGGGCCACCGGGGCTGCCTGAGTAAATCCTTTATATGGAATTTAAAACTAGGAAAACTCACTGAATTTTTAGAAATATAATGGTAACCTTCGTAGATGGTGATTGAAAGAAAATGGGCCGCAAAGAAACTTTCTCAGTTCAAGGCGAGAGTTTGACAATAGCTATCAGGGTTACAATTTAAATGTCATATCCCTAAAAGACTCAAAGCTTTTCTAAGTGCTCTTTTAAAAATCTAGTAATACACACCAAAATGATGCAAATTTGCAATGCCAATAGTTAAAATTATTAAACAATAATTTTAGCACGGGAGGAAATTTTTATCAGCTCTAAACTAATAAGACTGGATTAAGAAAATTGAGATGTGGTTTATCAGACCTTCATATCCTGAAAGTGTAGTCATGTAAACCTAAAATAAAAAAAAAAAAATACTACTTTCATCCTCAACATCTATTCCTTTGTTAAAAAATCCAAGGATTATTGCTAATAGGGATATCGCATACTTGTAAAGGAACAATTCAGTCATTTGTATCAGACTTTTCCCTCTTACTTATTAATGGAAATTTTTGAGGTTAAAGCCTAAAACCTAAATTTTAATGCCAACCACGTTGGAATTTATACAGAATGGCAATACAAATATAATCTAAAATACGTAAATCTTCACAAACTATGAAGTGCACAAATGCATCTTGAGAAAAATTACTATATGAGACACAACAAAATTAATATATGTGCCACATTATGAGTTCAAATGGAAGAAAATTTTAATAAGAAAGACTGGTGGTGTACCAATTTAATAAACAAGGTAAATAGAGAGTTGTTTAATAAAACGTTCATGAACATAGTTACAAAGTCAAAGGCTACACAAAATAATCTGTAACTATAAGAGCTTTGGGTAAAGTCATGATTTTCAAATAAATATTTAATTGGATAATACTACAATATATCAAAATGAAGTATTTATGTAGGTGTGTACGTGTGTGTGTGTTGCAGGTAGAAGGAAAAAAGATATATCTCAAGAAGTGAGAAAGCTAAGGAACATAAACTCTATCAATTTAAACAGGAGTAATCTAATATACTTGGATGTGAAAATTCAATAAAGTGAAATTAGAAAAAGTAAAATTTTCTCAGAAAAGTGAAAGTTCCTCCTCAAAAGAAAAAAATGAAATAAAATGTATGAAAAATGTTTTCCTTTAAGAAAGCTTATGATTAAAGAGAAATTATAAAGCAATTCATGGAACTTTATTTTTTTCAAGTGAAGTATAATTACAGGGCCTCATCTCTCAGAAGATGAAGGTAGACATTAAGGGCTCAATTCAGAATACATTTTGTTAGGCTTTTTTTTTTTCTCTTCATGGATTATACCTTCTCTATGTTTTCTGAAACACATGATGCAGAAAAATAAGAGCTTTCTCATGATAACTAAAAATCTTGTTTTTATCATTTTGAAATATAAAAATATGAAGAGGCCTTATTTATATTTATGTCACGTTTTATGAAGTATGTTTTTGATAATACATGAAGTCATAAAATATGGGTAATGTAAAACAAAATTAAAGTTGATAAACTACTCCTAGGCATTTCTAAAATTTATAATAAATTCATAGAAATTTAGTATTTTTCCCCTTTTCTGACTCCCCCTGGGTATTTTTTCTCTAACTGAATATAATCCAAATATAAATTCTAAAGTTGATAAAGCATTTTATTCTGTGGATTCATTCCTTCTAAGCCAAATAAATTAAATGTATACATGCCCCTGGCTCCATTACTAGCCATGAGATAGTAGTTACTAATGAACTATTATCCTTCCTTCCACATACAACTCTAAACAAGTATAAAATATGAGATAATTGTTTGTAGCCATTGGATAACAGGCAGCAGAAGACTGAATCCCTGAGAGAAAGGAAATTCAAGGTGATTAGTTTAGTAATTGGGATTTTTAACAGAGACAAATCCTAATGATTGCATGGGAGGCTAGAGACCAAGCAAAGGACAATGAACTATCGAAATGAGGAGACACATCTGAGCATTTGGTACTGCTGAAGTGGCTGGAATCTAGGAAAAAGCACCGGAGAAAAAGGGAGCAATATGTAGGTAGGAAAATACATCAACAGAATTTACCTAGGAAAGCAAGGTTGGTTTAATGTTATAACAAACATTTTAACATCAACATGAATTATTATATTAACAAAATAAAAGATAAAAATAATTTTGTCATCTCAGTAAATGCAGAAAAATGTTTAAAAATGAGTATCTACTCATGATAAAAACTTTCAGGGAACTAGAAATAAAAGGGAATTTCTGCAAACTGATAACAGGTATTCAATAAAAACCTACATGCTACCATTATACTTAATGGTGAACTATTGAATGTTTTCCCTCTAAGATAGGAAACAAGGCAACCATACACCTTAATATTTACTCAAGAAAAATAAAAAGTCCCACAAAAGCCCATGAGCATCAATGTGTATAGCAATTTTACTTATATTGGCTTTAAAATGGAAACAATCCAAATGTCCATCAATAGGAAAATGTATAAAGAAATTATAGTATTCTCACAAAATGGCTATACTACCCATCAATACAAACCAATTAGCTACTAATGATAATGTGGATTGATCTCAAAAATATCCTAAGTGGAAGAAGATGGTTACAAAAAAAAAAAAAAAAAACTTTGCATGATTTCCTTTAGATGGCATTCTGAAATAGTTAAAGCTAACCCATAAAGGGAGAAAGTAGTTCACTGGTTGCATAGTGATGAGGATGAGGATGAGTATGAGGATGAGGATGAGGATGAAATTGACTGAAAAATGACCAGTGGGAATTCTTCTGTTTGATGGAAATATTGTATATCTTAACTGGGGAGAAATTTCATGGAGTTATACATTTGTCACAATGAATCTAGTTCTATAGTGAAAACTATGCCTTACATTGTAAGTAAATTATACCTAGGTAAAGTTAACTAACAAAAATAAATATAAAACCTGCTGAACGTTTCTGAATTCAAACATAATAACTTGATTTGTTTTTATCTCAGTACAATTATCGTGATAAGAAATAAAAGCAGCAATATTTCAAGACCCGGTAACCCATGGAAAGATGTTTGGGTTAAACAAAAGCAGGCTCTATTCAATTCTACAAGTATTAGATGTCTGCAATCTGCCTGGAATTATGCAAGAGGTAAAGGACATAGAGATGCACAGGATATTGTGTTCTCAGAAGTTTAGAGTCTAATAAAGAACTAGGACACTAGGACGTTTAGTAATTCAACCTTACTAAGTTGCAGTTTCCACAAACAAAAACAAGGGATATTAATACCTATTCCACAATGAGTCTCTGAGGATAAAACTAGGTAAAGTACATAAATCAATAATCCTAGAAAATAATACAGGCTTAATAAATTATAGTTTGAAAAATTAGTAGAAAAATAAAAACAAATAAAGGTCCATGTGGCAGAAAATAATGGAATTTTATTTTTAAATCATAGAGTAGTGTGGAAACAATGATATAAAATATATCACAAGGCACACTGGCCCAAATAGATGGGTATATAATTTAGAACATCCAAAGAACAGATTATTATTATGTCATATAAACTTGTAGAGGTTATAATATGGTAGAAATGTCCTCATTTATTTTATTTAGCTGGTGTGACTTTGATACCAAGCCTGATTAAAGTACCTTACAAAAGAATAAACTGTGGTATACAATGACTTATAAATATAAATGTATTTATTCTAAATAAATTATTAGTAATTCAACCCCAGACATTATTAAAATCAGATAGCATGATGAGTGATTATTCCAGGAATACAAGGACAGTTCAACATTAGGAAATCCATTAGTGCTTTTTTTTACATTAATAATTTAAATAAGGAAAAAAAATTTGTTCATCTCTAAGGATTCTAGAAAAGCAAGTGATAAAATTAAACAACCATTTTGTTTTTTTTAAAGCTTTTAGTAAATTAGAAATTAAAGACTGCATTATAACCACTACTTTCAATGCTCACTTTAAGCTTAGAAAACCTGAGATAATCACTTGATAAACAGAATACTTCATTACAACTGTCTCAGTATATACATGAGAAATATATATATATTTTAAAATCATTAGTTATCCTTTGTTCCAGCTATTACTTACCACAGGAAAACCCAATTTTTTAAAGGTACCAAATATGAATGATGTCAGAATAAATTTAATAAAATTTTGGGATTTGTATGAAAAAAATGGAAAAGCTTCATTTAGAAACTTAAAAGAAAATGAAGAAAAGAAAAATAATATGACAATACTGATATTTTCCAAATTGATTATTCTCTCTGGAATTGTCACTGTTTATCATATGCCATGTAGTAATTTCTAACACTGTTTTCTAGTTCTTTTGTAGGAAACATCTGTATATCTTTCAAAACCAAACAAAAAGTTCTCTCTTTCCCAAACTTCTCATGAAAGTCCCAGTGATTCTGTCCTCTGGACTTCTACAGCTTTTTCTCCAGACATCCTAATTTGCTGTTGTTTATTGACAATCATTTTACATGTATTTTTGCTCTCTGTTAAAAAGGTCATTAACTAAGCCTAGAATATAGTAGGTATAGATACTTAATTTTTTTTCTGATTAAATATTTGGCATCGAAATCCATATAAAGTCTTTCTGGATTATTGTTGGTGAGCATAGTTTCCCATTTCAACTATTTCCAGAAATATTTAAAGCATAAAACAAATCATATTATGTATAGCAAAAGAAAATACTTTTAAATACTTCATTCAATATTAAATGTCTAGATTTCCAACAAAGAGAATCACTGAGTAATCAGACTCAAAATACATTCATCTAACCTATATAAAAATCTGAAACATGCGCAGAAATTCATGCCTTAGTTTTCCTTGTGATGGAATTCAAGATTCTTTGATTTTACATCTCTTCACAAAATCTATAATTTTCCCTCAATGCTTATGTCTAATGTTTCATAGTTTCTGACTTCTGAGAATGCTGTACCATATTCCTTTGCCTACATCTGAGTTCACCTGAAGCTATGGTAGACAATGTTTTACATGCTGAAACCATCCCACTTCAGTGTCTCTCCACCTCCTACCTGAAGGATGTCTCTGACACCAGGGGAGCTGGTTGCAGGTGCACCTGTGGGGCCAATATTCTAGCCCTCCTCAGCCTCCAAAGAGACAATCCTAAAGTGTGTTCCACATGGTTTCTCAGTGATCATCTGTACATCATTGCACTTGACAATGACTTTTCTCCCTTTCTTCTTGTCCTCTCCCGACCCTCCTTCACATGTGCTTCCTGGGATTAGCATCTCAGGAACAACCTGCTCCAGTCCTTGATCAGGTCTGCTTTTGGATGACTCAAAACTAAGATTTGTTTTTCTGAGGGGGCTTTAGTTCATTTTGCAGGAGGTTGCACTCTTTGCTTTTGCCTCTGTCATATTCCAATGAATCTTCTGGATTCATCTCACTTTAGTTCTCTAAAGGTCTTTTCTTATTCTTCAATCCTTTTTCCTCTATGTGCTACCATCTTGTTCCATATTTATACAAAAGTGGAGTTCAAATCATATAAAAAATATTAAATTGAAAAAGTGAGAAAACAGGAAGAGCAAGATATAAGCAAAAGGGATTTCTTCTTTATTCTCTCTCTCTCTCTCTCTTCCTCTTAGTTCTGCACCATTATCACCTCAAAAAATGTCATTGAATAATATAAGTTTAGTTTTTATAAGCCTAATCAAAATGTGTTACATTCAATTCATTGAAAAACATAAAGCTAAGACTAGAACAGTACACTCTGTTAACCAACTTTCCACCCACACATTGACTACAGCACATTAAGGAACTTATTTGGCTTATATCACAGAAGAAAAAAATAAAGCTTAAAGTCCTTACATTCCTCTATGTGTGCGTGTGTGTGTGTGTGTGTGTGTTAACATTTGCACAAAAATTTCAAAGACTCTAAGTCCAAGAATCAGTCTATTATTGTGTTAGCCTGCTTTGGGGCATCTTGCTATATTTAATGATGCATTTTTAAAGAAAATCTATAATCTCAGGAGAATTTCACCCAAAGTATTTTAAATCTACACTATATTTTTGCATTGGCTAAAATACGCATTTCTAAAGGGTGTCAAAAAATACTCACTGAGTTTTTTCAATAGAACTCATAACAAACATTCCTTACTCTGTGTTCTTGAAGGTTCTTTGATAATTTCTTGCATTTTTCATATCATTGAATATTTTTTGCTTTTGCCCAGTCAATTAATATTGACAATGTGCCAACAATAGACTTCTTACTATTATAAATGCTTCTACTATCTGGCTGGCAGAAGTCAATACACCTACTGTTTCTTAGAATTAAATTTGCCTCTATACTTAGGAAGAGTAAACTATTCTTTCTAAAGGTTACAGTATTCTTTAAATGCAGGTGCTGGAAATTCTCTTTGGCATTCAAAAGTATCACAGAGTAAACTTAAAGGTTTTATATTTTCCATTAACTGGTCATCTACTTTAAAATTTTTATACTTAATTGACCATCAAATAAAGAAATAATATCACTAGAAAAAAATTAAGCCTCTAGATTGCTTGTTTTGAGAGAACAGAAAATATTCCTTTATATTAGTACATTTTTAAGGCCATAGGCTTTATAATGTTTCACTAAAATTTGGGTGAATTATTTTGCAGTTTCAACACATTATATTTTTTCACTTGTTTTTTCTTTCTTCATCTGAATCATATCTGCTGAGTATTTAATTGGATAGCCTTCTCAAAAATGTGACCAATAAAATGTCACTCTAAATTCAGAAAGCTTTTATTATTAGTAACAATATTTTTTATGTAAATTCTTTTCTTAATATTTTTTAAAATTTTTTAAAATTTATTTATGATAGTCACACAGAGAGAGAGAGAGAGAGAGGCAGAGACATAGGCAGAGGGAGAAGCAGGCTCCATGCACCGGGAGCCCGACGTGGGATTCGATCCGGGGTCTCTAGGATCTCGCCCTGGGCCAAAGGCAGGTGCCAAACCGCTGCACCACCCAGGGATCCCTCTATGTAAATTCTTAAAAGAGCTCTGAAATATAAAAAGTTGAAAAATGAGCAGACATTATAAAGAGAACTATACTGAAGTAAAGAGGTTCTTCTGTTGTTTTTTTCTTACATCAGACCATTTATCTTTCTTTAAAAAAAAGAGAGAGATTTTATTTATTTATTCATGAGAGACACAGAGTGAGAGGCAGAGACACAGGCAGAGGGAGAAGCAGGCTCCATGCAGGGAGCCCGAAATGGGACTCTATCCCCTGTCTCCAGGATCAGGCCCTGGGCTGCAGGCAGCGCTAAACTGCTGAGCCACCGGGGCTGCCTCCCCCCACCCCCCCACCCCCATTTATCTTTCTTGTGAATTTTTTTTTTAGGGCTATTCCCTTAGGTCTCCTGTTTTCTCATATGCTACTAGTGGTTTATAAAGATGGTAGCCTCCACCCTAGGAAGGTAGGAGTAGTGTATCAAGAAAGAAAAATATATTTTTAAAAAGAAAGTTACTGAAACTCTTTTTTCTCTTTAAAGGGAGAATTTTCTCTTTTTGTATTATTTATTATCATCCTTCACCTGTAGTTAGAGTATTATATAATATCCTGAAAGTCAAGACTAGGGCATGGACTTAAGAGATAGGCATGCATTGGGCTACAGAGTCCAAGTTTAACCCTGGCTATAGGTGAAGGCTATAAAGAGCCCAGCCTTGCTCACCAAAGCAGAAGACCACACAGAAATTTAAGAGTCAAAGCCAAAGCCATAGAGCAATGTTCTAAAAAGAAGCCATTTATCAGAATTGCTTATAAAACTTTAAAAAGAAAAACCTAAATCTTGTGTTTGACCTGGTGAATTAGGTTGCCTGAGAATTAAACTCAGGCAGCTGGATTTCTTTTTAACTCTACAGATGATTCAGATGTGCAGTCAGGATAAGGATAACTGGTCTAGCATATGATTAAAAATAATGTGCAATTTCATTAAATTACATTTCCCATCAACTTTTTATGGAAGTTCCTACATAAAACTTCTATGACTCTGATATGATGGTAGGTATCTGGGAAAAGTCCATAATAAAACAGCATCTGATTTCCACAAACTTTTGTACAATTGACTTTTATTATCCTCCAGGAATTACCCTAGATATGTTATATCCACCAAGTCTAGATACTCATTACTGTATCTAACCTTACTGCTCTAACTGCAAGGTACAAAAAGATGGGCAAATGAACTGTAAGGTAGTGTATGACTTTAAATCATATTCTACTTTTTATTTATGTTTTTAATGTAATAGATTTTTTTCCAAGATTTTATTTATATATTTTAGAGAGAGAAAGAAAGAGAACATGCACAAGGGGGAGGCATGCAGAGTGAGGGAAAAGCAGGTTCCTCGCTGAGCAGGGAGCCCTATGTGGGGTCTGATCCTAGGACACTGGGAATCATAACCTGAGCCAAACGCACTTAACTGACTGAGCTACCCAGAGGCCCTAATAGTTGAATTACATTTTTTAAGTGTGTTATTAATTTTGTTGCAATTAACTGTAATTACTTTTGTTAATCAGACTTTTCTATAGATTTATGATGTCAATTTCAAATATGCTTTACCCCATTATTCTCATTTAAGATGGATTTTTTATTGTTAGTGTTCCACTGACTCACAATTAAGATTTTTATCTCATGATTTCCCTGGCTCAGGAGAGTCAAGGGTAACAATGATATAAAATGTAATTTATTATACAAATTGTGGATTAACATTTATGACAGGACTACAGGTATACACTTGAACCACACCAGACAATTGACACATGCAGTTAGCTGATTGGTGGTCCTAAACAAATGTCTAGATTCCTAAGGAGAGTACCTATTTTAGCTGTTTTAACAAGTAAAACACGTTTCTTATTGCAAACGGGTATTCTTAATATGTTTTTCTTTATTCTTAATAATTGTATATTGATATCTAAAGTCCGTCATTGCTTATTAAAATAGGTGGTAGAAGCAAAAATATGTGTAAATTAAACACAGAATTTCCGGGTGTCATCAATCTCTTTGTATATTTTGTTAGTTATTTCCTTACTATTGGTGGTCAGAAAGGATAATAGAAGATAAAAGATAGAAGCACGTGTACACATTCTCTCTCAGACCAGACTCACATAGGTTTCTGTCATCAAGCTTTCAGCTAAGAAATATGCTGAAGTCACTATTCCAATTCAAAGAAAACTTGTGACAAACTATGGCATAGCTGCCAGTTCTTGCTAAGATTTCATAGACCATGATAAGCCATCCTTCTCTGAAATTGATTTTCTTCAGATTGATCAAGAAAAGAATGTGACATTTAAAGTTGTTTTTATTTTTAGACGTCGAGCATAAAGGATCTATATCAGACTCAGACACAGACATGTATTATCCCACGGATCCCATCTTAGCATTGGCAATCCCCGTCAAAAGTGAAAATATATATTTTTTGACATTTTAAGCACCATGTCAAGGACTTCAACCAATTTTTTCAGAATAACTTTGTGGAACCAAAAGTAGAGTCTGTTCTCTCTATTGATAGCTGTGTACTTACAAAATAAATCATAACATTTACTTTTTCTAAAGATACCAAGGATCCAAAGGTCTATGATAGCACACAGACAAAATTTTTTAGGGTTAGAAAAATGTTAAGTACTAACGGGCAGATGACCCTGGACCATAAACAGAGAAACATCTGACCTGCCCAACCATGCCTCTGGAGTCAAACCTATAGATCTCAGTCTGATTCACATCTTGAAGTGTTCCTGGATCCCAACTCTCACCCCCCTCAGCCACATTCCTCCAGGACCCAAAAGGAGATAGATCCTAATGTGCCTCTGAAGGCAGGCCCACCACCATCAGTCAACTCTGAATACTAATGTAGGCCACCCCCCAACCCACTCAGCCATGGTCTGGGAGCAGTCCTACCCACCCAAGAACTTGGAATGGGTCATACCCATCCATGCCCTGAGAGACAGGCTTTCAGACTTTCAGTTTCTGAAGGAGCCTGTGACTCTGTTCTAGTTCTTCTCAGCTATAGTTAGGTCCAATTCTGCTCACCAAGGACTTGCCCAGAGACATATCAGGATGGCTCTTAGGCTTAAGATACAGAGGGAGCTGCAGACATTCATGCACTTGATAAAAGCCCACTGTCTGTAAACCTCAAAGCATACCATTGCCTTAGTGCCGGCAATACCCAACCAAGGTTTTGAAAGGTGTTCTATCCACCCACAAACCAGAGAAAATCTATGTCAACCCAAAGCTCTGGTAACAAGCCCGCCAAACACAGACCCTACTGTGGACCCAGTATCAGCTCTGTGACTGGCTCCAATCCTATTCTACTGTGATTAGAAATAATACCATCAACCTGGGACCTGTCAGAAGAAATCTTAACTTGCTAAAACCAGTCTGTAAACGCTAAAAGAGATATTTGCTTCTTCAAATGCACGGATACCAACACGAGGCTACATGGTTCATGAAGAATCAGGCAAACATGATATTACTTAAAGGAAACTAACAAACATCTAGTAGTCAACCCCAAAATTGGGAAACTGAAAAATTGCTGGGGTGCCTAGGTGCGGCTTAGTCAGTTAAGCATCTGCCTTTGGCTCAGGTCATGATCCCAGGGTCCTGGGATCAAGTCCTGTGTTGGGTTCCCTGCTCAGTGGTGGGGTGAAGTCTGCTTCTCCCTCTCCCTCTGCTCTTCCTCCCGGCTTGTGTTCTATCTCCTTCTCTTTACTTCTCTCTCAAATAAATAAATAAATCATTTTTTAAAAAGAGAAAAGAAAAATAAATAAATAAATAAATAAATAAATAAATAAATAAATAATAAAAAGAAAAAAATGTGGAAAATTCACATATACTTTGAAATTAAATAGCACACTCCTGAAAATCAGTGACTGAAAGAAAAAACCGAAAGGAAATCAAAAAGCATCTTAAGATAAAAAGAAATAGGATCATAACATACTAAAACTTATAGAATAAAGCAAAAGCAGTTCTAAGAGTGAAGTTCATAGTGATAATTGCCTATGTTAAGAAAAAAGAAGTATCCCAAAAAGAACCTAATTTTATACATCAAGAAACTAGAAAAACAAAGCCCAAAGTTAGCATGAGAATGGAAATAACAAAGACCAGAACAATAAATGTAAAGATATTCCATGTTCATAGATTAAATTAGTATAGCAAAAATGTCCATATTACGAAGTGGATCTACAAAGTATTCTTTTTTTTTCTTTTGTTTTAATTTTTTTTTTTAAGATTTTCATTTATTTATTCATGGGAGACACAGACACAGAAAGAGGCAGAGACACAGGCAGAGGGAGAAGCAGGCTCCATGCAGGGAGCCCGATGTGGGACTTGATCCTGGGACTCCAGGATCATGCCCTGGGCTGAAGGCGGCGCTAAACCTCTGACCCACCCAGGCTGCCCAGATTCAAAGTATTCTCTAAAAAAATCCAATGGTACTTTTCACAGGAATAGAAAAAAAAAAAAAAAAAAAAAAAACTTTCTAAACAAATTTCTAAAATTTGTATAGAACCACAAAAATTTTTGAATAGTCAAAACAATCTTGACAAAGGATAAAAAGCTAAAGGCATCACTCTTTCTGGACTTTAAACTATATTAGAAAGTTGTAATATTCTAAATAGTATGGTACTGGCATAGATAAACTGACATATAGATAAACAGAATACAACAGAGAACCCAGAGGGATGCCTGGGTGGCTCAGTGGTTGGGTGTCTGCCTTTGCCTTAGGTCGTGATCCTGGGATTGAGTCCCCTGCAGGGAGCCTGCTTCTCCCTTTGCCTATGTCTCTGCCTTCTCTCCGTATCTCTCAGGAATAAATAAATAAAACCTTAAAACAAAAACAAAAAATAGATAACCCAGAAATAAATCCATATATGGTCAATTCATTTTTGACAAGGGCACCAAGAATACATAATGGAAAAAGAATAGTCTCGTCATTAAATGATGTTGGGAAAATTAAGTATCTACATGCCAAAGAATGAAACTCGGCCCCTATTTTATATCATTCACAAAAATGAACTTAAAATGGATTAAAGATGGAGTGCCTGGGCGGCTTAGTTGGTTAAGCATCCAACTATTGATTTTAGCTCAGGTCATGATCTCAGAGTCATGGGATCTACTGCTGCCTGGGGCTCTATGCTCGGTACAGAGTCTCCTTGAGATTCCTCTCTCCCTTAGCCCATTCCCCTGCTCATGCTCTCTCTTTCTAAAATAAATACACACATAAATAAAATATTTCAAAAAATTGATTAAAGATTTAAGTATAGGATCTGAAACTGTAAAACTCCTACAAGAAAACATAGGAAAAATGCTCCTTGACATCTATCTCACTATTAAATTTTTGAATATGACACCAAAAGCAGATTAGAGCCATCCTGTTATTTGCAATTTCATTAAGCATAAATACTGCTTCAAAATTTTCAAATGCAGAAGAAAGACTTCCAACTCTCAACTTAATTAGTTTTGTTACTTAATCACTTAACATATTAACCTCTTGGTTTCTATCTTTTTAAAGAAATGTTTAAGAGAGGGATCCCTGGGTGGCTCAGTGGTTTAGCGCCTGCCTTCCGCCCAGGGCATGATCCTGGAGTCCCAGGATCGAGGCCCACGTCTGGCTCCCTGCATGCAGCCTGCTTCTCCCTCTGCCTGTGTCTCTGCCTGTGTCTCTGCCTTTCTCTCTGTGTGTCTCTCATGAGTAAATAAATTAAAAAATCTTAAAAAAAAAAAGAAGTACATTAACAAAAAGAGAGAGAGAGAGAGAGTAAAATGTTTAAGAGCACTAAACTGGTTTACTCACTTGACTGTGAGCTCCTATTTTATTGCTCAGAACACCTCCGAAAAAGAAGATAACATAAAAAAAAGTAGATAACATATTCAAAGTCCCCCCCCCCAAATATATAAAACTGAGCTCATAAAACTAAGGTAAATGATAGTGTGAATTAAATAAAAGTGATAATAGCATAATTTAGAAAACATACTGAAAATTACATTTTTGAATATAAATATATGTACACAATTTTAAGATGTTTACTAATTTAATAGTTTGCTTTGAAATAAAAAAAATAAACCTTTTATAGCTAGAAAAAGTATATTTTAAAATATAGATTTGTTGGTAGGCCTATATTTCTTACACCTTTGTCTCTGAATCTTTCAACCAGAAAGCCTACAAAGCTCAAATATAGGGATTCTATAAACTCTAAGTGATGCAGATACTTTGAACATGTAAATGAAAATGCAAGTGAAAGCTTTTGGAAGGTGTCATCACCACCACAGTAAACTCAAGTTTTCCTCTAAGTAGCAGTTGGCTACTTGAAGAAAAACAACTTAAGACATTTTCGACTTAAAATTAAAAATAGTGCTTTTAAATCTTAACATAAATGATTCCAACATGTAAAATTTTTAAGCAGTCGCCTTTTACATGATATGAAGAGTTGGACATTGTTTTGGGTGAGGCTGTCTGTTTATCTTAGAAAAGTCCAGGTCATGGGGATCCCTGGGTGGCGCAGCGGTTTGGCGCCTGCCTTTGGCCCAGGGCGCGATCCTGGAGCCCCGGGATCGAATCCCACGTCGGACTCCCAGTGCATGGAGCCTGCTTCTCCCTCTGCCTGTGTCTCTGCCTCTCTCTCTTTCTGTGTGACTATCATAAATAAATAAAAATTAAAAAAAAAAAAAAAAAAAAAAGAAAAGTCCAGGTCTGAGAAGAGTCTTACATAATAAGCTGCTTATCCCTTTCTAGGGGAAAGGAGTTAAAAAACAAACACACAAACAAACACATACACACACACAAAAAAAAAACAAAGCAGAAACACTAAAAACACCCAAAACACCTTCATCAAAAAAGACCTGAATACCTGAGAAGAGAGAGGATACAGGATGGGAAAGGAAAGCTGTGGTCCTACTCAGAGTGCAACCCCTCCCACACATCACATACTTCTGGCCATCACAAACTGGGAAGCTCTTCATCCATCCTTGCTGTCTGACAGCATCCATCACTGAGGCCAAGCCTTTTGATCCAAGGCCAAAGATAACTGCTGCTGATGTTGGTTAGAGAGGCAAAGAAAAGGTATTTCAGAGGAAAAGAGGGAACTTCACAGCAGCTCTTGCTGCTGTAGGAGTTAAGACTACACAAAATTGTCCAGTATGTTTGCTGACTGCATGCTAAGAAACAAGCTATTTTCATTTTGGAACTTATTAATGACTTCTGAAAGGTGTTTGAACTTGTACATAATTTTAAAGCCACATAATTTGTATCATGAGGTTTAAAAGACTCAAAGTAGGAAAATTATCGCAAGCTGAAACCTTAACTACCATGTTTCAACCTGGAGGTACTTTTTAATCAGAAACTCTAATGGATCTTTGACAACAATGTTTGGAAGAAAGTTGCTTTGACTCAGGAGGGTACCTTCTAAATGAAAGAGAACACAGCTAATTGCATGGAAATTGCTTTATATACAGTACCTGAAACATGGTATTAGTCATTATGGATGATGACAGATGGGTCATGATGCTTTTGCTCACTTTAGCACTGCAATTGCCAAGCAAGATTCATTAATTTTCACATTTCCATATGAATGTTCTCATCTATAGCATTCAATAAGCTTTTCCCTTTTACCCTACTTCATAAGTTGTTTACCACCTGCAAAGGATGTATTAGGCAGAGATGACCAATTGAAGATAAATGCTAAGAAATATAATGAAAAATAGTTTTCTACTCCTGTGGACAGAAACGTAGAGATTAGCCCCAATTTACTCTCCTTAAATTTAAGTATTCCATGATGATAAAGTCTATTAAAAGGGGTAGTTGATGTTTTTCCATTATAATTCTCTCTCTTTGGGTGAAATTCACAACCCTAATTGATCAATGGCAACTTTCTCATGAGTTATTTCCTAAAAAGTACAGATTAGTGTCCTATGGTTGGATTTAAATGTCTCACTCTATGGTTTTCCTATCTTGCAAAGACACAATAAGACTTATGCCCACCTTTAATAAATGCTAAAGAGCAAAAATTAACTGTCAGTTGAAAGCCATCAACACCGTTCTACAATGAGCTTTCACAAATATGATTTTATTTCTCACAGCTAAACGATGAGGCAACTAAAGAAAAGATCATTAACTCTACCTGTATCTGCTTGAAGCTCAAAAAAGTAGTGACTTGACTCAACCAAAGTCATACAGCCCAGCCCTGAGTGAAAATAGAACACATATATTCTTTGGCTACTGCTTCAAGAATATTTCCCCTATAGTTAATCTCAATTAATTCCTTGTGTTTTATAGCAAAACAATGATTTTAGAAAAAAAGAAGAAAAGGCAAGAGGAGCTAATGTTTATTGCACTAGGTACTATTACTTGCTGGTTATGGGAATTATCTTTTTTTTCTTTCTTATCACATTCCTATAAGATATATGTTTAGAAAGCACATTTACAGTTAAATCAAACAACATATTTATTATCCTTTAATTCTGTAATTTTATAGGACAATCTTATAAGAAAAATTTTAAAAACTCTTTTCCTTTGCTCACCAAATTCTCAAAATAGTCAGTTGATTCCTTTGCATTTTCTAAAGGAGACTAATGATATACGTTCTTACATTTTCTTTTTTTCTTATTTTTTGAATATCATTATAAATTCATGGATTTAAATTTTATTTATAGTTAATTCAGTTATTATCGAGATGCCTAGGAGGCTCAGTGGTTGAGCGTCTGCCTTTGGCTCAGGGCGTGATCCTGGGGTCCTAGGATCCAGTCCCATATTGGGCTCCCTGCATGGAGACTGCTTCTCCCTCTGCCTGTGTCTCTGCCTCTGTGTCTCTCATGAATAAATAAATAAAATCTTTAAAATAAAAGGTTAAAAAATTTCAGTTCTTATCGTTACTGCTAATGCTCAAGGTATCCCAAGTGGGCACTATGAGTATATTAGTCCAATGGGAAATGTGTACACACACACACACACACACACACACACACACAGGTCTTGAATCCTAAACATAGGAATTTTGAGTTAGTTTTTAATGTATGGTATAAGGGCTGTGTGGATGAACAATTTTTTAATCACCATTCTTTTTTCATTTATATACTAAAGTTCTAACTATTTACCAAGGACTTTAAAAGCTATATTATACATATTAATTCACTTAAATCTAAATTACTCTGTTAAGACAGTTATCACTATTATTCCCATTTTATGGATGATGAAACCGAGGCACAAAGATTTCAAATAGGTCATATAGCTAGAAAGCATTGAAGCTGAGATTCAAATTCAAGAAACTCCTTAGTCTCTGCTTTTCTTTCTTTTACAAAAATGTATTTATTTGAGACAGAGAGAGAAAACACAAGCAAGGAGGAGGGGCAGAGGAAGAGGAAGAAGCTGACCCTTGCGGGGCAGGGAGCCAGATGTCAGGCTCCATTTCAGGACTCTGGGATCATGACCTGAGCTGATGGCAGACATTTAACCCACTGAGCCACCCAGGGACACAGTCTCTGCTTTTCCTTACATTATAATAAGTACCTACCTAATAACAATATACAGAACACTAATGGATCCTTTAATATTGTTCTACTTACAGGAAACCAATAGAAAACAAGCGACAAATTCCTGCCCTTGTCATGCTTACATTTTAGTTATAATTTTGACAATAAGCAAGGAGACAAATAACTAGTATGAAGAACACAAACTGGTGGTTCCATAATGACAACACACATGAGGTAGGACTGGGGAATCTTCTTTATATAATGGCGAGCAAAGACTGCCCTTCATGAGAGCTGAGGTTGGAGCCACAGCCTGAAGAAAGTGTATGGGCAGCAATAGGAGTTGCTAGAAGAACTTTCCATACAGAGAGACCAGCAATCAGAATATTTAAAATGAATGTTGGGGATCCCTGGGTGGCTCAGCAGTTTGGCGCCTGTGGAGCCTGCTTCTTCCTCTGCCTGTGTCTCTGCCTCTCTCTCTGTGTCTCTCATGAATAAATAAATAGAATCTTTAAAAAAATAATAAATAAATAAATAAATAAATAAATAAATAAATAAATAAAGTTGATCAGGATATTCCTATAGGAGAGAATGTCTTCCATGGTAATGCCCCTCTCCTGCCTAATCACGACTACCATAAATTCACTGTCTTCGTCCAACTACTCTCTCAAACCAGCACAGCTGGGAGAAATTGCTGTTGCAGAATTTTCTACTCTTTGGAGGACACACAAATTTTCCCTTGACTTCTAGCAACAATGCGTTCTGTAGTCATGTTTTCCTTTAACAATGTGTGATTCAATAATAAATTGTTGATTATTTCAATAATATAGTCATTTACATGCTGTCATCTCTTAATTCATTGCATATTTTTGTCATTATGCATTTCTGGCTGTTATTCAAGTTTGATCTCAAGATCACTGAGATCACTGATACAGTTCTTGGAACTGTGGTATTGCCCTCTGATTTTTGTTAATCTTGCTGCTTTTTCCAGCCTCCCCATTCTTATTCTACTTAGATCACATCCTTCACATCTTGGGGTGGGTCTTTTGAGGCCCGTTATTTAACCCTTCCCAGTCTCAGCACCTACACTGGAAAAAAAAGGATGAGAACTGTGTTAAACGTTATAGGTCACGAGCAGGATTAGATATACAGAAAGTAAGGTGCCAGAACAGTGCCAACCATAGCTTTCAATATATATTAGCTTCATTTTCAATCACTAAACTCAGTTCTAGGCAGAAATCAGTATATATAGTCTCAACTATACTAAAAAAAAAAAAAAAAAGAAATGAGTACATGCATTTTTTTTTTTTATTGAAGTAGATTCTAACATAACCAGAAAATTCAGTGACTCAGGACATACCGTCCTGTTTTTGATGTTCTGTTTCTTTGTTTTACATGTGGAATACAAAAGGAAAAGGATGCTTGCTTTATTAATGATTTTATCATTAAGAATAAGAATTTAAGTGTATTTAGCACCTCAAAAAGTACTTTGATGTCACATCTCCAATTTACTATGATTAATAACCAAGACCAAATGTGTAAGGTACTTAACAAGTTACTTTTGTTTAAATTACCTCATTTTATTCTTGAACCAACCTATGAGCTCATTACATAGACTACTTGGCATAAAATGTCCATTTTATCAAAATGAACCAACTGTATCTCAGAGCTGTACTCTGGCTGTGAGGAATACAGCTAGCAAGAGGCAGCAGATCTGGGATTTTAATCGGAGTATTTTGGCTCTACAACTTATTCTTTCTATACCACCTTATAATTTTGAATTGCACTGGATACTATTCAAGCCCTTTGCATCTGCAGAGGCGATGTGTTTTCCCCACACTCTCTCTCTATTTTTTACGCCACCAGAATTCACCCTGAAGTATGCAGAGAATCACGAGCCCTATCCGAGGAATCCAGTTCAGTTCTGCCCCTCCCGAGTGTCATGCCCTCTATTTCACCGGTTTACAAACCCTCCAAGACTCTTGCCTTGAGGTCACTGAAGAGCACTTCCCTTGTGTTGTTACGATAGTTTAACAAGTTGTTCCCATAATTTCATTTGGCCTTGGCATTTCCGCTTAATCTCCAAAGACCTGCCCTGACACTTCCAACTTGTTCTGATTTCCCTGTGGCTTCTGAGACCTCAAAAAATTCTATAATGCATTCCTATTGATGCAAATGTCCAAAATCTGCATTCACTATCACAAGCAGCTGGGCAAGGATGCACGGGGCAATTTATAGGGCCTAGGAGGAAAGCAAAGCTGAAGAAAATAGAATTAAGCAAACTGAGACTGATCATACAAAAGGTAAAGTTTTAGATCTTCATACACATCACTCAGTTCATACTGTTAAGGAGATGAGAGGAAATATAACAGGAGAGAATATAATAGGAATATATAATAGGAGAGAATATATAATAGAGTATAACAAGCCACGGGGACAAGTTTAAGACTTACAAAGGATGTTTGCATAGCTAAATTCCTGATTTGGGATGTACCAGTGAAAATAACAATGAAACTTGTGAATAACCAAGTTTGGAATGGTCCTTTGCCCACACTCCCTATTCAAGTATTTCCAACTATGGTCTGTGGGAGTAGACCCCACATATCCATTCTGAATCCCAATGTTTTTCTAGATTGCAGTTGCTGTGTTCTTTGACAGTGTCCCCCAAATTTTTCAGTATATAGCATAGAAGTCCATGCAATATATCAACCTGGTCCCTCTCTTGACTTGTTCCAGAGCTTGCCCCCACCACCATGCACAGAACTCTAACAATCTAAGGATTATTTACAATAAAGATCTCCAAATTTTTATCTAAAAGAACAAATTGGCATCTAAAACCCAGAGGTAACATAATGAAAAATCAGAACAGATTTAAAGGCTTATTAGCCTGAAAATGTGAAATTATCCTCAGGTGTAGCTAGTACCAAGCATAAAACCAAGACTCAGTTAAATTTGTCAGATACTCAGATGCTTCTAATCTAGATTTGATAAAATGAAAAGTTAGATGAAGAGCACAGATCTTGTATATATTTAAGCAAATGTTGTCTATCTTGCTTATGCTGATTTCAAAACAAGGCCAAGTGGTAGAAATCAAAGTTGACATATTAAAGTTACAATCTGGCTTTATTTTTGCTTTTTCTTTATTTAGCAAAAGTTATTTATTTTTCCTGAGCTTCAGACTCCCTTTTGGAAAATCTAGATAAACCTCTTCTATCTCTCAGGGATGGGAATATGATCAAGTAAAATATGTGAAAGTCTGTATTTAATGCTCATCAATTATTAGATAAATAAATATTATTAAAGCAAATTAGAAATAGACAATAGTAATTGTTTTGGATGATTTTCAGGAATATTCATACTAATATGCACTATTATAACTACATATACAAGTCAATTGGCCCTTTGTAATGTCTTATAGCATTTCCCACTACCACTCTTTGCCTTGCATTATTGTTATGTGTAATTATTATTATTATTATTTTTTTTTTAGAGAAAGGGAAGGGGGGTGGGGTAGAGGGAAAGGGAGAGAGAAAATCTTAAGCAGGCTCCACACCCAATGTGCAGCCCGATGTGGAGCTTGATCTCACAACCTTGAGATCCTGACTTGAGATGAAATCAAGAGTCTGATGCTTACCTGACTGAGTCACCCAGGCTCTCCTATAATTAGTTCTTATTTAACATTTTGAAATAGACAAAAAGGATTACCTAGTGTCTATATTCATTTGCCAGGCTGTCACAATAAAGTACCAAAAACTGAGTGGTTTAAACAATAAAAGAAATTCTGTGTTTCATAGTCCTGGAGGCTAGAAATCTGAGAAAGTTTTGGTTACTTCTGAAGGCTGTGAGGGGAGAGCTGTTGCAGGCCTCTCTCCTTGGCTTGTAGGTGGCTGTCTTCTCCCTGTGTCTTTACATAGTCTTCCCTCTCTGTGTTTGTGTCCAAATTTTCTTGTGAGGATACCAGTCATATTGGATAATGACCCACTCGAGTGACCTCATTTTCACTTAATTCCTCATGTAAAGACCCCATCTCCAAATAAGGTCACGTTCTGAGGTACTCAGGGCTAGGAATCTGACATATGAATGGTGGTGGAGGAATATAATTCACCTCCTAACAGTATTCTTTCACTAGAACTGGATATTTTCTAGAAGCCCTCTGGGATTATCTCACTCTTTGAGGACCTGCATCTTTCATTGCCTTTGATAGAAAGTCTTCTTCATCGTCAAGAAACAACTTGAGGAGGCCTGATGGTGATGGAGCAAATGGTTACTGTCCATATAAATGCAACAGGTATTGTCTTCTGAAGTTGTAACTGATTACACCCCCAATAAGGAAGACTGTTTTGTATCAAATAGCAAATTTTTTCAGTATTCTTGATTGTGATATTTCTTAATCCTCTGTTGAACCAGTTTTTACACTGTAATGGTTTCCTTATTATTGAGTTTAGCACAATCCTTTGATATGCAATTGTATGAGTCATGATTTTACCTTGCAAAAAAATATATCCTTAATACTTATTTATTCAATTAGATTGTAAACAGCTGAGAACAGTCACTAGCTCTGCTCCTGGGGTACCTGGAACCCATTGAACGAGCAGCCAGGAAATCTAGTCCTCACTGTTCTGGCACTTCCTAGCTAGAGGGGTAGGGCTAGGTCTCTCATCACCTCAGTCTTGGCATGTGTACAGTAAAAGGATCCAATTTTGTAATCATTATGATCTGTCAGCTTGGGTTATTTATTATATTCTATATACACTTAGCCAGCTAAAGGCTTTGACCATAATCATCATTCCTCCTCCTCCTCCCCTCTGCCCTCCTCCTTCTCCTCCCCTTCTTCTTTTCATAGGTAAGGAAGTAAATAGCCTTTTGCTACAGGACGAAACTTAGAGTAACCCAAAATGCTTTCATGGATTTAGGTACTTGTGCAAAGTGAAAAAGTCTATGTTTGCACCCATATGCATGTACCATGCCACACCCACATTTCTAATATACTTGTTTTTCGAGGCCAGATTACAGTGGCCTCAGGGTTAGGTTGAGGGATGAATGTTTACAGCTTCATATCCGACACTTATTTTTACTATCTTTGGCACTGAAGAAAATAGAGCTGAGATACTTCCAAAAGCAGAATGTCAGGGCAATAGCTGCTACTTTCAGGTCTCACTACTCCCAGAGAACATATAATAATAGATAACATTTATTGTGTACTTATGGTGTTACCATGTCAAGGGCTGCTATGTATGTTGACTCCTGTAAGCTTCTCAGAAAACTCTGTGAGGTAGAGTAAAATATTATCTTCATTTTTCCTATTCAGAAACTAAATTAGAGCAAGGCAAGTAACTTTCCCAAGGCCAGCCTTCACTCAGCTAGTAGGTGGAAGGACCTGAGTTCAAACCCACATAGTCTAGCTCTAAGACCTTGCCCCCAACAATTATACTTCAATCTTCCAGTATAAGGAGGCCAGAAAATTATTCTGCGAATCTTTTAACAACCATACATCTTAACCAACTCTACTTATATTGCTTAGGCCATACACACACACATAATAGAGCTGTTTTTGCTATTGTGAAATAGCATCTCTACAGCAGACAGAAGAGCTCAGTATATCACAAATGTGGACCTTTGTTCCATAGTTCCATTTTTATTTATTATTTTATTTTTTGTTTTTATCTAAGTTTGATTTGCCAACATATAGTATAACACCCAGTGCTCATCCCATCAAGTGCCGTCCTCAGTGCCCATCACCCAGTTACCCCACACCCACCCACCTCCCCTTCTGCAACCCTTTGTTTCCCAGACTTAGGAGTCTCTCATGGTTTGTCTCCCTCTCTAATTTTTCCCACTCAGCCATAGTTCCATTTTTGTTTTATTTTATTTAAATTTTTATTTATTTATTATCTATTCATGAGAGACACAGAGAGAGAGAGTGAGAGAGGCAGAGACGCAGGCAGAGGGAGAAGCAGGCCCATGCAGATAGCCTGATGTGGGACTCCATCCAGGGACTCCAGGATCACACCCTGGGCCGAAGGTGGAGGTAAACTGCTGAGCCACCCAGGGATCCCCCATAGTTCCATTTTTAGACTACAAAGTGTCGTCAGAGATGGCTTCATAGGATGTTACTTCATAAATTTAACAATAGCTTGGCAAAAGTATATTACGTTATATTGTTGTGTAATTATATATATCTCATATATCATATTCATGTTGTATATTAAGAGGTGGTTTAATTCCAAATACGTACCTATACATTCATCTACTATATTCCCTCTCTCTCTCACACACATACATACACGTCTTTGCTGTGCCTCATTTAATAACTTTCAAAGTAGACTGATAGACTATTTAATATTCTCTTAATTGCTTTGCTTTAAATTGTTTGTCTTGGGCACCTGGGTGGCTCAGTGGTTGAGCGTCAGCCTTTGGTTCAGGTCATGATCCTGGGGGTCCTGAGATGGAGTCCTGAATCGGGCTCCCTGCAGGGAGCCTGCTTCCCCCCCTACCCCCACCCCCACCTATGTCTCTGCCTCTCTCTCTGTGTGTTTCGAATGAATGAATGAATGAATGAACGAATGAACGAATGAACGAATGATCTTTTAAAAAACTAATTGTTTCTCTTGCCTGACTAAACATCAAGAAGGCAAGTACCTACTCCTGAGAGTACCACAACATACCAAAAAGAATGTTGTCAGATAATTTAGAGTAGAAAGAATTTTATACACCTGCTTGAAATCACTGAAAGCCTATTGAAGGGTAAATGAAAACTCATTAATGTACTCACTTCTATTACGAGAAGTGTGGGTTTTTTCCCCCACACCAATTCTCCAGTTCTCTGAATACCGACTGGATGTTCTATAATTCAATTCTGACAATTCCCAGAGTTAGTGCAGACCTGAAAGGGTAAGGGCTCAGTCCAAAAGACTGTCCCCAGTTCAGATGCCTGGTACACATCCCACCCAGATTGTCACCTGTACTTCTGACCAACTGGCTGTAAATTAGGAGTCCTCACAAACCGCTTCTCAATTTTAATAATTTGCTATAATGCTCCACAGAACTCAGGAAAACATTTACTGACCTTTACCAGTTTATAATAAAAGATGTTACAAAGGATATAAGCTAACATCCAGCCGAAGGGATACATTGGGTGAAGTCTGGGAAGAGTCCTGAGTATAGGAGCTTCTGTCTGCATGGAGTTGAGGTACACCACTTTCCCAGCACATGGATACATTCACCAACACAGAAGCTCTCAAATCCCATTTTTTTAGGGTTGCTATGGAGCCTTCATTATTTAGGATTAAATCATTGGCAGGGTTAAATTATTGGCAAGCTTAAAACACTGGCAATTGATGAATATGTCAATCTCCAGTCCCTCTTCCCTCCCCAGAGGTTGGCCAGTGGGGCTGAAAGTTCCAACCCTCTAATCATGCCTTCATTTTTCTGGCCAGCCCCAATTCTGAAGGTGTCTAGGGACCCCAGCCACTAGTCATCTCATTAGCATGCTAGAGGACATTCTTAGACTCCAAAGATTCCAATGGTCTTAGAAATTCTGTGCTAGGATCCAGGGACAAAGGCCAAACACATTTCTTTTTATATCACAATATCACAGTAGGCGATGATTTCTGTTCATTATGTAAATACTTTTGGTGTATGAGGAGATAAAAATGGAGTAAAGAAAAGCTTCTGGGTACTGTTTAACTTGTATATAGAAACCAAAATAGCTAGATTTAAATATATAATTAGAAAGGATTCTTTACTTTTCATTGCAAAGTGTGTGCAGGTCTCTATTAGGAGACCTTTCTTTAACTCTCCTCTTCTCCATCCTCTACATACCACCATTCATTAAGGAAGTTCATCACTGACATTAACTACTACCTTCTTACTGAAATCTGGACTAACTCCTGAGGCTCTAAATCCATATCTTGAATTGACCACTAGTAGAATATTTTCACTCCACACTGATCCTTGAAGCAAAATCAAACAGGGATTTTTATTTATTGTGGAAAATCCACTCAGACTAAAGCAATTGTGAGCAATGCATCATTTATTCAGGTTTCAAAGAAAGGACAGAGGAGAAGATATACAGCATACATGTGACTTGGACACAATTCATTAATGCACAGTTGTTTGAAACCACTTTTCTCAGCCACACAATCACCCTCCAGACCTTCTGTATCTCTAATTCATGCCTCAACCCTGCTAATCTTTTTCTTTTCCTCTCAAAATAATTTCGGTCTTTTTTAGCTTCGGATTCCAAATTTAGATACCCTGAATCCACTATGTTAGGCAGTCTTGAAGAATGCTTAAAGCAAATAAAAGGGGATCTACTTATTACCACTCACACCCTCCTGAAAATGACAAAAATAACTATACATTTCAAAATTAGTTTATATCAAACACATAAGAATGAATGATCCTGTGAGAGGCAGATTGCTAATCAGGAACTGAAAATGCAAATATATAGAGAAACAAATGCAAATATATAGAGAAATAATTTTTTTTGGTATAAAATTCCCAGCTTACTTTAGACATCTATACATGCTAAGACTGCTATCCCATCTCCCAGGCAAATTTCTTCCTTATTCTATCTCATACTTTACAAACTCCTTGATTCCAGAGGAACATCTCCAAAGATCTGATAGATCCCAAATTCCAAAACTGTGGAATAAGAAACCCTAATAAGAGATCTTATTATTTTGAAGATTAAATAAGATGATACCTGGCATAAGGTAAGCACTCAATAAATGTTATTATTATTACTCCTGCAGTCTGGTCTACTTTCCTTCATGCACAGGGAGTGTGAGGACAGGGCTGGGGGTGGAGAATGGTCATTAGATGTCTCTCTGTAGGCTCACCATCAGACTTAGATATGTGACTGATTTCACTTCCTAATGTGAAGGACAATATGGGGAAGAACTACCTAAACTTGCTATAAAACTGGAGAAGACTAGGGATAGCACTGCCTCATGCCCGACCAAACCCCATAGACAAAAATATCGGATCCAAACAATATCTTATGTCTAAGAAACAAATCTAGACACCAGGCTCTAGACCTGAAGAATTTTAGCTGAAAGCAAAGCCTAGTCCAGATGGGAAACTGGACACAAAGCAAGGCTGTCATGGGAACCATCATCAAAGGAATGAGAGAGAAAAGAGAATGAGGATTAATTCAGGAATGACCCACTGCTTCTGGTTTACATTAAGTTTCTACAGCTGCAGGTAGGTATTTCTGCTTGGTAAAGGTAGTGTTGGAAAACAGTCAGCATTTAATAACGTTCAAGTTCAGTCTCGGACTTTAGGGTTAAATATGAAGTCTATTTTTGCTAAAATGATAAATATTCAGTAACTGATCCATCTCTTTCAGGAAGAGAAAACTGAGCTGCTTCCCTTCCTGCTCCAATGTGGCCATATTTGCATACTGTTCTCTGATCTTGAGGTTGAATTCTGGTAATCTCTCCATTGACTGGTGTCCTTCTGGAATGAATCCAGTGGCCTGCTCATTAATAATCACTTGGTATGTTCATTGTTATAGACAAAGGTCCCTGCTTTATTTTTTTTCCTTCCTAATGCTGTTTTGCACACGACTTCCAAGCATTGCCAAAGTTTTATTTGCTCACTCTGCTGTACCTCCCTGATGCAACAGGAAACATTAACGACAGCCTGGAGTATGTCAACGAAAGTAGTATTCACAGGAACACTGCCTTGTAAACCATATTATTTTATCAGGTCTGTGGGAAGAGCAGATCTCCTGGTTAATGTTCTGCCTCCATGGAGTACTTCTCATGTATCAGGAGATATATTTCTAGACTGATTACTTCTCCTGCTGTTGTGCCCTATAGCTGTGTTGTCTCTTCAAACAGCTCCCTCATAAGAGAAGCCAATGCTCAAAGTCCTGAATCCAGATGAGGTTCTGGAAGCTTGACTAGGTAATCTGACTGGCTTGGATTTCTCCAACCCCAGAGGATAAAGTCAAGGAAAATGCAGAATATGGTGCCCACAGATGAAAGTGGAAACGTAAGGCAAACACATAATCTAAATAACTACTCAATGAAAAAACCTGGAAAAGGTGAATTATTCAAGTGAGCAAGTAGGTTTGGAATGTGGGCTTGGACTATTGAACCTCAGCGTTTTTTCTGGATGCTAGAGAATGAGGTCTGAGTTCTCACCTATGACTTGAAAGTGTGCTGTGACACGCATCAAGTAAGTTTGAGAAAACGTGTTTGATTAGGCACCTATAATAGTTAGGAACACCAAAAAAGAAAATTTTGGTGCTAGAGAAACTCTAGCTCAGATTCTCCACACAACATGTCTTACCAGATACAGTTGTATCACATGTCACAATTGGAGAGCACTTCTTCACTGTGGACTTCTAGATGTTTTGCACATGCTATGAGGAAAACAATAAGTAGTGTCCATATTTTTAAGTGAGGTTTTAAATTACTCAAATGTTAAAGAGAAATAATTTGGAATCTTCTTTAAAATCACCCTTTCCTATCACTGAATATGCTATTCTACACATTAAAAACCAATATGCAGAAATTAGACCATTTACAAAATACACACATGCACACAGACACACACATTATGGGACGATATTTTGGGAGAACTGAAAGATGAGCTCCACAGATCTTCATTTATGAAACTGAAAAGAGTGACATCATTTATGATATTGAAAAACAACATTTATGATATTGAAAAACAACAATATGCACCGACAGTAATTAATGATGAATTCCTTTTTTAAAAAAAGACTACTTAAAAAAAAAAAAAGACTATTTACTTGACACAGAGAGAGAAAGAACACCAGAGAACACAGGCAGGGGGAGCAGCAGAGGGAGAGGGAGAAACAGGCTCCCCATTGGGCAGGGAGCAGGATGGGGGGCTCATCCTAGACCCTGGGATCATGACCTGAGCTGAAGGCAGACTTAGCCACCTAGGCGGCCCAATGATGAATTCCTAAAGGAAGCAAATTTCACATTCCTAGGTGACTATATAATTCTAGCATCTGTCCCCCACCGCCAGTTGGTTCTCTACACCCTGTCAGGTCACAGCTCTGCAGTACAGTGGACAGTTTTCAGCTTTTGCAGGATTGGTTCCATCTGCTCCTTTCCTCACAGTTCTCTGAATGTCCCTGCCATGTGGCACAGATTGCCACTGTATTCCTACCCTTGGAGACAATTCAGGTGTATGAATCAAAAAAAATTTCCTTGATTGCATAACTAACATCCTGGGCTTTCTACTTGACCCATGCCACCTGCATTTAAACACAGTGACAAGGATCTGACGAATCAAAGTACCCACGTGGGTTTTTGTTTTATTCTTAATATAACTCTAAAGAATAAAACTTGTTATCTTTTAATAAGTCAGGATCCAACTCACATTTTTAGCTTCCACAGACTGATACCTTCCACTTTTGCTTGACTATCAGTAGAATGGAGGCGAAAGCCCACTATCTAATTCAATGCAGTTAAAATCATTACAAAGCATAGGAGCAAACTTCATTAACTTAGATTTTTTCCTACTCATAAAACCGCCAGTTATTATTTTTTCTTTTTATTCAACTGTGCTTTAAAACTCAAGATCAAATTGTTCTTTACATTTGGGGAGGTAATACCGATTTGCATGTAGACTGCCTCATTGAAAAATAGGTCCAATGCTGCCCATGAACAGCGATGTGCAGAACAGGGTGCTGTCCGGATTGATTTTCCTGAGGAGCTTATAGAATTTTACCTGCAAAGATGACTCTTGTATCCAGCAAGAAAAACCTTAGGAAAATGATTCTATTTTTCTGGTAAACAAATAATATATATTGCAGGTAAGAAAATAAGTCATAGCACAGATGCTCAAAATTCTTAGTCATAAAATCCAACTGAAAAAGTCCTGTACTGTTTATCAAGAGGCATTTACATAGTCCTGAGTATTCTGTGTTTTGCCTTTGCTATGAGACACAAAAGAAAGGTAAAATCTTTTTTTTATTAAAGATTTTATTTATTCATGAGAGAGAGAGAGAGAAAGAGAGAGAGAGAGAGGGGCAGAGACACAGGCAGAGGGAGAAGCAGGCTCCATGCAGGGAGCCTGATGTGGGACTTGATCCTGGGTCTCCAGGATCAGGCCCTGGGCTGAAGGTGGCACTAAACCGCTGAGCCACCCGAGCTGCCCAAGAAAGGTAAAATCTATACTTCCTGGTTTTAGACTCTTTTACAATGAATGCTGGAGTAACATGGACAATGCTCATTCAAGAAAAATCTTTGTCTAAGGAATGGTGTTCAGCTGGTCTGACCACCTCAGAAACCATTGTTTTACCAACAGTTTTCATTTGTGATCCCCATGGCTTAGATATTCGTTTATAATATTACCTGACAAATTCTGGGTTTTTGCTTGTTTTTATTTTTTTTAAGCAGCTTTATTTACCTGCTACATAATTCACTTATTTTAAGTGTACTGTTCAGTGGTTTGTAGTGAATGTTAGAGTTGTGCAACCATCACCACCATCTAATTTTTTAACATTTCCATGACTCCAAAAAGAAACCTGGTGACCCTCTGCATCCATTCATACCCTCAGTCCTAGACAATCACTAATCTGTCTTTTATCTTTGTAGACTTGCTCTTTCTGGATAATTTATATAAATGAAATCATACAATTTGTGACATTTTGCATCTGGCTCCTGATGGGTCCTTTAATGGTGACTTTTAAATGATAGTAAAAGTGTTAGTTGAGAATGACTCACCAATCTTCCCAATCCCGAGTGCCACCCTTTTAAGAAATATACAAAAAGAACTAAATGAAGATAAAAGCACACTATTAGTGAAAAATTTTACTTTGGACACTGGAATAGAATCAGTACTCCTTTTATCAGTGTTACACTACAGGCTATCTCTTTACTCTCCCCCATCCCCACCACAGGAATGGGAAGTAGAACCTTTGCAGCTTCAAATTTGAACTAACCAAACCTCTGCTCTTTCATATGACCCACTGTTCCTGAAGATTCTAAAGTGGGAAAGAGGGTACATGACAGCACCAGTATGCCTCATACAAAATTTAGAATGCAAAAACAATCATCCAGGATATGCAGGCCAGCCTATAAACTATTTTTCAGAGCCCATATATAGTCTAATCCAGATATATATTTCTGATACAAGACAAAGCCAGGGTGTAGACAGACAAAGCAAGAAAGCAGTGAAGAAAGAGAAAACCTTTATTTCACCCACAAGTTTGTAATCTATAATCTGTAAATGCAACCATATTTGGGAAGTTTTTGGTGACATTGTTTCCCACATTTAGGGCAGAAAGCCATTTATATATTGAGCTGTGCTTCTGTAGCATTTGACCCTCTCCTATCTCTTTGAACTATGTAGGCATTTTAACAGTGGTATCCCTGTCTCCAGGACTTCTTTCTTGCTTCACTGTCTCCCTGAACCTGTGAAACATAATTTCCATATACGTCTTTAAGTCTCCATTTCCAGCCCTCCAAGCTGAACTGACCCTAACCTCCATCTAAAAGGCAAGCACTCCACAATAACAGATTTTTTTTTAAAAAAAGCTAAGTTCCTTAAATTCTATAACTGTTCTATCTTCTACCTCTATCCCCATTAAGATCATAAATTATTTTTATATTTTTAGCAGTATATATGTTGGCTATTACCATAGAGCTTCTCATAACGGCACTGAGGAATAAGTACCTAAGCAAGTACTCTCATTTTAATTCCCACACATTTCTTTGGTCCAGTTTGATGCTGGCACTCAAGGAGCCTCTGCCTGTCAGAGAAAATGAGACATTTGCTGGATGTTTTCTCCTGAAAACTTTTCTCTTCCTCACCAGATAATTCTCTCAAGCTTGCATAATGTTACTTCACTGCTTTCTTGCCAAAGTTTTAACTTTGGTAGCACCTTGGTATACAAACAGGTTACAAGAAAAATAACAGAAAAACAAACTAGAAGGCTAGATACCAAAGCAAGCCCTGCTCATTATTTGTCTCTAGCTTTTATGGCTATGCTGGCTATAGCAAGCCCTTGGAGGAGTAAAGCCAGTATTCTATACTAGCCATCCTAAGAGAGATTTCTAAGGTGAGAAAGAAATCTGTCTTCTTCAAACCAGATGTGTCCTATTCAAGGTTCCGACCAAAGCTTTTTTAACCCTTGGAATGAGTTTTCTTGCTAAACACAACCTTGAACTGAGGTCGTACTAAAAGCTGGACTGCCGTAGCCCAACAGTCAAAACTTAAAAAACAGCAGGTGCCTATAAATCCAGTTTCTGACCAGTGAACATGAGTCACTATAGTCAAATGAAGTATACACATCTTCCGATGGGATGATTTGTTGTTCCTCAAATGTTAATCCTCATTCTTTTTCTAAAAGATAACCACCTAGTGAACAATGTCTTATAATGGGAGGCAGTTATCATTTCTGTAGGATCTCCCACCAAGTCCAGCCATTTGTAAAACTACAGAAGTATTCCAGAGGGGTAAGTTTACAATGTCAGCTTAGGCCCAGGTGGAGAACATGGAACAGAGTGAGCTAAAATCTCCTTGGATCTCAGAGGTTGAAGCCCAGTTTTCTCCCTTATTTTATTGAGAGTGGAAATAATATAAGCCCTAACTTAGTCTGGGAGAGAGTAAAGAGTACCAAGAGAGAGAGGAAGAGAGAGAGAGAGAGAAAGTACATTTAGAAGGATGCTACGTAGGAGTCATAATTTTTTAACACAAATAAGGAACTTCAATAAGTAAATACCTCTAGGGAGAGGAACAAGAAATAAAATAGGAAAAGGCAGACTCTGCCTTCCTATATTTTCTCAATAGCCTGGAAGATTGATAGCAATTTTTGTGTCTATGGGCTAATGAAAATATGAGAAGGGAAAAAAACAGGATATTTCCTAGAGTCTAGACCTACTCTGTAGAATTGTAACTTCATGTCAATCACCTAACTCAATGAAAAACAAACTCTAAAGTTTAAGAAGTGAACCATGGCAGTTATGAGTATGAGCTCGCAAGCTGTATGGTTCAAAGCCTACCTCTGCCACCTACCATCTGAATAGCCTCAGCCAAATTATTTAACCTCATTAAAATTCAATTGTTTTCTGTAATAAAGGGATGATATTGACTGCATTATAGGTACCAAGTCATATAGCACACATAAAATATTTAGAAAAATGCTTAAATTGTTAGCTGTTGCTGCTACTTACTACTACTACTACTACTACTACTACTACTACTACTACTACTACTACAGTATGACAGATATAAAACTATATAATGTGATAATCAATCCTTCATCATTAAAGAATTGGCATAACTCTCTACAGTATCTCTCATTCAGGATAATTATGCCCCTTTTATCATCATCCATTGTTATTAGATCTTATTTTCATTCATGAGTAATTTTCAGCCTTTGCCTCTCCATTTGGCCCATGTCATTGCATAGAATACTTGCTTTTTCCAAATGCTCTACAAAGTATCTTTTCTAAGATACCCAGAAATAGATTTATAGCTCTATTTCTTGGAAAGTTTCTATATTTCTACCATGCTATGATGTCAAGAGGAGTTTTTATAGCCATGATCCTTTTGTTAGGAAAAATGACTTCCAGATTAACACCCTTGAGAAAAGGATTCCCAGTTGGGTAGAGTCACGGTTTCCATGATTCTTCCTTGCATGTTACTATTAAAAATAGCTTCTCTAGCCACACAGGTTTTTGTAATTAACTATTTCATGCCTGCTATATAAGCCAGTGGTTTTCAAACACTATCCATGGTAAGCTACAGAATAACCTGGGGGAAGTTTTCCAAAATTTTAGGCTCCCAGTTCTCATTTATAAATATTCAATAGGTCAAGGCTAGAGGAAAGAGGGGAGATACCTATGCTTTGTATATTCAAAGTACTCTCCCAAGATAACAGCAATATTAGTAAGTCATGTAAAAGGATTAATTTCCTTATTATACTAGAGCTGTTACAAAAAGTATAGAAAAGACTAACAATATGAAAGAAAAATGGATCAAGAATATGAACAGATGGTACACACATGTGCACATACACAAATGGCCAAAAAATACATAAAGAGATGTTCAACCTCACTCATAATTAAAGAAACTCAAGTATAACAGAAACAAGATGCCAATTTTCACAGCCAGGATGGTCCAAGATTAAAGTTGGATATTACCTATATAGGCAAACACATGATGAATCAGTAATTCTCAATTTTCCTTGGTATGAAAGCAAATCAATACAAAATTTTGGAAACTAATTGTACTATCTATCAAAATTTTAAATGCATATTTTCTTTGGAAGAAGCAACCCACCTATGGTAATATAACCTCTAAATACATCCAGAAAAGTAGATATAAACATCTGCGGCCATACCACCTTAAACGTGCCTAATCTTGTCAGAAAAGTAGATATTGATATATATGCAAAGATATAATTATATATCTTAGAATGGCCTTTGAGCTTTCTTTGTAAGAGCAAAACAAAACAAAACTAAAACACAGCTTTTAATTTGTAAGAAATCTTTTCTGGTGGGTTTCATCAGTTGCCAAGTTTAGAAATTGCTATTATGCTGTTTAACTTGACTAAATACTACATTGTTCTAGTTCATCACATATCTGGTTAACATAGTACTATCTCACTGGGTTGCTAAAAGATTAAATGAGATAATGTATGAGAAAGTAACTTTTTGAAATTCTAAGTGTTGTATAAATTGTTACTACATTAAATATTTGCTAATATTTATTTATTTATTTTGATCACTGCTATATTAGCAAAATCCTAGGAATAGGGGATATATAAGCAATCGGATTATATGACTCTGAGATGTTTATACTCTAATAAAACAAATACATACAAAAGTGGGATATAGTATAATAAGCATTACAGGGGATCCCTGGGTGGCGCAGCGGTTTGGTGCCTGCCTTTGGCCCAGGGCACAATCCTGGAGACCCAGGATCGAATCCCACGTCAGGCTCCTGGTGCATGGAGCCTGCTTCTCCCTCTGCCTGTGTCTCTGCCTCTCTCTCTCTCTCTCTGTGACTATCATAAATAAATAAAAATTTAAAAAAAATAAAGTCTTTAAAAAAAATAAGCATTACAAAAGAGACATGCAAAAATTACAGAAGAGCATGTTTTGTTGCAAATGGGGAATATTTAACACAAAAATTGTTAGGAGTTCCTCAGGAATATAAAGTGGAAGAAAAAACTTATGGTAAAGAAACAGTCCCATTCAGTGGATGTATGAATGCATAAGAGAATATGGCTTATTCAGGAAAATGTGAGTAATTCTCTGACACATAGAATGTACTATCAATTTTTCTTAAAATTTGTATTCAATAAAATACATTTAATACTACTGGCCGCATCCCAATCTTTTTTGTTAGTGCTAGAAATACTTCCATATCCTGTAATTCCATGGTATCATCTTATGCATTTTGATATAATTGTAACAAAGAAGCAAAAGGGCTGATCTAGCCAGTGGATGGTGGGTAAATCAGCATTTCATGAAATCATTGAAACCTAGCTTTTTGTTCTTCATACAAATCTATTAGGGGAAAACCAATGATTATATTCGTTACATGCTTATGCTGATGTTATTATATATGTAGTCATCTGGACACAATGAGCAGTAGAGAATAATTAGTAATAAACAGAGAGAGCATTGTAGGGAAAGACAATGCTAATGGGTGGAATATTTGAGTCTAATTATGTCTGTAAGTAAAAAGTGTTTTCCATCTTTTTTTTGGCCCATTTGAAAACATTTGACATTGAAAAAATACTTTCAAAATGTAACTCATTTTTGCTTGGAACATTTTGTATTTCCAATTCATATAAATGATTATTTCCTTCCTCTCCCTGTTCCCTCCTCCTTTTATTTTGGCATTGTCAGTATAGCTATTAATGTTTGGTCATGAATATGTGCTTTGTGCCTGGAGTCAACAGGAAAGCTACTTTTTCATTTAATAGTGTTATGTATAAACTTGCAAAATCACTGGAGAATTTTTAGTTTTGAATTACTTTGCCAAAACACTTACTAGTTGGGTGACTCTAAGATTTCTACTTTGGTAGATAGGATCCAAATCTGTAGGTCGTGGCTCATGACTATGCCTTTTCTAGAGTAAAACAACCATTAGATGGTTCTTGGCCAAACCAGAATATTTCCAAAATACATTTTCAAATTTGTATTATAAATAATCTTACTAAAATAGGCTAGCCCATTGCTAGTTTTCCCCATAAGGCTTGTCCTCTTTTTTTTTTTTTAAATTTTTATTTATTTATGATAGTCACAGAGAGAGAGAGAGAGAGAGAGGCAGAGACACAGGCAGAGGGAGAAGCAGGCTTCATGTACCGGGAGCCCGACGTGGGATTCGATCCTGGGTCTCCAGGATCGCACCCTGGGCCAAAGGCAGGCGCCAAACCGCTGCGCCACCCAGGGATCCCACTTGTCCTCTTTCTACATGAAAAGGGTTAAGGAATATAGACTCAGTAATAGAAATTCTTCATGATGCTTACTTATGTTGACCAATTAGCTGCTACTACCTTAAAAATGAAGCTACTGCTAGTAGAGCTAAAGCTATGTGGTATTGACCTTTCATTCTGTGTGTGTGTACATAGAGACAGACACATATACATATGTGCGTATATATGTATATTTTATTTATTTATTCTCTTCCTATTCTAAAAATGATTACATTGTTTTCCTTCAATTAGCTGCTTTCCTATATTTTGAGAAGAAAATGAACTGAAGTTTAGTAAGGGCTTTCCAGAAAGTTTTAATAAAAAGAATTATATTTTAAATATATACACTCCTCTCTTCTTTCATCACCCTCTTCTCTAACAAAACTCAAATTAGTCTATATTAGAATTTTTCCATTTTATGTTAGCATGCATTTGAACCAATCTTCTTTTAGGAAATCAAAGATCTGCATTATTATAGAAGATGCAACTGGTAGTCATTTAGATTTTTTTTTCAAATTTTCTTGAAACTTCATGCTTTGTCTCGAGGTAGAAAATACTGTATTAGTAAAATCTGATGTACTTTTCTTATTTTAAAATATCAACTAAAATTTTAAAATGAAATAATTATTTAAAAATAAATACAAGGCATAAAACAGAAAAACAGCATTACCATTGAGATTTAACCATCCAAACTATAAGATATTTACATTACATTTTAGAAGGAGGTAGGATACAGGCTGGCTGAAACTAAATTCTGCTTCTCTATAAACATTAAAATTCTATACCCATTTATGCCAATTGTCCAGATATCTACTCTAACCCTGCCTTCTTTTGTATTATTTAAATTTTTTAGTATATCTTTTTAATTTACTTAGTTTTGTTTGTCTGGGAAAATTATTCAAAGTATATCATCAAATGGGGTTTTTAATCATCACAGAGTAAACTGAAATGAACAGATAGGGAAGCTCTAGAAATATAATTTCCAAAAACACAATGAGGTCACAGAAATTAAACTCATTCTTATAAAATAAATCAATAAGATAAAAGAAGCCAAAAATCACTGGTAGTTTTTAACTCAAATGATCCCAAGCTAGCCACCTTAATATTTGAGGTAAGCCCTGGGATAAAAATAATGAAGCTGTGACCCGCACCCCCCCAACAAAGTATAATATATGAAATGAGGAATCCAGCTCATCTTTTTATCTTGAAATAATTATGAATCAGTACAAGGAAAAAAAAAAAGTTTCAGTTCCTTAGGGTATCCCATAGAACATAAAGAGAGATGAACCAAGTCCCAGAACAGATGTCAAGCAGCCTTGATTAATTTGCTAGCACTGTGAGAAACCTTATGGGTAATTTAAGACATACTTAAGAGGAAAAACCAATGGATCTTGAAAATTCACTTGATTCTAGAATTACATAAATGAGGACTAAAAGTTAGTGAATGTAATGTAGCCTTATCATTTTATAAAGCTTGGTGAAAACATCTTTACTTAGGCAAATATATAAAGGATGATGCATTAGTCAGCTAGACTATATATTGATGGAGATTCAAGGCTAGATTTCTGTGTTCAGAGATTCAACATACAGTTGATTTTTTTTTCCTCACCAAGAGTAATTTATTTCTTCCTCTCCAAAACAGCTTGAGTAGGTAGTCCACTGATTGTATAACAAATTGAAGGTATCAGAGACTCAGACTCCCTTCCATTTTTTTGTTTCTCTGCTACTCCTAGGGTGTTGCTCCAAACTGAATATGGCTTATTATCAAAGTCACATTTCAGCTTGTAAGAGGGACAGAAAGAGAAGAGAGAGGCAAACCCCCTTCCCTTTTGAGAGATAATCTAGAAGTTGCATCAGTAACTTCTGCTACTTTTCATTGTCCAAACAACAACTAATCATAGGACTACAACTAATTGCAAGAGAAGCTTGCAAACACAGTCTTTAGATGGTTAACCATGTAACCAGTGAAGCTTCAATTATTAAAAAGTAAAGTGTGAATCAATGTTGTGCAGACTCTGTTCGCATCCAAAAATATTATCTTTGGTATCTAATGGCTGCCAGGTGCTTAGAAATCTCACTTGATTTTCACAACTCTGCAGGGCACACATTCAATACTTGGAGGAGTTAAATGACATTCCCAAATTCACATAGAAGTTATATGATCAGATTTAGATGTATCTAAATCTAAGTAAAATTTGTGATTTTTCCCAGCATGACACCCTGTCCCTCACATAAATGTGGGGGTGATAATTTCCTTGGTTAAGTTTCATTGTGCATGATTCATTTCGAGTTTGTCATGATATTTAAGAATTAAATGGGGGGATAAGGAGATGTGATTATTTCACCTAGGGTAAAAAATACACCTCCTCTATTTTTTATGCTATTTTAAAGCCCATGATAAGGTACTTAAGATGCAAGAACAATGCACTTCAGTTTCTTTTTACACTCTAGAGAACCTAGCATTATATTAAACACCAATCAGGCAATTGACATTCACTCTTTACAATCATATGAACCAAACACCTATGATGACTTTTTTTTTTTCTCTGTGCATGATGCGAGCATGCAAGAAGGTACAAATTTGACTGTGAACTCCTTGAAGGAATTTGTACCTAATTTACTCATAAATGAACTATGTGGCCTTCATCAAGATAAAAAGCTTCTGCACATTAAACAATCAACAAAACTAAAAGGCAGCCTACGGAATGGGAGGAAGATATTTGCAAATGACATCTGAAAAGGAGTTAGTTTCCAAAATCTGTGAAGAACTTATCAAACTCAACACCAAAAAACACAAAACCCAGTTAAGAGATGGGAAGAAGACATGAATAGACACTTTTCCAAAGAAGACATTCAGATGGCTAATATACACATTAAAAGATGCTCAACATCACTCATTATCAGGGAAAGACAAATCAAAACCAGGATGAGATGGCATCTCACACCTGTCAGAATGGCTACAATTAACAACATAGGAAATAATAGATGTTGGCAAGGATGCGTAGAAAGAGGAATCCTCTTGCAGTGTTGGTGGGAATGCAAACTGGTGCAACCACTCCGGAAAATAGTGTAGAGGTTCTTCAAAAAGTTAAAAATAGATACAACTGGGTGGCTCTGTGGTTTAGTGTCTGCCTTTGGCTCAAGTCGTGATGCTGGGGTGCTGGGATCAAGTCCCACATCAGGCTCCCCACAGGGAGCCTGCTTCTCCCTCTGCCTATGTCTCTGCCTCTCTCTTCATGTCTCTTGTGAATAAATAAATAAAATCTTTTTTTTTTAAGTTAAAAATAGAACTACCCTACAACCCAGCAATTGCACTACTAGATGTTTACCCAAAGGATATAAAATTATAGATTCAAAGGGATACATGCACCCCAATGTTCATAGCAGCATTATCAACAATAGCCAAACTATGGAAAGAGCCCAAGTGTCCATTGATGGACGCTTGGATACATATATATTTTTATAATATATAAATTATTTTTAATATACAATATTAATATAATGGAATATTACTCAGCCATCAAGAAGAATTAAATCTTGCCATTCACAAAGATTTGGATGGATCTAGAGAATATGATGCTAAGTGAAATAATTCAGTCAGAGAAAGATAAATACCATATGATTTCACTCATGTGTAGAATTTAAGAAACAAAACAGATAAACCTAGGGGAAGGAGGAAGAAAAAAATAGGGAAACAAACCATAAGAGACTTAAAGATAGAGAACAAATGGATGGTTGAGGGAGGGGGTGGTTGGGGGATCAGCTAGTTGGGTAGAGGGCATTTGTGATGAACACAACACAATTTTTTTAAAATAAAAACTTAAAAAAAAGTTTGCTGAATCTTCAATAGAGTTCATTCCATTAAATAAATATTTTATAGTACTTCTTAATTTCAAATATTTCAAGTGTTTTGTTTTCATTTGGTTTTGAAACAAGATTCATTTTCTGTTCAATATGCTTTTGATATGGGAAGATATATTTTTGTTTTCCTTGAGAACTATACAGTAATAATATATTTTTCCCTGCTTCTGCATTTTGCTGATGATTTTTCAAATGTGTAATATCTTATCAAATGATGACTAAGTCATGAAAAGAGTCAGATTCAAATACATAATTCATATTTAACTTTTCATGAAGCATGAAAAAAAAGGCACCATAAAGTAGACATAATGGGTCGGGAAACTCTACATATTATTTATTTTATATATTTTGCTTAGAATCTATTTAACTGTTCTTCTACATTTGGTTATGTATTCATTATATTAAAAAGAAGAGAAATGCCATTATATACATGTGTCCAAAGCCATAGAATGTATAACACTAAGTGTAAATTGTAATATAAACTACAGGCTTTGAGTAATTATGATGGGTCAATATAGGTTCATCAATTATAATAAATGTATCACTCTGAAGAGGAATATTGATAATGGGGGAGGCTGTGTATGTGTGGAAGAGAAGATATGGGAAATCTGTGCACCTTCTCTTCAATTTTGCTGTGAATCTAAAGAAAGGAAGCAGAGAGAGAGAAAGTGAGAGCCATCCATATTGAGTTTTATGTTCAGCTCTGCTGCTAATTTTAAGGATATTGTTCATAAATCACATAGCTCCAGATCTCTTATTTCCTTATCTGCAAAATTAGCATTGCATTAGTGTATTGATATTTAACAAATTTTTACACATAATTTATTACCACATAATTTCCATAGGTCAAAAAATCTCATCACAGCTTAGCTAGGTCTTCTGCTCAGAATTTCACCAGGCTGCAATGAAGGTGCTAGCTGGGCTGTGTTCTTGACTAGGGAAGAATCTGATTACAAGTGTATTCAGATTGCTAGCAAAATTCGTTTCCTTGCACCTGGGTGACTAAGAGACTCATCTTTATATTGGCTGTTGACTAGAAGCTGTTCAGAGATTACCCACAGTCCCTTGCCACGTGAACCTCTCCATACTCAGTTCACAACATGGGTAGTGGCTTCTTCAAGGAGAATAAGAAAATCTCTCTCTTTTTCTCTGGACTACTAATATGGAGTCTCATGTAACTAAATGTAACCATGAGAGTGACATTCCATCACCTTTCTCATACTTTACGGCTTAGAAATAAATCATAGTTTGCACCTCTTTCAAGACGAGACTATAACAAAGATATTGCTCATTAGGAGTCAATTGATGATGTCTCTGTCACAGTGTATTGAACCAGATAATCTTCAGATTTTCTTCCAGCTGAATAATTTTTTGATTATTTAGGAAATGAGAATCATCTGAACCTCTGAGCTCTCAAAGTTCAAAAGGTATTTGATCTCCTTACAGTTTTACAACCGATAAAGCTGTGGTGCCTACCATTTTTCATGGGGCCAAAATGTGAGCAAGGGATTTGTATTAGAGAGAGTCAGGGACCCTAAAGGGAAAAGAAAAAGCTAAGCCTAAATATTCTAGAAAAGTCTAGTCTTGATTATAAAATAGATCAAATATGAGACCAAGAGCACAAATTGAGATAGAGATTGCAGACAATAGTAAAGCTAAGTAAAGAGACAAATTAAAATGGGTGAGGACTGAGAGGGGGCAAAGTGTATTTTAAGGCAACATCAATGAAATGAATTAATTTTTAACATTAGTCTAAATTAAGTACCAGATGCAGAGTTTATGTAGCTTGAAGTGATGATTCTCAGCTTTGGCTGCATATTACAATTACATGAGGAGTTTATAAATATCCAATGTCCATGCCACAGTCCCATTAAAAGTCAGAATCTCTGAGAAATGGATGCAAGTTTCAATATTTTTAAAATTCTCCAATTATTTCAACATATAGTCAAGGTTTAACATCAATTATTTACTCTTACTACTGAAAGTAAAGTGATCTGAAGAACAACCAGTAAGATTGGCATAATCTGAGGTCCCTGGGTGGCTCAGTCAGTTAGGCTTCTGACTCTTGATTTCTGCTCTGGTCATGATCTCAGGGTCAAGGAAATAGAGCCCTTCATCTGGCTCCACACTCAGCACAGAGTCTGCTTATCACACTCCCTCTGCTCCTCCCCTGCCCTCTCATGTCTTGTGTGTTTTCTCTCTCTAAAATAAATAAATAAAATATCTTTTAAATGATTGGCATCATCTGATAATGATCTTGTTAGAAATTCAGATGCTTATTTCCTTACTCAGATCTACTGAGTCTGGATCTGCAGTTTTACTGCAGAAAACCTGCAGATTCTCAGGTTTTCCTATGTGATTGGCCCAGTTAAAGACCTAAGACAAAGATATTAGTACCTAATATCTGTTGGTACATGACTGTTTCTCCATAAACATAAAATTCAATAGAATTTTCCAGCCCGGACAGCCCCAGCGGCGCAGCGGTTAAGCACCGCCTACAGCCCGGGGTGTGATCCTGGAGACCCAGGATCGAGTCCTGCATCAGGCTCCCAGCATGGAGCCTGCTTCTCTCTCTGCCTGTGTCTCTGCACCCACCCCCATCTGAATAAATAAATAAAATAAAAAAATAAAAAAGAATTCTCCAGCTCACCTTTTGAAAATTGAGTAAATAATGAGTTAAAAAAAAAAAAGTGGATACTACTAGAGAGATAAAGACGCTCTCTCTCTCTCTCTCTCTCTCTCTCTCTCTTTCAATAGGCTGCACTAATTTGTTTATACCTCCAAAGATAAATATTTTACTTTCTTATGCCAACTCTGATTGATTGGTAGTGGCTTCCTGGAGAACCGTATTGAGAAATAACATTCCCAGATTGCTTGATTGAAAAGAGTATCCCGATAGATTGACAACGTCTCAGGGAATGATAGCTGTAGTACCACGTATTTGCCGAAATTGCTCTGGATTTTCTTATCCAACCATAACTCTCATGACAGAGCCCCCCATTTTAAAGACACCTGACTGAGATTAAGGATTTATGGACCTATGACATTTCCATATTTATTAACTCATTCAGTCTTCCATAGATTCATTCATTTATTGCTTTAATAAAAAGTTATCAAATACCAGTTTTATGTCCCAGACACTTACTGTGCTGGGAGTCAGATTCTTTGGGGATTAGAGTGACCTCACCTTTTAGCATAAACATGCCATAGCTCCTTGAAATTCCATGAGCAAAGCAGCCTCACATCACCATCAATCATGTTCAACCCTGATGAGGGAACTGGTTTCACCAGAAGGTCTTGATTACTTCGTATGTCAAAGAGATGCTTAGCAGGAACCAGAGGCATGATGTTTCAATTCAAACAGCTTCTTGCTGAATTTTAAAGAATTGTAGAGTTAGAGTAGCTTTATTGTGACCTTCAGAAAAATCTTTACATGAAGATTCTGTTTTAGCACAGGTTAAGAGTAGTTAATCCATAAGAAAAATGCACGTTATTAAGCTGTTCTTTAACAAATCTTATAAGAAAAATTTAAAAGGACTACGATTTCATCTTTCTAACACTAAGAAAGTAAAATGTCTGTAGGTGGCTATCTTTGAAGCCCCAAGTGAGGGTGATTTTCCACTTATATTCCTTTCAGTAATAAAGAGCTGCTGGAAGCTCTATAGAAATGTTGTTTTTTAGTGACTGTGCCAATATACCTGGGCTTTCTTTCAAGTGATGAGTGATTCCTTTGAATTATGTTTCAGCCAAGAATAGGTTACTCAGAAATTGCATGAATACCTTCCAACTCATAATTGCCAGGTTCCAGTCTTGGATTTTAGTCATTAAACCTAAACTCTTATTTTCTCTAAATCTCAAATTGATAGAGTCATCTTCTTTCCATTCTTCTTATCCAGCAACAATCACCCCCTCCTCCCTTTATCATCCCTGGATACCACACACACAGAGGAATTGCCCTGTCCACCACAGTAGGTCACACACAAAGACTGCCTCATGATGATGAGCCATTGCTAAACATAAGGCTTCAATTTGAATGAAATGCTTTTTCAACACATTAAAAAAAAAAAAAAAGTCCATTAGCAGTTACTGATAAGCTCAAGATTATTTCTGTAGAAAAATCAGTTTAGGTTCAAGATAAATACAGGGAAACTGACAAGCAATTAAGCAGGAAGTTTTGTTTTGTTTTTTTTGGTTCTACTTGTCAGATATTTGAGGAAGATATTTTAGGAAAACTGCTTTTGGTAAACAGAAAAATTATACTGGCATTTTCTTCTGCCTTTGTACTTCTGAGCTCTGACTTTTTTTCCTGAAACATACAAACAATGCAGCCATTAAATATTGGAAATTAAAAGAAATTACACATATTCAGTAAATAATTTGTTCAAAGACAAAGTAACTTTTAACTTACAAAAATACAAAAAGATTGAATTCACCTGGAACAGTAAAATTCTATCAGAGATAGCTGATTTCCACAATAAAAAGTTTGCATTATTTTAGGCAAAACAAAGAGCTCTATTCAGTACATTTCTATTTCCATATATGTGGTGAGTGGTGTTCTTTCATGGTGAAAATGACTACATGCTTCGTTCATTTATGGAAGATCTACCACCATAAATGGCTGTGTCACCCAGCCTTCGTTCCACATGGGTCACCATACTATGAGAACTTTGCTGGGAGGTGTTGTACCATGCAGAGTATCATGAGAATACCAGATCATTAGATGGAGGTAAAAGCTAACAGGGATGTCATTGACTTTACAGTTTTCTCCAATTTGATTGAGTTACATATATCATTTGTTACATGTATAATAAGAAAGGAAACAAATTTAGAGAAAAGAATATTAAGATAGTACGGATTAATCTTATATCATTGATCTATAAGAAATTAATGACTTTTTAAAAATACTCTACAGGGTAAAGACTATTGAAATAAAAAAATAAATAAATAAACCCTAGAGGTATGTTTTCTCCAGATATTTGGCCTTCTATATGTTCAGCTGTAGTTAGGTGTTGACATGTTTGATACATTTATAATATTTAGGATGAAAATTTTATTTCCCTCTTCTTGGTCATGCTGAGATGGTACAACTTCTACATCTATATTCTACTGCTCAAGTTCAACAGGGAGTGATTCAAAAGGAAATGCACACTATTTACTACTATAATGTGAACCCCCTAGCTTCAGTGAACCCATGGATACAGTACTTTTTGTCTCCTGCCTAAAAACCTAGGCTAAGGGAATTCTATTTTCCCCCTAAACCAATCCTCTTGTCTTGGTTAGCTCTCCAGCTCTTCATAGATGTTAAGAGGAGCACAGAAAGAAGGCAACCCCAATGGGAGGGAAAAAAACAAGGAAAAGAAAAACCATTCCCTAAAACCTAGATTATCCACATGTTGGTCTTTCTGGAACCAGAAAAGGAACACGGTAGGCTGTCTTACCACTCTTAATGATAGAGGATTGAGACTGAGAGAAAAAGAGTGAATCTCTTTCTTTCTCAAAGAAAAATACAAAAACGGAATGCCAAAACAGCAGATTCTAAGGAGGAATAAGAACTATAGTCCAAGCAACTCTATTGTTTCACAGTGTGCTTGCTCTTGACCCACACTGACCCATACCAAAGCTCCTTTTCTAGCTTGATTCCCTACAGAAGTTGGAATATGTCATTAACATCTGCAGATAAGGTAGGTGCATTTAAACTCTAATATTCAATAAAGGAGGAAAGACTATCCCCTGGAAGAAAGACAGTCTCTTCAATAAATGGTGCTGGGAAAATCGGACATCCACATGCAGAAGAATGAAACTAGACCACTCTCTTTCACCATACACAAAGATAAACTCAAAATGGATGAAAGATCTAAATGTGAGACAAGATTCCATCAAAATCCTAGAGGAGAACACAGGCAACACCCTTTTTGAACTCGGCCACTGTAACTTCTTGCAAGATACATCCACGAAGGCAAAAGAAACAAAAGCAAAAATGAACTATTGGGACTTCATCAAGATAAGAAGCTTTTGCACAGCAAAGGATACAGTCAACAAAACTCAAAGACAACCTACAGAATGGGAGAAGATATTTGCAAATGACGTATTAGGTAAGGGATAGTTTCCAAGATCTATAAAGAACTTATTAAACTCAACACCAAAGAAACAAATAATCCAATCATGAAATGGGCAAAAGACATGAACAGAAATCTCACAGAGGAAGACATAGGCATGGCCAACATGCACATGAGAAAATGCTCTGCATCACTTGCCATCAGGGAAATACAAATCAAAACCACAATGAGATACCACCTCACACCAGTCAGAATGGGGAAAATTAACAAGACAGGAAACCACAAATGTTGGAGAGGATGCGGAGAAAAGGGAACCCTCTTGCACTGTTGGTGGGAATGTGAACTGGTGCAGCCACTCTGGAAAACTGTGTGGAGGTTCCTCAAAGAGTTAAAAATAGACCTGCCCTACGACCCAGTAATTGCACTGCCGGGGATTTACCCCAAAGATGCAGATGCAATGAAACGCCAGGACACCTGCACCTCGATGTTTCTAGCAGCAATGTCCACAATAGCCAAACTGTGGAAGGAGCCTCGGTGTCCATCAAAAGATGAATGGATAAAGCAGCTGTGGTTCATGTATACAATGGAATTTTCCTCAGCCATTAGAAATGACAAATACCCACCATTTGCTTCAACGTGGATGGAACTGGAGGGTGTTATGCTGAGTGAAGTAAGTCAATCGGAGAAGGACAGTGTATGTTCTCATTCATTTGGGGAATATAAATAATAGTGAAAGGGAATATAAGGGAGGGGAGAAGAAGTGTGTAGGAAATATCAGAAAGGAAGACAGAACATAGAGACTCCTAACTCTGGGAAACGAACTAGGGGTTGTGGAAGGGGAGGAGGGTGCGGGGTGGGGGTGATTGGGTGACAGGCACTGAGGGGGACACTTGATGGGATGAGCACTGGGTGTTATTCTGTATGTTGGTAAATTGAACACCAATAAAAAATAAATTTATTATAAAAAAAACTCTAGAAGATAAGGATTAGAACATATAGTCGAAGAAGGAGACTGTTTTGTTTTTAAAGACTGTGGCTGCTGCAGACAAACTAGCACATGTGGTCAGAAAATTTAACGATAAAATAGCTAACATAGCACAACCAATATGTGATTTGTCTTCCTTACAGGCTGATCTCAATGAACTTGAATTCAGGTTGGGATGACTTAGAAGCCTACACCAAACCCAGATCAGAGTCTTAAAGATCCTAGAGAATTCAAAAGACTATGAGGTCTACAAAGATCAAATTTGATCAGGTTAGGTTAGCTCAGCCACATCCGACCTGTACCAAACAGCTCAGGACTTTTCCAAAGTAATTTGGCAGATATTTTGATTGAAGCAGAACTTTGAATAGCATGCTGGAACAATTATTTCAAATGAGGTTTTTATTGAACATTAGAAGGGGCAGAAAATAATTTTTACTTTAATGCAATGTTTGACTCTAATTCTTTTCAATGACTTCTGTTTCATTTCATCTGGCTCCTATATATTGAAATGGCCAAATACTAATTAAAGCAGCATCAATTTTTTTTCGTATTAAATAAGAAGGTAAGAGGATGTGCCAAAGCAATTATCACACTAACCAGGTTTTTAAATTCTGATTTTAAAATAATGAATTTGGCATGCCATGCTCACTATTACAGGTAACTGCAATAACTCTTTAGCTTCAAAAACTCCATTTAATAATCTTGACAGGTTTTTAACTCTTGCTGTTATGTGATGTGTGCTGGAAGGCTGGTTTGTGCAAGCATACTCTAAATGTCCCTGTTAATCACTGTCTTCAGAATACAGAGATCCTGTCTCCCTCTGTATTCCCATCAAGAAGAATATATAGAAGAACGTGTTGTTCAGCATTCAAGGACAAGAGCTAGGGAGTGGCATCTCCCCTGTAATGAAGAAGTTGAGGACGACAGGTCTTGATCTCCTTGGAATGCTGGCCAAGCAAGGAGGGAGAAGCTACAGATAGTTGCTAGTCGGAGTTGCTATGCTATAAAAGCTTGCTACATGTAGATTCCACTAGTATATGCTTTGTCTAGCCTTACACTCACTGTATGTCCTCCCCAAATGAACCTGTCTTCTTTGGTCTCACTGGACCATAACCCACCCTTGCCTTACAGTGTGTCCAGATGTGACTACACACCATCTGTCTTAGCTACCCAGTAAAAATGGGTAAAGATGCTATTAGATAAATAACTAGAACCACTAACCCAAGAGAGTACATATATGCTACTTGAAGATTAAAGAGAATGATTTAGATTTCAAGAAAAATACATAGTCCAGAAGGACAGATGTCAAATTGTGGAACAGGAGAGTTTTAAAGACATTTTATTGATTAGGAAGTTTAATAAGACAGGAAATTTAAAGCACATAAAGTAATACAAATTCTAAATGTTTTCTCATTTAACAGAATATTTTAGATTCACCGTACAGTGTAAGATACAGATCTAAAGAAACAATGATAGCCAAATATTATTTGAGGCACCATACATAGGTTTTCATTCAAAGTTCTCCTTTGATGGGCATTTATTAAACACTCATCGCACTAAATGCAGCATTGGATGAAACAAACCAAACAGAATCCAAAGGTTGTTTTTGTGTGTGTCTGCTAAAACTTTTAATTAAAAAACAGCACAGCTTTCTATGTGAATTGTTACTGTTTTTATTCTGATTCTCTTAGCATTATAAATGTGCTAGTTTTCTACTGCTGCCATAACAAATTACCACAATCTAGTGGGTTAAAATAAAACAAATGTATTAGCTAAAAATTCTGTAAGTCAGAAATCCAACATGGGTCTCATTGAGCTAAAAGCCAGGTTCCAGGATGGTTGTATCCCTTTTTGGAAGCTGTAGGGGAGACTATTTCATTGCATTTGTAGAGTAAGGTCCTTCTTTTCTTGCTAGCTTGTTAGCTGAGGGCAATTTCCAGCTTCTAGGGACCATCTACATTCTTTTGGCTAATGGCCACTTTCCTTCATCTTCAACACTGGTAACAGTGGGTCAAGTCCTTCTGACTTCACATTTCTCGATCTACTCTTCTACTTTTCTTCTCTGTGAAGGACTCATGTGATTAAGTAAGGCCCATGTAGGTAATCTAAAATAATCTTCCCACCCAGGGTCCTTTACACTTAATCACATCTGCAAAGACTCTTCTGTCAAGTAAGAAAATATATTCACAGGTTCAGGTGATTATTCCTAAAGCAAACAAACAAAACACTGAAAGTATATACTTCCCGGAAACACCCAAAGGCATCCTTACTGGAGAAACATGTATTAGTGCCCCAAGAAAGTCTTAATTCTCTAAATAAAATTTAATCAAATTTAGTTTTTGTTTTGTTTTTTAGTATTTTTAAATGTGTTGAGTCTCTGATGAAAAAGTGATTTTGCAAATATAAAACATTTGGATTTCTTCCAGTTAAGACTTTTCCCCCTCACAGATCCTACTCATCTTCCAACATATCCTCAAATATTATCAGTTTACTTTTTTTATTTTTATTTTTTTAAAGATTGTATTTATGACATGAGAGACACACAGAGAGAAGCAGAGACATAGGCAGAGGAAGAAGCAGGCTCCCCAAGGGGAGTCCAATGGGGGACTTGATCCCCTGCAGGATCATGTCCTGAGCCAAAGGCAGATGCTCAACCGCTGGGCCACCCAGGTGTTCCTCAATTTACTTTTTAAAAAGACTTCTGAAATAATATAAGTATGAATAAAGGGGAATTTAAACTGAGGACATTATATGAAATTTTTATTTTTAAACTGTGACAAAAATAGGCAATTTTCTAGGGAAAGTAATTGATCCAAATATAAAATTAGGATTGCTGTCAAAAACTATTTCTAAAAAAGGCATGGGGCCTGCATGATCCAGAGACTGTTTTTTTTTTGTTGTTGTTGTTGTTGTTGTTGTTTGTTTGTTTTTTGTTTTTTCAATGCTTAAACTTGAGAAAAATGGAAAGCTACCTAATTTCATTTTATGACATGAACATATTCATGGATTCCAAATCTGACAAAAATAGCGCTCCCCCCGCCCCGTCTTAGTCAATTCAAGCTGCTATAACAAAAATTCTGTGAAACAGGTGGTTTAAACTACATTTATTTCTTAGAGTTCTGGAGACTGGGAAGCCCAGGATCAAGGCACAGGAAGACCTGATGTCTGGTGAGAGCACTTTTCTCGACTCTTCTCTGTTTGTATCCTCAAATGATGGAGAGCAAAATCTCTCTTATGTCTCTTATAAGGGCACTAATCCCATTCATGTTGCCTCCACCATCATAACTTAATTACCCCCTAAAGGCCCCAGCTCCTAATATTTTCATACAGTTGGGTATGGATTTCAACACATGAATTTTTATTTGTTTGTTTGTTTGTTTGTTTGTTTGTTTGTTTTAGAGAGAGAGCACACACATGAGCAATGGGCAGGGAGGGGCAGAAAGAGAGGGAGAGAGAGAATCTCATGTAGGCTCCACACCCAGCATAGAGCCTGACCCAGAGCTTGATCCCATGACCCTGAGATCACAACCAGAGCCAAAATCAAGAGTCGGATGCTTAACCAACTGAGCCACCCAAGCACCCTTCAACACATGAATTTTGAGGTACATAAGCATTCAGTCCTTAACATATCTCCAAAAGAATAGAGCCAAATCTCACATATGCATACAGACACTAAAATACTAGCACCTCAAGTCCATCAACATATTATAAGAATATTACACTGTGTACAAATATAGTAAATATAAAATAAAATTTTCAACATTAGGATAATTATTACCTTAATAAGTTAGAAGGTAAAAAATGTGATTCTTTCAATAGATTATTAAACATTTCTTAATTAAATGAACTATTCATTCTTTTAATAAGCTAATATATCTTTCTCAAACCTAATAGTTTTATGCTTAATAAAAAATCATGGTGATCAAATATAGCTAATCATATTCTGTTCCCCTAATGATCCCAGGTACATGCCAGATGAAATACATATGCTTTTCAATATGAATGTATTCCAATAAATGGCAGAAAAAAATATAAAGAAGTCTACAACTGTCAATATTACTTAATATTACTCTGGTTGCTCTATTTAATAAAATAACAGAGGAGGAAAATATTATACATAAGTTCTGTCCATTGTTTTACATATTGGAGTTTACAGTGTTCCTAAAATAAATATATTTTTAAACAGATATTTGCTGATACATGCCAAACACTGTTCTAAGTCAAAAGATTGATAAATAAATTCATAAATATAGTATGTCAGGAGTAATCATTGCTACAGAGAGAAATAAAGCAAAAAAAAAAAAAGGTGGTTATTGCATGTTGAGGGAAGGAGGTATTGTTTTAATAAGGTGATAAGCTTTTCCAAGAATGTGACAGTTGAGCAAAAATCTGAAGAAAAGGAGAGTGTGAGACACTAAGATATTTGAGGGAAGAGGAAATATAAGAGACAAGGAGCCAGTATAGTTGGAGCGATTGATGTGCAAAAGGAAATCACAAGAGATAAATTGGAAGAGAGAATAGGAGACTAAATTCTGAATTCTCCCAAATTAATTCTTCTTCTTACTGGAGTACACCCTTTGAGAATTCAGTCTAGCAGAACCTGTATTTGGTAAATTTTAGAACTAAATGCCTCATAACATCTTCTCAGTCTACTTTCTATCTCAATCATTGCAGCAAAAGCAAGTTATTTACAGGTAAAATGGAACAGTAGCTTACCTCAACTGCACTACATATCTTTCACTTTCTGCCTCAAGATTTCTTGGACTCTGGTGTGCACTCACTAGCACATGTGCATGTGCAGCTTGAAGGTAACAGAGACTTAACACCCCTGTAGCTAACCATTTTTTTTTAAGAGAGGAAAAGTCCTTCAACCAATCCTATGAGAGAAGTTTCAAAGTGCAATCTATAGCTTCGCTGAGAGTCCTGCTGGAGTCCAGCTCAGTTGCCCACAGTGTTGACCAACTCCAGAATGTAGCCTTGTATTGGCTTTCTCTATATCCCCGTTTCCATTTTACAAGTCTCCTCCTTTCCCCTAGATCATTACCCCAAATAAACTACCTGGATGCAGGTCTGTTTTCCGGGGGTAGACCAGACAAATACTTTTGGACATCTTATATGTCTAAAAATGTTTTTATTTTCCTTCACATTCAAATAATTAGCTTTGTAGAGAGTTGCAATTTTTTTTCAATACAATTTTGAAGTACATTCTCCGTTGTTTTTTTTCGACCAGTACTGCTAATGGGAATGTGTTGTCAAATTGATTCTTGATTCATTTGTAGATCATCTTTTTATTCCTGGATAATTTCATACTTTTTTCTTTGTCTTCAACATTCTTAAATTTAACTTCAATGGATCTAGGACTGAGGTTTACTTACTGATCCTACCTGGCACTTTGATCCATTTCAATCTTAAGTTTCATGTCTCTCTGTACTCTGGAAAATGCATGTCCATCATTTATTCAGATTTTTTATACATGTGGTTTTTTTTTTATTTTCTTTCCTTCTGAGGCTCCTACTGAACAGATTCTAATTTTTCTACATTCATCCACCATATTTCAACTTCTGTCTCAACATTTTTCTCTCTTTATGACTTTCTGACTCCTTCCTGGAGAATTCCTCAAAATGATCTTTGAACTCATTTAATTTTTTTAATGTATATTCTGTTTAATGTATATTCTGTTTAATGTATATTCTGTTTAATGTATATTCTGTTTAAATTTTGTTTAATGCAGCCACAGAGGTTTTTATTTGAAAAATTTTATTTTGTCATTTTTTTTCTTTTTTTACACAGTTAGATAACCAATTCTCCTTAATATATCAGGACTGGGTTCGCTGCATTGTCTCTTTTAGTTGTAAAAAACTGAGAATCCATGCAAAATGCTTCACGAAAAGAATAATTTTGTCTTTCCATATCTTGTATGGGTCACATGGTCTCATTCATCTAGCATGTCTGATTTCTCTTGGACCCCAAATATTAATTGATCATGTACAATGTGTCAGGCTCTCCACATATTACCAGGTTAGGACAATGTATAAGATTAAGTTCCCGCTTTCATTCTTCTACTTATTCGTTATACCAGGCCCCTCAGAATGTCTTGATACCTCAATCATTTTCAGCTGAACAGCTGATACTTCTCCATATATATTTATTACAAATTCCAAGAAGAACTATGATCTTCTGATTCATAATGGGTCATAGTATATAAATTAGTAACTCTTGGATCTCGTACAATGCCATATCCAGTAAATCATGGACAGGATCAGTCAGCATGGCTACTGAAAGACTTTGCAGATAATACAAGCAGGTGTTTTTAAGTGAAACATGTCCCTGTGGAAGAGGTTAAATGCAGGAGGGTAGCATAACTATGAATGGTGCCTTTACATTATAATATTCTACCTTTAAAAGTTCCCAGAGATTAAGGACAGACCTAAGTATACTATATCCTTTAACAACTGATTAGGGATTCATAACCCATAAATTCATTAACATCTACTTCAAATTCACATATTTTGCTTTAATATAGGGGAAAGATCACCTCATAAAACAAAAACATCATTTTGATAATTTCAGGACAGAGTGATCTGGACCTGGGAACAGAGAAACCAGAGTAGTGTGCTCAGATATGCTTCTATGCATCACAGTTGCAGAGCATTTTATTCAAGAAAAAAATTATCAGAAGCTGCTTTTGCATTAGTTTTTTAAATCATGGAGATATGAAGAATCAAGATACTAATAACAGTTTATGTCCATTTGATCAGGACAACTAAAAAAGCAAACACTGCTAAACAAATTTCAAAAGAGGTTTCCTGTGAAGAGAGAAGTGATTTACTTCCTAACTGACTTAACAACACAAAATGTTCTCCCCTATATTTCCACAACCACATTACCATTATCAGAAGAAGCGCTTCACCAATTTTAAAACCCACATCAAAGAGTGACATGAACAAAAATGTAGGCAACACAGCACCATATTTCAAGCTGTTGCTTGACTTGTTACATGATTTTGTTATATCTTTCCTAAAAAATACTTATGAGTGGTCTTTATAATTTCTTTAGTTTTTCATACTACATTAAATCAAGAAAGAAACAAAAGGTTGACTTGAAGAGTGGAAGACAAAATTTCAAAGTATGCATTTAATTCAATAAATGTTTTAAGCAGTTTTTATTAGAAAAGTTATCTGAGATTTAGAACTCAACCTGAATGCTACAGAAATAATTAAGCAAGACTTTCCTTTTCTCAAATTCTTTGAGATATTTCCTTATTTGTCAGCTGTGCAATTGTTCCTCCACCTAAAAGACCTAGTAAATTCAATTTTCTTAAGCAAGTATTCAGTTAATCCCTTAAGGAAATAGCACTAGTCAGTTTCAGACAATTTTTCTGACCATTTTTTTTTTCACAGCAAATGCCAATATATTAGGTAGAATATATTAGGGTAGATACAGAAAAACTCATTCATTGCATTCTTATGAGTTACTTAGCTTTGCATTTAGGATGCAAAAGAGCATGGGGATATCTGCAGTTCCCTCTGACTTTTTCAAGGCATCACAACACAACAGCTACCCCACTCATTATCATCACTATAATTATAAACATAATTTAAATCCCAATGTGTTATTATTGTGAGGCTAGAAATCTGGGGCTGGTATCCAATTTAGGGGCAATGGAAGATGTAGCAATGATAGAATGCAGATAGAGATGAAAAGAAGTAAAGGAAGAAAACAATAGCAAGAACGGTGTAGGACATAATTAGAGAAGAAAGAGTGTTGAGTACAGTATCTAAACTCAAGCAAAATGACTAAGGAGAAACAATAACAAGACCAGTACCCAACAGACCTGGAACTACGCAATGACCCAGCAACGAAAACTGGAACACTGCAGCACAGTTAAAAGAGTAGCACATGTGATTACATGTTGAGCCATAAGATGTTGATGTAAAAATGCTTATGTACCATTTGCTTGAGGCTAAGATTGAGGGACATAGGAGCAAATTTAAATATTCCTGGGTTTGAAGAGAAGAGAGATGCAGAACCTGGGAAATTAGTATGCCCTGGAAGCAAAACTTAGTCCTTTGGAGCTGAAAAAAAAACTTAGTCTTCTTAAGGTAAAGCACAGATATAGACACAGTACATAAAGAGATAATAAAGTATAACTGGTGTTCACTTTCTTGGGTGGCACTACAGACTGAATGTTTACGCCCCCCAAAGTTCCTATGTTGAAACGCCCAATGCCTATTGGGAATGATATTTGAAGATGGGGCCTTTGGGAGGTAATTAGGTCATTAGGTGGAGCCCTTGTGAATAGAATTAGTGCTTTTAAGTAAGAGGCCCTGGACAGACCCCCCTTCCCCCCCCTGCCACCTCTCGCCTTTCGGCAATGTGAAATTATAGCTAACTATGAACCAGGAAGTGGAACCTCCCCAGACACCAAATCTGTGGTGCCTTGATCTTGGAGTTCTCAGCCTCTAAAACTGTAAGAAATAAATCTCTGTTGTTTATAAGCCACCCAGTCTCTCTTATTCTGATACAGAAGCCTTAAAGGACTAATATAGGTGGAAATGATTAAGAAAAAATAATGTCTTACCAAAGCTCCTTATGCGGATAGTGAAAAATAGATTGAGATACTGACATATGAATTAATTCTAAGAGTTATATACACATGGATAAATTAAATAAGATCGTATAATAAATCACTGAAGAACAATATACATTCAATTGGTAATTTCTTCAAAAAAAATTAAGAGCTAATAACAGACTCTTTTAAATGTCTTTTCTTTAAATTATGTATTTAGAGCTGTAATTGCCTAACAAAAATCCTGCTATTGATGATGATTTGTATTTTACATGTCACAATAAGCACTATTCTCTCTTTATTCAGAAAATAAAGTTTTAGTATATAAATAAACTTATTATCAAAAGGACTTAATATTTACTCTCCTAAGGCAATCACCCTACTATATCTTAATTATCCTTTCATTCAAGGATATTATAAAGCTGTCAATCTCTCTCAATATAGTAATAACTTCTACATTTGAATTAATGTGACCTTATTTGATTTAAAAACTGTCTATGCCTGGCTATTTCATTATCCTATTGTGTATGTCTCACCTCCCTCACTTCCCTCACCTTCCTTACTTGAATCTGATGTTGCTTTTCCTTAAGTAACCCGATTGAAGCTTTCAAAGAACAAAAAACAAGAACAAAATCAAATAAAATACATATCAGCTCAAAGACCAGCAATATTTCAGAAAAACTAATGATTTTTGTTTTGTTGCCCTCCTACTTGTATTAGCTGCCCTTCTGTAAACAATCAGTAAAGAAAAATAAATGTCTGGCTTGCATGCTTTAGCAGTCTATAGATGCCTGATGACAGTTTTCTCTAAGCTTCTCTTTATTCAACAGACTTTCCGCTGAATATCTTATGTAAACCAAAATTGATTTCACTGAAGGGTGGTTCACAAAAAAGATTAAAGATCAATTGTCCTGCTAATTAGAGAGTAAGAAAATCAATAAAATGATGACATTTAAATTATCTTTATTTACTAGAAGTGTCTACTACAAATGAAGTCATTGCTCCTGTGGAATAAAATGAACTGTTTTGGAAGAGAGGAAAGAATGCATTTTCTAGAAGATGGTTGCAGTCTACAGACTGTGAATAGGTATAAACTTTTCATTAAGAAGTTTCTTAAAGTAATTAAAGGATGACTTAATTAAATTCCATGTTTGGAAACCAAATTTCATTCAAACCATGACATTAAAGAAATTCAACTTCTTTACCATTTATAATGTAAGTCTAAAATGTATATGTATTCCTAACTTGGAAACTATGACTATTATTATTATAAACATGCAGGAATTGGGAAGACAGAGTGAATAGAAGGTTTCAATTAATGAAAAGCAATTGCTCTAATACAAATCTGGGTTCTATCGAGGCTCTTTACTCGCTGGTATGTTTTTTGACCATAAAATAACACAGTGATGGCATCAAAATTATCTAACTAAAACCTCTAGGTCAAACTATTTTATAGAATTTGCTCCTTTATGAGATTTATTTTAGAAGTCTGTTTTGGCAAGTACTCTGACATCCTCAATTTTATACACATAGCAATGATTCTTAGAAAACCTAAATTTCACTTCATTTCTAAGATCCCTGTCACCTGTTGGAAATGAGGGAAGGTTTGGAGAAGAAAATCAAAAATATAAAGAAAAAAAATAGATAGCCCTCCACTCCCCACCCCAAAGTTCTGTAGATTCCATGGAAAGTCAGGCCAGTTTGAGCCATAAGGGGGAAATAGATTTATAAAATATGGGCACAACTTACTATATGTATGTTTTCTAAAGCTCTGTCTTCTGATCATAATTATGATCTATAACACTACAACTACCATCTTCAAATACTTAAGCACTTGCATTTCTGTGCTTGATATTTCCCCCTTTGCTAGCTGTCTTGTTGCACTTGACCTATTATTAAGCTACGGAGTGCCTACTTCTGGATCTTTCTGAAAAATTTTTAGTTTTGATAATATCATTGTGGCTAAATTAGTGTCAATAACAGATTAAAGGTCCTCTCTGTCTTCTAATACACAGGTTATTCTTGGAAGGAGCAGTGGACTCAGGCTCCAGAAATAATAAAGAAAAATATCCGTTAATACAAATGGTCAATAAATACATCTAAAACTGTTCATCTTCATCAATAAGAAAAAAAAAAGTAAAGATAAATCAGTAATGCTCTTTTTAATGATAAGAATGGAGTAGGTAAAAAGTCATCACAAAATCTCTGCACAATAGTTTTCTTCTTTATCATTTTTCATATTTTCCAAGATTTCCAAGATAACTTCTGCTATTTCAATAACCACAAAACAGTAAGCTATTAAATATATGTAATATATATGTACCATATAAGAATACTAAATAAAATAAAACATCCCATAGTCCTATTTACTACTCAAAGGCATCCACTGATCTATTTTCATACTTCCTTCTGATCATTTTCTATTCATAATCATAATTAAAAAAATATTTTTTGGGTTTGCACTATAAGTTCAATGTTATATCTTTTTCCCTGAATTTAATATGAGTACGTATTACAAGTATTTAGATTGAACCACACGAAATAGCCATTTTTATAGTTCAAAATGGTCAAATATCAGCAATTTCATATGGTTCAAATGAGTAGTTAAACCCTAAATCATAGTGGTAATGAGTGACAAGTAAAACAAAAGAATTAGCTTTTTAAATGACAATATATATTTCCTTTTTAAATGCTTACCTGCAGGAACATCACAAAAGATGTTTAAAATATAAAAATGTGTTTAAAACAAATAGATGCTTAAGTTGTAGGAGTAAATAAAATATTGAGTTGTCTACTCCATTTATTTCCAGAGATTGCTGCTCCAGAGGAAACTGTGAAAGGGCAGTCACACCAGAATTGATAGGCTTTGTTCTGTGACCATAACAGCCTGGTTCCATGCCAAAATTGAAGTTCACATGCAGGTCAGGTATATGGCAAAGATCCATGCTATACTAAGGATGTAACCTTTAGTTATTGCTATGACTCAATGATTGGGTTCAACCACAAACCGCCTGCCCTCTGTAAATAAACTGAATTCCACTAATAGGCAGAGCTAACCAGAAACATAGTACTCAGTAGTTTATCTCCTCAGCATCATTTGAGGGGTACCAAAAAGACTCAGTACTCTAAATAGCTTTCCCACGGTTGCCTGAATTTGCCATTATTGTTGACTCATTTCTTTTTGTTAGGGTTTATACTCCTAATCTGCAGTACTTCCAAATATAAATATTACTGAGGGCAACACATTACGATACAAGCCAAGTGTTACCCCTTTTCTCTAAAAGAGGCAAATGAGAATGTGACTCATCAGAAAAAAAAAAAAATAGGCACAGAAAACTTCATAAAGGGAAGATAGACCACTAATGATAAATTTGTTTCCTTCACAATTTTCCCTATGACCACTTGGCTTAGATATTGTCCAATGATAAGCCATTCAATATTAACTTTCAGAAATCCAGCAATATCCAAATAATAATTGTGTTGTATACCAGAAAATTCTTTGAACAGAGCTCACAGTACATTTTATAGGAATCTTGAATTACTCCTAACTGTGGCAATATTGGAAACTCTTTGTGGCAGATACTTTTAAGGGTACTTGCCCAACTTGCTCACAGCTTTTCCTATTTTAGAATCACCCCCATACATGCAGTTGGATTCTAGAAGTTGTTTGCACTACAGAGCCTGCATACCACTTCACAGCCAATTGAGCCAATGGTAGGTAATCAACAGTCCTAAAAAGAATCAATTATAATCTTCTAGGAATATGAAAATGAGACTGAATGGGGCTTGTTAGTTTCTTACAGGTAGAATTAATGTAAATTCAAAAAGTATGTCCTACCATGATTTACCATGCTTTGGAGGAAATAGATAGTCAACAAAGAGAGGTGTATAGAGAGAAATAGAGTTGAGAAGCTCTGTGGTTTCCATGAATGATTAAGACAGAGGCCCCTTTGGTAGATTTCCAGGACCTGATTTTAGTATTTCATCAATGGTGTGTGACTGTACTCTGATATTGTGGGTCCCACAGATACCACTGATCCTTTACAATATATTCCCCTGTAGTTATTAAGATAATTTGAAGATCAGGTTACTAACTGAAATTGCAACAACAAAATCAGCAAAACAATTCTAGCCAACATCACAGAGTACTTTAAATGCCAGGTGGTACTTTAAATCTTTGTAAGATTTTCTATTTTATCTTCACAATGACCTTATTTGATAGGCCAAGATCACCTCCAAGCTCACGTCAGACAGAACCAGAGTATGAAACCAAGCAGCTGACAATGACTACCTAGTGTTTTAACTACTGAAAATATGCAGAATACCATAAAGTGTGCTGTTGTAAATCTGCATCAGATTCACCAGGAGTCACTGAAAAAAGAAAAAAAAAAGAAAAAAAAATTAGTACTGAAGTCCAGACCTGACCGCAGAATCACAACTTCTAGAGGACAGAAATTTTCCAGTTACTCCAAGTAATTTTCATGCACACTTTGAGAACCACTACCTAATGATCTAAGCCCAAGATATGGGTTGAGGACTGCTGCTGGGGTTGTGGTGTCAGTATCAAGATATGTGTGGGGGGAGATAGGTGGTCTAAGGAAGAGCAACAATGTAAAGTGGAAGAAGGATTTCACTTCCATTGCTTTCTCATTTATCCTGCCACCACAGAGCCTAATTTGGGGAGATTCAAAGTCTGGGAGAGAAGTGGTGGGTCTGTCCATGGAAGGATTTTAGACTGGCCTGGTTGGTTACATCAATTTGGTTACATAGATTGGTTATACAGATATCTAATCCCAATTAGAATCATGAAAATTCAGTTTTGAGAAATGCTAACCTAGAAAACAAGGGACTTTAGAATAATGATTTCCTAAACCATAACATTCTACTCTGCATGTGGACATCATGCACATTTTCTTTTTTGAGCAGAAATATATAATTGTATTTTCCTTCTTTTTCACCACCCAGGGATTTTCTGACAGGCTATCATTTGTGCTGATGAAACTATTCCATTCCTAAAAAGTGGGAAGTTTTCCTTGTCATATTTTATTGGTTCTGCTGGTCATTAAATTTGACAGACTATAAATTCCCCGTTTACCATTAAACAGACTATGAATGACAAGATAGTATTAAGCATTTCTGGTATATAGATTGTAGTTGGGCCATCAGTAACACCATCATTCTAGGAAATTATTGCTGTAATGGAAGGGTGGGGGTGATAATCACCAAAAAGAATTTTGTTTTCTTTATATGTGGTCTTAGTAAAAACAGAAACAAAACCCTAAAAATAAAAACTAGGACAGTTCACAGTTGTAAACCTTTTGATTAATAATAATGATAAGAGAGGGAGGGAAATAAATGATTGGGATTGAGACAGAATATGTGGCCTTTCTATTGAATAGTATTTTCTCAACAGTATGAGGCATGAGAAACAAGAGAGACCATGATCTAAATGTAATAGCACTAACCTAATCTCATGGCCAAATGCACAAATCACCCATTAATTGGTTTTTAAATGTGTATTTTGTAGTGTTTCTCTATTAATGAGTTGATTATATTTTTAGAAATCATGGAAAATATGTAGACGCTGATGTCACTGTACTTTGGCTTTGCTAAGGATGCCTATTATGAACAAAGTGTTTCCTCCTTTGGCTCTGGGCACCAGACTGCTGCTCCCTCCTTCCCCACCCACCTACTTACTCCCTCCACTGCACCCAAACACTCTAGATCATAAGGAAAATATGTTTCTAAAGATTTAAATCTGCTATTTCCATTGCTGACTAAATTAAGTTGCTCACTAAGTAGTTTCAAAGTCCTCTGTGTTTTCCTTACATGGCTCCTCTTATGAATGCAATGAAAAAGTTATTTATATTATTGACTTCCTGTTTGTGCTCTCTGTTTGACATAAACTCCATGAGGACAAGAACCTTGCTTTTTTGTTTTGTTTTCCCTCATCTCAGCACCTATAAACCCTAGCCACATGAAGAATGCCAAGCATTTGTTAAATATGGATGTCTGTGTTATGTGTGTTGTATGTATGTGTATTTTAATGTTGAATGCCTATCTCCCAATTCACCTTTCACCCATTGTCACTGGATGCTTTTGATTGAAAGAATATATGGTAACCTATTATTACTTCACTAATTCACCTCAAGTTAAAAGATCTATGGGAGCAAAAGGACTTCTACTTTCCCTCCAATATACAAAATACACAGATTTAACCTCACCCAAATTCCACATTAAGCTTGTTAGGAAACAGTGATCTAACTCTTTCAGTCATCATCTTCCACATCTCAGTGATCCCAAGCAATCCCAAAATCTTTGTATGTTTTTTGTTTGTCTGTTTGCTTGTATTAAATTGCTCTTTTTTTTTTTTTTTTTTTTGACTCAGCGACATCTCTTTCCTTAATGCCAATGCCCCAATTTTTCCGACATAGCCCCTAGGCCTTTATTCCCCTACAGATTCACAAGACCTCAAAGATGGAAACTTGACCAGGTATATCAGATAACACTTACACACACAATATTAGGGCCATTATTTGACAGTTAAGGCACAATGTGTGGGGACTATGCTACCAATTCTAATTAGTATTTCCAATACTAATATTGTATTGTGTTGTCAGTGGCCCCACTGTTTAGCAAAGCAATCCTATTTATCTCCTCAGAAGTTTCGATTTCTGTTAAGCCATGTGTAGCTCCATTAAGCCAACATAACCAGTACACAGAGTACACCCTGAGATATTCTTCAGCTGAGTGCAAACTTGTGAATCAAAGGGCTGGACACTTGGTTTAAATTAAAAGGCACTTTGAGACATTTCAGTGGAATTATACCATGGAAGAGGAAGACAGAAATCATAAATCTTTTTTTGGTAACCATTTAAAATTTCTAAGCATTCTACCCAGTGTCTACTAAAAAAAAAAAAAAAAAAAAAAAAAAAAAAACTATGAAGAATATAATGAAGTTAATAATTCGATGGACATGTTTCTTTAATTTGTGGCATGGATTCTATTAGGAAAAAAGAACCTTAAAAATAATTTTGTCACTTCCCCTCAAAACTATAAAAATCATTATCCTCCAATAACTTAGAAAAGAATAATAAGGAAGAAAGATAAATGTAAAAAGCATTGAAAAAGGTAAAGGATAAAGGTTAGAGAAGTGAGATACAATGAGGAAAACTACTAAATAAGAAACATCCTATACTGAAGGACTGACAGAAAACAGAGAGAAAGAGAAGGAATAATCCAAAATTTTTTTAAAGATTTTATTTATTTATTCATGAAAGACACACACACAGAGAGAAAGAGAGAGAGAAAGAGAGAGAGAGAGGCAGAGGCACAGGCAGAGGAAGAAGGATCCATGCAGGGAGCCCGATGCTATACCACTGAGCCACCCAGGCTGCCTGAATAATCCAAATTTTATGAGAAAAAGAAATCTCTACAAAACTTTGGCATAAGATTAAAGTCACAGAGTATTTTAATTAAAAACTCTGTAACACAGACTAGGAGCATATTTCACCTTGAAGATCCAAGGACAAGTAGTAACTGATGTCTCTGCTTTGTGGGGTTTTCAAACCAGAAAGTGATGATTCCAAGATTTACAGTCTTTCAATTAACACAGCAGAGGGAAAAGATGAAATCTTACCTTTCTTCTCTGATGAGGTTTATGGATTCTCATTGTCCAAAATGGAAGCCTACCCTGTCTTCTTGGGACTACCAGAGAATATACTGTGCAGACACACACACACACACACACACACAATTCATAGTGATAAACTTATTTTCTAATTGATTCTAGTTGTAGAAAGATTTTTTAGTTCTTTAAGGGTGAGGAAAAGTCTCTTTTTCTACTATGCTCCAGAGCATTTGAGATATAGATGGTAATTAGCATGCATTTATTGGATAGAATTATGTAATCAAATTTAAATCAAGTGAATTCCTTTCTCTATGATTTCACATAATTCCTTCAGTATTTCAGAAATCTGAGGTCAGCCATTTTCCAGCAACTAACCTCTAACTTAGTTGTCCTAGAAACGCATCTGTCTATATAACCCCCTTCAGAACACAAGAATCAAGAAAATACCTAGGGTTGGGATACCTGGGTGGCTCAGTGGTTGAGCGTCTGCCGTCAGCTCAGGGCATGATCCCAGGGTCCTGGGATGGAGTCCTACATTGGGCTCCCTACAGGGAGCCTGCTTCTCCCTCTGCCTGTGTCCCTGCCTCTCTCTCTGTGTGTCCTATGAATAAATAAATAAAATCTTTAAAAAAAAAAGACAATATCTAAGGTTAAATATCTAGATTGCATTTTGATAGTCAATCCATGCCAGTGGATTTGAGTTCTAAGCAAACACATAAACCACTGTGAGCAGATATTACTTCATATTTCACAGTATGTGAATAATGAGGCTGTTATTTTGTACTCATTTGCAGAGAGCCCAATGATGCACCTTTAATATACTTTATCTTGATTAATGTTAAGAAACACCTTGAAGGGATCCCTGGGTGGCACAGCGGTTTGGCGCCTGCCTTTGGCCCAGGGCGCGATCCTGGAGTCACGGGATCGTGTTCCGCGTCGGGTTCCCGGCATGGAGCCTGCTTCTCCCTCTGCCTGTGTCTCTGCATCTCTCTCTCTCTGTAACTATCATAAATAAATAAAAATTAAAAACAATATTAAAAATATTTAAAAAAAAAAGAAACACCTTGAAAAGTCTATGTTTTTATCCTTTGTTTTCTGATAAACTGAAACTTGGTGTTTTCAAGTTAGGCAGAGTCTGCCAGTAACATCTCCACTAACTATGCTTTTCTTCATTCTTATTTAATAGAATACTGAGTTTGTTGATTTTGGCAAAGTTTCCACCTACAAAGCATTTCTCAGTGTCCTATGCCTACATAGGTAGCCATGTAGTGATATTTATAAGCAAAAAGATGTAAGTGATTTATTGGGAATTATTTGTAGAAAAGCACTATAAATAGGGAATGGACTTATCTGATACCACATGTATCCACTTTGCTTTTGGCACATTTCCACTCTTCCTCCCTGCAGATCTAGAGGCTGGGGCTCCAGCAGCCATCTTGAGCAGAGACAAGCCAAAAAAAGTCAACCCTGACATCCCTGAGATATCAAGCTGCCTACATCTGAATTTCTTGCTTTGAGAGAATAACACAATAGCCATGTTGCTTAAACCACTGCTCTTAAAATTACTTGTTACATGTAGCTGAGCCCTGCCCTTAACTCTTACACCCAGTGACAGGCCCAAGGTCCCATAGCTATAAAGTAATATAATTTCTTCTTATTCCATAATCAATAAGAAGTGTAAGAAAAGAAATGTCAAATCAGCTAGCCAAAATAATAGTTAAGGGTTTACCTGCATCGCTAGAATTATCCCTTAGACTCAACTGTGTACTGGGATGCAAAAATAGGTGCTTACTGCCTCCTTCATTCTTGGTATTCATGCATTTGTCAAGTATTATTTAAAGGTTTATCATCAATAGATAATGTGTTGTCTAAAGACCAAGAACTGAAAATATAACTGCTACCAAGAAGCTTATATAGTCTAATTGGTTGGCTATGGTTAATGAATAATTAAATAAAGAATTATTGTTATTGTGATAAATGCTATAAAAGTAGTATGTTATTATGACAGCATGTAACAGGGGAGTCTATTCCTACTTGCAGGGTCAGAAAAGGCTTTGGAAATGTTAAAAGGAAACCGAAGCACATTAAAATTTTTCAAGAATTTATTTGAGCAAACGTTGATTCCATTTTGGCAGTATCGAACTGAAAGTTGTCAGAAATGCTCTGCCAACAGGAGCTAGGGGAAATATTTTTATAGAGAACATGTAGAAACAAAGCAAGGACACCCTTTGATTGATTACAGCTTAGAAGCCTATTTTGCTGTTTGTGATTGGTTGTTCTTAGGTTTGGATTTCTTAGCCTTGAAGCATTTGAAGGAATTTACTCTGGTTTAGGTTTTGGTTTGCTTACTTAGGTGTCAAGGCATTAGTGGCACCTTAGTCTAATGGCCTCCTTGTTTAACAGCTTAACAGTGAGAATGTAACATATGTGATGACCTCTGAAAGACAAGTGTGAATTAGCCAGGCCACTGAAAGGAGTGAGGATTCAGGCATAAGAAACAGTAATGTGTAAAGGTTCTGAGTTTAATAAGGGTGGGAGAAGCAGTTCACAATTAAACCAGAGACGTAGGCTTAATAGGTAGGTCCTTTTAACGCTGTTCTGAGAGTTTGGATTTTAACACAAAAGCATTGGAAGCCATGAAAGACTTGCAAATGAGAGAGGCACATAACGAAATGGATGAGGATTAAGAAGAAAAACACTAGAGCTGAAAAAATTTTTAAATATTTTGGAGTAAGACAACAGGAAGCAGGACTATTAGGATATTATCATTGCAGCAGTTCAGGGAAAAGATATTGGCGAGTTAAATTCAGTGGTTCTAGACAAGTTGGAGAGAAGTAGGGAGATCTGATAAGTATTTGCGAGGTAATTGCCTCTGGATGTAATGGCTGGTGGGATAGCGGAGAAACAAGGATGAAGATCAGTGACTTCCTTGCTTCTTGCCTGAACTACCGAGGAGATACTGTCATAAAACACCAAGATGGAGAATGCAGGAGAAGAAAATGTTTTTAAGGGTAAAGTGTCGCTCATTTGTTAAGTTTGAGACATGTATACCACATTCAAATGAAGACACTCAGTAGGCAGTTGAGTACAAAGGACAGAGCTCAAAAGAAGCTCTGGGATGGTATCCTAATTGTGGCTGTGGCCCACATATAAGGGATAACTTTGTATATTGTTATTGCCATACTCCTACCCTTTTGTTTCTAGATTAGAAGCTCTTTTTACTGCCAGTAAGTAGTTTTATACTAAGAATTTGGTAGATCATTGTATCTTTATCCATCCTACTTGCACTGCTTAATTTCCTCTCTTGACAATTCCAAGTGAATTAGTCAACAAGCTAAGTCTCAGAAACACCTTCGTCACTGAGCATTGCATCTGCCTCCTATAAACTATTAAAATAATAGCTAGAGGAATAACACCAATGATTCACCAAGCACATAAATGTCTCAGACACCGGGGCTTTCTTTGTATATATGATTTCTAATCATCTCAACAACTCTATAAAGAAGTATTTCAACGCTATTTTATAAATGAAGGAACTGAGATTCAGATGCCACACTGATCCCACTATTCCTATGGTGACTGGGAGGCTTGCCTTCAATCCTGAGTCTTTCAGACTCCCACATTATTTCTCAGTGTTCTCATTGAGAGCCTGATAAAAAATGTTTCATGGTAGTGATGGAAACAAGTACCAGCTCTTCCTAAATTAGTCCTAAATACTACATGCAAATATTCCAGGAGTGTTTGAGAGAGTGTTGAGCTCCTTTCCTGAGGAAAGCTATATTTAGAGATAAGATACGGGTGATGTTCAGAATATAGCTGCAAGAGCAGACTTTATATCTACTCCTTTTGTTTACTTTTATAAGGGAGATGAACAATAGAGGCTTATATTTCATCACTTTATAAATTAATGCATCAAAATAGGCTTGCTTTCAATAAAGATCTCAGAAGGATGTCAATTTAGAGAAGTTGTGATGAATGCTAATTTAATTTCTATAGAAAACAGCAAAATGCTTTGTCCATAGTAGGACAGCCAGGTCCCCAATCAGTACTCACTGCTTCCAAGAATTTGGCACGTTAATGAGACAAGTGGGTGATGTAGGAGAACCATCCTCTAGATTACATTCTGACCTTACTTTGTCTTTATCCCAATCATTTCACCTTTTTGTTTTGACAAAAACTCACTCTTCAGATTTTGCTCATTTTTCACAAGCAATGAGGATCAAGATGGATGTAGTCTTTTCTTAGTAGATTCTTTCTTCAAGCACAGAGTACAAATTAATGATGTAAATTACGTATTTTAAGAAGCATTCTAAATAGAGTAAAAATGGAAATACCTTTATCTGCCTTAAACATGCCCATTTTTATTTTTAAGTATGTTTCTTGAAAATTATTTTATCTGGTAAAAATAGGTTTTCAAAATGATATCTTAAATATTTGTCTTATAAATACTTATTTTAAAATAAAATTTCTTTGAAAACAAACATAGTTTTCCCAGTATAAAAATAATAAATTCAAAAATCATATAGATACACAAAATTTAAATTTGCTATATTTTCAGCTCTTTTCCTCTTGTGATATGATAAAATAAACACAGTTTGTGTTTTGATAGCATAGTTTGATAGCCAGTTTGAGTGATTTTTTTGCTTGTGAAAAGTACCAAATCATATTATGAATTAGCTTTGGAGATTTTTATCAGTTCAACTAGCTTCATAACAAAATCATAATATATGAAATCGAAATTAAACAACTTGATCAGTGCCAACTGCACTGAAGCAATGATTCTAGAAGATTCCTCGAAAGTGTTGCAAACCTTACGCCCATTGTCTTCACTTCCTTAATGCCTCCAGAATCATGGATTTTCCTTCCCTCCCACCACAACTGGGTGTGTCTTATTGACAGACTCTCCCTACAATTATTCAGAGAAGGTGATTCCGGGAGATGCAGTTCTATGAGGGTGTGGTATATGATGCCAAACAGCAGACCATCTAGCATATTATCTTATCAAGAAGTTGAAAAGGCTAAAGACCACTAAAATTTCCTGATTTGATGATACTCATTAAACCATCATGCTTACTTCTTCTGCCTACTGGTACGCTAGGTGCTTTAAAGTTCAAAAAGAAAGGAAATTTATCTTTAGATTTTTCTAAAAGCATTCATTACTATGAAGACCAAATACAGTCTAGTCCTAGACCTCTTTTTCTGCTACCTTCATTTACTCCCCAAGTGTCACATTGCAGATTTGTGGCCTAAATTATCATCTATACACGGGTAGCTCCCCAATCTATATTTCCAGCCTGAACTTCTCCCCTTCTACCATTACAATATTCTTGGAATCCAGTTGACCCTCACATCCATGCCTATTACCTTAAGCCAAGCTAAATATCACAAATTGTCTGCTTCTTAATTAGATTTCTAGTTTTGGCCTTTAGTGCCTTAGTCTCAACAAAGCAGAGTATACAGGTGCTTCTTTTCGAATGATGTATTAGGTCACTTCTCTTCCCAAATCCCTTTAGTGGCTTTCTCTCTCTTTCAAAGTAAAAACCTAATTCATTGCAATGTCCTACAAATAAGGCCCTTGGATATGTGGCCATCATTATCTCCCTTTATTTATTTTGAGAGAGATTGAGAGAGATTGAGAGAGGGCTGGGGAAGGGACAAAGGGTAAGAATCTCAAGCAGACTTTATGCTGAACACGGAGCTTGATCTCAAAACCCTGCGATCATGACCTGAGCTCAAATCAAGAGCCAGAGGCTTAATTGACTGAGCCACCCAGGTGGGACCTCCCTGACTTCTTTTTCTATTACTCTTGCCTGACACTCACTTCACTCCAGCCCTACCAGCTTGTTGTTTCTCTACTATACCAAGCATCTTCCTACATCAGGGATTTGGAACTTGCTTTTCCTTCTACTTTGACTTCTTAACTCAAGATTTTGATCAAATGCCACCTTTATAATGAGGCCTTCCTTGACACCTGTACATAAAATAATATCTTAAAAAAATAATCTCACCCAACTGTCCCATCCCCTCCTTTTAAATGCTTAAATTATTCCTTGGCAAATGTGTGTATATACATATAAATACATTACATACTCATGTGTTTTTGTCTCTTGTCTCCACTAGATTTTAGGCTCCATGAAGTTGAGAACTTTGTTTTATTCATGGCTATATCCACAGAGCAAAGAATAGAGCTCAGCTTTTCATAAACACTGAATAAGTTATCGGTGAATGAGTAAATGAATAAAATCTGAGTAGTGCAGAGTAATGACAGACAAGTGTGACCATTAAGCAAACATTGGAGTTTAACAGTAATTAAATATATTAGTTTATCCAAGGAAGACGTCTACTGCATAGGCTCATTTATCTAAACTGAATATTAACAATTCTTATTCCATTTGGTATATAATCAGTAGTTTCTATTTTATTTGGCTGTATATTAATATGTTATGAAGCTATGGACTAGATCTTCTTCATAAAAGAGCACAGTAACTCCAGGCTCTATCCAAAAGTGAGAACATTATGCTATTTCTTTGACTTTCAAAATAAACATTATCAAAACAAAAAATAATACTTCTTTTGTGACATCTGGAGAACTTACTCTGAATTAATATTTAACTGGCTCTTCAGCCACATGTACATATTTTCCACTGACAATTTCTGAGTTTCTTCCTTTCTTTTTCCTCCTCAACTTCATGCATTGTCTTCCCTCTGTCTGAATGCTCTTGCAGCATTAATTTACTTATATTTTCTCTGAATCTGAGACTCATGTCAAGTGCCAATTCCCTAAACCAACCTTTCCCTGGTTCTCACATGGGTAGATCAAGTTGTTCTTGAAGGAAATAACTATATATATCATACAAGTACCACTAGTGCCTTTCACACAGCCTTACCTAGAGTAGGTACTTATTAAATATTTAGGTACTAAATTAAATATTTTCTAAATGCATATAAGGAAAACAAATGAGTATTCAAAGATGAATAGGCATTCCTGAATTCCAACATTTAGCATTGAAATTAGACTGTTTTATATTCCAGAGATAAAGTTCTTCACTAAGAGAAAAAAAATTATTTTTTGTAATGTCACATACCTTGAACTCTGAGGGTCAGAAAATATTTAATTTTGTACCGATGAAAGCATGGTTTAGAGAAAGTAAACTAGCAAATTCCTCACTCAGGTAATATGCTTTATTTTTATCCAATAAATATGTTATAATATATTTTAATGTGTACAGATTTCCCCTCTGTGAAAATCGATGGACTTAGTAAAGTTTAGTCACTAATTTATGTATATACACACAGCTTTTTTTTTTTTTTCAATGTGAGATTTTGATTCCTACAGCTAGAAAAAATTATGAAATAACCCTCATTCCTAACTCTATCCACCCCATGAAGCCCTGCTCAATCCACAGTCTCATTGGCAGGTGAACTTCTCTGTCAAGTGAGCTACTTGAAATGGGACCATTACTTTTATTTTATTTTATTTTATTTTATTTATTTATTTATTTATTTATTTATTTATTGGGGGGGACCATTACTTTTAGAATCCATTTGAGTCAAGTCAATCTAAAGAAAATGCAAGGAAGAAAGAAAAAAGTTGCCATGTCATATGAATATGCAGAAAGGCATAACTTAAAAAGGATTAGTTTAGGGAACAAAGTCTCTAAATAATGGATTTATTTTTTTGCTGGACCCCAACCTTACTAATTTTGGAAATTAAAATAGACTGCTAAAATGGCTGCATCTCTAATACCTATGTGAAATCCAAGGAGCCAAAAAACTAAATATGAGTTTGGTGGTTTTTAAAGATATGTCCAAAAATTCTTTGATACTCCTTCCCTTGAGAATTGGAGCTTAGTTCCCCGCCACACCTCTTAGTGTGGCATAAGCTTAAATTATACACTTCCAGCAAAAAGAATTGTAGAAGGATGAGGATAACTTCCAAGATCAGGTTATAAAAAGATTTCAGCTTCTATCTTGTGCATATTTAATCTCTGTCTCCCCATCTTTTTCTGTCATTACCTCTTTCTGTCTGTGTATCTCTCCATGTCCCTCTGCCCCTGTCTCTCTCTTTGTCTGTCTCTTATCACCCACTCTCAGGGAAACCAGCTGCAGCAGATGAGGTGGTTCTGGGAAGGTGGAAACTAGCTAGCTCTCATGTCCTAAGGATACTCCAGCAGCACAATGGAGAGGTTTATACAGCAGAGGACTGAAGCCTTCAGCCACTAGCCATGTCAGTGGGCCACTTTGAAAGAGACTTCATCCACCCCAGTCAAGACTTCAGATGTCTTCATCCCCAGCTGATAATCTTGCTACAACTTCAAGTAAAGCAGTATATTAGTTTTCTCTTGCTATATACCAAATTACCATACACTTAGTGGCTTAAAATGATATATGTTCATTATCTCACAGTTTCTATGGATGCAGCCCAACTAGATCCAAGCCATGGATCTTCTAAGATCTAACTATTCTTCTTAAGATCAGTTAATAATAGTTATACCTCTGTGCTAGGGAGAAAAAACAGGCAGAGTTTAGGAGTATCTTCTGCTAAGGGTTTCACAAAGAGGAATTGCGGCTAAGCTGAATTTCTTTCTAGAGCTCAGGATACTCTTGAGCTCTGCTGACTGGCAGAAATAATTTCCTTGCAGCTGTAGAATTCTTGGTGACTTGCTTTTTCAAGGCCAGAAGAAAAAAAAAAAAAAAAAAAAAGCCTCTCTACCTTTTAAATGTTCACCTGAATATTTAGGCCCATCGAAGATGATATCTATCTGAGGAATGTAAAGTCAACAAATTAGAAACTCACATCTGTAAATTCCCTTCATTTTTTTGCCATATTCTGTTGATTCAAAGGGGACTGTATACAGTTATGAATACCAGGGGCAGGAATCACAGGGGCCCTCTTAGAATTCTACCTACCACAGATCCCGAATCAGAATCATTCACCTAAGCTGCTCCTAATTTCCTGACTCATGTGAGATGACATGTTTGTTGCATTAAGTTGTTAAGTTGTTAACTCAAGGAAAAGAGCATTTTTACTGATATTTTGTTACACAGTCATTGATAACTCATAAAGTGAGATTATACTAAGAGAAGAGGTTTTTAAATCATCCCTATTCTCGCCTTGGTTTGGAAAGCCCAGTTCAGATGAAAGGTGATGTTGAAAGAGTACTCTTTATTAATAATGTTGTAATCTTTGGGTTTTGCATGAAGACCTTTAGAAAAAAAATAGCACAAAGTACTAGAAATTGCAGAATGTAATCCTAATACTCAAAAATTAAGTTAAGAAATTGACATAGAATTGGCACTAATTCTTACATCAGAGCTGTTCTTTTAAGAAGCTTTGGTATAATACATTCTAATGTCAGACTAGAATAGAAATTTAGGACAGAATCATCTTATAGCCAAATAAAATCAACAAATATTTCTTCCTAACATATCGGTAATTAAAATTTTTCATATTGGAAGCTACGAAATATTTTTGGTTGAAAATCAATGCCCATTACATGAAATTCTGCTTTTGTAACAAATAAGGTTAAAAACAGATTCCAGGGCATCTTGGTGGCTCAATCAGTTGAGTTTCCTACACTTGGTTTTGGCTCAGGTCATGATCTCAAGGATCATGGGGCTGAGCCCCACATCAGGCTCCATGCTCAGCAGGGAGTCTGCTTGAGGATTTCTCTCCCTCTGCCTCTCCCCCTACTCACAAATGCTTTCTCTCTCTAAAATGAATGAATAGAGGCTTCAGGGGCAAGATGGCAGAAGAGCAGGGTCCCCAAGTCACCCGTCCCCACCAAATTACCTAGATAACCTTCAAATTATCCTGAAAATCTACGAATTCGGCCTGAGATTTAAAGAGAGACCAAAAAATAAAAAAATAAAAAAAAAATAAAGAGAGACCAGCTGGAACGTTACAGTGAGAAGAATTTGCGCTTCTATCAAGGTAGGAAGACGGGGAAAAAGAAATAAAGACACAAAAGGCCTCCGAGGGGGAGGGGCCCCGCGAGGAGCCGGGCTGAGGCCGGGGCGAGTGTCCCCAGGACAGGAGAGCCCCGTCCCGGAGGAGCAGGAGCTGCACCGACCTTCCCGGGCGGAAAGGGGCTCGCAGGGAGGTGGAGCAGGACCCGGGAGGGCGGGGATGCCCTCGGGCTCCCGGGGACACTAACAGGGACCTGCGCCCCGGGGGAGTGCGCCGAGCTCCCTAAGGGCTGCAGCGCACGGCGGAACCCGGAGCAGCTCGGGGGGCTCGGGGGCGGCTCCGCGGAGGGGGCTGCAGGGCGGGAGCAGCTCGGGGGGGGCTCGGGGGAGGCTCCGCGGAGGGGGCTGCGGGGCGGGAGCAGCTCGGGGGGGCTCGGGGGCGGCTCCGCGGAGGGGGCTGCGGGGCGGGAGCAGCTCGGGGGGGCTCGGGGGAGGCTCCGCGGAGGGGGCTGCGGGGCGGGAGCAGCTCGGGGGGCTCGGGGGCGGCTCCGCGGAGGGGGCTGCGGGGCGGGAGCAGCTGGGGGGGCTCGGGGGCGGCTCCGCGGAGGGGGCTGCAGGGCGGGAGCAGCTCGGGGGGGGCTCGGGGGAGGCTCCGCGGAGGGGGCTGCGGGGCGGGAGCAGCTCGGGGGGGGCTCGGGGGCGGCTCCGCGGAGGGGGCTGCAGGGCGGGAGCAGCTCGGGGGGGGCTCGGGGGAGGCTCCGCGGAGGGGGCTGCGGGGCGGGAGCAGCTCGGGGGGGCTCGGGGGCGGCTCCGCGGGGGGGCTGCGGGGGGGAGCAGCTCGGGGGGCTCGGGGGGGCTCCGCGGAGGGGGCTGCGGGGCGGGAGCAGCTCGGGGGGGGCTCGGGGGAGGCTCCGCGGAGGGGGCTGCGGGGCGGGAGCAGCTCGGGGGGCTCGGGGGCGGCTCCGCGGAGGGGGCTGCGGGGCGGGAGCAGCTCGGGGGGAGCTCGGGGGCGGCTCCGCGGAGGGGGCTGCGGGGCGGGAGCGCGAATCCACCAGCGCAGGCCCCGGAGCACAGGGCGTGGGGACACAGCCCAGGATCCGGCCTTCCCCCGGGACAGGCAGAGGCCGGGAGGGCCCAGGACAGCAAGGACGCTCCTGCCCCGAGCTGAGCAGATCAGCGGCCCCGCCCCGGAGCCTCCAGGCCCTGCAGACGGAGAACTCCGGAGCTACGGGGGCTGACTCCAGGGCTCCAGAGCTGCCCCGCCACTGCGGTTGTTCCTCCTGGGGCCTCACGGGGTGAACCACCGCCACTGAGCCCTGCACCAGGCAGGGGCTTAGCAGCTCCCCCAAGTGCTAACACCTGAAAATCAGCACAACAGGCCCCTCCCCCAGAAGACCAGCTGGACGGACCAGTTCCAGGGGAAGTCAAGGGACTTAAAGTGCACAGAATCAGGAGATACTCCTCTGTGGTTTTCTTTTTTCTTTTTTTTTTTTTTCGGTTTTTGATTTGTTTGCTTCCCCCACACTTTTTTTCCCTTTCTTTCTTTTTCTTTCTCTTTTTCTTCTCTTTTTTCTTCTTTTTTTCTTCCTTTCTTCTTTTTTCCTTTTTTCTTTCTTTCTTCTTCTCCTCTCTTTTTATCCTTTTCCCAATACAACTTGTTTTTGGTCACTCTGCACTGAGCAAAATGACTAGAAGGAAAACCTCACCTCAAAAGAAAGAATCAGAAACAGTCCTCTCTCCCACAGAGTTACAAAATCTGGATTACAATTCAATGTCAGAAAGCCAATTCAGAAGCACTATTATACAGCTACTGGTGGCTCTAGAAAAAAGCATACAGGACTCAAGAGACTTCATGACTGCGGAATTTAGATCCAATCAGGCAGAAATTAAAAATCAATTGAATGAGATGCAATCCAAACTAGAAGTCCTAACGATGATGGTTAACAAGGTGGAAGAATGAGTGAGTGACATAGAAGACAGGTTGATGGCAAAGAGGGAAACTGAGGAAAAAAGAGACAAACAATTAAAAGACCATGAGGATAGATTAAGGGAAATAAACGACAGCCTGAGGAAGAAAATCCTACGTTTAATTGGGGTTCCCAAGGGCGCCAAAAGGGACAGAGGGCCAGAATACGTATTTGAACAAATCATAGCTGACAACTTTCCTAATCTGGGAAGGGAAACAGGCATTCAGATCCAGGAAATAGAGAGATCCCCCCTAAAATCAATAAAAACCGTTCAACACCTCGACATTTAATAGTTAAGCTTGCAAATTCCAAAGATAAAGAGAAGATCCTTAAAGCAGCAAGAGACAAGAAATCCCTGACTTTTATGGGGAGGAGTATTAGGGTAACAGCAGACCTCTCCACAGAGACCTGGCAGGCCAGAAAGGGCTGGCAGGATATATTCAGGGTCCTAAATGAGAAGAACATGCAACCAAGAATACTTTATCCAGCAAGGCTCTCATTCAAAATGGAAGGAGAGATAAAGAGCTTCCAAGACAGGCAGGAACTGAAAGAATATGTGACCTCCAAACCAGCTCTGCAAGAAATTTTAAGAGAGACTCTTAAAATTCCCCTTTAAGAAGAAGTTCAGTAGAACAATCCACAAAAACAAGGACTGAATAGATATCATGATGACACTAAACTTATATCTCTCAATAGTAACTCTGAACGTGAACGGGCTTAATGACCCCATCAAAAGGCGCAGGGTTTCAGACTGGATAAAAAAGCAGGACCCATCTATTTGCTGCCTACAAGAGACTCATTTTACACAGAAGGACACCAGCCTGAAAATAAAAGGTTGGAGAACCATTTACCACTCGAATGATCCTCAAAAGAAAGCAGGGGTAGCCATCCTTATATCAGATAAACTAAAATTTACCCCGAAGACTGTAGTGAGAGATGAAGAGGGACACTATATCATACTTAAAGGATCTATCCAACAAGAGAACTTAACAATCCTCAATATATATGCCCCGAATGTGGGAGCTGCCAAATATTTAAATCAATTAATTAATAACCAAAGTGAAGAAATACTTAGATAATAATACACTTATACTCGGTGACTTCAATCTAGCTCTTTCTACCCTCAATAGGTCTTCTAAGCACAACATCTCCAAAGAAACGAGAGCTTTAAATGATACACTGGACCAGATGGATTTCACAGATATCTACAGAACTTTACATCCAAACTCAATTGAATACACATTCTTCTCAAGTGCACATGGAACTTTCTCCAGAATAGACCACATACTGGGTCACAAATTGGGTCTGAACCGATACCAAAAGATTGGGATCGTCCCCTGCGTATTCTCAGACCATAATGCCTTGAAATTAGAACTAAATCACAACAAGAAGTTTGGAAGGACTTCAAACACATGGAGGTTAAGGACCATCCTGGTAAAAGATGAAAGGGTCAACCAGGAAATTAAGGAAGAATTAAAAAGATTCATGGAAACTAATGAGAATGAAGATACAACCGTTCAAAATCTTTGGGATGCAGCAAAAGCAGTCCTAAGGGGGAAATACATCGCAATACAAGCATCCATTCAAAAACTGAAAAGAACTCAAATACAAAAAAAGCTAACCTTACACATAAAGGAGCTAGAGAAAAAACAGCAAATAGATCCTACACTCAGCAGAAGAAGAGAGTTAATAAAGATTCAAGCAGAACTCAACGAAATCGAGACAAGAAGAACTGTGGAACAGATCAACAGAACCAGGAGTTGGTTCTTTGAAAGAATTATTAAGATAGATAAACCATTAGCCAGCCTTATTAAAAAGAAGAGAGAGAAGACTCAAATTAATAAAATCATGAATGAGAAAGGAGAGATCACTACCAACACCAAGGAAATACAAACGATTTTAAAAACATATTATGAACAGCTATGCGCCAATAAATTAGGCAATCTAGAAGAAATGGATGCATTTCTGGAAAGCCACAAACTACCAAAACTAGAACAGGAAGAAATAGAAAACCTGAACAGGCCAATAACTTGGGATGAAATTGAAGCAGTCATCAACAACCTCCCAAGACACAAAAGTCCAGGCCAGATGGCTTCCCAGGGGAATTATATCAAGCGTTTAAAGAAGAAACCATACCTATTCTCCTAAAGCTGTTTGGAAAGATAGAAAGAGATGGAGTACTTCCAAATTCGTTCCATGAGGCCAGCATCACCTTAATTCCAAAACCAGACAAAGACCCCACCAAAAAGGAGAATTACAGACCAATATCCCTGATGAACATGAATGCAAAAATTCTCAACAAGATACTAGCCAATAGGATCCAATAGTACATTAAGAAAATTATTCACCATGACCAAGTAGGTTTTATCCCCGGGACACAAGGCTGGTTCAACACTCGTAAAACAATCAATGTGATTCATCATATCAGCAAGAGAAAAACCAACAACCATATGATCCTCTCATTAGATGCAGAGAAAGCATTTGACAAAATACAGCATCCATTCCTGATCAAAACTCTTCAGAGTGTAGGGATAGAGGGAACATTCCTCGACATCTTAAAAGCCATCTACGAAAAGCCCACAGCAAATATCATTCTCAATGGGGAAGCACTGGGAGCCTTTCCCCTAAGATCAGGAACAAGGCAGGGATGTCCACTCTCACCACTGCTGTTCAACATAGTACTGGAAGTCCTAGCCTCAGCAATCAGACAACAAAAAGACATTAAAGGCATTCAAATTGGCAAAGAAGAAGTCAAACTCTCCCTCTTCGCCGATGACATGATACTCTACATAGAAAACCCAAAAGCCTCCACCCCAAGATTGCTAGAACTCATACAGCAATTTGGCAGCGTGGCAGGATACAAAATCAATGCCCAGAAGTCAGTGGCATTTCTATACACTAACAATGAGACTGAAGAAAGAGAAATTAAGGAGTCAATCCCATTTACAATTACACCCAAAAGCATAAGATACCTAGGAATAAACCTAACCAAAGAGATAAAGGATCTATACCCTAAAAACTTCAGAACACTTCTGAAAGAAATTAAGGAAGACACAAAGAGATGGAAAAATATTCCATGCTCATGGATTGGCAGAATTAATATTGTGAAAATGTCAATGTTACCCAGGGCAATATACACGTTTAATGCAATCCCTATCAAAATACCATGGCCTTTCTTCAGAGAGTTAGAACAAATTATTTTAAGATTTGTGTGGAATCAGAAAAGACCCCGAATAGCCAGGGGAATTTTAAAAAAGAAAACCATAGCTGGGGGCATCACAATGCCAGATTTCAGGTTGTACTACAAAGCTGTGGTCATCAAGACAGTGTGGTACTGGCACAAAAACAGACACATAGATCAGTGGAACAGAATAGAGAACCCAGAAGTGGACCCTGAACTTTATGGTCAACTAATATTCGATAAAGGAGGAAAGACTATCCATTGGAAGAAAGACAGTCTCTTCAATAAATGGTGCTGGGAAAATCGGACATCCACATGCAGAAGAAGGAAACTAGACCACTCACTTGCAACATACACAAAGATAAACTCAAAATGGATGAAAGATCTAAATGTGAGACAAGATTCCATCAAAATCCTAGAGGAGAACACAAGCAACACCCTTTTTGAACTCAGCCACAGTAACTTCTTGCAAGATACATCCACGAAGGCAAAAGAAACAAAAACAGAAATGAACTATTGGGACTTCATCAAGATAAGAAGCTTTTGCACAGCAAAGGATACAGTCAACAAAACTAAAAGACAACCTACAGAATGGGAGAAGATATTTGCAAATGACGTATCAGATAAAGGGCTAGTTTTCAAGATCTATAGAGAACTTCTTAAACTCAACACCAAAGAAACAAACAATCCAATCATGAAATGGGCAAAAGACATGAACAGAAATGTCACAGAGGAAGACATAGACATGGCCAACATGCACATGAGAAAATGCTCCGCATCACTTGCCATCAGGGAAATACAAATCAAAACCACAATGAGATACCACCTCACACCGGTGAGAATGGGGAACATTAACAAGGCAGGAAACCACAAATGTTGGAGAGGATGCGGAGAAAAGGGAACCCTCTTACACTGTTTGTGGGAATGTGAACTGGTGCAGCCACTCTGGAAAACTGTGTGGAGGTTCCTCAAAGAGTTAAAAATAGACCTGCCCTATGACCCAGCAATTGCACTGCTGGGGATTTACTCCAAAGATACAGATGCAATGAAACACCGGGACACCTGCACCCCAATGTTTATAGCAGCAATGGCCACAATAGCCAAACTGTGGAAGGAGCCCCGGTGTTCATCGAAAGATGAATGGATAAAGAAGCTGTGGTCTATGTATACAATGGAATATTCCTCAGCCATTAGAAACGACAAATACCCACCATTTGCTTCGACGTGGATGGAACTGGTTGGTATTATGCTGAGTGAAGTAAGTCAATCGGAGAAGGACAAACATTATATGTTCTCATTCATTTGGGGAATATAAATAATAGTGAAAGGGAATATAAGGGAAGGGAGAAGAAATGTGTGGGAAATATCAGAAAGGGAGACAGAACATAAAGACTCCTAACTCTGGGAAATGAACTAGAGGTGGTGGAAGGGGAGGAGGGTGGGGCGTGGGGGTGAATGGGTGATGAGCATTGAGGGGGGGCACTTGACGGGATGAGCACTGGGTGTTATTCTGTATGTTGGTAAATTGAACACCAATAAAAAATAAATTTATTAAAAACAATTAAAAAAATAAAATGAATGAATAAGTCTTAAAAAAAAAAAAGAAAAGGAAAAGAAACCACAATAGTTTCCATACAGATATATTATGTAACTTTTCCTTATTACTTAGTAGTAATAGCAATGAAAAGTAGTGGCACGAATATGTGTTTAAGTAAAAAGATTACTTCATCATATATAACACACAAAGCTAATGAAAATAAGTCTAAGTTTTAATTCTCAGAGGATTTCTGTATTAACCTCTGTTGTCTAGTATATAACTGAGCTTCTTAAGATCAGTTAATTAAAAAAGTTTTTATTGTATGTGAGTGAATTATGGATTACTCAAAAATAATGAATTATCTGTTGATCATCTTTCAAATACTCATTAGTTATCTATACTGCTACTTACATAACTTGTTCAGTATAATAGAACATTTATTTTAATAATCAATTCAAAAGATAGCATTAAAAATAGTTATTAAAATAAACAGCCAAAAAAAACTGTTATTACCTCTGTGTTAGGGGGAAAAAAAAAAACAAAATCTAAAGAAGACAACTCTCTTGTGGTGAGATTATTTGTATCAGTCAAAAAGATGACAGAAACTATTTGGTGTTTTAATAGTGGGGATACACAAGAAATTAAAGAAATATAGCAATCGGAATGTGGTTAGTAAGTTCATTATGATTTGTCTTTATTGTTTTGGTGAATTCCCAGTATAGAAGTGATATATTCATTCACATACAAGTATGAATGAAATTTTAAAGCCAAACATTACATGATTTTTGACTCTTTGCCTTACTGCTTATTATATGTAACCATTTTTGCAACATTGGGAAAATGAAGAGTTGGTCCTATATCCAACCCTGCATCTTATCTTCATGGCCAGCAGCAGTACTGCAAAGCAGCAACTATGAAAACAAGAGAGAAGGAGGAAATAGAAAGCAATCAAAATTATTTTCTTAAGAAGAAAGAGGCCTCTGGTATCCAACTAGTCATAAGGCAATTTATGAATATGAGGATTCCAGAAAGCAATTTTATGATATTGCCTTTAAAAAGAATAAAACTCTAGAAACAGAGGAATTAGGGCAATGTTGCATGGTGAAATGAACTTTAGAAAAGCATTCTATATCCATTATTTCATTTCACCTTCCCAAGTTCCCTGTGAATGAATAAGGCAGGAGATATCTCTGACTTCTGCAGACGATGAAATTGAATCTCAAAAACATTGTTATTGGTCTAAGGTTGTGTAGTTATTAAATGATAGACCTAGGAATAAGACGCAAGTCTTATGACTAGTTTTCTGAAGTTTTTTTTCTACTAGGAAATGTCACTTTGACTCATCCTCAGAAGGTAACTTTAAACTTGGATCTCTGTGAACTAAGAGTCTTAATTTTAAAATGAGAAAGTTAGGATTTTATAACTCTCAGATTCAGCATCCCAGAGAGTTAAAGTGACTTAGGCCTTGTCTTATAGTCAGACTTGCAAAAGAGTTTGTATGATAGGGTTTAGCACTTTACCAGTGAGAAATAGTGTTTCTGTAGAAGATTCAATAGCTACTAAGCACTGGAACCACAAGTCTCCTCCACCTCACAGAGATTCTGGGGCAGAGTGCAACTCAGGAATTTCAAGCAAATTATTTGCAAATTGGAGCATTCATACCCCAAAGCCACTGTCTCTGAGAGCATACGAAACTGCAGGGCAAACTGGACATATCTTTCCAAAGTGTCTATTTTACTCAGCAGTGACCACCGTGGCACAGTTTTCTTACACTAAGACAATGAGAAATATCTCATAGGCTCTAAAAATCAAATGAATTATTAAAATGAAAGAGAGGACTTCAAAGATATTTCTCGCATTGGTGGTTTCTTAGATTCTGTCCCTAAGTTCCATGGGTTTTTATTTACTTTCCTCTGAAGGTAGAGTACTGTTTCAAAACACACACACACACACACACACAAAAAAAAAAAAAAAAAAAAAAAAAAACTTAGGCAAGCAATGCTTTAGGATACAAAGCCCCTTCCTCTCTATTCATCTCTCTCCATGATACAATCCACTAGAGCAAACTTATTCTTTTCTTAAAATCTCAGGTCATAAAATGGTCATTAATTAGCCTACAACTTAGGGTTTCCTTATGTATCTTTCAGATTTATTCTTGGCCCTCTAACTGAACTAAGAGATATCTCCCTATCTTGATAAGGGCATGTTGTATATTTTTCAAATCCAACACCTCTATTCTAAATAATTATAATATTGTCAGTTTCATGCTGACTTCTCATTGTTGGCTTGACTTATGATTTCTGCTCCATTCGGCATGCCTATCTTAGAACTTCTGTTTTTATATTCCAGGTAACTAATAATCCCCTTTCTTTCCCTGTCACCCATCCCAACTCCCAGAAGCTAAAACCCTTCTTGTCCCTACACACTCTCCAACCAAATCAAGGATGATATTTTTCTTAAAAATTGAGATAGAAACAATGTAAAAAAATAAATTGACTTTACAGATGCCTATACTTAGACTTATATGTAGTATGTAGCCTTTCCAGACTGATTTCTTTCACTAACCAATATGCATTCGATATTCTTACATATCTTTTTGTGGTGTGATAAAGCATTTCTTTTTATCACTTGAATAAAATTTTATTGTTTAGGTATACCACAGTTTGTTTACCATGCACCTTTTGAAGGACTTCTTGGTCACTTCTAGTGAGATACAATTATGAATAAAGCTGTTATAAACATTTGTGTGCAAATTGTTGGGTATGACTAAATTTTCAGTTTATCTGGGTAAACATCTAGGAATGTGATTCCTGGACCATATGGTAAAATGACTTTAACTACATAAGAAACACAAACTGTTCTTCAAAATGGGTGTACCATTTTGTATCCCTACCAGCAATGAATGAAAGTTTCCATTGTCCATATTCTTACCAGTATTTGGTATTGTCTAGTTTTTGTTTTTTGGGTATTTTTGTTTGTTTGCGTTTGCATTTTAGCCGTTTTAATAGGTGTAATATGCTTAAACTTATTTTATTTGTATTATTTGTTTCTCTTCAAGGTGTACAGCCTATTAAAATACTCGGCTGTATTCCTGCTAAATTAAAAGTCAAACTTAAGCTTTACATTGTCTATTTTTTTTGAGAAAAGGTAAAGTATGCATAAATCTAGAAATATCCCCAATAAATTTAGTGATAAATTGAAGGAGGTAGGAATAGAATACAGCAAAACTACTAATCCACAATATTATGCAACCTGAGCTTAGAAGAGACAATAAATATGACCGTTTTGAAAAGAGATATTTATATTACCTCTATTATAAAGAAGCACCCAATTCCAACCTGAGCATAAGACATGAGAGGAATAAATGCATATTAAGTTGAGCTTTTTAGAATCAATTTTAGAGCCACTAAAGTTAATTTTCCTGAGATGTAAGCAAGGCTTCACACACCTATAAAACACCCAACTTATCTGCAGTAAGAAAAAGGTGATAGGTAACTTATTAATGATGTACATAGATTTCTTCAGAAGGGAAGTCTTAGAATGACATAATCTCCATTATAATAATTTAGGCATTTTATGAATAAGAACTTACTATATGGTTTCATGTCATATTTTGAAAACAGTTACAAGTTTATTGAGGGTCAACATAAAGCATAACCAATAATTAGTGTCTTCTTCTGAGGGGAATAGAGTGAACTTTATAGAGTAATGGAGCTGAATGAAAAATGATTTGCTGTCTAGTACATAGTTGATGCTCAAGAGTTCTATAGGGGCTTTGAGGTAGTTGCCATGTGTTATAGGTTAGGGTTTACAGGACCCAGATTCTTAGAGACAGAGTGTAGCATGCAGAAAATTTATTAGGAAGTACCCATGAGATCAATAGCCATGGAAGAAAAGAGAAAGAAGCAGATTGAGTACAGGGAGGTGTAAGGTGGCCAGGCCAACCCAACAGTACCAGACAAGCCCTTAGGGAGTTTGAAGCTTACATGGCCCAAGAGAGTTGCCCCACTTTTGGCTAAAAGGACTAAAACTTTCTACCCTTGCCTTGATCAGTCATTGGATATAAACCACCCCTGGAAAGGCATTATCTTAAGAAAAGTGGATCCCTGTAGCTTACAGGGCTCCAATCTGAAGGTTGTCTGCTGACAACACTCCTAGCAGTGAGAAGGATCTAGCTGAGCTATGTCTGTGCTCATCACATGTCACTCTTTGCATCCCTATGATCTCTTCTTTCATATCCATTCAGAGAGCAGCTACTCCAGGATTCCAGGGAATCTCCTTTTATGGAGGATACTTAGAGGAGGAAGTCTACAGGGACCAACTTTAGCCCTGGCCACTGTAGCTGGTTTTATGCAGAAGCTGACAATCTACCTCTTTCTCTGTTTCCATCCATTCTGTGACCCTTTCACCTTTAGATACTGGTCTTAGAGGTTTCTCAGGTGATATGACCTAGATCCTTATCCCTCTGGGTAGGGGCTCCTGGTCACCAGGGCCTTTTTCAGACCAGGATGGTTACACTTGTCTATTTACCAGTTTAACTGAGCAAGGAAATATCAAGAGATGCTCAAGTAAGTTTTAGATCCAAACATATTCTTCCCTCCTCCCATTGAGTAATAGTGGTCCTACCTCTTCTTGATGATCAGATTGATTATGCAGGCCAAGTTGCTTACTGAGCTCTGTACATAAGAGGACTTCAGGGAGCTTTATAGTTAAATAAATTTAACAATGTGTCCATTGGTTGGATATGTCCCTTTTGGGGAACAGAATGTTTTATCTCTGCAGAGACTAGACTTATGGAAATGAGACAAAAAGTAACCCACTGAGTTATTGTGAGTGAAAATATGAGAAGCCATTCCTTTTTTTTTTTTTTTTTTTTTTTTTTTTTTTTTTTTTTTTTTTTGAAGCCATTCCTTTTAGTCTTCCACACCTATGTATTCTCTATTTGGGGCATAGCAACATATACCAATGCAAACTAATATTTGTGGCACTATAGAGCAATGGAAAAAAAAATTCTTTTTATTTGAGATTTTTTTTTAAATTTTGGGTTTTAGAAATTTTTTTAAAAAGTACAAACAGTAAATTCCACTCTTTGTGCATAACACAGAGGTATAGAGTTGTATGCACACCACCACCACCATAAAACATTGTCATCACCCCAAAATATTTTCTTGTGCTGTCCCTATCCCCTGGTAACCACTGACATGTTTTCTATTCCTATAGTTTTGCCTTTATAATGTAAATGATAATATATATGCCAGAATGTCATATAAATAGAACCATACAGTATGTTGTCTTTTGTGCCTGGCTTCCTTCTTTGAGTAAAATGGATTTGAGATTAATCTTTGGTGCTGTATCCATCAATAATTCATTAGCTTTTATTGATGAATAATTTTATATTGTATGATTATACCACAGTATTTTTTTTTACTGTCTCTTGAAAGACAATTGGGTTGTTTCCAGGTTTCAGAGGTTATGAATAAAGCACATTATAAACATTCACATCCATGGTTTTGCATGAACATAAGTTTTCATTTCTCTTGAGGAAAAAAACCTGTCTTTTTAATAAATGGTGTTGGATCAATTGAATCCACAAGAATAAAAAAAACCTGAATTTTCTTATACCATACACAAAATTCCTAGTGCAGTGTAGATTTGTAGTGGAGTATTTCTTCTTTTATGATTTTTATTTATTTATTCATGAGAGACAGAGATATAGGCAGAAAGAGAAGCAGACTCTCTGTGGGGATCCTGATACAGGACTTGATCCCAGGACCCTGGGATCATGACTTGAACTGAAGGCAAACACTCAACCACTGAGCCACCCAGGTGCCCCTATAGTGGAATATTTCTTAAGCATGGTGTAAAAATCATTAACCATAAGATAATCATTAATAATAAAGGAAAATGAATTATATTAAAATAAAGGAATGTATTAAAGATATTATTAGAATGGAAGAAAACAACTCTCAGAGTAAGAGAAGAAATATGACTGAGAGAGGGTTTGTACCCAGTCTTTACGTGTTCTTTGTATAATCAATTAGAAAGTGCACATAGCTGGAGGTGGGCAAGATGGACAAGAGACCTAAATTAGCAACCTAGAAAATTTGATATCCAATGGAGAATTAGCTTTTTAAAATGTGCTCAACCTTTTTAGTCACCAGGATCATGCAAATTGACACAATTAAATACTATAATACCACTACACACACAATAGAACGGTTAAATTAAAAGATTGATAATACAAAGTGTGGTGAGGATGTGAAACAACTTTATTCAGCCGCTGTCACTGCTGGTTTGAAATCTACAGATTCAAGTACACATGTAAAACCAAAGATATGCACAAAGATGTACAGAACTATTTGTAATAGCTCCAAATTGGAAATTTATCCAAAGTATGTCAAACACAGAATGAAATGATAGAATTGTGGTATAGCCATTCAGTGGAATAGTATCTAGCATGAAAATGAAGGAATAATAGAAACAGCTATGACTATACAGTATTGAGCAAAAATAGACCTAAAGGCAAAACTAGAATATGATTAGAAATCAGGGTAGAAATACCTGGGATGTGGGTGGAGGCAGCAGGAGGGTTCTACAAATCTTTCTTAACCTTGATGAGAGTTACAAGGTTGTTTACTTCATGAAAATTTATTGAACTTTATTGAATATTTACATCCGTGCACTTTCTTACATGGATGTTATACATTAATTTTTAAAACTTAAAAAAAATAGCAATACTAAAAGGTTTCCAATAAATCTGAGCCTAAATAAGTTAATGTAATTCTAGTCTAAATATTGTGCTTTATTTTTTTTTTACCCTATACTTACCCCACCCCCCCGCCCCCACCAGAGAAACACCAAAAAAACCAATGGCTATTAAGCTATCCAGCAGGCTGGTGTAGGTTCAAGAAGGAAACAAAATCTATGAGAGTGACTTGGCACTTAATATTCTCTCCCTCAGGGCTTCTCTGACCTTTGTTTCATCATCCTAGATCAGCTCCCCAACAGAGCATGTCATCTGGATGTCCCCATGTAGGTTCTTGGTTTTGATTCTTACAGTCTACAGAGCATGTTCACGTATAGATGTACCAGTGTATGTATTCCCAAGGTTTGTTGAGAGGAGTATCCTAAAAATTTCCCCCATCTTCTTTCAGTCCCTTTACTCCCTTTGCTATCCTGCTCATTGAGACAGAGGTAGTCATCTGATTGGCAAATTTGGAAAAAAAGACTGAGGTATGCTTAACCCAGCTACTTCCCCTCTTCTCTCTGCATTTCCCAGCCAACACAGAATCTGTCTCTTGCTTTTTTTCAGCTATAACTTAAGCTCAGCGCTAGAGGTACTGTCCCTGCAGTGAGGGCTGCTCCCCCTAGGCAGCACAACCATGATGAGGTGAGGTTTGCCTGTATTCTGGAGGGGTTAGGTAGCAAGCCCATTTGGCTATTACACTAAACTAGGTTTCTCAACTCCGTCTTTCTCAATGGCAATCATAACAGCCTTCATCTGTCTTGCTGGATTTTGTTTCATTTTGTTTCCCAATTTCTCATTTTGTTCAGAGCCAGAATAAAAGAAAGGTAGGCAAGAGAGGTGCTACTTCTTAAGCATTCTCAAGATCCACATAACATGCATAAACTCTAATATGGAATATGTTCATAAAAACTTATATACAGTCATTCACTTAAATGTTGTTAATTGTATTCTAAATTTGATATTAGAAATATATTCCCTCCTTACCTTCCCCATGTCAAAAACTTCTTCCCCAAGAGTTTCTAACTTCTCTGTACTTTCCTTAAAGGCTGAGACCTTTCTATTATTTAGTCTGAGACTTCAGGAAAGATAAGTAAGAAGAGGGAAAAAACCAGAGGAAGGAAAAAAGAGAAGAAAATATTAATAACTATTTGCATTTATTCAATGCTCTCTATGTGTCAGGCACTAAGTGATTTATATGTATTTTCTGATATAATTCTCACAGCACACCCACTTTGCAGGTAAGAAAACTGAAGCTAGGAAGAATTAAGCAAGTTGTGTAAGACCACAAAGCTTGACAAAAGTGACATTTCTCTCAACTTCCATGTCATTTTCTGACTATGTTTTATCCACCACTTGCCATTGTTTGCCATGTGGTACTATAATTATTTTATATGTGTTTCCTGTCTCATGAAATCAATTGTTAGCCTCTTTAAAGCATAGAAGATTTCCCATTTCAATTTATATCCACAGTCTGTAACACAATGCCCTGCACCCAACAGGTGCTCGTAAATGTTTGTTGGTGACAACCAAGAGCTCATAACAAATGAGACCATAAGACAAATAATATTAAACTATGACTGCCTATAAAATACGGAATTTGAAGTTGTTGTGCAAGTTCAGTGGATAAAACAGGGAATCCAGTGCCTGTTCTGCACAAGTTGTAAAAAGATATGCTGTCTATAAATAAAATGTGTAGTGAAATTTTTAAGAATTTTGAAACCAGGGACCCAGTTCTACTACTTATTAGCTATGAAACCTTGAAAAATTCCTCCACCTATCAGAGTTTCTTACCTTTTCTCAAAAGGAGTCATACCCTCCTGAAAGGGTTACAAAGAGGTAATAACAGCTTGTGCAGATTAAAAACTGTAATAATCTGATATCGATTTACATTAGTCTTTTGATAACACCATTAATAGCATGATATGTGATATTGTTCAATAGTAATATACATATATAATATGCTTCACAGATATAGTATCAGATCATGTTATACTGTCATTTTATAATATCTATTAATTTTTTGGTCATAGCCCAGGGTGAGCTCTCAATACACATTAAGCCTTATTTTCTAGACAGAGAAAATGTGGTTACTGTCACTGATATGAAGTTGCTGTGTCTTTCCTCTGTCTTCTTTATTTCCTCCTCCTGCCTGTCACTTCTACCTCCCCCCCTAGGCATATGTCCTGTCAGAACCATGAAATATTAATTACCTCCTCCAGGGAAAGTTTTTGCTAGGGCTTTTCTTCCACCTAATTTTCCAAACTCCCATGAATCACTCCTTCTTCAACCTTATTCTATTTTCACTGCAGTTCTGGATTAAGAATGCCTGAGCTCAGGGTGCCTGAGTGGCTCATCATGATCTCAGGTCCTGGGATCAAGCCCACACATCAGGCTCTCTGCTCAGCAGGGAGTCTGCTTCTTCCTCTCACTCTCCCTCTGTACTCTCCCCTCTCTGTCTCAAATAAATAAATAGAAATCTTAAAAATAAAAAAAAAAAGGAATACCTGAGCTCACATTAGCAAATCAATGAATCAATAGAATCTGTATTAGGTCTCTAATCTCTGGGTCTCTGCAACAGCATAAAGTACTGGCTGTGCATCCAGCACATGCTTAAAAATGCCTAGTAGTTGGAATATATCATAGGACAAACTCACCTGTATTGTGTTTTTTAAGCTCTTTCAAGAAGCTTTTTATGTCCAGTAAAATTGGGTCTTCCGGAAGACAAACTCCTTAAAGAAAAGAATCATTAAATTAATAATTTTTGAGAAACACAAATATCATTCTTTAAAATTTATTTTTTAAATTGCATGATTTTGAGTTTTAAAAGTTTAGAGTAGATAAATAAAAAATAAAAACTGAAAGCCCCCATGATCCCATCTTTATCACTGCTAGAAATTATTGATTTTTGTGTATCTTTCCTGAAAACAGCTATACAAACACATATATGCCAGTCTTACACACCTCATGCTCCCTGTACACACACTTACTCACATACTAGAACTTGTACATATTCTTTTTAAAAATAAATGTAGTATATTGTTCTACAATTTACTTAAATATCTGAAATGCAATAATCATAATAGTTGTATATTGGACATAGGATCTATAACATACAATCAATTGTGTGCATAGTATTCCAATGAATGGACATTTAATAATTTAATGTACTATTCTTCTATTTATGAACACCTCACTTTTTCCTATTTTTGGGGGGTTAGTTTATAAACAATGCCTCACTCAATATGGCTGTGACAATTATTGCAAACTTGAATCAACATTAACACATCCACCAGTTTGTTGTCTGTATTTAAGACTCTGTTTTTTGGTTGCCAGAGGGGAGGTGGGTGGGAAAAATGGGTGAAATAAAGGGGATTAAGAGTACACTTATCTATGAGCACTGATAAATGTGTAGAATTATTGAATTTTTGTTAACAGAAAGCTGATGGAATGAGGAAGAAAACACCACGAAATTATCAAGAATTGATTAATTAAAGTTTTTCTTTGTTTTTTGTTTTGGCTTCATAGTTATGGACAAACAAATCCTCTACCAAAGGAAATTTATTTTGGAAAGTTTTGAGCCTTAGAAAAATTCAAAATTGAAGTTAACAGTACATTGTTTCATGATTTGATTTTTGTATCTTCAATTACGCCTCATGATTAAATTACATATTGGCTATGCGAGCTCAATTTATTATATTATTTATTCTTTTCCAATGACAAGAATGATGGAAGTTCAATTTCTGCATGAGAATATGAGCTGACAAGCTTCCTCTGAACTTTCCCTCGGGATTTCACTTCTGTTTTCCTATTGAAATTCAGAGATCTGTGCTATTTTTCTTTTACTGCCTTAATTTATTGTATAAGCATATAAAATTTACATACATTCATAAATGTGATTCAGACATATGTATTTCTCTCATCTGCCTGTTTCCCTTAATCTATTAATGTCATCCCCCTCCCCAACAACCCTAAGTAGCCCATATATTCTCTCTATGTTTATTTCCATGCTCTTATAATAATGCACCTCCTATACACACACATAAATGCAAACATACATTTAAAGGTACTAATTTTGGGGCACCCGGGTGGCTTAGTTGATTGAGCATCTGGCTCTTGATTTCGGCTGTGGGATTGAGGCCCATGTCTGGCATGGAGCTCAGCTTAAGATTCCCTCTCTACCTCTTCCTCTGCCCCTCTATCCCTTCCCTCTCTAAAAAAAAAATTAAATTAAATTAAATTCATAAAAATAAAAGCATAATTTAAAAAATGGAATCACAGTATGTACATTTTTCTAGATCTTGCTTTTTCTCACTAAATAATTATCCATGAGGAAGAGAATTAGAGTATATATATATATATATATATATATATATATATATATATATATTATGATTTTATTTTTAAGTAATCTCTACACCCAACATGGGGCTCAAACAACCCTGAGATCAAAAGTCTCATGCTCTACTAACTGAACCAGCAACACCCTGAAATTAGTATAGTTTTAATTTATTATTCTTAAGTGTTGAATAATATTTCATTCATTCATTCATTCATTATTGTGATTTCTCTTAATTGCTTAAATTTCAGTATAACATATAGTGTTCTATTAGTTTCAACTGTTCAGTGCACTTCAAATTTATTCTTCATTTTTCTATTAAGGGCCTTTCCACTGCTGCTAGTTAGATTTTATCAATTAATCATTGTTATTTTATATCCTCACCACCCTGAACAATGCTGGAATACACATCTTTGATGATAAATACTTACATACCAGCAGTTTCACTTTTATAGGACAAAAAGATACATTCCCAAAGTAGAACTGTTGGGTCAATAGGTTTTTAAAACATTTTTACTAATAGTTGCAGATTGCTTTTCAGAAGGGATGCAGAATTCACAGTTCCATTAGCAAGGCATGAGGATATCCTTATAAGTGTTAATCACACCTGTTAAATTTTTAAAGTATGACTAGTATAAAATAACACATTATATTACTCATGAGTTTGAACATCTTTTCATACTTTGTTGAAATTTTGAATATGTTATTCTGAAAATAATCTACTCCAAATCCTTGCATACTGTTTGCACGGGACACTTCCTACTTACACTTTTGGCTGAGGCTACAGTTCAAGAACAGTATGTGCTACCCTCACATTCTAAATCAAAATGCCAGTTTTTCTATGCAGGACTTACAAAGGAGGTATCAAAAATGGTTCAATAAATAGTAACCCATCATCTATACCCAATATCTATCTATAAGAAGGCTAAGAAATATAGTAAAAATTTAAAGAGACAATAATGAAGGATACTGCAATTGCTCCACTGGAGAGAAAAGTGTTTTCCCCTTGCTTAAGTCTAATGAAGAAGCTTCCATATGAGGAGCTAGATGTATAAATCTTCTGAAATCAGCAGGATATAGGAGTTAGGATATGACTCACACCTAAGAACTCTAAAGCAGATAAACTTGCTCCTACTGGCAGAGCAAAGAGAACAATGAGAATTGCTGCCCTTCAGGAATTTGACAGAACATGGATATATATATATATATATATATATATATATATATATATATATATACATTTCCTATAAGCTAAATGAATGAGTTCTCTGGTCAGAAAGACAAACTTGAGGTATTTTAAAAGGAGGAGTCAAGGGACTTGAACTGAGAATGGGCCATGAGGAGCCATGATCTGAGTTGGGGAAGCCTTGATGCCTAAAATGGAACATCTCCAGTGACAGGTCTAGGAATAACCTACAAGAGGAAAAGCCTTAAGATAAAAAGCCACTCTTTGAACGTCTGCCTCTCCCAACGATGCCAACACAAGGTACAATTGTATAACTTGTCTTGCCCCTTACTTCTACTCTTACCCTGTACTCCAATCCTGGAGGATTTTAAAGCAGCTTAGTAAATAGAGGAAGGAAATGATCAAAAGAGATTACGTAAGCAAGGTAGTGAAATAGAAAAAAAAAAAAAAAAAAGATAGCCACACCCTCATATTAGTTTCCTTGTATTTTGTTTATCTTTTCTGAATTCTTTGGGTGATTACTGAGTTACTTTAATTTCATTTTTCTTCTCTGATAATTAGGGCCATAAATATTTCTGAGTACTGCTTTCACTGTTTCTCATAGGCTTAAGTACCCTTTCTTATGGGGAATTTGCAATTTTCCTTTGCTCTAAAGGTTATCTAGGAATGTATTTCTCAACTAGCATTTATTGTTTATTATATTTAGAAATGTATTTCTAATTTTATGAAACTATTAAGAGAGGCCATTATTAGGGTTTGTAAGTAATACTCCCTTCCTATTCCTTCTCTTTGCATGAGAACCATTTAGGAGTTGTAACCAGGAGCCAAACACATAGAGATGAAAATGTCAGTTTAACACCGTGTAAGGCTCAGTCCAAGGTATGGGCTAAACTTCACCTCTGATTTAACAAGGTTTATCTAACAGCCCCTTAAAATGTTAAACTACAGCACTAGGACAAGCTCACTTCCCAAAATTTATCACCCAGAGAAGTAGAGAATTTGTTATTTTTCTTAGATATGATAGGGTTCAAGTCTGAGTGCTGGTGTACTCTAGGTGAGCACACTGATGTCAGAGTAACTGTTCCCTACATGCATGGTCCACGAAAGTTGTAGAAGTCAAGCTGCTATCTCCTAAGCACAGATCAGGGGATCTCCCTGCTTCCAGCCTCTTCATGCTAGCTTAGACTCAGGAATAGGAAGACCTCAGCTTACTTGTTCATCAACTCCTAAGCTAAGATCAAGGACAGAAGGCCTTGGCATGTAAGACTAACAGAATTTGCTCCCAAGGGTCTATGAATCTTAATAGTGTTCTGGGCTCTGTGGACACTACTGTCTGTGCTCTTCTATCAGCTCAGGGGAGAGCCCTACACCAGGTATCTACTGTCCGAGATGCTAGGTCAGAAAGCTACCAGCCAAGCAAGAGTTCAGTTGCCTCTGGCTGCTGTCAGCCTTAGTAGATTCTAAGTTCAGGAGAGGTAGATGGACTAGGAGTAGGAGCAGAAGGGAAGCAGGTGAAGCTCACATGGACCATTTTTCCATTATCCTCTCTCACTGTACTACATTCTCATTGTAGAAAGTGAGATATGAGGGGGGAAACAATCACCCAAAAATAGTTTCTATTGATGTTTTAGAGCCTTTCTTTTTAGTTGTTCTCTTGTATCTTTTAAGTCTTACTAATAAGGTTTTTTTTTTAATTATGTGAACTTTTTTCAGTTTTATTGACATATAAATTTGTAAGATATTTAAATTGTACATGTAGTGATCTGATTTTGTATGTATAAATTGTGAAAGGATTCCTCCCATTTAATTAACTTACATATCCATCACTATACATCTTTTGGGGGGAGAAATGAGAACATTTAATTTCTATTCTCTTAGCAAGTTTCAGTTACAAAATACAGTGTCATCAATTACAGTTACCACATTTTACATTAGATTCTTATCTAATTATTCATCCTATAGCTGAAAGTTAATACTCTCTTACCAAACTCTATTTCCCCTACTCCCCAGTCCCTGAAAAATCACTTTTCTACTCTGTTACTATGAGTTCAACTTGTATCTTTTTTTTTCTTTTTTTTTTTAGATTCTACATATAGATGATACCATGCAGTATTTGTTTTTCTGTTTGACTTATCTAACTAGTTTGACTTATCTAACTAACCCTTAAAGTAAATCCATGTCAGTGCAAATGTTAAGATTTTCTTCTTTCCTATAGCTGAATAATATTCATATATATGTATATCTGTATATTTTATTCCTATATATATACCCAAATATTGTTAGACAAATTTAGAAATGTGTCAAACTAAAAAATAATTTTATTATAAAACTCATGAATTAATTGGGGGATAATAGTCATATCTATAATTTATATCGAAACTATTACAAAATTTTTTTAAAAATTAAGTTACCAGCTATAAAATATAAATGTATAACAATATTTGAAGCTATATCAGATATAAAATGCTAATAGATGGAATTGGAAGCTAAACCTCATTAACCCATGGAATCTGTTTCTCTGCCCCTGAGCAGTGCCATCTTCTAACCATTAATAAGTTGATCAGCCCATGTCTTCACTCTTTTGGAATGTTCTGGGGCACAGAAACTTATTTCCTGTAATAGATCTTGATTTGTGTTGGACAATGGACTCTATGGGAAAATATCCAAGTAAAAGTAAGTCTGATAGAGTGTACAAGACAACAGTAGAACCTGAATTTTCAAAAAGAAATAATGTTTTCAGGAGAGTGTGAGACTAGGATTCACTATCCTCTTGACATTGCGATGCCTGGGTGACTCAGTGCTTGAGCGTCTGCCTTCTGTTTGGGGAGTGATCCCAGATTCCTGGGATCCAGTCCCACATTGGGCTTGCCACGGGGAGCCTGCTTCTCCCTCTGCATAGTCTCTGCCTTTCATTCTGTATCTCTCATTAATAAATAAATTTTTTAAAAAATCTTTAAAAAAAAGTCCCTTCAAGGCCTATTAGCTCTAAGAAAGTGAATAATGTAAGAATACTGAATCAACCAGGCGCCCAAATTGCCTGCTATGAGAAAATATTTGAAAAGACTAGCCATATAAACAAAGCTTTTGTTTTATTTTGTTCTGTTTATGGCCAGAGGAAGAAAATATCAAAAACTGAAGCTGTGGCAACACTGGCAATCACATGAGCAACAACCCCTGAGCAACAAAGGTCACGGAGAATGGACACTGGAAGAGAAGGATGCTGGAACTGCACAAAAGAGTTTTGTGTCAGAATTCTGCCCACCTGGGCACTCCCCAAAATTTTACCTCTCCAAGAAATTAGGAAATCTGGGAAAAAGAAATAAAAACTTGGACTTCCTATAAATCAAGAGAATATTGATTTACAGATTTGAGGCTTGTGGTATTGTATAGATAAAGAAGTTATCATGAAACATATGGGTGACCTACAAAAACACACAACATTCCTAGATGGGTTATAACAATATAATGCTATATTGACCAGAGGTTTTAACCCCTTGCCTTCCTTAATTCCAGTGGTTCTTCCAACTGGCAATTTTCTCCCAGAGAATATTTGGTGATATCTGGAGATATTTTTAAGTGTCACAATCCAGGGTGGGTGCTACTGGCATCTAGTGGGTAGAGGCCAGTGATGCTGCTAAGCATCCTAGAATATAGAGAACAGCCCTTCATACAAAGAATTACCTATCCCAAAATATCAATAGGATCAGGTGAAGAGGCTGTGATTTAGGACACATCTCCATTTTCCAAACCTCCTGAGTATGAGCCTCACATTAGCACCAGTATGTCACTTTGAAGGGATGTTATGTAAGTCTCAAGCATGAAATAGACCTTCTGATTATTTCATTTTTTCCTATATATATTTATATACACCTCTCCTCACCAACACTTCTTTCTGCTTTAGAGTATATTTGTATCACCCTCCTGTGTTAATCCATGACAGATACATATTATCTTCAAAAATATGGCCATCCATCAATTCTGAAAAAACACAAAAACAAAAACCTCATCTGAAACACAAATTGGTTGCAATAATAGCTTCATCTGGTCCCTTGGCATATATCTGTAATGCTGATTTAGTACTTCTGATAAATGTTTCCCCAAATGCATCTCTTTAGCAGCATTAGAAATAATAGCTGAAAGAAATGAGTCTTTCTAGTCGCAGTAACTGTAGTTGGAGAGTATATTAACTCAAATTTATTGCTAGGTTATTTATAATGTCCAAACATTTGATTTGTCTATTTCTCTGATAGGTGTCATGATGAAAAGTAGTAACACAAAGGTATGCCATCATAAATGGGTTGTTGGTTTTGGGGTTCTGTGTGTGTGTGTGTGTGTGTGTGTGTGTGTGTTTTCTTGGGTTTTACTGAAGCTGCAATTAATGAAGAGAAGTAATTAAACAGCTGTTAAAAGCGAAGCTGCCTGAGATAGTTGGTATATTTATCCAATGCTACAGAACCATTGCCCCACTACAGAACTTTATCTATACATAGCTATTTGAGTTTAGGCTTTGTGAAAACAGAATGTTTTAATATCTCAATTGCTTTTTTGTTAAGAGAGGAAGCATCATAATTTAATCTTACGAGAGAAAAAAAAAACCTGGAGGGATATCAAGAGTATGACCTTGAAGTGTTTTTGTTCATGCATCAAGTCTCCATTCATGCATAAGTATGCCAAGGGAGTAATCAAGGTAGCTGTTTCTGTCTTCCCCGACTGCTGGGTGTTATTACCCAAATCAAGTACATTAAACACATTGTGGAGAAGATAGGAAAGGAAATGAGCCTTTAAACAGATTTTTAAAGATATTTTTAACTTGGCAGTCTGTCTAATAGAGAATCATTTTTCTTTTGAAGAACAATGGATGGTCAGTATCAGTTATTTGTCAGAATCAAGTTGGAAAAAACATATCTTATGATAGTCATTTGATTTTGAAAACAATTTTGTTTTTTAAAAATAAAAATCATTCTACAATAAAACCTTTTTATACTGTAGATAAGATTGCTCTATTCAGATACTACATGATGTCAAAGCATTCCAAGGATTACTGGAATTTTGGGCAGAAATGCAACAGTTTTTGAGCGGGTAATAAGAAACTCTTGGCTTAAGTGTAGAAAATGAAATAAAAGGGAAGAATAACTTATGAGTTTGGCAAAATAAATGCCTTAATCTTATCTAGATACTTAGAAATGATTTGGCACAATATCAAGTTAATTATTCTGTTTACAGGAAGATGATGCTTTAAGTACAAGGGATGTTTTTTCCTTCTTAATAAAATTCAAGATTAGGAAATGATCCTTCTTTTGTGCTACACTGGAATGACTGGAGTAAGGAAATATGGATACCCGTTGAAAAAGAATCTCACTTTCATTTTCCGAGAATAAACAAAAATGGTGCCATTGTTTCTACCAAAGTCTCTCATGTGTATCTCATGTGTTTCTACCAAAGTCTCTCAACTTCAATGTGTATCAGAAAACTTAACTGTGGCCTAGGATTCTGGTAAGCATTCAGATTCTTTTCTACTCTTGTGAAATCTCATGACAGAGTACAAACCAAAAGGAGTATTAAATTTGCTCCTACTTTGCAATTGTAAGACCATTAATTAATAGCTAATTTTGTAACCATTCATTGCCTTCAAAAGGCAGATGCTTTTTGAAGCATGGACTACTCAAAAACAATCAATCAACACATACATACAAATATGAAGTAACTTGTTTGTAACAACAAGAAAAATTTCTACCTAACAAAATCCTGTTTCTACTTTTAAGCAACCTGTAAGAATATATGCAGAATAAATGAATTGGGGTTTTTAAAAAAGATTTTATCTATTTATTCATGAGAGGCAGAGACAGAGGCAGAGGGAGAAGCAGCCTCCATGCTGGGAGCCCGACGTGGAACTCGATCCCAGGATCGTGGGATCATGCCCTGAGCCAAAAGCAGATGCTCAACCACTGAGCCACTCAAGCGTCCCTAAATGAATTGTTAATAGGAATTTCATCCTCATATTACCTTGCAGACTTCACAAAACTTTCAAAAATTGATTATTCACCTTTACAATCCTTGCTTTAAGCAAGCTGAATATCAGGCCTATTTGTGGATGAGGAAACTGAGTTTCAGAACTATTGCATGATATGCATAAGGCTACAGAGTTAGCAAGTGATATAGCCAATGATAAAACTAATGTCTTTGTACTAAATGGAGGAATCTATCTCCCAAATGAAATATCCAGTATTGTTAGAAGAGGATAATATCATCTAGATCTTCTACAATTTTATTTCCACAATTCTAATAAGTCTAATAAAATGTTGCCTATCATGATAAAATTAGAGGAGTAATATATAAGAAATAAAGAAAACCAAAGAAAAAGAAAGAGACCAACAGATAATTTAGATAGTTTTAAAAATTACTATAACAGGGGCACCTGGGTGGCTCAGTTGGTTGTGAACCCAACTTTTGATTTCAGATCAAATCATGATCTTGGGGTCATGAGATTTACCCCCTACATAGGGATCCACACTCAGTGGGGCATCTGCTTAAAATTCTCCTTCTCCCTCTGCCTCTACTTCCTCCCCACCCTCCCCACCATACATACTCTTCCTTTAAATAAATAAAATCTTAAAAAATAAATAAATAAAATTACTGTAACTTATTCAATAAAAGAGAAACAGATTAAGAATTTCAGCAGAGCAATGGAATCCATTTTTTAAAAATAAAGTCAATTCTGGAATTGTGCTAATATGTTAACCAGGAACCACTTGTGAATATTTAAACTTAAATTAATTGAAGTTAAATAAAATTTAAAAGTCCATTCCAATATAAGACAAAAAAGAAAAAATAAAAGAGAGTCAATTCCTTTATTACACTATACACACATTTCATGAGTTCAATAGTTATATATGGTGGGAAGTTATCATATTAAACAGTGCAGTCTCTAGCGTATTTTCATCATCCCAGAAAGTTCTCCTGGGCAGCACTGTTCTAGAAATAGAAATTCCAATAATTGAAATTAAGAAATCAATAAACAGATTAAATATCAAACTAAATAAAGCAAAACAAGAGATTAGTAACCTGGAAAAGAAGTAATTAGAAAACATCCAAATTTGTAATAGAGTGGGGAGTTTGATAAATCCTCTGCTCTATCAAACAACTATTTAACTGGAGAGAATTATTTTGAAAGAAAACTTAGTCTCTGGATATTATCCTAATATCATACAAAAAATAGAGAAACATTACTCAAGGAAATCTACGAAATCTCAGTAAAAACAATGAGTCCATGGCATTTAAGCCATTACTTCCTCCCTTTTCTCATAACGTGTACCAGCTCAGGTTTATGGAAATGTTACTCTGGGCACATGGAACCAAGAAGTCCAGGGTCTTCCCTCTCCCTCCATCTTGAAGTCCAAGGTCATAGCTTCATTAATGTTTCTCAGGCCTCCTATCTCCAAAACTCTATTCAAGGTGGGAACGGTAAAAAAACTAAAAATTTTCTTTCCCCACTTAACCCCTACATGTAGAGAAGAAGCTCTGCTTCAGGAAAAATAAATCCAGGAAAATTGGGGCCCTGACCATACCAACCCTAGCTCACCTATTGGATAAAAGTTCCGTGACCAAAGGGAAAGCCAGGAAGATAAGAGCCAACCTCCCTTTTAACATTTTTTTGTAAAAATGAAGTGTCATTCTGGGAGAGGTCGACCTCTGTTCCCACTCCTAGCCACTGTGCAAAGACACTCAACTTCTATCCAGTGGAAGAGACACACTAAAAGGGGAATGACTTTACTTATAATAAAGCATGAAGAACTTCATACCTAAGGGTCATGCCCAAGGATGTACCCTCTCAAGAGTGATCAATGAGGAAACATCCAAGCTACCAGCCCCTGACTGACCATGTGGCAAAAAACCTGTAAACTCCCTGAGCTATGACAGTTTCCAGGCCAGGCATAAAACTCAATGGTAAAGAATAAAAATCTGACTAAGGTGATTAAAGTATAGCCTTTGACTAATAAATGAGTTATACTGACATAGGGATAATGGTTGCTAAAAGACAAAAACAAGCAAAAAAGAAGGAAAGAAAAAATATATATATAAGCAAAGATACAGAAGGTATGTGCTAAACCGAGGGAAATATACTTCGCAGAATTAGTTCAATCAACTCACTAAACATATAAACAAATGACAAAGCATAAACAATAACAGCCCCAGAGGGACCAGTAACTAGTGTTACTACAATATGTTATCTAAAATGTCCACTTTTTGGCAGCCCCGGTGGCACAGCGGTTTAGCACCACCTGCAGCCTGGGGTGTGATCCTGACGACCCGGGATCGAATCCCACATCGGGCTTCCTATATGGAGCCTGCTTCTCCCTCTGCCTGTGTCTCTGCCTCTCTCTCTCTCTCTCTGTGTCTCTATGAATAAATAAACAAAATCTTAAAAACATAAAATAAAATAAAAAAATAAAAAATAATAAAATGTCCACTTTTCAACAAAAAAGTACAAAACAAAGACCGAGAAAGTGCAACCCATATAGAGTTTTAAAAAACAAACTTACAATAAAACTGCCTTTCAGGGACACACTGGTAGATTAAATAAAGACTTCATTAGCTATCGTAACTATGGTCAAAGAACTAAAGGAAACAATATCTAATTAAATAAGCATTTATTTATTTATTCTTAATTAGTACAAAAGATAATTGTTTAAAGTAAAAATAATAACCAGGCACTGGGGGATTAATAACAAAAATAAAATGAATGACCACAATGTCATATATGATGGCAAGAAAGAATTGGTAATACATTATTATAATGTATTTGTATTAAATGTGAAACAGTATAGAATTATTTGAAGGTAAATATTATTTGCAAATATATATGACAAACTCTTAGGAAGCCACTAAATATTCTAAAAGAAGCATAATTAATACAATAAGAGAGGAGATAAAACTGAATCATATAAAACGCTTAATTAAAATCTGCAAAGGAAGAAAAAGGAGTGGGGAGGGAAGATAAACAAAAAATAATGAATATAAAATAGTTGCAAACATAGTAGATATTAATCTAGCTGTATTAATAAGCAAATTAAATGCAAATGATGTAAAAATGTCAATTAAAAATAAATTATCAGAGTAGATAAAAAGCATACACAAATATATGTTGTCTACAAGAACTTCACTTAAATATAAAGATTCAGATAGAAGTAAGAGATAGAAAAAGATATACAATGGGTAACTTTGATCAAAAGAAAGCTGGAATAATTATATTAATTTCATAAATCTGATTTCAAGACAGGAAAATTTCCAAGGATAAAAAGAAGCATTATAGGGGGAGGAGTCCAAGATGACAGAGGAGTGGGAGACCTTAGTTTTGTGTGGTCCCAGGAATTCAGCTAGATAGCTATCAAATCATTCTGAACACCTGATTAGTCAACCAGAGATCTAAGAATTGCTGCAATTCTACAAAGAGAAAAGCAACCACTTTCTGTAAAAATGATAAGATGGAAAAACTTACCTCAAAAAAGAGAACAAGAGGCAGTACTGACTCCCAGGGATCTATTCAGTATGGATATAAGTAAGATATTGGAACTGGGGTTCAGAATAACAATTATAAAGATGCTAGCCAGGCTTGAAAAAAGCAAAGAAGACACTAAAGAAAATCTTTCTAGAGAAGTAAAAGAACTAAGATCTAATCAAGTCAAAATTAAAAAAGGTTATTAATAAGATGCAATAAAAAATGGAGGCTCTAACTACTAGGATAAATGAGAAAAGAAAAGAAAATTAGTGATATAGAAGACAAAATGATGTAGAATAAAGAAGCCGAGAAACAGAGAGATAAACAACTACTGCCACAAGAGGAGAATTTGAGACATAAGTGATACTACAAAGCAAAACAATATTAGAATAACTGGGTTCCCAGAAGAAGAGGAAAGAGAGGAGCAGAAGATATATCAAACCAATTATAGCTGAGAACTTGCCTAATCTGGGGAAGGAGACAGGCATTCAACTCCAGAAGGCACAGAGAGCCCCTCTCACCCTCAAAACCAATAAAAGTAGGTCAATATACCTGGACGTATAATAGGGAAACTTGCAAATCTCAGAGACAAAAAGAAAATACTGAAAGCAGCTCGGGACAAGAGGTCCATAATCTACAAGGGTAGAAACATTAGACTGGCAGTGGAACTAGACACAGAGACCTGGCAGGCCAGAAAGGACTGGCATGATGTATTCAGGGTGCTAAATGAGAAAAATATGCAGTCAAGAATACTTTATCAGCTAAGCTGCCATTCAAAATAGAAGGATTAATAAAAGGTTCCAGTACAAACAGAAAATAAAATAATTTGTGATCGGTAAACTAGCCCTGCAAAAAATATTAAAAGGGATCCTTTTAGTGAAGAGACAGCCCACAAGTACATAGACCAGAAAGGAACAGAGATAATATGATGATATTATATGAGATAATATGAGAAACGGTGAGAAACGGTGACTTTACCGGTAATACAATGACACTAAGTTTATATCTTCCAATAGTTACTCTGAATGTAAATGAGCTAAATGCCCCAATCAAAACCCACAGGGTATCAGATTGAATTAAAAAAAGCAAGACACATTGATATGCTGTCTGCAAGAGATTAATTTTAGATCCAAAGATATAGCCAGATTGAAAGTGAGGGAGAGGAAAGCCATTTATCATGCTAATGGACATCAAAAGAAAGCTGGGGTGGCAATCCCTATATCAGACAAATTAGATTTTAAACCAAAGACTGTAATGAGAGATGAGGAAGGACACTATCGTAATTAAAAGATCTATCCAACAAGAAGATCAAATTATTGTAAATATTTATGCCCCTAACATGGGAGCAGCCAATTAGGTAAATCAGTTAATAACAAAATTAAAGAAACACATTGATGGTAATACAATAACAAGTGGGGGCTTTAACACCGTACTCACTGCAAGGGATCATCTAAGGTCATCTTAGCAGATCAACAAGGAAACAAGGGCTTTAAATGACACAATGGACCAGAGGGACTTCACAGATATATTTCACAGCACTCCATCCTAAAGCAACAGAATACACATTTTTCTTGAGTACACATGAAACATTCTCCCGAATAGACCACATAGTGGGTCACAAATCAGGCCTCAACTGGTACCAAAAGACTGGAATCATTTTCTGCATATTTTCAGACAACAATGCTTTAAAACTTGAACTCAATCACAAGAGAAAATTTGGAAAGAACTCAAATACATGGAAGTTAAAGAGTATCCTGCTAAAGAAGGAATGCGACAATTGGGAAATTAGAGAAGAATTTAAAGAATTCATGGAAACAAATGAAAATGAAAACACAACTGTTCAAAACCTTTGGGATGCAGCAAAGGCTGTCCTAAGAGGAAAGTATATACAAGCCTTTCTCAAGAAACAAGAAAGATCTCAAATACACAACCTAACCTTACACTTAAAGAAACTAGAGAAAGAACAGAAATAAAGCCTAAACCTGGGATGCCTAGATGGCTCAGTGGTTGAGAGGCTGCCTTTGGCTCAGGGCGTGATCCCGGAGTTCCTGGATTGAGTACCACACCGGGCTTCCTGCATGGAGCCTGCTTCTCCCTCTGCCTATGTCTCTGCCTCTCTCTGCGTGTGTCTCTCATAAATAAATAAATAAAATCTTTTTAAAAAGAAAAGAAAACCATTAAAAAAAAAAACCTAAGGCCAGGAGAAGATAATTAATAAAGATTAGAGCAGAAATCAATGAAAGAGAGACTAAAAAAAGAGTAGAACAGCTCAATGAATTTAGGAGCTGGTTCTTTAAAAGAATTAATAATATCAATAAATCCCTGCCCAGACTTATTAAAAAGAAAAGAGAAAGGACCTAAATAAGAAAAATTATTAATGAAAGATCAGAGATCACAATCAATATTGGAGATACACAAACAATTTTAAGTACATATTATGAGCAACTATATGCCAACAAATTAAGGCAATCTGGAAGAAATGGATGCATTCCTAGAGACATATAGACTACAAAACTGAAACAGGAAGAAATAGAAAACCTGAATAGATTCATAACCAGCAAGGAAATTGAAGCAATAATCAAAATTCTCCCAACAAACAAGAGTCCAGAGCCAGATGACTTCCCAGCAGAATTCTACCAAACCTTTAAAGAAGAATTAATACCTATTCTTCTGAAGCTGTTTCACAAAATAGAAATGGAAGGAAATCTAAATTCTTTCTATGAAGCCAGCATTACCTTAATCCCCAATCCAGGCAAAAATCCTACCAAAAAGGAGAATTATAGACCAATATCCCTGATATTGCCAAACGTATATGCCAAAATTTTCACCAAAACACTAGCCAATAAGATCCAACAGCTCATTAAAAGGATTATTCACCATGACCAAGTGGGATTTATTCCTGGGCTGCAAGGGTGGTTCTACATCTGCAAATCAATGTGATGCACTACATTAATAAAAGAAAGGACAAGAACCATAGATCCTCTCAATAGATGTAGAAAAAGCATCTACATTTGACAAAATATAGTATCATTAGTATCATTCCTTGATTAAAACTCTTTACAGTGTAGGGAGAAGGAACATACCTGAATATCATAAAAGCTGTATAAATAAAGCCCATGGTGAATACCATTCTCAGTAGGGAAAACCTCAGAGTTTTTCCCTTAAGGCAAGAACTTGGCATGGATGTCCACTATTACCACTATTGCTCAACATAGTACTAAAAGTCCTAGCCTCAGCAATCAGACAACAAAAAGAAATAAAAGACATCAGAGTCAGCAAGGATGTAGTCAAACTCTCATTCTCAGATAACACCCTATGCGGAAAATGCAAAGGACTCCACCCCAAAATTGCTAAAGCTCATATAGGAATTCAGCAAAGTGACAGAAGATAAAATCAATGCACAGAAATCAGTTGCATTTCTATGCACTAACAATAAGACAGAAGAAAGCGAAAGTAAGGAGTTGATCCCATTTACAACTGCATCCAAAACCATAAAATACCTAGGAATAAACCTAACCAAAGAGGCAGAGGATCTGTCCTCAGAAAACTATAGAACACTTAAGAAAGAAATTGAGGAAAACACACAGAAAAAAAAAAAAAAAAAAAGAAAAAAAGAAAAAAAAATTCCATGCTCATGGATTGGAAGAACAAATATTGTTAAAATGTCTGTGCTACCTAGAGCAATCTATACATTCAATGCAATCCCTATCAAAATACCAAAACAATCAACAAAACTATAAACAGCCTATGAAAGGGGACAGGATATTTGCAAACAACAAATCTGACAAAGAGCTAGTATCTGTAATCTATAAAGAACTTATCACACTCAACAGCCAAAGGACAAAAAATCCAGTCACAAAATGGGCAAAAGTCATGAACAGACATTTCTCCAAAGAAGACGTACACATGGCCAACAGACACATGAAAAAATGCTTAATGTCATTTGGCATCAGAGAAGTACAAATCAAAACTGCAGTGAGATACCACCTCATACCAGTCAGAATGGCTACAATTAACAAGTCCGGAAACAACAGATGTTGGAGAGAATACCCTCTTACACTTGGTGGGAATGCAAGCTGATAGAGCCACTCTGAAAAACAGTATGGAAGTTCCTCAGGAGTTGAAAATAGAGCTATTCTATGACCCAGCAATTGCACTACTAGGTATTTATCCCAAAGACACAAATATAGTGATCCAAAGGGGCACCTGCAATCCAATGTTTATAGCAGCAACGTCCATAATAGCCAAACTATGGAAAGAGCTCAAATGTCCAATGACAGATGAATGGATAAAGAAGATGTGAGATTATGTATATAATGGAATACTACTCAGCCATCAAAAAATGAAATCTTGCCATTTGCAAGAGTGGATGGAACTAGAGAGTATTATGCTAAGTGAAATAAGTAAATTCAAGAAAGACAATTTATAGTCTCACTTATATGTGGAATTTAAAAAACAAAACAGAGGATCATAGAGGAAGGGAAGGAAAAATAAAATAAGACAAAATCAGACAAGAAGACAAACCATATGAGACTCTTAATCATAGGAAACAAACTGAGGGTTGCTGGAGGGGAAAGGAATAGGAGGTTGGGGTAATTAAGTGATAGATATTAAGGTGGGCAACATGGTGTAATGAGCACCAGGTGTTGTATAAGACTGATGAATCACTGACCTCTACTTCTGAACTAATAATACACTATTTGTTATTTGAATTAAATTTTTAAAAGTAAGATAAAAAATAAAAACAAAAAACAAACAAAATAAATGAAATAAAATTCACTTTAAATAAAAAAAAAAAAAAAAAGCGGGGTAGGGGGGAGCGGACGGCAGCCTGGGTGGCTCAGCAGTTTAATGCCACCTTCAGACCAGGGTGTGATTCTGGAGACCCAGGATCGAGTCCCACATCAGGCTCCTTGCAGGGAGCCTGCTTCTCCTTCTGCCTGTGTCTCTGCCTTTCTCTCTCTCTCTCTCCCTCCCTCTTTCTTTCTCTCTCATTGTGTCTTCCATGAATAAATAAATAAAATCTTTAAAAAATAATAAAAAATAAACCAAAAAAAGAAGTATTATATAACAACAAAGGAGCTGATTATCCAAGGAGAGATAATAATCATAAATATAAAAATAGTGTTGAAAGGAAGGACAAAGTTGGAGGAACCACATTTCCCAAAAACTTACTACTATAAAGCTACATTAATAAAGAAAGTGTGGTAGTGGTATAACAATAGATTGGGGGTGCCTGTGTGGCTCAATCTCTGCTTTGGCTCAGGTCATGATCTCAGGGTCCTCAGAGCTCCATATAGGGCTCCCTGGTCAGAGGAGATCCTGCTTCTCCTTCTTCCCCTCCCCCCTGCTCATGTTCTCTCTTTCTCTCTCTCTCCCTCCCTCTCTCTCTCTCATTTTCTCTTGCTGTCTATCTCAAATAAATAAATAAAATCTTAAAAAAAAAAAAAGAATAGACAAGTTGTTCAACAGAATAGAACTGAGATTCAGAAATAAACCCACACATTTATGGTCTACTGACATTTTATAAGGGAGCCAGGACAATGCAATTGAGAAAAGAAGAGTCTTTTCATCAAATAGTTCAGAGACAACCAGATACCCATGTGTAAAACAATGAAATTGAAGCTCTACCTTTTACTAAGCTCAAAAATTAACTCAAAATTTATCACAGACCAAAATGGAAAGCTAAAACTATAAAATGCTTAGAGGAAAACACAGGAATAAATCTTTATAATTTTAGATTATGCAATGGTTTATTAAATGACACCAAAAGCAAAAGTTGTGAAAGAAAAAAAAAATAGGCTAATTGGACTCCCTTGAAATTTTGAGAAAACACACAACCTTTTAATTTCATAAGACATTTTCAAAAAAATGTAGAAAGAATGGTAAAAAATGTTTGCAAATTATGTATGTGATCGAGGCTGTGTTCAGAATATAAAGAATGCTTAGAAATCAACAATAAAAACAACCTGATTTTAAAGTGGGCCAAGTGTTTGTTTGTTTTTTTTATTTTGCGGGGGGACAAATGTTTGGATAGATATTTGTACTACATATTGTATATAGTTTCCTTTATGGAATGAAATGTCCAAAAAATAAATCTATAGGAAACAAAAAGCGATAGTTGTGTAGGGTTTAGGAGTAGAAGGGAATGGAGAAAGATTGTAAAGGGTATTCTCGATTGGGTGATGAAAATATTCTAAGCTTAGATTGCAATAGTGGTTGCACAACTTATAAATATACGGAAAGAAATTGCATCATGCACATTAGTAGGTGAATTTTATAGAATGTCAATTATAACATCTTAGTAATTATTTTTTAAAATAATTGTATCAAAATTATCCCACAAAGAGTACAAAAGATAGGAAAAGCATCTATTAGTATGACCACTTTACTTAAATTGTACTTTCTTATGTCCTCATTTTTCACTTCCCTCTTACCCCAATAGTTACTCAGAGAAATTTTATGTTAAAAAACTTTATTATTAATTTGATTTTAATAGGTGGAAATGTTTCTTGTATTATGTATATGGAAATACTATGGAAACATGGTTTTGGATAAAAATACAATAATAATTTTATGTTCTCTGTATGTTTAAATGAAAATGCATTCTCTGCACAATACAAAAAAGTCAACTGTATTAAATCACAGTATGACATTACTTAAGTCCATATTTAAAAGTTTGTTGTTCCAGGGAACCCTGGGTGGTGCAGCGGTTTAGCGCCTGCCTTTGGCCCAGGGTGCGATCCTGGAGAGCCGGGATCGAATCCCATGTCGGGCTCCCGGTGCTTCTCCCTCTGCCTATGTGTCTGCCTCTCTCTCTCTCTCTCTGTGTGACTACCATACATAAATAAGAAAATTAAAAAAAAAAAATCTGTTGTTCCTAAAACCTGGAAAAGACTGAGCATGATACAAACCTATATACAAACTTTATTTATTTATTTTATTTTTTTATTTTATTTTTTTATTTTATTTTATTTATTTATTCATGAAAGAGACAGAAAGAGAGAGAAAGAGAGAGAGAAGAAGAGGGAAAAGAGGCTCGATGCAAGGAGCCCAATGTGGGATTCGATCCTGGGACTCCAGGATCACACCCTGGGCTGAAGGCAGGCGCTAAACTGCTGAGCCACCCAGGGATCCCCCTATATACAAACTAAATGGACTGTTCAAATTATTATCACATTTCTAACTTTTATATCATCTAATGTTTTAGTTTTATTTATCTTTAGCTCACGTACTAGACATGATTTATTTTACCTAATATAGTCTATTTTTGCTCAGGTTTACTCACATCTTTACTAATTTCTTTACTCAATTATTTCTTTTTGTAGCTCTATTTATTTTCTGAGCCACTCTTTTCATTGGAGTTCCTTTTTAGTATTTCTTTTATTGAAGATCTGCTCATGGCAATTTCTTTCCATTAATTAATCTAAATACATATATTTCACCTTCATGCTTAAAAGAGTCCAGTTAGATACAAAACTAAGATTGACAGTTATTTTACTGCAAGACTTTGAATCCACCATATTCCATTGTTCCTCTTTAGAATTCTGTTTTCATATTGATTTTTCTTTTGTCCATTTTGTAGATAATCTTGTCTTTTCTCTTTGGTCATTATTAAAATATTTTATTTTTGGTGTTCTGTACTTTCAACTTAATGTGCCTACATATGCATTTCTTTTACATAATGTCTTAGGATAAATTATGTTCCCTAATTCTTCATCAATTTGGAGACACCTTAGTCACTATGACTATTTATTTGGATGTTACACACACCAGGAGTTCTTAAACTGTTCAAGGACTATTAGTTCTGTGGTTGGAGTTAATGTTGATACCTGGAGACTGGAAGCATTAGCAGGGCTCCATTGTTATTGTGGCGGTATATGAGGAGTAGTAGTAAATGGAACCATGGTCAAAATCTGACCTTAACTGAGTCTACTGGGTCTGTGGGCATACCCGGTGTTCACTTCTGCTATTCTTTAATGTAAATTTGGAATTGATATATTTGGAAGTTGAGTTAATCCCTACATTGGATTTAACACATATTAGCCTGTAGGGTAAAATCTAGCAGGAAGAGGAGACAAATGGAAGTCTGTAAAACTACATTCCTACCCCAGCCAAGAGAGTGAATTAAAAATAACCGCACCCCAAAAGATGGTAGATATTATATGCTGTACAGAAACTAGATGGACCCTGGAGAATGATTTTAGAACACAGCAAACTGAACTTGATCAGTGGTAACCCTGATCATACCATATGAAGCACGGAATTTTTATTATAACAGAATAATATGACTTCAGATGGTCTTATGGGATAAATGGTGTCCCCATAAATTCATATGTTGAAGTCCTAACCTCCAGAGCCTGTGAGACTATATTTGGAGATAGAGTCTGTATAGAGGTAATTAAGGTAAAATGAGATCATAAGAACGAACCCTAATCCAAATGATAAATATCCTTATAAGAAGAGGAGATTAGGACACAGACATGTGCATCCACAGACAAAAGACCATGTGAGGACAGAGCAAGATGCAGCAGCCATCTGCAAACCAAGGAGAGAGGCCTCAAAAGAAAGTAAACTTGCTGCCACATTGATCTCAGACTTCTAGCCTCAAGAACTGTGAAAAAATAAATTTATGTTGCCTAACTCACCCAGTCCATCATGTTTGTCACAGCAGACCTAGCAAACTAATATATACAATATGTGGCCATTAAGTCAGCGGTGACTGTGTTTTATTCTATCTCAATTTAAAAAGAGTATCATAAACTGCTTGTATTCAAATGTAATGGACAACAATAACCATTCATAATTTTGCTCCAGGTCTATGTTAATTCCCTTGGTCTTTGTTACAATCCATAGATATTTGGACTTCCCACAGAATTTCACATTTATCCATTATATAAATAACATCATATTTATTGGGCAGCATTACTAAGCAGTGGCTAGCATGCAGGAAAATTTGGAAAGATACATGCACTCTAGATAATGGAAGAGAAATTTCTATAAAGTTGTAGGGATGTGATTTCAGCAAACTATTTAGAGGTATAGAGGTCAGATGTGTGTCAGGACAACTCTTGAGTAAAAGACAAATTACTGCATCTTACATCTTCTGTTGAAAAGATACAAGCCTGGTAAGTCTTTGTGGGTCCTAAAGAAGATATATTACACATCTCAGAATGCTCCTCCAGCTCATAAGATGGGTGACATGAAAGACTATCGATTTTGAGTGGGGTCTTGAGTAAAAAAGGGCTCTGTAGCAGGTCCAGGATATGATACAATCAATTACATGCTGGGCTATGACATCGAGAAGACTCTACAGTGGTAAAGTTGTCAGTGGTGGAAAAAGATGCAGTACTGAGTTTATCCCAAGCCACAGTGAGAAAATCATAATGCAGACCGGGAATTAAGATTTTGAAATCATTAAACAATGTACTTTCACTCTTTATCTTAATTATACTTTTTGATTCCCTCTATACATTGAAACAATGGTATTTATTACTTCAGAGAGAGAGGAAAAAAATATTACCTAAAATATTAAAAAATGAACTGCTCAGGTTCATGTCTCAAACCTGGCTTTCATAAAGGTCCTGTCAGATAAAAGATTCCATATTTATGTTCTCTTGTAAAAGAAAATAATAAATAATAAAAAAATCATCCTTAAAATATGCGATAAAAGATTCCGTATTTATGTTCTCTTGTAAAAGAAAACAATAAATAATAAAAAAGCATCCTTAAAATATGCCAAACAAAAACTATAGTTTTTTTCCCTTTTCACTATAGAGCATAAAATACATGGCATACTGTATGGTAGGCTCAGCTCTTTTAAATTGAAAGAAATAAGAGGGAAAAAAAAAAGAAATAAGAGGGCAAGAGAATTGTAGGTAGAATTGTAGAATTGTGGGATTGTAGGTTATGAGTATCTAGGTGCTCTGCCTTGTGACCAAAATATGGAAGAAAGTTGTCATTGGTGATAGAATCATCAAGATAGATGTTTGTGTCTATGTAGCTACTCCTTGCCAAGGAACGTGCAAGGGCATATCTCAGGAAAAAGAGCCCCATGATTAATCGGCATTGTAGCAATGAGGAGAAAGTCCCAACAGCAAACTAAATTGGCTAAGAAGATCTCCTGTGGATCTAAGATAGGACTCTTAGTTCTCTATAATTAATGTAACAAGAAGGAAATCCAGAAGTTTCCAGAAGCCCCGTACATAACAGAGGAAACCAGGAGAAGCCTGGACTTGGGACAAAAAGGTCTCATAGTGTCATGACCTTGAGATCAGAGACTATAGCAAGTCAGAAGTATTTCAGGAATATTTGCCATTATAACAAATTCTAAAATCTCAGAGGCTATAAACATAGGTGTGCAGATTACTGGATTAAGGCAAATCTACAAATCTGCAGCTGAGACCAGCAGAGAAATATACACAGCAGGTGAATCAAAGTTCCTTCTCTCTGAGATCAGAGCAAATGTAAGCCTTCCTCTATAACCAGGCACCACTGAGGAAGAATCAGGGAAAGAGCCTGATTGCTAAAAGGAATAAGAAAGGCCTGATCAGGAGTGAGAGCTCTAAGATGACTTAAAGAAGCTTCTAACCTTTTAAGCCTTTAAGAAACTGATTTATGTTTAATTGCAAGGTTGTAATTTTTCTGCCATAATAGAGTCCCAGGAACATATCAGTTATAGAAAAATCAATGTTTTTATTTGTTTCTGCATGTCGTGCTACACAAAACTGAAGTTAGATTTTATATGTAAAATTTGACCCTGTTTTTTCATGTTACAAAAATCATTTTCCATTTTATTAAAACTATTTGTAAACATCCATTTTAACAGCTGCCTTTCCCATCTCTTGCCAAAGCAGTTTCTTCTGTGTCTTCTCTAGTCTAAATTTTTACATAAAAATGTTTAAATAATCTACAGTCAGTTTTGTTGTCTTGAGAAGATCTTTTTCCCAAAATCCTAACAAATTATGCTCTCTACTGAGTAATTCGTCCTTGTCTCACTGTTTCCAGTTTATTATATATTAAATAACAGAATTTATTTTTAGTTAGACTGCTTGTGCACATTTTCTCTACTGATTTAATAATTATAGTTTCAGAGTATGTTTTCGTATCTGGGAGAGTTAATCTTGAGGAGATTCAGCATTGTCCTTTTTCATTGCTCTTAGCTCTTTTCCACTTTTTATTATGATGAATTTTGGAATCACCTTGTCAATATTTAAAAGGAAAATGTCATTGATATTTTTAACTGAGACTGCATTCAACATGTGTATTCATTGTTTTTCCTCATCTGGAGTGTGGCCTATCTCTACACTTATGTATTTTATTTTGCATATACCTGAGTTGTTCCTGATTGTTTGCTTTGGTTTGGTTTTCACATACAGATCACACAGGCTTCTTTTTAAGTAATAGTTATAAGATATTCCTTCTCATTCATCTTATAACGTAATTGTCCTAGTGTATAGGAATGATATTAATTTGTTGTATATTTTTATAAGCATGATCATTTTGCAAAACCTTTACTTGTTCTAATAATTTTATGAGTAGATTGTTACTGGCTTTTTAGTTGATTCTTATATTTTATTTAAGACCACTTCTTGGTTTATGCTAGAATTGCCCTGTTTCCTTTTTGTCCCTGGGCACATAGCTCAATGCTTTTGCTTCTGCGTGTTTTAATGACATGGTGCATTTTTAGCTTGCAGTCATAGTGCTTTCTTCCCCATGGGCCTAAGAATGACAGTGTGCACTGGTACAAAATAAACAATGCCATAAATATGCATTACTTATACCATATTGATTAACAGTATCTGTACTTGCAAAAATCAATTAAACAAGATTATATATTGTAGCAGTTTCCAGACAGTGCCCTGAAACTATAAACTATAATTTGTGGTGCACAGCACAACTAACAAAATGCACAAACAACTGTGGTCCTGATGACAGACTATTGCTTCCAGCAGGTCAGCCATGCTTACAGATGAGACTGAAGTTGCTATGTCTGCCTTTGAGAGTCAACCCAGGCCCAGGTAACTGGTCATCCTTTAACATTTGGAAGGATCCAGCAAATAACTTCTTAATTGTATCTACCTGAGTCAAAATAAGTGTTCTGGGAAAACCTAATGCTTTTAAAGGAAAAAGGATTCTCTTGACTTCATAATTACCAAACAGATATTTTTAACTAGATAAAAATGTCTTCTGCTGGAATCCTTGAATATAGAGGAAGGACAACTCAGAAACAAAACAAGAGATTTGGTATCACTCTTCTGATACAGATTCCTTGGAATCAGACCAAGAGGTTCTATTCTATTTAGGTTAGCCCCGTCTCCATTCTGGAAGAGTCAGGAGCTTGGGCCTTCGGTGGCTGCCATCTCTAGAACTTTCATTGTTAGCAGAGTCCCCTACAGTCTTGTTGTCAGTTGCACTTCTTTGTTCCTGCCTTTTAACTCAGAGCACTGACCTGATGTTGCTTTAGCTGAGATAAAATAATGATATCTGTAGATATTCACAGGGGTCTGAGTGGGTGGTTTGACATCACAGTAACTCTGAAAAAGATGAAACAGTGGAACTAGCAAACAGCAGCACACACAAGCTACAACTTTATTTGGAATTGCTATAGTTGAACAACAAAGGGAACAGGTTGACTCATTTAGTTTCTATTGTACTGGAGTGATGGGGTTATTTTAGTATGTGTCCTAGCTATTCCTTCTAGAGCATCAAATGGAAATGGATTGGTCCAAGCCCTAGTGAATACATTTGGCTCATAATATAGTTTGCATTTAAATCAAATTTATAGTTGCCTAAAATAGATCCTCCAACTGTGCAGAAGTCATATAAGCAGCAGTCAGAATGGTAAGAGTGTTTTTTCCCATTCATTCAAAAGCACATAAGTTGCTAAAGATCCACTTTTCAATTGTTATCTGTCCTACTGAGACCATTGCAAGGGTTCAGTTTCTCCTCAATTACACTGAAATGATGTACTTTTGTCTGCTGCTGTTTTAAATCCCTATTATCCCTAAGTGTGTTTCCCTGTAATAATAAAAGGTGTCAAGTAAAGCACCAGAAGGCTCAAAAGATTGTTGTTCTTTCTTTCTCCTTCTTTCATTCCTTCTTTTCCCTTTTCCTTTTTTTTTTTTTTTTTTATGAGGATTCACAGATATAGTCTCAGATAGAAGAATAAATTCTATAGGATGGTTCTCAGCTGGGGAGATGTTGCTCTCCAGGGGACACCTGGCAATGTTTAGAGGTATTTTGGATTGTCACAACTGTGCAAGCATTGCTACTGGCTGGTGAGTAGAGGCTAGAGATGCTGCTAAACATCCCACATTGCACAGGACAGCTCCCACAATAAAGATTTATCTAGTCAATAGTATCAATAATGAAAAATCCTGTCTAGGAGAAACAAACAAGATTGATTGGGCCTATCTTTTAGGTGATTTTTAAAGAAGGTGAATTGACATGTTTTCCCTCATTTTTGAATTTAGATATGGGGATTAGTGTCATGTAGGGCTTTTATAAGTGGAACTTTCCATAAAGTCACCAATGAATCACTAAAATTCTGATTTTAAAAAAATCATTTATGAGATTTGAGCCATTTGTCTCATGGTCTGATGTCACTTTTCTATTTCATATTCCCTTCTTATATATCACTAATGTATCTAATTGAAATGATTTTCCTGTGACAGAAAAATACCAGTGAAGTTCTTTGCTGTTTCATTGTCCTAGAAAGGGTAATGTTTAGAATTTTTGAATCTTTCTGAGAAGGAGAAATGCTTTTGTTATACTGTGATTCTATCAGGGGAAAGTGAAGAGACTATAGTGAAACCTAATTATCTCATTTCATATATTTATATTTTCCTAGTTACACTTAAGTTTTATTCTTTTTTTTTAGTTTTATTCTTTTAATACTTTTATTTTTCATTCTAATTTTTTATAAAGATTCAGACAGAAAATAGCAGTCTTTCAACTTCTTCATATAATGAAATTCTCCTACTGCTATGGACTTTATGTTCATGTCCCCCTAAAATTCATATATTGAAGCACTACTCCCCAATGTGGTAGTATTTGGAGATGGCGTCTTTGGGAGGCAATTAGGCCATGAGGGTGGAGCCCTCATGATAGGATTAGTGCTCTTATAGGAAGAAAAAGAAGAAACAAGAGTTTACTTGAATGTTCTCTGTCTCCTGCTCTGCCATGTGAGGATGTAATTCGGAAGATGCTCTCACCAGGAACTGAATCTGCCTGCATCTTGATCTTGAATCCTCTGCCTCCAGAACAGTGAAAAATAAATTTCTACTGTTTAAGACATCCAGTCTATGGTAATTTTCTTACGGAAGAACAAATTGAATGAGGCATTTATAAAATATGGACAAGTAATACGCATATTGACAGTTCAGAAAAAATATTTGGTCCCAGGCACAACACGATCAAGTCCAAACGATAATACCCTCATATGTGGAATGACTGGGGCCAGTCATTACACAAATAAGGAAGACATTAAAAGAAATGTGTCTTATGACATATTCATATCTGGGATGAAGTCTTGGATATATAATTCCTATATCTATACCTAGACCCTTTTCTCTGTTCTCTAGGATTAGCTTTACACATTAAATGAAAATTATTAAAAGTCTTTTCTGAAACAACTCAGATAGGAAAATATATGTTTCTCTCAGAGACCCCCAGTAGACATCAACTGTTCAATCTGTTTATCCCCAGATGTACCAACAGAAAGACATAATGTCGATATTTAAGGCAGTGTTTCTCAACTGGTGATGATTTCAGGGCAGAAAGGGCTTGCTAGTGGCACCTAGTCGGCAGAGGCCAGGGATGCTGCTAAACTTTCAAAAATGCACAGAACAATACCCCCCAGAGAGAATTATGCAACTCCAAATATCAATTATATCAAGGTTGAAAAACTGATTTAAAGTGTAAACCAAAGATGAGTGCTTCCAAAGAGTCCTTTATGCTGTCACCTTCAGAACAAGAAACTAGACTGGAAAGCATGTTTATAAACTAAAAATGACTTTTTTTTTAACTGTAAGGAAAAAAATATTTAAGATTTAGTGTTCATAATAATGAAAGCATACATTTAGCAACATAGAAAGCATGTAAACACATAAAGCAGATTAAAGGCTGCACTACAGTTTTTCTTCTCAGTTTTCCTCATATTATTAGGCACCATTCCACAATGTACAGGCTCAGAAGGCAAAGTGGTCTTTCAGGTACTTTAGAGTGCAGAAAGCTCCAGAAGAAAATTCTAAACAAATCTGATTCATGGTTACTCCAAAGATTCTCCTGAGACTGACTCATTCTTGGATTATACCCACAGTATGCTCTAAGGCCCTTCAACTGATGTGTCATTTTATAAATGTGGCAACAAAATCCCTGCTCAGTAGCCCTTTTGGGTGCTCAAACCACAAAGCTTCAGTAAGCCATTGTTAGGAAGTGTTGGAGGGTCAGTAATGTGTCCTCCAGACTGAGAAGGCACTTTAATACTAAAAAACAAAGTAAGCCACTCCATACCATTTACACAGAGTCTTACTCAGGATAACTTACTGGCAGGAGCAATTGGGCGGTGGGTGGATGGAGGGACAACCCAGGGCACTATGCAGCTGTTGTTGGCCACTATTCTCTGTCCTGTATTTCCTGCCCCCATTCATACCTTAATCCTAAGCTTTCATGGAGCAAGGGGCATGATGGTGAGGTCACAAGGCATTATCCAAATTGGCGTCATCTCTGCGCCAGAGGAGAGAACAAGATGGAGGGTCAAAGACAGAGTCATTGTTTCAGGACTCGCATAGACATAGTTAGAATAAATACAAATAATTAATTTCTAGTTTATCATGTAAGAAATTCATAGAAATTTGTAATCTCCTAAGATGTAGTAAAAAGTAAAAATATGAATAGCTTCAAATAAGGTTTGCCACATTTAAACAGTATATAAAGAAAATCAGAGAAAAAAGTAGATTATGATTTTGAATAAAGGATTATTAAGGGAAAGTAGATATTCAGCCTACGTCCTTGGCCTTTGATGTCAATAGGAAGGATCATGATAAGCACTTTGACACTGTTCCTTGTCCCATTGTGGGCCAGGTCAGGAATCTTGCTATCTTGAAGGGATCACGGGTCTGAATAAGGTAATTAGGCTTTATTTCAATTTTAATACATCTAAATTATGAGGGGTTTTTTTTGAAAAATGCTTTAAATCATATAAACAAGTCACTTCCATTGTGCTTAGCTCACAATAGGTGCACACTAAGTACTTGCTGAGTATAAAAAATATTAGTACAGATAGTACAGCTTATTCCAAGTAAAACACTTAAAACTGACATTTTATGATTAAAACTAAAGCACAGAGTTTAAATAATTTTACCAAAGGCACATAGAGAATGAAAGGGACAGAATCAAAGCATTGCTATGCTAATCAAATAGAAAAACACTGAGGGCAAGTGGGTGGCTCAGCCACCTAAGCTTCTGCCTTTAGTTTAGGTCATGATCCCAGGGTCTTGGGATGGAGCCCCAAAGCAACAGGCTCCCTGCTCAGGAGGGTGTCTGCTTCTCCCTCTCCTTGCTCCCCATGCTTGTGCTCTCTCTGTGTGTCAAATAAATAAATAAAATCTTTAAAAATAAAAAAGAAAAGCAAAAACAGAATCATCATTAAATCCGTCATTTAGGTACTTTTTGTATCTTGGTGCATATGTCAGCTCAGATCTTTGTATGTTCATATAATTTGTTAAATAAAGTTATATATTCATGTTGGCCTGGAATGTTCCTTTCTCACTAAACAATGTATCATAGATACTATTTCAAATAAGTAATCAACATTTCCCACATGAGTATCTGATTAGTGATCTGTGGAACCCTAATCTAAAACATGTTAAGAGTGGTGCCACCAAAACAAAAAGAAAATAAATACACAAAAAAACCTGTTTCTAAGCAAATATAAATTTGGGAATTGCTTTGTAAACCCAGCAAAATAAAAATGTATTTAGTGAAGGACATTTCAGGACATTTAGCATGCCTATTCACATTGTAACTATCCAATGAGACATACAGATTGTTTCATTTCCCAAAATGAATTGATGAAGAAATTATTTAAGTACAGGAGAGCCATCTACCATAAATAGGTAAAGCAATATAGTACTGTAATCTGTTTTTTGACTGCATGCTCCACGAGGGAACTACTTGAGCACAAAGCAACCATACATGTATAATCATTTACTTACAGGTTATATGCATATTCTACTGTACCAAAGGATTGTGTGTATTATATACTACAAAAAGTAGAAAAATATGAATGAGTTAATGCAAAAAATAGAAAAAATATGATTAAGAAGACTCCATATATTTTAAAGGCCTTGCTAACATTAATAGCTGTTATTAATGTTTTACTAATATTAGCTATTATTTCAAAGCGCTTAGGGTAAACTTCATCTTTATGGTTGGTGTAAGTATAGATTTTAAATAGATATTGATGACTTCAATTTTTTTGAACATATTTCTTATAAGAGCCTATGAGACTGTTACTGTTTTAACTCCTAATATGCCAGATTAAGAGTTCATACAAGGAATAAAAGTACCGTGATTGTAAGTGAAAACTACAACACATAGCAATAACACAGAAACATCTCCAGAGTATGGCTCTCACTCTTCCCTCAGGATCCATCATTGGCTTAACATGTGACCAAGTGAGGTTCCAATGTCAATGAGGACATGAATTTTAATAGAATATAATTAAAAATCACAGCATTTTCTTTCCATATCATAGGAAGTCATCTCAAGAACTAAGGCCTTATGAAGAATACTTTTTATGAGGTTTGATAGGCAGAAGAGATATTATCTTGGGTTGAAAAGCAACCAGGAGCAAAGGAAAGAGAAACATTTCAGGTAGACTGGTGTTTCAGGTGACCTGGCCAAGAAAGGGAGGAAGAAACCTTACCTAAAAAGACACAAATATCAAGGACTTTATTTACTTTTGTTTGTTCTTAAAATGGATACATCTTAAGTATGTCTAAATATCAAATATATCCTGTTAAGAAAAGAGCCAGTGCAGTGAGAGGAGAAAGAATGAAAGAGAGGAAGACAATGGATGAAGAACAATTACAGGAACAGAGCCTGAGCTATTGCAACATACAAATGAGAGCTTTCTTTCCACAATTAGGAGAGCAAAAGTAATACATGGAAACACCCCATCGAGAAAGAAACAGTCTGTGCTTGCTCAGCAGCACATATACTAAAATTGGAACGTTACAGAGAAGATTAGCACAGCCCGTGTGCAAAGATGACACTCAAATTGGGGAAGTGTTCCATTAAAAAAAAAAGAAGAAGAAGAAGAAGAAGAAAGACAAGAAAGATGCAGCCTGACTCACGCTGTGACAACGACTAGAAATAAAAGCAAAAATAGATGAGTGGACTGCGAAGAACCAATATGATAATGCAGAACCAGAACCACAGAAGAGATGCTGACACTAAGGTGCAGAGCATGGTTATTCCTTTAATCATTCCAGAATCATTTTATACTAAGAGATTCAGTGAGGAAGAATTGGTAGTCAAACCAGAACCATCTCATATGTTGATAAGGTATTGCCAATTAGTTAAGAAACTTACAAATATCTACTTCCTGTTTACCAGGTTCCAAAAAACATGTGGATGCTGAGGATCCAAACTGAACAGAGATACATGCTTCTTGCCCCCATTTGTCTTTTAATTGTAGTTGATATACCTACGAATTATTTAAGAAACTACATATAGTTTATCTCAGAACATAAGATGTCATTCTCAATTAAATCTTGTGTGTATGTCTTGAGTAGAAAAGAAAAAACAAAAACAAAAACGAAAAAACTCTTAGTTCTGAGTAGAAAGAAAAGTGAATGCTGTGGACCTTACTGATTTTTTTTTAATCACTATTAGATGCCCTAAGTGGGCAAAACTGCCCAGCATAATTCCTAAAACTCTATCATCTCATTGATATTGGAATATCCAATAGCTAGAAGGACACAAACACAGCTTCTTGCTTTTTTAACATTCTTTTTGTTTCTCCAGTACCCCAGTCATTTTAAAGAGAAAACAGCTGGATAACAGAAAAATACATATAATCATGCTTTGTATATAAAAGAAAGAAAGCATACATGAAGATAGCTAAGTTATTCATAGTACTACTAAAACATGGTTTTAAGGTTTTCTCTTCCTTTCAAGATTGAGTTTTAACCTTGAACATTTGTGGTTTGAGCAGCAAATCATTTCATAGGCACTGCAGTCCAACTTAACATACTATGTTAAAATGAAGGTTCGAGGTGCATTATGGTTTCAAACAAATACCAAAAAATAACAATACTTTCCCAGACATAATAGATCAATGTCAACTAAGGAGCGCTGAGGAAAACAGAACGAAGAAGCTGGGAAAGACAGAAATAGAAGAAGCAGGCAGAGGCTAGACTACTACCAAAAGAAGACTCCCCCATTCAAACCTTAACAGTCTTCCCAACTGTAGCAAGATCAGGATGTCTTTGATTCTGGATCCCATTAAATCTACTGTACTTTGCATAATTATTCCCTATTTCAGGAAGTACTTTAATGTAAAAGAAATGTGAATTAAGCTATGAAACATGAACATTTTTTTTAAGTCATCAGGACCCTGTGCTAGAAGCCATCACTGATTTTATGTGACCAGAGAAAGGGACCATAGTAAACAATCAATAATTTGTAATTAATAATAATAAGTGAATAATGAAATAGTAATTCTTGATTTTTCTTTCAAGACTTGAGACAAGAGAGAAGAGAAAACAAGTCATTACACATTCAGGGAAATTACTTTGATAATTTTTTTTCTTCTTATGGTAATATTGGCAACCATAATCATGTAAGCTCTGAAAATGAGAGCATTCAGTTCAGCAAAATTATACTGATTAAGATGGATATGTAAGAAACGTTGAACTACATTTTGTAGAAAGTGTCCCTTTTTGTGTATAGGACATATGTAGGGGTCTATAAAAACTAGACAGTGTATAAGGTGTGTCTGAGATGTTCAGAGCTCTACTGCTGAAGTGTTGATACCTTGCACAGAAGCCCAGAGTGCTGCGTCCTCTTAATGACCTACTCTTTAGAATGCAGCGGCCAAGACAAATGAAAGCACAGGATTTGGATAAAAACTCACATTCTCTTTCCAGCTGTGCCTCCCTGACCCATCTGGAAAATAAGAAAACTGTCCTTCTTTATAAAGTACTTTGCAGACTGATCCTTCTCTGTCTTTACTATATCACCATCAGGATGTCAATACATTTATACGTTGATGGATTATAATGCCTTTAAGAAGTAAACTACAACCTATGAGCCCAGAAATAATTAAGATCATGGAAAAGCTTGAAGGAAATGAGATTGATCTCCTGAAATCACACACAAAAATAACGTCCATTACTACCTTTCATGAGCTTCAGACTTTTTTGTCTGACCTCCTGTTGCTGACTTCTTTTCCTAGGAATGTGAGGAGCCTGGGTTTAGCAATTCCAGTAGTTGAGAGTGAGTATGGGAATGGGGGAGGGGAAATAAGCTTTTGGCTGAAGAACAAAGGGGGATTTATGCTTGGCTCCCAGATGAGGGTGTGGGAAGCAAGTAAAGTCGAAACTTTAGGTCTAAATGGAGGGTGGAGTCCAGAGACCAGACAGCAAGAAAAGCCTCAGGAATGAACAAGTAAGGCAGTCAAGGCAGGTTTGGAAGGCAAAACGCAAGACAGATTCTGAACATAATGGAATCCATGGCCCTGAAATTCTTTGTACTGTGCCACAGTTGATCCCATGGGTGGAATGGGAATCATGAAGCTAACCTGTTCTTACAGCTCTATATATCTGATTGCCACCTTAGATATAAAAGTTTTAGAAATACAAGGTAGGAATAAAACAAGTTTTGCCAAAAAACGGTAGCATGAAATCTAATTTTCAAACAAAAATAATTCGCACCTTAGATGCTAACATTAAGTCTCTGAATTCGTCCAAGTTTAATGAATCAAAATGTTGTCTTGCCTTTAAAAAAATCATTCTTTATTTAAAAAAAAAAATCATTCTTTCCACAGTTTATGGACATCAAAATGGATTTATCATCTTGTTCATTTTAGGGAATCTTGAGCCTCTTCTGCCAGTGGAGATAATGCTTGTTATTGCTAGACACTGCTCATAACATAATGGCTTTATTAATCAGAATAATAGGCTATTCTTCAGTAACAAATTAACCCTGAAATATCTGTTTCTAACACAGCAAAAGTTTATTTCTTCTTCACATTACGTGTCCAATGTGAGTCAACAAAGCAGCAGTTCTGTTTCGTATAATCATGTAAGGAGAGGCTCACCGAATCCTCTGTCCAAAGCATAGCTGGTAGTCATGATAGGAGACAAGACAGAATAGAGAAATTCAGAGGTTTTTCATTGCCTCAGCTTAATGCTCACACATCACACCATGCACATTTCATTGACCAGAACCAGTCTACTGCTCTCACCTAACTCAAGGAGGTTGGAAAGTATAATTTTTTCTAAGCAGGAATGGAAAAGAGAATTGGGTATTTGTGAATACTAGCAATGTTTGTCATGGTTAATGTTCCAAAAATAATCACAAGACTCTGGAAAACCACCTTTTAGAGAAAAGACAAGGACATAAGAAGAAAAACACACACACACACAATAAAAACGAGGGGCATGTACATAACCAAGAAAGAACAATCAAAGGCTCTTAATAGTAATTTGAAATTAAGGTGTTTCAAGTAGTCCATAAATGTACAGTTACTGCACATTGATACAAAAAAAATATTGAGTCTATCAAAGGTAAGATTTTTTTTTTCCAAAAACATAAGATAGGATGTGATTATGCTTTCTGGAAGCTAGTGAGACCAGAGATAACATACATAGGCTAACCTCTGGATGGAGCACACTAATGAGGTCTTAATAGAGAATTAAGCCTGCACACATGTTCAGAACATCATTAAGAAGCTGAAAGAATGAGTCTCAATGATTCCTAGGAAATTGATTATAAATAAATACTGATTGAGAAGGCAGAAGCTCCAAAGGGCTAAAGGGTAATTTTTAGGTCAGTAGAGGACTTCTCAAAGTTTAGAGAAGGCATCCTTAATGGTCTTTCTCTTTCAAGTTGCCAGGAGAAGGAAAAGACCAGGGGAGCCAATAATAATTGTGATGAAAGGATAACAGGCTTGAGCGTCAGAGAAAAAAGAGAAGATAAAGAGAGGAGACTAGGAAATCTACTCTGTAAAGAATTAGCAATCCCATTGGGCCAATGGGAATCTGCTGAATTTGGATTCTGAGTCTGGATTCAGCAGGGTGAACAAACAGAAAAGGGACTCTTTGACCTAGCTTCATTTGCATTTTAATGTAGACCAGAAAACCTGTGATCAGTATTATTCTTAAGAGCTTTCCTAGCTTTTAATAATCCCGATTATTTGGAATTTTAAAAATCCCTTCTATTTCCTGTATATTTGTAGTTAAAGCCTCACCAATCCCACTGTATCAGAAGGAACAGCTGCGATGGTCCAAGCTAAGTTGCAAGCAATGGCACCCAGGAATGAGAACAAACAGCCAAGATCCTTTAGTCCCAAGGAAGCAAAGAGAAGGCAAAGGGATCAGTCTCGGATGTAGGTAGAGACTACTAGGAGACCTTGGCCTGCCTTAAAACAATTTATTCGATGTAGGTGACAAAGGCAAGTACTGCTGGGTTTTCTATTTCTTTATATATAAAATCTCCCACAGCTTTTCTCTGCTCTAGTAAGATTATAAGGTAGAGAGCAGTTCAGGAACTGGATCTATTCTCATCGTGAACCTTAGTGTCCATCACAGACATTCTAGGCATATTTTTAATCCAGTATCCAAGCCACTGATTAAAATGTTAACTGGCCCACAAAGTAACCTCTGTGGAATGCCATGTGTCGTGTCTCCCCAGGCTGACACTGAACCATTGATAATATTTGTCAAAGTGAGATACTCTAACCAGCTGTCTCTTCTCACAGCACATTCATGCACAGTTGTTGGTGAGGAATTAAGACTGTAACAGCAGGGACATTAAGGATTAGGTTTGACAGTTCAGTAAGAGGAATGCATAGTTTAGCTTTGTCCAAGTCAGGATGCCTTCCTATTTTAGGAAGAAGATGATTTCAGTTAATGAAATTTAATTTGAAAAGAGCTAAGGATGAAGAAATGTGGATGGCATTTTGGATGACAAGACAGGAGCGCATTCATGATTGTTGAGCATTGCTTTTCAATCTAAAAAAGAAAACATAAATAAAGTTTTCAATGGTTAATATATAAATAGATGGTAGAAAAAAATAATGTTTATAAATTCAAAAAATCAGGTCGGCTCTTTGCCAGCATTTAAGAGTATCTTGCAAGACACATTGGCTTCGCTATATTAACTATATTCCCTGAAAAAGGAATTTTAAGAAGGCAGATACTTTCTTTCACACTCACAGTGAAATCATGCTTAGAAATGACTGTTGAGATATTATACAATAGAATATTTTGTTTTTTCCAGCTTCCTAGAAATATGGTCCTATGATTGGAACAGATGTGCTGTTTAGCTCTCTCCTTGACCTTTCCAGGAGTCCCGTAATTCAGATCAGGTAGTGAACAGCTGTTAAAATAAATCTGTCCTTGAGCTTGGGGGAGGAAGATGAGGCCTCAGACACTATTGCTTCTGACTTCATTCCTGGCATCATCGTTTAGGTTGAGATTATAAATAATAATCCAGAGATTATGACAAACACTGATAATGTTGAGAAAAACCAATCAAACACCCTTCTTTCCAGAGGAGGTGGTAGAAATAAGAGAAGTACTGTAGTTAATTTGTGCAGTGAGCACATGATTATCCGGTGCCTGCAAATTTTGCGTTTTGGGATTGATATGCCCCTTTTCAGCCCCAAGTGGGACTTTTATACAGCTCCCATCATTTTATTATGTTTTGGGGTAATCTGTTCAGCCCTGTTAATACAATGAAGAAAGAAATTCAAAATTAAGAGAGACATAAGCTCCTGGTTTTTGAGGCAAAGGCTCAACAAGCAGTCCTTTGACCCAAGGAGCCTGCTGAGATTCCCAGCAGTTGTGCTGCAGGATGGAGCCCCAGGCCGTGTGCAAACCAGGGCACTTCCATCTCGGACAGTATTCCAACACAAACTGACAAAAAGAGCAGATTGGGACAGCCACTCACTCCCTCAGCCTGGTAAAGCATCCTCTAAAAGAGGCTGATGTGTCTTTAGACGAGGGGTGAATCTACCCCATAAAGTATACTTGGTGGGGCACCTGGGTGGCAAATTCAGTTAAGGGTCGGTCAAGATCTAAGTCTTGGTTTCAGTTCAGGTCGTGATCTCAGAGTCATGAGATTGAGCCCCGATTGTGCTCCACACGTGGCACAGAGTCTGCTTGAGATTCTCTCTCCCTCTCACTCTGCCCCTCTCCATGCTGGTGCAGGCACTTTCTCTTTCTCTCTCTCTCTAAAAGACAAATAAATGAATCTTAAAAAAAAAAAAAAATGTATTTAGTAATGCCCTGTGAAGTACAGTCAATGGAATTTATTTCAATTGTTATCTCATTATTATGAATTGATATTTCATGTGCATTTTAAAATGTAAATACACTAGAATACTAGATTGCATATAAAATATTAAACAAATATACATATGGGAGATATATGCCTACTCGGGCTGCTATAACAAAATACAGCAAACTGGGTAGCTCATTAACAACAAATGTTTATTTCTCACAGTGCTGGAGCTAGAAAATCCAAGATCAAGGCACTGATCAGCCGATGTCTAGTAAGGGCTGCCTTCTTAGACAGTCATCTTTTTTTCATATCCTCACATGGTAAAAGGGCAAGGGAGCTTTCTTTGGCTTCTTTTACAAAGCACTAATCCCATTCATGAGGGCTCTGCCCTAATGACCTAATCAGCTCCCAAAGTCCCCACTTTCTGAAACTATCAACTTGGGAGTTAAGACTTCAACATTTGGACAGGGAAGAAGGGTTGACAACATTCAGACATAACATACATTATTTATTTATTTATTTATTTATTTATTTATTTATTTAATAAATAGGGGAGCATATAATAAAAAAAATGTTGAAGACCACTGTTCTAGATTATTTCTTTTCCCTAGTCAAATGTTCATGAGAAGAAAACAAGGTAGATTGGGAAGGCATTACTGTCACAGTAACCCTAGAAAAAGTCATTCAGCTCAAACCCTTTACCTTAAGGTAGTGATCAAACTAATATCACTATTGGACAGAAGGAAGAAAAAAGGAGGGAGGGGAGAAATGAGAAATAAAAGTCTCTTTCCTCAGGTGACATCTTTCTTCCATAATATATCTTTCAACAAAAGACCCAGGCTGCTCACCTTCTTCATCTACACCTCCCTGGCATAGCCTGTTCACTCTCCAGTGAATTATCTTGTAAGGCCAAGGAAAAGAATCCAGAGCAAAGGGTACTATTTGGGAAGGGGTGTGTCTAGTGAATGGAGGATACGGAGTACAGAGAGTCAAGAATATACAACTGCAAAGTGTGGTCATCAAGTACTGTCAGCAACGGGTCAGAGAGTGAACAGAGGACAAGGAAACTAACCTCACAATGGAAACTGAGACTTTAAATTAAAGATTATAGGTTGTAAACAGGTGGCCCCCAGGACAAGTCCAGCCTACAGACATGATTTGTTTGGCCATACATCATTTATAAAATTTTGAAGTTGTAAATATTTAAAGCTTGGGAGATTTCACACACACACACACACACACACACACACACACACACACACAAAAGGTCCACGTTTCTAACTTCTCTTTATAAACGAAAGATCTAAAGCACTGGTCAGTCTTCCCAAATAGCCACCATGGGCTGGAAATGAATTGTGTTCCATTGGAAAAGAGAGTAGGGCCTCTCCCTTTCATATTACCCCCACACAGACTGTCTCACACATCTATGTTGTTGTTTCCACTGTTCTGGGTTCAGAAATATAGGAAGGAGCCAGAACTCTGAGAGAAGCCAAGGAGACAAACAAGAAACCCGAATCATAGACATATTGTCATGCCTCTTCCCCTTGCCCCCATTGCCTACTATGTACAAGGTCCTTGTTCCAGAAACCATAGATGGGAAGAATCAAAAGCAAACAGAACTGATGAGGTCCATGTTCCCAATGAACTTACAGTCTAGTTGAGAAAATTGGATAACACATTAGTAAATAGAATTCTCAGTGATAATATCTAAAATATTTTGAATGCTATCATGGACCAGTCACTGTTCTCTCATGTGGTTTGTATTCTTTTATACATATGAATTCCCATAGAAACCCCACGAAAGGGAAATAATTACATCCCATTTTTCAAATAGGAAATTGAGTCATGGAAATAAGCAACTTGTCTAAAGTCCCACAGCTAGTAAGTAGAGAACTAATAATGAGCTCCAGCAGTCTGACTTCAGAGGCAAGGCATTTAACCCCTGTGCCACACCATTAAGTACTAAGCAGAGTGTTAAAATAGGCTCATATGGCAGAGGCACTGGGCAGCTCCTTTAGATTTGGAAGTCAAGAAAAGACTTTCTGGAAGGGGCATTTAAGCTGAGATCTGAAGAATACAAGTATGCAAAAACTGGAGTAGTAGGCAAAGGGAGCAACTCATGTGAAGAAATAAATTTGGAAAGAGTTCCTAGTTCCTTAAAAACCCCAAAAGTTGACAATGTTGACCAGTGAGACTGCAGCCTGATGGAAGAGTGAAAAGGAGAGAGGGAGGAAACTGGAGAGGGGAGATCGAAGACAAAGCACAGGCCATCCTCTAAGGTACTGAGCTTCCATTTCGTGACAGCTGGGACCCTGTAGAGGATAAGAGCCTGAGAGGGGGACATAATTTGATAGGAATTTCAAAACATGGTAATGCTCCCATTTACCAGGATTCTTATAAACTGAACTTAATGTATGCTACTATCTTCCTATTTGTTCTTTCATGCATCCTGTGCTCTAAACCAAACTTCTAGTAGCTAGTGTTGTGCTAGAAAATGAACCTTGTGGAAACAAAGCCCTAATTTGTAGTATTTGCCAGTTTCTATGGTATAAGTACTTCCACAGTAGTTGATCTTAGGCTATCAACAGTTAACAATCAGCTTGCAAAATTCGTGAACATTTAAGAATCAGCTCTTGAGAGCCAGTTCCATACTTATATCTCAAATATTTTCACCTTCTGAAACTCAGCAGGCCTTTATGTGGTATGACTTTTCTACATCCTGTTCTCCCTGCCTCTTAAACTTAACCATTGTTGGGCTATGGTTAAGAGCAAAACCTTTGGCTTCAGATGGATGTGGATTCAAATCTCAGTTTTATAAACCAACCATGTGATCTTAGGAAAAGTTCTTAACTTCTCTAAACCACTGTTATCTTGGGACATCTGGGTGGCTAAGTGGTTGGGCATCTGCCTTTGGCTCTTGTGGTGATCTGGGGGTCCTGGGATTGAGTTTTGCATCAGGCTCCCCATGGAGAGCCTGCTTTTCCCTCTGCCTATGTCTCTGCTTCTCTCTGTGTCTCTCATGAATAAATAATAAAGTCTTTAAAGATAAATAAATAAAATTTTAAAAAATAAACCTCTGTTATCTCATTTATAACATGGGAGTGACAACAGACCCTACTTCTGGGCATTGTTACAAGAATCAAATGAAATAATATAATAAAAATGACTTAGCAGAGGACCAGGAATGTTATGTACTTCTTAAGAAACTTTATTTTATTCATCTACTCATCCACCACGAGTCCTACCTAAGAGCTGGGGAAAGCTACAAAGTTTGTGAAGTTTGCCTTTCAATAGCCTGTCTTTTGAGTTAGGTCTCTTGCCTAGTTTTTCCCACCTCTAAAACGCTTTCCAGGATACACATAAGAATCTTCATCTCTCATAGGCTAGAAGAAGTACTTAAAGACATATGATATATCTTATATATGATATGAGAACAAATAGTGGCTTAAAGTTACAGTATCTATTTTGTAATAGAGTTTCTTGATGACAGGAAGGATTTCAAGATTCTGATGGCAGAAGTTTCTTGCCACAATATTTTATTGATATTGAAGATTTTGTAAATTTTTCTGTACAAGCAGCAACTTGACACAGATAGCTAAGTCTTAGCCTCCACCTGTCAGATTTTATTCATGGGAATCCTGTGGGCACTCATTTTCATGTTTAGTTGTATCAACACCAAGAACAGCTTTATTTATTGACTATTAAAGATGTAGGTTTTAGTGACAGTTCCATTTTACCTTTGTGACCTTGTTTAAGTCCCAAACTCTCAGAGATTTACCACATTAGAATGAATTCAGAGTCTATACCTGCTCTAAAATTCAATGATTCTGTAGAATCATTTAAATATTTATAAATTCCAAAAGCACCTCCAAAGCTAACAGAAAAAATACATTTGACACCATTCTTGTAGGATTAACATAAATAAACTAAGATCTCTATAGTAAATCAAAGCAGAGTATTGAGTCAATTGTATGAATAATTCAGAAACAAAATAAAGCAAAACAAGAACTTAGGGTTCTAAAGCTTTCAGAATACACAATTTATAGTTTTATTCAGAAATCACTAGAACTGCAGTGCATTCTGATTTATACTTAAGAAATCATCAAAGCTTCATTTTCCTTTAAATTCAGGTTTTTCAGATATCCTGTACCAAAACCCTGTTTAGAGGAATGTTCTAAGCCAATATCAAGCCAAATATGTGTAAGAGCAACCTGAAGGAAATTGCTAGTTTCCTAGTCAGATTTAAAAAGGTATTTTTAAATCACCAGGAATAAAGAACGCATCCATCAGATTAGATGACTCTATTCTATCATTTCTTTCAATGTATTATGCCCTAATCAATATATTTATGAGCTTATCTCTTAGAAGGGTACCTACCCTAAAGTATGTATCTAATTGTACCCTAATATTTTTAGTTCAGAGATAGTGAATTATTACACTGCCAACACATGTAAGGCAATTATTTATTAGTTCCTGAAAGCTAATATGCAGACCATAATATATGCTGAGCAGTATAGCCAATGAGGCCACTATTCGTACTGCCAAAGTAGTTGTATCAGTCTTGAGCAATGTGAAGCCTGAACCCCAAAGAGATTTTGGCTTATTGTTAAACATTTTATATCAGCTAGTGAATAGTCACCATAGATAAGATCAAAGAAATTTTTGTCTCTAATACATATTTCTGGTAGCAATAAATAATAAGCTGCCAACATTGCTTAGTACCTCCAATTCCTAACTTAGAGATAAATTATGAAATATCTTTTCTGGCACATTTTACAGCTCTGGTGGTAGCATATTTGCATTATGAAACATATGCAATTTAAATTATCAGTTAAATTTTTCTTGATTGGGCTTTGCACATCTATAGGCAGTTTGGGAATAGGTTATCAAAACTTAAAGGGTGGAGAAAGCCAATATGAAAAGGCTATATACTGTATGATTCCTACTACATGACATTCTAGAAAAGGTAAAACTATGGAGACCATAAAAAGATCAATGGTTGCCAGGGCTTAGGAGTGAGGGAGGGATGAATAAGCCAAGCAGGGGATTTTTAGGGCAATAAAAATATTCTTTACAGTACTTTAATGATGGTTAATGTCATTATACATTTGTTCAAACCCATAGAATGTACAGCACTAAGAGTAAACCTTAAGTAAACTATGGATGTCGGGTGATTATGATGTGCTATGTCAATTTCTGGAGAGGAATGTTCATAATAGGGGAGGCTGTGCATGCATGGGAGCCTGTGCTACATGGGAAATTTCTGTATTTTCCTCTTAATTTTGATGTGTACCTAAAACTCTTCAAAAATCTTTTTTTTAATTGAAAGGGAATGTTTAAAAACTTAAGAATTTAACATCTTACGTGTTGAAAAATATGTGCCCATAAAACATGGACAAATGATTTAATAAATCATTTGACCATATTCTCTCCTTTGCATTATTTCCTTGATCCTGTAAATTCTAGAAAGCAAAGGTTATTATCCAGGTTCTCTGAAAATTTCTGTATCTCCTAGGATGCTTCAGTCTCAACTGACTCTGATATGATTATTTTAGAGATAGTTCATTCATAAATTAAGCACTAATCTTATTGTAAATGTACAGTAATTAGTCACTGACTTGTATAAATCCAAATGTATGAGTGAGTCCATCTGTAACATATTCCTATCTGGATTCGGCAAAAAGGAAGATCTTACTTTAATTAAAAAAAAAATTATTTTTCACAGTGACATCTTGATGTTCCACTGATCAACTAAAGGAGTTAACTAACTCATGTTGATGGACAAAACTCTAGCAAATATGGCTGGTTACTTTTCTATCCAGAGAAGTTCACCGGAGCCCATTAAAATCTAGGCACTTTTCCACAAGAGGCTGAGAAAAACTACCCATCCCATAGAAACACTCGACTTGGCCCTGGAGTGGCACTGAACCCCAGTAGGATTTAACACTGAGACCATTAATATCTACCACAAGCCTTTGAAGAGGTCCCAGCTGTGCCTCTTGCCATGAGTGAACCGGAAAGCCCACATTACTGAGGGCTTCCGGTGGTTTGACATTCTCTCCTCAGGCTGGAGAGGTGGCCACAGTGTGACTCAGCTGTGAACCATGGCCGGGCCTTCCTCAATCCTGAGGGAAGAATCAAGGGGACAGAACTGAATGTTTGCTAATACAACTGCCATCTGCCACCGTTAAGTCTGATGGTGACAGAGTGTACGTTAATGCCAGATAGACAGAGAACACTCACCATCTGTTCATTGCCCTGAAATAAAATTAACTAGGTCATCTGGGTTTGGAAGCCTATCTGGAATTGTTGACATCTATTCCCAACCTTAAGGACAGAAATTTTCTTCCATCTTAAATCATTCGAATTACCTAGAGAAATGTTTTCACTGTAATCCTTCTTGTAGAGAAAATATAGTTAATAGACACTACATTAATAACAGTTTAGGTGTGAACAGTGAATACAGGATTTTGTAGCCCCTACATTATTATATGTATATGCAATAATATCACAAACTGTTATCCAACCAATACTTTCTAAAGGGAAAAATGTCTAATACATTTAATTTCAAGAAAAATGTGCAAAATCTATGTGGACTTCAGTTTTTGTTGATCAGCTAATGAGATGCAAATTTCTTGATTTCCAGGCACTCAAACTAGAAAGGGGAAATAAAGAGCTATAAGATATTTTACTCTTACTACTTACTTAAAAGATATTTGCATCATAGCCACTGAATCTAGGATATGACTGAAGAGGTAATGAAGTACACATTTATATGTATGTATATGTGTGTGTGTTTCTCCAAGAAAGGCACAGGAAAAAACTTTAACTCAATTTCTATACAAGAAAATGCTTCCCTAATCTCCCTACCCATAGTCTCTCACCTTCCAGTCACTTTTTTTTTTTTTTTCGTTTATTTATGATAGTCACAGAGAGAGAGAGAGAGGCAGAGACATAGGCAGAGGGAGAAGCAGTCTCCATGCACCGGGAGCCCGACATGGGATTTGATCCCGGGTCTCCAGGATCACGCCCTGGGCCAAAGGCAGGCGCTAAACCGCTGCGCCACCCAGGGATCCCCTGGTCACTTCTTCTTATCAGTCTGTTCTTATCTCTCTCAGTCCAGCATTGGTCTGGGTTAATATTGGTTTAGTAGTGAATCTCAGCTGCACTCATGACATGGGACAGAGGGAAAGAAAATAGAATAAATGACTGTTTTTAGTTCTTTATACCAGTCCTGCCTTGAAATATGGTTCTCTGAAAGAAAACACTTTAAAAAGATTCTACTTCTAAGAGCCGATTCAAGTTTTCTTTAAGGAAAAGTTACTGCTTTTAATAGTTTATAGACATGAATAACAGGAAATAACCCAGTTCATTTAGACAATCTATAATGTGCTGACTTGAGATAAATCCAGTGGCGCTATCCGTAGGTCCCAGGAGATTCAGTTTTAAAATGACCTTTCTCGAATTGGATTATTCACCAAGTTTGGTTATTGGCAAAGTTTATGAGCAGAAATTTCTCTAGCCTCTCACTTGTGCCTTAAGTTTTAAAGAGTTTAAACAGAATATATTTCCAAACAATCACTAAAGGTGTAATGAGTGATCTCCATATATTCAGCATTGAATTTAGGGCTCTGGGAAGGGCAAAGAAAGCATACAATGTCATCTCTTATGTTCATATAGATTAGATAAACCAGATATACACTATGCATAAAAATATGAAAACAACTTATAAAGAAATATGCCAAAGAAAAAGTGTCTTGACCCTATAATCTAAAGTAGACCCCACTATTCTCTCACATAATGCCTTATATTTTTTCTTTATACCTTCAGTCACTGTCTGTATGTATTTATAGGCTCCTTCACTATCTGTGTCTCCACCCCACACCCATGCCCATAGGCTCCATGAGGACAGGGGCTACATATGATTTTATTCATTACTTTATCCAAAGTGCCTAAAACACTGAAATACAGTAGGTAGTCACTAAATATTTGTTGAATTTTTGAAATATACTGTATTCATAGTCTAGAGGTAAACACTGAAAAGCAAACAGATCATAGTTACATTCTATCCTTCACGGATTAATTTATTCCACAAGCGTTTTTTGAGCACCAACTATGTCCACCCTGTCCTTAGAGATGTGGATAGAGAAGCAAAATGCACATGATTACGGACCACATGGAGGTCACAGTGCAAAAAATCACTATTAGACAAATAAACTGTAAAAATACAGAATTAGAGGTAAATATAGAATTATAAAATGTAAGGCCATTATGAAGTAAAAGTAGTAACAGATTTGATTTATTCTTAGCAGTTAGGGAATGAAGAAGGAATGTAGGCATGTAAAGAAGCAGGAGAATAATGATATTCGAAGCAAGAGAGATCACTGAGACCAGCTGGGAAAAACAAAATTTAGTTCATTGAAGTTTCATGGAAGAGTAGAGCTAATAGGGCAGCTCTGGTGGCACAGCGGTTTAGCGCTGCCTGCAGCCCAGGGCATGATCCTGGAGACCCTGGATTGAGTCCCACGTCAGGCTCTCTGTATGATGCCTTCTTCTCCCTGTGCCTCTGCCTCTCTCTGTCTGTATGAATAAATAAGTAAAATCTTAAAAAAAAAAAAAAAAGAGTAGAGCTAGTAGAGGACATTACTTCCTCCTATCCTTCAACGCATAACTATATGTACAGACTATTGGATAGTGCTTACATTTAATTTATAAACTATAGTTGAATGACATACTGCTTGTGGAACCTGGGCGGTGCAGTTAACTGTCCAGCTCTTGGTTTCAGCTCAGGTCATGCTCTTAGGGTCATGAGATTAGATCCACACTGGGCCCCACCCTCACCACAGAGTCTGTTTGGGATTCTCTCTCCCTGTCCCTCTGCCTCCCTCCCACCCCCAATGCACATGCTCTCTCTCTCTCTCTCAAATAAATACATATTTTTATAAAAGAATGACCTACCTCTCAAGATATTTTGTTTTCAAATAACTTGGGCATTAAGTCTTTCAATTTTGTCATTTTGTCTTTATTTCTTGCTTTTCAAATTATTCACATTGTGCCATATTCATTTTTGCAACTGTCCAATATATCACAAAGTATGGTACTTGTTTCAAGAAGCATCAAGAATCAAAATTTCTTTTTTCAAGAAATTAACTTTACATCTCTTAATAAAATGCCAAGTGATAACAAAATAGGCTATAGGGGAAATAAATACAGTTACTTGAACCAGTTTTTCTCCCCAAATGAACTATTTTTATGTGTTCCAGAAGAGAATACCACTCTTTAAAAGAATTATCACATAGATATAGCTGATAGCAGAGACATTATTTCATAAATGATTTTTTTATTTCAAATTCATTACATATTTAGGGGAAGGGGTTAATTTAAAAAATTTCCACAGAAGAGCTACTAATTTATAGAGTTATTATAATTTTAAAAGGCAGCATACCATAAATTACCAATATAGCAAAAAAAAAAAAAAAACCTGGTATGTTTATTTTGAAACTAAGCCTATACCCTATCAAAGCCAAAATAATTGGGCAATGATCATGAACTCAGTTTCAAAGCTGAGACACTGAGTGCTTGGGTTGTGTCAGTTATTATTTCCTGAATACGACTTTATGCCGGATCCAGAATTCACTCTGTCTGACTTTCAGCCAAGAAAGGAAGTAGCGTGGGTGACCAAGTTTAACACTCGCTCTGGGGATTTCTCTCTAGCCAAAGCTAAAAGGAGACTATAATTGGGTAGCCAGGCCTGTCCTTAGCACATTCTGTATTTAGATGGTTTACCTAAGCCCATTAGACAGCAAAATTACTCTGCCCTATGCCCCTACAGACATCTGAGAGGAAAAACCACTGGGGGCTGGGTATTGTAGTGGAGCCAAGATAAAGGGGAGGAGAGGGAGGAAGGAAGGAGGCTCTATTCATGTCTGTGGGTTTGAGAGTCAAACAGACTAGTTGTACTGACTAACAATTGGTTACCTTTAATTAAATTATATCCCAATTCCGGACTTAAATCTTTTAGTTGCAGAATGGGCTACTACTAAATGGGTAACTACTTCACAGGGTGGTTCAGGGGCTGGCAGATAAGAAATATTCAATAGCATTAGTTATTGCTACTGGTGCTATTATGACTTTTGTTATGCCATCTATGGAAGAAGAAAGAGGGATAAAAGGATGCATTTTCTATGAGGCTTTCCAGATGCCCTGTTTCTTTCTGTCATCTCTAAACCACCTCACTTCACCTTGTTTAACCTTCTTTAATTTGGATTTTTTCAGGTTAAGAAGCAAAGCAGCTATTAGGCACAAAAAAGGTTGAGCAACTTGCCCTAGGACTAATCTTCCCAACAGGCCCTCCCAAAGAAGTATTTCCAATCAGATAGTTGCCAGGCATGCCCAGAACCCTTTTTTTTTTTTTTTTTTTTTTTTTTTTTTTTTTAAGCAATTTGATTTGAGTAGGTCACTTGGGGGAGGTAAATTAAAAGAACCTTTCTAACTAAGTCAAACCTTGCTCTCCAACTATTTTTAATACATCTTTATAAAGTGCCCTTGAAAGATCCAACCAGGTAAACAAAACAAAGGTAAGTGTACCAAAATGCCTAGTGCCAAAAAAATAAAAGGAAGTAAAGAAAAAAAGAAACAAAAAAGAGAAGAAAAGTTCTTAACAGTCCAGCTCAAAAACTGTGGCACTACATAGGAAATAAAAATAACCTGGATACATAATTTCCTTCAAAATAAAATTTTGGATATTGGACACGAAGTCATATGCTTCTAAGAAATGGGGGAGTTTTATTATTTCCTGTGAAAGTGACAAGACTCATAAAGATATTTGGTTTTGGTATCAGTATACCAAGCTTCCAGGGAAATTTTCTAAAAAAGATACTTTAAAGCTAAAAACCATATTTACTTTTTGAAAAAACAAATGCATTTTCTCTGGCAAGTGATAGTAAAAATAATGTTGCTCCAAAATACCCAAGAAAGAAGGAAAATAACTTTTAACAGAAATGAAATTTTCAATGAGGAGGGATGGGGCAAGAGTTTAAATCTTCAAGTCATTTTAAATTTGTCAGACAAAGGAGGAGTTTAAATCTTCAAGTCATTTTAAATTTGTCAGACAAAGGAGGAAAAAACAATGTTAACTTGTTAACATCAACTTTCCTGCTTTTCTTATAACTTTCTGAAAAAACCTATTTCATAGAAAAAAAATGTGTACTATTATTCTTGATGAAGGGTTTGTACTGAGAGTTTCCTTTTGGGATTCAGATGACTACATGCCAATATCCCTCACAAGGTCTTAGGTATTGACAAAAGGAGACTAGATGCCTTCTATAGTCTTGCTTTATTATTTTTTTGCAGGATATATCAGCTTTATTATATTTATTATTATATTTATTTTTTTGTATTTTTTTATTGGAGTTCAATTTGGCAACATATAGTATAACACCCTGTCCTCATAGTCTTGCTTTAGTTGGAATTTTTATACCATAGCCTTCCCATCTCCAGAATATTATGTCCAAATGTGCTAAGAACAAACACTATCCTCAAGTTACTCTCATACTTCCTGCTTATATTCATTTACTCCTCCAGTCTTACTGAGCAACTGCTATGTTCTAGTTGCTGCACACACTGAGTAGATAATGCTTGTTGCTATTGAAATAGTAAGAAAACAGTGTATTTATCACGACATATTTTGACTGTAGTACTAGCAGGACCTGATAATGGATTTTATAAAGTGACTAGTGAAAATGCAAGTCATCAGTGGTAACTTCTAGGCATGTTGCATGAGGCTTAGATGATAGTCTCATTAAATCAGGTGAAGAATGACAGAAAGAAATAGATTTGGAAATCTAAAGCTCTGTTTTGGACATGCTAAATTTAGTCTGTGATGTTTGTTGAGAAGGCAGTTGGAGAGATGACTAAGGAGCTCGTAGGATAGTTAAGGTTAGAAAAAATAAACTTGGGAGTCATTTGCCCATAGAGAACATTAAAAGCCATGGGATGACAAGTAGAAAATATAGAGAAGGAGGAGACAAGGATCCAGAACTGAGCCCTGGGACACTCCACAGTAAGAGAAAAAGGAGGCAACAAAAGACATGAAGAAAGAGGCTATGAAATAAGGAAATAATCAAGAAAGGAGTGGCTCAGAAATCCAGTTGAAAAAAGTGTATCAAGAAGGTTAACTATGTCGGGACGCCTGGATGGCTCAGTGGTTGAGTGCCCACTTTCGGCCTAGGGTGTGATCCTGGAGTCCCGGGATCAAGTCCCACATCAGGCTCCCTGCATGGAGCCTGCTTCTCTCTCTGCCTGTGACTCTGCCTCTCTCTCTCTGTGTGTCTCTCATGAATAAATAAATAAAATTAAAAAAAAAAAAAAGAAGGTTAACTCTGTCCAACTGTATAAAGTAGACTAACAAGAAGACCATTGGATACTACTTTATTTAGCAGAATAGAAATTGCTAGAGGGCCCAAGGAAAGCATTTTCAGTAAAATGGTGCACACCTTTTAATTAAAATATTTCATTATAGTCATCATATAGATTATGAGCACACAGAATACAAAACATGAGTCTCGTTCATCTCTTTTCCTTGTGCTTAGGACAGTACCTGACACAACAAACAGATCCTCAGTAAATACTTGCTGAATGTTGACTATTGGGCCTTGACCAGTGCTTTATTTCATGTTGTCTGCCACAGATGGTAAACTCTAAAAAGCAGAAATGGCATCTGTGCATTTATCTTTGAACTTATGTGTTACACATTCCAAAACATTTACATCTGCAATTAGATGCTTAATAAAAGATTTGCATTGGAAATGAAGAAACATGGTGATTTTCAACTGTGAACTAGAGAGAGATTTAGTGTCTTGGTAAAGAACAGGAAGGCTCACAGACTGATGGAAACTGTGGAGGTTTTAACAAATGGTCACAAATTCTCTCTGGCGCTCCTCTCTTGAGAGATGGAGTCTAATTACCCTCTCTTTGAATATGGCTTGGCCTTATTTATTGGCTTCTTAACCAATATATTGCTGAGGAAGTGTTCCTGCTTGACTTCCAAGACAAGGTCATCATAGAAGGCAATACAACTGATGTCTGGATCTCTCTCTCAGGACTCACACCTTTGAGCACTGACTCGCCGTGACTACTGTACAACTGCCATAACAGAGTGATTTTATGGAGAAAGAGATGCCCAAGGAACTCCTACTGTTGCCAGCCTGCGTGCTAGACATTCGAGACAGGAACCCTTCAAAATAAGTCCAGCCCCACTGAACCATCTGATTACAACTATATGTAAAATTCTGAGGGAGAACCCCCAGGCTGAGCTTAGCCAACCCCTAAAACTATGAGTGATGGTAATAATTGTTGTTTAATGCCATTAAAGTTAGGTTGCTTTGCCATGTGGTGATGAAAAGGGAAACAGACCACAGTGCATTTATTCAGCCAGCAAAGAAATAGGTTCCGATAGGAAAACAGTCTTTCCGATTGGCCTAAAAATGTTCATAGAAGAGATAAGATGAGAAAAGCTGCTTGAATGACCCCAATTATTTTTGATTGAGAAAATAAATTCCTAACTTGACCAGAAGACCTGATCATATTTTGAGATAAACCAGGACTCAAAGGCCATTAACTGGAAAGGAAAGAAAGGAAAGAAAGGAAAGGAAAGAAGAAAGGAAAGGAAAGAAGAAAGGAAAGGAAAGGAAAGGAAAGGAAAGGAAAGGAAAGGAAAGGAAAGGAAAGGAAAGGAAAGGAAAGGAAAGGAAAGGAAAGGAAAGGAAAGGAAAGGAAAGAGGGAGGGAGGGAGGAATATTCCTTTAGTCTGAGGCGCCAGTCATGCCTATAGATAACATTAAAAGAATCCTCTGGTCTGAGATGCTGTTCATGCATCTCCAACCAGAAAAACAGTTCTGTGATCTCAGGTTACTACAGTGATAGCAAAAAAAGTAACAAAAAAGGAACTTATCGATCCAGGAAAAGGATGGTATAGTAGTGTGGTTTCTCATGCCTCCCTCTCTCCTAGTGGTACACTTTAAATTCATGAGTTTAAGCAGCCTTCACATAATAAGCAATGTGTTAGGCCCCAGAACTGTGGGCTTACTGCCTTTCATCCCTCCTTAAAATCTGGGGAATAGTCGGTGGCGGAAATGTTAACATTTGAGCATCTTCATCATTATCATAATAAAGCTTCCCTTAAGCTGTGTCACCTGGAGCCAAGACTGGATTCCAGATTTATGATTTCTTGTTTTGCCACAGTTACATAACCCCCTTGTGTAACACTTATAAAACACCTTTTAAAAATCTACTTCTGAGTTTTTATTTCCTTCTTCATTGTACCATTGGGCTAATGAGACAAAGGCTTCAGAGAAGCCACTCTGCCCACAAACTATCACATTTTAACCTAATCGTTGCCATGTTCATAGTAGATAAGGCTCCAGCACTTTTATCTACTGTAAAGTAACTCCACCTCCTTTTTAACAAGCCATTTATCCCTCCACATTCTCTCCTAGGCTTTTCCATCTACATGGAACTCAAATTATCTCCTTAGATGACTTGCACCTTCACACCTAAATTATATCGTCCCATACTTTCTAAAATGCCTTAAATACACTGAGCAATACCTTAATGTGGCATTCTGGTTGGCCTATTTTCTGTTATTTGATCTTTTTAAATTATAATCTTCTTGATAGCAAGGTCAAGTTCTATGGAATTTGTTCTCGAAATAGAGTGATATAGCACAATATTAAAATGGAATTTAATAATAATTACTTTGGAATAATAATGCTTATCTGTCCTTTCTAATTTAGAAAGTTACACCACCATATTGAAGCCGTCCACATACCATTTTGCAAATTTCTTTCTCTTCGATATTTAAATTTTACCAATTAATTTTGAGGGCTATATAACTCTAGGTCTACTTCTTTTTTATCTTTTTTTTAAGATTTTATTTATTTATTCATGAAAGACACAGAGAGAAGCAGAGACATAGGCAAAGGGAGAAGCAGGCTCCCTGCAGGAAAGATGCGGGATTCAATCCCAGGACCCCGTGATCACACCCTGAGGCAAACGCAGACACTCAACCACAGAGCCAGCCACCCAGCCGTTCCTCTAGGTCTACTTCTAAAGAGAGTCTTCTTTACGTAAGACAGAGGATAGCTCTCTTAAACTCTTCTTCCTTTGCCCTTTTTTTTTTTTTTCAAAACGAATACAGCAATATAAGAAGAAGTAAAACTCTATATAGAATCAAGGAAAGAAACTAATCAGCCATACTTAGTGATTTAAAAGAAGGGACAAGAAAGTCAGGGATAAAACAAGTCCAAGTTGCCCTGAAGGCGCATATACATCCGATGTCATACTAGCTATTGGAAAATATTACCTCTTAGGCTGAAAAATAGTAATATGGAGAATCCATTTTATGCTTTGTGTTGTTATTAAGTCCACTGCTGTTTCTCATTCCCAGGATTCAGCTGCTGAGCCCACTGGCCTTTTCCAGAGGGACATGGGAGCTTTGGACAGAGCTCTGGGCATACTTGTTTGTATCCTAACGGCTGGCCATTAGATCGCATGGTGAACTGTGGCAAGCATACAGAATTGTTTTTCACCAATTCAGTTTTCAGCAAAGAATCCCTTTTAATTCCCTGTCCTGTATGTTGCCAAAATTCTTAAAATACTGTTCATGGAGATTTTTTTGTTACCCGCCTTGGAGCCCAGATGTAGGAACCAAGCCAGTGCAGCTGGTGTAACTTGGCTGAGTCTCACAGATAATTCAGTGTTTGAACAGTCTTCCTCTTTTTTTTTTTTTTTAATGTTGTTATTATTTTGGAAAATTTTGGAGTGAATGTTTGTGGATGTAAAGGTTGAGGGACTAGCAGAACTATAGGCTAAAGGTCTCATCAGTCTTTCACATAAGGACTTCATTAAACTGAAGAGGGGGAAAAATCATCTTTTTCTTCAAAATGTGCCAACATTGCCCCTGAACTATAGAGACAGACTGGTCAGGGGAGGGCAGGAAGGGGGATGATATTCTTTTTGCTTTATCTTTTTTTCAAGAGACTTCATGTGATGAGTATAAACATATTATACCCAACACTGAAATTTAAAAAGCAAGAGAATTCTAGGAGTGAGAAATGCTCATTCAGAAATTCCAACACAAAACCCAGTGATGCTTAGGGCAATGAAAGTGATTTTACACTAGACTTTACTTCTGCTACATGCTGGCACCACATTTACTACTTATAAAGCAATTGCATTTTACAGCTGACACTGTATTATACTGATATTGCATGAACATCATATTAATCTCTCTGACCTACATTCCAATTTGCATCCTTCCATGGAATATGATGATGATGATGATAATAATAGCAAGTATTGGTTGAGGGTTTACTGAATTGTGCTATGTGCGTTACACGGATTAACTCACTTAATGCTCTCAATAAATATATGAGGGAGATGCAATTACTATGCCATCTAATTCCAAAGCCTGGATCAGGAACACTGTCTCCTACCACCTTTCTGAGGAAGGGATGGAATTGCTGCTAATATGCAGGGAAATGCACACAACTGTGGTTGTGATACGCAACAGTGCTTTGCTTCTGGACATTATCCATCAAGTATGTCACAATGGAAAGAGCTTAAGAACTGACTACTCAGCAATGCTGTGAATTCCTTTCCTCCTCAAGGAACAATGTCTGTTTGCTTTGCTCTCTCTCTCTCTGCAGACTAGCTAACCTGATAAACAAATAAAGTGATATTAATGACTCATAATTACTTGATATGTATCCCTTCCTTGATTTGTGTATGTTTTATCAGAAGTCATCAGTGCTCTGATCTCAGGGACTGAGTAATGTGGGAAACTCCACATTAGAATGCACCGCAGGTTTAAATCTTGTCCGGAGGTGTTTCAATGCCCTTCAAACATATACTTCTCTACGTTACAACCCACTCCAATTATACAAACCGTTAGCTCATCTCTGAGACAGTCACCAAATTTGCCTTGCAATTGTTGGTATTCAAGTTCTCCAATTTTTTTTTATTTTTCTCTATATAGGTAATAACTCAATCACAGTATTAAGTAGAACATGAGGTAGAGTGAGTGCCCTTCTTCATTTGTTTCTAGAGTGATGTAGCACTTCTTCCTAATGCTCCTGAGTAATACTATGGTATTTGTACAAATAAAACTGTTCTTAAAACTTAAAAATGAATAAGCTCCATATAGAAAAAAAAGGGCAACATTTTGATGGCAGTATATGTTCATACTAACTCTGAAGTCTAGCACTAAACCAAATTTTCCAGACCATATGGAAGTGAAAAGAAAGGCATCTGAGATAATATTGCCAAAGTGAAATAACTTTCATGATTGGAAAATATAATAATGAAGTCTATCCTGAGGGTCTTAAGTATATTTTAAAATAGCATCAACAAGTCTCTCCCTTAAATGAATTAAGTGTGATCCTATCAGGAGGCAAGCTGTCTTTGAAGCTTATGACTGTATCTTGTGCAAACACAACATAAAAACAAAGGAAGGAGAAGGGGAAAATCAGAAATTTTAGATAGGAAAAAATGTAGAACTATGTTGTAAATATGTAGCCTCCTCCAATATGAACTATTTTGCACGTGCTGTTATTGCAAAAGCCATTAATGTTATGGTATGTCCTGGAATTTAAGTGTCAGATAATAAAGACTCAAGTTGGAGCTGGAAATAATGACATAATACAATGAAATCATCATGATATGACACTAAAACATTAGTGAGTACATCATGAAATAATTATGATTTGCAACTGAATCTTTCTCTCATATTGCAAAGGAGTTGGCCCAACACAGCTATGATAGCAGTATTTTTCAGGGGAGATTGGAAAAACAACTGGAGTAAGCAATGGAGAAAGGGTTACAGCATTCATTTAAATGCATGTGGAGTGTCTTTGGATCATAATTAGAATCTCACATCGTTCTGGCTTTCAGTCAGCAACTTTGCGCTCATCTAATATAAAACATAAGTGGAAAATTTTCACCCATGTTCATAAAAAGCAAATATCTTGAAGTACTTGAAGAATTCAAGCTCTGTATATGAGTACAGGCATGTTTCAAAAATAACCACTGAAGCAATCCCATTACTGGGAGGACTGCTGCACTCTATAATTATGTTTGACAGGTTTTTCAGATCTTTCCTCCTCCAAATTATCTGAATTTGAGTGAAAGCCAGAGGGGTATCTTGAAAATTGATGAAAAAAAATATGAATGTGCTTTTCTAAGGTATCAAACCTGATGTGTCTGTTGTAGCATAGGACTCTGGTAGGCATAAAAATTCATGTTAAAAGAAAGATTTCCTGAATGCTGCATCTTCAAACATACATGCTATCATATAGGAATGACATCTAATGAATAAGTAACCATTAGCAAATAAGAAAAAACCTTCTTGCTAACATGACGTTCTCAAGTTGGGGTTATTTATTTAACCAATGCCTAGTATCTCCAGCAAATACTCATTCAACAAACATTTGGGAAATTGTCACGTGGCAGGCATTATGCAAGCACTGGGAATGCAAAAGAGCAAAGACAGAGCCCCTTGTCCTTGAGATGGTCCACCAACTGAAGATACTCAGATATACAATTTAATATAGTGTCATATCATTCATCAATATTTTTAATATTATTCATGAAATAATAATTCATAATTGCTTGTAATTCTCCAAATAGGTGTTATAGATACTAATATTTGTTGGTCTTGTATCCCATGATTTTACGATGAGTTAAATTTTATTTTAAAGATTTTATTTATTTATTTGTGAGAGACACATAGAAAGAGGCAGAGGCATAGACAGAGAAAGAAACAGACTCCTCGCAGGGAGCCTGATGTGGGACTGGATCGCCAAACCAGGGATCACGTCCTGAGCCAAAGGCAGAAGCTCAGCCACTGACCCACCCAGGCGTCCCAATAATGGGTTAAATTTTAATAACCTTTTGTTAAGAACATGAATTCCCATTGATCAGCTGACATTCGATAATTTTTTTCTAATTTGTAGATGTCCTTGGTCTTAGAGACTACTATAACTACTGTTCTAGAAACAAAAATTTAAAATACTTTAGAATACCATTCCCATTATCATGTATTCCTCACCCATAGGTAAAGACAGTAAGAAATAGAGGTATTAACATGATACTTAGGAAGCAGAGGGTAGTGAGAAGGGAATATACAAGAATGTCACAAACTAATAAACATGCAATTCATCTTCTAGGCTGTATGTTGGGAATTAAATAGAGATATCACAACATCAAGCAGTATCATGCTTATGAATGATACATATTACAAATGGAACTATACTACCTATCAAGGTCTGTATTTCAGATCAGATTGCAATTTCTCTGTCTAGATACTTCACTGGAGTTTAAAAATAAGTTCTTTTATTTGCACTTATCCTTTCCTCATATGTCTATAATTTATTATTCTAGCCATAACATTGCAAAGACTTCTAAATCCTATATTACATATATTTTGGGTATGTTGGAGTAGATTCATTTCCTACAGTATCGTTTTCCTCAGTTCTTTTTTTATCCTATCTATATTTTTTAGCTTCCAGTTTTGAATTTTATTTAAAAAATAATTTATTCACATTAGAAAAATAGAGATGGGGGATCAAATAATTCCCATGTATGTTTCATGTTTTGGGCCAAGTAAAGAAAGTACATTCTTCTCAGTTCTTAATGATAAACAGTTATTTATTGAGCACTTGCTACACAATGCTCCTTCCCATCTCTGATGTTTTCTTCCTGTGACAGTAGCTGAATGAATTTGACTTTGTGTTTCTGTGTCTTTCTTACTTTGTCCCCAGGAAGGGGGAGTCACTTTTGAGACTATAAACTGGGGGGCATGAACATACCCAGTTCCACCTTCTTTCTCTGGGGTATGAGCTGTAGGTAGAGAGCACATGACCACCTTGATGAGAGCATGGAATTGCAATGGGGGCTGCCTGATGCTGGATTGGTAAATCTGCCTCATTCTGCAGTTTGGTTAGAGAATTTATTTGGCTTTCATATATGCCTTCTAGCCTTCCCTCCATAATTAACATAGATGCTATTTTGACCTCTATCTTTATTCCTTTTTATTTACTGGATTTTCTGAGCCAAGACATCAAATGTGAGGTTGCTGAGTCTACTGCTAAATGATACCCTTCTCTCTTCCCTAGTCGGGCTCAAAGCAGGTTGAGAACCCTATGCCAGACACTGAGCTAAGTGCGTTGTACATGATCTCCATGTATTCTTCACAATAGCACTGTAAGGGGGATGGAATAATTACTCCCATTTGGAAGAGAAGAAAACTCAAGTTTAGACAAGTTAACACACTTGCCTTAGGATGCAGTGACAGGGTTGGGATTTAAACCAAGACCGAATTCTGGAGTCATAAATCTTAGCCATTATGTATATGACTATACTGAAATTCCCACTAGAATAACATTAGCTGAAGCAGAACCAAGGAGTGAATACATACATATGTACTGTTGATCCTGAGCCAGGCTCCACACAATAATAGATGACATTATTAAAGAGAGCTCCCCTCCCCCACGCCACTGTCACAAGGAAGCAGAGATTTTAAGGAGAATGACTGACAACTACTTTGATTATAGTGGTTAACAATTTGTCTTGTCTTTGGGTCAAAAATCAGAAGTCTGGCTGCTATCTCTAGATTTAAGATCAGCAAGTTCAAAATGTCACCTATTTTGTAAGCCCTAAAGCACAGCTGAGGTAGAAGGCAGCTATAAAATGACCTACAACACATTTCAGCCAGATGAGTGACAGCACTTGATTCTGTACATAATTTCAACTGGAGTTCCTTTGTCTATTTTATTTTTTATTAATTTCCTCCTAATCAAATAAGGAGATCCAACCTCAAACCACAGTGACCTACTACCCTCACTAGTCTGTTCTCTGCCAGTGGTAAAACACTAGCTTAGCTGCTCGAAAGCAGCTGTGAAAAATGAAACTAAACCAAAACAAAACATGTTTGGCAAAAAAAATAATGAAATTGAACTATTTATGTTCTCAAAATAGACCGATGCCGTTTTACATCTCTTCTTTCCTTTCACCTGCTAATTTTATCTCCAATACTCTAGAATGGTCTTCCCCAAATTAACTACCTATTAGAAAAAAAACAAGGACTTCATCCCTCTCTCCCCACCTCTTTTCTTGGTCATTCCTCAATAATTTTATAGTCATCTTAAATAAGAACAGAGATAGTTGAGAAGAAAGTCCCTCTAATGCTGATAGAGTCTCAGTGTACCCAAAATCACTCTTCAAGTTGTTGTGGGTTTTTTTTTGCAGGGGCAGATTTGCTAGAGCTAACAATGCTAACTTTGTAGGTCTTAGAAGCAAGGAGGAGCTGAATTGGCACAGATGAAAAAGAATCCATATGCATATGTGATTTGCCATAGGAAATGATGTATGGCTAAGGATGATTAAAATAGTCACAAGGAAACTGGCACAGCATTAGATAATACTATTAAAATAACTACATAGTAATACGTAGTTCTTGTTGAGAGCTAAAAATATTTCTGGGATTTTTTTTTTTCATTCTGTGTGCTTAGATTCCAAACCCTTTAGTGGGATATTTATTTGTTTGTTTAAAATGGGCCATCACTAATTATTTTTTTAATATCTCATATAGATCAAATAATGTTTCTGGTTTGGCAGCTTTTTAAAAGTCTATCTCACTGTGAAAAGTAACTAGAATAAAATAGTTTTTCTTTGGAGAAGGTATCAATCATTATTCTAAATAACTTCTTGCAAAATACCAACAGAACTGGGGAAATATGGGAAAGGGGAATAGAACATTTCTATAATGCCTTAGAATCTCTAGTATTTACTAATGAAGCTTACAAAATCTGGTTTTCCATCCAATTGTGAAGTCAATGCATTGGGTTAATCAGTTTTTACATTTTTATTTCATATTTCAAATTCATTGGGCATCACTTTATCTCCTAATGGATGACTTAGTTTGGCTTCCCTGGGAAACTGAAGTAGAGACTCTGATAGAGCCTCATGTATGTGAGAGTTCACTAATGAGGAGTTAGGAAAGACACTTGTAAGCAGGAGTAGGGAGAAGGAGAAGTTCATGTGCCACACAGTTGCCACGGAGACCTTAGCCAAACTCCCTGAGAACCTCAGAGAAGGATGACCATTCAGAGAGGTTTCATTAAGGAGACAAGGGAGTTGAGTCTTTGTAGTCAACCTCTCCTAGTTCTACACTTAACAGTAATTGGATGCAGATTTCTCCTTGGTGTAGATACCACCTATTGTGAGGGATGCAGTTCCTTAAGCTGGTAGAAGTTTCTGGAAAGGGTCTTAGCCCTGAGCTTTCGGTGACTAGCACTCCAGGTTGCTGAGACAATGAACCCATCACCGCTGAGAGGAGATCCAGGCAGAGCTCTATACTATCTACACCGGTGAAAGTTAATGACTTGATAAAAGACGTGGGATAACTGGCTTCATTTTATAAATGCCACACTTGTCACCAAATCTTCACTGTAATGCAGAAGGTAGCATAATACTATAGCTTTCAAGTGGATGCCCTATTACTTACTTTAAAGGTAGCATAATAGGTAGATATTTCTCATGGTTTTTGTCTAAAATAATGCTCAGTGTCTTCAGTAAGGAACTTATTTATAGTGTAAGGACCAGAGCATAGCTTTTGTGCTGCTATTTTATACTTCAAATGTTGCCCATTCACCATACCAATGTACCTTGAAGAGCCCTATTACTTTTACTGAGCACTTACTATGTATCAGAAGCAGAGCTGGAAAAAGAAATTAGAGAGATAAAAGATAGTACTGTTCCTGGAACTCATTGGCTAATGAAACAGGATACAACTGAACAGATGATCACAAGCCAGTGTGACAAGCGCTTTGATAGAGATGTCATAAGGTGCAATATATCTAAACCAAAGTAGGCCTGCATTTTAACTATAAAACCTTGGGTGAGGTATGGTGATGCCAGATGCAGATCCACAAAGAGAACAGAAAAATTTTACAGTTTTTTAATAGGTTACTTAATACTCACAATTCCCTACACAACACTCCACATAGGACCACTCAAGGGAAGGGTGCATTAGTCATAAGGCAGAAGGTGGGAGGGAAGGAAAGGGAGATACAGCTGGGAGCCAGCTTAGCATTGGCAAATTGGAATACTTTCAGAGAGCTCTGGGACATTGGAGTTGTCCTTGATTGCCTGGTACCTGGTCCTGGGGCAATTAGGGTGGGTGTATATAGTGGCTCAGAATATAAGAGCCCAATAAGGGAGGTGGTTGGGGTATGGATTTAAATCAACTCCTCGAGAAGGGAAGCTGACTAACTTCTAGCCAGGACTTCAAAACTGTGTCAAGGAAGTATTAAAAAAAAAAACAAAAAACTATATTACAACATGATTTGAGGAAAGGGAGATGTTAGGGATAATGATTACCCAAAAAATGCCATTTAACAAGAGTTTTGAAGGAATGTTAATATGAACTTTCTTAACGTGTGGGCTAGGATTATAATATCTATCATCTACTAAGAGATACAATGATGATGGTAGAAATTAGAGTTAATATTTGTTACCCTTTTGATTATAAAGAAGGATACAAATGTAAGACATCAGTATTATTTTGGGGACAAAATACTTGTTCTTTTCCCTTGAAACACTTTTGTGACTTTTGTACAAAATTAATTGATATCATCAGTTGTAATGTTGCATAAAAATGATTAAAAGAGAGCTCCTACAATGTATTGGTAAGTATTCAGTTTCTTCACTGCTTATTTACTTAAGCAAAGAATACTGCAACAACACAAATATAAAATCCAAATTAAAATGAAAGGTTTTTTGTTGTTAAAAGAATGATGATTACCAGTGATAAAACTGTCAAAAATTTGGGTATCCTAGGTGACTAAGTCAGTTAATGTCTGACTCTTGATTTCCATTCAGGTCATAACCTCAGGGTTGTGAGATTGAGCCCCATATTGGGCTCTGCATTGAGCATGGAACCTGCTTAAGATTCTCTCTCCCCTGCCCTGTCCCCACTCCTCTCTCTTTAAAAAAAAAAAAAAAAAAAGCTAAAGAAAACTTTCAAAAATTAAAAATTAACAGAGTGACTCTCTTTCTGCCCCAAATACAGCAGAACCCTAGTCCTAATCCTACATTTCCTATTTCTAATGATGGTATTATTTTCTTACAAACCTTTGAAAAGGCTCTGGTTCTTTTTCTTTCTTGTCCTCCCCACTTATGTTACTCCTATTGTCACATAATTGTTGATTCAATTTCCATAATGCCTGTCAGACTATAACCCTTATTCTGGTTTTGTTTCTCAATCTCTCTAGACTATGCTATTTTATAAGCCTCCTCACCAGCTCCCACCTTATTTTGTCTTGGCTGAAATCCATCCCAAAGTGGCCTTCATAAATACATGTTGACTAGCATATTGCCCCATCCTTAACTCCTTAAAGCATTAGACTAATCATACCACTCCCCAACTCAGAAATTTTAGATGGCTGTCAGTCTTCTATTGGCAGTGTCTCCAATAGAAGAGGGTGCACAGGACAATTCACTGGGTTTCAGACAGAGCCTACTATGATATCTGATTCTCTAAAAGCATTTAGAAATAATAAACATTACACATATAAATTCCATCATCCATAATGTCCCAATTCTGTCCTGAGAGAGACCATGTGATAGAATTCCATAATACCCTCACACCTTCATTTTCTTAAACACATGGCAAAGCATGTGAGTTTATATAGCAAGTAGTCATTCTTTTCCAATGGCCTGCAGTAGAATCTTTAAAACATTTTGTAAAGAGATGAAATGGGATGAGCAAATTATATATACAATACAAAGGTTTGTTGGCTATTTCATGGCTGAGCATTTAAAAGAGGTATGGGGCACCTGGGTGGCTCATTCGGTTAAGTGTGCAACTCTTGATTTCAACTTAGGTCATGATCTCAGGGTTCTGAAATTGAGCCCCATGTCAGACTCTGTGCTCAGCTTGGAGTCTGCTTGAGATTCTCTCTTTCCCTCTGTCCCTCCCCTCCTCAAAAACTAAAAAAATAAAAAGAGGTATACTTCTAAGAGGTGTATTTTAAGAAGATATATACAGTTTTTCTTTCATAAGGCTAAGTAGTTTCCAGTTGTACTATTCCTTTCTGTAATGATGAGTGGTTTTCAGAAATATATTGCCCAGCAGATGATGAAAGAATAAATAATTAATCTATCTACCCCCGAGATAAATATTATGAATTAGCAAAGAGTAAGAAAATAATTGCTATTCAAAAGAACTTTTGCTATGTAGAAGGCATTTAAAAAATGGATATTTGAAAATATATCTGCCCTACGTGATTTTATTGCAGGGGAAAAAAAGTCCTATTTGCAAACTTTAAAAAGTAGAAAAGGGATATTTTAATATGCTAAAAGATTTCCCAAATTCAAAAATTTATTAGGCTCAAAACTACTTGTTAACAGAACAAGACCACAACATAAACTTCTGATAGACTGAGAAGAATAGATGATTAGTATTTATTTATTTATTTTTAGATGATTAGTATTTAAAAAGATAGAAATTTACTACTTAATTCAACAAAAGCCTCTACAAAATTGATGAATAGGATTAAAACAAATATGATTTAATAAGTCAATAAAATGTTACTTTTTCCCATTTACACCTACATTATTTTGTGAGGTTTTATTTTAGCCTTAGTCATGGCTAGAACCAAATAAAAGCAAATATAACAGAGAATCAGATTTTTGGGTTGCTGTATCACATAGAGTTAAGCCAAGATTTTATAACAAATGAAGAAAATTCACTCATATTGTTCTCACACAAAATAATATAGTTAATATTTAATGATGTGATAAAATGTTAATATTTTGGGGAGAGGAAAAATTAGTCATACATGACAAATAAAATTAAATAATACATAACGTTATTTAAAATATTTAAAATATCTTTATATAGTGATATATGGGTATACGTGCATACATATATGTATATATAGTTACATACACATTTTTGTTTTCTAATAAGGGGCAAAATATAACAAATTAGAATCTCATTTGGGTTCCTAAACCTTGACACTACTGACATTTGGAGGTCCAATAAGTATTTATTGTGAGAGGAGACTATCATGTGCTCACTTGGATATTTAGCAGCATCCTTGGCTTCTACCCACTAGGTTCCAGTAGCATTCACCCGTAAGTTACAACATAAAATGTTTTCAGGTACTACAAAATATGTTCCAGGGACAAAAGGCATCGCCTATTGAAAACCGTCAGTTTTCAAATTCCTAAACCCAACATCAGAATCATTATCTTTCATAATTTTGCTAATTATCCTCCATTCTCACCCTTTCTATACATACCTCTTATCATACTATTACATTAAGTCTGCCCTTCATTATTTACTCCTATGTTTACTAATGGCTGGAAAGATATTCACATTTCTTTATGATAATATCTTACCCAATCTTCAAAATCTATTATAAATTATGCCTCCTTCTTAATGCTTCCTTTAAATTTCCTTGTTAGAAGCAACCTGCCCTCCAAGTACAAAATAAACCTCTTTTAGTTTATTATTGCAAGTTTCCTCAGGTTTCTCTATTTTCAGTATTTTTCTTCCTTCTTAACCCATACTAGATCTTTCATAAAAACAGTGTATAAATTTAAATTATTGCTAATGCTATTGTTAACATGATCATTTATCAACAAGGGACAATAGAGTACAATTCAGAACTTAAGAAAAATGGTAAATTTATATATATTTAAATAAGATATTCAACATACATTACTGAGAAGTATAACTTATGGGAAACTACATATATTATATCTTTGAGGGAAAGATAATCGTTATCCTTATGTGTACAGAAAAGAATTATAAAAAGACAGACAAGTAACTGCAGCAGTGGTTATTCTGGGGATGTGAGAAAAGAAATCAGAAATTATGGAATGATTTTATAATTTTTAAAAAGTTACTTAAAAATTACAAAATTTAGTGTACTTTGCATGGTTTACCTGCATTTTCTTATTGGAAATCAGCTTCCTTGAAGACTACAAATTCTTAAAGAGATGGAGTCTAGCCTTAGCCTGTGCATGGAAACAGCAGCCAATTTTAGACTGATCTTTTAACACTGCTTTTTTCTCAGGTCTGTCATCCTATCTGCGTCCTGTTTGACAGAATTTGTTTCTAGATCATTACTAGTTAGTAGTCAATAATAGTACAGTCCCTTTGTGAATATTTCTCTGAAGATGTCCAGAAGGGTAAACTGAAATTCCTATTCTGAGGAAAGAATATTTCTTGGAAGCAAGGGTTAAAGTTTACTTTTTGAATTAAGAAGGTCAGTATGTCCTCTGGTTTCACTCATTAAGATGAGAAAAATTTAGTCAACAAGACAGCGTGGCTTTTCTAAGGTCTTCCTTGCTACCTACACCAGACACCTCACCAGACCTGCTGGGTTATTAATTTAACCAAAGGGGCATTTAGATTCCTCTGCTTTAACCTTTCTAAAATAAAAAAGCAAGAACTCATTAAAGTCTGCTGAGAGAATGAAGCTAGTCCCCAACTCGTATTTTTCTATGTAATGGATACTTAAGTCAGTCAGTGGTTCATAGTCTTGGTCACAAATTACCAAACTATCTACTTCCTGTATAGGAGCAAAAGAAGATACTGAGCTGCCTTTAGGAATTTGTAATTGGAAATGTTGAGTCCCATGACCCAGAAGAGTCTTAAATGAAAATTTCAAAGCATATAGGAAAAAATTTAGGAGAACTTTTCTTTGCAAGGCACACAGTATGAAAAGCCATTCAAAGATCCCATTTTGGGAGCAAGAACATTTTTGCTGATTTTTACTGCAAATTGCCACAGATAACATGGTAATTATGTATGTTGAAAATAGTCTAATTCTGAGTCATTCAGTAAAAATTAAAGAAAAATGATGGCAAAAAAATCTATTTGAAAATCTTATATAGAAATCTTTTCAAAATAGCATCCAACTTTTCCTAGGAGAGCACCCCCTTTGGTCAGGGTCATTTGACTAAAAAGCTGATTTCTCTAAGCATCTGTTTTATCTTAAAGAAATCATAAATATTTAACTCATTAAAAGACCACAAGCCTAATACAAATAAAGTAGGATATGAGGCAAATTATTAAAGGAGCAGAACCATTCAGAGGATGTTGTTCTCCTTTTATAAAAAATAAAATTGTAAGTACATATAAACACTGAAGTACTGGAAGAGTAAACAGAATGTGGAAGACAAAGGCAAGGAAAGAGCTATTGGAAATCAGCAGGAATCCTACAAGTATAGAATAAAGAGGATATCTTCCTGGGGGTGGAAGAATCTGACTCAAAAATCTTTCTGTTGGGGATCCCTGGGTGGCTCAGTGGTTTAGCGCTGCCTTCAGCCCAGGGTGTGATCCTGGGAACCCAAATCGAGTCCCACATCAGGCTCCCTGCATGGAGCCTGCTTCTCCCTCTGCCTGTGTCTCTGCCTCACTCTCTCTCTCTCTCTCTCTCTCTCTCTCTCTCCCTGTGTCTCATGAATAAATAAATAAAATCTTTTTAAAAATATATTTCTTTTGTCCTCAGTACCAAGGCAAAAAGAAAATTTAAGACCTGAGACCTGGAGCCCAGATTCTTACCAAAATTTATGAGCACCATAGTACATTCAGTACTTGTGGTGTATTCAGTGCCTATGGCATTTTAGCAGTATGGGTTGACAGAAGCATGCCGTACTGTTGTTTGAAGCAATCTGGTATCCCAGGGATTTCCTGGTCTTGTGTGTAGAGGTCTTCCATCTTCTTTTGAGTCCCTCTGTTTTTGGCTAAAACACAACATCTCTTCCATAATGGAAGTGGAAACAAGGAAAGTGCCTTTTCTTACCAGCTTCTCTATCCCATCAGGAAAGAAGATAGAAAAGAAAGAAAAGAGAAAGAGAAAGAAAAAGAAAAGAAGAGAGACCCTTTCAGTGTTTAGCTATGAATTCTAAGACAGGAGAATGTTGTATGCAGCATGATCTCTTGTTTCTGAATTCTTAAAATAATTAAGAAAACACCTGCCTGTTTATTTGTACATCCACACTGCTACAAGCATGGGGGGAAGGGAGCCAAAATCTCTGCCTGTCTGTTCACTATTGTGGTTTCATAGTTTTAGAATATAGACAATAAACATCTATTTGTGAAATGAGTGGATGAGGAGTCACCCACTGCAACAATTATAGCAACTCCTAGAATGCTGGCACCTGTGGAGCAAGTAAAGTTGCTATCTGCAAAGATAAAACACTGAGTCACATTCAAAACAAATACAATCCTAATGTGGATTCTGATGAAAGAAAGAAGTTGAAAATCTTTCAGTTCATGCCCAAAAGTCTAATCTTTTGGAATGAGAAGTTGGTATATAATTATTCAGAGCTATTAAGGTTTATTCACTATAACTTCAATATATAGCACCAAATAATCCTCATATTTATTTTGAATCAACAAACATTAGCTGAGGACATAGAATATGCAGGTTATCTATCTATGTGTATCCATCATGATTCAAACTGAGAAACAGACCCAGTGGCCAATATATATTAAGAGATTTATTGCAACGAAATGGCTTCTGTGATTGCGTAGGCTGGCAAAGCAAGTCTGAAATCTGAATAGCAGGATGGATCCTCCTCACCAAGTGGTAAAACTGACACCTACAAGCAGAATTTCTTCCGGGGAGCTTCAGTTCTTCACTGAAGCTATTAAGGCCTGCCAGTGGATTAAATAAGGACCACTCATATTATCTAGGCTGATCTTCATTTATTATTGCAAGTCAAACTGCAAGTCAACTGATTATGAACTTTAATCACATCTACAAAACACTTTCATAGAAATATGTAGATTAGTGTTTGATTGGAAACTGTGGACTGTAGCCTAGCCCAGTCAAAACGTAAAACTGTCCATCATACTGTTTGATTAGGGGAGGGCAGGATGATAAAATATGCCTCCTTTTTTCAAGCCCATTAAAGAAATAATAAGATATCTCTATGAACACAAGCCAGGGTGCAATTCCTTCCTCTAGAAAGTTTTAACTGAAGGAAAGATGAGACTTTTTGAGTTGGAACTCAATATTGAGATGTATTTAAGCAGCAGGATCTAGACCACAGTGCTACCTTCACCAATAACAATGTAACTTTGAAAAACTCATTTAACCTCTATGAACTTCAAAATGATTCTTAAATTCGGATCATAAGTGTGCCCTGCTTGATTCACATTTTTGTGAAAATGTAACTGGAAATGTTAAATTACAAAATACTTGATAGTATTAATGTCATTTGACATTTCCTCTAAATTTTGATATTATGGTAGGTTGAATAATAACCCCTAAATATGACCATGTCCTAATCCCTAGAACTTGTGAATATGTTGCTACTTTAAATGGCAAAAGGGATTTTGCAAATGTGATTAAAACTAAGAATCTTGAGATGAAGAGATCATCAAACACTACATCTTTGTGGCCAAGGGAGACAGTAGAGACAGAGACAAAAAAGAAGCCATGTGATGACAGATGCAGAGTTCAGGATAATGATGTAACTGCCAGCTGGAAGAGTACTATGAGCCAAAGAGTATGGGTGGCCTTCAGAACTAGAAAAGGCAAATAAACAGATTCTTTTCTAAAGCCTCTGGAGGGAACATGGTCCCACTCACACCTTGATTTCAGCCCAGTGTAACCCATTCTGGACTGCTGGCCTCCGGAACAGTATACTACTAAATTTGTGTTGTTTGGAGCCACGAATATTGTGGTAACTTGTTACAGTGACAATAGGAAACTAATGCACATAAATGACCTTAAAGGATCTTCATTGTGTCAAGGAATCCTATTTGTCCCCAATGTCCATCCTCCTTTGTTCTTTAGCTGAAGACATTTTGAATACAGACTAATCTTCCTTGGCAGCCAGGATGACAGAAAACTAAATTTTTTACCCAGGCAAGGTAAGGGAAAGAGAGGTTTGCAGCTTCTGCAAAATGTCCTTGAAGGACTTAAGCTTCTCCTATATCTCTGTTTTCTCTTCCACATTGGCTATAATGAGGACATTATGAATGAAGCTACACCAGACAACTTTGACTGTGAGATGGAAACTCCTGTTGAGGAAAGCAGAGTGAAAATAGAAGGAGCCAGGGTCCTTGATTGTCACTATAATAATTCTTAATGAAGTATCCCAACTTCCATATGAGAGACAAATAAATTTTTGTCTTGTTCAAATGTGATTATTTTGAATTTTTACCCACTCAGAGCAAAACTTAATTTTGCCTTATATATTTCTATTTCTCAAATAGACAATTTTTTGCATACATAATAAAAATGAGTATTAGATAAAACTCCTATCCACAAAGGCTAAATAGAATTTTATTAAATGAAGTTATTAAAAAATGTGATGTTAACAGAAGGCACCATAGGGGTGCCTAGGTGGCTTAGTTGGTTAAGATCCTGACTTTGGTTCAGGTCATGATCTCAGGGTCCTGGGATTGAGTCCTCTGTTGGGCTCCTTGCTCAGCAGGGAATCTGCTTGTCCCTCTGCCCCTCCCCCTACTCATATCCCCTCTGTCTCTCAAATAAATAAAATATTTTTTTAAGAAAAAGAATGAATATCATAAGAAAAACAGAATTCAAATCTATACTTTTTTTTTCAAATGTAAATAAGCTGGTGTATTCTAAATAAAAGACAAATGTTCTGATCCTAACTATTCACCATGCCTCCCTACAATCATATCCCAATTATTAATCTCTAAATAACCACCATTCTTCATCAATACTGGACTTAATACTGCAAACACATTCAACCTTCTGAGTGTTTTAAGAAGTAGCTTACCTGGTCAGAATCTTATTTTGAAAGTCAAAAAGGTTTTTATGCAGACCTGCTGATAAAGAATATGTGACCATTTACCCCTGGTATCCTGCTACAGAGACATACTATACATTAAGAATTCCCTTTCAAGTAAGCAAAGCCAATAAAAAATAGCAGGATCTTCAACTCAGATATCAGTGTACTGAAATAATGAAACTGTGCTAGAAGAGATCAATCAAATTTATGTAAAGCTATATGCCAGCACTTGTTGGTCTTGATATAACATTACATGCTGATTTGCTCATTTAATGCAGTTTTCCAGTATATGGGTAAAAGAGAAAGAGGCATGCATTCAATAGAGCCCATTTAACAGAGTCTATTATACCAACTTAAAGACTGACAGGAAAATATATAGCTCATACTAGTGATTGACTCCTCTAAATAGTTTTCCCAACTCATCAATAGATAGACATTGACATGGGATGGACAACAGAATTGGACTGATGAGAACCAGTCAACTTCTAGTAGGTTTCCAAATAGCAAGATTAGTTCGTTTTCTCTAGAAGAGACACATTCATTGATCAATGATATCCGGTTACAACAGTGAAAAAGTAACATAAACATTGATATCAGGGCATGGGTCTCAAGATTCTAAGCACAGATTTTGAAAAGTGTTTGGGTACAAGACAAATTTGAGGCATGTGGGAAATGGACATGAGCCCTCCCTCCCCTCCAGAGAGAGTAGTACAGTGTGGGATTAAAAATATAGACATAATTCTGGAAAAGCTGACTTGCTAATATCCTCAAATTTGGTGACATGATGGCTGGAAGTAAGTAAAGGGACTGGGGAAAAAACAAAAACAAAGCAAAACAAAAACAAAAGTCAAATTCTTAAATTCACAGTTGGTTTAGGACTAAAACAAAAATTATAGAGAATAAAAATAGCTATCCAGTGTGCCCTGTCCAGGATCTAGGCTCTATGCTAATATCCAGAGCTAAATAACTGGTGGAATAGCAATCTCTAAACATCAACCTCCCAAATTTATTTTTTGAGAAAAACATCCAAATATTCCCCTCAAAATAAGTTGAAAGGGCAAAACCAGTGTGTTTCTATTATTACATATACTTGTTTCGCACTAAAAAAACCTTAGATATAAAATCCACTGAGTCAAAAATAAATAAGAAATGGAGAAAAAATAAAGTATGACCTGTGCAAAATGTATAAGGAAAACAATTTTTAATAATCAAAAATAAAAGGAAAAAATGTGACCATACATATTTTATGCAAAGTAATCAAGAACTATCAAACTCTTCAAAAAAGAGATTATAAAGATGAGAATATAAAAAATGAAACTGAATATCTAAGAAAATAAAAATAAAATAATGAGAGAGAATAAAAGAATAATAGAAAAGTTTTTTAAAACTATAATTCTTATAAATATTAATATAATTGATAAAACATGGGAAATTAATTTATATGAAAAGTAAACTTATAACTAAAAAAAATCAGAATTTTTAACAGATATTTTTATAATAATAAAATAACATCACAAACAACTACAATTAGAATGAGTAATGGTAGGAAAAAATACAAAATGCCAAATATGTGCAAGATAAAACAGCTCAAATAAATCAATAACCATTAAAAATTAAACTGATAATCAATATTGTCTCTTCTAAAAACTGTTACAGATATTTTGATGAATCCACTATTCCAAACCTTAAAGAGATCATCTCTATCTGAAATATGTTTCTTTTAGAAAATAAAAAGAATGAAAATTAACTGCTTAGTTTTATGAGTCTAGTAATCATTGATACCAGGAAAAGGACAGCAATAGAAAAAAGGAAATAATAGGGTCATTTAATTTATAACAGAAATGCAAAAAATTAAATAAAATTTTGGCTAACTGAACCCAATAATATGCTTTTAAAAAAATACATTATGATCAAATATGTTTTATCCCAGAAATAGAAGAACTTAACATTACTGTTGCAATATACTATAGAAGAAAAATCACACAATTATCTCAATGTATATAAAAAATTAAGCTGACATCTATTTGTAACAAAAAAAGAAAACTCTTGGAAAGAAGGAATGGAAGGAAATTTGTCTAGCATAATAAAGTCAATATTCTACAGGCACTTAACACATTAGTAGTCGTAGTAGTAGTAGTAGTAGTAGTAGTAGTAGTAGTAGTAAAGAAATATTAAAAGCATTATTTTTAGTAGGGAGGAAAGACCACAGCACTACTATTGTTCAAAATAGTAATGAGGGGGTGCCTGGGTGGCTCAGTCAGTTAAGCATCTGCCTTCAAGCTCAGGTTATGATCTGAGGGTTCTGGAATTGAGGGGGTCAGGATCCCTGCTCAGGGGGGAGTCTGCTTCTAAATGAAATCTTTTTAATAAATAGTAATAAGGTCTTAGTCAATGCTATAAGACATGAAGTAAAATAAGAGTGATAAGGATGAAGAAAAAGGAAATTACTATTATTGGCAGGTGTTATACATACCACCTATGTAGGAAACAAAATTATCAATCATGATTATAAATAAAGAACAACATATTGCAAAATTAACTTAATAAGCAAGATGCAAAATTAACTTAGACTTCTTGTCTACAGGAATAATCTGATATTTTATCTTATATTACAATAAAATAAGGTCCCACTAAAAATAATAACTCTAAAGATTTTAAGATTTTAGCACATCAAAAATGTATAAGACTTTACGGTTATCATTTTAAGCCTCTATTGAAAAGATATAACCACTTAAAGAAATTGAAATACCACTGGCCTCTCTAGTCCCAAACAACTTTTATAGGTGTGTCCTACAAAACCTGTAAGAAATAGAAAAATTTCTATCTGCTCCAGGTCAAGTTCCCTAGGAAGCGACTCTGAGATGAACATTACCTTGTGGTAGTTTAGAAACAAGTTGACTGGGAATTAAAATCTGGGGGAACAGGAGAAACTGGGCTGTGAAGCAGTCACAATCAACTCCCCCCAGGGAGTTCTGAAGTGAAGGACAGGGGTCATCAATCAGTTATTGATGCAGTCTCAACAGATGCACATCACAGACCCGAGCAAGGGAGCATGATGCTTAGAAAGATGGCTCTCTCGGGTCAAGGACAATCTCCAGAAACTGCTGAAATGAAGGCTGTCAGCCAGCAGCACTCTCGGCAGAAGAGGAAATAGATCTTTCAATCCTGAAAGAGGGAGTTGGGTGGCACAGCATAGTGTCCTCTGTGTCTGTGTGCTACTCAGATCCACTCTTCAGTTTAAGTTCTGGGAGCAACTCCTGCAGGATTTTCGTGGACCTCCTCACAGCGGAAACCTACAAAAGGAAGTCCTCTTCCTTGGGCTGGTGTTTATCTTCCCTGTTAGCCATTTGAGATCCCATTGGAGCTAGCAGTTCTGCTGGTCTCCGAGGAGACTGAGCCCCTGATCATCAAACCCTTCTCAGGATATTGCCATGACAATTTACCATAAAAAAGGGGGCAAGAAAATGCCAAGAAATGCAATTTAGATGGTCTGAGTGCCCCATATACTTCCCCTGTCCACACCTGCTGCTGTTAGCAGCAGCCTTCTTTCTCCTGAATATCAGGGACAGTTTCCTCCACCAGAATGTTATTCCTTTTTATTTACAGATTTCCCTCAAGATGCTCAAGATGCCTGGGAAGGAGGCATCCGTCTTGCTTTGGGAACTAATACTTTTAAACATGCAAAGCCCAGATTTGTGGGCTAGGAAGCACAAGTCCCCTGAAATGGGCCACTGGGACTGATGATACATGAAGCCATTCTTAATTCCATCCCTGTTTCCCAAATCCATGCAGCATATGTTGGGAACACAGCATTGCGGTCACTGGGTGAAGTGGGTGCTGCATGTACCGAATAGCGTAACATCCCATCTTCACGAGGTACTTTTTTTCTGAACTGGCACTTCAGTTGTGCTGTTTCTGAATGATGCAGTATATGATAGCACCAGTGGCATAATTCAGACACAATAGGACATGTAAGTAAATAAAAGGGAAAAAAAATAAGTCCTGCTCTTATGCAGCATATGTTCTAGTGGCAGAGGATAAAAGATTTTTACCAGAAGCTATAAGCAATAAACTTGTATCTTCTTGGCAACGTAGCTATACATACATTTTGACAGAGCTAGAAAGAGAAACGGCCAAGTTTACCATCACAGTGAGAGACTTCAGTGTACCCCCTGAGTAATAGATAGACCTAACAATAACAATAAAGAAGTAAGAATATAAAATATATAATAGCATAAAAACAGCCTGCCATTATAAAGAACACAACTGCAAACAACTGTAGAATATACAGTATTTTCCTGCACACTTGGAACACTTCTAAATATCTACATACTGGCCTATAAAACTTATCTTAGTAAATGTCAAAAGATAAGAATAAAAAAAACCATTTCCTCTGTCTGCAATGCAATTATGTCAGAAATCAATATCCAAAAACTGATTAGAAAAATCTCACGTGTTTGGAAATTTAAAAAACTTCTAAATAACTCAAAGGTCAAAGAACTCAGAAAAACTTAGAAAATACATAGAATTGAATGATCATGAAAAAAATACATATCAAAATTATAACCTATAGCTAAAGCAGTTCTTGAAGGAAATTATACAGCTTTAAAATGACCTTATTAGGGCAGCCCAGGTGGCTCAGCAGTTTAGCACCACCTTCAGCCCAGGGCGTGATCCTGGAGACCCAGGATCGAATCCCATGTCGGACTCCCTGCATGGAGCCTGCTTTTTCCTCTTCCTGTGTCTCTGCCTCTCTCTCTGTGTCTCTCATGAATAAATAAATAGAATCTTAAAAATAATAATAATAATAAATAAATAAATAAATAAATAAATAAATAAACCATATTAGAAGAAAAGAAAAAAATCAAATTAGTTAAGCTTCTAATTTCAGAAGTAATAGAAATATAAAATATACCCAAAAAGAACTTGAAGGAAATAAGTAATACATATAATAGTCAAAATAGTTAAACAAAAACAAAATAAAAGAGAGGAGCAAGAATACCAAAAAATTAAGGCTAATAAAATTAACAATACTCCAATGACACTAATCAAGAAAAAAAAAATGAAAAAAGGCTCAAACAAGTAATATGAGAAAAGGGAGTAATATTTGAAAATTTACATGTAATAGGCAATTTATGAGGAAAACATCACACAACAGAACTAAATTAAGAAAAAATACCCTGAAAACCTGGTTTCTTCTAATCGTTAAATAAATCTTCACCAAAATTTTTTAAAAAATAGGTTTGTACTTGTTTATGTTAGCTTCTTTAAAAACTAAGGGAGAAAAAAATTATAATTTCCAAAAAATTAGAGAAAAAAACCAAACTTCAATTCAATATATGAGGCTAGAAAAATAAAATATGACAATACTATTTTTAAAAAAATTATGGCACAATCTCAGGAACATAGGTTTGAAAGCCCTAAATATAACAATTAAATCCAGCAACATATATATATAAAATGAATACAGAATGACTACATTCAGATTTAGACTAGGAATGCAAAGACTTTTAATATTAGAAAATAAATTTAATAAATTAAAGATTAAAAAATATAGGATCTTGATAGATAAACTTCAACATCCCTTCATAGTTAAGAGATAGAAGACTCTTAGAAAATTAGAAATACAACCCAAATTGTTTAGCCTGATTAATGGCACACCATGACCCACCCTTGAAAATGTCAACAGTTGATGTATTCCTTTTATGATTATTTCAGGAAAAGACTGCTCCCCATTGCCACCTCTATCGAACACTGCACTTGTAGTCTTTTTTTTTTATTATTTAAATTGAATTAGCCAACATTTAGTACATCATTAGTTTCAAATGTGGAGTTCAGTAATTCATCAGTTACTAGAATACTCAGTGCTCATCATATCATGTGCCCTCCTTTTTTTTTTTTTTTTAAGGTTTTATTTATTTATTTGAGATAGAGAGAGAGAAAGCACAAAGGAAGAGAGGGGCAGAGGGAGAGGAACAAGCAAGCTCCTTGCTGAACAGGGAGCCTGCAGCAGGGCTCCATCCCAGGACCCTAGGATCATGCCCAACTCAAAGACAGCCACTTAACTGACTGAGGCACCCAGGTGGCTCACATCACATGCCCTCCTTGATGCCCATTACAGAGTTACCCCTACCCCCACCCACCTCCTCTCCAGCAACTCTCAGTTTCTTTCCCATAGTTAAGAGTCTCTCCTGGTTTGTCTCCCTCCAATTTCTTCCCATTCCATTTCCCTTCCCCTCTCCTATGATCCTCAGTGCTGTTTCTTATATTCCTTATATGAGTGAAACCATATGATAATTGTCTTTTTCTGATTGATTTATTTTTAGATAATACCTTCCAGTACCATTCACATTGATGTAAATGGTAAGATTTCATCCTTTCTGATGGCTAAATAATGTCCCATTGTATATACATATACATCTTCCTTATCATTCATCCGTCAATGGACGTTTCTGTTCTTTCCATAGTTGGCTATTGTGGACATTGCTGCTATAAGATATTAGGGTGCAAGTCCCCTTCAGATCACTACATTTGTATCTTTAGGGTAAATACCTAGGAATATGACTGCTGGATCATATAGGGTAGCTCTATTTTTAAGTTCTTGTGGAACCTGCATACTGTTTTATAGGGTGGCTCTGCCAGCCTGCATTCCCACCAACAGTGCAAAAGCGTTCCCCTTTCTCCACATTCTTGCCAACATTTATTGCTTCCCAACCAGTTAATTTTAGCCATTCTGACCTGTATGGTAACATCTTATTGTGCTTTTGATTTGTATTTCTCTGATGTTGATCACTTATTCATGTGTCTATAGATCATTTGTATGTCTTCTCTGGAGAGATGTCTGTTCATGTCTTTTGCCCATTTCATGACTGGATTTTTTTGTCTTTTGGGTGTTTGATAAATTCTTTATAGATCTTGGATACTAGCCCTTTATCTTATAAGACATTTGCAAATATCTTCTCCCATTCTGTAGGTTGCTTTTTAGTTTTGTTGACTATTTCCTTTGCTGTGCAAAAGCTTTTGATCTTGATGAAATCCCAATAGTTCATTTTTGCTTTTGTTTCCCTTGCCTTTGGAAGCATATCTAGCAAGAAGTTGCTGTGTCTGGGGTCATAGAGTTTGTTGCCTGTGTTCTCCTCTAGGATTTTGATGAATTCCTGTCTCACATTAGGTCTTTCATTGATTTTGAGTTTATCTTTGTGTATGGCATAATAAAATAGTCCAGTTTCATTCTTCTACATGTAGCTATCTAATTTTTTCAACACCATTTGTTGAAGAGACTATTTTTTTCATTGGATTTTCTTTCCAGCTTTGTCAAAGATTAGTTAACCATAAAGTTGAGGGTCAATTTCTGGGTTCTCTATTCTATTCCATTGATCTATGTGTTGTACTAGAAGTACTAATCAGCACAATAAGACATCAAAAGTAAATTAAATGTGAAATAAATAGAAATAAGGAAACAAAGCTATCACTATTCAAAGATGGTATTATTTATATAAAAAAGAAAATGAATGTACACTTAAATGAGAAGAATGAAGAGTTCAAGTGTTTTAGATACAGAAATTAAAGGCATTTTATACACTACCAACAAATATTTATCAAAGTTTAAAAATATATTTTCAATAGCACAAAAAAGAAAATACCTGGGAATGTATAAAACTTTTATAAGGAAAATATATAAAATCTTGTTGAAAATATGAAATCACCTAAGTAAATATTGAAATAAGTCATGCTTATGAATTAAGGACTCAATTCCATGAAGATCACTGGGGAATGATAGAAAATTTAAATAATATCTGGTAACAAAGTGGTTTGATCACATCATCTTCAAAAATCAACTCCTAGTGAATAAAGATTTCACTATAAAGTGGAAAAGTATAAAATTTTAAGAGCTAAGGTAAAAATATCTTACTGACATCAGAGAATGGAAAGATATCTTTAACAATACAAAATAAAAGGCAAGCCACAAAAAATGAGTGATAAACTATGAATTCTGGTTCATTAAATTATAATATAAATTTTTAAAAAAGACAATTTGGAAGAAGGCATTAAAAATGACATTGGCAATGAAATGAATTAATTAAAAATACATAAAACAACATGAATATTAGTAGAAAAAGCAAGTCACATAGAATTATTCAGTATTATTCTATTTATATAAAACATACAATATTAAAAATTTATCTTTCGGAGTGATTGCAACAATGGACACAAATTCTTCTCACCTCTATTTTTATGCTCTTTTGCATATGTGTAATAAAATTAGAAAATCAGTACTGAAAAACACCTTAGAATTTACTCAAAAGACAAGGGAAAATTCTAGCGATTGATAGGTTATTTTCCTCCATATAAAATCACTTATTCCACTCAATTATATCAACATGTCTTATCCTTACCTCTCTAAGCAGCCCATGTCTTCAGCCCTGTCTTCTTCAGATCAATCTCTGGATTAAGAACTATTACCAGAGCACTCATCATTTGTTCAAGGTATTTGTAATCTGAGTTGAGAAACTGACTCATAAGCAAATAATTAAAATTGTAAAACACAGGACAATAATTTCTATACACATGACTGAATAAAATACCACAGGCATACCAAAGAGCAGTTTTGTCCAGAGGAAACTGGAAAATGTTTTCCAGAGGGGAAGGCATGTGAGACTGTGAAATGCTTCATAAAAGCTTTTGTCCATATTATTTTAATGCACATAATTTGGGTTTAATCCTTGATTTATGGTATTCACAATTCACCATCTCAATGTCACCAAAATGTAATTACAATTCCATGTGAATTTTCAGAAATAAAAATAGATTCATCTCCATCCTTTGCCTAGACCGTGTCAGCTCCTTCTGTATTAAAAAACAAAAATGTTAAACAGCTTGTATGGAGCTATGATATTTCTTTTATTTTTTTTTTTTTTGGAATTATGGTATTTCTTATAAGGCTATAAATTTGCTAAAATCCACCTCTCTTTAATAAAAATGTGTCCTTTCTTCAGCAAAAAAATAACTATGGGAAGTTTTAAAACAAATTTCTAAAGAATCTTTATGGGTAGCTTCCCACTTCTCCAGAAATAAATATGGAAGAGCTCAACATAGCAGGAATTTGATACATCTAGACATTGATTATCAAACCTAGATGATATGTTTTGTTTTAAATATTGATGACAGGCATGTCTAAGGATCCAGACATTAACCTTTTTCTTAGCATTTCTACACACAAAACCAAATACATTTAGTTCATCAACTGTTGACTCACCACTTATTGTAATCAAGTCATAAGAGAAAGAATTATTAAGACATATCATTAATTCTTGAAATGTAAACCACAATGTCTAAAATAAAGCAAAGATGTAAATATACTCCAAAAACTATCAAAAACTGTCTACAAAGAGGACAAAAAGAAGACCTATGTCCACCATGGAGAATAGAAAGGCCTCATAAGAGAGCAGACTTTAGTGCAGTCCAATACAGACAGCAGAGTATGTCTACCAGTTAGAAGGCATCACAGAAGCAAGGGCCTTGAGTTAAGAAAGAACAGAATGTGGTCAGGAAACACTGAAGAATTCAATTTGATCAGATTATATGTCTGAGTTAGAAAAATTTCCATCTCCCATAACCAATTTGTAATACATGTCTGAAGTTATAAAAGATTATATAACTATATCCAGGCTCAGTAGGAAAAACTGCCACAAGCAATTAGCCAAAATTGCTATGAGTGAAGAAGGTTGGAATGGCAGCCCACAGTCCACATATTTGCTAATTAGGGAATGAGACATTTGAGGCATAGTGAGAGGTTAGGGTAGAAGTTAAACTAAGTAAGGCTCAGAATCTGAAGGGCTTTAAATTCCAAATCGAGGGATTTGTGTTTCATGCATCTTTTAAAATTTAATTACAGAAATAATGCAAAGTTTGTTGTAAAAGATTTTTAAAAACCCAAAAATATGTAAAGTAAAAATCTCTTCCCCAATACTACCCTAAAGAAGCAATAAACCTTCCAACTTTTATACACACATACACAAACAGGTATAGAATAAGCACTATCAATTATTTCAATGTAAAAGTAGGTCACCATTATATATAATTTTATAATTCTGTTTTTTGGAGACATCTTTGCATGAAAATACAGAGATCTATCTTTTGTTTTGTTTTGTTTTGTTTTGTTTTGTTTAGAAAGGGATATCACAAGAGAGGAGGAGCAGAGAAAAAAGGAGAGAGAGGAGAGACAATCTTAAACAGACTCCATTCTTAGCACAGAGCTGGACACAGGGCTCCATCTCATGACCCTCAGATCATGACCCAAGGCAAACCAAAAGTCAAAAGCTTACCCGACTGAGCCACCCCCATCTCATCTTTTCTTTAATCACAGCATAATATCTCATCGTGTGTATGTTATTGACCTATTCTTTAGTAATTAAGAGTCATGGAAACTTTTCAGTGAGATAACAATAAAATTTTTAAAATTTGAAAAAAAAGAAGTTGAGTTGATCCATTTTCAGAAGAGAAACAGGAGGTAAAGAAAACATGTAGGAGACTACCATATTCTAAGTAAAGTCTGATAATGAGAGCTTGAATTGAGACTCTAAGAGATGTGTCAGCTAATGTATTTTAGAAAACAAAACAAAACAAAACAAAAACAGTGTGTAATTATCTTCTTTACCAGGTAGTAACAAGAAAGAACTATGAGAGGAAAGACCCCATGTGGATGATCAGGAAAATCAGGAAGCTGCCTATAGAGAAAGTGAACAGAAGGAAGCAAAAATAGTTATTGAGGAACTTTCTTATCTCCCACTGTTGTTTTCTAGTTCCTCATCTTCTTACCAGTTGCCATGTTACATGAACCTGATGGCAGTATTTCCCGAACCCACTCAGTTTCATCTATTCCTGCCATCACTATCTCTCTGTTACTACCCCCATTGTCCCCCTCTTGCACTGCCCCCCTTTGGCTTCATCCAACTCTGCTGTCAAAGTCAAGATGGTTCATGTGTCTAATGCTCACTGGGATATACTGTACATCTGCTATGTGCCAGCTGCTGGGTTTGCTTCAAACATATGTTGTTATGTCACTGAATCTTCACAAAAAGCCACCTTTTTGTTTTTGTGACTTAGGTGAAATTATTCAACCTTGCCCTATAAGTCAGTGTCCTCTCCTGTAAAATGGGGATAATGCACCTGCTGTGTGGAAAGTATTACGGATCATTAACCTCTTAGTGTGTTGGGGGTCACATAGTAAGCACAAGAAAGACAGCATTCATTTGCACGAGTGCTCAACTATACCCAAAACTGCCTCTGCAGCCTACCCAAGATCACAACTTTCTTGCCTATTAATTATATATCTCTGTATTCATGTGTTCATATCTCACTGCTTTAACCCATATTGCTCTCTTTGACTGGAATGCCCTCCCTGAAATCTCTATCTCCATACGTATAAATTCTCCTCACTTTTCTAGGCCCCACTCACATGAAAATATTGCTATTTTCCTTATCTAGTAGCAATCTCTCACCTGCCTCAATTGTCAGAGCATTTTATACGTAGCTACCGTGTAACACTTACCTTTCTCTTGAATTTTCTTTTTATACATTTGTTTACATGCCTTATACACATGGATTATATCCTTATAAGTGTATATATCTTCTCTTCTAGGCTCTGTGCTTCTGTAGAAGTTGCTGCCAGAACCAATTCTTTCTCTCTTATGAAATCTAAAATGATTTAAATATATATATATATTTATATATATATATAGAATAGACACAGCAAAAACATTTGTTGAGGTCTATGCTCAATATTTTCCATTTGTCCCTCCAAATTCCATCCTGCTGTCTGTGCTGACAAGCTGATCCATGGACCTCATCAGCAGACAACGGAGAGGAATAGACGAAAGATCAGAGGAAGGGAGGAGAGAGAGGTCAGGTTCTGGCTCTGTCATCTCAAGGGTCACATTGAGCCAGCTGCATCCCTTGAGTGAAGGTCACTGCTCCACTCAAGGTGGCCAAATCCATAGGACCCTCTCTTTTCAAAACTCAGTAACTGCTTTATCCATTTGCCCATCTGGGCCTAAAGGTTCCTAGCCCTAAGGAACTACACAGCCCCCACATTTTAAAGAGTTGCTTTATTAACCCTCCCCCTAGAATTACCCATCCTACTTAGAGTATGTTTTGTTTTGTTTTGTTTTGTTTTTTCCCTTGCTGGAACCATCTGTTAAAAAGTTCACAGAGAATTTTTAGATAAAGGGGATGGGATTAGAAAGTAACTCCTTATAATCTGTTTTATCAATCAAGTGAGAAGAAAAGTCTTCACTTAGCCTGAAGAAGACAATAGTGTGTTTGGAGGCTAGAGGAAATTGAAAAGGGATTAGAATAACTGCTGAAGAAAATGCTTTAGGAAGTTAGTTAATGGTGAATAAAGGATAGCACAACAGCATAGAGGACCTAATTGCACAGAACTCAATTGGCAAGCTCTCCTGAATTTCTCCAGCAGTGCTTAGCGGAACAAGATCAAGAGAGAGTCGTGAAAAGAAAAGAAAGCAAAGCAAAGCAAAACAAAACAAAAGTGATAGGGTTTAACTAAATTGTGAATTATAGGACATTAAAGAATCATGGGATCCAAAGGTACTACGAAGGGTCATAAGCAGAACCCAGGTAAAAGTTCAAAGGGAGGCAAGGAAAGCCAAGAAGAGGTTAATGGGTAATCTTTCACTTATAGTCCATTTGGAAGAAACATTGATTAGACTAATTGTGTAACATTACTGATAACAAAAGCGCAGCGACAGCATTTTTTAAACAACCCAGACAGGATTCTGCTTACTTGCAGTTTAGTTTATACGCCAATAGTTGGACTGCCTATAATTTAAACTATCTTTTTAAATTAATAATAGGATTTGGGTAATGTTCTTGTTATTATTCAGAAATTCCTCCTTGGGTTCCCTCTGAAAATTTGATTTTGCAAACACACATTTCACTTTCTAGAATTTAAATATTCATAACTTCCTTTTCATTTTGCTTCAGCTCTTACTTTGCTTTCAAGAATTTGCACTTCTGACAAATTAAGAACAACAACCAGATTTTAGACCTTGATGTAAAATAAGCACAAGGGAAAGGAAAAAAGAGAAGAAATGCAAAATAATCACATTAACAAAACAATCGAGTTCTTGATTGCAATATGAAAACAGAAGAAACTGCTGTCCATGCTACACAAAGGTTGCCAAGGGAACAATACTTGTACATTTCCTGGTTCTCAAAAATACACCCATGTAATGTTTGCATCTATCTCTTTTCTTTTTCTTTTGGAAATCACAACCAAAAATCTACTCTAAACTTGTGAGTGCTTTGTGATTCACCTCGTAAATTCATTCTTCACTGCTCATATCACAGAATTTACCAAGCAGGCAACATATAAAAAGGCATTGATTTTTTTTTTTCCTGCAAAAGTTATGACTGCAACATATAATGAAAATTTCTGCTCTCCCTGCAGCCTCTAAAAATAGTAAAGTATAAACTGGTTTTGCCTCTAAGTATCTTTCATTTCTGTTAACTCTCTTTCTACTTTCAGATTATAAGCTCCTCCGGGACAGGCACTAGATCTACAATTTTTTATGTAATTCCCCATAGAAATTAAGACAGGTCTCAACCCGGAGAGAGAGAGAGAAAGAAATCTTTTCAGCTATTATTACGTACATACAAGATTAAAGAGTGTTATTGAAAATTGTGAATTGTTTTCTCTTTTCAATTTATTGAAATGAACTCTGGTCTTACATGTTTACCGTCTGTAAATAACCACAACCAAGAAAAAAGCTGCAGAGGTAAAAGTGTTTTTATTCCATTCTAGGTACTATGTGATGCTCCCACCCAGGTTTGAAACACACAGGGACAGATTAAAAGGGATTGGCCATTTACTCCTTTAGCATCCATTCTAGCCATTGGTGTGTCAAAAGGAACCATAGGGATTAGTCATGAATAATTTTAAGACTACAATTAGAGATTCACTAATACCAATATTAAATCACTAAGACTGTTCAAGACACATACTGTCTTTGAAAAGAAAATCAATTGTTAGTAAGAAGACAAATATAAATTAATTCACCTGTCAAATATAGACAAAAGGATTTGCTAAATACTTATTAAACAGTGATATAAATGTACCATATTTAGTGGGTATACAGCTTAAAGAGAAGACATTTTTACTTCCAAGAAGCTTAAAACCTATTAATATGTTTCCATGGAAGGAAGATTTGTACTCTCGCTATATTATCCTAGTCTCAGTGTATATACAGAATTTCAATTTTAGATACTGTTAAAGACAAGAGGCCCCGATGCTAAGCCCCACATTACCAAACCAAGACTTAATTTGATTATAGTTTCTGTTCTCCCAGAAATGGAAAATTAAACCAGTCAATCAGGAATCACCTAATCAGTACTAGTGAGGCAAGCTGCCTGATAAACCCCTGACATCCCTTACGGAAGTTAATTTGAAGAACCAACTTGAAATGTTTGCCTAATTTATTTTTCTCATTCTTGCTTCCTTCTGCCTCTAAAAGTCTTCCATTTTGTACAACTCCTCAGAACTCTATCTGCTAGATTGAATGCTGCCCGCTTCAAATCGATTTTTCCTCAAACTCTTACCCTTTTTGTAAATATTAAGAAATATCCTATTTTGAAGATTGATTGATTGATTTTTAGAGAATGAGAAACAGTGGGTGGGGTGCAGAGGGAGCATCTTAGGCAGATTACACACTGAACAGGGAGCCACAAGGCTCAATCTTACCGCCCTGAGCTCTCGACCTGAGCCCAAGCCAAGAGTCTGACACTTAACCAACTCTGCCACCCAGGTGCCCCAAACTCTTAACATTTTTAATGTCCCTCAGTTTATCTTTTAATAGCTCTGGTGTAAGAAGATGGAGATGCCAGGCGACATGTGGGAGGAAGCAAACTTGGGTACCTGCTGAGCCCCTGCAGCCCACTGCTGGCCGCTGCCTCAGGATGTGGTGGGTAAGTCCTTCTAGGATCCTCTGCAGCTTTTGCCTTAGGAGCTTCCAGACTCATCTGAGTATTTCTTCTCTGAACTGGGTCCAGAAACAGAGAGTCAGACTGCATTGACTTGGAAACCAGACCAGTTCCAGGGGCAGATTGGGTCCTACTTAGAAACCAGACAAGTTCCGGGTCAGACCCAGTCTGACTTAAGCTGGACTGGGGCCAGGGTGAGGCCTCAGGTGAATCAAATTTTGTTTTAAGGCCGAATAAGCAGGTTAACCTCGTAATCTTGAATTACAGTGACCACAGTGGAGAACTTTTAACCTTGATAAACCTCTCCATTCATGCAGTGGTCTAGAGAGAAAGGGCTCTCAGCCAAGTACTCATTATAAAGGGGAGAGGGAAAATGCTTTTTTCCTCCTCAACAGTTTCTGGTGACCAGGATGAGACCCTTTGAAACACAAGACTCACTCCCAAGCCCACAGAATCCTGGGACATCGCAGAAGCCAGCAAAAGGTAAGAATTGTTATCAAAATCAACTCTCCCAGATTTCTGTCTGTGGTGAGTAGTCCAGGGAGGAAGGTAGTTTCATGTTGCCCCTTCCTTTCAGATTGGCAGACAGAAAACATCTGTGGGGCAGCCTGGGCGGCTCAGTGGTTTAGCGCCACCTTCAGTCCAGGGCGTGATCCTGGGCACCTGAGATGGAGTCCCACGTTGGGTTCCCTGCATGCAGCCTGCTTCTCCCTCTGCCTGTGTCTCTGCCTCTCTGCCTCTCTCTCTCTCTCATGAATAAATAAAATCTTTATAAAAAAGAAAACATTTGTAAAAATTCAATATTGGAATTGTGACTTGCAAATTTTCAGGTACCCATTGATGGTTGATCCTTTCTCTCCCAGGAACAGCTATTGCCTTCTTGTTGTCCCGTTTTGTATACTGAGGACTTGGCATGGCTTTCTGCCTGACTGGAACATCCAAGTTCATGTGTGTGCAGGCAGCTAAAGCGTCACATTAGGGACCCCAAAATACTGCCAGACAGAAATACAGGTTGCATTCCATTTGCAACCAGGGTCCTAATGACTGTGGCCACTCTCGGGAATATTCTAAATCTTTCTTTTGGATGTCTTTGGAAGTGAGTCTGGATCTTAGAAGAGTCGTGTCTTTTGCACCTACTTTGGAGATGCCTCTTGCCTCCATAAGGTTGTTTGATATTGTCAGAAATACTTAGTGTTTGTTTCTGCTGGAACCTGATAAGATATTCCAAAGAATTTTTTTTAAAAGAAAACATTGATCAGTTTACTTTGACTCCTTAATATAGGCAAATCAATACAGCCCACCTTTGGCTGGTCCTTGGAGAAAAAGGCCAAAGTCCCAAGTTATTGTTTTTGGACTTATTCCCATGGTGACATGGGTGGTCAGAGCCAAGATAGAAGCAAAAACTCTTCAGTATTCTCCATATCTGATTTTGTACCATTCCCACCCCCCAATTTTAATATAGTACTAATTAAAGTCTACAGTCATTTATCTCATATACATTTGATTTTACAAATGATCAAATCCCACTTTTAGTTAGTGTAGCATATAAGAGAGATAATAAACTTTGAGATAAGGCAGGGGATTCCATTTCTAGCTGAGTGAGTATGAGCAAGTGACTCTTTGAGAACCAGTTTTATGACCCGCAAAATAATTCTGACCTTGCATAATTGTTGTGAGATTTAAATGTGATAAACTCTTCCATGGTAAGCACTTGGTGATGGAGAGCTATTAGTTCTGACACCTTTTTTTTTTTTTTTTTTTTTACTTGACATATCTTGTGCATACTTGACATATGTGGTGTGCACCTTATCTTCAGGTGCACACCACACTGATTCAATATTTGGGGTTTTTTGTTTTTTCTGATTCAATATTTGTATACATTGGGAAATGTCACCATAATAAGTCTGCTTAGCATCTGTCTCCATACATATATTTTTTTTCCTGTGATGAGAACTTGTATACAATATAGTATTGTTAACTATAGTCACCATGCTGAATATTAGATACACTAGACTTATTTTATAACTGGAAGTTTGTACCTTTGACTGCCTTCACCCAGTTCACCTGCCCCCTAACCCACGCCTCTGGCAACCACCAATCTATGTTCTCCGTACATGTGAGCTAATTTTTTTTTAGATTCCACATATTAGTAAAATCATTTGATATTTGTCGTTCGCTGTCTGACTTACTTCACTTTGCATAATGCCCTAAAAATTCATCCCTACTGTCATAAATGGCAAGATTTCATTCTTTTTTTATGGCTGAATAATATTCCATTACACACACACACACACACACACGCACACCCCACATTACATCAGCTTTATCCATGTACCCATAAGTGGCTGCAGGTTGTTTCCATATGTTGACTATTATCAATAATGCTGTAATGAACATGGGATTGCACAATCTTGAGTTAGTGTTTCTACTTTCTTCAGCTAGATACCCCTGAAATGGAATTGCTGGATCACATACTTAATTTTCTGAGGAACCTCCATACTGTTTTCCATAGTGGTTATACCAATTTACATTCCTACCAACAGTGCACCAGAGTTCCTTGTTCTCCACATCCTAACACTTGCTATCACTGTTGTTTTTGTTTTGTTTGTTTGTTTGTTTGCTAATAGCCACTCTAACAGGTATGCAGTGATATCCTTTGTGATTTTAATTTGTATTTCCCTGATAATTAGAAAAAGATGTTCTTTTAAGTAACTCGGTGGAGAGAAATTGGGCACATTGGAAACTGATATTTGCAGCCTGATAGAAACTTGTTTTTAGGCCTTCTTCTAAAACTAAAACAAAACAATGTATCAAGAGGGGAGAAAAAGATTTTGAAGGCTTTGTGGAAGGGTTTACTAAGACATTCCAAAAATATACACTTCTAAATCTAGAACATAGGAATCTTTTTGTTGTCATTTTAGTTGAAGATGTCCCTGATATAAACAAAGATATCTTCAAAAATTGAAGATAATGTAGTTGGGCGGGAGGGGCAGCCTCCTAATATTATTCAGGTTGCAACCCAATTCTTTGAGGAATTCAAAACAGTGGTACTGGTCTTACAAGTCTAGTTTTTACAAGAACAGAAACGTGGCTCTAGAAACAATTCAAAGCCACCTACCTTTTTCACGAATCCCCTGTTCATCTCCAAAGCCTTGCAGATGCTGTAAAACGTCAGGACTTAGGGAACAAAATCCTCCTTGTTGGAACTTGCATTCTTTCTCTGAGCCTTTTCAGATATAAGAATTCTATGTGAGCCTCTCCAGAAATTAAGATAATTCTTATCAGAATGGGGAAAAAAAGGGAAGGCTGTTTTGAAAACTAAGCTTATGACAAATTTTACACATCTCTTCCATAAATAATTTAGTAAGAAGCTTTAGCCATCTGAGCAGATAACCTTAACATACTCCATTTCCCAGAAATGCAGCCTAGATCCAACTGGTTTTGTTTGTGTAATGAGCCAGTGAGATTGGCATTATTGTACCTGTCTTGTGGCTAAAATTTTAAAACAAAAGCTGTAGGATCTCTCTTGGCATCTGTCTGTATGTGTATGTATGTCTATGCATGTATAGTGCAAATGGGTGATTTTTTTTCCTACATCTGGATGTCATTGCCGAAATTAATTTGTAAATTGCTCCATTTAATTGGCTTAGAGACAAGCAAGAGTTTTTGTAAACCAGGTGTACTCTGAGAAATAAAGAAAATTAACCCACATGCATCTCAAGTTCATGTGATGTACATAGGTTAATCTGCAGCAAATACAAATTAGTTTAAGTATGTTGGTTTGATTTAAAATGGGCGTGTCCTTAGTTATTAGCATTAATTATAATATTTTAATTCTACCTCGGTTTCTTAAAAGTCAAATATGTTATCTCTATTGCAGAGTTTGTAAGAAAGGTAACTTAAGGCGATGGTTAGCTGTTTAACATCTCATGAAAATTTCACTAAGCATAATTGTTAAGAACTAGAAAATTATTGCAACAGAGGAGAGAAATCAGGCTTAACTCCAAATATAGCAAAGCCAGCTGGGGATTTATAGCCAACAAGCAGAATAAAGGGGTTAGTGTATGGAAAATTACTAAGAGAAATCAGGGGTGGGGGGAAGTCTTGCTAACCTGACTTAATAGAATTCTTACTGAAAGAAAGTTGCAATTATCAGATATCAAAGGTGCAAGGTTAAGGAATTTGATCAGATATTGAGGGCAGAAGGATTCTCACTAACCTGATTTAAGCAGGAATCTTGCTACAAGTGGACGAGGCCTGGCCAAAAAGAGGGTTCAGAAGGACCTGTCTAAAGTTTGATCAGAAAGGGAGTCTCTGTCTATTGATGCTACTTTGCTCAATTATTGAGAGTTAGGATATCTTGAACTTAACTCATTTGACTACAAAGTCAATAATGCATAGTGTACCAAGCTCACCCATTTACCTTCTTGGGTGGCTTGGGTAAGGCACCTCTCTGCTCAGGGTGAGTTTCTTCATCTGCAAAGTAGGGACAATACCTACCTTAATGGACTCCTTGTAGCACATAACACAATAACTTGAAAATGCAGTGAAAACTCTAATTTGTTATGCACATATGCTTATTGTCGAGGATGTCTGTCTCTTCTTTGTTTCAATGAACTCAAAGTATGAGAAGCCTGCTGCCTTTCGGACCACAGATAGAAAAAGCCATTACCTCCCATAACTAACACCCTCTGTATTTTGTTAACACCTCTATTGCAGCCTTTATGGTTTTGTGTTGCAATTATCTGGTTACACAGCTTTTCATTCTCCTACTTTTTTCTCAAGACAGGCAGCTTACGTCATTTTTCTTTGTGTTCCCAGCACCCGTGGCACATATTTGGACTTCAATAAGTATGTGCTGAAAAGACAAATAGTTATTGCTTGGTTCCAAGAACATCTACTAAGAGTTCTTTGTTTCTCTAGTTTTCCTGAAGCGGCATCCTCCAAAAACCAAAGAAACTCTTTTCCTGGCTCTCCTTTTAGTCTATTAGTAGACTAGAATGAAGTCACATAACACATGGAATTTGTGTTCAAGAAGAACATGTGAAATGAAAATCACATATAGTCAAAATTGTTTTTGAAAAAGGCCTTAAGTAACCCTTTATCTCTCTCTCTCACAACCTTTCTTTCACTGGGTCAATGAACACGAACAAACAAAAACGAAAAAGGATTTCCCATACAAGCTTTTAGATGAGCAAGGCAGCTTATTTCTGAAAGTGGAATGTGTATGTGCTGGTATCCTTTGTGTTGTTGTGTCCTACCTGATTCCCATCCTCTGATTTTCTTCCTTCCCTTCAGCTAGAACTTTGCCACTCTTGTTTTACATTCAAACCTGTATTCGTTTCTATCAAAGTCAGTGCAAGACAGGAGGACTCAGATTAAGGTTTGCTATGTGAGCAACTAACAGCAAATTGTTTGCCCCAACTGATTTGGTTTCATCCCTAATTCTGGGTTCTAACTATGCTAGGAGATTTCTACTTTCTTTCCAAGATCACATTCTCTGGCCTCCTGTTTTGTGAATTAACCCTATCTCTGCCTTTCCTCTGATGCAGGATCTCTGAGGAATCTTCCCCGTACCCTGTTCCTCTCAGAGGTGGAAGTGGACTTAATAATTGCTCATCAACTTCTCTCATACATTTGGGAGCTCTAGTTTCTTTCTCCTGCTCTCACATTCTACCTATACTCTTGCTATATTTTCAGATACTTTTCCCCATCAGAACATTTAAACCCATCAAATACCATTTTCTGTTGCAAGTAGACCTCTCTGCCCTCACCTGGACAGCTAGTTCTGGGTTCTTACTGTCCTGTCTCACTACTGTGAACCCCACCATCATACCATTACACCACCACATTTGACTCAATTGGGGCAACTCAGGCAAATAACTGATTTTTAAGAGACACCATACTGATATTACAACCAGAAATAATGTAATTTGAAAGCAGTTAAACCATTTATTTAACACAAGAATCACATATTGAGCATTAGCAGACTCCCTCATACATTTGCAATCTCATAGATTTTTCTGTTTTACAAGAACTATCCAAAAATTAGTTTCCAAAACATTCACTTTGAGTTATGAAGAGATAATTTAATTAAGGAACAAGCTCCAACATTGGATTTAACTCATAACCTTGAAATATACAAAAATAGAGGGTCAGGTATTCTTCAGTTTGGAAATTTTGCATAATATATATCTGCTAATAGAAGAATCTTACATGTGAAAACAATGATTCATCAGTTTAATTTTCTGTTTTCTTGAGTATCCAGCAGTGTGTGACTTAAAAAAATTTATATACATTATATAAAAATATATATATTTATATAGATAGACACACATATACACATTCACACATGTATATATACCCTATTCTGTGGCTTGAACTATATTTAGAAAGTATTGGAAGTGGGGTATAAAATCAGATCCAGGAATGAGGTGATAGTGAAGATTTAGATTTTCCTTATAAGACAGACCAAGATGAGAATTGGCTTATCTGTGTAGCTTAAGTCTTCAAATACCTTAGCTGAGATATGATAAGAAATATGGAAAAAAAAAAAAAAGAAATATGCCTTATTTCTCATAGTGATATGTTTTGAATTAATTCTTTCCTACTGTTGTTTCTCCTGCATGTGATTGCAGTAACTTTGACCCAACTGCACAAACATAGCAAACTTAAGGGCTTTTTGTAAGCTCTTGGTTACGTAAAGAAATAGCAGTAAAAAAAAAAAAAGCAATAAAAATCAAAGTGAATGTTAGAAGTATCATGTGAAAAGCTGGCCACATGTTGAAAGTCCCTTGCTTTTTGCAATTCAAAACCCTCTATTTTAAGGGAAAAAATTTTGAAACTCAGAAAACATGATTGGATTTCCACTTATGTATCATTATTACTAGGAGTCCTGTGTGGTTCTAACATTTACTGCTTTGTAATATGAGCACATGGAACAATATAAACACTCTGACCCTTAACTCAGGCTCCCATCAACCATATCCCACGCCTGTCTAGTCTGTTCTGTTATCTACATAAAAAATGAAAAACACAGGATTCAACAATCATATCAATTAATTTATCAATTAGGTTCAAAAGCGGGCATGGTTAGAGGTATTAAGTAGTTGGGTTTGTGTGTTTTATAGAAACAGGAAAACTGACATTGTGCAAAAATTACAAAGGTTGACAATGTATGTGCTGGGGTCAATGGTTCAAATGGGCCTGGCTCAGGGAAGGGGGGGAAAAAAAGATTATTTACATCACGATTTTTCCTTGAAGCTCTTTTCAACTTCTTACAAAGCATGACAATACTTTGCTAATCTGCTTTCCTGTGATCTTAGCTTTTAAGTCGTACTCTCAAAAAAAAAAAAAAATTGCTGTACTGTTCAGAGTCTTGATAAAAACTCTGTTGCAAGTTTACTGAAGGAATTTGAATTTTGATGGAAATCAGGATAAGGCTGCACATATATTCCTCACGAAAGAGCAGTGTGAGAACACGGCATGTACAAAAATGCATATTAAGAAACGATTATCAACAATCTGAAGAAAAACTAGGTTTTCACAAACATCAAAACAGGAAGACAAAAGTATAAAAATAAACCGCCAATCAGGTTTACTGAAGAAAATGCCTTCCATTGTTACCACTATCAGCCCACTTGAATTAAAAAAAAAAAAAAAAAAGTTTCTTGCTGAGAATGCTGTTGACAAGGGAAGAAAGCTTTTTCAATTTGTCTAAGATAAGCTTTTCTTTTTTGTTCTAATTGCCTGGGAATCAACTATCATTTCATTTCTGGGCTCGTTCCACTAATTTATAGTTTAGCAGCACACACAGGGACTTAATTCATAGAGAGCTAAGGTAACCTCCTTTCTGAGCTCTCAACATCATCATTCAAATTCCCCCAGTGTTGGGGAGAACTAAAAGGACAATTATTTTCTCTTTATTTCTGTAATTTCATGCCTATCAATCCTCTTCATAATTCTTACATGATTTCATAAATTATATATAACTTCTAAATCAGTTTATAATTTACCTCACTCTTGCAAATAAAGCCATTTGCTTAGTCTCTGAAAATGATATATGTTGGACCAACTGGAAAAAAAAAAACAAAACAAAATACTTGAGAAGTATGGGGCATAGAAGGGGCAGTATTGCAATTGTTTTAATTCACCTGTGCCTTGCTTGGAATGATAGGAAAAATAAAATATAATGTAAAACTCTAAGAAAGATAGGCATAGGAAAAGGCACAAATGAGAGATCTTAGGAATTACTTTTCCTTTTTTTCCCAATAATTTTGTTATTTTACACACACACACACACACACACACACACCCTATAAAAGCTCACCCAGATTACTTAGACCTCTTAGAACCCCAGAGCCCCACTCCACCTCTATAACTCCTGCGATGGTACCCGCTGTTACCTCTGAGGATTTGAAAAATATGACTGCTTCCCATTCCTCTTACAAGTCTCAAGAAGTTTTCCAGTTTGGTCCTACTCCCTGTAAAAGATATCAGCATTTCCAGGATATGGCTGTCTACAAATGACCCCAAATCATTTTTTGATTCTTAGGAATAATATTTCTAGATAACAGATCCTGTTTTCTAGTTCCCTTGTCTGCAGTCTTTCCTAAACAACCTGGATTTCTGATGCTCTATTTTAAAGGCAGTAGGATTATTAGATAGTACATATGTTTAGGATAAAAAAAATGACGGTTTGATATCATAAATTTAGCCAAATTCTATAAATTGAATACATTAGTAACTGCTATTAATATTACACAGACCCCACTCTTCAGCTGACATATGGCTCCCATTGATTATAACTTATATAATGTCAATAAAGAATGAAATTCACTTAACAGAAAAATCTTGGCAATTTATGTCTATAGTAAGAGAGTTTCAATTTTAATATCATCCATATAATCCTGAGTAAATGAATAAAAAAGTGATTGGAGTTTCCTTTCTGGAGCATAATTTTACCCTTTCATACAGAGGGAGGTGAGTTCAAGAGTTAATGAATATTTTAAAAAATCATGTTCACCTAAGCTGTCCTTATAGTTCATTGTCTTTACAAGGATGCACAGCCTATCAATTTATTTCAAAGTTATCACAAACAAAATTACTTGCAAGCAAACCTACTCATTAACCAAAGTTAATACTAAACCACCCCATTATTAAAATGGTAGATAAATTGAGGCTTTGGTAAAATAAATTTCAGTATTTTGATATGGTATAATCTGAACAATAAATCATCTGCCTTCAAAGGCCTAGGTATGAAGCCTAGCTTGTGTATTCGGGCAACTTTTCTTTCAATCCTTTGCTTTTCATATTTTCCATCTGTCAAAGTAATTGAAAATCAGTATATTGTCATCATAAACAATGTGGTAGTGTTTCACAAGTGTATGTGAAAATTTTGGTCAACATTATTTTGCAAATTTTAATTCGGATACCTCACAATCCATCATAGGATCTGTAAGGTAGAAGTGTCATTTAAGATAATACATTAGATGTGAGCTTTGCCTCTAGGGCCTGGGAGACCGGAGTTTGTATGACACACACTGTGGACTGGATTTTTCAAAATTCACTTATGCCTTTCAGTTGCCTTCTTGTACTGCAGAAACTAGAAAGCTAAAAACCGTCCTCATTCCCTTATAGCCAGCACTCTAAGTGGGATTTAGCTTTTTATATTCAGATGTACTCGTGCAAGATTTGAATTGAATTCAGAACTGAGTTATTTGAGGAAAAAGATAATGCATCCATTTTTCACATGCAAATCAAAGCAGAGGTAGCATACTGTAGTAACATTACTGGTGGCTAGCATATTTGGCAGAGGAGGCTCCCTGAACTTACCAATGGCACTTAGACTCTAGAGCTCACACTCCTAGAAGTGGCTTCATAATTTCACAAGCAGCATCCTGCTCATGGCAGAGTTGCAACTCCCTTACTGGTCCAGTTCTGTAGTTTATCTTCCTTCCCAGAATACAAAGGTTTAGAAGAGTCCCACATATACCTAGAAAATCAGGACAAGAGTTGCAAAATGACACATGGGAGCTATAGCCCAGTCAATGTAGCCTGTTAGAACAGGTGAAGAAACTAAGCTCAGAGACGTTAAGGAACTGTCCCAGGATCACACTGTCAGAAACTGGCCATGAGAGAAATTCCAATCAGTATGACTTGGGCTGATAGGCAGCCAGAGGCACCAGTACATCAATACTAGTTGTTAAAAGATCAAAGTTTTCTGTAATGATGGGTAAATAGCTGCTGTCAAGAATCCCCCTCTATGCCCCTGGCCCTTCTATTAGAATCCACTGGACTTCCTTGCCTGTTAGGAACCCATGATCACTGGCCCAGCAGAGGGACTTCAGCATTTTAGCCATCTCCTTTCTAATTGTATGATTTGTGCCATCTAACTGTTAAGTATTCTTATTTTCATCCCTGGGTGGGCCTCTGCAGGCTGATGCCTTCTACTACACCAGGTTATTTCTTTCCTTAATATGTTATTGAATTCAACAGAATACTTAGATTTCAAACCGCAGTAATACAATTTTAATCTCTCCTTAGAACAATAATGCCATTACTGTTTGTGGAGGAGGGAGGCAATGCTAGAAACTTGGCAATCCTTTGTCATCAAAGGGAGCTCATCCAAAGATGTCAACTTATAAAACTGTATTTTTGACAGGTGGGTAGCAGCCTTATAGCACCGGTGAAATGCTTAACAAACTAAAAAATGAATCTGAGAAGATGAAAGGCATCTATTTTCAATGCTAATAACATATACAGAGCATAGTCTTGAACACATCAGATTTTATAATTTTCACATTTATAATTTATAACAGAACTTATCCTTCAGTAAGAAGCCAAGAGAAAATAAGCCAAAGGACCATTAAGCTACACAACACTGTATAACTGATTTATTTTACTTCCGGAAACACTAGGTGTCATGACAAAATTCTTCACATTTATACTTCTTGGCTTCTGGGTTTGACAGCTGCATTTAGCAACAAACATACAGGATAACTCTCTTCCTATTATTGTTTATCATAAATTACTCCCAAATTCTCAAAATGCAAAGTCCCCCAGACTTTCTAAGACCCTTGATCAATAATGAGTGAGTCATTATACAAATACTGCTCGGATGATCAGCCTTTATCCGAGAAATGGAAGATAGATTTTCTTATCTTTCCTGGCACCTAATTTTGCTGTAAAACAAATGTGTCATAATTTATTTAAAGTTCAGGGAAAAGAGAAAGCCCCAGAGTTCCTGAAGTCTAGTGTACTTACCTCATGGAAAAATTGTAAATGGTCTGATAACTGCTCCTATTGAATTTAAAAAATAATTTTAAACATAGTAACATAATGGGTGAGTGTAGGAAGTGGAGCCACAAGATTCTCAAAACGAAATTCAAATGTTCCCATCTCCAGGCTGCACAATTTTACTCGGAGAATTCAAAAAAGTCAAAAATTTTTAAAATATGAGAATAGTTGAAAAATAATGCTAGAGATTTAGGTAAGCATAGTTGAATGAAAACACATTGATTCTACTCTGTCCTAAAACTCCATGAATGGATAAATAAATGTAGTAAAATATTTTTAAAAGGTAGACTACTGCCCATCTAATCAAAAAGAATGGGACAGGAGAAAATAGCAGAAGAAAATTGATAATAAAACTGTAAGGGGGAGACTAGTGGAATGACAACTCCTGCAACTAAGTACTTGCACTTATCATTTACCAAAGATGTACTGAGAACCTACTGTGTGCCAGGTCCTGCTCTAGAGAAAAGCAATAGAGTAGGGAATTTTAAAAAGGTAAATGAAACTCAGATAGAAGCCACTGAGAAGTTGATTTGTGCCACAAAACCACGGAGAAGCTGAAAAATAAATTAAGGGTATAGGGTAGCTCTGTAGCTTTGAAAAGTGACAAAAAATAATGGAAATGGTAAAAATCCTTTTTTAAGATTTTATTTATTTATATGAGAGAGAGAGAAGAGGAGCAGAGGGGGTGCAGAGGGAGCAGCAGACTTCTCGAGGAACAGGGAGCCCATCCCGCTGGGATCCTGACCTGGGCCAAGGCAGACTGACTGAGCCACCCAGGCACCTCTTATGGGGCAATTTGATATTAGGTCCCTTCTCCAATTCAGCACAACTTCTATGGGTAAGAAAAAGAGCTCCTGCTTTACCTCCATCTTCCAAACCTTGATCAAAATGACTGGCAGTGGCACTGACCCATAACCACACTGGGGGAGACATGGAATTCTGGGAAATGCAATTCCAGTTTGTCTAAGTTGACACAATGCAAAGCCACAAAGAGAAAGATTTGGGATGCAGAAGATAGTGGGACCCAAAAAGGAGTGAAGTAACAATACTCTGTAGATACTAAAGGGAAGTTCAAGGAAAAAAAACAACTGAGCAAAATGCCTAAAAAGAAAGAAATCCAGATTGGAACAAGAGGACAGAGGGCTCCAAGAAGTTTGGATTCAAGAAAAATGTGAACTGATAAACTAACTGAGGTGTTTGATTACAATAAGAGGTGTTTTTCAGTTCTTGTCAGAGAGCAATTAAAACTACTAGGGAAAAAGATGAATAGATGCGTAGGAAACAAAGTGCAATCATAATATTCTGCATGGCTCAGTTGTTAACGATATTTACATCATTATAATCATCTCTATATTGAGCAGCCATTCAACAAAAATTAAGATGAAATACACAGAGAAAAGAGGAAAGGTAGTGTTAGGAAATGAAAAAAAAAATGATTCCTAGTAGGGAGTCAGAATATAATTAATACACTTTTTTTAATTAATAGACTTTATATTTTTTAAGTTTTATATTGACAGAAGAGTGGAAATTATAGTAAGAATTCTCAAGTGACCCCTCCCGCTCACATACAGTCTCCCCTGTTGTTCATATCTTGCATTAGTATAGTCATTTGTTATTATTAATGGATCAATATTTATCACTATTAACTAAAGTGTACATGTATACTATAATTTAGATGAAGGCTAATACTCTGTGTTATACAGCTCTATAGGTGAAGGAAGAAGCTAAAATGCATCTGTCCTTTATCATTACAATATCATACAGAATAGTTTCCCTACCCTAAAATTCCCCTGCATTTTACTTATCCATCTCTCCCTTTGTTCTCCAAACCTCAGGCAACCACTTCTCTATATCTTTGTCTTTTTTTTTTTTTTTCCAGAAAATCAGAGTCAGAATACCATAGGTAGACTTTTCAGACTAACTTCTTTCACTTAGCAATATGTGTTTGAAATTCTTATGTGTCTTTTCCGGGCTTAGGAGCTCATTTCTTTTTATCACTGAAGAATATGTCATTTTATGCAGGTACCACACAGTTGGTTCATCTACTTACCTATCGAATGGCATGTTGGTTGCTTCCAGGTTTGGGGAAGTATGAACAAAGCTGTTATAAACATTTATGTGCAGATTCTTATGTGGACATAAGCTTTTCACTCATTTGGATAAATATGTGGGAGAAATATCGCTTTATCCTATGGTAAAATTATGTTCAGGGGGTCCCTGGGTGGCTCAGTGGTTTGGCGCCTGCCTTTGCCCAAGGCGTCATCCTGGAGTCCTGGGATCGAGTCCCACGTCAGGCTTCCTGCGTAGGTCCTATTTCTCCCTCTGCCTGTGTTTCTGCCTCTCTCTTTCTCTTTCTCTCTCTTTCACTCATGAATAAATAAATAAAATGTTTAAAAATAAAAGATTATGTTCAGCTTTGTAAGAAACTGCAGAACTGTCTTTCAAAGTGGCTGGATCGTTTGCATTTTCACCAACGATGAATGAGACTTCCTCTGTATCCTAACCAGCACTTGCTGGTTATGGAATAACCACTTGGAATAATATCTTAATTGGCCTATTTTGGGTTTTAACCACTCACGTAGTAAGTAGTTATACCTAATGGCCATTTTAACTTGCAATTAATTCCCTGATGACATTTGATGTTGAGCATCTTTTCATATGCTTAGTTTCTGTGTATCTTTGTTGGTGAGATGGCTCCTCAGATCTTTTCCCTATTCTTAAGTTGAATTGTTTCCTTATTTTTTAATTTTATGAGTGCTTTGTGTATTTTAGACAAAGTCCTTTATTAGGTAAGTATATTACAAATATTTTCTCTCAGCCTGTTGCTTGTATCTGAATTTTCTTAACAGTGTAGAGCACAAGTTTTTAATTTTAATAAAGTCCAACTTAACCATTTTTCTCTAATGAAAGACTCTTATGGTATTGAATCTAAAAACCCAAGGTCACCTACATTTTCTTCTGTTATATTCTATTTTATACTTTGTGTTTTCCATTTAGGTCTGTGATCTATTTTGATTTAATTTGGGAGAAAGATGTAAAGTCTATGTCTAGAATTTTGTGTGTGTGTGTGTGGATATCCAGTATTTCTAGCACCAATTGCTGAACAGATTATCTTTTCATCATTGAATTGTCTTTGTTCCTTTGTCAAAGATCTATTGACTCTATTTGTGTGAGTCTATTTCTAGGCTTCCTATTCTTTTCTGTTGATATATTTGTCCATCTCTTCTCCAATACAATGTCATCTTGATTATTGCAGCTTTATAATAAGTCTTCAAATTTGGTGGTGTCATTCCTCCGATTTTGTTCTTTTTTAGTATTGTCTGAATTATCTTGGGATTTTTGCCTTTTCATATAATTTTATAATCAGTTTGTTGATATACTCAAATAATATGCTGTCATTTTGATTGAGAATGTATAGGTCAAGTTAAGAATGTCATCTTAATAATATCGAGTCATTTTTATCCAGGAACATGGAAAATCCCTCCATGTATTTTGATCTTCTTTGATCTTTTTTATCAGAGTTTTCTCATTTTCCTCATATAGATCTTGCATAATTTTTTATATATTAAAAATATTTCATTTTTGAGCACTAATACAAATGGTTTTGTGTTTAAAGCTTCAGATTCCAATTGTTCACTATGGTTATACACAGGAAATATTAACCTTATACCTGACAACCTTGCTATAATATCTTATTAGTTCCAGGGATTTTTTTTTTTTACCACATCTGGGGGTTTTCTGTATCTATAATCACATCATCATCAAACAAATGCAGTTTTATTTCTGCCTCCCCAATCTGTATACCTTTTATTTCCTTGTGTTACTGCATCCCAGTACAATGCTGAATAGAAGTGGTATGAAGGGGGTCTTTGCATTGTTCCCAATTTTAAGAGAAAACAACCTTCTTCATTGAAGAAAGTCAGAATATAATGTATAAATTTTTAAAATGCAATAAAAATATATAATTAAATATCAAATATAACTGATAAAAAGAATTAAAAAGTTTTCCTTTGGAGTGTGGAATGTAGAGAACAAGGAGGAGTGACAGAGAGTCTTATTCATCACTATATATTTTCATACTATTTGACTTGTAAAACATATGCTTCTATGAATAATATCTTAATAATTTTCTTCATAATGATATCATGAGTAATGTTAATGAGGCCTACTTTTGTGACTAACTGGGAACAACTTATGTAAAACAACACAGTTTCTGATACATAGAAAGTAACCATTGAATGTGATTAAGGCAGACTAAACACTCCAAAAGACACTCCTACTAGACAACTAAGTCCTTGATGAAACAAAAACTTTAATGAACTTTGAGGTAAAAGTAAAAGAAAAGAAAAATGTCTAAACACCTCTCAAGTTCCCCATCTTAAACACTACCAACCTCTTACATTTTTGAGAAAAAAAATTGGCAGCTGGAACAAAGGCAGCAAACAGGAAAAAGTAAGGCATCAAAAGGCAATCTTTCTCTGAAGAAAACTGTACTATCAGACTGTGTGTCTTTTCTTCACTGCATAGCAAAGTATCACAAACTTAGTGACTCAAAGCAACATAGTTTCTGTGGATCGGTAGTCTTAGTTTAGCTGGGACCTCTGCAACACTGCAGTCAAACTACCAACAAGATGCAGGTTCTCATCTAGAAGCTTGACTGGAGAAAATTGGATTTCAAGTTCATTAACCATGTTGTAAAAATGTATTTCCTTGCAGTTTTAAGTCTCCTAGCAGCTGCCTTCTTCAAAGACAGCAAGGAAGGCAAGATTTTAAAGAAAGTCAGCTAGGAGGCTGGAGTCTTATACAATATAACATAATGACAGAAATAGCATTCAATCACCCTTGCCATATTCTATTGGTTGGAAGCAAGTTAAAGGCCCTGCCCACACTGAAGGAGAGAGAATTATACAGCAGCCTATACGTGGTGGCCATCTTAAAGTCTGTCCATCGTAAGACGGAGCATGATTAGGATTCTAAGGGCACTGAAAAGGAAGATATTGGAAGTTGAGATTTCTTCATTTAAGCAATACCTCAAAGGAGCATAAAAGGATTGCCCACTGTCCATAACACCACCTGACTTCTCCCAAAGAAACAAGGAAGGAAGAAAGGAAGTCTTTAAGATGTTGAACTCTATAAAGAGCATCAGGTTATTTCCCAAGTGCTTATATTAATGTATATTTCAAAATCAACTCTGGATGATACAACATTCTCAACTTAGGTTTCTAGACCCTTATGTAATAAAAATCAGTGAAATTTAGGTTTATTTTTCAAAGTGCAAAGAAATACACAAAGACATAAAAATAGAGTCTGAAAAAAACAACAAAGGACAGTTATGACTCTACAGCATTTAGATATGTAAATAATTAAATGGCTTATAGAGTATGAATTAAATATTGCAAAAAAGGAGATTTATTTTAAAGACAAGCAAACTAAAATAAGATATAAGATTAATACATTTAACTATGTTAAATTTAAGGAATTCTATTTATAAAAAGGCACCATGAAGAGAGTGAAAATCAAGCCAGTGTTATAGATAGCATTTATAACACCTATAACCAAAAATAAAATAATATACAAAGAATAAATAACACCTACAACTCAGGAAGAAGAATAAAATAACCCAGGGAAAAATGGCAAATAAAAACAAGAGTAGGCATTATCACAAAAGTATGAAGAATAATACACATATAAAATTATATTGTCTTATGATTATGGAAACTCAAATTTTGATCACATTGAATTATATATTGTACCAATTAATCTGGTCACAAATTAAGAAGCCTTCCAAGGCCAAGGACCAGCTGGTTGAACTCTAAGTTGATACAAGCTCATTGGAAACAGTTTGGTCCTATCTTGAATGGTTGAATATTAGAAAGCCCCTACAATATGGCCATTTTATTTAACGTATCAACCTGGACAATTCTTACATGAGTACCCTGATAGGTGGGTACAAGAATAGTCATAATGGCATTGTTAATAACAGAAAAAAAATACACAATGGAAATAACACTAATACCCAACAAGGAAACAAATGAGCATATTCGCTCAATGAAAAATTATGCTACAGTATAATAGTATAATAGATGACACTTAAAAATATAAAGGTAAGTTAAAAAGTCAGCCAGCAAAGAGGACAGAGACATCATGATTCCATTTTGTAAAGTTCAAAGCCAGTCCAAGACAAACAATATTATTTAGTAACTGATACGTGTGTGTGACTGACCGCGATGGTAATGATTAGCAAGTAGGACTGGCCCAGTGCTGACCATTTACAGGGCTTCTGTGTGCTACAAATACATCAACCAATATCATTCTTGTATGAGGTAGATGTTATAGTTAACCCTAAAATAACAGTCTGGAAACAGAGGCAAACAGGAGTTAAGTAACTTGCCCAACGTAATTGGTCTGGCTCAGAGTGTGAATTCTCAACCCTTACACTATATTACATAGAAATGATAGTTGGAGGTTTGTGTAAGGCAGGGAAATAGAATGGGGAGGAGCACACAGGTTTATGCAAAGGTATTGGTAACATCCAAATTTTCAGTCCAATGGTGAATGATAGGTATGAATTTTAATATTTTCTGCTCTGACTTTTATGTATATATCATGCTGATGATTTAGTAGCTTTCAAAACGTATGTAAATATTTTTGAAAGGAGAAAATTAGATGATAATTAGGCTGTCACCTGAGTGTCTGCTTCCAACAGCAAGGTCAGATTTGCTTTTTCCTACCATTCTACCTAACAGTAGATCTCTCATAAGCATCACTAGTTTGGTATTTTCCTATTTACCAGGCATTGTTCTAATTATGTTATATACCTTAATTCTCATATCATTCACAATAATTTTGTGATTTAGACATTTTTTATTATCCCCATTTTTAAGTTAGAGAAAAAAAGGAAAGAAGACATATAGAAGAGGTACTTGCCAGTACCAAAACCAGATTTCTGATGGTTCTGCTGTACTGCCTCTCTTTATGGAGCACAAGTTGATCTCATCCACTTAAAGCAAAAGAAGATGGTAAGTTAATTCTAAAATAGACCCTCTGAAATTTATATGACTTTTTTTATTAGCTATAATCACCTAAGTCAGTGGTTTCTAAGCATTCTTTTATTTACCCTTTATCCAAAGTAAATTTATACAGAAGCCCAATATATAAAATTAATAAAAGAAAAACTTCTCTGGTTGGAACTGTGATGAAAATCTGCCTATGTGCTTTTTTTTTTTTCCAGAGGTTCTAACAAACATATATGGAAAATCTACATCTTCTGGATAACTGAGAAGTGTTGATGATAGGATTATTGTTTCCATTTGTCTCTCCCTATTTATTATAGAAATATACATCCATGCCCTATTTAGTTAGAATTCTCTCTAGAGTAGACAAATGAATTTCCTTTTCTACTGCTGTTGAGCTTGGCCATGTGACTTGCTTTTGCCAATGAAATTGTAGCGAATGTGACATGCAGAGACTTACTTAAAGACTATTATGTAATTTGGCTTGGGTTCTTATGTTCCTGCCATTGCAATGGGAAGAGCATGCTCTGAGTAGCTACTTGTCCTACACCCTAACCTGACCTGCAGATAAACCCAGCTGGACTAAATCAAGCTCAGCCAAGAACAGCCAAACTTCAGCTGACCCACAGACATGTACAGAGAGCATTAGGCAGTAAAAGCTCTCTAATACAGTAGCTGCATTTTAATTGACAAAATAGTTTTAAAAGAACAAAATAAAAAAATTGAAAAACAAAAACAAAAACAAAATAGAAGTCCAAAACATACCAAGTTCCTCAGAATTCAAAACACTTGCATGAGAAGCAGTATCACATTGTAAAGGAGATGACCTCGTGTCTGGCATACACGGTTCCAGATTGAAATTACTAAATCTCTGGGCCTCAGTTTTCACACCTAACAATTGGACAAATGGTTTGGCTGGATTAGAAATTATATATGTAAAGAGTTCTGAGCATATTGGCATTTAAATTGGTAGTATTGTCAAAAATAAATAAAAATGGTAATATTACTATACCATCATTATATAATAAACAAGTTAATAAATACACAGGAACTTCTTAAGAACACACACACACATGTTTTGAGAGCAGAGATACCTTATATTTAACTGTTTTATCCTCGCAGACTCACTATCTCTATGGGAGATATACAAAATTAGATGTTGGGTCAGACCCAGAATATGCCACAATGACTCAAGAGCCTTGTTCCCTTCCTTATTTTTCTGGAAGTAATACTGGCAGAGGAAAAGGTCCAATTTACTAGATGATGATCCCACAGTCACTATTTGACAACAAACATTTAACTTTCCATTTCCTTTTTGTTTAAGATTCTGAAGATGCCTGACATTTCTTGTTAAAAATTTACTCATCTATTATGTGCCACTAAATCTGTGTGGTGTCCTACATTTGAACTCATCTTCTACAACACACAGAATCTGTTGACAAATGTCTCTTTTTCTCCACGGCCTTTATGATGCGATGACTCACTCCCTCGTGGGTGGTAGGTAACTGCCCTTGGTCACTAAGTGAATGATTTGGAAAGCCTCTGTGGCTGAACATATTTGAGCTAAATGATGCAGTGGGAAAGATGGGGTCATGGGAAGAGCATAGCGCTGCAGATTGTCAAATGGTGCATGGCAGGCATCAGGAATGTGGTGCAGATGGAGAGGCAGTGAATACGTTACAGGTATTGCAGCAATTAGAACAAACAGAAATCCACACAGGTCTCCCCTCGGATATTGGAATATGGTGTTAGTGTTCTCAAAAATACATGTGGCATTTCAATACACATAATAGCCTTAACTCTCACCATCGGGACCTAAAAGAGACTGCTTGCTTGGATTCCCTAATCGGTGACCATGTTTTACTGCATGGGTAGCAATTAGAAGAGACATTTCTCCACTTTCTTCTTTTTTTTAATGATAATCTTAACATTCCTATTTTCTTTCTCTGAATTGCTCCCGCTATCCTTGTCACTGCTAGCCCTCTCTGCTCTGAGCTGATTAGAACACCTGATTCCAAGCAATTCTACTCTGCCCTTCATTCATCACATGTGAGCAAATATGTAGATGGGGAGTTTGGGTAGCATCCACATGTTGTCTGTGTTGTATGACTAGAGAGGGAGGCACCTTTCCTATGAGCTGCAGTAAAGATGGTGCAAAGCAATCACTCAAGAAACAATCCAAAGGAGTGGCAGGATAATTCTTTGAAATATTCATTTGTGTTTTGCTCTCCTGTCCATTTTAAGGGAGAAGCCAGGCCCCTATGCATGCACTTGCTTCAAGGGAGCTTCATGTTAGCAGGCTGATAGCAGAGGTTGCCTGGAAAAGACAACCCTTTTTTCCCTACAATGGAGTTTCTGAAAAAAATTACTAGTGAACAATTTAAAGAGCAACAGAAATAAAAATGTTGGTTGACTTGTATCCCCCCAAAAAAGATATATTGAAGTCCTAATCTGCAGTCCCTGTGAATGTGACCTAACTTAGAAATAGGATCTTTGTAGTAATTGAGTTACGATGTGGTCATATAGGATTAGGATGAAACTTAAATGCAGTGACTCACTAGCCACATAGAGAAAAGCCATGTGAAGGCACAGGGACACACAGAGAATACCATTTTCTTTTAAAGGCAAAAATTGCAGTGATACAGCTGTGAGTTGAAGGACACCACTGATTGCTAGCAACCACCAGGAGAAGCTGGGGAGAAGGTGTGAAACAGATTCTCCCTTAGAGCCTCCAGAAAGAACCAGCCTTTACTGATACCTAGAATACGTACTTCTAGCCTCTAGAATGTGAGAGAATAAATGTTTGTTGTTTTAAGCCACGACATTTATGGAAACTAACATAAAAATAAAGTCCCTGAGGGGTAAAAAGAGCCAGAGCCAAGGAACCACATCCCCTCTGCCCTTGTAAATGTGCTGGTTAAATATGATTTCACTCACCATTCTAGACAATCTAACTGCAAGTCCTTCTCGAAGTTTAGATACGCCAAGAACAAAGTGAGCTTGCAAGATGATGACTAGAATGATCTACATTGGGTTTTTACGAATGAATTCCATGGCCCAAGACCAAAATGCAATGATTCCACTGAGGGGAGGTAAGAATCTAACAAGACTGAGAGAACCATGGCTAACATAATCCCTGACTGGTAAGGTTGGCAGAAAGTGCCACAGAAAAGTCATTTACATGTGGTCAGGAATAAAGGGAATTAGAAGAGGTGTTGGGTTTCAGAGTTACTGCACAAATGCCAAAATATTGCAGGTAGATAACTTCTGGCCAGGACACGTCTTATAGAGAATATGTAGCTAGAGGTACATACAATTATTAAATCCCAGTATTCCCACATAGTCTCACTCCTGCGTCCTGCCGTTGTCTTATTATGTGAGGAATCTATGATTTGGATGACAGCAGCTCATTAAGAAGAACCAAACTGGCTAAATAATATTTTGGAAGATATGTCATTCAATTATATAAAAGGGTTTTTCATTTCACCTAAAGTTACCTTCTAGAACCTTCGCAGGTACAAATGATATTAGATTGCACAGTGAGCACTCATTATTGAGTGTTCTATTGACATAGATGGCTTATTTTTAGCAAAGTAGCTCCTAGAATACTTTACAGCACCTACACATAGAACGAAATCTACAACTTAAAAAATACAGTGAGGCTGTCAATTTGAACATGTGCTTGTGTAATAAACTCTGTTAAGAACTTATTGCAGGAAGCAGGGCTGTACACTAAGAACTTTCCCTTGATGTTCTTATGTAGACCATTTTAACAAATGAGTTCTGAAGTTCTGAATGAAGACGTCTATATTAATATTTAGGACCTGAAATATCCTTCACATTATTTACCTGTTGTGTTTGGCTAATAGCTTACGGGAAATTTGATGTTTGGAGCATTTTTTCTCATGGGAGGAGGAGACTGCAACTCTTAGAACTATTTGGGATGTGATACTTTATGCCCTGATCTCAATATGCAATATCATAATATATAACATATCCAGTCAGGAGAGGCTAAACACAAATGGTAAATAATATCACAAAGCAAAAATCAACTGAATTTATTGGAAATCATATTGGTTTTTCTCCTCTTAAGACTTCTTTTTTTTTTTAATTTTTATTTATTTATGATAGTCACAGAGAGAGAGAGAGAGAGAGGCAGAAACACAGGCAGAGGGAGAAGCAGGCTCTATGCACCGGGAGCCCGATGTGGGATTTGATCCCGGGTCTCCAGGATCGCGCCCTGGGCCAAAGGCAGGTGCCAAACCGCTGCGCCACCCAGGGATCCCTCCTCTTAAGACTTCTTAAATCTATTTGATCACTTTCAAACTGTGGGTGAGTACATGGGAAATGAAAGCCCAGGAAATGATGCCTCTATGTATTTTTTAGCGTTATTTTCAGTAGTCCACACCCTGCAACAAACTTCAACTTTTTTTTTTTTAAGATTTAATTAATTAACTAATTTAACAAAGAGAGACCAAGTACAAGCAATGGGAGCAACAGAGAGAGAGGGAGAAGCAGGCTCCCCATTGAGCAGACAGCCTGATGTGGGGCTCGATCCCAGGACCCTGGGACCATGACTTGAGCTGAAGGCAGATGCCTTACCAACTGAGCCACCCGGGCACCCCAACAAACCTCATCTTCATAAACAATGACACATAGCAAATATTAGGTCCTCTGGGCTTAGGCAAAAATACATTTCAAAAATACATGTGGATTTAGTCTCTTCCCTTTGTCTGCCTTGGAACATTCTACGAAGACTACATTCTAAAGATGTCTGTCCCATTCTTCTCTGAAATGAAAATCGAACTCATAAAAGAGAGTTCAACATAATTTGCCCTTCTTCCATTTTCACAAAACACATGTTGGGTTTGATCGTAGACACTTCTTATAGCTCCTTTTGACATTTCTAGATGCCCTGGTTCCTAGACATTCAAAAAGAGGTCAGATTCTCCTGGTTCTAATCCTCAGTGTTTGGCATTTTAAGACCTCGGTTCATTTCCATTTCTCTCCATTAGATTTCTAATTGCAGTGAAGTTAAGATCTTTGAAGGTAAGAAAAGTTTTCCCATTTAATTTTCACTCTTGGGTTGTTAGAATAAAATCTAAACTGCTGTCACAAAAACTTCTCAAAAGGCAGTAGTAGTTCAGATACATAGGTATTTATTTCCCCATGTTGTATTAGTTCAAGGGAGTCAGGCAGACTCGGTTCCATAAAGTAATTTAGGGACCCAGGCTGGGGCAGGAGTTCTTGTATCTCCCTGAAGTGGCCTGCAAGGTTGCCCTGTTTATGGTCCTTTCCACCATGAAAATTAATCTGAATCCAGTCTTATCTGTCTAGTGTAAAGAGGGAAGGGGAGAGAGAAAGTCCAAGATCAGTAATTTTTTCTAAAGACTGAAGTGGAATTTGTATCCATTGCTAACATCCACTTTTCACCAATGAAAAATTCATTCATGTACTTATACAACAGCTGCTTAGGAAGCAGTTAAACAGCCCTACAGGACAGCCATGTGGCCAAAGAGAGAAGAGATTGCTCAGTAACAACAGAGAGTTGCACACCTAGAGGATATGAATCATCTGCTTTATTCTTAAACTTTTCTTTTTTCACAATTGCAGAGGCCATTTGTTAGCTTTTCTCATTGAGGGAGAGTGAGAGACAGTACCTCCATCACATCTTGACTGAATAATAAAAGAAACCACAGCTCATTAGAAGTCAACCATAAATCTTGATACTGTTTTTATTCCTTCCCCATTCTGCATATCCTACACCAAACAGAAATCTGTCTAGTAGGACACAATGTATCAAGTGCTATAAAATTATTTGGCTGGAAAAAGTGACAGAAATTTCTTGTTCAAAGGCCATATTCTCTTCCTGTAGGACTCAATAGGCTTGCTCTTAATACCTGCTGAGCTCAGAGAGTTCTCCTGACCCAAATCAAAGAACTAAAGGAGGTTTAGTGCTTGTCTAGGGGACGTATGATATAATTTAGAAGTGGAAAACTTCAGACATACCAAAATAAATATGGGACACAAACAAAACCATTGCACTAAATTTAATAGGAGATATGAATTTTGAGTATTTCATAGGAATAAGAGCTGCTGTCCTGGAGAGAAGGGAGAAAGTAACTTTGGACAGGTGGCTAAATATTTTTGGAGGGAGGGAATGAATATCAGTATGAGTTCAGTCCTATTTGCCCTAGCTATTTCTATCAAGAGTGGTACAAAAACTCGATAGAGAGTCTTATTTACTTTACCTTCAAGTTTTAATTTATAGCAATACCCATTTTCTCATAGTTGTCCCCTGTCAGCCATGCCCTTGGACCTTTAAGTATGGCTTGTACATACGGCAGTGAGCACCTGAAATCCAACAGTTACATACATTTAATGCATTTGATAAGGATCGACCTTAAGGTTAATTTTCAAGTTAACTACTTCAGGCTTGAATCTCTATTCATTGGTGATGCTCTACAGCATCTTATTATCTTCCTCGGGCCCTTCTTCTTGGTTTGGCCATTGTAGACTTTTATCTCTAGCATACTAGTGCATGTCTTTAGAAGGCCCAGGCCTGAAGACATTTCATTTGCCAGACTATTCCCCGTCAAAACACCTTTCTTCTGCTCTTCCATACAGGAAAATTGGATCCTGACATTTTAGGTTCTACAAAGGCAAAACTGGGAGATAGAAATTGAGGAGGGATCCTGGAGATCTAGTAGCAATTCACGTCCAATAAACAATTGTAGTGTACTTTCTGCAAGCATAGTGCATTGTCAGGCAATATGAAGAAGAGGCATTCTCAGATGCTTAAGGAGCATATAGTCTAACTGGAGAAACAACAGAATTATTTAACACACGTACAAAGTAAAATAAATGTTCACCTGGTACTCACAAGAACAATGGAAATAAATTCACTGTAATTTAAAACAATGACTTATTCCCACAATCGTGAATAAGTAAGTCAGAATTATATTATGGGACCAGAATTATTCATATAATATTGTGAATGTCTTACTTTGGAGGTATAAATGTTTATAGGTTACAACAGAATTAAATTTTGTGTGAGATACAATTTTCCATGGACATCTATGATCTTCAGACAAACTAATATTTGCCTTATCTCTTTGTGGGCACTAAGTATTATAAATAAATAGAACCTGAAATAAAATGTTACCTGTGCATAGCAATTCATTGAAGATGTTTTGTTTCTGTTCAGTCTTTCTCTAACTTGTTAGTTTAAATAATGAGGGCAACATATTAAGCATGTGCTTAATTTCCATGAAGTTGAGCCTTCTAAGTCCTGATTTCACCTAAAATATCTATGTCCCAATCCCAGGAATTTATGAATATGTTAGATTACATGGTAAATTGTGACTTCAAAATAAGGAGACTATCCTGTACTAGCTGAGTGAGCCCAATGTAATTACAAAGGTCCATACCTAGAGGAGAGGGAAGCAAATGAGTCAGAATCAGAGAGAGAGCATTCTGAGAAAGGTAATGCCATTGCAGGCGGTAGAGAAGGAAGAGAGCTGTGAGCCCAGGGTCTAAGAGTAGCCTCCTACAGACTCTAGAGAAAAACACATCCCTGCTACTTATCCCAGCTTTTCACTTTCTACTTAGTAGATACTTGCAATAGGGATGCCTGGGTGGCTCAATGGTTAATGTCTGCCTTTGGCTTAGGGCATGACCCCAGGGTTCTGGGATTGAGTCTGCATCAGACTCCCGGCGGGGAGCCTGCTTCTCCCTCTGCCTGTGTCTCTGCCTCTCTCTGTGTGTCTCTCACAAAATAAATAAATAAAATATTTTAAGAAAAAATAGACGCTTGCAATATTTAAATTCTATAATACACAAAAATAAATCCCTGCTGACACCTAGATTTTAGCCCAGTGAAACCCATTTTGGACTTCTGACCCCCAAATTGTAAGATAATAATTTAAGAGAGAGAGATTACATGAAAGGGGAAGGAGCTGGTGAAGAAAAGGGAGAGGGAGAGAATCTTAAGGAAGGTCCACATCCAGTACAGAGCCCCACATGGGGCTTGATCTCACCACCCTGAGATCATGACCTGAGCAGAAATTAAAAGCCAAATGTGGGATCCCTGGGTGGCGCAGCGGTTTGGCGCCTGCCTTTGGCCCAGGGCGCGATCCTGGAGACCCGGGATCGAATCCCACGTCGGGCTCCCGGTGTATGGAGCCTGCTTCTCCCTCTGCCTGTGTCTCTGCCTCTCTCGCTCTCTCTGTGTGTGACTATCATAAATAAATAAAAAAATTAAAAAAAAAAAATAAAAAAAAAATAAAAGCCAAATGCTTCATGGACTGAGCCACCCAGATGCCCCAAATCTGTGATTTTCTTAAGCTTGAAGTTTGTGGAATTTATTACTACAGCAATATGAGACTAATGGGTAATAGAGTATTAAAGGAATATCCTTTGAAGTTGAATTACCTAGATTTAAATATTGGATCAGCCCTTGTCTCGCTGTGTGACTGGGGAGTTACTCAACTCTCCATGCTTCAGTTTTCTCATGTATAAAATAGAATAATAGTCCTAAAGTCATCAAACTTGTATAAGAATGAAACAAAGCACTTAAACAGGGCCTGGCACAATGTTTGCTAACATATTTTTAACAATGTTTGCTATTTTTAAGTACTGTTTTGTAATTATTATGAAGTCATTTGGTAGGACCAGTTATTTTACTCTCCCCACCTCCTCTCCAGCTTCATCCACAAAGAATTTGAGATTCAGAAAAGACATATGAGGTCATTAACAGAAGACAAAAAAATAAGTAAAATCCAAACTATAATGTAAGCCTCAGGAACAAAGAACAGAAGTCTTATACTGAATAACCCCACCCAGTTGTTATGGTTGGGCTTGTATCTCTTAGAGAGACATGGATGCATGTAACAATGCACAAAAAATGATGTGAGTCATTTAGAACAATGTATTACAAGGACTATGAGAACTATCAGCCACAAAGATCAGGAACAAATCTCCAGGAAGTAAAAGTAATGAGAGTGGGTCATAGGAAATTATCAGGATTTAATGGAAAATGGAAGAGAAAGATATTTATAACAAAGAAATAGGCATAAGCAAGAGACCCTTACTATAGAATCCGTCAACTCAGTACCTCCTTGACATAGCGCTCAGCAAGCCTTCCCTTTTGCAAACAAAACTGCCCACATCACACTCCATCCTACCTCTCAGATATCTTCCCAAATGTATGCTTAGTCATTCAGACTGACTCTCATTTAAATTCCCGTTCACTCTCCCCAGCTGTATATAAATATTTCCTCAGCTACAAGGCTTCCTGTTGAGTCCTGCTCCTCCTTAGGCTTGCTAGCCTTGAAAGATTGAATACTTGTCCATCTAGAGAAATCAATCAACTTTGCTCTATCCCTCAGCTCAGAAAAGTAGACTGCCTCAAACCTTGTAGTAAGTCCCTTCAGCCATAATTTTCCAACCCTTCAACTATAATTCTTAGAAAAGAAGTGGCAACATCTTTCCAGACTTAGTAGTTGTGATAAAATATACCCCTCTCCAGATTGCTGAGATCTCCTTTTAAAACATGAAAGAATGGCTTCTGAATGCAGAAACCTCGACCCTTTAAACTTTACAAAATTAACTATAATAAACTACACCCGACACCTCAACATGGAATATAAATTATCTACCTTCTAAAACATTAGGCCTCCTTCTGGATAGTTGAATTAAGTATAGCCTAGTTTTCAAGTAATTTCAGAGTGATCAGTCTGAGGTCTGTAACACATATAATAAGAAGATCTGAAACATTTAAACTTAGACTCTAAATGAGTTGGCAGTGGTAGGTCTTAATATTTGTTTTACTCTTGCCAAGGAGAAAGGAACACACACACTCAAAGGAGAGAGTAATTTCAGAAGGTCCTGCCTGAAGCTTCACAATCAATTTATTTATTCAACAAATATTGAGCACTTACTTCAATAGAATCGGAATTATAAAAACTAGAAAAATGGAAAAACCATTCGTCCTTACACACACACACATCATGAGCTCTCAACCACCTAGGGAGATAAAACTACAAACAGTGAGAGCAGACAGGTACAAGATCAGAGCTAGGACAAGTAGGGACAAGTATGAACATTGAAGAAAAGTATCTTTGAGGGGCTAGGGAACCAAAAAAATTTTTTTTCAGAAGATGTAATGATTCACTATTTTTGTGAAAGGAGGATTTTTTGGCCCTTCATTTTTCCCCTCTGCCCATAAGGACGAGGAAATATTTTGCCCAAACTTCTATCTTTATTTAGCTGTATCTTGTCAACTTTATAAGAAAGGAGATGTTAACTTTACTAGTCAAATCCCAGAATATTCATTGGAACCTGCTTTCTAGAGGGGCAATTCCTGAGTTGTAAAAGGCATTATAAGGCCATGCTCATAGCCTACTCTTCCATTTGCTTCCTTTCACTTCCTGCTCCTATGAAGTGAGCATGGAGACATAGCCACTCTCATCCAAATAGCTACTCTCATGTTTCAGATATTCTGGATTCCAGAAATGGAGTAAGAAACCCATTTTATGCTATACCTGAATCATATGCTATGTCACAGCTCACCAGAGATGATGGACAATGGGAACAATAGACTAGGTACTTTCTCAGCAATCAAAATAATATTTCCTCATATGCCTATAATTCCTGTTCCCTAACAGGAATTTCTAACAGGGAACTTCAAGGAGGAGGATGAGTGGGTGTTTGGATTCAGAGACCAAAACCACCCAAAATCCCATTGTCAAAAACAGCTTGAGCTGAGTCTTAAATGATAAGTGGGATTTTCTAAGCAAGGGGTAGGAGGTGGGGGTGGGAGGTAGCTGGAACAGGCAGCAAAAGGAGAGCATTTGAGAGCAGAGCAAACAGCATCAGCAAAACTGTGCTACAACCATAGCTTAGATAGAGTACATGGAGGAGAATAAAAGATTGTAAAGGTGGATAGGTCTGGGCGCAGGTCAAGAAAAATTTATTGTCATGCTAATCTGTTTGAATTTTATTCTGCAGGCTATAGGAAGCAATTGAAGGACTTTAAGCCAAAGAAGAGCATACTAAAGTGATCTCTTAGAAAAGTATCTTTGAAGGTAGAATGGATAATCAAGAGGAGAAAAATGAGATCAGCTAGGAAATAATGGTGATAATCTAGGTAAAAAGATGGCAGTCGTGCTATGGATGGAATGTTTGTGTTGCCCCAAAAACCATGTGTTGGAGCCCTAACACCTAATGTGATGATATTTGGAGGTCAAGTCTTTAAGAGGTAATTGAATCATGAGGACAGAGTCTTCATGAATAGAACTAATGCCCTTATAAGAACAGACATAAGAGAGATGTTCTCTCCTCTGTGTGAGGATACAGCAAGAAGGTAACCATTTGCAAGCCAGGAAGATGGTTCTCACCAGGAACTAAATCAGCCAGCATCTTGATCTTGGACTTGTCAGCCTCGAGAACTGTGAGATAAATTTCTATTGCTTAAGCCACCCAGTCTATGGTACTTGTTATAGCAGCCTGAGAAGACTAAGACAAGTGGCAAAGGGAAGAATGGAACTATCGGAGTATCTGGTGTGTGATAGAAACTACTCACTTATGTTCTTTGTACTCATTCACTTTGTATTCCTCCCAATAACTGTGAGGATAGATTTATAATCTCATTTTGCCATAAAATGAGACAGCCAGGATTACCCAGGTCTGTCTCATTTCAACTCTTCTCTTTTTACACTGACCTGTCTTTCACAAAAGAAGGAATGAGGAAATAATATAAATAAAAGAGAAACTAGGAAGTCAAATAATGGAATAACTAATTAGATGCAGTGGAGAGAGGAGGATAAAGGAGAAGCCATTTTATATGCAATTGAGACAATAAAACGAATGCAAATTCTCATGGAAACAAAAACCACACCAGCTATTTGTTTGTTTGTTGAAAGAAAGATTAATATAAAGATTCTTAAATTAGTGTTAAAGGACTAAAAATGTTGGAATGGTAATGGTAATGTCAAGGTAGCAACAGCACAGAATCAGCTACTAGCCCTAGGGCTGGAGAACAGAAGTGGAGATTATTAAAACTTAGAAACTTCAAGAAGGGGTCTTGAGGAATTGTTTCTCAGACCCCTGAGGAGGGGTGTGTTGAGTCTCCCCAACATTACCCTCACCCTCAATTCACTGAAAGAACTCACAGACTCAGAAAAGCTGTTATACTCAGGATTATGATTTATTAGAGCAAAATGATACAGATTAAAATCAGCAAAGGAAAAAGATGCATAGGGAGAAGTCCCCAAGAAACTGGGCACTTTTCCAGGTGTCGTCTCTGCATGGAGTCAGACAGACATACTCAATCCTCCCAGCAATGATATATGACAACATTAAAAGCTTCTGTGAAGTGTTGACAACTGGAGAAATTCACCGCAGCCATGGTGTTTGGAGGCTATGGGTTATTGGGTTTCTATTGAGGGGAGGGGCAGGACTTTTGTAGGTTGAATAACACTCCCTAAAGAGTTATGTCCAAGTCCTAATTCTTGGTACTTGTGAATGTGACCTTATTTGGAAATAGCATCTTTGTAGATGTTACTAAGTTGAGGCTCCCAAGATAATGCCATATTGGAATGTCATATTTAGGATAGGTCCTAAATTCTAGGACTGGTGTCATTCTAACAGGAGGAGGAACAGAGGCAAAGGAAAGGAGGCCAAAGGGAGGCAGAGATTGGAGTTACATTGCCATAAACCAAGGGATTCCAGGAACCGCCAGGAGTTGGAAGACATGAGGAAGAATTCTTCCCTAGAGCCTTTGGAGGGAACATAGCCCTGTCAACACCTTGATTTCAGACTTCTGGCCTCCAGAACTGTGAGAGAATCAATTTCTGTTGTTTTAAACCACCCAGTTTGTGGTAATTGTTTTCAACAGCCTCAGGAAACTAATATAGATTTTGGCACCAAGAAGTAGGGTGCTGCTGTGCCAAATACTTAAGAATGTGGAAGTGGCTTTGAATATGGTAATGGATAAAGTTTAGAAGAATTCTGAGGTACATAATTTAAAAAGCCAACACTGCTTTGAAGAGAAAGTTAGTGGAAATATGTAGGTGATTCTGTTGACAGTTCAAAAAGAAGTAAGGAGTATATAAAGCTTTTATCATATCAAAAGAAAACATATATGGTCATGAATATAATATTGCTAGAAATATGAACATCATAGTTGTTTCTGGTGAGATCTCAGAAGGAAAGGAGGAACATGATGCTGGAAAATGGAAGGAAGGTGATTCTTGTTTACCAAGTGGCAAAAATATAGTTGAATTGTGTTTTGTCATTGTGTGGGAAGTGGAAATGATAAGGGACTTGGGTATTTAGCTGAGCAAACGTCCAACAAAGTGTTGAAGACACAGCCTGAATTGTCCTTGCTACTTAGAGTCCAATGCAAGAGGAGAAAAATAAATTGAGGAAGGAACTTCTAAGCAAAAAAGAACCAGCACTTGATTTGGAAAATTCTCAGCCTGTCCAGATTTCTGAACATGCTAAAGTGTGCTTGGAGACGAGACCAAGGGTATGGCTAGACATACTTCCGCTGAAAAGGCTAGGTATGCGATTATGGAGCCAATCAACCAACTGAACAGAAGCCAGGAATGGAGATGGAGTTATGTAGGGAAGATCTGTCTGATGGCGTGGATCCCCTGCTACAGGATTTTGAGAATACCATGCCACCCCAAACACTTTCAACTTAGAATGAAGGGAACAGAAATGGGATGAAATGAAGGAAGGTTATCAAATTTCCAGAATTTTACAGGGGAAACAGGCTGATAAACTTTCTTAGTTGCAAATCTGTGCTGTCCTTCAAGAAAGGAATGGAATGAGTCAAAGGACAAGGCCACCATTGGCGAGGGGTGCTGTCACAGGCCCGAAGAGCAGTTACCTTTTCGTACAAAGGGGACATGGCTTGGGTACTGCTAGTTTCAAACTCAAAGCAGAGTTCCAGTTGATGTTCGGATCCCATGGGGGCATATGTAGGCTGTTGTGTTAGTTTTCATTGCTGTGTAACAAGTTTAGCAGCTTAAATCAGCACCCATTTATTAGCTTACCTTTCTGTGGGTCAAAAGGATCTGCTCAGAAAGCTGCAAGTGAGATATTGGCCAGAACTGCTGTCCCATCCGAAGTTTATTCAAATTCATTGGTTGCTGGCAAAATTCAGTTTCTTGCAGTCAGAGACAGGTCCCTGCCCCCTTGCTTGCTGTCATGTCAACGGGAAGCCATTCCTAGCTCCAACGGGTTGCCCTTATTCTTTGTCATGTGGTCCCTTTCATCTTCAAAACCATAACAAAGAATCATTATTTTGGGTTTTTTTTTAAGATTGTATTTATTTATTCATGAGAGAGGCAGAGACATGGGCAGAAGGAAGAGCAGGCTCCCTGTGGGGAGCCCGATGAGGGACTCGATCCCAGGACCCCAGGATCATGACCTGAGCCAAAGGCAGACTCTCAACCACTGAGCCACTGAGGTGCCTCACAAAGAATCACTGCTGCATTGAATCTTTCCTGAGTTTCTAATCTCTCTTGTCCAGGAAATACTAGATCCTTCTCTTTTAGAAGCTTCCCTGACTAAGCCAGGCCCACCAAGGATAATTTCCTATCTCAAGGGCAGCTGATTGGGGATCTTAATTACATTTCTAAGAGCCTTTCACAGTAGCACCTACATCAATATTTGCTTGAATAACTGGGAGAAAATGTATGTACTTCAAGGGCTGGGAATTTAAGGATCAATTTATAATTCTGCCTACCACACTGAAAGTGTTAGAATAACTGCAGATGCTATTATTTGAAGGAACCACCACTGCTAAGTGAGGAAGGTAGATTGCTGGGAGACCCTGAGAAGAACAAGAAAACAGGAAGCAAACAGGCAGAGGAATCAAACAGAAAGCAGCAGCCTTCCAGCCAGGCTTCCAGCCAGCCTGCCTCCAACCTTCCAACCTCCCCCAAGTGCCCCCTACTGGCAAAGGTGACTGTGAATCCCCTGGCAAAGGGGCAAATTAATGTGTCTTGCAGTGTGCTGACCCCAGCAGGATAGAGTAGGGTAGGTTTGAGAGGTTTAATAGTTTAATGACTCCCAGATGGTACTGCAGGGAGCATCAGCATTATTGGTCAGATCAGAGAGGCAACGCCAGAGAGGGGGGCAGGCTGTGCATGGACTGCGTGTGAAAAGAGAGTTTGCAGCAGTGTCGAAGGAATATCTAGAGAGCTAGAGCAAGAACCAAGATGATTGGGGGAATCACTGTTCTGCAGACATAATTGAGGTCTAGATATGTTATTTTAACTATTTTTCGATTTCTATAATGATCTAAAGTAACCCTAATTATTATATTCAAAATGGAAATAATTTGGAATGCTTTTCCTAGGTTTCCTACACAACCTCAAGGTAGAAGGATAATGTGTTAGTTGCTGTTTCTGTGTCAAGCACTTAAATGAGACTGATGCCCTCTGAATGATCGGCACGAAACTAAAGGGGGATATAAAAAGTTGTGACAAAGATTAAAAGCCACTAGGAGCAGAAAGAAACGTTCTTTCCCAAAATCATTAGAATGTAATGGAGCACGCTTATTTGGAGGATGACAAATTGCCTTTAATTTTTGTTATTTGATGTAACCGTTTAGGCCATTGTTTTTGAAGTACAGACAAATTATAATTTACAGAGGTTAATATACTTCTAGAAAACAATCAAAGCAGACAGAGAATATGTGAGAAGGAAATTGGGAGATCTGGGATTAGATCTAGGGAAGAGCACCACCTTTTAACATTTCTACTTAAGTTTTTAATTATATGCTTAAACAACCTATAATAGCACAGAAGTAAGAAAAAGCTTTGCAGAGCTTACTTGTAATTCTAGGAATTAAATTTTAAAATGTGCATATCTTGGTGGTGTCACATCTACCGGGAACTTAATGAATTCCTATTCTCAGGAACTTTTGGACACATGCAAGTAGAAACTCGAATGTATATCCACTTAATCCTCTTCTAAATTGAAGAAGGGATGATTTTATAAGGTAGCAATGTGATCTGTAATTATTTAATCTGCCCTGCCAGGGTCAAGTGCTCCAGGGGTTAAAACTTACCTTTAGATAACTGATTGGGAAGAAAACTGTTAGAAGCAAAGTCAACAGTGAAATCAGCAACAGACTAATCAATAATGTGATTAACATCCTAAATTTCTAGTAGATTGTTAGAAATAAAGAAACTTAAAATCATCATCCTGCCTCTTTGATCTGCCTGCCTCCCCTGCCCTCCATTAGCTTGCTTCCCTTTCCAACAAGGAATTGATTCCAGCCACGGTGCTTTGTCTATTCTTTCCAAACACACCTCAGGGCCTTTGCATCTGCTATTAAAATGCCTGGAACTCCCTAAATTCAGAACTCCATGGAAATGTCACTTGCACAGTACTTGCTTCATAATCCTAGATAAAATCGTCGTTCCAGCCCCATGACTATGCCCACCATCATTCTTAACCATTTCACCTGCTTTATTTTTCTTCCTAGGGGTCTTCACTACCCAACCCACAGCATAGGTGTGTTTATTCATCTGTCTTTCTCGTCACTCTAAAAAGTAAAGGTCTGAGAGGGTGGAAACTTTTCACGTTTAGCTCATTGTTATATCTCTTAGAACCTACAACAACGCCTGATCCTGAGGAGCCTCTCAAAAAATATTTGTTGAAATTTGTCCACCTAATCTCATCGTTACTATTTTGGTCTGTTTCAACCTTTGTATTTCTCCAGGACCAAATTTAATGTCTTGGTGATTATCACAAGATTGTTCATACTCATTATGGTTTTGTCGTGGTCGAAGCAGTGGGCAAAGCACTTTGTAAATCTCACTCCCAATGAGGCCTCTGTCTCCATTGTACATGGAAGGAAACACTTCCAGGGAGAGATGGGTTCATTTGGCCCGCATAGTTCCAGCTTGCAGAAGACCAAGCCAGGATCTCATTCTAGTTGTGTCTGATTCTCACCACCTACCTTGGACACTCTTGTAGCTGCACTGGATTCTATAATAAACATACACAAACTCTACCATTTCCAGGTTTCTTTAAGGCTGTATGCTGGCTGACAGGTCTAAGTCTACAGGGCACCTTTGTGTAATTTGAAAGGAGTACCCTGTACACAGACCAATCAGAAAAAGATGCCTTCCGTGGGCAGTCCAGCCCTAGGAGCAGAAATATCTCTGTGCGAAGGAAAAAGTTTCATGGATGAACTTAGAGGTTATTATGCTAAGTGAAATGAGGCAAATAAAGAAAGACAAATACCATGTGATTTCACTTATATGTGGAATCTTAAAAAACAAAACAAATGAACAAACCAAAAACCTAAAGTTCATGGATACAGAAAACAAACTGGCGGTTGCCAGGGGAGTAGAGGGATGTGCGAACTAGGTGAAGGGGATTAAGAGGTACAGGATTCCAGTTATAAAATAAATTCACAAGGATGAAAAGTACAGAGTAGGGAATACAGTCAATAATATCATAATAATATTTTATAGTGACAGACGATTACTACCTTACTCCAGCAAAAGTTGTGTAATGTATAGAATTGTCAAATCACTATATCATCCACCTGAAACTAATATAATATTGTATGTCAACTAAACTTCAATCAAGAAAAAAAAAAAAAAAGATTCCTCTTTTCTCTGGACTGACTTAGTCCCTTTCCAAGAAACATGGCCTGGTTAATAATCATGGCATCACTAGTGGCACATGAGTTGGGTTTCAGCACCCCCCTGCCTCTAGGGCTGATGCCTGTTTGTTCATGGCACAGATGCACAGCATCTTCTACCCTTCCCCCCCCCTTGCTTACTCTGTTGTCCTACATTTACCTTTCTGGTTTTGGGGGATTTTTTTTTCTTGACAATTCTAAGAACGCTCCCACCTCAGGGCCTGTTCATTTGCTGCTCCCCCTGCTTGGGAAATTTCTTTCCCCAGATATTCTTGTGACTCACTGGGCTCTATACAAATGCCACTACTCAAAAAAATACTCTGTCCTATGTAAGAGTCATAAAACATGATTATTTTTTGCCTCATGTTCCTACATTTTCCATCATATCAATCACTACTATTGACTTGATATTATATGTTAGGTATATATTTACTTTATTCTTTTGTGAGAGCATCCCTATATTGATTTACATGTGAGGACCCAGTTCCACAATTTTCTTTCTGAACTGAAGTTACCTTATCTATATAATTGTCTGTGAAGTGAGTTGGGCTTCAATTACTGCCAGTGCATCATCTATGTTGTAAGTTGACTCATTAACCTAGGACAGCTGAAACATTTTTTTAAAGATTTTATTTATGTATTTATGAGAGACACAGAGAGACAGAGACATAGGCAGAGGACTATGTCCTTTACTCATTAACCTAGGACAGCTGAAACATTTTTTTAAAGATTTTATTTATGTATTTATGAGAGACACAGAGAGACAGAGACATAGGCAGAGGGAGAAGCAGGCTTCCTAGTGGGAAGCCAAATGTGGGACTCGATCCCAGGGCCCCAGGATCACGCCCTGAGCTGAAGGCAGATGCTCAACCTCTGAGCGTCCCAGGCATAGGGAAGCTGAAATAAAGCAAATAATGGCCTTGTGATCATAAATATGTTTGAATATAAGATAAATATGTATATATTATAGAATAAGCTCATATTAATTTTTAATATCAATATGGAAACAAAATTTTAAGATGCTAAGCAACAATTTTTGAGAACTCTACCCTTTCAATCTCTTAATAAAAATATAGACCACACTTTGAAAAATATTTTTCACTTTTTTTAGTGAATGAAAAGACAAATGACCAGAACATAGTAAGTGAACAATAAATGTGAGTCCTTGACTTTGTTCTCTATAGACCCATATGCCCACCCACCCACCCGTACATGTCATAATATATACTTTCATTTCATTTATCACAGACTATTTTTCAAGAAAGTTTGGCTCTTTTGCCTCAATGATTACAAGCTATGATTAAAATAAATGAATAAAAACAGAAATGTAAGTTCATATTTTTATTTCTTAGCATTTATACTAAAGTTACCAATTCTATAATTTTCAGTGAGTCAATTGCTAACATCTTTAATTTATTGCTTCTAGGTTTTTCTAATGGGAACACAAAAATAGGTCATTTGGAATCTCATGAAATCCATTTTTTATTTCTTATAGTAGAAGACATTTAAATTTATTTCAAAATAATTTAAACAAAAACTAGAAAAATATCTGACAATTTTATGCATAAGTGTACTTAGATAAAAACTTAAATTTTTCACAATTTTATAACTATGACAAATGTGATCAGAATCTTTTTTTTTTCTTTTTAGATATAATGTAGGCCTTTCTAGGGTTTCACATAATGGAAAAAATATGCAGAATTTAAAACATTTGAGAAAATTTCTAGAAAAAGAGCAAGTATTCTTCAAGAGCTTAAAAATGTTTTGCAGCTGGTGATGGACATTTATATGATATTATTTCTCATATGTTTTCTGCAATCAAAATCTCTTTGATTAGCTGATTCTGAAATAAATGCCAATTAGTCAATACTTCCGTGATCTTTTAATTATTTAGAACTATGACCTTGTGGTGCATCTAGTATAGACTTTGTAATTTTCTGTAGTTTTTCTGTAATTCTAATGCATTGCAAATTACAAACATGAATTATAAAGAGGTAACTGGGGGGAAAGGAAAGAGACAAATGGAAATATGCAAGGTTCACAGTAGAATATGATTACCAAATCTTCATTTACTTCTTAAAATTTATTCTTCTACCTTCAGGTATTACACTAAGCCTCTATGAGAGTTTTCCCTTTGCACATGAAGTGTGCAGCAAAATCTCCATATTACTGGGCTCTTCACTGTCATGAATAGTAAAGCCAACCTTAGAAATTCTTAGTAGACCAGAGTTGAAATCAATTATAGCAAATGTTGTACATGAGCTGAGACAAATACCTACATACTAAAATAGAGTGTCTTGGACTCTGTACTGCAGAAACATGCAGAACTGTTTTAGTAGCTTAGTTCCACAAGGGACACAGCCTCTCTATCTTGTGGCTCCACCATCATCAGGGACATTATCTTTACTTGCAAAATGGAACCTGACCACCTTCAAATTTCCATTCTACCCTACGGGAAGGGAGAAAAGAACATCTGGGAATTGCATTACCAGTCATTGGTATTTAGTGATGAAACACAGATAGATTGAACATGGGGGTACTCAAGGAGAACATAGGTAATTTAGGGATTCTAAAACTTTAAGGATAAAGCTAATCAGGAAGAAAAATAGTTTTAATAAAATGTAGTAAAAATTGCAATAAATTTAAGCTCATGACGCCATGTGGTCTCAAAGGAAGTTTCCCATTCATAAAAATTGTGTTTGTGTGTGTGGAGGGCGGGTGTGGGGGTCTGTGTAAATTCCACCAGTCTATCAGTACCATACTTCTAAAATACTTATTTGAATTTTTTAATCTTATATTTATAGTGAGAAGGTACTAATATTAGTGGTAATATAATTGAATAAAAGATTAAAAGGATCAAGATCACTAAACATTAGCATGAATCAGAAGCTTTTTGTGCCAAATTAGTTCACTAATGTGCTAACAATAAAAAAATAACAAATTTAAAAATATATGTTAAGGGACATCTGGGTGGCCTAGTCAGTTAAGCATCTGACTCTTCATTTCAGCTCAGATCATAATCCAAGGGTTGTGAGATCAAGCCCCACATAAGGCTCTGTGCTGGGTGTGGAGCCTCCTTAAGATTCTCTCTGTGTGTGTCTCTCTCTTTCTCTCTCTCTCTCTCTCTCTCCCTCTGTCCCTCCTTGACCCTCAAAAAATAAATATAACATATAATACATATATTATATATACACCATCAAAAATAGTGGCTAAAACATGAGTTCTCATGGTGAAAGACAACAGATGTCCCAAAATGGAAGGGTCATAATGGAGAAAATGTAGAAAAAGTAAATTTATAGAAATCATCATTAAAATATTCCTATTATACAAATAAAGAGAAAGAAGTTCAGTTTTATAGAAATCTAATAGAAATACTATACAGCATATGACTGAAGTTCTATATCAAGAAGTAATTTTCACATCTCCTGGCCAGATTTCCAGAAGTCAATAAACTGCTCTTGAATCAACATCAAAATCACCTGCTCTATCTCCTGCAAAAGTTCCTTCTGACTTCCATACAAAATTATCATCAGTAAATCTTTCTGCCATATGTAAAAAATCAGTTTTTTCTGTCTACTGAGAGAGCTAAGAGAAATAAACTTAGCTTTAAGAAAATTTTCATGAAAGCTGAAGGAACTATACCTTGTGTCCTAAACCACAAGGTAACAAGTTATTTTTGACAATAATTTTCATTGCATATATTCAATTCTTAGTTCAACTTATTGTATTAAAATTATATAATAGTACTTAACCAACCATATATATATGTGTGTGTGTGTGTGTGTGTGTGTACATATATATATATATATATTTAGCTTTTGGGAAATAGAAGTGTCCTTACTGCTCAATTCTTGTATATTTTACTTCTATGGATACTTTTTTTTTAAGATTTTATTTATTTTTTCAGGAGAGATACAGAGAGAGAGGCAGAGACACAGGCAGAGAGAGAAGCAGGCTCCTCACAGGGAGCCTGATGTGGGACTCGATCTTTGAACTGGGATCACACCCTGAGCCGAAGGCATACACTCAACCACTGAGCTATCCAGGCATCCCCTTATGGATACTTTTTACATTAAAGAAGTAAATATTTTGTATGAACATAACCATGTGGATGTTTTCAATGAATAGTTATTGAGCTCTAGATGGACCAGCATTAGATACTAGCTAGCAGATCCTAGGGGTAGAGGGATGAATCCTATAGACATAGTTCCAGCTTTCATGGAATTAAGAGCAGTGGTGTGAGATAATCAAGAAACAATAAAACTTAGAATAAACCGAACTGACATCTCCATGGCTGAGGAGTCCAGCTCCAGGCCCAAACCCTATGTGTGATCTTTCAGGTCTAACCATAGATAATTACCCAGCAGGCTCCATTGGGGGTAAGCTGCCCTCTGGACATCAGACTTTGTATAGACACTGCCTTGCAGTCTCTAGATGGAGTTGTAGTCAAGGATTCAGGTTCTGTGTATACCTGCATTCCTAATCCAGGAGCTTCCATTCCATGGCCTGCTTATTGAGGCACTTACAGCCAACACATTTAGATGTCTCTACTGAGATCACCTTATTTGGAGCCTTGCAGACACTTTTCTTCACTGACTCAGTCTTCAGTATTTCTCTTCCTTCTTGCCCTGCTCCCTCTTCCTCCATCCCAGAAGACAACCCTCTGCTGCCCCTCCCTCTCTTCTGATACTTCAGACCCTTACTCCATCTGACACCATTCTGTGTGAGAAAACAAAGAGGAACTGCCATTTTTAGTCTCCTGCTTATACTATGACAATTCAGTGATTAAAGTTTTGATTGTGACTTTCATTTTGGCTGTCTTAACCAACTACCTAAACACCTGGCAGTTCAGCTCTCCTCAGCTCAGCTCTTGACAGCTTGATGCTTTGTTGGCTACAGACCCTTTACATGTGTTAAGGAATCTCATCTTTACAACCCCAGCAGAGAAGTCAGTTAGGCACAGCTAGGTTAAGTGGCTCCCCAGAGATCACCCAGCCCAGCTGGCAAAAGTCTGTGCCAGGGTAGAAATCCAAGCAGGAGGATTCCAGGCCAACACTCGAAATGGGTGAGCTCCACAATGTACAGCCATTCAAGAGAGTGATGGGGGCCATGAAGAAAATATAACAAGCGAGAAACATTACAGGAAGTGGTCTAGGAAAGGCTTTCTGAATTTATGACTTTTGCCTAACACACAAATAACATGAACAAACTGAGGCTGAAAGGATAAGGAGGGAGGAATGTTTCAGGCTGAGGGAAGTACAAAAGGCCTTAAAGCCAGAACGATTTTGCTATGCTCCAGACTCTGAAGGGAGGCAGGTGTGACTAGAGCCTATGTGCACGCAGTTAGTGTTGGAGACAAATTGGGAGGGATGGGAGCTCAAGGATAATAGAGATCCCTGACAGTCATGGTAAAGGCTTTGATTTTATTCTAAGTGTAGTGGGAAGTTGCCGGTGATTTTAAACAAAGGGTCCCATGATATCATACCTGTTTTTTTTTTATTGTTGTTGTTTTTTAAAATTTTATTCACCTATTCATGAGAAACATACAGATAGAGGCAGAGACATAGGCAGAAGGAGAAGCAGGCTCCCTGCAGGGAGACTGACGCGGAACTCGATCCCAAGACCCTGGGATCTTTGGCTCAGATCCCCCTGAGCCAAAGGCAGATGCTCAACCACTAAACCACCTAGGCATCCCCTCGTATCTGGCTTTTAAAAAGATTGTACTGCCTGCTGTGAGAAATAGATTGAATAGAGAAATATTGGAAGTAGGGACATCAATGCAATTAGGAAGAGAAGAAAGGAATCTGTACATAGAAGGCGGCAGAAATGCAATGTGCAAAGGCAAAAAGTTGAGAAAAAGTATGGGGAATGGAACGGTACACACATCTTAAGCAACAGCCTAAATTACTGGGTGCAAGTTAGTAAATGATGACAAGTGGGCAGGCTGAGAAATTCGTTGGCGTCCATCCAAAACTTCCCCAGGCCTCTATAAGGAGTCTGGGAAGCAAAGAGTGGAGGCCCACTGATATGTAAAAGAAAAGTAAGTTTCTCATTCACCAAATCAAATCTACCTCTTAGAAAGGGACAGAAAATGAGACTATACAGGCAAGGGTAGATCAAACCCCTAAGTCCCCAGAGCCATCCTGCAGGTAACTCCCTATAAATCAGACGTTGTCATCCCTGATGCAGAATATCTGGAGTTACCCAAGACCATAAACTGGCAGGTCTATTCTAGCCAAATAATCAACAATCCTGACTCGGCCTGGCAGGATATTAAAGGTAGGTGGAGTGTATGTATCACATACCCGGCTGCCCTTAAACTGAGAGTCTGGCCTTCCTAAGGCATACTTTGTGCCCTTGTGCCAATGGACTTTCAGGTTCAATTCTTAATCCCTACCCTGTTTGTATAGACCCTTTGATAAGTTCTGCGTTTGATTTCCCAATTATATTTGCTTTTTCTCTCAGGATAAAAGTCTTGTTACAAACTCCAGAGAGCAAGGAAAATTCTGGCCCCTGACCTCCCTCTTGGGGGGCTAGATTCTACAGATGAATATCCCCATTTTGTTGGAAGCCCCTGATTCAAAAACCACTATGAAATCACAGTGCCATCCCTGACAGCAAGTGTTTATTCACCATCTGGGTACTCTAGTTAGTTTGTACTGTTCAGCCCCAGGTCAGTCTCTTTAAACAGCTCTATATACCTGTGTGCATCCCTACATGCATGCCCCCTCTCCCCATGACCTACCTATGAGTCCCAGCATTTAAACAGCCCTCATCTCAATCCTTTACATTAACCTGATAGCTTTGAAAAACAAGGTCCTAAAGAAAAGTCCAGTCCCTTTCCCTTTATCCAAGAACTCATTCCATTTCCTGGACTATTTATGATTTTTAGATACCACAGATACTGCTGACTAGTTTATGTTGACATCCTTTAAAATGATATCTCCAACTAAACATAAGAAAAAACATCAGAAAAATTCCAGTTGAAGAATATTTTACAAAATACCTGACCAGTACTCTTAAAATTGTCAAGATCATTATTAAAAACAAGGAAAATCTTACAAACTGCTGACAACCAAGAGGATCCTAAGGAGTTATGACAACTAAATGTAATGTGGTATCCTGGATGAGATTCTGGAACAGGAAAATGACATTAGGGAAAAACTGAGGAAATGCGAATAAAGGACAGACTTTAGTTAATAATAGTTATCTATATTGGTTCATTAGTTAGGACACATGTACTATATTAATATAAAATGTTAATAGAATTAAACACAAGTTACATAGGAACTCTGTACTAGCTTTGCAACAATTCTGTAAATTTAAATCTGTTTTGAAATTAAAAGTTATTTAAAAATAAGCAACATAATATGATATATTTGGTAAAATGTATGTTGCTTTATTCCAGAAATTATGCTCCTTGCCATAACTTCTCAGGTCTCCTTTATTATTTTTAATTAAATTCAACTCCCTTATGTAAAGATCTTCCCTTTTTCCTGAGCATATTGATGAGGTTATTTAAGGTCAGGTTATCTATAAATATTAGGAATGGCTTTGTTTGGATTTGAAAGGAGAAGCTTCTTTTAGAGTTGAAAGAACACTTAAAATCATTTTTAGTTAATTATTTATTCTTGAAGTTTCTAATTCTTCCTTTTGTATATTGATTTGCATGAGCAGAAGCAAATCTTGAATGCTTTATAAAGGTTTCATTATGCTTCCTTTCTCCGTCTTCAAAATGCATCTTCTCAATTGACCCATTTTCCATCATCTGAACACTGATAGAAGATCATGCCCTCACATTCAGCAGTAATGATAATGGTGCACACTGCAGACGTAGGAAAAATAGAAGCTCCACCACATAGCAGCGTTTTGACCTTGAATGACCTCTGCAACTTAGTTTCCTTCATCTTAGAAACACAAATAAGACCAGTAACTAATAAATATGGTAAAGATTAAATGAGATACTGCATTTAAAATTGCTTAGCAAAGGCCTCCCACATAGTAAGGTCTTATTGTTTTTAGGGCTGTGGTCTCCTATGAAGCTGTGTGTGACAGAGAAGGCAAACAACCTGTGTGAAGCAGGAAACATAGCTCTGCCAAGGCCCAGGTCCTCCTAAGGCTGGGAGAGCAGAGTGAGGAAGTAGAGAAAAGGCTATATATTGATAAGGGAATGATGATAATGTGCAAAATGAAGGAAGAGGATGTGCTTTTAGAATGCCTCCTCAATGCACTAAGACTATGGCCAGGTCATTACCTCTTCATGTGTGTAAAAAGGTCACCAAAGTTGTAGTTTTAAATTTAAGAGAATTTAATTATTCTTGAAGACCACCCCCAACCTCTGGGGGAAGACACAAAGAAAGGAGAAAGAAAATGTCACCATCTTACCCACACTAGAGACCACACAAAAAAATAAGTATTACATAGCATTAGTCCGTAAATAAGTATTTGTTGAATAAATTTATCCTCCTGAGGCAGCCAATAACTGGGGATGTTTTTTAATTGAACATTTTATGTGTGACAAGAATTTTATATACCTTATATACTGTTCACTACAAACCAGTGAGAGATTTGCATCACCTCATTTTAGAGAGAGAAAGTAAAACGAGAAATTGTGCAACATGCCCACTCCACTAGAAAAAAGTAATTAGATGCCAGGTCTCTAACTCCAGATAAATATTGGAATATTTATTCCTTTTACAGGTACTAGAGGCATAATAGTGCACAAGAGATAGCCCCTGCCCTCGAGAAGCTGACAGTGCGATGGGGAATACAGGTGAGTGCTGTACAGGTTCTGTGGGATCACACAGGCCGAGGTTCTAACCCAGAGACGAACAGTATTCACATCACTTAAAGCATCTGTCCTACTTGGTTCGGATATGTGAAATTCCGAACAGCAGTGATTGCATCTTATCCTCGAATCATGCTGAAGTCTAGGTAGTGGTTTAGTACATCTACCTTGGAGAGAGAAAGGGAGAGAATATAGGGACTGTACCTAAGCAGGTCAGGTAGGCTGTGGCTTGGTTTTTTCACCTGTTAAGGAGGGATACTAATAATCATACTACCTCATAGGAAGATACCTTTAGAAGGCTTGACTTGGAATAGTACCTGTCACATAAGTACCCAGATATGTGTTTGACTCCTTACTTACTCTTCACAGTTAGCACTATGCCTTGCAACGGTAGGCACTTGGCTAACGCTTTTAAAGTCAATGTAGAGGTTGTGGAAACCTTTAATATATTTTAGACACTCTGTAAATAAATTCAGATGTAATGGGATAAAAAGCCAATATGGCATAAAGTGATTCCAAACAGCAAATACATACATACATATACATATATACTTTCCTCTACAAGAGCCAGCAGGTGGCTGTGAACATTTAGACAACTCCAAAAGGTATATATGTGGCAGGATTTTATCATGATGCTGTCAATTAGTCTTCTTTTGATTTCTTTATCTGTGTTTCTATTCATTCTGCTGCCTCTACCAACACCATCTTACCTTCTCCTCAATTTGTGGAATTATCTAGAAAATTATCTGCTGTGAGATGATGGAGTGGGTCATAGCTCTTGGTCTCCACTGAGCCAGATTGTTGTCTTAGATACATACAAAAAGTTCCAGACCTACTAATTATCTCTTAACTTCTCTGTGAAATAGGTCATTTTATTCTGACTTTCCTGACAGGCACTACAATAGAAGGGATTAAGAGAAATTAAATGTAATATGGGAAATAGTACTGAGATAAGTTTCACTTGAATTTTGTAGTTTCATTAGAATCACAAGTGACAGAGATTCCTAGACATTACTTATTTACAAGATTACTTGTAAGTTAATTACCTGATTAATTACACGTCACTTACAAAATTAATTCCCAAACCTCCTTATTCTAATACCTTCTCTGAGAAGAAACTAGAAAATGTGTTCACACCATTGCTGTGATAACAATTCAGAATTTCTGGAATGAACCTAGAAGTAATAACAATAGCAGAAATGAACAAATAATATTTTTAAAGAAAAAAAATGCTTTCTTTTTCTAGCATGACCCAAACTTAATTTCATGTCTGAGGCTCATAAAACTAATCATAATGAATTCATTTAGCATGATTATGGGGTACAGTACAGCTCTTCAGATGGAATTTTGTTCTATTGTAATTTTGTTCCAGAGCACTGTATCATTAAAGTGAAATATTAATGATATTTTTATTATAACTGTCAAGAAAATTATGGACAGGATTCCAAAAACATAAAAGCTTGGAATTGTTTTAGAAACCTACATTTTTTTTAAATGTACTGTTCAAAGACATTCAACTTCTTAAGAAAATAATGTATAACAACTCTCATTTATCATAGGTATTTATTATTCCAAAATTAAATACTCGGCTGAACCAAAGGGTAGCAGTAAAGTAATTTATATGAAAGATTAATTAGAATTTAATATTTCCCTTTAGAACAATTCTAAAGCATGTTGGTGTTCGTTTTAGTTAGAATTTTCACTTCTTTAAAAAAAGCTATACTTTTTCACAACTGTATCTGCCCTGAGAAAAAAAATACTTTTCAAATCACAGTTCTTTGGGGGATATTAAAGTAGTGTTTTTGGCTCCCAAAATGACTATGTGTAACCTAAACCACGAAAATGTGTCTTGTTTTAAATTCCCATGGACAAAATTAGTATGAGTCCTGAACCACTGTTTCCTGTGGAAAATACTAGCCCACTGCTGGGAATAAGTTTTCCCCTAAAAATTTGCTGTTATTATAGAACAGTTTTGACAACAGTATTGCTAGTAGTAAAGGGTTTGGGGGTTTCATTTGTTTATTAGTAAGTACTACTACAAAGCTCAGTAAATTCTTTTTATGTTAGATTTTGAATAAAATGTATTCAAAAATATATTTTGATAAGAACAGATTAAGGAAAGTTTGTGGCAAATATTTCTATCTTTCTTTTTGTATTTCTTTTGTCTTTCTAATAGTAAAACTAATAGATAAATGTAGGAGGTAGGTCTTCACAATTGAAGAAGCTTCTTTCCGGGAGAGAAAGTAAATGTAGGACCCAGAAGAAAAACATACACTTGTCAATAAAGTCAGACTTTGTTAACTTAAATATCCTTTACTTAATCTGGGTTCTTAGCACAAAAGTCCACAATATAGTTAGAATTGGTAAGAAAATTTGAGTATCTTAGCACAAAATTATTTTATTTAATTTCACTACGGCATTCAAAAGAGACCTTTTTAAGACTTTGATCATAACATTCTTCATTCTATTTTCAAACACATATCAAATTGTCTTGGTTCCCATCTCCAGGCTGTGAAGAACACAAAAGGTGGTTGGTGACAGCCTTCTTGTTGCCCAAGGTTGTAGAAGAGAAAAATTATAATAACAAATCCTAAAGTTAAAAAGAAAAAAAAGGACCAATGAAGGAGCTAATTATTGTGGACCTTCTCAGTTCATGAGAATATCAATCTTCTATTAAATTGTATAGCACATTATCAGAACATTGTCAAAAATTTTGCTCAGTATCTCAGTTGAAGAATACATGAGGTGATTTTCTGAGATGGTTGAATTAAATTTCTATTCTACTTTACCCTATTTAAAGTCCTTCAAGTCCTAGACAAAATAGTTTTAAATATATGACCTTGAAGCACAGTAGAGGGGTACAAAACAGGCAGACTCTGGAGGGAAATTGAAATGTGAAAGAATGGATCACAAGAAGTTCCCTGTTTTTGTGGTATTTAGCATTTCAAAACTGTTGGAAAACCTTGCAGTCCTTCTTGCCTTAAGGTTTGGAGGATACTGTATGGAGCAAAAAGAAATCTTAGAAAGAGAGGAGAGAATCCCAGAAAGGAGAACTCTAGAGAGGTGGTTTCAATTTCTGTTTATAAATGTACTGACTGCCCAATGAACTATGCATGCACAAGACCAATTGAAAGCAATCTAACCAAAATTATTTTTAAGGAAGTGAGATTTGAGTTGTTAGCCTCAAAATAAAGTTTGTAGTTTGAGACCTAACAAGTTAATTGCCCACTCAGACAAAAACCTGAATACTCTGTGGATGAATATGTAAAATCCAAAGCCCCCATAAGAATCACAGTGTCGGGCAGCCCAGGTGGCTCAGCAGTTTAGCGCCGCCTTCAGCCCAGGACGTGATCCTGGAGAGCCAGGATCAAGCCCCATGTCGGGCTCCCTGCATGGAGCCTGCTTCTCCCTCTGCCTGTGTCTCTGCGCCCCCCCCCCCCCGTGTGTCTCATGAATAAATAAATAAAATCTTAAAAAAAAAAAAAGAATCACAGTGTCTATGACATAATCTAAAATTGTTTGACATCAGATGTTACAGGAAAGTATGACTCCTTCTCAAAAAGAAAGATAACTGAGATGATCCAGAGTTTGGAATGAGCAAGTTAAGTGTTTTAAGCAGTCTTATAACTATGTTCAACGAAGTAAAGAAAATATGTTTGTAATGAAGAAATCTCTGCAGAGGAAAATAATATATGTTAATAGTGAAAATTATAGAACTGAAAAACAATATCAAATAAACGATTGAATTAATAACAGGATGAAAATGACAGAAAAGTTAGTGAATATGAAGGTATGCTAATAGAAAATGTTCAACCCAAAGAGCACAGAGAGAAACATTTAAAAAAAGAAAATTAGAGAACCTCAATAATTGTGAGATATTATCTGATGATCTAATACATGTGTAATTGGAGTCAAAGAAGTAAAAGAATGTGACAGAACAAATATTTGAAGATAGAGCAACTAAGATTTTTCCAAATTAGGAGAGAAATAGATTTACAGATTACAAAATTCAACAAATCACAATCAGGAAAAATACAAAGGAAACTATGCTCCAGCATATAATTGTCAACCTGCTGAAAACCAAAGGCTTAGAGAATATCTTGAAACTAAAGGCTAAGAGGAAAATAACACCCTATATGCAGAGAAACAACTATTTGAAAATCTCTTGACTTTTTATTAAACACTGTGGAGGCTGGAAGAAAGTGAAGTAATTATTTTTAAAGTGATAAATGGGGGGAAGAAAGGGCAATCCAAAATTCTTTATTAGGTGATACTATTCTTTAAGAATGACAGTAAACAGACATTTGCATATAAAGTAAGCATACACACACACACACACTCACACACACACACACACAAAGAGTGACAGTGACCAGCAAACTTGTGCTGTAGAGTATGTTTAAAATCTTATGCTTGAAAGAAAATAATGGGAATTTGGGTCCTCACAAAGGAATGAAGAACATCAGAAGTGCTAAATGTCCACATAATAGAAAAGAATATTTTTCTTTTAATTCTTTAACATACATGGAGCTATTCAGAATAAAATCATAAAAATTATTTTTTGTGTTAAATAATGCATGCAGGGCAACTATAACATAAACAAGGGGGGGAGAAAATGGTCCCTTAAGACTACCAGTTTTCAGGGTCCCTGGGTGGCTCAGTCAGTTAAGTGTCTGCCTTCAGCTCAGGTCACACTCTGACAGCTCAGGTCATGATCCCGGAGACCTGGAATCAGAGTCCCTCATCAGTCCCTCAGTGGGGGAGGGGGGTCTGCTTCTCCCTCAACCCCCCCACCCAATCATGTTCTCTATCTCTCTCAAATAAAAGTAAATTAAAAATCTTAAAAAGAAAAAACTGCAAATTTTCTATATTTCTTCCTGAAGTATTACAGTATTAACTCTAAATAGATTATAAAAACTTTATATGTTGCAACCCTTAGAGCAACCACTAAAACAGATAATACAAATGGTTATAGCTAAACAAAACAATACATATATTAAAATGGAATCTATTTTTAAGATTTTATTTATTTATTTATTATTCATGAGAGACAAAGAAAGAGGCAGAGACATAGGCAGAAGAAGGAACAGGCTCCCTGCAGGAAGCCTAATAGTGAACTTAATCCCAGGACCCCAGGATCACAGTCCTGAGCCAAAGGCAGATGTTCAACCACTGAGCCACCTAGGTGCCCCTAAAATGGAATTCTTTAAAAAAATAACAAACAATCCAAAAGAAAGCAGCAGGTATATATGAACTTAAAACAAATTATATCAGTAATTGCATTAAATTACTAAATCAAATTATATCAGTAATTGCATTAAATTGATGTGGAATAAACACCCTAAATTCTTCAAAATAAATTTTGGAAAACAAAGAGGACATGAAATAAAATCATAGGTTTTTAAGTATTTCAAATGAAAATAGGAAAAATACGTATTAATTTTGGCACCCAACAGAGCCTTTTTATATCTCTGAGAATTTGAGGATACAGAATACTCCATTGTCCTTTATTGCTGAATAAATAAAGCTATTCTTTATTTAATAGAGAATCTTTTGTTTATTTTTTTAAAGATTTTATTTATTTATTTATTCATGATAGACATAGAGAGAGAGAGAGACAGAGACAGAGACACAGGCAGAGGGAGAAGCAGGCTCCCTGCAGAGAGCCTGATGCGGGACTCGATCCCAGGGCTCCAGGATGCCCTGGGCCCAAGGCAGGTGCTAAACTGCTGAGCCACCCAGGGATCCCAATAGAGAATCCTTTAAAGAAAATATTTATTTTCTTACCTTCCCCTCACTGAAGCATTTTCTTCAATAGATTTTATTCTAAAATGACTCTCAGTGCAAAATGGCATCTGTAATGTGACCTGTTATCCTATAATATGCATATTAGACATTTTCTTAACATCTTTTTGTATGTCTATAGCATCTGTAGTGGTGTCCCTCATTTATAACTGATAATTGTTATTTGTGACGATTCTTTTTTATTTTTTTAAAGACTCTATTTATTCATAAGAGACACAGAGAGAGAGAAAGAGAGGCAGAGACACAGGCAGAGGGAGAAGCAGGCTCCATGCAGGGAGCCTGATGTGGGACTCGATCCCAGGTCTCCAGGATCACGCCCTGAGTCCAAGGCAGGCGCTAAACCACTGAGCTTACCCAGGGATCCCCTCTTTTTTCATTTTTAAGACTTGCTTGAGTTTTAGAAATTTTATTAATTTTTTCAAAGAACCAAAATCTTAGCCTTTTTGTACTTGTTAAATACACTTGCTTTTTATTTCATCAGTTTATACTTTTATCTTCATTATTCTCTGTCTTCTGGTTTTTTTGTTAGTTTCGCCTTTAGTTTTAATTTTTGTGAAGAGGGCAGGTTTTTTTCTCTTCTTTTCCTGATTTCTTGAGATGGATGCTTAATTTATTTTTGTCTATCAGTTTTCCTCTAAGCTATATCTTGCATGTCTTGATGTCATATTTTTATTTCATTCAGCTCAAAATATTTCACTGTGATATTTTTCTTTGCCCAATGGGTTATTTAAAAGTATACTGTTTGGTTTTCAAACCTTCCACTGTTGTTAGAGTACATCCTTTGTTTTATATTAGGACTTCAAAAATTGTTGAAATTTACATTTTATTACTCAGCCTTTTTTATATTAAATTCAACAAAGTCAAAAGTTAAATACTATTTTAGTCCGTGTGCCATAGTATAAAGATCTTAGAATAGTTTAAAGCTGATCAACTCCCTGTTTATTTATTTGATATTCTCTTCATTATTTTAGTTTTCTTTTTTATCCTACGAATTAGATATTATTCATGTTTTATATAGCAGTGTTTATTAAGGTTACATATATATTAGACATTTTATTTGCTGTTATTTATTCTTGTATTTCTGGCTGTCATTCTGGGTGCTTTTTTTCCTTCTTTCCAAATTCATATTCTTTAAAATTCTTTTAACTAAAGCAATTGGTAGTGAAGTCTCTCTGTTTTATTCATCTGAAGGTTTAATATCTTCACTGCTTTCTTACACAGAACAAAAGAGGTACTAACCATAAACAATAAGATTGATAAATCTGATATCAGTAGAATTAGAAAATTATCTAAGTTTATCAAAAGATACAACTGAATAAAAAACACAGACAATAGAATGTGTGAGAAAACTTTCCCAAGGGTTTTCCTACTGGTGAAACCCAAACTAAAATGGTGACCTCTAAGAGCAAGGGGGGGGGGGGGGGGGCTGGTAAAGGTGAGTAATCAGAAAGGAAGGAAGACCTTAAGATACCTTGCTATGTAATTCAACTTTGGATATGTAAAAATGTTGACATCTTCCAAAAATAATATAAATGAAAAAGAAAAAAAGCAAACCCTGAAAACTGAAAACAAAAGGAAATGAATGAACTTAACTATCTATCAAGTTGATGTCATAATCACACAGAAAGAATTATTTTATATGTCTTGGGGCACAGTATCTTAACTGCAGATCCTTGAAAGAATCAGTTCTATGGACAAATAGAACTATAAAAACAATCTTAAACTTCACTAGTTTTGATAGAATTTTATATGTAATGGGATAAAGTTAATAAATAATTATGCTAATGTTAAGAATGTTGTCAAGAACAAAGATTTTCAGAATATTGGAAACAAAGTGCCCATCAGTAGATGGACAACTTATTTATAATTAGTAATAATAGATACTACTTACTTATAACTAGTTAATCATAATTATACATAAAACATATGAATATTAGAAATAACATATTGGATGGATAAAAATCTCAAGTCTCAAAAGATGTATACAATAAAATGTCATTTTTTGTAAAAGTTGGAAACAAAACTGAAACCATATAGTCAGGCTCTGAGGTGGCCTCCAGTGATCTTTAGCTCCTAGTATATTTATGCCCCCTTTAATCCTGTTCCCTGAGTGGGGGCTGAATTTACTGACCTGCATCAAGTAAATAGAATGCATCTGAGATGATAGGATTTCAGTCCTAAGACTAAGATACACAAAGGCTGTGGCTTCTGTCTTAGGTGTTCTCATTTTCTCAATGCTTGCTCTTATGGGTTGAATTGTATTCTCTGCAAAAAACTTAACTCCTAACCCCCAGTTTCTCAGAATGCGATCTTATTTGGAAATAGGGTCATTGCAGATGTAACTAGTTAAGATGACATCACATTGAAGTAAGGTGGGCCCCTCATCCAATAGGACTGGTGTCCTTACGAAAGGATGGTCATGTGAAGACAGAGCCACGCACGTAGAATGACATATCAGGACTAAGCCAGAGACTAGGAGTGATGCTACTGCAAGCCAAGGAACCCCAGAGATTGCCAGCAACCACCAGAAGCCAGGAAAAGGAAAGAAAAAAAAAAAAAAAAAGGAAGAAAGAATTCCTCTTTAGGGTTTTTTTTTTTTTTCAAGATTTATTTATTGGAGAGAGAGAATAAGCATGGAGGGGAGAAGAGCAGAGGGAGAGTGGGAGAGAGAATCTCCCAGCGGACTCCCTGCTGAGCACAGAGCCCAACACGAGGCTGGATCTCAGGACCCATGAGATCATGACCTGAGCCAAAACCGAGAGTCGGAAACTTAACCAACTGAGCCACCCAGGCGCCCATCCTCTTTAGGTTTTAAATGAAACCTGTCCCTGCCAACACCTTGATCTTGGACATCTAGCTTCCAGAACTATGAGAGAATACATTCCTATTGTTGTAAGCCACCCAACTTGTAGTGGTTTGTTACGGCAGTGCCGGGAAACAAATACACTCGCTCTGATTCCTGACCCATAGATGTGGAGATAACAGAGGGCTGCTATTTTCAGCTACTGGGTTTTAGAGTAGGTAGTTATGCAGCCATAGATAACTAGTATGCATGTTGCTTTGGGCTGTATAAATATGTGACAGTTCTCAGAAGATCAGACTTTGGAATGGGTGGCACCTGGGCAGTTCTGGGAGAAAAGTAGCAGAAAAACACGGAAAACATCATATGGCAAGAATAGTCTGCCCTATACATTGTCACCGAGCTGAGAATATGTTACACGCTTTTTTAGCCCTTGTATCCCTGGCATTCACAGTCCTGGAAGAAAGCTCTGAGTCGGACAAGGTTTAATCTTTTTCCCATCATTGGTGTTATCAGGGAATTGGAGAAAAATCTTGGCCTTTGAATTTTGACCAAGAGGGTGGAGTGGGCTGTGTCTAGATTTCCCATGCCACAGAAGCTATTCAGAGTGAGGATGGGGTAGTTACCCCCAAAGAAACTGAGGCATACTGGGATGGGGCAAAAGATGCCAGAGACCCTCGATTCAACATGCAAACATCCTCTAAAAAGTAAGCGTTTGAAGAAATGACAAAAATGGCTTGGGACCATTAGAGATCAAGGAATCGAAATGGTCAAAATAAAACGAGGGAGCAGCCCTTTGGGAACTGACAACCTACATGAGATGGGCCTACGCTGAATTTTTCCACAAATTCCTTTCACTGGAATTCGAGGTGTGGCATTCAGCAACTCGAGTCCAAGGGAACGGGGGTGGCAAAAGCACAGCTTACCTCAAGCCACCTTGTGCACTCTTTAAAAAAAATGATCTTAAAATGTTTGCTTAAGCTACTAGAAAATTTTACTGAGTCCCACTCTGAGTCACACGTACGCACGTGCACACACACACACACGCACACAGAGGCAGAACTGATTGCATATACAGCACTAAGCAAAAAAGTAATCAGACTGGTAACACACCACTCCCATCTTAATAAACTGTGCACTCGAGCACATTATAAATCATTTGCTTCATCCTATTTTGCGGAGAAAAGATAACACACAATAGGATTGTGCTCACCTCATTACAGGAGAGTGAATCTCTTTAATAATTTAATTCTTTAATAATTACCACTTTAAAGTTTGTGGGTTTTTCCCAAGTTTGTGTGTGTGTGTATGTGTGTGTATGCACCTGTAGGCTTTTTATGAGAATTAAAGAGCTAAGTAATTAAGCAGCTAAATAAATAATAGAGACAAAAGGAGTGGAGCCGTGTTAAGCCATTCTCATAAAACTTACTCCAGTGACTCTTCTGAAGTTAAATCATAATAATGTGCCACAAGCCACATGCTTGTACATTCCGGATGCATCACAGAAAATGGCATTCTAATGAAGCGCCACACACCCCACATTGGTATGTTCCAGAAGCAGCTGCTGGCTTGCAATTCCATAACTGCCTGATGCTAATATCCTAAGCATGGAGAGGATGCCTTTCAAGGCTTCTTTGCTTGGGTGCCAGCTGCCCACCCCAGGGACCGGGCACCCTGGTGGCACAAGTGGACTTGTCAGCTCTGGCGTGTGCTGCGTTCCCGGGTTCTCTGCTGCAGTCTTTGCACACACTGTTCTTTCTGAGAACTCTGCTCCAGATCTTCCATCCCCTAAAGACTACGATGGTTTATCTGGTCATTACCATGGGAGTGAACAGAGCCTTCTGGAAAGGCAGGTATCTAGCAGAATTAATTCACCCCAAAGAACCGCTCATGGAAATGATGTGAGACAAAATACAAAGCTTGCTTGTTTAGCCAAGAAGGAGTATTAGTCCTGACCTTTTGTTTGTGGGGACTCTCATGTTTATTCTGCACCATTAAAGTGTGACTGTTAAAAAATAGTCAAGTGTTTACCGCCTTCCATATTTTAGGGGGTTTATCATCAATAAGATGTTTCAAGAAGAAACATCCAAAAACCCTATGGAGCAATCCAAAGCAGAGAATGCATGGGGAACACATGTTCAAGGAACATACTTCGGGGGCGGGGGGGACCTCACTTGAAACTGCCAAACCTTTAGAAATTGGGTCAGTTGCTACTCAACTGAACACATAACCTATTGTTCAGTATCTTTGAGGCAGACGGAATAACAACCACTGTTTTTCTCTCGTCTCAAACATAACAATCTCTTTAAAATCAGCATAACCCAAACAGAAAAGTGTTTCTTTCATGCCCCCTCCCCAAACCTGTGGGTCCTATTAACTTACTATCTCAGTTGTAGAATCAGCATCGCTTCCGTCATCCAAAATGGGAAATCTCAAATCTACAAAGTCAGCAAGAAAAAAATATTCTTCATCTCCCTATCACCATGGTCATCAAGTTTTGTCAATTCTATCTTCTTTGGGCTCTTCCCTCTTTCTCCATCTGTCACGGTCAGGGCTGTAATTCAGGGCCTTCTCATGTTTCCTGGATTATAATAACACCCTCACTGCAAAAAAGGATCACCTTGCCACCAGTCTCTGCTCTCTCTGATAATTCATGCTCCACACTGCTTTCAGACACTTTTTCTAAAACACAGAAGCAAACCTGTCACTCCCAGCTTGATATTCTTCCCGTGGCATTCACACCTCTTCATTCTCAAGCCCCAGGCTACCGGGCCAGTAATTTCTGTTCTTCGACCCACCCACTGCACTTCACCAGGACTGCTCTATTCATTCTTTCCTGAATATGCTGCATGTGCTGAAGCCTCTCTGTTTTTGCCTTGTCTCAGGAAGGGTCCCATCAATAAGAGAAAGTGGAACAGGGGACATTTAATATGAAGAATAACTAATGATAACAGGGGATTGGAATGATGATGGATCATCTAGAGAGAAGCAAAGTGAATTCAAGTGACTCTAGGAAGAGCAGCATAAAGAGCAGCCATTCTCTCCAGGGCTGAGATAGGACACACAAGTGAGACCCACCTCTGCCCAAAGCTGGGACCCAGACCTCATTAGGGAGGACAAGGCCCTGGCTCACGGGTGGCAGAGAAGACACCGTAGAGCCACACTGGAACAATTCCAACTGGGATCGTTGAAAATTCACCCTCTGAAATTTATGAGGAAAGCTATTCATGGAGAGGTGTCTCATCAGAAACACTTGGCTCAGCAGTGATCTAAAGGGGGCCACTGGGGACAGCCAACGGCCAGTGAGTGCTGCTGGCCTCTGGGTGCCACTGGCTGCTGTGCCCTGGAGGAGTCAAAAGTTGGAAAAGTCGATTGCACCTGTTTCAGAAAGCACCTCGGCACTGGGAAGCAGAATGCTTTTCTTCTTTCAGTCTCTTTCCAGCACCCACAAAGGACAAAGCTTAACATCCTTCCAGCTGGCAAAGAAAAATGACACGAGAGACCATCTCTATTGTTGTAGGCAATGAAGGGTGAGCAGGCAATGAAGGGTGAGTCTGGAACCATGGGGTGTGACTTGATAAATGGCACATGCCACACTTTATCTCAGCCCAGAAAGCCCCTCTCTTATGGTCTAGTTCGATGTTGCCTCCTCCCTAAAGCCCTTTCCTGCCCCACATCCTGAGCCCAAGCAGAATTAAACAGTTCTGTGGAATGTTGTCCATATCATTATAGAAAATATCTTTTTGTATAGTAATTCATTGTTACACTTCTCTTATGCCATTTATTTCTTTCTGTGATATCTTCGAGGAAAGGAGCCATGAATTATGCATGTTGGCGTCACGGCCCCTAAAACAAGACCTGAAATCAGGGCAAGCACTCAATTTCAGAGTACAAAAGAAAGTAGAGAAACTAGAAATTGCCAGACAGTCAAAATGCTTTGAGTTGCTATCAAGTCTTTTGAGTGAGGTGGGAACAGAGATTTCACATACATTTGTCTTTTACCACCTGAGGCCTTGCGACATCAAGTAACTTATCAAGCGTTATATAACCAGTCATTGGCCTAGTTGACATGTATGACCTCAATTCCAGTGCTTTCTCCACCCTTTCATCCTGATTACCACTTGGAAATGTAAGTCACACATTATTTTGCATTTAAATTTTTACCTTTCCGTAATTGGTAGTTTAAGTTGCCAGGTTTCTATCAATAACTTACTCATCTTCCTGGTACTCAAACATCAGATCAGTGAAACAGGAGAACATGTAGATCATCAGTTTTTTCCTTTGTTTGTAATTTCCTTCCTCACTTTTTCATCTGTCTTCATTAAAGAGTTAGAGTAACAGAAACACATTAACTCTAGCTTATTGAAGGAGATAAAGTAGGGACCCACCAGGCACTGGAAATGGAATCTGGGAAATTACAGAGAATCAGGGCAGTCAGGTCCGTCTCTTCTCTTCTTTGTTTCTTTTTCTTTCCATCTTGCCTCTTACATATTCTTCTCTCTTCTCTCTACACCTAGACCAGCCTTCCCTACCTCTCTGTGAACAGAGGAAAATGATATAGTCACCTTAAACACTAAGTTAACAGGTCCAGCATCAGCCACTAGCCACCAGGAAGTTTCAAGTCTCAACTACAAATCTCCGGAAGGGAGATTTGACTATCTTAGAACAGGATATCAATTCAAATCCAATCAGCTATGGTTAGTGGGCTAGAGACTTGTCTTGTTTTGTTTTCCCCTCCTCTAATGAGCATCTCAACCTAACAGAATAGAGAGGAACTCAGTTTAACAGAAGGAGGCTATAACGGAAGTCAGAAACTTCATTGTTCACTACATTCTACGACTAGAAATCCTGTATAGCTTTCAGGCCCAGTTTAAAGGTTCCCCCTTTGGCCAAACTTGCCTGGCTCTATAAAGCAAAATTAATTATTCCTCCTAGATGTTGTGCCTCTGTCATACAACTTGCTTCATTCTGCCAATTATTACACATCTTTGCTTACACATCTGTCTTTTCCAACCATGTGATTCATTTCTGTGTCCCCCATAACACTTTGAACAATACCATTAGGTGTGTGGCATAGTATGCATGGCACACTAAAGGACTTAATAAGGAAAATCATCTTTCTTACTTTGCCTTAATTTTCTTGGGCCTCTGAACATCTGTGATTACTTCAACAATTATTTGTTGAGCCCATACTATGTTCTAGGACTGTGGAAGACACATATGCACAGTGATGAAAGAAACAGACTGCGATTATAAGGCTCTCTCTCTCTCCTGTAGAGTTTAAACAGTCAAGCAAGTAAGCAACTTTAAAACATAAAGTTTTAAATTATGATTCATGCTATCAAGAAAACATAGGGTATCCTGTCAGTATAATGAGGGAAACTAATTCAGGCTGGATGGTCAGAGGAGCCCTCCTTGGATAGGTGGTCTCTCATGTGTACTGTTGGAGGTGACCAGAAACCTGCCAGGTGAATAGTGGTGGTGACGGAGAATGTGGAGGAAAACAGAGAAATGTTGCCATTAAAAGGACAATATGTGTGAGGACCCCAAGGTAGGAAGGAATTTGGTGTGTCCTAAGAGTGACAAAAAGTCAGTATGCCTACAAGGTGATCAACAATAAGAAAAAGGAGCACAGTTTGGCTGCAGAAGTATGCCAAATCCTGCTTATGCAGGACAGAGCTTGGTCTTTGATCCAGAGAGAAATGAGTGCCCCTGGAGTGCTTTAAACAGGGCAGTGCCATGGTTCAAATTTGAATTTGCTCTTGAGAGGGCACTCTAAATTCATTCTGGAAGATGGATTAGAAACGGGAGACTACCATTATGGAAGTGGAATGTAAGGAGTTCTACAGAGAGGTGGCCCGTACACTGGGAAGACCTCAGGGGTCTCTTCACAGAGAAGAGACCTTTCTCTATTCACACTGCTGAATTTCATATTCTATCTTCGTGGTCTGGACAATGACTCTGCAACTTCCTTTCTATTTCCCGGTAGGCTGACCCTTGGATTCCTCTTCTTGACGTTCATGTCTCTCTCCCCTCTTCTCCTAAGCCAGTCCTCCATCCTCTTAAATGACAGCTCCCATATTCCTGTAGGCTTTGGAATTTCAACCTCAATTTAGTCAAAAACTCTTACTGATTCACATACTTTTGTGAATTGTGACTGATCTCAAGCATGACTGGTCATTGGCACCATTTAAGAAACTCTTTCAGAATACTGATTTCTTAGCTCTCCTTCTAGAATTTCCCAATCAGCAGGCCCCTGAATAAAACTGATGATCATCCGTGTTTGAGAAACTTTGTTAGTAGACTATTAGCAAATTCATGTCATAATAATTTGGTTCTAAACAATTTCCAACATATCTTCCGTTTCCAGAGGCCATGTAAAAGGAGCAGTGCGGATTCAGCTGACTCAGCTTTAGAAATCACAATCCAGGGGCACCTGCCTGGCTCAGTCAGTAAAGCTTATGACTTGATCTCAGAGTCATGATGAGTTCAAGCCCTAACTTGGGCATGGAGCCTAATTGAAAAAAAAAAAAAATCTAGTAGAATTCACAATCCAATCTTTATCATGATTTTTCCAAGGCTGGCAACATCCTTTCCCATGTGACGACTGCTTACCAGTTATATACTTGCCCTCAAAGAAAGAGATCTTTTCTTCCTAAAAATCACATTGTGGATTTTTCTAGATCCTGCAGCTACCTATTAGTAACAATTTGATACCAACTGCATATAATCCCAGCAGTAGCAATAAGCATTTTGATGCTGTGTCATAGTAGGAGAAACTTTGCCCGATTTCTTATTAGTTACTTATAAGTTTAAGATATCAGGTCATGTAAGACAAATGAAGGCTATGAGCTTATGTGATATGCCTACAGGCAAAAAACAAGAGCAAATTCAAAAACTCTGAGCTCCTAAATTTCCAGTCTTCTGTTTCTCGCCCAGAGCCATACTACCTCCCACACTGCACATGTTGTAAACTTTATGTAGCCCATCTGTTAAGAAGTTTGTTTTCCAAATTTTCAGGGGCTTGGCACTTCTGGACTGAGTACCAGAACTAAATGTGACACAGATTTTTACCTTTTTACTAATTCTGAATTACAAGGGCACTGGTGTTGGAAAGGGTCCAGGGAACAGAGGAAGCAACCTTTATACACAGAAGCAGAACAGTAAGAGTTAAACAGCATGGCTTGGGCAAACACACACTTCACACCCGCCATGAGAGCAGTAACAATGCTAAGGATATATCGAGTTTTCAGGTTCGATTGTGGGCTGAATGTGGGCACAGCTTGGCATTTGAAATTAGGCAGATTCAGACCATGATGTTTTCTCACAGTTAATGCAGAGACCATAGATAATAATTATGTTGCTGAGCCTACAGAGAATCTTTACGACTGATCCTCTATTAAACTGGCAAAACAAGAGGATAATGTCTCCAGCACTAACAAGTTGGCAGGGAAGTAGCTGGCAACTCCTCCCACTAATGTTCCATCTGTGCGAACCTTCAGTATGATCCAGGAGATTGTTTCCCCACACAGGTTGTGCCTGCAGTATAATCAAGAGAGAGCGAGACCGAGCAGAGACATCTTTATTGTTTCTGAAAGTCACTGCCATTGGAGGGTGAGCGGTGCATGGGATTGAGCACTAATGCCCTTATGCCATTCTAAGGAGAGGTCCCCATGCGGTGATGTCGACAGGAAAATAACCATTTCTATGTGCTGACTTGTCCAAGGGACATAGAAGTCACAGAACAAGAAGAACAGTTTCTACCAGGATTCATTTCAGAAAAGCCTTTTGTTTCTTTTCTTGGAAGCTGGGAAAACTTCTTTTGTTTAAAAATATCTTTTCTGTTGATTGCTAACACAGTCCATGATACTTTCCCAGCCTTGACTCTCCTCCAGCATCCTGGGTCGGCTGGCTCAGATTTTGCTCCAAAAGCACTAGGGGTGGGGAGGAAGAAAGGCTTGTGAATGCAAAGGGAGTGCACAAACCAGCTGAGACAAATCCTGAGCGAGATGTCTATCATTTTACACTTCCAATGCCACCCAGGAGGTATTGTCTGGATATCCCAGGCGGAAGTGACATTGGCCTCCTCTGAACTCTAACGCATGCATTTGATAATGAAATATAACTGCCTGGTTTGGGAAATACTGGACTTCAAGTCTTATTTTTCCATTCATATGACCCACAGCGCCTAGAATAGGGCCTAACTTAACGGACTTTGTGTCATGACTAAGTAAATGTACTCTAAGCCATCCTTATTGAAGGATAGACAGGGAAGCCTTCTGAGGCTACTCACCAAGGAAACATATCCCCAGCACCTCACCTCATCCCTCATGGTAGGCACGCTACAGAATAACAGGTGATAACACCATTAACACTGAAAATACTTTGATGCTTTTGTGCACCGGCTGGCTCTGAGCACTTTATAGGTCTAACCCATTTCATTCTCACAAGAGGAAGTAGCTAGTGTTATTATTCCCATTTTACAGATGAGAAGATTAAGGCCCAAAAGGGTCTAACTTCTTTAGGATCTTACAACTAGTATACAGGGACTTTGTGATGTGAACTTGTATGATCTAACTCGAAGCCTGAGTTGCTTTCTTTTTTAAAGATTTTATTTATTGGGGAAAAAAAAGATTTTATTTACTGGGGTGCCTGGGTGGCTCAGTCGGTTAAGCATCTCCCTTTGGCTCAGGTCATGATCCCAGCCCCATGTTGGGCTCCCTGTTCAGGGGGGAGTCTGCTTCTCCCTCTGCCCTACTCATGCTCTCTCCCACTCTCCCTCAAATACATAAAAAAAAAATTTTTTTAAGATTTTATTTATATATTTATTTGAGAGAAAGAGGAGAGTACAAGTGGGGAAGGCTAGAGGGAGAGGAAGAAGGAGGGAAAGAATCTCCAGCAGACTCTCTGCTGAGCTTAGAGCCCAACATGATGCTCCAGGTGGGGTTCCATCCCACAACCCTGAGACCATGACCTGAGGTGAAAAAGAGTCCAAAGTTCAACTGAATGAGCCACCCAAGCACCCCTCAAAGCCCAAGTTCTTAAGCATGACACATAACTGCTTCTGGATGGTAGTCCTCAGTGTTGACAAGGGGCACAAATACTGTAACTGCAGTATCTTTAAGACCTTGTGGTGTATGATGCCATAGAGGCAGCAAAGGTTTTAATTATCTACTCTCCTTCATGGCATTCACATTGAACACATATTAGGGATTTGAAGAAGCCCAGGCAGTTACTTCTTCCTTCTCTCTTCTCTTCATTAATTCATACGCATACTCCTACTCTACATTTGTTCACTCCCTTCCTCCTCCTCCAAACAAGGCAGAAGCAAAGACATATGAAATATTAATGCTGCAAGAGACATTAGCAAAGATCCACACAATTCTTTCCTGTGTGGAAGGTTCTATCATTACCTGATTCACCCAGCAACACAGTTCAACATTTACCCAAACATGGTCTCACTGGAGTGTTTCCTTACCCGTGGGTGACCTGGGTCCCTCTCAGGGCTTTGTTTATAACTACATCGTAGTGATTATCATTTTAGAAGAGTGTCATTTATTTGCATTTAGAGCTCCCCTTCGGGCAGTAAATTTCTTGAGAACAAAAACCAGGTCTTATTTATCTAATATCCCTGGTTCTGTGTGTTATACTGGACACTTGAAGAGGATGTTCTGAATGAATTAACGAATCCAATGCAAAGCCTTCATTTTATAGCAGAGGAAGCTGCAGTGGAGGTGGAAATGTAAAGTGACTGCTCATGATCACATACCTAGGCTTTGGAAAAGCTGACCTCAAGTCGGCTGCACTTTCCATTACAGATGCCAAGTTGTCCTCCCTAGCCTAAATCAAACCTGACCTCCTTAATACCTTAATACCTTAATGCCTTTGCAACTTATAATGCTTATTATCTGTAACACCCACTTAACTCTTATGTTACTGCTCTCTATTTAACATAGGTGTGCTTGTGTATATTTTATTTCTTCCTAGATTATACTTATTTTAAAGTTAGGAATGCACTTATCTTTGCTTTTGCTTTCACAGTGCCTTGACTGAATGTTTGAGCTTGGAACAGTGAGGGCTTGGTCGTCGTATCCACTCTAACCACTTCCACTGTGAGCCGTGATACTTGAAATATATTGACCTATACTTCCTCTTTCTTAAACAATTCTTAATTTTAGCTCTGTATAAACTTGAGTAAGTTTCTTGTCTTCTCTGTCTTCTGTTTCCTCATATGCAAAATAAAAAAAGAATATTCTCTACCTTTGGGAACTGTTACAAGGATTAGTAAGATAATTATATAAAATATTTAACAAAATCTCTCATATTTCACAAGCGCTCAATAAATGGAGATTATTGGTACCCCCCTCTAGGCTTTCATGGATGACCAGTTTCTCTTTTAATTAACATATGTCTTTAGATGTGTCAAATTAAACCTCAGTCCTATTGATCATGGAATTCATTGTTCATATTTCTAGTCTGCTACCTTATGTGTAGATTTAATCATTTAAATCTTGGAGGCTCTTGTTATTTATAGCCCAGATTTCACAAGGCTCATCTACTTGTTGTCAGCAAAAAAAGTCACATTAATAATAATAATTTACAATTCCTAGTTTCTGTCCACATCCACTAATGAAAGATCTCCAGCTCCCAAGAGAGCTCCTTCCCATACTCCTAACCACACATACTCCTGAGAGTCCCTAGGGTTAGTCTCACATGGGCTGAGTCAGTATTTCAGATGTAATGAAGGTTTTTCTTCTCTGTCTCCTCTTTTTATGTCTCCTTACTTATTGGCATGGCTTGCCCTCTCTCTGTCAGTAATAAATTCAGTCCCAGTGGCAAGATCAAAGAGGACGCTCCACCATGTCCTCCATTTCCCTCCCTCAAAAGCCCACGTGCTTATTGGACCTGAGGAGGCAGAGAGTAGGGTCCGTGGCCTCACAACCCCTGCTTAGATTCAGCCAGAACATCCCACGGACTTATTTGTATTATTTTTAAGTCGTTGGGTCCCACAGCAATGTAGTTCCTATATAGCTATGAATTCTTCTCAAACCATTCCTCATTCTGTGGTCCATATTTCTGGTAATGACCCCAGGCTTAAAAATCTCCTAGTAGTCTCATGTTCTCTTTTTTGTTTCTTACAATCAGTTCTATTTTATCTCCATGATCTCTCATTTCTGTCTTCTTCTTTCTCAAATTTCACAACTGACAACCAAAATGAGTTCCTAATACTCTTACTTGGATTGCTGAAGAGTATTCTCAATTTATCTTTTTGCTTCTCCCCTTATCTTCCATCTACATAACTGTGTTCTGATCTACAAAGTTTGAACACTGGACTAAATCTTGCAGATCTTATTTTTTATGATTTTGTTTATTTATTCATGAGAGACGCAGAGAGAGAAGCAGAGACATAGGCAGAGGGAGAAGCAGGCTCCCCACGGGGAGCCCAATGCGGGACTCGGTCCCAGGACCCTGGGTTCATGACCTGAGCCAAAGGCAAACACTCAACCACTGAGCCACCCAGGAGCTCCTAAATCTTGCAGATCTAAATGCCATTGAATCCATGAAAATCTAGTTGAACTGGCCAGACATTTGCCTACCAATTTACATCACTGTTCCCTTCCATTTTAGGTAAATCTGATGAACTGGGTCATTTTTTTTTTCTAGTTCAGGTTGAAAACAAGTTGTTGGAAGCCAAGCTATATACTTCTTTTTGAAAAACAGAAGTAAATGTCCTAGATTTCAGATGTAGAAGTTGCAGAGCTATACACCAAAGAGGCTGCTATAAGACTGCTTTTATCTTAAATAGAAAAAAGTTAAGTCTGAGAAATAGTTGGAATTATTGATAGCCAGTTATGGGTAGATGCCCTAGTATAGGAGCAAAAGTAATATTCATGTCATACTTCCCTAAAGTATAAGCCCCATGAGAGCAGGGTGGTATCTGCCTTGTGTCCTTGTGCTTAGACATAGGACTAAATACATAGTTGACACCAGATAATTATTTATTGAATAGATAAATGAATGGATGTCTTTCCAATCACAATTTCAATACTGTCTATTACTTATAAATGGAAAGCTTCTTGAAAGCAGATGCCCCTGCTTATTTCCCTGTGCCCAATAGGGCTCTGTATAGTACTCTGTACAGGTGAGACATTCAAAAAGATTGAAGTCCTCAATTATTTTTAATTTATAAGTGCATTCATGTATATCACCAAAGGGAGTAATATTCTTAGCATGGCAATGTACAATAGAATCTAGAAATGGAATAAGAAACCATAGAAGTAGCTGGAAAGCCTCTAAGGCAAAGACTTCTCAATAAATTCCTTCACAACCTGCCTAGAAAATTGGAAAATATATGAGTCACTCAAGGGAGAAGGAAACAATCCTTCTACATAGGAATTCCCATTAAAAGGCGAGGGAGTGATAACTCCTTCCAAGTTTTGTCCACACCATCTTTAAACTCTTTACCATTCCATTATTAGACTTTGGAACAATGACAACAAAATGTAGCTCTTTCTTCTCTCAAATAGAATACAAAGATTAGTGATGAAAAGATATTTGCTGCAAGAGTTAGAATCAGATGACAAGACACTCACTGAGTACTTTGGGAAAGCTCATATATATTTCAAAACTCAAATGTCACATCTACCAAATGGGTGATGATGCCAGCCCTGTCTTTCAAACACCATTGTTCAGGGAATAAAATAAGATAATGTATGTTAAAGTGTTTTTTAAAATATGAAGTGAGATACACGTTAGGTATTATTACTGTTGCTATTGCTTTTGTTATTGTTTTACGCCTTGAGAACCCTGGTTTGAATGATGAAGTTATCTGAATATTCAATAATCACCTAAACATACATCGTTAAGGTATAGCTTCTCAATATGGTTACAGTCGATGCTATAAAAATAAAATTCCCTAAATAAATGTTCAGTGTGGGATGCACTACATCCACATAATTCCAGATACAAATTCAAAAGCATCTCAAGGGAGCAAAGGTAGTTAAAACTATTTTGATGAAGCAAGGAAAAAATATCAAAGACAATTGGTTTTCACAGATGGAAAAAAAATAGAAAGAAATGAGTTGCACATCAAGGATACTGGATAGCCCCAACTATATTTAATAGAAAAAAATGATAACCTTATACTCCCTTGATTATCCTAAAAATATTAAAAATAAATATAATGTGATACTCTGAAAAAAATCTCAAATCTTCTACCCCAAGACTAATCTCTTAGTCCATCCACTTTCTTCTATCAGCCATTCTTGCTTCATCTTTTTGAGTGTTTCTTCCTCTGTCCTTTTATGTTTGGTGGTTTCACAGTTTCACAGAGAGTTCGAAGTTTTATTGCCTTCTATTTCTTGCTTTAAAAAATTTTTCTTTTTTCATGCTGGTTATCTTTGTATCAACTTTTTTTTCCATTTTCTCTTACTACCAATCATTTTTAATTAGCACTGCTTTTGATCTTGCTTTTATTTTTCTCCATCTTATTTGCATGAGTGTTCTGGTGTGTCTGCCTTATATTGATGTTTCCCCTGCTGTTTTCCCTCCTCTCTTTCCCAATCCTACACAGCTGTCTTCCTTTCTCCTCTTATTATTTTTTAATCATGGGTGGGTGGCCTTAAAAATGTTACAGGAACAATTTGTCACTAGGATATCTGGGGGTGGGGGCGGGGAAGCCACAGCAAACATTTATTCTGATGAGTATGCTCCTGGGAGTATGTGGGGGCAGATGGTTGTCTCAGATCACTAGGTGGCAGTAATCCAGATCTGATTCTAATCAGATGGCCGTGCCCCTCCCCCTCCCCCTTAATCTTTATGTCCTATAAATTTTTTTTTTACTCAAAAATTCATTCGGTGGTGCTTGTCTTCCCTCTGTGGCAACAATCTAGCCCTTTAAAAGGAGAAAGGATGAAAATAGTTTCCTCATGATGCAGAAGATTTCTATCCCCTCCCCCATCCCCTATCCAAAAGCTCTGGTTGTACACAATCTCAGCAGAAAACATAGTGATCCTAAGGACCAATAAAAATAATATAAAGGAAAAGAATTCCTTCAGTCTTCCGCAGCATCTACTTCTGAAATCTAGGACGTGTCATATCAGTCTCAAAAAATAACATAACTTAACACTAAAGGATTTATGCCTGCTGATTTTGAGCTTGAACTGGAGAGGAAATGGTTTGGTGTATCTGCTTTTCGTGCATGAAAAAAAATAAATTTAAAGGAATACATATATTTATATGTGTGTGTGTGTGTATTAAATGCATAAAATTCCAAATACCAGTCCAAATATCCAGTTTGTGAAATAGAATGTATTGATGAGCTTTTCATATAAACATGCCTTTCAGGATCTCCAAATATTAGTAGATAATTTGAATAATCCATAGTGCATTTGTATGTAGTGACACTTGCTACTTTTTGCCTACCCTATGCCCTCTCCTTTGGAGTCCTGACCCTAATCCACCATTTATTAGCTTGGAGACTTTGCAAACATTATGAAGCCTCACTGTACCTAAGTTTTCCCCATTTGTAAAATGGGAATATTAATGGTAAATAACTCATGGAGTTATTGTAACATTTAAATGAGCTAATATGTGTAAAACATTTAGAGCAACATCTGGCATATACTGATTTCTCAATGATATTTATTATTTGTTCAAGATTTCCTTAGACCACCTACTATTTTTAAGCATTAGCTTAGGGAATGAAGATTAAATGGGAACAGTTCCCTCATTATTTATAAATATAGATGCAGATAAGTAATCAGATAATTACAGTGCAGTATGGTAAATGTGATAGGGAAGGAAGGGCAAAGAATTTTATAAGATGAAATAGGATCAATTGACGCGCTATTAGAGTATGGGAAGGAGAGAAGGAGATCTTTACAGGGAAAGTTATATCTCAGTTGAAACCCCAGGATGAAAATGTTAGACTGAATGAACGGGGAGGAGAGAAGGTTGGAAAGTGTTTCTGGAAAAGGAATAAGCATACACTCTTTCTGCAGGTATGACTAAGGAGGTAACACTAGCTTTATTCAAGAATTAGGCCATTATTTCTTAATGCCCACAGGTATCCGTGAATAATTCATTCAGATTCTCTATAAAGCTGAAGCAAAGGAATCATTTTAAGGGCCAAGAAGAAGCTATTATAGACTGACCTACTGAAGTGTGGCTGTGAAATAATGAAACAGATTTTTAAACAAAATGGGCATGAATCTTTTCTCAGATAATATGCTTATCTCCTGCCTATAAAATGCTACTAAATTTGAATAAGGAATGTGTTTATGAATTATATCTTCCAGGAGTGGTGATGGGTTTATACTGAGTCATCAGTGATTCTCTCTTTCTGGCCAATTGTGTAAATTTGCAAATCAGCTTGATGTGGGCTGGGAGAAGGGCACAATCTGGAACAGTCACAATATAAAGCCACTGAACACCAGAGCAGTAAAAGCCTGGACTGAGCATTTTGATTGTTTGTTTGTTTGTTTGTTTGTTTTTAATAATCAACCGACCTCGGGCTTTATTCACTGGAGTGAGATCACCAAGGGTGGGAGTTGGAGCCCTATAAAGATGCAGTCTTGATCTTCCAAATGGAAAATCTTATAGTATGCAAAACCTGAGCTAGCCTTGCCCTTTTTTCTTAAGCAAACAGCAGAAATATGAAACAATGGGTTTATCTGATGAGAAAGTAAGTCAGAAAATCATCTACAAATCCTTGCAGGAAATATCTGTTTCAGCAAGGCAGAGAACTGTGGACACTTTATGTGATGAAATATGTAAGTGAAGCCCTGTGGGTCTGTGTATGGATGCAAAGTGATTAAATTGAGTACTTACTGTAATTGCTTTCTACCATTTAGTCAAGTAGTGATTAAAATGGCAGCCATGTGGGCAGCAAAAGGGTCAAGTGTATTTCTAGCTCTTGGTACGTCCTTCCAGTCTTCAACTCCTCTTTTTATGCTCCTCTTCATATATATCTCCCTTTCTTTAAGCTATCAGACTTAAAAGTACAAGAATTCCTCTCTCTCTCTCTCTCTCTCTCTCTCTCTCAGCATCAGGACCCAGTTTTAGGAATTCAGTATAGTCAGGAACCCTATATAACTCTTCCCTGACCTAGAGCAATGAAAAACTTCAGGTAAGTAGGGGTGGGTTCAGATGAAATTGAGATCAATATTGCCCCAAGCCCTGCCTGCCAGCCAGTATATAGTTCCCACAAAGCACTTCATATCTTAAAGGTTAGCTATCAGCAGCCACTTAAGAATTTTCCCTATAAAAAGTCACCAATGAACTGTTCCCCTCCTTAAGGAGAGCGTCCTTTCTCAGTGATCTTTATTCAGTAATTACTCCCACACTTCCCCTTCTTCCTCCTGTTTGGATTATGAAAAACCCTTTCACCTCTTCTGAGCAATTTGTGCCACCTGGTTTTTCAGGAATTTTCTAGAATAGAGAGCAAGTAATTAATGATGCTACCTTTTTGTTTTTAAAGATTTCTCATCATATGTTAAGAAATCACAAGCCTCTAGATAGGTAGCACAGATGCTGTCTTTCATTTCATGAACATGATCATAATATCTCTACTTCAAAAAGAAACTTGTCAACAACAATCATTATTCCCTTTTTCTTTTTAACTTCCAACTGCTTACAATACCACACACTTTTAGTGTAACATCCCATAAAGCTCATATGGCATTAAATATTCAATAATGCCCACCAAGAACATACTTATACATATAACATATGATCCTATTCATTTTTCCACCCTTATCCATTCTATCATTATTATTTAATTATATCTTACTATTTAAAATAAATCCATTCAACTATTTCTGGTCTTCTTCCCACTTGGGTTACTGACTTCAAGGTACATGAGCGTGGCTCCTTTTCCAACAGGGTTCCACTCAGCTTTTTTTTTTTTTTCTTTTTTTTCCTTTTCCTCCAGACCTGTTCTTGATCCCCTGCCCCCTTTTTTCCTATCTTCCTTGGCTAACTGGAGAGTCCCATCAATGATTTCCCTTCTTCTTTTGCATCTGCTCAGTCCAGTCCCTTACTTAGTAGCTAACATCACTTTAGCATTTTCCTATCCACTGCAGCATCACACAAAAAGCCTTTGAAAAGTTTGTCCACTTTGGAAAGGAATCAAAGGAAGCTCCAAACCAGTAGAGTACATTATAGGAAAACTAAATATATATCAAGGAAGGACATCATCTTATGATGTAATCGAAACATTTCTAAAACATCAGATCCTGGAGTTGAGACATGCTAATTCAAAGATAAATGGCTAAGGATAATGCGCATTTGCTGTGTATCTGTGTGTGTATGTGTGTGTGTGTTGCTATATATTAGGCACTAAATGCTACACCTAATACGTTGGAAGAATGTCTCAATAGTAGACAATCCACTGTCTACAACTTACTTCTCTCCCTAGGAAAATCAAAATCCAACCCCAAGCAATCTGCTGCCCTGCAGAAGTTCTCCTCCAAAGGAGCCTTGAACTTAGATTTTTGATCTTTTTGTCTTCCTCTAGGTTTTCAGAAACAGTGCATTTTGTGATCATGATTTTTACCTTGATCCCCGTTCATCATGCCATTTAAGAAATGAGGCTTTTAGTATGACTAGTTGAGTAGTAAATATAGCATTGTAGTGAATTGCAGTTTGTCCTAATGAGAACATAAACCTGCCCTATAACATCAACCCAAGAAAGGACCAAGACAATGAAAATGGGCACCAAGTCACCCCAGTCTCTGAAGGAAAGGTGTCATTGTAGTTATTGAAAATTATACCACACTCCCTTAATATTTTCAGTATTATCAGATAAATTATTTAAAAACAGTGCAGTTTCTTTCCCAGATCCTAAATGAATGGAAATAAAAATTATCTTAAGTTCCAAACCACCAAAGTCCATTTCAAGTAGTAACTTTAGGACAGATATAATTCTTCAAATGGTCTCCATATTTCCTGGTAGAAAATGGTACATAAGAAGAGTACCCAAGCATCAGAGAGGGCTTCCAGGAAGTCAACAGTGTTTGAGAGAGACCTAAACTGGGCAGTTATTCTGGGATTGAATTTTAAGAGCCATTCCGGTCAACTTTCTTTTTGCCTGGCCTCTTCCTTGTCCTCTCAATCAGTCCCAAGGATTCTAAGACCTGACCAAGCAGTTCCAGTCAGAGCTAGCTCACCCTTTGGCTATGAGAGGAGAAGCTAGCTTTGCCCTATGGCATTTGCCTGGCAGCAGGGTTTCCAAGAATAGCTATTTTCTGTGGTTTTCTCAATCCCCACTCCCTAGGGAAACCAGGGAGTGTAAACTTTTTTTGGTCCTAAGGTTCGAGCATCAGCAAAATGTTTGCCTTGAGTTTTAGCCAGCATCTCATTTCACCCAAATGAATTCCCAAATCTCAACTTACATAAACTAAAATGCCCACCAGAAAGATCAGTAAATTTCTATTCTGTAACACTAATGGAAACAGAAATAATTAAAGAAGGCTAAGTGACCTTCAAAAAGAGTATTCTAATTGAATGGCAGGTAGGGCAAGTTAAAACTTAATCCCAATGCCTCAGTCTCGGATTAAAGTACTATTCTGAGTCAAAATTGATGTTAATTGCTAGAGAAGGGAGCTTTTTCAATACACTTCTTTGACTGACCTACGGAGAAATTGGAGAAGGAAAGCAGAGTATCTCTAAAAATTCATTTGTAATGGAAAATGAAAAGCAGGGCAGAGAACCAAGCAAAAAATTCATAGTGTCATTCAACCCCCCAACACATAAATATCTTTTTGAGGGAATTGTTTTTGCCACTTAAGTCAAAATTAGAATTACAAATGGGACACTTATGGATGTCTCCATAAACTTGGAGTGCAAATAAGCCATGTATCTCTAGTTCTTAATTTACCAATCTAAACTTTCACCTGTCACGTTGGCAAGAAGCTCACTGGAGAGCCATCAGAGTGTAATAAGAAAAAGCACAGATTCTGAAGCAAATTTTCCTGGTTTGGGAAAGCATAGAAAGATTATGATATTTCTCCAATATCATACAATTACAGTTGAGATAGGATGATAGGTTACCATACTCAAGTAGTCAGGACGGGGGGGTCTGATTGATTTCCTTCTGTTCACCCTTCTTTGCCACATAGTTCAGCTAGGACAAGTAGCCCCATACGCTGGACAGGTGAGGCTACTGGCAAATAATCCTGTCAGTCTGACAGATAAGATGAACTCCTCCGGACGCAGGTCCCTAAACAGGCCACCATGGATGCCCTGGGAAAATGACTCCTCTCCCTCCCAGGCTACCCCTTTGATAGATGTGGTATATTTCATTTCCTGTGGTTCCTGTAACAAATTACTACAGATTTGGTGGCCTAAAACAACTGAATCTTATTCTCTCAGTTCTGGGGCCAGAAATCTAAAGCCAAGGTGTCTGTTGGCAAGACCATGCTCCCTCCATAGTTCTAAGGGAGAATCCGTTCCTTGCTTTTTCCAGCTGGTGGCTCCAGCACTTTTGCTTATGGCAACTTCACTCCAATATCTGCCTTTGTGATCACATCACCTGTTCCCCACACCCTCTGAGTGTGTGTGTGTGTGTGTGTGTGTGTGAGAGAGAGAGAGAGAGAGAGAGAGAGAGAGAGAGAAATCTCTGTCTGCCTTAGAAGAACACATGTGATAGTATTTATGGCCAACATAGGTGATGCAGGGGGAATCTCTCTATCTCAAGATTCCCTTAAGATTTAGAAGTCAAAATATCACTATTTATTTACTTTCCCAACAATAGACCTACCTGCCTATTTTTCTAATTGTAGACACAGTACTTACATCCTAGGGAAAATCTAGGGCATCCTGTACTTCTGTCTTAGGAAAATGGGAAGATCTTCTAGTGCCTCAAAAATTATTAACCCATCTGAGGACATCCAAGGTGGCTTTCCAGCTGTTTTCTCACTAAACCAAAGTAAGTTCAAACCAACCCAAACTAAATCAACCAAACAAACAAAAAAACAGTTTTGTCCTTGCAATGCCAAAACAGATAAATTCCATCTGTAATGGCAAGCATTGTGAAAACCAGACAATGAACTAAGGAGATTGTTCCTCCTTTCACTCTAAGATGTTTTAAGGTAATTATCCTTTTGCTCTCCACTGTAATCTACAGAAGTTTAGTCCCCTACCTTCATGGCCAGTATTCTTCCTTCGAGGCTTGTCCATTCGGTTTATCATATGGTTGGTATGCACAGTTGTTGAAGATGCAGACTCAGGCGCCAGAAGGCTGGAGTTCAAAGGCCCAGTCAGCCTTTTCTTAGCTGTGTAGTCATGGACAAGTTAGTTACTAAATTTTCCCCCAATACCTGTTTCTGATCCCTAAAATAAAAAATCTGCTCATTGTCTCTTATGAAGACTAAATAAATTAAGTGCTTAGAAGCTTGCCTGCCACATATTGAGCACACAATAGATATTCATTATGACAGTCTTCTTGCTCTTCCATAATCTTTCTATGTAGATAATTCTCATTCATTCATCCCCCTGAGTCACTGAAGGCTTTGACACATGGTTCCCAGGCTGCCTTTCTACTTCAAGGATGGGATCACAACAGAAACTTTGGCACCCTCGTTGGTGACTCATTTCCAACCTCTTAAAATCTCCAGGATTGACCTTACCTTGAAACTAATAAGGCTGAAGCTTCAGGGTCCCCCCTTTATTTGCATATGCCCTGTCCAAGGCCCTGGGAGTTACTTTGTCATTTGTATTCTTTTTTAAAGATCTTCCCCTGTGGTGTAAGCTCCAGGCCCTACAAGACCATCTCTGCTCTTTTCCAGTGATTTTCTGCACCTCAACCATATTCTCCAGTGGTCGCTCTGGAAATTGGAAGCAGCTTAGCCTACCCCTGCATTGATATCACCTTACCCTGACCACAACACCCCACTTCTTCTAGTTTTCTCTCCACGCTTCCAAAAAATATCCATTCTTGATTCCATAATCATTTTGATCTCTGTAAGTTAACTTTTCTTAGAAATTACAGAAATTATGTGATTCTGTATTTTTAACCCACTTAAGTAATTTAATTTAAATACTCAATTATTTAAAACTCAATTATTATCATATGTGCAATAAGATATTTTGGTCATGAAAAGAGTCCTTATGCTCAAAAAATTGGGAAACCTTGCACTGGACTTACTAGTTAAGTCAACATACAAACCAAACAGTTGTTTTGAATTATGGATTATCAATTTCCAATGTTCTTCTTTATACAGCAGGAATTTTCCTTGCCACATTGATGTAGTCACAGTGTAATGATGTTCAAAGGCCTCTCCATCCACAAAAACATACCCAGTGCCACACATCACAAGGAGCTTTGCTTCAGGAATTTAAAGAGGTAACATGTTTTTATCCATATTCTTGTCTTAGGTCCAAACCTAATAATATTTCAGTATCCTAACCCTCAAATCTCGAAATTCAAATGCTAATAAAGGAAATCAAGTTGACCAATATTTAATGAGCATGAAAGATTTGCCTGGGTTTCTTTGATTGTTCTAATATAATGTAATAATGAGGGGGCAGTACACTATTTAATACACCAGCATTCACAGTGTGAGATTTTAATTCCTGACCTGCCAGTCACTAGCTGTGGAGCCACAGTCAAATTAACCAACCATTTCTTACTTCAGCGTCCTCATTTGTAAAGTAAGGCTATTATAGTGTCTATGTAATGGGAATGATTGGGGGATTAAATAAGTTAAAATGTGGAATAGTGACTAATAGGCAACAGTACGTGCATATTAGCTATTATACGTCACCCTCATTTCATATAAGGAAGCCATTTATTGGAATATAGAAATATTTCTAATCATAATGAAATTTTGTGTAGGTTTGTTTTATGATATTTTTTTATTGTGGATTTTACCTTCAATGTAGACTGACTTTCTCCTGAAATAAAAAGAAAATTATATGAGGGAGGGGAAACTTATGATCTTGATGTCTAAACTTTAGTAATATAACTGAAGGAATAGATTTCCTGATGAATTGTCAGGGATATAAGCCAGAAACTCCAAAGACCAAGGATACATCCAACATTGTATCTTGCCTCGGAAGAGTATTTTTTTAGATATTGAGGATAGCACAGTGATAATAATTAGCATAAAAATATTAATAAAATTTATACTCTCCTGAGTTTATAATCTAGTAAGAGATAGAGGTAACTAAACATCTTTATAGCACCGTGAAAAGTGAGATGATTGAATGTATAGGGTTTTGGAGCATTTAAGCTTAAAACTTCTTTTAATTACAAGAGCAAAGTTACCCACATTGAACAGTCTGGCCACTTGCTCTCATGATTATCTTGTTTTAGACTCTTTGTTTACTAATGAATTTACCTTTCTGCTGTCACTACCTGAGGCCACACAAATGTGTTCTGTTCTATTCCCTTGATGAAGTTTTAGTGTCAAAAAAGGTTAATAAACTGGTTAATTTGCTCCTTTAAGGAAATTAAATACAGAATAATTCAAAATTACTCAAAATAGGTTCATAACTCAGAGTCGCCATAGCCAGGCCATCATTAAACCGACTTGTCCTCCTTACCAAATCAGTGTCCAGGAAAAGAAGAAATCCCAGCAGAGGTTAATGTAAATTTAGATCAGATATACAGCAACTTCTGCCCCCAAGATAGGGCTTTCCTTTCAGTCAAAGCTCAGTGCCTTGCATTTTGCAACCAAAAAGAGAACGCCGGAGAACTACAGTTAGGCGTTTGAAAGCTGCTGAGAAAGTGGTAGTGTGTCATGTGAGTCATTCCACTGTGGTGTGCCGAGCAATTTGCAGACATTTCTCAAGGTGCTAAAGGATATGGAAATCATTCTCCCACCCACTAGGTGTGGATGCAATACCTGCATAGCTGATGCATCACTGGGTGCGACTAGGTTATAGTACAGCATAAGCAAAGTCCCAGCAGTGCAATTGCTTGGGATGAACCAAATTCAACCCCACTTAGGCATCCCAGTATGCAATAGTGGCTCTCTCTACTTCCCAAGGGCAGAAATCAAAGAGACCAGTAGAATGCAAGGTTGTGGGTGGGGATGTGGAGGATGGAACTTCCTCCCCTTTATATTCAAGGGTGGGGGGGGTGGTCTGGAGGAGAAATGTATGTGAAATGAATTATACATCTCAACCTCCTTCACTCTTATCTGGAGTGAATAGACTGCTTTGTCATACAGCTGCCTAAGGCTAATCCTCCACACTCCCACAGGCTTCTCAGTCTACTGCCTGAGTACCTTTGAAGCCAGGATTTAAAACCCTAAAAATAGAAGCAGGATTACTGGTTGCAGCCTGCTGAAGAAGTGGGAACAATGTACAGAGGCATGAGGAAGGATGAGTGAGGAGAGGAGAATGCCTACTTTAAAGAGAAATGGTAAACTCCAATCTAACACATCTTTCAAGAAATCTGATGTATCTTTTCCTGGTGGTCAGGGTTTTTGTGGATTTTCACAATTAGAAATTACATCCAACTTGAGTCCTTATAAAATATCCTATTCTCTTCTACCAATTGAAATTCATCTTTTCTATAATCTCTGCAGCACTGTTAAGGCTGGTTTAAGATACCATCCACCAATTCTGCTGGCTCATCTTGCCTGGGTTTTCTGGTTGATAGCCCTAGTCTGTCTACACTTCTGTGATTGCCCCATAGATAGGGGTAATCACTGCCCTAGAGACAGAGCCTGGCAAGATGCCACCTGCTGGTTGAATAGGCCAGCGTTATATATACTTCTTATAAATCCAGGCTTCTTGGTTAACGTAGAGTAAAGGCTAATAAATATATTTTAATAATTATTTATGATACTAAATTTGCAACCAACAGTGAATGAGACTCTTGTGGGTGACTGAAGTCTCAGGGCTATTCACAAATGTTTCCTTCTACACTTCTATCAGTTACTATCAGAAGAGCACCGCCTCATCCTGATGAACTCAAGTGTGGCCATGTGATTTTCCTTCAGCCAATGAAAGGATATTATGAATGTCATTTCCAAGCAGAGGCTTGAAGAGACATTGTGCACGTCAACACATGCTCTTTTGCTGCTCCCACAGTAAATGGCAATGTTCCAGAGGAGAGGCTGAATCACTAAGAAAGGACAACAACAATGTGGGAACAGTGACCACAGTGAACTCTCAGCGGGTAGAAGTAAACCTTTGTTTTAAGGGAGTGATATTTGAGGGTTGTTTGTTACTGCGGTGCAACCTATCCTGGCCCAACTAATACAAAGCATACAATGCTCCTGGGTGCACTAAGGTGAATATCATGGTCTTCCACTCCTAAATACGTCTTTTAAAAAGCCTTATTTTCATTGAAAGTCTTCAAAGTAATTTTATACATCTTAAAAGCAGTCAAGGGAAATGAAAGTTAAGTCTAAACCTAATGAAATCCTGGCAAAGTAAAAAGAGAACTCAAATCCCCAGCTGTCCTCTAGCTTCTGTTGTACGAATATTTTCATAAGAGAAAGGTTTTGCAGACAAAATTAAGGACATGCCTCCCTCCAGTTCCTCACCAGGGCAAAAGTAAATTCATTACCATCAAGTGTTGGAAAATAGTTTATTTTTAGTTCACCAATAGTAGCCTAAAGAATATTATTTGCTTTTGAAAATAGGAAAGGTAAATACAAGAGCTCTTCAGCTCTGCCTTAATGAGACTATGCAACACACAGCCCATGCTCCAAAGCATTCTAATATAGCAATATTTTATTAATATATAACAACTTTTCTTTTAATCCCAGTGGGACTATTACTATCATCATTTCCCTTGTCATCAATTGAAATATTTTTATCGCTTTGCAGTTTTTTTCTTGGGCCTATTTTATTTTAAAATTAATCATATTGCAATTTCCTTCTCAAAGTTTGAATAAAGTAAAACAAAATGTCATCTGTTCATTTGCCACAGATGCATTAGAACTTGAGATTGATAAGCAGCAAATGTGTCTCTTTCTCCAGAAACAAAAAATTAATTTCAAAAGCCTTTTAAAAGTCATATGACTTAATTCCAGAGCATTTGGACTTCATTTACTTTAGTAAGTTAAGAATAATAACAACTCTAACTAATCAAGGTCCCCTAGCAATAGGGCCAAGAATGATCTTCTATATTACCTTCAGCATAGCATTACTTTCTACCTGTTGCTTAGGGTAGAGATTCTCTTAAAGATACACAGAGAAAGTTAAAGACTGGAGATTCCTTAATGACATGGACTAGAGCCAACTATTTTGTAATAGTAACAACAAAATTGTAGTCTGTGTTACTCTATATGTCTCCTACACACCAGTTACCTAGGATCTGTGGAACATATTAACCAAATACTTTCACAAAACGAAGATTTTCCTATTTTTGGACCCAAAGGCAGCTTACAAGATTTTCTACTTATTTTTCTCCAGTTAAGATTGCCACCAAAAACCAAAACAAAACAAAACAAAAAAAGCAACCACAATTCTTCGCAACTTTGTCCCACATTTTTCAAATATTTATCATCTCTTATGTGATAGACATTGTACTAATCCTCAAGCTTGGATGAGGAGTGCCTGGGTGGCCCAGTAGGTTGAGCATCTGACTCTTGTTTTTGGCTCAGATCATTACTTTGGGGTCATGGGATCAAGCCCTACATCAGGCTCTGCACTCAGTGAGGAGTCTGCTTAGGACTCTCTGTCCCTCTCTCCCTCCCCCTGCCTTCTCTTTCTCTATCTCTCAAATAAATAAATAAATCTTAAAAAAAGAAAAGAAAAGAAAAATCTAATGGTGGGTAGAATCCATATTGGCCCTGTCTTGGGAGAATATACACTATAGTGAAAAGGACAGATAATAATCCAAATCAACAACAATAAAAAGGTTGGCAATAGAGGATATTCCAGAGTGACAAGAGCACGCAGCGTTAGTACCTTCTCTAGTCCAAGCATGTGAGCAGAGGGAAATGCGAGAGGACTTCTAACGTTATCACCACTAGAAAGGAAATTAGTCATGTATACATATGCAAGCATATTTCAGGGTGTTGGAAGCAAGAGAAAGTACCTCTGAGCGCAAGATTCTGACCAGAAACTTAAGAAAACTAAGTTGGGCTTACACTGTGCATAAATGGAAAATCTAGTCACATTTTTGGCTCCATGGCTCTAAAAGCACAGGAAACGAAGCCAAGGATTGGAGAGAAAGAAGCAGATGACCATTAGGTCAGAAAGGAAAGAATCAGAAGGAATTGTGGAAGTAACACAACAGTACCCTAAGCTAGGAGTCAGGTGAACCACACACTGGGTATCATAACTGTAAACTATAGTACTAGCCACATGCCAGCCCCTGTGATTAGCCCTCTGGGTGCATTATATGATTCAACCACTATTGGAAAGCTATAGGGTAGCTATCATATTACCTCATCTTAAAGATAAGTAAAATGAAGCTTACATATGATCAGTAAATTAGCTCTTTCTGCCTTCCAATCCTGAGCTCTGAACGACTAGGCTACTGCCCATTAGAATTAGATTTATGTACAAAGATTTTTTTTTTTAATTTCAATGTCCAGGCCAATTAAATAAAAGTCTCCAAGGTCGGGGCACATGGGTGGCTCAATCGATTAAGTGTTCATCTCTTGAAATCCGCTCAGATCATGATCTCAGGGTCATGAGATTGAGTCCTGCATCAGACTCCATGCTAAGCATGAAGCCTGCTTGAGATTCTCTCACCCTTTCCCTCTGCCTCTCTCTGCTGCTCACAAGCATGCTCACTCTCTCTCTCTCACTATATTAACTAACTTATTAATTAATTAATTTGAACTAATTCTCCAAGGCAGGGCACAAGCATGAGCTTTTTAAAGCTTCCCAGGTGACTCTAATGTGTAGCCAAAATTGAGACTCACTGTGGTTCTGCTACTAAGCTACTGGATGACTTTAAAAAAAAAAAAAAATATATATATATATATATATACATATATATATATATATATATAATTCTTCCACACAGGATCTTATCAATAAAGCAAAGAACTGAGACTAGGTTATTTTTTGAGGCCCCTTCCAAGTCAAATATATTTCAGTTCTATACAAGAAATTTCTATTAAAATGAACGCTTCCAAAAGATTTGAAAGTGGGCAAGAGAATTTATGGGCTAAGTAGGTCATTAATTACACAGATCTCATCTTGTCAATTGTTAGGTTCTTGATGTATATTTATGAACCATCAAAATCCAAAATCTTCTAATATTATAACAAGTTCACTATTAGAATCCAGTAAGTGAACGAGTTAATCACTCCAGCACTACCTCATGTGATGAATTAGAGGAGACAGGAAGAACTGAAAGTCAATTACAGTTAGTGATCTTAGATAACACAGAAGCCGTTGCAGTAAAAATTATGTAAAATTATAATGCTTGTTATTTTTAGAATTAGTATGTAGCCTATATGCTTTTTCTTTCCAGAAGATCCTTCTAACATAGAGTGCCACAGAGCTGCTAAATTGATGCAGCTATGAAATGGAGTTGGGTGTTTAGGAGAGAGAAATAGAAGCTGGGACTCAGTAATAAGAAAGGGTGTGCTAAGATGAACATCTTTCATATTTGGTGGAGCAGTCCAAAGAAAATAGAAAAACAGCCCTTTAAGCCCCTTGGGGTTGGCAAATACATATATGGACATTCAGATATTCAGCTGACAAACTATTTTTTGAGTAAATACCATGTACCAGGCACTCTTCTAGGGCTTAGCATGCAAAAATCAATGTTATAAGTGCTGGGCTAGCAGTAAAAATTAAATACTTTGGGAACACAGAGACGAGTGACGACTTCTTTGATGAGGTCATAGAAGACTTAAAAACAGAGCAGATAAACTGAAGACAAGTGAGACAAAAATGCATGTGGATTTATAATTTGAAAACCAATAAATTAATGCCTTTAGGTAAACTAAAGGGGAGTGTGAAACGAAAAAATACCAATTCTGGTTTTAAGCACTGAAGAAGCCAGACAAGCCGAGAGAAGCAGAGCACTTAGGCAATTTTTTTTTTCCAGATTCACTTCAAGTTTGAGAGCCATGCCATGGCACTATATTCAATTGCATAATGATTGGGGAAAACTGTTCATTTAAAAATTCAGGCTCCTTTAGTCCCAATAAAGCAATAATTGGGCATTCAGGCATAATCAAGTACAATCTCACTAGTTAAAAAATAGCCACGACTGTCCATGGTGCCTATTCATACAAAATGGGTTTGAAGGCGACCTGGACTTTGGTATGTTTGTACCTTTGTCATGAACATTAATGTCGAATCACTAATAAACAGCATCTGGTGTTTTGAATGCTCCCTGTGAATGTTGCCTTCTCAGCCAAGAATTAAATATTGAGGGCATTAAGGACTCAACCATCATCTTCCTCACTTCAGCCCAAGGTTGTAAGCAAGATGCCCCTTGCCTCCTAAACAACACTATGCATACACAGAATGGATGTGTCTGGCATAAAACTTGCCTTACCTCACTTCATAGCAACTTTATAACTTGCTACACTGAGATTTGTCTATGGGCATTTTCAGCAACCCCTCAGGATAACAAGCAAATAGAAGAGCTGTGGGGAAAATATGTACATATGTCATTAAAATGAGAGGATCGAAGAAAGCAAAGGAAGATAAAGAGAGGAGACATGGAAGAAAGAGGAACTAGAAAAGGCATTGAAATAAAAGGAAGGTTTCAAAAAGGCATGATAAGATCCCAGCAACCCTGAACTTGTTTGGTAAGAACCTAGTTCAGTGCAACAAATATTTGTTGAGTACCATCTATGTATCAGGCACTGTTTGAAGACCTAGAAATAATAATATGTAAGATCCAGCCCATTCTTTACGCCCCTTGGGGTCAGCAGATACATATACGGACATTCAGATATTCAATTGACAAACCATTTTTTGAGTAAGTACCATGTACCAGGTACCCTCCTAGGGCTTAGCATGCAAAAATTAATGTTATAAGTGATGGGCTAGCAGTAAAAATTAAATACTTTGGGAACACAAGACGAGTGATGACTTCTTTGATGAGGTCATAGAAGACTTCAGAAAGTGTCGATATCAGAGATCTGGGGACCGGCTCTGGGTCTTACACTTAGCAACTGTGTGACTTTGAAAATTTCAAAGTTTCAACATCATCATTACCCACTATAATATTGTTAGAAAAACGCAGATTTTTTTTTTTTAATTCTATGACAGTTCTACTGGTAGTGCCTGCACATCCAAATTCACAGATTAAAACCATTGGAAGAACAATCCTCACTCCACTACCCACAGGGTGACTCAGTCAGATTCTCCAAATTTAAGACAGTAGGCAATTAAGACAGTCCATGCTGACCACATTTCTAGATAGCCAGGGTTGAAAACCAAATGAATGTGTTAAAAAAAAAAATTGAATATCTGCTTTTTACCCAGGAGATACAGTGATGACAGGTCAAGGGGCATATTATGTTGGACACAGTACGTCAATGGGCAGTCTCCTAGCTGTCCACTTCCACATTGCTTATAGCACATTAAAATGAGTTTAATGAATTTAAAATTCACCGTTTTGCACAGGCAGAGAGTGCAGAAACTGTTCATATGTTATCTAATCTTCTCCTGTCAACAAACAAGAAAACCAAGGGAAAAGAAGTTGAATGATATTCCTAAATTATAGAATGGGGTAATGAAATATCTAACATAAATGGTTATTCAATTCAAGCAAGAGAATGATCAGATTTTGAGGATGAAAAAATGGTAAGGGTTTATAGGTCTATGTTTTTTCTATTCCAGGAAAAGTAATGTGGAGATGCTGAAATGGGAGTGAGGAGAGGGTTTCTGAGAAAAAAAGGAAGACATGATGGGAAAACTAATTACACACACACTGACCCACACACATACACACAATTAGTTTTTAACATTGATAACCGACCCGTTTCTTGCTATTTTAAAGGAAATAGTCCAAGAGAAATAGCTCTCATACCTTTGAATTGAACAGAGAATTTGCTTTCCTAAATAGGAAAGCAACTCCATTTCTTCTACATGCCTGACATGTTACCAGTTCATGACTAAGTAACTAATGAATAGCTGCAGACAGGTAAACCTCAAGGGGCCTCCAAGGTACAGCTTGGATGTTTGTGTTAATAAGTCTAGTCTCAAAGTAGAACTGGCAATCTCAAAAGGAAATTGTTCTGAGCAATTCACATCTCCACTCATTGCAGCAGGCGTCCCTCCACAAGTGTTTTGCTAATCCTAAACCACCACCTTATAATGCAAAATGGGATATGGGTATGCCAATCTGTATTTGTTGAATGTTTGAAAGAATGGCTAAAGATGGCGCAGAGCATTGTATTTTATCTACAAGAGTTCAATCTCATCATTGCCACTAATCAACTCAACTCTTTAACCAAACTAACAGAAAATTCTCCCTCCCTCCTGTTTTGCCACATATTGGCAACTCCTTGCCAAGAGATCTTAGCTTATTCCGTATGTGGTGGCAAAACAGAAAATCAAAGGGAAATTGAGGAATCTCTGATTCCCATTGGGATTCAACATAAAAGTTGCAGTAACTCACCTATAAGTTCATAAAGTTGTTCATTTCCATTAGCATGTCATGTTTGAATGTGGGGTATATGTGTGTGTGTATGTGTGAATAAGTATGTGTGTGTGCCTGCCTCCCTGTTGAGAACTGAAGGTAGAGGGAAGAAAATAGACAGATGGTAATAGTAGAACTCCAAAGTAGTATCTTGAAAGGTATATCTAAAGCCATAAAAGTGATAAAACTTGTCCACCTCTCATCCATTTATAAATAGGTCAAACAAAGTCCGGAACCCACAGTGAGTTTCCTTAGCACAAAATGGGCAAATGGAAAGTTAATGCTTATTACCTCTGAGATTATAAACCTCCTTTACACCTAATGCTTTATCAATGTGCACTTAACCAGTTGCTTTGGAAATGTTCTTGATTTACTTTGTCAAATGTTTTATTATCCCAACTAAATAATAAACTCCTCCAAGTCGCAGTCTGTATCTGCTCTGCACTTGCTACTCCTTCTACACTTCTTATTAACACTGTGTCTCTTGCCCTTACCACCACCACCCCTCATAGAACACCACAGACATGGGCAAACCCAATAAACATTCATGACATGAACACAAATTGTAGCATCTTTTCCAGACTACCACATATATAGTTTAATCTTCCTAAACTTTCATGACTACCACCACTCTTCCTATTTTTATATTCACATTTTTTGTGACTTCATGTCTTATAGTCTCAGAACTTTTTGTCCAAATTAAGCTTTCTCAACAAATAGCTGTTCTGATTGTCTCCTAGCTTAATAGAACATGCTTTACTAAAAGAAAAAAAATTTTTTTTATTCCTAATTAAATTCTTTTAAAAATTCTAAATTTCTTCTCCTTCTTTCCTACCTTTAGAAAATTTTTATTATTGAGAGTGCAGTAAAAACAAAAAAGCATTAGATTGGGAGTGAAAACGTGTCGATTGAGTCTGACTTCTACCCTTGAAGCTGTAGCAATCTCAGCAAGCATGTGCTATATTCATGGACTGATGGGTCAATCAGTAACTGAGTGAATGAATGTCACAATTTATCAATATACTTTTGCCAGATCACATAGTCTTCTGAAAAATTGGTTCTCATATCTGTAAGAGTGTTATAATCTATAATCTTTAAAATTAAGATAAATAATCCAGAAGAAACAAAACCACTATCTCAAAGAGAAATCTGTATTCCCAAATTCACTGCAGCATTATTCACAATAGCCAAGGTATGGAAACAAGCGAAGTGTCCATCAACAGATGAACAGATAAAGAAAATGTGGTGCATATACACAATGGAATATTATTTGTCCTTAAAAAAAGAAGGAAATCCTACCATTTGCAGCAACATGGATGAATCTGGAGGGCATTATGCTAAGTGAAATAAGCCAGACAGAAAAACAAATACTGCATGGTATCACTTATATGAAGGATCTTTTTAAAAAGAAAAAAAAAATCAAACTTCTAGAAAGTAGAAAAATGGTTGTGAGGTGCTGAAGGTGGGAGAAATAAGGAGAGGTTGTAAAGGGTATAGATTTTGACTTGTAAGATGAGTAAGGTCAAAGGATCTAATGTATAAGGTGGTGGTGACTGACTATACACTGTACAATTGTTATTTGCTAAAACAGTGGAACTTCAATACTCTCTCCAAAAATTATATATATGATATATAATATGAATATTATAATATATGAATACCATGAATATATTATATATATGAATATTATATATATATATGTATGTATATAAAGGGGTGGATGTGTTAAGCTCCATGGGGGGAATCTTTCCACAAAGCACATGTATATCAAATCATCACACTGTACACTTTAAATATCTTGCAATTTTATTTACCTCAACTTAAGAAGAACACATACAAAAATAAATTAAGAGAAATATTGGGCACGTCTACTATCCCAGTGATTTAAAAACAGAGCTGCAAATATACAGATAATAATATAGATAAAATTTAGTCATTACAACAACTTCCATTAACCCCATCTTATGTAGAAAGAAAACTGTAATTCGCCAAAACTATGCAACTGACCCAAGGTCACACAGTGAGAAAGCGGCAAAGCTGATTTTTAATCTCAGGTCTGTCTGTTTCCAACATCAATCCTCTGACCCCTCTGACACGCTATTTCTCTTTATCCTTCTAGTGTTTTTTTTTTTTTTTAAATTTCTGTATAAACTCCATATTTCCAATCTGCACTTGATTTAGGTAAAGAATGTCCTAAATCTTAGTATCTTCAAATACTTTTCCGTGTTCTTAAAGAAAGCATGCCATCAGAGGAGATAGGGCTGTTTCGTACAATTAATAGACCAAAGGAATGATTGAATGATTCTGTTACAGGCGACACAGATAGGTATCTCGATTTAAAGAAAAAATTACAGCTGGTCTCATTGTTCATTTGTGGCAGATCCTTTTAGATTCCTTGCTGACTGGCATTTCAAACTCCACACAGAGTTATAGGCCATGCTTCAAGAGATACAAACAGAACCTTCCCTTTTTTCTCTCCCTCATTCACTGAAAGTTTAATTATTCTAATAATCTGACATATATCTGGATTTACAAGTAATCTCTTAAGAGTGCCCTGCATCTATTTTGCTTTTCCCTCAAACTACCCATTTCTATCTGCAAAAAAAGAGCATAATTCAGCAGCTCTGTTTATTTTAATGCTTCTTTCAACCTACAAACCACAGGTTGATGACAAGAGGGTAACTCAGACTGCAGATTCCTTAATCTTTTCTGCCATCACCTAACAAAATGTGGCTTTAAAAAATGGTGACATTTTCTACTTTTAGGAAATTGCTGCATATGCCCCAGCTATAACACTAAGATGATTTCATAATCATTTTCTAGACTCTTTTCACCTAGTATGTACACATTTTCTTTTTATCAAAATGAAGTTGGGAACAGAAGAGAGTTTATTTTACTTTCTTTTAAAGAGGTGATCTCACACATAACTAAGATAAATTCTTTAGGGTTTTCTATTAAAATCCCGCTTACATGATAACAGGGTACATTATTGAATGCTTTGTGACCAGTTATCAGAAAATTACCCTGAAATATAGTCCCAGTTAACTAAAACTGTTTCCTGCCATGTCATATCATCCAATTTGCCTCAATCCTACCCTTCAACAACTAGTTCTAGCCTCCTTCTGTGTTTATGCTAGTATTTTTAGGTTACTGTAAATGATGATTTAGGTTTGTAATGATGATCCAAGACATTGTAAGATTAAAACCTTCAAGAAGATTCAAGTAGCATTCAATTACCATACCTCCAATGACAAGAACGCTAATATATTTCAGAGTGCCTATTCAGTAACAAAGATTAAAATACAATATACTCCTAGAACTCACTCTTAAATAACCAGAAATCCAACTAAATAGAACAACCCATTTACTAAGAAGTCTGGTTAATCATATATTCTAGTGCATTTTGAATTCACAAGGTCAGAAGTATCCTGCTGTCCCCAAAGTTAATTTTGGGCTGATTCATGTATAAACAGGTATTACAGGGAAACCAGGCCAAGTGTTTCTACTGAAAGCCAGTGGATTTTTATGGTTGTTCTTCCCCCATGGTGGGAGGCAGGAGGGGATAGAGGATAAAAAGAGGCATAAAGGCCTCTGAGGTCAAATGCCAAGTTCTATCGAGGTTCAGTTCACACTGCTCCACTTATTCAACCTGACTTCATCACAGCAGAGAGCACGATGCCATGAGCCAGATGTAAATATTCCCGTTTGGAGCTGTCAGACATTTTTGGTGGTTCACCAGCCTGACCTTCAAAATCATGTTCATGACATTTATCTCAAGCCTAAAAGTTCCATGCGAGAGAATTTAAACTGTGTGAGCATAGAAATAGCAGGCTTTTACATCAAAGTTCAAATCTCTATTTAAAAAAAAAAAAAAAGAAAAGAAAAAAATCAACTTTGTCCCACCACTTAATTTTCAAATCCTGGGGGGGGGAAATTAAAAAACAAAAACAGAAACAGAAAATATAGCATTGTTTTGCTTTGTTATTTCATGACAACAAATTATAACAATTGAAATTACAAAATGAAGCTAGGGCACCAAATATCTTTTTATTTTAAAGATTTTATTTATTTATTTGAAAGAGAGAAAGTGAGAGATCATGAGCAGAGGGAAGGGCAGAGGGAGAAGTAGACTCCCTACTGAGCAGGGAGCCTGATGCGAGACTTTGGGATCATGCCGGGAGCCGAAGTAGACACTTAACTGACTGAGCCACCCAGGCACCATTTTTTATATATAAATAAATTTTCAAGAAAAAAATCATGTAAGATTTAGTTTTTCAACATTGACCATTCTACATGAAGCAGGGTTGTTTTTTTTTTTTTTCTGTATATGTTTTCTATTTATTGTGTTCTTAAAAGCATCTGAAAAACTCAGTCATAAAAGTAAAGTGTATAGTGGATTTTTTTTTCTAAATACCTCAACTATTTTTATAGCCAAGGCTGTCTGCTGCCTTTCCTTTGTAGAACCATGAACTCTGTGTTACCCTCTAAATAAGACCAACAGCTCTCTTCAGAGGTACCATCCTGGGATAACAGGCTACATTTTGTAAAAGTAAGCAATATAATACATTTGCAAAAGAAAAAGACAAATCTAGCTATACCTCCAGTAATCAAAACTAATCCCTCCCAGGGACTTCTGCAACCACTTTGTCCCTCTCCAACTCTGATTTGTCCTTTTCTAGCACTGATTACACTTCCAACAGGTCAACAGCAAATGTGTAAGCACATTCTAATGGTACAAATGCACCAGTCTCCCTAAGCAGCCACCTCTTGAGGAAGAAATCTTGTCTTTTTCTCCCTTTGTATCTTTCACAGTGTTTGGCCAGTGGATATTTAAGAAGTACTTGCTGATTTATTGCTTCTTCAAAACCACAAAGCTACACACACACACACACACACACACACACACACACAAAGTGTTCTACAAAGATAGAAGGGGGCTTTTTTTGTCACATGACATGGATGATCCATCTGAAAGAAGGAGTTTCAAGGGCTGAAAGTGAATCTAAGTTGTACTTCTCCCGGCTGAAAACAATGAGGTCCTCACTGACACTTGACTTAACACCTGCTGGCCCACCCCGCTAAGTGGGCCAACAGAGTAAAGCAATTATCCAGGTGACTCATGGAAATAAGCCATTTTTAGCTGAAATATCTAAGCAGTTCAAGCTAAAGTAGGTTGTTACCTGGGTCATTCAGGCAAAAGCAGGTTGTTATGTTTAAATTTTCTGGTAGTAGGGGGGGAGGGTGAAAGCCAACTAAACAAAAAACTCAACCAGAAGTTCTTCCAAAACCCTGGAATCACTGCTTATGGACTTCCTGAGCTATTGAGAAAGGAAAGGAACTAGTATTTTGGTTATGTCATCATCTACTGCATGCATTCACAGATGTAGTCTTAATTTGAAATCAGGAGCTTTTGGTCTTAAGAAATTACCTTTTGCCATCATTGTTTGGTGGGAGGAGCACTTGATTCTAGAGATCTTGACTTGTTCAAACACTGAGAGACACTTCCCGGACATCAGTTTATTTAACAATAAATCCTGACACCAAAACTGTAGGAAAGTTCCTGTTCCTTATAGAAATAATACTTTTAAAAAAAAGATTTTATTTATGTATTCATGAGAGCCACACAGAGACAGAGACCCAGGCAGAAGGAGAAGCAGGTTCCATGCAGGGAGCCCGACCTGGGACTCGATCCCCGGTCTCCAGGATCAGGCCCTGGGCTGAAGGTGGCGCTAAACCACTGAGCCACCCGGGCTTCCCTGGAAATAACACTTAAGACCTATGCTGCTCATGTTGAATACAACACTGCTTCTTGGCAGTGACCTCTGATGCATGCAAATCCTTTCTTTATACACTAACTGAAGGGTTGACTGATGGTTGCCATTGAGAGAGCTGGGTGCTGGCACAGAGCTTCACCATCTATATCCGCCCAAGAGTTTTGTAGACAAGCTGCTTCCCTACACGTCGACGCTACTTCTTGCCAAAGCCAGGACTTATTTCTCTTTGTTGGATCTCTGCAGCAGCATTGCTTGGGCTTGTGTCTCAGTAGGATGTTCCATGTTTTATTTGCGTACTCTTCTCGCGATAGCTCTAAAACCCCAGGCCGTGCCAAGAAAACTATTTTAAAGCACTGTTTTTTGAAACCATAGAAAGCTCAGCTTCATGAAAGAGGACATGAAAGAGAATGATGGAATAGAGTAGGGTTGAATGCATAAGACCCCCTCCCCGCCTCCCCCGCACACACACACACACACACACACACACAGTATAGACACTCATGCAATCTCCAGGGACATTTCTTGGCCATAGATCAGCTCACCTGTTAATCCTCTTGATAGGTAGTTGTTCATAGTATAGACTCTGGAGTCAGACTACACAGGCATGGAACTCTGGTTCTTCACTTACAATGGAATCACTTTGTTTTAATCTCTCTAAGTCTCAGTTTCTTCATCTCCAATGATAAGAATTAATATTAATACAGCCTTACACAGTTGTTGGGAAGATCAAATAAGGGGTCTGTAAAGCACTGAGCACAGAGGTGGTACAAAATAAGCTTTCTAAAATGGTACCTATTTGATCATTACCATCATCATTTCATTTTTAGTGTTTTAGGAATTGTCCAGCCCATTGCTCCTCATGAATGACATTTCTTCCCTGGACCATCACAAAATGAAACATAGATTTTTTTTTTCCCATTTCTTTGGCAATCCCAAATTAGGGTTCATGGCATGATTGACATTTTCTAAGACATTTAGCCAAGAGTAATAAGAAAACCAAGAATGAAATGCTATCTACCTATGAGCTGGTCTTCATCTTTTTGGTTATTTGTGATCCCTTGAACACATTCGTTGCCGTTCATGAATTTGTGTAGCTAAACTTAGAAGGATCAAGAGACTAAGGCAGGAGTCATCTTCAAAGACAGGGAGGAAAAAAAGGTACAGATTGCATATACATTTAATTTGTGAACTGAGGTTACAGGAACTTGAGTTCCGGTTTTCAGGATGAAATGGAAAAAAAATTTTTTAAAAAAAAAAAGGAAAGAGGAAATTAAAACAAGAGTGAGTCACGTGGTTGTCTAAAATGCATCAGGAAACCCCGAATGCAAGAGATCATGTATAACAAAACTGTCATAGAATATGGGGGTACTCCCAGCTGGGACAACAGATCTCGAGGAGCCTTTCATATATATTAGAGTTTGGGCTGCCAATGTTTAATTGGGAAGGGTCCCACAGTAGGAAGCCCCTTACTTTGGGACCTCAATGTCATTGAGTCCTCAACTGTGCTGAACTAAGTAAAGTGTTCACGTAGCACCATCAGCCTTTGGAAATTTTACTTCTCCTTTAGACCTGAAAAACTTGCGATACATATTTGCAGAGAGGGGGATGGTGTAGGCATTTGCAGACAAGCTTTGATTTTCACCTCAGTTTCATCACAGCTACATACCACTTCTTTAATTACAGATTTCTCTGGTCCTATTTCTGGTATTTGATATTTGGTCACTGATGAGAGATCTATCACTTCTAAATCCCAAACATGACAGATAACTAAATCCAGTAGAAAATTTGCTATTTATAAATTCATAGCCATCACAGTGACTTCTAGCTAAGGAGAATGTGGTGTTTCAGTTACATACAAATTATCTTTTTTACTATCTGCAAAACAAATTTGAATAAAAATTAAATTGAAAAAGTGTGTTTTCAGTAGGGAAAAAAAACTGAAGGAAAATTACTGCCATAATCGACAATAGTGTGCTTTATTAAAATTCCATTAAGCTGTGACATTTATCACATTGCTCCCCTACTTAAAGCCTCTCAAAGATTCCCCTTCCCTTTCTGTCAAGTCCAGGATGCCCAGCAGGATTTAGCCCCTCCCTCTCTCTCCAAACTTACCATGTGCCGCTCTCCTCCCTGTTTTCTTTTCTCCAACTACAGGCACCTTCATTTAAATCTTTCAAAGAGCTGAATGCCTTCCTGCCCCAGGCCTTTATGTGTGCAGACGTCTTTACTTGGGTGCTTTAGCTTCCCCATGCTTCCCACCTACACTGCTTTATCCTACTGCACATTCCCCTACCTGTCAGTACCTTTCCTTTAATGGTACATACTCACCATCGTAATTCATTCATTATTGGAGTGCTCTCTCTCTCTTTCTGCTGAATTCAGATCTCCATGAGAATAAATACTTTAGCCTTCTTATTTCTAATTCTATCATCTTCTCCGAACAAGAAAGCACACAGTAGGTACTCACTAAAAATTGAATAGCTGATGGAATAAAATACTACAGATTCTAGTGAAACCTGGAAGTTGTATTATAGCTTCTTTCTGGCTTAACTAACAATATTATAGCTCTGCTAAGAAGCTGGCACTCTTTTGTAGGTACTCAAAGAGCAATTAATGTCAATAGTTATTTTTTTTTAAGTCCCAGGGGAAATGATTACTGCAACAGTTTCCAGTGGGCAGAACTGTCTTGACTCATATCTGCTTAAAATGAAAGCACTTAGTCTTTTCATTAAAATTCCTTGCCTCTCTGCCTGTCAGCTTCAACTAGAATTCTCTCCTCCCCACCTAACCAAGCCTGTGGAAGATAAAATGCTTTCTTTCTAAAGCTGAATGTTATATCTTTATCTTTAAATAGGAAAATCCTAGCAACTGGAAGCCTAGCTCCTTATCAAATGCTTACCCATTTTCCCTCTTCCATTCTTTTTAGGTAGCTGTGATGTCACACATGCAACTCTCGCGTCCCACCAAATGGTATAGACCAAGAACTGAAACTACTATGCAATTGTCCAAATTATAGTGAACATCAGATAAAAGGTTTGCTATCTCCTGTTCTCTATTTTCAGGAGCCATAAATAACCTAACACAAGCACAGCACCCACTGCAAGCAACACAATGCATTCTGGAGGTTTAAATAGAAGAACAGCCTTGCAGTTTCAGTAATAGAAGTGGAAGTCACATAAATTATCTTCTTAGCAATCCGAATTGACCAGAGCATCATAACCAGCCAAGCTTCCACTGGTGCTCTGCATTTTGCCTCAAAATGGCTACTGAACAATGCAGCTATTATTTGCTGTCTCGGTGGTTAGTACTAAAATAGAGAGGTGTTTCTGAGCTTATGTTTGTCAGACTTTTTAATAATTCAGACATTAATCAGGCAATTCTCAATGTGGCTGGTCCTGAGATTTAAGACACAAGAGCCTTTCAAATAAAGAAAATGGAAAAGCTATTTCTGCCTGCCCAAAGAGAGGTATGTTGATACTGGTTTCCCTCAAGCTGTGCTGTGATCAAATCAACTCCTTAGCACAAGTGTCCCTGGCCTTGGAGAGGGTCAGCTCAGGGAGCGGTACAGTTTACACAGCATTAGTTGCCAGAATGTGAGCTTGGGGCTTGGCTCCACTTCCCTTAGGAAAGTCAAGAATGGAAAATGTTGTCACACTGAAGATTCAGTTAAACTTGATTCAAATATTTAGGCTATGACTACTCAGGATAGAGTTGAAATACAATTAATTTGACTAATGTGTTCCCTCTTGTCCCTGACCTTCAACCTCCCTACACACACACACCCTGCAAACTTGAATCTCTCCTTCCTTTGCAGTTCTCTTTGACCCAATCTCACGCTCCCAACTCTGGCTAGATCCCACCCTACCCCCCACCCTGTGTTCCCATAGTACCCCATGCTCACCTCTATCATAAGACTTACAGCTTATTTTTTAAATTACCTGTTTGCCATTTACCTTAATGCGATCCATGAATTGCTTAATGGCAGGAATCATATTTTATTCCCCCATATGTCCTCAGCATCCAGTTCTGTTCCTGGTCAATAATTCCTTGATAAAAGAATGAACTAAGGGATTACATACAACAAGATTCCATGTGGAGTCACAAAATGCCCGACAGGGTAACTTTCTTAGAACTGAGCATAATATTGTTATCCTGAAATCACAGACTAAAAGTACCAGCTCCAGGACTGTCCTCCAAGATAGCACAATGGCTGAGGAGTGCTAGAGTGGGCAAGGAGCCATAGCAACTTAAACACTAAGGTGAAAATCTTTTATCCAAAATTCTTGGCTCCCCTTCAACTTAAGTTTTTTACATTTTCTATCACTTCTGATCCTTCCATGGAGGGTGATGCTCTCGTGTGTCCACTTGGCTTCATATATGAAGGAAGCTGAATGCATGCTCTCCTTTCCCACAGCTGTCACCACCATGCCTTGTTCTGCTACCTCTTTTCCTTCCTTGAGACCCTCCATCTATTGAGATTGCTCTCTTACCCATGCCATCTGCTATCTAGTAATATCCAGTATATCCTCCCTGTATTCTTTGAGGATACTGGAATTTGGTTTACAGTTTCTCTCTTCCTGTAGTCTCCAACCATCGTCTTAGACAACTCTGCTAAAATCATCACACTGAAAAATCATTTAAGCCTCTAATTCCTTGACTTCCACTGATTCAGTGTCTTATATCCCAGCATTATACTCTTGACTCCCCAGTTTACTTGTTTTCCTCTCTATGGAGCAGCTGATTAGGAACTGGGGAGGATGGATGGAGGCAGGGGTTTGACTTAGGCTGGGAGCGCTGGGCAAAAGACATATTGACTGTGAGCCCCGTAACTAAAGGGAAATTAGTGACTCATCTTGAACAAGGAAGAGCAAGGAAGTAAGAATGGGTCCCAAACATTTAGTATAATGAAGCCGGGTAAAATTAGTCTGGCTAAAAAAATTAGTCTGGCTAGTGTTGCAGTTCTCAGCACTCTTAGCTGCCTGTGGTTATCTGCTCAACTTTCCTTCACATTCCCTCTTCTCACCCTCATCTCCACCTTTGGAAACAAGTCTGACTCTGCCAGATATGTTCCTGGACTTGTGTGTGCAGGATGAAAGGGAAGGCGTCATCAGCCAAGAGAAGGAAAGGAATTCATCGACTCCATCAAGAGCTGAAGGAAAATAATATGAGTATGAACAGAAGAGCCCCCCTCAGGGCTGGACTGAGACAGAGGGGTAGAAGTTGGAAATAGGAGGATCCAGAAGTATGTGAGAATTGCCAAGGAAAAAAGAAAGAATTCAAATACTGAATCCCATTTAGATCTTCCAAGGAAATAAATGGAATTCTTCATTTTGTGTTTGTGTGTGTGTGTGTGTCTGTGTGTCTGTGTGTGTCTGTGTATCTGTACTTTACTCTGAGCCTGAATCACATAAGTCACAGCTTCAACTGAATTGCTTTGGAATCCAATGTGGAGGGTTGGTGTCAGATAATGGACCAACTAAGTGAGGACATTTAGGGTGCAAAGAATTCTATGGACTGCTAGTGACCAGCCCCTGAGTGAGCAGAGAGCTGTGAAGGCACAGAACCAAGTTGGGCAGCCTTGATCTCTCACTACTGCTAGTTTGGAGAGTGCCAATCCCTAACCTGGATCAACCCAACCATCTGTTTCTGTGGGCTTGCTCCCAAGCTACCAAATGCAGTTGGAGTAAATTGGCTCTAAAACAAATTTATAATTTTCAAGCTCAGCTGGACTGTCAGTGCTGCTCAGCAATTCTTTTACTTACCCACGATTGGTTCCCTTCCCCACTCTCAATCACAGCTGTGCCAATATTTTATCTTTTTTTTTTTTTTTTTCAGAGCTCCAAACAACTTTCTCTCCATTTGTGGACGTGTTCAACAACTATTTATTGAGCACTTACTATAGTCCAGGCACTTTTTTTAGGAGTTTGTGAAAGATTAAAAAATAATCACAAATTCTTTGAAGCTCCTCTCAGCAGAAAGGTGAGGCCTATTTCTTTTCTCCCAAATCTGATATAATTTGCTATCTCATTTCCTTGGCCAATGGAATGCAGCAGAAACAATGTGGCACTACTTTCAAACAAGGCGTCAAGAATCCCCGTCACTTCCTTTCACCCTCTTGGAACCCTGAAACTACCATGCTCTGAAGAGCCCCAATCTAGTAGTCTTTCAGCCCCAATCTAGTAGTCTTCCTGAGAATGAAAGACAAAGATAGAGATATCTAGTCAACTCAGCTTTCACAGTTAAGGCCAACCTACCAACTGACTGCAGCCAACCCACCAACTGACTGCAGCTGCCTGAGGTAGTTCCTCTGGTTTTTCTCTATTTCTTTCCATTTCTGCTTGAAAATCAGCCAATTCTTGCCTTATCTCATCTCCTTTGTGTAATACGTAGGGGAGCTAAGAGGAGCCAATGCACACTCTGACATTTTTCAGCAACTTCCTCTAGCAAGAAAGTCAAGATCCTTCAAAGTCTGGCTCCAACATGCTTTCCTGTCCCTTCCATTATTCACCACATTCATCAGTTCTATCTACATGGTCTGGGACTTTGGACTGCTCATCATTTCCCTTACATGTTGTGTATGTTTAATACATCCCTTTGCCTTTGCTCATCAATGATGATTAAAACTCCTGATATATCTTCATGTTCTTAAGTATATTTTAAATACATTTTTTTGTAAAATTGTCCACCACTTTATCCCATAGAATAACTTTAGTCAAAATTAGTTTCTTCTTAAGAAAAATAAAATAAGGGGTATCTGGGTGGCTCAGTTGGTTAAGTGTGTGCCTTTGGCTCAGGTCATGATCCCAGAGTCCTGGGATCCAGCCCCACATCTGGCTCCTTGCTCAGTGGGGAGCCTGTTTCTCCCTTTCCCTCTGCCTGCCTCTTCCCCTGTTTATGCTCTCTCTCTCTCTCTCTGTCAAATGAATAAAAATCTTTTTAAAATAAATAAATAAATAAAATATTTTTTAAGTTAAAAAAATTCATTTCTTCTTCCTCTGTTGCCCCAGAGCAATTTACATTTAATCCTAGGAGAATATAACATTGCGTTATAGTTACAGTTTATATATTTCTTTTGTCCTCCAATCTGCCACTCCACCATTAGTTACTGAAGAATGGAGATTTAAGGTCACAGATCTTTGTGTTCCTGCTATGTAATATGGAACATAGTGGGAGCCCAGTTAATATTTATTAAAATTAAACACATGCAAACAAAGCTAACAGTATGATAGTCAATTAAATAATTCTGTCCACCACATGTCACCAATCATTATGGTCAAGTCAAGTATGTAACAAGCTACCCTGATATTTAACACAGCCAAAATGACCAGGCCACCCATGGGACAATCAGATCATTTTACACTGGGAATACCATTCTAATTTTTCAGGGCATTAAAGGAGAGAAGTTGCTAACAATACACAGATGGCCTAAAAGAGCTATGCACTCTATCTCCGAAGAGCAGGCACTTTATTTCCCTCTTGCTACCAAGACAAGACTCATTATCTAATTTTGTGCATCTGTCTTAAAGTTATTTATAAATACAGACCATTACTTTAAAAGGACAATTTTTGGTTGCTGTTTAGAACTACCTCATTTAAATGCATTAAATCCTGAAAATGTAATGCATTTTCAATGCATGAAATCATTGAAAAATGCAGAGAAGCATGGGAAAACAGATATCCTCACAAGATTCTAGTTCATATTATTCTCTATTTCTGCTCAAAGGACAAAGCTCTGGAAGATCTTATAATCTTATTTTGTAAGGGTTACAGATATGTACGTAAAATATTCCATTATGCATCGTTTATTTTCCACTCATATTTATTTTGATGGTATCTCAAAATTTAAGCATATCACAAATGCTTTGATTGTGTTTTTGTATTTTTTTCTTAGGTCTGTAGTTTGTTAGAGCCAGAAGGAACCTAAAGATCATACAGACCAATCCTTTTATTTTTACTGAAATTCAGAAAGTTTCAGTGACTTGCTCAAGTTTTCAGAATAAGAAAATGGCAAGATTAACAACAAAGTTTCCTGACCCCACTAAAAATGGAAGCTGCGTAGGAAAACTAACATTTATTAAAGAGGTTTTAGGATCTCTGAGTTCCAATCTCAGCTCAGGTCAATTAAACATTTGTTTATTTATAGAAATTGGGGAGATATTATAATCCAGATTTACTAAACTGACAAGCGTACTACCTAAAATGTGTATCTGCCATAATTCTACGAGATAATCTGTGACTTAAAAAATTCCTGCTCTTAGTCAAATTAAAGATTTATTTTATATTTCAACAGTTTGCTTACACACTCACACACACACACATACACACACACACAAATATTCAGTAAGCCTAGGTTAACTGGGAGATGCCTCCCTAATGTGTATCCCTAACTTATAATAATGAAAATCTTACTGTGACTGAATCCCTCAGATATATCAGTCACTTTTTTCTTTGTGATTTAATCACTTCCTTCCATTTAATTACTTTGAGGATTAACTGTGGGCAAATGTATTCCAATAATAGGCCAATCTACAAAGAACAGGAAGCTTTCTTTGCGGTCCCAGGGGAAATTTAGCACTTCCGACTATAACTCTGCATTACAGCTCTCCTGTTTCTGTTAGCCCTTAGGCCATGTGTGTCACCTTACTTGTTTGACTGTAAAAAAATGTCACAGGATGCACTGTTTACATGCTAGCATTTGTACACAATTTCTGGCAGGAGTAAAGATGGCTCTTCTTAATCCAGGCCATACAGGAAGCTATTTCTTTCTAAATCAAGTCATTAATGCTTAAACAAGCAAACAGTGCAGCCAAGACAAAAATCAATTTGCAAAAAGGGAAAGCTTTGTTCCAAACACTCCAGGAGTCACTGGGGAAAGATGCTTTTACAGATCTAATGCTTGAGAGTATTACAGTATTAGGTTAGGTTGATCCTATTTTTCTAGTTGGATTTATATTATTTGAAAGTCAAAGTGACTAAGAGTATTGCATACTATCAGCAATGTTTTTGATATCAGAAGAAGTAATCTTCCTTCTGAATAGAAAGCCCAGATAGAAATCTTCCCACTGACCCTCATTTGACCTGTTCATCACATGTGTCTGGGTATTTTCCAATGGCTAAATGCTCCATGACAATGGTTCCTAAACTATTGCACTGTAGAATCACCTAGAGAGCTTTTAAAAATCCCAAAGCCCAGGGATGCCTGGGTGGTTCAGTTGGTTAAGCTCCAACTCTTGACTCCAGCTCAGGTCTTGATCTCAGGGTCATGAGTTCAAGCCCTATGTTAAATAATAATAATAATAATAATAATAAATAAAACATCCCAATGCCCAGGTTACACCCATCCCAGTTAAATCAAAATATTTGGTGGGTGAAAGCCAACCATCAGTAGTTTCAATAATTCTCCAGTTGATTGTAATGAAAAGTTCAGGAACCACCATTCTATGACATTTCTGACTCCTGTTGCTTTCCAGTAGGCAAATCTCAGAATGGAGGGTAAATAAGAAACTTCCTTCTCTGTTCTGACTTCTACACTTATAAGACCAAGAAATCTTAAAGACATATGTATACATTTGGGAGATATATTTTTAAAGTAGTGGGAAACCAATATTTATATCATGAGTCATGAAAGAGTTTTATCTTTAGAAAAATCTGTTTTAATTTATAAGTCTATTTCCAAAAGATAATAGAATATGAAAAGATATGTGTACAAGATGTCCATGGCAGTGTTAACAATAATTTTAAAACAAATAAATTATGTTACCAAGATGTCATGACTTAATGGATTATGAAACAACTATATGAAGAACATTGTTTTTCATTACATAGGAAAATCCTCTCAATATGTTAAGTACAGGGACACCTGGGTGGCTCAGCGGTAGAGCATCCGCCTTTGGCTCAGGGTGTGATCCTGGGGTCCAGAGATTGAGCCCCACATCAGGCTGGATCCTGCTTCTCCCTCTGCCTATGTCTCTGCCTCTCTCTCTCTCTGTCTCTCATGAATAAATAAATAAAATCTTTTAAAAAAATATGTTAAGTACAAAAATATAATGCAGACATATATACCCATATATTAAAATATTGTACATACTATATTTGAAAGTGTATCAGGTCTGGTTGGTTGCACTTGAAATTGAAAATGGTGTTTACTCTGGACAGCATTATAGAGTTGTGAAGTAAAAGGAGACTTTCTCATTTTATTTCAAGTACTTTTTTTATTATTTGTATTTTTACAATGTTACTATAAATATTATTATTAAAAGTTCAAAATAAACAGAATTAAAACAAACCAGAAAAGTCAACACATATCTGGAGAAAAAGGTCATGCACTGTAAATGTGTAATGTAATGTAAAAATGTAAATATCTCTGATTTATTGGGCCATATATGTATATTTTGTATTTCTTTCGTTATACTCTTTAGGGTCCCACACACACACATTTCTACCTTAGTATCCATTATAGTCAGAAAAATTTTATTAATATTTTTTAAGGATTTTATTTATTTCTTTACTTATTTGAGGGAGAGAGAAAGAGCATGAGCTGAGGAAAAGTGCAGAGGGAGAGGGAGAAGCAGGCTCCCCTCTGAGCAGGAGCCTGAAACAGGATTGGATCCTAAGACCCTGAGATCATGACCTAAAGCAAAGGCAGATGCTTAACCTTCTGAGCCACCCAGTCACCTGGGTGAAAAATTTTAAGATGTTGATCCTAAGAAAAGATTTTAAGATAAACAGATCTTTAAATTTGAAAGGCTTAATTCACATTGCAAAGGGGTTCCTGCTCACCAACAGGTCAAGAATGATACTAAATTTTATTTAGTAAAATAATGATACTATATTTTATTCAGTTTTTCCCACCAACAACCTAAGAAGCACACTGAGGGGTGCCTGGGTGGCTCAGTCGGTTAATATTCAACTATTGATTTCAGCTCAAGGCATGATCTCAGGATTGTGAAATCGAGCCCAGCATGGGGCTCTGGGCTTTGTGTGGTGCCTACTTAAGATTCTCTTTCCCTTGCTCCTCTGCTCCTTCCCCCATAACCCCCATCTCCTGCCAACATGCTCTAGTGCATGCCTGCTCTAAAAAAAAAAAAAAAAAAAACTAAAATAAAAAATAAATGTAAAAATAAATAAAAGCACTTCAAAAAACACTATTCAGATTTGCTAAATCCATTTTCATGTTGTCCTTAACCTATTCCACAGTACCTTTAACCAAGTAGTTAACCTGTATACTTTGCAATTTAAAAAAGAGGAGGGAAGGTTCAAGCTGAAGAGGCATCAAAACAATTCAGACATTTGAAATACTCCCACAGTTGAAACTTAAAGATTCTTTATAGGTGGAAAATCATAACCAAGATAACCACCCACCAAGAAAGTGAAATGTAAATTGCATGACTATCGTTTAACAATGAAACGAAATGGGAAGCAATCCTTCTGTGATTTAAGAGGGGGAAAATGGATGAAAGCAGAAAAAAAAAGTGGTGGCAACTGGAGAAGAGGGGCAAAAAAAGGTGTGGAAACTTTAAGACAAATAGAGGAATTCAACAGGAGCTTGCTTAGTGGCGTAATTTCTATCAAGGATACTTGATTTTGGAAATTTTCAATAAAGCTTGGTTTAAGGAGGCAAAGGTACTTCAGTTTGTGACTTTACTTAAAAATAGAAAATGAGGAACTGATCAAATTAGCTAAGAAGTCAGACCCACCAGTCTGTAGCAGAGGTTTGGAATCCATAGAAGTTATTAAGGATAAAGATTCGGTTTGGTGAAAAAAAAATGTAGACTAATAAGGCTGTTAGAAAAAATGTTATGTAAATAGGCCTGTGGATTTTTCAGGGACTAAAGTGGCTCCTCTATGGCATTTGTCATGCCATTTTACTCAACTATAAACCCAAGGAAGTTGATCACATAACCCTATGGTTTCTTCTTGATGATCTGATTTTATCTTGCAAAATAACTGAATATAGTAGGCAGACTCTACCGATACAATGGCTGCTATAGCAATTGCCACCGTAGACATTACTTCTTTATTCATTAATAGTTAATTCAGGTATTAGAGGGGTGGCCTTCTAGGCAGTGATTCAGGACCTTAGGCTCCTACCATTTCATGGCTACACTAACTTTTCAGGCCTGAAAATCTTTTACTTCCAGTCCATAGATGGTGAAAAAGGAGGTGAAGAAGAGAAAGACATCACTTGTGCTCATATTCCATTAGCAAGAACTGGACACAAGGCTCCACCAAGATGTAATTCCCAGCTGGACAGGAACATCCTACCAATAATTCCATATTAAAGAAAGGAAGCACAAATCTTTGAAGACCAGCAAGCCATCTTGGCCACAAATGTCATTTCAAATATCAGTTGCGAGTCTTATCAGAGGCTCACTTCTTAATGACCTAACCTAATATAATTCCAGTTGGACCCATTTGCACTGGCTTGTAGTTGGTCCATAGAAAGAAAATATACACATGCTTTTAGTTCTCAATTGGGCTTTCAGAGCAGAAACGATCTTTTATCAAATTTTTATAAAATCCTTTTCCTACCCAGAGTTCTATTAGAGCAAAAATGATGCCCAGCTAATGTTAACCCTGAATAAACTCTCCTAATTTCCACTCTTATCCTTGTCTGAAGGACAGGGAACAGCTCTTTTTCACCCTTCTTTACCCATTGACTCTGAATGAATGACTGGGGCACTTTCACTTCGTAAAACAAATGGCTCTTGTGTAATAAATCAACCTAGTTTTAAGGTAGGCAAATATCAACTTTAATTTAGATTTTCTCCATTGTCATGTATGTCTTATCCCCGTCATTTCATTTTTTTTTTTTTTTTTACTCAACTCTGGCACTTTTAGAACTTTGCTCCCTCTTCTCCTCAATGCTTATGGAAGACTTATTCTTTGGTCTCTCTTTCATGGCAGACTCATAGATCATCTGGGCTACTTGTTACACTTAACTAATATTTGACAACCAATAATATGCGGTTATTAGACAAGCCATTTATTTTCCAAAGTTCTACAAGGCAACTATATATTGCTTTACATGCTTGTCATAGTATTGTTCGCCAACAGTCCCTGTATTTTAATAAAGACAGCATCTGCATTGAAGAGTCTCCTTAAGGGTGCCTGGGTGGCTCTGTCAGTTGAGCATCCGGCTCAGGTCGTAATCCCAGGGTCCTGGGATTGGGTCCTGAGATGAAGCCCTGTGTTGGGCTCCAGTCCTGTGTTGAGCTCCATGCTCAGCAGGAAGTCTGCTACTTCCTCTCCCTCTGCCCCTCCCCACCCCACTCCTGCTAGCCCTCTCTCTCTCTCTATCTCAAATAAATAAATAAAGTGTTTTTAAAAAAGATTTTCCTCAGTTATAACAATCTCCCCAGTCATTCCATACCTGCAAAAATAGACCAAGTACTGCTCATTATGCTGCCTGCCATAAATTCCCAGTGAACACAAACACCACCAAGGACTGCTGCTAGGCAAGAGAGTAGAAATGGATCCGGGCAGATCCATTACTGCTATTTGTAAAAGCACCTAACCTGAGGGTGAGTCACATATTAAGACGAATCTATTTTTATGTCTTTACTTTATGGCCCAGATGAATTTGGTATAACCTTATTATAATAATTTGAACCCTGTTGTCTAAGTCCATTATCATACACTACTGTTAAGATAGAAGTCCTTTGGTGATATGGAAAATATCTAAATATATTGTCTTTAAATGGTGACCAAAATATATAAAATGGTTTTCTATTTCTGTAAGGCAGCCAACTGCTCTTTCATGATACCCCATTTCATATCAGAGGCTAAGAAAATAAAGTACCTAGATGTTTCTTTGATCTACATTTGCCTTATGCCTTTTTACCAGAGCTGCAAGCATTTTTCAATCGTATTTAAGAGTGAGAAAGAGAATCTGTGATCTGTGAACATACTCTTAAGTGGCACAACCAAAGCTCTGGTACTGGTTTATTTAAGTTCATCACAGAACTTAGTAACAGTTCTGCTATAACTGTTCCCCTGTCTGAGGTCATGTTATGGTCATCATTCCGTTAAAGAGTCTTAAAGATTCATCCTCATTAACAAACATGTAAGAACTTCCTCTGATGTATAATACATTATGTTAGGTAATAGGGTGGCAATGGAGTGTGGCCAGGATTCCCACAAAGAAAAGTACAGGTTCTGCTATTTAGCAAGTGGAATTTTAGGGTTAACTGTGAATGTGTAATCTAAATGTTGCCCCAGCTATTAATATAACTGCAGCTGGAAGAAATCTTAATTCTCCAAATCCAACTCTATTTTACTACCTATTGCCTCCGTATCACAGGCCACCAACCTTGATCTCCTTGACTGATCGCATAGTTGCAGTGTTTGGGGTGAAATTATCTCAACTTGAACCACCTGGGAAAAGAAAAACCTTTCATCTTACCAAACTTATCTTAAATCTCAAATATTTAATAAGTTCATCTACAGAATCTTTTTTAAGTTGCTTTAGGTGTTCCCTCTCTTCTGTGATTTTCCCACTTCAGTATATACCAGGGGGAATTTTAGTCTGGTTAAATTGTTTTAGTGTATAAATATCATCATATTCTGACATATTTATATAGACTGTAATGAGACTATAATAGAAGTCTCTATTTTTATCAGCAATAGAGTATTACCAGCTCATGATAATACTAATAAACACTTTTTTAAACTATCAAGTCATTTCTATTCTCATACAGTTACAGCCATCACTTTATAGATTAATTTGCTGGGTACAACATTTCCAGGGACTGTTGTTTATTGCTGATAAATATAGCTTGCTTATTTAAGCTCTTTACCTAACCCTGCAGAGAGATCTTCTGAAGCAAGAAGCTTTAAAACGACATAGGCAGGTAATGTGCTGAAAGCACTGGATACCCTCTTATTGGAGGCACCATGATCAGATAATAAAGCAACCGCTGTGACTCAAGGTCAAATGATCCTTAATCTAAAAAACAATCTCTAAATGACATAAGAGGGGCTTTAACCTTAACATCCACTGCATTTGAGGCCCTATTTCATCCTTCTGCAAAGTCAATAATATGAGAATCACAAACCGAGCAGGATTGCAAATCCTCTTATCCTACCTGCTGCAAGTTAGTGGAGGAAAGCATTGTTTCAAAATTTCACTAATGCAAAGAAATGAGAAAATTGTTCATGAGGTGATGGTTCAATATAAGCAGTGATCAAATAATGTTATTTGACGGTATTTTTTTTTTCTCTGCTTGCTTCCTGAATTCTCCATTTAACATTCTAAAAAACCAGTCTGATGGAGAAAGCCAAAGATATGCAAAAATTAGGTGTGGCTTATTAATTGTATTGTGTAAGCAAAAAAATTGAATATTTTTATTAAAAAAAAAATTCCTGATTTTACTCTGTTTTAATTACTCAATTTCCAAACAGAAATTAAATTCAACAACTCACATTTCTGTTTTGACTTTTATGCTTTATAATTCTTTATATGCATGCCTATTCCTACAACTAAAGGGAAGAAGCAGTCATTTGGATAATTTAAGAAAAAATAGAATTTTAGTGATAATTTGCTAGAGACAAAAGATTTATAGAGTACTGTTTCTCAGACTTTAATATGCACATAGATCATCTGGTGATATTGTTAAAATTCTGATTCTGATTCACCAGGTTTGTTGTGCGGCTTGAGATCTGTATTTCTAACAAGCAACTAGGTGATGCATCTCTGCTGGCCCCAGGTTCACACTTTAAGTGGTAAGTTTATACACTCTTGTGTTATTCTTGCATGTTTTTTAAAAAGAAGGTAAAGGTAGGAAAATGTGAAAATGGATTTTCTGGATTTTCTCATTCTTTGCTCTCATTTGCATGCATAGATATGTCTAACATTTTTTTTTAAAGCAACCAGGGAGTACACCGTTTATCCTTCTTAAAATGTAAAACACAATGCAAGAGCAAGATGAACACTGTTATGAATTACACTAAGCTTTGTATCAACATCTAATACACCTTTTATTAATTCATGGACTATTAATTTAATCTTTTCACTAGGATCAGTCAACAAGTAAAATGTTCTCAGATTGTTCAGGAAATTCAAATTTAAACGTACGCAATCAAAATATTCACTTAGGCTCCACTGAATAGTCTATAAACAATAGAGTAAAAAGATTGTTTTAAATCGGAAATGCACTGAAAGCAACAGTTTTCTTTGTTGAACTTAGAAATTAGCATTATATATAAATGCTGACTAAGCCCTTGGACAGGCCTGTTGACTTCACTAAAGAGTTCAAATTATGTTGAAGGCTTTAATAAACTCTGGGGGAAATTCCACTGCCATACAATGAAATTCCATTACGTATGACTTATTTTTGGCTCTCCAGTTGATAATAAAACATATCAAATGGCATTTTCCTTTACTTTTTTCCTGAACCTTGTTTATTGTACTACCATTTATATATTCTTCGGGGAGAGAGTTTTTACTTAAAACTATTTTTAATTTTGTTCTTCAAGAAGTACTAAAATATGTAAATGTTGTTATAATGATGTCATAGTGTATTAAAAATTATGTATTAGCAATTATCTTGCTTAATGATTTCCATTTATATTTGGCCATGTATAGTGTTAAAATACCCAAGGAATAACTTTATGGCAGAAAAAGATTCATTTTTCCAAAGTCCTGCACATAGTTAGCATCTAATAAATACATATGTGTGAGCTATCACCTGGTCCTTGAGTGATTGATCAGGAAATGAGCCCTCACCAGAGACTGAATCAGCTGGCACCTAGATCGTGGACTTCCTGGCCTCCAGAACTGGGAAAAAATAACTCTTTGTTTTTTAAACCACCTGGTCTGTGGTATTTTTGTTATAGCAGCCCAAACTGACTAAGACACATGGAAAGGTCCAGGAATTTCAGATCAATTCAGGACAACCTGAAGTTTAACTTTGCCTTCCGCCTAGTTCTGATTTTACCCCCCTTGTTTTGATAGCTTATCCCAAAAGCCCACCCAACATGACACATTAGGCATTGTCATCCTTGTCTTACAGGAAGGAAGGAAGAAAAGGCTCAGAGATGGTGAGTGACTCACCCAAAGTATGGCAGTTTGACCAAGTTATGGGCTGAGACCCGTTCTTTACAAATCTCAGTTTTTCTACCATGGGACTTTTATCTCTAAAACCTGTGCGATCTTTGCGATGAATTGTATCTGCACTTGAGGGGATGCGCTCAGCTAAGGAAGCTTGAAACCCCCTTAATTATTTTCTAAATATTTGGTGCCCATTATTCCTTTTCTCCATCTTTGCCACAGGAAGTGCAAAGGAAACTGATACACACTGCACATTGACATCCTCAGGCATGCTGCTCCAAAATTCACATCAAATTCAGGAGGCCATTATCTCCAGGAAACTTGGCCACAAAGAGAAAGCAGATATTGAGATAAGAGAAGGGGCTGAAGCAAGGCTAACAGCAGGCATAAACTAAGGTAGGGCCAAGATTCACAGAAGTGGGCAGAGATGCAGTAAGAAGAAGAGAAATGTCTGAGACTCGGGTAAAGGTAAGGGCAGGATAGAGGGTAGTAAACAGTACAGAAAGAGGCAGAAGAAGGCAGAGATAGAGGCCCTCCCTAGGTTTCTACAAGCTTTTCTATTTGTTAGCCTTCAGATCTAGCAGACACTGGCCATCCTTCAAAAAAAAAAAGATCTTCCCTTACTACTGATGAGCCAGTTTTCACTTCTCCAGTAATCCTGCTTCAGTCCTTAGGGATAGAAGAGTCCTTAAAACCTCCACATGGAGCGTGTTCTATAGATGTGGATACCTCTGAGCGTGTTATGGTGTAGTGAATCAAACCAAACACTGGCCACAATTCAAACATGCTCTGAGTCTCCATTATAAGAATAGTTACAAAAGAAGGAATTTTGCAAACCCAATCTAGGGGCCCACTTGTTTTAAGTATTATTTGATAGCTCACAATCCCAAAAGTATAAGAAAAAAATGAGAATCATTCCTTTAAATTTGTTGTAATCAAATTCGGTCAGTTTTTCTAAAGAGAAGAGTGTGTTCAGTGGGGTATTTGTCAGTCTGTCCTAGAGGATTTTAAATTTAAAAAAAAAATGGAAGAAGAAAAACAGAGAGGCGAACACTCAGATAAAACTCTAAGTATGAGATCACTGCTGAACATACCTAGTAATTCACAGGGGAAAATAATCCAGGAGACATTAGAACATAGCACTTAGGTTCCTAGTTCCTGAATAACAATATATTAAACGTATAATTTGATCTTCATGCAAGAAAACCAACACCCCTCATAGACATGATTGTGCCTTGGCAAAATAAGATTCCTAAGTGGCAACTCTTATGGAATGCACCACGTTGTGCAAAGGGGGCAACATTCTGTATCAAGAATGCAAAAACCCCAAATCAGGGGTGGCTGAATGATAAAGAACATCTGCGTAGAGATAAAAGGAAAGGGCGTCAAAATGATATCATTGTTAAAGCAGGGTGGGGGGGGGGGAGGTAAAGTCTGGTAAAACAGCCATTCCAAAGAGAAGAGAATGGACAATCACATCCTGACATCAATCACAAATTTGGCAAAGCAACAAAGGCAGGATGCAGAGGTGATGAAGGATTGTGCTTATCTGGACATCTCCAGGAAGTCAGTCAGCAAAAGTAAAGCACTGGATACATCTTACTGACAACGTCGTCTTTTAGAAGGCAGGAGAAGCAATGAAGGAAATTATTCCTTAGGACCACAGTCTGACAAGCAAGGAAAGGACTGGTTGGCAAAGTGGAATTGATGGAATCCTTGAGGAAGAGGGGAGAACCAGTATATTACCTTAGAGTTTGTGATAGCCAATGTTCTGAATCCTGAGCAAATCGAGATATATGGCCTAAACTAAAAGAAGACAGATTTCCAGAGGTTCAGAGAGAAGATGGGCATGATCTTATGGCCAGCTACTGGGGAAGCAAAGAAGAATGTCAGGCTTGTAAACACACAGTTCTTAGGAACTAATCATGAAAGTGATGGAGAGGCAGCTCAGGAAACCATTCTGGCAGCCCAACCAGCTTCAAGAAAAAAGGAGATATTTCAAAGGTGTCATTTGTGAAGAATGGGAGGACCAACATATAACCATAAGGAAATGAAAACTAATTACAACGGTATCAAGTAAAGCTTATGAAAACTACCAACCAAGGTGAAAATAGGTTTGCTAAAGTTAAACAAGGAGCAACAGAAAGATTTGGGAAAAATACTATGGCGTCTTTAGAAAAGAGGCAGAAGGCAAAGCTTCTCGGGGTCTTCTCTCTGTTGTGGCCGGTGCTGTTTCTTGTCTGCCCTGCAGTCCTCCCTCATCTCATGAGGCTGTTAACGGGCCTGTCAGTCACAGTGCCCGCTGTGCCCCTGCCATCACTGTGAACATGTGACCAAACAGGGCCAGTCAGATGCTCTTCATGCGATTTGGTACATGAATACCAAGGAAGAAAGTGTTTCTCTTCCCTTGGGACTTAAATCAAACTCAGTAGCAATCTTCTCTACCGTGGGGAAAGTTCATCCACAAAAGAAATCAGAACCCAGGTATTGCAAGATGCCTCAGCTCCTGATGACATCCTCTGAATCCCTGAATCCAGCTATGATTGAAGCAAGCTTTATCCCTAAATGCCCTGGCTGTGGGAGCCAAGGAATTCCTTTTTATCCTACGAGAGTTTAGATTAAATTTCTTGCATTTGTAATCAAGAGAGGACTGACTAATACATTAGTGGAGAAGTTTAATTGTCAGATTAGAAAAGAGAAAGCAAATATTGGGAGGAGAAAATTAAAGTCCAAGCTAGAGAAGAAGGTTGAAAAAAAATGCATCTTTCAAAGGATTTTGGTTCCATTCCATAAAACCAAAAGAAGGCTCGGATGACATCAGAGAACTGTAAATAGTCATCTTTGAAGAATTATGGGAACAGAAGTCTTGCTGGCAGGTGGGAAAAGGGCAAATAAATGTTTCCATTTTCAAAAACTGAAAGAAGTTAAATTCTTTAAACTATAGCCAAAGAGATTAGATGGATCCCTAACAAAATGTTAGATTATAAAATGTGGGTAAATACTTAGGAAGCAAAGAGGTAATCATTAGGGACCAGTATAGGTTTATGAAGTCCAATATAGGCTGGGATTATATCATTCCCTTTTTGGACTACATTTATCAGAGAGATCCAGGGAAATCTTCATTATGCCAGGTACTGTGTGACGTACTACCCTGATAGAGTGGAATATTATGTGTGATGGTTATAGTCATAACTGGTTTGCTTTGTTAGTTATGATAATACCCAGAATGCGTTGACGATCCGCTGTGCCTCAGAATATACACACATATGTGTGTCCATGCACTACACAACACACATGCACATATATACACACACATACACATATATATACACATATATACACATACACATACACACATGCATGTGCACAGTATGCACAGACATTCATATACACACATATGTGTTCACACATATGCATACATACAAATACTATGAACACTATACATACATGCACTATACACACCTCTAGACATGATACAGGCATATATGCATGCATGTGTGTACTGAAACATGTCACATGTATACACATATGTATACATATATATACCCATACACACAAAGTACATTTATTCCTATAAGACAAATACACATAAATACACACACACACACACACACACACACACACATATGTACACACACCAGAACAAAAATCTAATGTGGACAGTAAGTATCCCCATGATACAGAGAAACCTGGAGTGAGGCAATTTTTCCAAGGTCACAAAACTAGTAACAGCAAATCATGAATTTGAAGCTAGAATTTCCTGTCTCTATTCTCTGGCCAATTATGAGTATTGTTGTTCAATTAATGCTAACTAAAATAAAGGGACAGCAAGCTGAGGAAAGGCCTGAAGTATCTTGGGCCTTTTCAGCTTTCAAAAATTTAAAAGACCATAGAGACAGCAATATGGTCAAATCTGAAAATAACTCAGAAGTGTATGTTGTATGTTAGTGAAAGAACTGGAATCTGAGCAGGAAATGATAGTAAAATATTGTGGAGAGTTCTCAGACATGGACTACATAGTCCTGCAAGTTTAAGAATTTTACGTGACTCTGTGTTCAAGGAATTAACAGTGAGAAGTTGCTGCTAAGGGAATGAGTTCATTCCTGGGCTGCATTAACAGTAGAACGAGTTCAGAAGGAGGGAGGAAATTAACATTTTTAGACCCAAATTAACACTTTAACATTGCACAGTGGATACTATGATAATAAAGAATCTAATCCGGTCCTAGAGTAGATTCAAGAAAGATGACCACTACATTTGCTGAGAGAAGACTTGTACTGTGGGCGTGTGAGGAGAACTCACTATGTAGTCCTTCTATCATCCAGGGAGCTTTAAAAGGCAACACAGGAATTAATGGAGGGAAGTTGCTATGAGTCAGATTTTAGCACAACGTAAATATGAGAGGTTCCTTTTAGGGCAGAGTTTAAATGCAGTGCCATGCAAAGCAGTGATTGAACATCTTAGTAGTATGATAATTCACTGACATAAAGGTAGTCAGAATCACCGTGGAAGACATCATTTTGTTCCAAGAATCACTTGAGTGGTCTCCATGGGTAAATGTAGGTAGTCAATGCCCAATTGCCCTAACAGTTCCCCCCAAGGAAACCCATTAAACAATTGCTATGGAAAGAAATGGTTCTACTAACACAAGAAGCCCACGAATCTCAAGAAACTCAGATCCTGGCCTGCACAACCCAAGATTTAAATTTAGGGAAATTTGTAAGTGAGGACTAAGGGGATTTTGACCCCAAAAGGAAAATTCATCAGAAGGCCAGGAGAAAACCATTTATTGCTTGAAGCTGAGCACGTAAGATGTTTATTGGGGAAGAGCTAGTTTGGCGCCAAGTGTCCCTGAGATTGAAAGTCCCTTGGGTGGTAGTTTACTGGGGCCAGTGTCTAAAGAAGAATTAATGAAATATATGTGCAACCAACCACCGTGGCCTCCAAGCAAAGCATGTCAGTGTGACCTGTGTGGGGACATGTGTAGGCAAAGGTATAACCAGATGAAGGGAACATCAGCTCATGTGTGGACACGTCTTCCACAGGACACCACAGGGCAGACAGTAGTAAAAGCAGGAGGGATCTGAGGCTCCTCTTTATTCTTTTATCATCTCAACCAACAGAAAACCAACTGACTACCTCTCCTTCTTTGCATTGATCACCCTCTGGGATTTCTGAACAACTGGAGTGCACGCTGGCCAAAGGGGAGCTTTGTGCTTCTGTTATTAAGGACAGGTGGTGCTTGTCTGCCCAACATTAAAAGAGGCTTCCCCCTCCAGCCAACATGAACTTTGATTCTTCTAGGTACAAGTAAATGAAAATTATAGGACTAAGGAAACAGAAATCAGTCAAATACTTTCATGCACATGTTACTTTCATATTAATGCAATCCCCGAATGTACTTAACATTATCTACACTGTTTTGAGACTTGAGTCTGAAATTGGAGAACTTTAAGTGTTCCAGAAGTCCTGAGGCCCAAGCCAGCATTTCCTATTCATTATGGTAGATGAATAAAAGAGGGGATCTTCATCTGTATTAGTTTTCCATTGCTGCTGTAACAAATCAACACAAATTTGGTTCTTTAAAACCACATAAATTTATTTTCTTATAATTCTGGAGGTCAAAAGTCTGAAAAGGGTCTCAGTAGGCTAAAATCAAGGTGTCAGGAGGGCTGCATTCCTTCTGGAGGCTCTAAGGGAGAATCTATTTCCTTACCTTTTCCAGCTTCTAGAGACACCCACATTCCTTGTCTTGTGGCCACCTTCAGACAAACTGATTACTCTGACCTCTGTCTGCTTCCACTCTCATATCTTCTCTCACTCTTCTGGACTCCTTTTCCCCTAAAAGGGACCCTTCTGATGACACTGGGCCCACCAGAATAGTTCAGCATAATCTCCCCATTTAATAAGATCATTACCTTCATTACATCTGCAAAATCATTTTTGCTGTATCACATAGTCATAGTTTCCAGGGCTTGGGACATAGGTACTCATGAGGTCATGATTCTGCAGGCCGCAGCCTATAGGAACTCTGAGCTGTTATTACAGCAGTTGAAAGGAGCGTTCTGTTGTCTTCTTTTTTTAACCTCTATCAAAGCTAAGAGGACAGATGTTTTAGTTTATTGGTGAAATATCCACAAAGTTTAATCCACTAGACCTTGAAGAGAAGAAAGTTTCAGAAAAATCCTTTAACAAAGACACAGATCTCACAGACTGGATGAAACAGAGAGATACAGACAGCAAACAAGATTGTTTAAAAAAAAAATCCTCCCCCCCCCCCCCAATGTGGTTGTGCAAACATCTTATAGAAAGATAACAAAGTCTTTGGTTTACTTTGTTTTAGAAAGAGTTTAATAAGAAATTAAGATTATTATTTAGCAAGGCATCTGCAGAGTTCAGGCCTTTGTGGGAACATTTCCCTCAAATCTCCCATTCCAGGGGATGCCTGGGTGGCTCAGCGGTTGAGCATCTGCCTTCGGCTCAGGGCGTGATCCCACGGTCCCAGGATCTAGTCCCACATCAGGTTCCCTGCATGGAGCCTGCTTCTCTCTCTGCCTAAGTCTCTGCCTGCCTCTCTCTCTGTGTGTCTCTCATGAATAAATAAATAAAATCTTAAAAAAAAAAAATCTCCCATTCCAATATTCCCAAATTAATCAGGGAAATAAAGAGGAAGTGACCTTATTTGAATCATAATTTGGTGAAGTGAGTCACAAAAGCTACATCAAGAAAAATATTTTATTTAGTACAGTTTTATAAAAACACTTGCCTCTTTGACATGTTTCTCATTTCTGTGTCTGCCAACTCCAGCAATAGCCATTCCCAGACTTTTTTTTTTTTTTTTCCTTTTGGCTTTATTATAATGCCAAAAGACTAGCCATTAGTGCCTATTCCCTTCCATGGCCCAACTTGCTTATTAGAAATTGTAGTTACAATATTCCATGTTCAGATGAACTCAAGTCTGAAAGTTGAAGGACATTTTGATTGGCGGCCATGGAACTATAAAACAAAGCATGGAAGGTTTTTACATTGTGATCACTGATATATGAGGAAACAAACTGCATTTTCCCCAATCAGTGAAGGCCAGTTGTTAATCCTTGTCTAGAGGCAACCCAAGTAATTCAGTATCATTAGCCACAGAGAATGAAGGCCTACCAAATTCAAAATAGATACCTGGAAATACATGTCTACAAATTAAAAAATGGTGTCCTTCTTATTACTATATTATATCTACAAATAAAATACACTGTTATTACTCTTATTCTGATGAAGCTAATATTTTTCTTCTTGTTTTATGAGCAAAAAAAAAATTGAGATTGTTAACTTTCAATTTTAGCAATCATAAAATGAGGAAGTTACCCTATATTCAAGAGAAAGGAGTAAATATGTTAAGTAGAGACATATCAAATCACCACAGATGAAATGAATCATGCAGCAATGACTCCTAGGACCTGTTATAATGCTTTTACAAGTCTTTTTCATGGAAGGGTATATATGGTTACATGATGTCAGTGTAGTTTTTTTTTTTCCTTCAGCAGATATAGAACTATTACTAAGTATATTTTATTTAAGAATAATTTATAGAAGTACAAAAAAAGGAATATAATGCTAAAGTTAAATTGAACCTGTGTGACCTCTATCTTCAATTTTGCTTCATTGATTCACCCTACATAGCATTGCTGTGACCAAATGTGTGCTCCCTCCTGCATTATAGAACAGTAAGTAAAGCCTTGCTCATTGGCTCAGTGGAAGGAAGGCTGATCAGAATAGGCTACTCAGCAGCATGCTACCCTCATCTTTAACTGCTGAGTTCCATGAGTGACTACTGAGATCCAGAAAGGGTCTCCTGTATCTGTTATTTTAATTTAACAAGTGTGTAATCACTCTGGTAAGAATCTGAAAGACTCAGAAAATTTAAAGCTTGTGGAAATTTTTAAAAATTTATTGTTTATGTTAGATACAATAAATTCAGTCATTGTGGTGTACAATTCTGAGTTTTGACAAATGCACAGCCATGTATCTACTACCAAAATCATACGAAATAGTTCCATCAACTCCCAAAATTTCCTAGCGCTTTCCCTTTGTAGTCAGCTCTTTTCCCCCATGCTCCCCTAATCCCACCAACCCTGGGCTCCTAGCAACCACTGATCTATTCCTCCATTTTTGTAGCTTTGACTTTTCCATAATGTCATATAAATGGAATCACTTAATCTATAACCTGATCTGACTTCCTTCACTTAGCAGAATACATTTGTAATTTATCTATGTTGTCGCATGTATCAGTAGGTTTCTTTGTGTTTTCATTTTATGTATGGACGTACTACAGTGTTTTTTTAGTTTGGTTATTTTTATGGTAAGAATACGTAACGTGAGATCTACCCTTCTTAATAATATTTAAGTGCACAATACAGTATTGTTGACTTTAGGTGCAATGTTGTACAGCAGATTTCCAGAACTTATTCATCTGACTTAACAGAAACTTTATGCCAGCTGATTAGTAACTCCCCATATGTCCCTCCTTCCAGCCACTGGCAACCACCATATCTTTTTGATTCTCTGAATTTGATTCTTTTATATAAATGGCTTCATGAAGTATTTGTTTTTCTGTGACTGGATTATTTCACTATTTCACTTAGCATAATGTCCTCAATTATCAAATCATAATCACTTTTTTAAAGATTTTATGTATTTATTTGAGACAGAGAGAGCACAAACAGGGTGGAGGGGCAGAGGGAATGGGAGAAGCAGATTCCTCACTGATCAGGGAGCCTGATGCAGGACTCAATTTCAGGACCCTGAAATCAGAGTGGATGCTTAACTGACTGAACTACTCAGGTGCCCCAAAATCATCATAATTTTTAGCATAAAATAGCATCACAAAAGTCACAATGATGTTTAGCACTTTGAAGATAAAAATTTACTTTGCTGTCATAGTACATTCTCTTTATTCCCATTTTCCTGATTTATTTTTTTAAATGTACCATTCTACCTCCATTTTTGAAATAAAAAAGAGGGGGATCCCTGGGTGGCTCAGCGGTTTAGCGCCCGCCTGCGGCCCAGGGCCTGATCCTGGAGTCCCGGGATCGAGTCCCACATCAGGCTCCCTGCATGGAGCCTGCTTCTCCCTCTGCCTGTGTCTCTGACTCTCTCTCTCTCTCTCTCTCTCTCTCTCACCCTCTCTGTGTCTCTCATGAATAAATAGATAAAATCTTTAAAAAAATAAAATAAAATAAAGAAATATGCAAACATATACATATTACACTATCTGATAGATCTGTTACAACTATGTAATCTTAGGCAAATTAATAAGCTTCATTAAGTCTCAGTTTTCCTAATCTATAAAATAGAGAAGTAATACTTCTTAGGGTAAATTTAGATGTCTCCAGACACTGTCAAATGTTTTCTGAAAAACAAAATCACCCCAGGATAAGAACCACGGATTTAGGCAAATTGTAGGTTGTGACTACAAAACAAACAAATGAAAAAACCAAAAAATGTTCCCAAAAGTTTCTTTAGTGTTCTTTTTTTTTTTTTTTTTTCCCTATGCCACTTACTAATTTATAAGACCTTTTGCCATCTTGCTTAAATAGATAGACTCCAGGAGTTTTATTATCTGGCTTTTTTGGTTGACACCTAAGGAAAGAAAGTCCATAATAACTGTTTCCTTAGTTTTTCTTTTCAATTTGTAAGGACAAAGTGATTACTACAGTGATTTTTGTCTTTTCACAAAAAATTCACAAATCACACACATACACACACACACAAGATCCAAGCTAAAAAATTTTGAGTTTAGAGTTCTTTAAATCCTATAATGAATATAATTTCACCTTTTTGGGGAGAGCAGCTTTGGCACTTTGAATCTCCACTCCCAGCTTCATGGCACCAAGTGGGACACTTTCAGTAGTTGTCAGCCACATGAGTTATTTTGCAATGTCTCAATCTACAAGTAAAATTGTTATTTCTAAGAGACTACTTACCATAAGCAATCAAAGAATCTGTTTGTCCATCTGGTGTACTAATTTAGGAAAATATTAAGTTCTTCATCATTTGTAAGGAAAAAATCCAAGCTTATAATCCACTATCCAAAAGATTAGTTAGGTCTACCTTTATTGATATGAAATAATGTCCAAAAGATATTGTTAGTGAAAAATGAAAGTCACCAAAGTGTTACATGTGTGTGTATTATTTTGTTTAGGAAAAAAGAAATGTATGTGCATGTGTGTGGAAGAATGAGCATAAGTATAGAAGGATACAAATCAAACTGAACTTAGGAAAGGAGTTAGAGGCATGGGAGAGAACACAATTATCTGGCGAAAATGCAAATTTGTTCAAGATGAGTATTCAAAGTCCTTCCATATATTTGTTATTTTTGCATAATTCATTTAAAACTAATTATTCCTTCTCTTTCATACTTATGGTAAGGAAATATGCCACAATCCAATTGGTCAAGAACTGTTGGGTTGGTTTAATATAGTTGGCTATAATAGCATTCAAAATATTGTTCCTATGTATAAATTAATAACATATGCATCTAAAAAGGATATTAGAAAAATATTCTGAGAAACATTCATAATGGATATCTCTAGCTGAATCATGAGTGTAGTTTATGTGACTTTGCCTGTCTATATTTTGTTAACGAATGTACATTGCTTTTATGAGGGGCTAAAATAAAGCACAAAGATTTGAAGAGTGGGGGATGGAAGCAGTTGACTTTCCAGAACACTGAAAAGTGTGTCAGAAAATGCTGTGTGAATAAGTGTTCTTCAAATGTGTAAGATCAATTTTGAAATTTGTCTCAGAGGCACTTGTCAAGAGCTGCTGGAGGACCTGAGTCATACTTTCACAGGAATCTCTTGGTAAAGGAGGAGAATAAATTCCAGGAGATAAAAACAGGTTGGTGGAAAATGGCTCCTGGGGATTTGTTCTCTTCTGGGTATGAGTTTTATTTCAGTTCAAGATTTTTATATTATATATGGACATGGAAGTACACCCCTCATCTGATGAAAAGATAATTTTCACGGGATTAAATCCAAGAATTTACTTTCCATTTGAATGAGTTTCTTGAGAACTCATGCCACTCTGTTCTTTACCAGGCATGGGCCTTATTTGGAAAACATTTGGTGTCCCGGGAAAGTAAACATAGCCCTTGAAATTGTGTCTTACGGTTGGAGGTGATGCTCTCCTGGCTTGTTTATTCTCTTGGTGCACAGACTGTAGCAGCCATTCCTTGCCTTGCCTTCAGCTCCCTCTCCTCCTGTTATTTCTATCTCCTCCAGCTGGCAAGCTGCACAAAAAGTCACAATTTTTAAGATTGTGTATGGTATGTGAGCCCTCAAGCTCCTCAATGCGGTTTCTAAATGTAGTTAATGAATATATAACACACGCTTAAGCTGTGTTATTATTTCTAATATCTTATCAACACCCTAATTACAAGGCTAAGATGTAAAGCAATTTGATCAAAGAAGGAGAGAGAGTCATAAGAATGCTATAAAATTTAATTTGATCTTGGGCTGCATTTAAAAGAAGCTCAGATAGGAAGTTTTGGCTGAGGTAACCCCATAGGTACAACGTTAGATTCCCAAGTGACCTATTGGACCACTGAGCAAAAGTTTCTAATTTAGTGACCTAGAACTGATTCAAAGGTTCTAAAGTCCATAAGAAAGATATAAAAAGGTATAGTAATAGTAAATAAGAATAGATTTGTGAAGAGATATTTTGGGGAGAGCAGCTTTGGCACTTTGAATCTCCACTCCCAGCCTCACGGCACCAAGTGGGACACTTCTCCCTAACCTGAAGCACAGAAACCAGAGCTTCAGTAGGACCTGCAGAGAGTTTCATGTGTATCTATTGAGTGTTGGGAAGCATGCTGTGCTGGTGCCAGAGGAGCCTAGGGATCTACAGAGGGGAAGTCTGAGGGTAGAGTCAGGAGAGAGATGCCCTGCACTGAAATTTGTCTGAACTTCTGGAGTTTCACCAAAGTAAAAAATAAGTGTGTGTTTTCTGGAAAGCAGATGTGGCCATTTGAGTTGGGAATTTGCCCAAGAGGGCTTCACTCAGAGAATAGGACACCTCAAACAATGATCTGTGTGGAATGAGCCATGAGGTTAAGATCTGAAGCAGCAGCTGAAAAAAAAAAAAAAATTTGCTTGAATTATGAGTATTCTGATGGGCCAACAGGGAAACCTCTTAAGAATCCACCAAAGTGCCCAGGAGAGAAAAGTAAAGCTTCACCATCTTCCAGACCTAGAGAGCATCCAACCATTTTATAAGAGTAAGTAACAAGTGAGAAATATCCTATCCTCTTATTTCTTTATCTACCCCCATCCTACCGTCCACCATTAATGGACCCTGAAAAGACCAGAAACAGCAGCAATTGGATTGATGGAGACAGAAGCAAGCTGAAACAGCCAACCACACCACTTTCCAAAAGGCAGTCCACTTGCCTATAGTCATGCCCTAACTCAGAGAAAGAAGTCTTAATTTGGAATGAAAACCTAAAGGTTGCTATTTTAATTGCCAAATTAAGATAGTATTTGTTGAATTACGTTGGCCAGATAACTCTATATTACCTTAGAATGAATAGAAAACTTGGGAACCTGACAGATTTCTTTTATTTAGAGGGAAGAGAAGAACTTCCACTATTGAAATATTTTAAAGGGACACCAGAAAATTGAAAAAACAAAACAAAACAAAAAAACTTGCATTTTGATGATCTCACAAAGTTTGTTTGTTCAAAATAACAAGGACAATAAGTTTCAGAATAAACAACATGATCATGTCCTTAGCAGTGCTCAGACCAGGATTATGTTCTATTCTGTATGATGTTCCTAAAGAAGGATGTGGGCAGAGCTACCAAGATGGAAAAAGTATACAAAAATCAAATCACAAAAGAGACTACTTACAGGACTCAACTGTTCAGGCTGGATAAATTGTAAGCAAGACACAATAGTTTATTTAACCTCTACTAGTAGGCTTGCATATGGAAAGCAGACCAGAAAAAATTCTATGTTGCTCCTGAGGGTCAGATAAGGACCAGTGGACAAATTTTAGTACAATATAAAGAAACATATATAATGCAAGTATTTAAAAACAAATGCTTTTAATAGTTTTGAATTGTCTTGTATTATAGTGCATTTCTTATTATTGGTTGTTTAAGCTGAGGCTGGATGACATTTGTCATGGTTCTTACACAGAGGATCCATTAATCATTTCATTCTAGGTCAAATTGATAAAGACCAATTTGTGGGTTTTTTTTTTTTTTTTTGGAATGGTTTCTTTTTCTTTTCCTTTTTTTTATAAATTTATTTTTTATTGGTGTTCAATTTGCCAACATATAGAAAAACACCCAGTGTTCATCCCATCAAGTGCCCCCCTCAGTGCCCGTCACCCAGTCACCCCCACCCCCCACCCACCTCCCCTTCCACCACCCCTAGTTCTTTTCCCAGAGTTAGGAGTCTCTATGTTCTGTCTCCCTTTCTGGTATTCCCCACTCATTTTTTTCTCCTTTCCCCTTTATTCCCTTTCACTAGTTTTTATATTCCCCAAATGAATGAGACCATATCATGTTTGTCCTTCTCCGATTGACTTATTTCACTCAGCATAATACCCTCCAGTTCCATCCACATCGAAGCAAATGGTGAGTATTTGTTGTTTCTAATGGCTGAGGAATATTCCATTGTATACATAGACCACAGCTTCTTTATCCATTCATCTTTCGATGGACACCAAGGCTCCTTCCACAGTTTGGCTATTGGGGACATTGCTGCTATAAACATTGGGGTGCAGGTGTCCCGGCGTTTCATTGCATCTGTATCTTTGGGGTAAATCCCCAGCAGTGCAATTGCTGGGTCATAGGGCAGATCTATTTTTAACTCTTTGAGGAACCTCCACACAGTTTTCCAGAGTGACTGCACCAGTTCACATTCCCACCAACAGTGCAGGAGGGTTCCCCTTTCTCCACATCCTCTCCAACATTTGTGGTTTCCTGCCTTGCTAATTTCCCCCATTCTCACTGGTGTGAGGTGGTATCTCATTGTGGTTTTGATTTGTATTTCCCTGATGGCAAGTGATGCAGAGCATTTTCTCATGTGCATGTTGGCCATGTCTATGTCTTCCTCTGTGAGATTTCTCTTCATGTCTTTTGCCCATTTCATGATTGGATTGTTTGTTTCTTTGCTCTTGAGTTTAATAAGTTCTTTATAGATCTTGGAAACTAGCCCTTTATCTGATACGTCATTTGCAAATATCTTCTCCCATTCTGTAGGTTGTCTTTTAGTTTTGTTGACTGTATATTTTGCTGTGCAAAAGCTTCTTATCTTGATGAAGTCCCAATAGTTCATTTTTGCTTTTGTTTCTCTTGCCTTCGTGGATGAATCTTGAAAGAAGTTACTGTGGCTGAGTTCAAAAAGGGTGTTGCCTGTGTTCTTCTCTAGGATTTTGATGGAATCTTGTCTCACATTTAGATCTTTCATCCATTTTGAGTTTATCTTTGTGTATGGTGAAAGAGAGTGGTCTAGTTTCCTTCTTCTGCGTGTGGATGTCCAATTTTCCCAGCACCATTTATTGAAGAGACTGTCTTTCTTCCAGTGGATAGTCTTTCCTCCTTTGTCGAATATTAGTTGACCATAAAGTTGAGGGTCCACTTCTGGATTCTCTATTCTGTTCCATTGATCTATGTAAGACCAATTTGTTTTAAGTCAGTTTGCCAATCGACCAATCCATCAAATGGCCATTTCACTGAAAACCAATTCACCCAACCCCAATTTGCCACATCTACCTGTTTCCGTTAACAATTTCATTTTAGTTGAAGAGACTTCATTTTGTCATTATAACAGAGCACTTCAAGGAATATTTAATTGATCACTGCTCTAGTTCTCTGGGGTCTGAGAGAGGAGGAGAAACTGAGGGGCAGAGAGAGGATGCATTCTTGAATAGATTCTTAAATATAATTTTAAATATAATGTATTACAATTATAATCTTCTTTAAAAATACTATCATTCCTCTTGCAGACCCTCATTCTCTTCTGTGTCTCCCCTTTTCTGCTTCATCTTCAGCTGTAGCACCTAGGCATTAGGTGGAAACACATAGAACATGTTTTAGGCATTGATTCTAACACCCCTCTTTTCCTTCCATTTTAGAACTAATTGAAAGATAGATAAAGGTAGAGTATCTTGAATGGAGATCAAAGTAACATCTATTCTTAGTAAGCTATGTTGGAGGATAATGGCCCAAATCTGGCCAAATGGGCCCAAACTGCAAGCATGGGTCTTCTCACCAGAAGCAAGATTTCACAGTACTATTCCCACATCCACAAAATTATAACATGTCAATCCCCAGACTCTATAGTATGATCACAGGCAAAAGCATTATCCTAGAACCCAGAGTCCAGGAAATTCAGTGCTACGTGAGAGAAAGGGCATAAACAGAGAAAAATGTTTTGGTTTATCCTCATAGAATACCATCAGTTTAGGCCCAGTGATTTGGAGCTCAACACTTGTCATTTTAAAGTCTGTTGGGGAAATCTCCCAATAAGTTAAGTGGTTAATTTTGACTTTACATGTAATCTTACACTGGCTGCCCATTTCACTCAGGGTAAAAGCCAAAGTCCTCATAAAGGCCTACTGAGTTTTCTTGTGCTAACCTGTCTCTGACCTTACCTCCTCCATATCTCCCCCTTCCTAGAAAATGCTGCTCCAGCCACGCCAACTTCCTCACGGCCCTCAAATATAACTCACCCTTACCTATCTGAAGGCCTTTGCCCCCAGTACCATTGAAGCACCTCAGTTAGTATTTCCATGACCCTTTGTGTACATGTGTGTATGTATACATAATATCTACATACAATTCATGTGCATATATACATTATACAGTATTACATGTGTCATGTTACTGCATTAAATACATTAAATGTACTATATAATACATATAATCTTGTTAATTTTTAAACTCTTAAAGGGTAGGAACCACATTTTTAGACCATCAAGTGCCTTAGTCATGTCTGATACAAAGTTAGATAAATGGGTTAATGAATAAGTAAATGACTGAATGCATAAATAGAATGTTTCTATATCATCAGTTGCAAACACCATAGCAAAGTCTCCAGTGGAAGTTGTAATTCTCATCTGGACAATATAAAGTTCTGCTGTCCAGAAACCTCTGGGTTCACACCTAAAATCAACTGGTCAAAATCATTCATGGTTTTGAATCCATTTTAACATGGGCGCCAGTCAACCACATCACCCTTGGCCTACCATATCATCACTTGGAACCACCGTTCTTCCAGAATCACTAATCCATCTCAAATTCTTTTAATCTTGCACTTGTGAAGCTTAAAATACAGTCATATTGTACAGTTTATAGAATGTATTCTACATGTTTGAGGCACTCATCACATTGCTATTGCTGTGACTAGCAATCACCAGATCCAGTGATCACCTAGTTTGATAGCTCTCCTCTTTTGCTCCAGAACAAATAGTAATTCTCTTCTAGATAGACCATCCTCACCTGAGTCACTAGATCTCCACCACCACCACTTGCTCCCCTTAAGACTTGGTCCTTGTAGAGTAAGACAGCACACTTTCTCAATAAGTCTATGACAATGGAAAGCAAATTAGCATAATTAGCACGACCATATCTTAGCACCCAACCCCATGCTCAATCTCTGATGACATCTGTAGATTAGATTGAAGAAGCCATTTATCTTCTACTATGGGTAATTCAACTTTGGGAGACAGTGTACAAAGGAGTCTTTGATTCCCTCTCCTTATTTTCCATGGTCACAGCATATGTACACATTAAAGAGATTAATTTATATACTTATGGATATGCACATATATTATGCATGTTTGTATGTATATGTATGCATACCTACACACATATACACACGTAGATATATATTCATATATATATATATATCCCAAAATAAAAAATAACTTCTTAGTTGATATTTTCAATTTTCTTACTTCTTTCACCAAATTTGTAAGACCTACATCTTTTCTTCTTTTATAATTCTTTTGTAATATTCCATAGATTATCTAGATCACACAAGTGCTTTTCTCCAAGTCTGAATTTTGTTTTTAATGACTCTTTCATTCCTCCATTCACCCACTTGAAATTAGTTTTTTTCTCTTTATTCGTTCTCTCTACCCTTCCCTGAAATGAGTCACCCCCCAAACTGTGTCAGAGATACTTTTTAAAAACAATCAAATCAAATCAAAGCAGAAGCCAGTAGTTCTGACTTCTGCAACTTCTCATAGATCTGTTTAGCAGGAAATCACAGTGGATACTGATAGGTATCATCCACATTTGTAAGTTGCCTATGTTTTCGGGGAATCATGAAAATTAGCATTGGCATCTTGGAGAGGCTAAAGCTACCCTTCATTTGACATAGAAGCATATGAGGCCCAGAGAAGTTTCATGAGTTCTCCAGGGTCACACAGCAGATAGATAAAGTCAAAACTGGAATCCAGATATCCTAAAGACTCAATGTTCTTTCTAGTCTAAAAGGTTGCCTTCGTTAGTAAAGACAAACAATATAACTTCTAAGGTTGAAATTTTACCAAAACAGCCCTGTCTCAGAGTTACATTACAGGAAGAGCATATTATTGGGGTTCTCTTATGGTACAGGTGGGGCTTTAGGACATAAGTGACAAAACAGTAATCTTTGGGGCAAAATTTAAAGGTCTCAAGCTATTGTTGCTACATTATACTTAAAATGAAAAATGATTTGGTTGAGCTAAATACTATAAAATATAATTATAGTCCTTGAGAACAACTCAGCAGAACTGGAGCTATATTTTTCTGTCTTAGCTCACCAAAGCCCTGGAATATATTCAATAGAGATTGTATAACAAGTGGTACACATTATTTCCTTTAGATTCTAGCTCTCGGTGATCAAAAAATGTGACTGTTTTGGATTCATTAATAATCAGTGTTGTTTGCCAAAATTTAATTGATCATGTGTTAATGAGTATTGAATGAGACTGGGCACTAGTTATTTCTCTCTGTATATGTCAGTAAATACTTATGGTTCTCTTACTGTAGCCTATATATTTCTGTCTTGGGGAGATAAAACTACTGTTCCAAACGACCAGCTTTTCCAATTTAATCTGAATCTGACTTTTTGTCATCTTTATTTTTAGTTTATAAACTGCTGGAAAAGGGCCTTTTTTTCTCTCTCTCTCTCCTGATTCCTGGCTGGAGTTGAAACTGAGTTTACGGAAATACCTCAAGAGTGGTTATTTCTATCCACACTGAAATGAGAAATTTAGAGATGTTTAGTTGAACATTCAAATGTTTCAGCTTTTACCCTTCACTATTAATAATGCCATCATCTGTCTTTCACACAAAAATCTTTCTTTAACTTCACACTTGAAAATCTTGTTCCTTTCCATTTTGTTTTCTTGTAGTCTTCCTGGAGTGAGTCAGAACATATTGAGGTCATGTCAGTTGCATTCTGTTACACGGGAGGATGTTTCATCCCAAAATGTCCCAAAATGCACCACCAGATCCATTGACATATGTATCATCTTGAAATGGGGCCATTTGTGCTACAGATCCTGACTGAGAGGTAACTGGGTTCAGAGTCTTCTGCAAACTTTTATTCCCATTCAGGACAAAACCATACGAAAGGAGATAGGGAAATACCTTATAACCTTAGGCTTTAGTCTACTCCATAAGAATTCACTTAATTTGATAATGGTAAGTGGCAGTCAGAGAAAAGCAGTCTAAGTCTCAGCAAAGAATTAGACTAAAAGCTAAGAATTAGCTTTTAAAAGCCATCAGCTTTTAATCCCAAAGGACTTTTCACTCATTTTAACCAGTTTAAACTAGGATCCGAACAGCTGAAAAAAATGAGTTACAAGTTACATAGCCAACATGAGGTTACTAGCATTCACCAAATTATTCACTATCTACTCATAAAGTAAGGCTGTGTCATTTCTTGTGTGGGTGTAGCTGAGTTAGGGAGGGGTTCCACAGTTTCAACTTCATCCTCTAGTTGATGCCCCTCCTCCATCATGGACATGCCGTATCCCAGTCCTCATAAATCTCACTGTGGATCCCTGAACATACTGATTGTCTTACCACAGGGAATAATCAGACTTGCCAAGATTTCTTTATGTTCAAGTAGAAATCTGATTAAAATAGAAATTTGCTAAAACTTAACAATGTATTTTTTTTAAGATTTATTTATTTATTAATGAGAGACATAGAGAGAGAGAGGCAGAGACACAGGTAGAAGGAGAAGCAGGCTCTCCACGGGAAGCCTGATGTGGGACTCAAATCCCCAGGACCCTGGGATCATGACCTAAGCCAAAGGCAGATGCTCAATCACTGAGCCACCCAGGTGCCCCTTAACAATGTATTTTATTCTATGTAGACATTTCAGTTGGAATAAATGCATTCATTTGAGAGTCTCCACTCTGGGAATTTTTACAGCTTACTTTGAACCTTCAACTCCCTTCTATCCTGAAGTAGCCACAGACTCACACAATTTTCAGGCTGGCATAACCTTAGAGATTGGTCACATAGTTCAATTCTTCACTTTATAGAAAAGGAAAGCTAAAGCCCACGGGGTTTAAGAGATATCACCAACATGACCCAACTAGCTAATGGTAGACCCAAAATAGAAGCCAAGATTCTGGACTTCCATTTTTTCCCCCACTCACTTCTCCATTTACCCATCACTGGTTTTACTGTGCTCACTCTCTTGCCAACATTCTCAATTCTCTTGACCTTTGACTTGTCCTTTCATGGTACCTACCTAGCAAAGCACCGGTTATGGTTCGTCCAGTGCTCAATCTGCTGAGTGTTATTGGAGAAAACCACCCAACTGGGAAAATTGCTACCAATCTAATTTCAGTGTACCTAGCATATTGATGATGCCCATAGTTCCACAGTTTCTGCAAGTGCTGACCTTCCATAGTCAGGACTCATGTTTAGCACAACAGTGTTTCCATATTTTCTCCACTTCTCTCAAACCTCTAATATGTTGAGCAACCTTGCATCTTACCTACCATGGAAAATACAAGGAATTGAACTTCTTGCCATCAAACCTCCAAACTGACTCATCTGCCATCTATTCTTTCTTTGCATTTCTTATTAAAATAAATGTTTTCTATTTAAGCCTAATCTCTGTGTTCATACTTTGGATAACATCCTCTCCAGGGCTCCCAAGGCATTTGTTCTACTGTATTCCCTCTTTCACAAATTTTCGCCACTCCTACTCCCACTGTCTTCTTCTCATAAGTATTTAAACATGTTCAACCATCTCCATTTATCTAACACTCCTCATTAGTCTCATTCTTGGATCCTCTCCCTTTGTCAAGCCCTTAAATCTTGACATTCCTGGGACTCTGTCCTGAATAATTTATTAATAATTAATAATTTATTTGACCCATATTCTTGAACAATCCCAACAAATGATTTTTACTGATGACTCCCAAGTCTACATTGCTGTCTCTGCTTATTCTCTCTCATATTATCTTCACTCTCTCTCTACCCGCCCCCACTCTCTGTCTCATCCCAAGACATATGGGCTCTAATCAACGTAACTAAAACTAAATGCACAATGTAATCTTCCTTTCTATTCCTTCTTCTTTGCTCCTTGTAACCATCAAATGACACCACCATCCAGTGCATATTATCTTTAACTCCAGTTATCAAGTGTGTATTATAAAATATTTAGTTCAGAAATTTAGAGAACTGTGTTGATCCTGGCTCTGCAATTTAGTCCCTTGAGCAAATTGCTTAAGATTTCTAAGCTTCAGTGTCACCTTTGAAAGAATAGAAATATAAATAGTGACTATTCAGAAGTAAATAAAATAATGCAAATATGATATCCAACACATAATAAGCATTCAATAATTTTTGCCTATGGCTGTAAATACTCTAATTATTAGTATTATTATTATTATCAGTGCATATCTCAAATCAACGTCCACTCCTTTATGTGCCTACTGCCGCAAGTCTAGCCCAGATCTCTCTCCTCTCTTCTCTGCATCACTCAGAATTTTCCCAACCAATCTCCCTGGCTTCAGTCTTGCCCCCTTCCCCTCCAATCCACTCTCCACATGGTATCCACAAGTGATATGCCAAAAATTTCAGATTCTTTCTTTTTCTAAGTACATTCAGTGACTTCCCATTGCTACTAGGTTAAAGTCCAAATTTCTTAGAACAGCTTAAAAGTTCCTTTATCATCTGGCTGCCATTTACCTCTCCAGCCTTATCTCTTGGCTTTCCTGATCTTCACTGATTATAATTGAGCCAAAATGATCTTGTTAAAAAATGACCTAAACACCTCAGGCCTCTATCATACCACACAAGCAATTTCTACGTGGAATACTCTGTGTACTCATATGGCCTTGCTAACTCTAACTCCTACTCATATTTCAAACCCCAGTTTATATGTCTTTTTCTTTTTTTTTTTTTTTTTTTTTTTTTTTTTGACAAGAAGTCGACTTTATTGGTGTTCACGGAACATACTGGACGGCCGCGCAGCCGCCCCCTGGCCGCCCGCCGACCTCCGACACCCCAGCCACCCACTGGGGGTATATGTCTTTTTCTAAGAAAGCATTAGCTAATCTTTACCTCACTTACTCTAGGTTAGCAACTTTCCCATCCACTCTTATAGAGCAACTTAATCTTCAAAACCCTAGCACTTTGACCATACAGCATTCTACCTATTTATTTACTTCATGGTATTAGTTTCCTAGGACTGTTGTAAAAAAGTACCATAAAACTGGTAACTTAAAAAAAAAAATAGAAATTTATTTACAGTTCTGGAAGTCAGAAGACCAAAATCAAGGTTTTAGCAGAGTCACACTACCTCTGAAATGTATGAGGGGGAACCCCTCTTTGTCTCTTCCAGCTTCTGGTGGTTCTTGTGATTCCCAGGGGTCCTTGGCTTCCAATTTCTGTGTTGGTCATCACATGGCCTTCTTTTCTGTGTCTCCCTGTCTTCTCCTCTTCTTATAAAGACACCCTACATTCAGGATGATTTCATCTTAAGATCCTTAACGAAATATATCAGCATAAGGTAGCATTTTGACTTTCCTGAGGACATGAATTTTGAGTTCTATTCAACCCATTACACTTGTCAGCTTTATCCACTGGACTATGAACTCCATGAGGGTCAGCTTGGCGCATAGTATATACTAAGAAGTAATTGAGGAGGGATCCCTGGGTGGCGCAGCGGTTTGGCGCCTGCCTTTGGCCCAGGGCGCGATCCTGGAGACCCGGGATCGAATCCCACATCGGGCTCCCGGTGCATAGAGCCTGCTTCTCCCTCTGCCTATGTCTCTGCCTCTCTCTCTCTCTGTGTGACTATCATGAATAAATAAATAAAATCTTTAAAAAAAAAAAAAAAAAGAAGTAATTGAGGAATCCATCCTCTCCATTTTTACCCAGCTTCTCTACCACATTATCATCCCATTGAACAACCTGAGTCCGCATTTCCACTTAGTCCTTTAAAATTGATTCATGGAGAAGGGGCAAGATGGCTGAAGAGCAGGGTCCCCAAATCACCTGTCCCCACCAAACTACCTAGATAACCTTCAAATCATCCTGAAAATCTACGAATTCAGCCTGAGATTTAAAGAGAGAACAGCTGGAATGCTACAGTGAGAAGAGTTCGCGCTTCTACCAAGGTAGGAAGACGGGGAAAAAGAAATAAAGGAACAAAGGCCTCCAAGGGGGAGGGGCCCCGCGAGGAGCCGGGCTGAGGCCGGGGCGAGTGTCCCCAGGACAGGAGAGCCCCGTCCCGGAGAAGCAGGAGCTGCACCGACCTTCCCGGGCGGAAAGGGGCTCGCAGGGAGGTGGAGCAGGACCCGGGAGGGCGGGGATGCCCTCAGGCTCCCTGGGACACTAACAGACACCTGCGCGCCCAGGAGAGTGCACCGAGCTCCCTAAAGGGCTGCAGCGCGCACAGCTGAACCTGGGAACAGCTTGGAGGGGCTCGGGCGGCGGCTCCACGGAGGGGGTTGCGGGGCGGGAGCAGCTCGGGGGGCTCGGGGGAGGCTCCGCGGAGGGGGGGCGGGGCGGGAGCAGCTCGGGGGGGTAGGGGGGGGCTCCGCGGAGGGAGGGCGGGGCGGGAGCAGCTCGGGGGGCTCGGGGGCGGCTCCGCGGAGGGGGCTGCGGGGGGGAGCAGCTCGGGGGGCTCAGGGGCGGCTCCGCGGAGGGGGCTGCGGGGGGGGAGCAGCTCGGAGGGGGCTCGGGGGCGGCTCCGCGGAGGGGGGGCGGGGCGGCTCCGCGGAGGGGGCTGCGGGGCGGGAGCAGCTCGGGGGGCTCGGGCGGCGGCTCCGTGGAGGGGGCTGCAGGGCGGGAGCCCAGGGCGCCGGGACACAGCCCAGGATCCGGCCTCCCCCGGGACAGGCAGAGGCCGGGAGGGCCCAGGACAGCGAGGACGCTCCTGCCCCGAGCTGAGCAGATCAGCGGCCTCGCGCCAGAGCCTCCAGGCCCTGCAGACGGAGAGCTCCGGAGTTCCTGCCGGAGCTGAATCCAGGGCTCCAGAGCTGGCCCTGCCACTAGGGCTGTTGCTCCTGGGGCCTCACGGGGTAAACAACCCCCACTGAGCCCTGCACCAGGAAGGGGCACAGCAGCTCCCCCAAGTGCTAACACCTGAAAATCAGCACAACAGGCCCCTCCCCCAGAAGACCCGCTAGACGGACAAGTTCCAGGGGAAGTCAAGGGACTTAAGGTATACAGAATCAGGAGATACTCCCCCGTGGTTTTTTTTTTTTTTTTTTTTGCTTCTTGATTTCTGTTTGCTTCCCCCACCCTTTTTTCCCTTTCTTTCTTTTTCTTTCTCTTTCTCTTTTTTCTTTTTTTCTTCCTTTTTTCTTTTTTCTTTTTCTCTTTTCTTTCCTTCTTTCTCTCTCTTTTTGTCCTTTTCCCAATATAAATTGTTTTTGGCCACTCTGCACTGAGCAAAATGACTGGAAGTAAAACCTCACCTCAAAAGAAAGAATCAGAAACAGTCCTCTCTCCCACAGAGTTACAAAATCTGGATTACAATTCAGAAAGCCAATTCAGAAGCACTATTATACAGCTACTGGTGGCTCTAGAAAAAAGCATAAAGGACTTCAAGAGACTTCATGACTGCAGAATTTAGATCCAATCAGGCAGAAATTAAAAATCAATTGAATGAGATGCAATCCAAACTAGAAGTCTTAACGACGAGGGTTAACAAAGAACGAGTGAGTGACATAGAAGACAAGTTGATGGCAAAGAGGGAAACTGAGGAAAAAAGAGACAAACAATTAAAAGACCATGAGGATAGATTAAGGGAAATAAACAACAGCCTGAGGAAGAAAAATCTACGTTTAATTGGGGTTCCCGAGGGCGCCGAAAGGGACAGAGGGCCAGAATATGTATTTGAACAAATCATAGCTGACAACTTTCCTAATCTAGGAAGGGAAACAGGCATTCAGATCCAGGAAATAGAGAGATCCCCCCCAAAAATCAATAAAAAACCGTTCAACACCTCGACATCTAATAGTTAAGCTTGCAAATTCCAAAGATAAGGAGAAGATCCTTAAAGCAGCAAGAGACAAGAAATCCCTGACTTTTATGGGGAGGAGTATTAGGGTAACAGCAGACCTCTCCACAGAGACCTGGCAGGCCAGAAAGGGCTGGCAGGATATATTCAGGGTCCTAAATGAGAAGAACATGCAACCAAGGATACTTTATCCAGCAAGGCTCTCATTCAAAATGAAAGGAGAGATAAAGAGCTTCCGAGACAGGCAGAAACTGAAAGAATATGTGACCTCCAAACCAGCTCTGCAAGAAATTTTCAGGGGGACTCTTAAAATCCCCCTTTAAGATGAAGTTCAGTGGAACAATCCACAAAAACAAGGACTGAATAGATATCATGATGACACTAAACTCATATCTTTCAATAGTAACTCTGAACGTGAACAAGCTTAATGACCCCATCAAAAGGCGCAGGGTTTCAGACTGGATAAAAAAGCAGGACCCATCTATTAGCTGTCTACAAGAGACTCATTTTAGATAGAAGGACACCTACAGCCTGAAAATAAAAGGCTGGAGAACCATTTGCCATTCAAATGGTCCTCAAAAGAAAGCAGGGGTAGCCATCCTCATATCAGATAAACTAAAATTTACCCCGAAGACTGTAGTGAGAGATGAAGAGGGACACTATCTCATACTTAAAGGATCTATCCAACAAGAGGACTTAACAATCCTCAATATATATGCCCCGAATGTGGGAGCTGCCAAATATTTAAACCAATTAATTACCAAAGTGAAGAAGTACTTAGATAATAATACACTTATACTTGGTGACTTCAATCTAGCTCTTTCTATACTCGATAGGTCTTCTAAGCACAACATTTCCAAAGAAACGAGAGCTTTAAATGATACACTGGACAGATGGATTTCACAGATATCTACAGAACTTTACATCCAAACTCAACTGAGTACACATTCTTCTCAAGTGCACATGGAACTTTCTCCAGAATAGACCACATACTGGGTCACAAATCGGGTCTGAACCGATACCAAAAGATTGGGATTGTCCCCTGCATATTCTCAGACCATAATGCCTTGAAATTAGAACTAAATCACAACAAGAAGTTTGGAAGGACTTCAAACACGTGGAGGTTAAGTACCATCCTGCTAAAAGATGAAAGGGTCAACCAGGAAATTAAGGAAGAATTAAAAAGATTCATGGAAACTAATGAGAATGAAGATACAACCATTCAAAATCTTTGGGATGCAGCAAAAGCAGTCCTCAGGGGGAAATACATCGCAATACAAGCATCCATTCAAAAACTGGAAAGAACTCAAATACAAAAGCTAAACTTACACATAAAGGAGCTAGAGATAAAACAGCACATAGATCCTACACCCAGCAGAAGAAGAGAGTTAATTAAGATTCGAGCAGAACTCAACGAAATCGAGACCAGAAGAACTGTGGAACAGATCAACAAAACCAGGAGTTGGTTCTTTGAAAGAATTAATAAGATAGATAAACCATTAGCCAGCCTTATTAAAAAGAAGAGAGAGAAGACTCAAATTAATAAAATCATGAATGAGAAAGGAGAGGTTACTACCAACACCAAGGAAATACAAACGATTTTAAAAACATATTATGAACAGCTATACGCCAATAAATTAGGCAATCTAGAAGAAATGGACGCATTCCTGGAAAGCCACAAACTACCAAAACTGGAACAGGAAGAAATAGAAAACCTGAACAGGCCAATAACCAGGGAAGAAATTGAAGCAGTCATCAAAAACCTCCCAAGACACAAGAGTCCAGGGCCAGATGGCTTCCCAGGGGAATTCTATCAAATGTTTAAAGAAGAAACCATACCTATTCTACTAAAGCTGTTTGGAAAGATAGAAAGAGATGGAGTACTTCCAAATTCATTCTATGAGGCCAGCATCACCTTAATTCCAAAACCAAAGATGCCACCAAAAAGGAGGACTACAGACCAAAATCCTTGATGAACATGAATGCAAAAATTCTCAACAAGATACTAGCCAATCGGATCCAATAATACATTAAGAAAATTATTCACCATGACCAAGTAGGATTTATCCCCGGGACACAAGGCTGGTTCAACACCCGTAAAACAATCAACGTGATTCATCATATCAGCAAGAGAAAAACCAAGAACCATATGATCCTCTCATTAGATGCAGAGAAAGCATTTGACAAAATACAGCATCCATTCCTGATCAAAACTCTTCAGAGTGTAGGGATAGAGGGAACATTCCTCGACATCTTAAAAGCCATCTACGAAAAGCACACAGCAAATCTCATTCTCAATGGGGAAGCACTGGGAGCCTTTCCCCTAAGATCAGGAACAAGACAGGGATGTCCACTCTCACCACTGCTATTCAACATAGTACTGGAAGTCCTAGCCTCAGCAATCAGACAACAAAAAGACATTAAAGGCATTCAAATTGGCAAAGAAGAAGTCAAACTCTCCCTCTTCGCCAATGACATGATACTCTACATAGAAAACCCAAAAGCCTCCACCTCAAGATTGCTAGAACTCATACAGCAATTTGGCAGTGTGGCAGGATACAAAATCAATGCCCAGAAATCAATGGCATTTCTATACACTAACAATGAGACTGAAGAAAGAGAAATTAAGGAGTCAATCCCATTTACAATTGCACCCAAAAGCATAAGATACCTAGGAATAAACCTAACCAAAGAGGTAAAGGATCTATACCCTAAAAACTATAGAACACTTCTGAAAGAAATTGAGGAAGACACAAAGAGTTGGAAAAATATTCCATGCTCATGGATTGGCAGAATTAATATTGTGAAAATGTCAATGTTACCCAGGGCAATATACACGTTTAATGCAATCCCTATCAAAATACCATGGACTTTCTTCAGAGAGTTAGAACAGATTATTTTAAGATTTGTGTGGAATCAGAAAAGACCCTGAATAGCCAGGGGAATTTTAAAAAAGAAAACCATATCTGGGGGCATCACAATGCCAGATTTCAGGTTGTACTACAAAGCTGTGGTCATCAAGACAGTGTGGTACTGGCACAAAAACAGACACATAGATCAGTGGAACAGGATAGAGAACCCAGAAGTAGACCCTGAACTTTATGGTCAACTAATATTCGTTAAAGGAGGAAAGACTATCCACTGGAAAAAGACAGTCTCTTCAATAAATGGTGTTGGGAAAATTGGACATCCACATGCAGAAGAATGAAACTAGACCACACTCTCTTGCACCATACACAAAGATAAACTCAAAATGGATGAAAGATCTAAATGTGAGACAAGATTCCATCAAAATCCTAGAGGAGAACACAGGCAACACCCTTTTTGAACTCAGCCACAGTAACTTCTTGCAAGATACATCCTCGAAGGCAAAAGAAACAAAAGCAAAAATGAACTATTGGGACTTCATCAAGATAAGAAGCTTTTGCACAGCAAAGGATACAGTCAACAAAACTAAAAGACAACCTACAGAATGGGAGAAGATATTTGCAAATGACGTATCAGATACAGGGCTAGTTTCCAAGATCTATAAAGAACTTATTAAACTCAACAGCAACGAAACAAACAATCCAATCATGAAATGGGCAAAAGACATGAAGAGAAATCTCACAGAGGAAGACATAGACATGGCCAACATGCACATGAGAAAATGCTCTGCATCACTTGCCATCAGGGAAATACAAATCAAAACCACAATGAGATACCACCTTACTCCAGTGAGAATGGGGAACATTAACAAGGCAGGAAACCAAAAATGTTGGAGAGGATGTGGAGAAAAGGGAACCCTCTTACACTGTTGGTGGGAATGTGAACTGGTGCAGCCGCTCTGGAAAACTGTGTGGATGTTCCTCAAAGAGTTAAAAATAGACCTGCCCTACGACCCAGAAATTGCACTGTTGGGGATTTACCCCAAAGATTCAGATGCAATGAAACGCCAGGACACCTGCACCCCGATGTTTATAGCAGCAATGTCCACAATAGCCAAACTGTGGAAGGAGCCTCGGTGTCCATCGAAAGATGAATGGATAAAGAAGATGTGGTTTATGTATACAATGGAATATTCCTCAGCCATTAGAAACGACAAATACCCACCATTTGCTTCAACGTGGATGGAACTGGAGGGTATTATGCTGAGTGAAGTAAGTCAGTCGGAGAAGGACAAACATTGTATGTTCTCATTCATTTGGGAAATATAAATAATAGGGAAAGGGAATATAAGAGGAGGGAGAAGAAATGTGTGGGGAATATCAGAAAGGGAGACAGAACATAGAGACTCCTAACTCTGGGAAATGAACTAGGGGTGGTGGAAGGGGAGGAGGGCGGGGGGTGGGGGTGAATGGGTGACGGGCACTGAGGGGGGCACTTGACGGGATGAGCACTGGGTGTTATTCTGTATGTTGGTAAATTGTACACCAATAAAAAATAAATTTATTATTAAAAATAAATAAATAAATAAATAAATAATAAAATAAAATAAAATTGATTCATGCTCCAGCCTGAAAACTAAATAAAGAATATTGAGTTACTCACCTGGAAGCATTATGTTCTCACATTAGTATTCACCAAGTTCTTTACCTGGGTTTTTTTGTAAGCAATTTGTAACTTTCTAGCCTGTATTATACTTGAGTATTATTTTTAATATTTTTAAGAGAAAGAATTATGTCTTTTTACCTTTATATACCCCCAGATGAATACCACAAAACTCAACGTAGATTTTCACTAAATATTCTCCTAATATGTTAATTTGGTTGCTGATATATAAGCTCAGCTCTATTAGAAAGAGCTAAGTTTATTCAGACACAATAGTCTACTGACTCTCTGACTGCAGAAAAACAAAAAGAAAGTTCCCTCACTCAAAGTGCTAGCTGGTTTTTCTGTCCTTTGATTTTAAATTTTCTAAAATCTATAAGTGCCAAAGTCTTCAAGTCTAAATGTCCTACAAGTACTTTTGTACATTCACTTGCTTCCTTTCTTCCAATGAGCTTATCTTTACATTCAAGTAAATTCAGTGACGGCATCCTCATAGATATACTCTAAGTCTGCTATCACTGATTTTTTTAAAACCTTTATCAATTTTTCCAAGTTGACATGAGTTTTACCAAGGTAATCATACTGACGTTCACGCATTTAAGTCATAATATATTATCAGAGTTTCATCAGGAAAATAGAAAATATTCTAGGTTGTTTAGGCAAGAAGTAATCTAACAAAGACAGTGCAATGCTTACAAGACCGTTGGAAGGACAAAAGCCTAAGAAGGTTAGCACAGCACCGGCTTACTGCTGGATTCAGACAATCAGAAAATTGTAACCATAACCCTAATCAGGAATGTGACTTAACTGCCCCCAAGCTTACAGATGTCTGCAGCACTGACACAGGGGATGATAAGTAGAAGAACATCCAGAGATTACTGCAAAACCTCACTTCTGTTAATGCCCAGTTATCTGCCTGCCAATACTAGTAAATTAATAATATAGTTTCTACCCAGTGGTGTGCTAGAAATATCTAGCACTGGGCAAAAGTAAAGTGCTGACTTGTGGTATTTGCCAATTTTGTGGAGTAAATACTCCCACTTCTGCTAATTTAAAGCCGCTGAATGCAGAGCTGGGAAGAGATGCTCACAATTGCTTTCTTCGAGCTTGTAAGAGCCAGGTCAACACATCACTATTTCTGCCTCTCTTCTGCTTTCCAAATGTTATACATATGTATTTCACTGATGGAACTTAATACAAATTCAGAACCCTGCTAGCAAAGGAGACAGAGAAATGTAAAGCTCTCAGACTTCCAGTCCCTGCAATACAGGATACAGCCAAGGAGATAGCAAGTGTGCCAAGGGCCAATACAGAAATATCTAGCTCACGTGATGGACAGAATAATGTTAGCTGTCATTTTCTCTTTTCATGCAAATAACAAAAACAAATCCTTGGTGATTTCATCTGCATCATGGCTCAGTTCCCAAATGATCTTCAAGTGCTATATGGCTCATTTGAAAATTAGTGTTTCAGCAGGCACAACAACACTAATTCTAGCTAACATTTATGGAGCTATTATAATGTGCTTGGTATTGTTTGAGCCTTTACATGCATTACTCCATTTAGTCTTCACAACAATTTCATGTGTTAGGTTTACTATTATCCTAATTTTACAGATGAGGAAACTGAAATTTTGTATGGTTAAGTAAATGGCCTAGATCACAGCTGTTGAATAGCAGCATGTTTCAAACTCAAGTTGTCTGACTCCAAAGCTGCTGCATTTATTGGTCTAAAATGTTCTCTATCTTAAGAACTTGCAATGTTTTATTAAGTGTTTCTACCTCTGGGTACCATGCTTGGTATCAGATACCTGATGGCACGTCATAGAATCAATATACTGAATTATTTCTAGGATTACACTGTATTTTAGCAAACATCTGATGCTACCTGGAAATAAAATAATAAACATCTCTATAAAAGGGGGGAAATGTGATTTACAATTCACAGCAATTTGACCATGAAGTGTCTCCTTTTCTTCTGTTTCCATCATTACTGCCCCAGGTTTGATCCCTTTTACCTTCTAGTTTAGATGAAAACCCCCTCTCCTTGTTAATGATGTCACTGAGCTTAAAGTATACCAAAGAATAAATAAACAATCTGTATAATTTTCAAAAGGGAAAAAAATATGGGAGAGAAACAGGATCAAATCTTATTTTTAGTAAACATAAATTTGCTAGATTAAAGATGTTTATGTTTCCAGGTACAGAGGCCGGCTTTAATGTATAAATTGTATATTTCAACATTGCTTGGAATCACCTCTCTAATTTCTCAAGTGCTTTGTCTTACTTAATCCAGAAAAATATCACTCTGTGCTTTCATGTCATGCTCACATACCTTGCATTCCGTTTTCTGGGTTCTGTTTTGAAAGCAGGCAAACATCTCTCTTTATTACAAACCATTAAATGATAATTTAGTCAGTGTGCTTTTTACCTTTGTAATTTCAAGTTAATTGCATGGCTGTATGTGTGTCCAAACCAGAGTAATTGTGCTTTCTATTTTCTTTAGTCAATCTTTAATTTAAAAATGAACAAATAAAAGGACATATTTGTGGGGGAGGGACTGTCTTTTGAAGAGTGGTGGGCCTGATTTCAGGGGCAGGTGCTGTCTGGGTGGGACACCATATCAAGCCTGGCCATGCTTTTGCTAAAGCTTGGTGTATTTGTGCCAGCTCATTGCTTCAGATACTTGTAATCCTTGTCAAATAAAAGAATGTAGGGTGTTTCTCAGTTATGTGATATCTGGTTGAGGCCAGTTCAGAGTATTGAATGCGTGAAAACATAGCAAGAAATTGAGAACCCTGATTTGTATTTCTTCCACTAACTTCAGCTTGATGATCAACCCAATTGTCCAGTGAGAAAAAACATCATTGGGTTACCTAATTGACCTACTTGCCAAGAGACACTCAGAATTTTTTTAAGGGGAGGGGTGCAGAAGGAGAGGGAGAGAGAGAATCTTGAGGGGGTTCCACTCCCAGCACAGAGCCCGAAGCAGAGGTGGATCTCACAACCGTGAGACCATGACCTGAGCCAAAATCAAGAGTCGGATGTTTAACTGACTAAGCCACCCAGGCGCCCCATGACTCTCAGAATTTTTAAAATTGGAGAAATTTCTTCTTGAGCACTAAAACAAACAAGCTGTTCTCTTCTTCTAAAGATATTATCTTTAACATGTGCTGGATTTCTCTGGTATTTGCTATATCAAACTACAAGGAGTTTCTGATATCTGGTCATGGCCAGTTGGTGTTAAACCAGATTGGTTCAACCCTATTTGGCATTCATATTATAATTCATTGCTGAAGGTTGAAGGGGTACCTGAGTGGCCCGGTCCATTAAGCATTCGACTCTTGATTTCAGTTCTGGTCATGATCTCAGGATTGTGGAATTGAGCCCCGAGTTGGACTCTATGCTCAGCGGGGAATCTGCTTATCCCTCTACCTCTACTCCTCCCCATGTTCTCTCTCTCTCTTTTTTGTTCTGTCTCTCAAATAAATAAATAAAAATCTGAAAAAATAATAATAATTCGTTGCTGAAGTTTGAAGACAGTGAATATGGACCACTGGGCCAGAAAGTCACTAAAAACAAGCTTGTTCCCAAAGCTAGCAAAAGTTGACCAGCTCTAGTATGGATGGCACGAACATTAACCCAGTCTGATACTAATAGAAACAAAAAATGCAATAGGTTTAATGACTATAAATGCTGACACCCATTTCAGCACTAACCTCTGTGTCTGGGAATAAATGAGTATTTATCATTTCCTGAATTCTGCTCTGGCCAGTGGCCAACAGAGAATGTACATCCAAATTAGAAGAGATGGGAGGTGGGACTTGGTTCCAAATTGATTCGAATAACGATAGCAAACTTAAAAGCTGCCTCCCTGCTTTTAAGATTCATTGTTGTCTGTTTTCAAGAATAAAAGAAAACATAAAAAAAAAAAAAGCAGGAAACAGTCTATAGCTCAGCGAGAATCTTACTTGATTTGATTCCTTTACAGCATTGCATTATTATCTACATGAAAGCAGAGCTCACCCCTCCCAAACCCTGAAATGCATAAAATGGAAATGAGGGAAAATGCCTTTGTCACTCATCTGTTTCTGTCTTAGAAATGTCTCCAGTGCATCTGCTTGCTATCTCACCCAGAGGCTTTCTGTGACCACATGAAATAGGGCAGATGCCATAGAGGGACAAACCTGGATGTGTGCTGGCCTGACCCATCTCTTAGCAAATCCAGATGCACTTCATCTTAATGAAACACCCACACAGAGGGAATCTCTGGTCTTTCAAGCCCAGAAGTCATGTGCCCCCTAATCATATTGAGCCTTGTTTGGAATCTGAGACAGCTTCCTGAAAAATACCATCAAGGTTATTGTTGACAGAGTCAGGACAATACATAGGTTAAGAAAATCTCTCCTGGGTCATTGTCCCAGGAGCAATAAAGCTCATTACATTTTTATCCAAATGGGGATATATCCCAATAACTACCTTGAAAAAAGAGATAAAATCTGAGTGATATAGGAGAAGAATATTTTAATAATTTCACTTAAAAAATTAAGTTAGATGATAAAAATTTGAAGTAAGTGATAATACCTCTCATATGTAAAAACCACACATACATGCACATATACACACATGCACACAATCAAATACATGGATGTGTACTAATGTCATAGGGCTGAAGTAACAACATATCACAAACTAGGTTGCTTGAAAGAAGTTTATTGTCTCACAGATACAGAAGCTAGAAGTTCAAAATCAAAGTATGTTAGTCATGATCCAGAAGGCTCTGGAAATAATGCTCTGGAAGACGTTGGAAATAATGAAGGCTCTGGAAATAATGCTTTCTTGAATCTCTCTACTTTCTGGTGGTTGACTGCAATCTTTGGCATTTCTTGGCTTGTAGACACAACTCCACAATCTCTGCCTCCATCTTCACATGGTGATCTTCCTTCTCTGTGTCTCTGTGTCTATCTGTCCCTTCCTCTTCTTATAAGAATGATAGTCACATTGGATTTAGGTCCCACCTTTATCCAGTATGAATTTATTTTAACTTGATTACATGTGCAAAGACCCTATTTTCAAATCAGATCACAGGTTGCAAGTAGATGTGAATTTTTGAGGGACCCTATTCAATCCACTGCAGTCTTTCTCTGTCACCACAAAGAAATTCACATTTTTCTCACGTTCAAAATACATTCAGCTCATCTCAACATCCCAAACAGGCTTAGGCCATTGTCACATTCATTCTAAATCCAAAATTCTCATTGAAATGCCACCAATTCAAAAAAAAGTTTCACATCTCCTCATCTAAGTAATCATGTAAATATGGATGAGACTCTAAGTATCATCCAGCCTCTGTCCTCAGACCCATGAAACTAGAAAACAAGTTATCTGTTTCCAAAATACAACGATGGGACAGGTCCAGGATAGGCATTCTCATTATGAAAGGGAAAAGAAAAAAGGAATAAAGGGATTTCTGGTCTAAAAAGTTTGCAACACAGGAAGGCAAATCCTCTTAGGTTTCCGAGGCCTGAGAATGACCCTCTGTGGCTCGGTGTTCTGTCCTTTTGTCCCTCCAGAATGGCTGTCCTGCTCTCTGTGGCCTCTGCATCCATGGTTCTGCCTTCAGTCATTCTTCCTTCACTTTGTTTCTTCTTTGTCCCTTTCCACCTAGGCCAACAGTCTTTCAGCTGGTATAAAATTCTCAAAGACCTTCTCAGCCTTCATGGATATCAAGGGGATCTTCAATACTAGGGTTTTCTATGGAAGTTTCCTGGGTAACTCCATCCCTCGTTCTGCCTTCTGCTGAGATGATTGATTAGCTCCATGGGTTACACACCTGATCCCTTCAGGGAAGGTTTGTCCAGCAACATCCTTGGCTCTGCTTCCAGAATACATGATCTGAATGAATTTCAAATGTTTGCAATCCTCAAGTTCTGGTTTCTTTTTGTCTTAACAGCTTCATCCTCAGTTTATCTCTTTCCTCTTGAATGTCACTGTAGGCAGTGAAGAGAAATCAGGCTATGCCCATTACACTTTGTATGGAGGTCTCCTCGGCTAACCATCCAGGTTCATCATTGAAAAATTTTGTTTTCCACTCAAAAGCAGAACACAATTTCAACATGTTTCTACTGCTTCTTGACAAGGATTGCCTTTCTTCCAGTTTCCAAAAATATGTTCATCATGTCTTTCTAATGTCACATCAGAACCACGTGACTTCATCTTAACTTGATTATATTCACAAAGACCTATTTCCAAGTAAGGTCATATTCACAGATATCAGGGGTTAGGATTTTGACAATTTTTGAGTCTGTAGCGGGGGACAATAATTCAGCTCCTGACAGATGCACACAAGGGACAAAATGAGAGCAGTAACATAAAAGGCAGCCAAGGAAAAATTGCAGAATTGCACAAATATATGTCAAAATTCCCTTATACTCTTACAGACAGGCGATAAATTTAATTATCTGCATTAACACAGAAATCTGATCATTTACACAATCCACAGTGTCATTGAGATTGAAACAAAACAAAGTGCTGTGAAAAAAGCATGACTATTGCTGATATCAGGACCAGGAATAAATAAATCTCTAGTTTAGGAATAAGTATGAGATTATGTCTTTGCAGGCAAAAATCTGACTACACAAAAAATAAGACATCATTTTGCTAATTGCATATAATTCCTTCACTTTAAATGAGCCTTAGTATAGAATTATTTTTATATTTTAAAACAAATGTATGTTTTTATATGCACTTATACTCTTTAAAAATAGAATAATAACAGTTGGAAATATGTTATATATAAGTCACTTAAGTCCAAAGGTCATATTTAAATATTATTTGTAGAGGATCATCAAAGAAGCTGCCACTACACAATTCAGTGGTTCCTGAGTCAAGGAGGCATTCCCACAGTTCAGGAACAACTTTAGAGGGGTGAAGTAAGCAATATTTATGCTATCAGTATCTAAACAGATACAATGCTATGGGAACGGGCTCAGCTGGAAGTCTCTTGGAAAAAAGTTTCAGTTCAGATGACAGAGAAGATTTTTCTGCAGACGCATACTTTCAATTATATAGTAGAAATCAGTAGCAAAATAGGATTTGATTTCTAGGGATTCACTTTAGAGCTAAATGTGTCAGAATATCTGGGAAAGTAAGTGATACTGCATTTTTTAAAGATATCTCTTTCTTCCAAGTCTCCTTTTCACTTTCCCACCTGTTTTGTTTCAAGGGCTCATCTTTGGGGTTTTCTTCTCCTTAATTTTGACAACTAGATCCCCTATTCCCAACATATTCTTTCCTCAGCCCACTTTAAGGCAAAGGCTAACATGTTTCTGAAATCTTGCTTTGTTCAGCTTTCATTTTTATAAAAATTTCTTATTATAAGACGTCTTAGTCCATTCAGGCTGCTGTAACAAAATACCCCAGACTGTGTGACTGCAACAAACAGAATTTTCTTTCTCACAGTTCCGGAGGATGGAAGTCTGAGATCAGAGTGTCAGCAGGGTCGAGTAGAGGGCCGGCTTCCAGCTGGCAGACTTATCATCATATCTGCACCTGGAGGAAGGGGTGAGGTTCAGGGCCTCTTTTATGAGAACACTAATCCCATTCATGAGGGCTCCACTCACACAACCCAAGCACTTCCCTAAGGCCCCACCTCCTCATACAATTACAGAAGGCGTTAGAATTTCAACATAGCACAAGCTTTACACAGGTGTGGTGGGCAAAAAAAAGAAATTGCCCCCCAAATATACATTCACTCCCTAACCCTCAGAAACTGTGGGTATTACCTAATAGACCGATACATATGATTAAATTCAGGATCATAAGAGGAGTTTGTGCTGGATTGTCTGGGTTAGCTCTAAATGCAATCACATGCATCTGTAGAAGAGAAAGAAAGGGAGAGTAGGCTCATACCCAGAAGAAGGTGGTGTGAGGACAGAGGAGAGATCCAACCACAAGCCAAGGAATGCCAACAGCCACCAGAATACGAGAAGAGGTAAGGAGTAGATTCACCCACTAGAGCCTCTGGGGGCAGCCTGTCACCGTAATTTTAGACTTCTGGCCTCCAGAATTGTGAGACAATAAATTTGATTTTTTTAAGCCACCACACTTGCAGCAGCCCCATAATTAATTTGTTACAGCAGCCCCATAAACCTATATAATCGGTGAAGACACAGAAAACAGAAAGAGAGGTGATAGAAAAACAACCCCCCCGCAAAAGAATTGTATCTCTTTCTAGTGTTCCATACCACTTGCAGAGCACCTACCAGAGCGGCACCCAGAGGAGTCACCTGCTTTCTGTGCATGCCCCTGACGCTTACAGAAACCTAGCAGTGCGAGTAGGATTGTCCCCATTTTGCAACTGAAGAAATCAACTTGCCCAAGTCACACCAAGTAAACAGAAGTCCCAAGATTTAAATCTAGATGCACATATTCAATTCCATTTTCCACTTTCCTACAATGCTTTGCTGCACCTGTTACTTCTCACCCTAGCCACTCCCCACAGCACATTTGCAACCAGGTTTCTTTTACTCTTAACCAGCCTCCAACAGCCCTGTCCTCTCCATATGCCCGGGGGGCAGCCAGTTGTGTCCCTGACTTTTGTAGGAAACAAAGTAAAAATAACTCGGAGGTAATATGCCTCAAATATCTTGGTTTGTAGTCTTTTTTTAATTTTTTATTTATTTTTTTATCTCCTAAATTCCTAGATCCTGGACCTAAGGATCTAAACAAATTGGTTCTCCTCCCAACTACCAGACTAACCCTGATTTACCTCAGATTGGACAAATTGCTAGCAATTCCCCATTTTCCAAAGCTACAACTATGTCCGGGTCAAAAGTGAACCTGAGACTACTGACCCCTGTCTCCTCTATCCTGCCCAGGAAGCTCTCTCCCTCATATGCAGGCTCTGCACCCGCTGCCGCACATCTTTACCACTGGTCTGTCCAGGCTTGATCCACTGTGTTTTAGGCCTCAGTGTGTTTCTGAGGCCAGAGAATTGCTTTTAAAAAAAAATCTCATTCTTTTTGAGGTTTATATGTGTACACTCACATGCCTGCACGCATGCACGTGCACATACACACACCTTAGCAGGTATCTATCTCTTGAGACACAAAACCACAGGTGTGCAGAAATAGAAACTTCTCTATTTCTTATAGTTAAAAGTAACCTAGGCCTTAAACCTCCATTTCTGCTACTGGTGGGATAAGAGATTCTTCTTTTTTCAAACTCAGTCTCTTGACAATTTGTGCCCTGCTCCCCAGGGCTCACCACATCTGCAGTTGTTCTCCTTTCTCTCAGGAGAGAGGTAAGTTGTCAGGACTTACAGAGCATCCTGGTTTGAGGGCAGAGACTTCTGGTCCAAGAGGCCTCATCTGTTCTAGGCCACATACCTCACCTTCCTGTTTGAGGTGAGTTAGCCTCTTTGTGCTGCATCCAGAATTGGCGTTCCCAAGATGGTGATGTGGCCCAGGCTCCAGGTCAAACATTGTGAAGCTCTGCTCAGGGAGCTTTGATCTCAGGTTATGAGGTCAGCCCTCGCTCCAGTTGCTCATTCTCTCTGAGCCTCTCTCACCTGAGTCTCTGCCATGGGGCCACCCTCTCAGCACCCTGATGATCCGTGGCAGAAGGCTGGCAGTTTGCAACTACTTTTCATGTTCTCTCAGGCACAATGTTTCAGATCTCCTAGATGAGTCTAAGGAGGGGATCTGAGGGTGAGGCAGCAGACATGGAACTCAGACCTTCCCTCTGCCAAGTATCGCCCTACCATCTCCATCTACAGTGGCAGGCCCACCCAGATGGAGAGCCCGAGAGCTCTCTCCTTCCAGAATCCCAGCCTGGAAGCAGGATACCAGCCCCTCCTCCTTTCAGAACTGTGAGCCCATTAGAGTCCCATTCTTTGATTGAAGAGCTTTGATTGCAGGGGCCAAGGAGCATGACCGGCTCCAGCATCCACACTCCTGCTCTCCCTTGAAAATCTTCCATGATCTGCTCCCTTCATTGAGCCTAACAGGGTTCAAAGGTCCTCGAATGCCACGTGGGAAGGAAAGCTGCCCTGAAGGTATCACAGTTCCTCCACCATGTGGTTTAGGGTATAAGTGCAACACCTCCATTTTCTAGGCCTTGCTCCTGGTTTACCAAGTCAAATTTTTGAACTTCAGTGAAAACTGTTTTCTGCCAAGAGGCTTCTGATGATATTGTGGCCTTCAGAGGACTCTGACTGCTGTGGACTTCCAAAAAAGAGATGAAATTTGGAGCCAAGTAAGGACAACTTCATCCCAGTAGTTGTGTCTGTCTTCCTTCTGAAGCAGCAAATGCCAGTTTCCATGGGTGGGAGGCCTTGGCATATAATTAGGGATTACTGGAGTCGAAAGATGCATCAGTGTTTTAAAGACACTAATTTTACAACATTATGTAAATGCTTTAATCTAGGCTTATCATACTGTTCATAATTTTATATAATACCATTATTTTACTGGTGCTATTTGGCCATTTCTTTGAAAAGACAGTACTTAAGTTTCTTTATTTTGCTTAGTTTTGAAATCAAAGCAATACATTTATCTATTCATTTTGATTTCAACGTCAAAGTAGTTTACGCATTTAGTCTGACATAATGGGGCATATCAAAACCAATAATTCTATTCAAAAAAAGTCATGTGTGTTTTGAAGATTAGCTTCTTATTGTTACATTTTGTCACATTTCTTATTGAAATGTTGTAATAGCAATATTTGGGGAAAAAAATTTTAAAGGCACACTTAGCACCATTATCCTGTGTGACTAAGGGGATGTGCAATAAGTTACTCAACTAATGTCACCCTACTGGATACAAATTTCATTTTTCCTAATTATACATGGTTATGAATGATGACATAGCAAAGCCCTTTGCATCTACATATGTTGTCTCTATTAGATTACTTCTCTGTGACAAATACCAAGATTTTGATTATTGAGTCAAAGGGTAGATTTATCTCCAGTGTGTCAGTCTACACAAGGCACAGAGGCTACCCCAGTGCCTTCCGTTGCTGAACCCAGTGCCCTGCAATACTACCTGTAAGGTCGTATTTATGAAGGTTTTTAATAAGGTTAAGATAACCTCAATAAAGAAGTTCTTATAAAGGAAGGTATTACTTTTATTTTTTTTTTTACAAGACAGTGACCTTCTTTTTATTTTTTCTATGTATACAATATGTCATAAAACAGCCTCAGAAGTTCAATTCGTCTAAACCCATTAACCTAGAATGCTATCTACAATTATTTTTTTCCAACAGTCTCAGGGTTCAAGTGAACCTATTGACACCTAATATGAGTCAAAGTCCAATACGAGACAAGCTTTATTTTCACGTGGCCTCATGTGTAGGTGAAACATTGAGAATACATATTGCCTCAAAATTGGCAGTAAATTTATAAAATGAGATTACTTCTATAATTTATTCTGTTTAACTTTTATCATTGTAGTTAATATTACACCTGAATAACCAGAGAAAGTACTGATAAGCTCTGTGTATGTCTCCAAATAGAAATAGTTCTTAGAAATTAAAGCATTACCCTTTTACATCAAAACTGGGATTTTCTAGAACTTTTCAGAATGTATTTAATCTTAACTGAATTATGCAAAACTATTTTCTGTGTGTATTTAAACCCATTAATGGGAAGTAAAAACCATGGGACGCCTGGGTGGCTCCACAGTTAAGCACCTGCCTTCAGCTCAGGGCATGATCCTGGAGTCCCAGGATTGAGTCCCACATCGGGCTCCCAGCATGGAGCCTGCTTCTCCCTCTGCCTGTGTCTCTGCCTCTCTCTGTGTCTCGAATGAATGAATGAATGAATGAAAAAATAAGTAAATAAATAATAAATAAAATCTTAAAAAAAAAGGGGGGGGGAAGTAAAGACCAATGTCACTGACACTGTTGTTCCAGAAATGTTCCCAGTGGTTTTATGAAGAACAAAATAAGTCAAAATAAATTAAGCTAAACCCTAGGAAGGGGGTGTCTTATTTTATGCATGGTGGAATGAGTTCTAGGAACCTGAGCTCTACCAAATTGAGTTAACATCTGAATTCTGCTACCAAAGATTAAACGTTTGCCTCTCTCAGGGCTTAGCTTTAGTTTGGACATCTATGATATAAGGAAAAGGGGCATATAAGATGATCTCTAGGACCTTTTCAAGACTTGTAATGCTATCCTTCTAAGGGAAAGGCATCAACAGCAGCAAAACTCCAGCATGAAAGGATTCAATGACAATAACCAATGTAATAAGCTGTGACGAATAACAAGCCAAATAAGTGATGCACACAGACATCCCTTCATCTCTCTCTCTCAAAGTGTGGTCAGTGTCCGCTGAATATTCAGTTCTATGTCACAGAGTTAAGTTCTGTATCACATTCTTATACTTAGTGATCTGCAAAATTTTGGATGCTATTACTCCATAGATAAAATCATTCATTTATGGGCCTCTGGGATATTTTTTTTTAATGAAACCATTCTCAGGAATGAAGATTTGTAAACAAGAAAATTAAAAATCAGTTGCAAAATCAGAAGATTACATTGGCTTTGCTCACCCTTTTTGTTCCATTTCTGATCCTGCCTCATTTTTGAAGCCTTTTCTGATGTTTCTGACTCAGAAGTGATCTCTCTCTTTCTCTCTCACACACACACACATACACACACACACACAGAAACCTTCTTTCTCTCTATTTTTTCTATATCTCTCTTCTATAGTTCTACCTGCTTTGTGGACCTTATCACAACTTCAAAGCACATAGCTCTCCTCTTTTGATTAGTGTTTGTAGTTCTTGTCCTAATATCTCTTACTAGATTTTACATTCTTTTCAAGGTTAGGATTTTCTTTTAGGACCTGGATATTGCTCATAATACTTAATATCTTGCCTATAAGTATTATGTTATTTGTTGTCTTGAATTAATAACAATTAGTTAATTTGTCCAATATTGTGTTATTTTCTGAAGAGTATTTACGAGCAAGTGGTGATAGCAAGCTACCCCAATAGGTCTAAGTGATGTGCTTACGCAGGAGCCTAAAATAAAAACTGCAGTTCTGATACATCTGGGTGACATAAGCTGTGGTCAGGAAATCAGGAAAAGCATGAAAACACGTGTGCCAATGCACAGAGATGATCCCGTGATGGCGCTCTCCAAGAGTTAAAATTCTGAGTACTTCTCTCTGATTGTACCCTTGCAGAATCACAAGATCTTTATTATAGTTCCACAAGGTTAGGAAAAAAGCATGTGCCTGCATCTGCTGCTCTCACAGAAACAATTCTGTGCACCCTAAACCATGAGGTCTACCCTTTACAGGACTACACTGTGATATCTGGGTGAGCCAGGATCTTGGAGACAATTTTTCTCACAAATAACAGCCCAGAAAAGGCCTCAAAGACCACAAATAGCCCAAAGATAAAATCAGGGTTACTATTCCCCGATCTCAACACCTCTTCAGGGAATTTATTATCCTTATACAAGTCAGCATAAATCAGTCATAAAGCATTTTAGGTCACTAAAATTAAACCTACCCTTTAGCTATAATGTTAGGCAAGTCTGGATTAAGATGTTTTGCATAAATAACTCCATAAAGTCATTCATTTAAAATGCCTAATGTGTGTTTTGCAGATAGAAATAATTAACCAACAAGAACAAAATAAAGTTTAATATCAAAAATAAAAGGATCATAGATCTTTACAAAAATCTGTCTTTACATGAATTAAAACATAATCTGTAGAACATTGTAGCTGGACCAGTCTATGGCTTTATAAAGTTTCGTTTTCAACAAGTCAGATGAAAGCAAAATTGACAAACTTACCTGTCAAACACTGCCTCCAAGTGAACCCTGTAAAAGGTCTTTGGATTGTCCAAAACCTATTTGGCCTACTATATAGAACGTTTTAATTTATGAGTAGAGAAATGTTAGGAAGTTTAGAGCCATATGGTCCACATAACCATGGAGTTAAAACAGAGATAAAACCAAAGACCTTTTCTTTGTATTCGTTATCTAGTAGCTTAATGGATGTATGTTCTGTTGCTCAGTTTGATCAGATAGGGGAGCATCCCTCTTGTTTCTTTTGAATCTCTCTTTCAAGCTAAATGCAATTATCTCTATATTTTAGATAATGCTGGTTAAATGAGAGAATGTAATACAGCTCAGATAATAGAAAGAGAATCTAATTAATTCTAAGTCATGAAACCTGTGAATCATGATCTCTGACACCCATCTACACCTATATAAATCTTCTTAGCCTTCAAAATTTAGCTTACATTTTCTCCATCTCTCTCCTGATCTCTCTCCAACCTCCTTACAACACTGATGCTCTCCAAACTACACAATTTAGGAAAGAGTAGGTGGGTATGATATCATTTCTTCTTGCTTCACCTGTTGTCTTGGTGCCTCACTCTTTTGTGTATCCTCCAAAGTGATGAGCACAGCACTCAGCATAGAATGGATATCCTGTTAAATGCATAAAAATATAAAGATGATGCATAATTCAAGCTTCCTGGAAAAAAAAAAAAGAAATCTTGTTTGGGTAAAATGCATTCCTAAATTATTAGCCTTTTTCCATATTGAAAATTCACGCGCCCATGAGATACCTATGCATTTGCATTAAATCCTAGTAGAATATTCATGTGATTTTAATGACTACCTAAGGTCTATGCTACCTAAGATGCATCATGACACAAATACAAGGGGTGGGGAGGGAGATGTAATTACAAGCTTCAGGTGTTTTGTACGCCTTTTCTTATATGCAGCTGCTATTATCTCTACTTATCGTTGACGTGTCATTTTAGATTCTGGCAGCAATGATTATTTCTAATTATATACAGGAAAATAAATTGTAATATGTGTTTAATACAAACAGTCTATCATTTGGATAGTCATGTCAAATGGTTAATCATGTTTAAAACTAACAGGAATAGGTTAGGGGACAGAGTATGTTGTGAAAAGACAACTTCTTTTCTTAATCTCAATTTAAAATTTAATTTGAAGGTCAGTAAAAATGGCTTCAAGAAATATGCTAGCACTTTTACTAAAGAATAGTTTCCTCTTGGGGCACCTGGGTGCACAGCGGTTGAGCGTCTGCCTTTGGCTCAGGTCGTGATCCCAGGGTCTGGGATCGAGTCCCCCATCGGGCTTCCTATAGGGAGCCTGCTTCTCCCTCTGCCTGTGTCTCTGTGTCTCTCATGAATAAATAAATAAAATATTTTTTTAAAAAGAATAATTTCCTCTTACACATGAAGAGCTATTTTGGCTTAGATAACATATCCCTCTTGCTTGGGTATCCCTGCAGAGATCAGTGTCTTCCCTATGATTTTCATCTCTCATATTTGGCCACTTAACCTCTGCCCCATTGTGGGACAAGACCAAGGAATCCAGCGTTTGAGCTTAGCTCAACCAGCTTGCAGCTGACCAGATCTTTGGAAGATTCATTTCCAAAAGTAAGTTCCGTTTAGTATTTTGTTCCCAGTCTCTCCCGTAAGAGTTATTAGTCTCATTTTTTTCAGGCTTAATTCCACCTTGCCATTAAGAACTATGCCTTCATGAAGTCCAATGCACATAAATACATTAAAAAAAAAAAAACCTGTATCCTATATTCAACCTGTTAGAAAGAATTATTTACCCTGAGTGAGTGGGCATATAACTATGTATAAAACAGGTTTGGATAGTATTGGTTCTTAGCCAAATTCCATCCCTGTTAATAACTTTAGAAAAAAATCAAAGAGAACACAAAACAGTCATGTGTATGGGCCCTCAAAATATTCCCAGATTTGTGCAAATCTATTTGTGATCACATGGCAACTATTTATTTATAAAAGGCTATTTCTTTTGTGAAGAAATACTAGGTTCCCATCAATGACTATAACATTTCTCTATAAAATAAGATTTTAAGCTGGCAAATTCCAGGAAACACTGCTATTTTTCAGAACCTCTCAGTGACTCCTGCATCAGTTGCAAAGGTCATTCATATCTCTCCAATACTTTGAAAAACATGAAAGTCAAGTATTTAAAATTATAATATCCTGCAGTTAAAAAAATAGTGGGGAATCTCTTCTTACTAGAAGCTCCAACATGTAGTAACTTCTATCTGTGATGGATTGGTGCCTCCTCCACATTGGATTTGGAGAATGCCAAAGAAATGCACATGACTGAGTGACATTTTTGCTATTTCAGGAGAATGGGTATGCAGATAGAGGCTGTTTATGGAAGAAGGGATGAAGAAAAACCTTTGTTTTATGTTAGTGTATATTTGGAAGAAAGAAGGAAAAAAAACTATTCATGAGTTAGATTGAAGAGAAGAGAATGATAAAAGCCGTCCTCTGTTTTGTTATAAGGCAGGATATTTCTAAGGAATAGAAGACATTTTACATCCCAAGAACAACAGAGCAAAAAGCAGAAGAGGATATTCTAGTGACATGAAGTCAGGATCTTGAGGCTTTAGGGTCCTGTTATTCCTCATGACCACTCACCTATTAATAATAAGCCAAAAATAGAGAAACAGAGACCACATTCTTCATCTCCTATAAGTTGACACCGCTATTCATCTTTAGTGAGATGGAGGTCATAGAAAAACCTGGTTTTATGAGCAAGAGGAGTCTAGAAATAAATACTCCCAGTTTGCCATTAGCCATTATGAATAAGACAGCAAAATTAATTTATTTTAATGTTATACCCAAGAGGCACATGTTTTCCTTTCTATGTGATTATGAAAATACTGAATGTCCCCTGAGGAAAGAAGTCCTTTTTTTAGACTTCGAGAACAGACAACCCAATTTTCTCTGAGTTTGTTTTTTCTCCTTTGAGAGCACACTTAATTTGTTAATGCAGGAGTGCATTTGTCACCAATAAAATTCATCTCCACTCTGTAAACAGACTGCCTGAAATTAGTCCTGATAGAAGGAAAGCTAGGGGGAGTGTACGTGGTTGCATGTTATGAAAACATAATTCAATGGTTTAATTTGCAATAAGATTATTTATAGCCAACTATTGCATGGGCCACCTGAAAAGGATACTGAAAGACCACGTGTTTATTTACTTCTTCCAAGCATTGGCTTTTATGATTACTGATCAAGAAAGCAAACTATTCTTTAATTGGGGCTTTATTGCTGTTAAATGGGGCTGAAGGCTATCAGGGTATATTGTTTTCAACATTGTTATATATCAACAAGTAGCGAAATTGCGATTTGTAAGACACTATGTTAAATGTTTTGAAAGAAATAAAAAATGGATGGAAAATGGCTGCCCTTAGGTTATGGGCAATCTACTAGGGAAACCCAGGTGGACATAAATACTGCCTTACAAGGCAGAGTGGATGAAGTGTTTGGTTAGAATTTTTTTTTGGCTGCAAATAACAGATACCTAAGTTCAACTAGCTTTACAGTAGGGAAATTTACTGTAATGCAAAAGAGGAATTACAGAGTGAGGGCAAACTGTAGGGGCTCCACCCTGTAGTCAGGGATGTACTTCCTCCCATCTCTGCAAGCTGCCAGTCACAGCGCTGGTTCATCCTAAGGCTGGAGGTATTGTCAAGAGCAATCAGAGCCACATGCTTCTTTGTTCACATCCAGCAGGAGAGCAGGACTGAGTTCTTTCACCAAAATCCCTTTCCTTGTGTTGCATTGGCCTGTGTCTGAGCTGATGGCTGATAGAAGGGATGAGATTACCTTTGTTGACTTGAACCATCCACAGAGTAGAAGAGAGGCTGGGGAGCTGAGTGCAATGTCCACCCAGGGATGGAAAAGGAACTAGATCTGAAGTAGATCCCATCATTCACAAAACTGGGTAGCTTCCTCAGGGTTTGGTGGGTTGTCCTGAGGTTCAGAATTGCAGCAATGGAAAGCAATAGGCAGCACTTAGTATGGGAAAAATGTTCCTAAAGCCTCTAAGAGATGATTCATTATGCCTCCATGACATTTCTAAATTTGGGTAAGAGGAATACCTCAGTATTCTCCCTTTCTCCCAAAGTCAGATAATCATTCTAAAGTGGTTGCCAAGCATTTCTTAAACTGATATTTCTAGCTCCTTCCAAAACAGTCTGTCACTAAACTCACCCACTCTACATAGAAGGGGGAGAAGGAGCAGTTGCAGTGATATTACTTTTTATAGAGATGTTAATTCTTCAGTTTTGTCAGATTTTGAAGGGTAATAAGATGCCTTCAATCTTATAATGCCTCTTGTTTGTGGGCACTCTGCCCTATTCAAAGTTTACATCTGGTCCTTTGCACTTAATTGTAAGAATGTGGGGGTCTTTTCATTTTTTTTTAATTTTTAGTATTTATAATATGCCATGTGCTGGTATAAGCTCATTACAGGTGTTGTAAGCTCATTACATGTAAAAATTCATTTAGGTTTCATAGCAATTCCTGAAATATGAATTATTATTATCCATGCTTTACAAGTGAGAAAACTGGGCCCCAGAGAGATTGAGTAACCAATGTAAGATAACTCAGAAATCAGCGGGAGAGTTGGGATTTGAACCCAGGCAATCAAGGTCCAGAGTCTGTATCCGCACCCACAATAACAGAATTACCCATAAACTATCAAATTTCTGCACCAAAAGACAAAGTAAAACTTTAATGATTGGTCTAGACATACTTCGATACTAATAAAAAGTCCTCGTTTTTAACTACCTTCAAGATATTTAGTCTTTCATTTATCTTTTCATTCATCATATCCATTAATCACTCACCATTTGCTAGTCACAATGGTGGGTACCTGAAGCTCACAGTCTAGTGGAAGATACAGAAAAAGAGCTATCCGAGAGAAAGTAACAGGTGCCACTGGCACAGACGTCAAACTTGAGGTTAGAATGTGACATGGCCAGTTACAGCTGAGGTACATGTTGAAGAACGAGTTAGCTAGGTGTCATGGAGAAGATGGGACCAAAAAGGGTGACCATGGCCAGTGAGTGAGGGGAATCACAGAGCACAAGAGATGTAAGAAGGGCTGTATTAAGGAGTTTGAATTTATCCTAAGAGTAGTGAGTATAGCCAGAAGGGTAATCAGAAAACGGAAACCAATATTCAAATAAATCAATAGTGTGGAAGAGCGTATTGTTTCTGAGAAAAGTTGGAGAGAGAAGGAATTAACATTTGTTGAACACCTATTACACAAAGGATTAGTATTCAATGCTTTGGGCACGCTGTGTCACTTAGTAAGAACTTTCTAAGACTTCATTTCCCCCATTACAGAACTCAGAGAAGTTAGATAACCTGCCTGCGGCCTCGAGACCTAGAATTTGAACCTGTATCTGATTCCAAAACCAATACTTTTTTCCACTGTCCACTATGGAGATTCCCACGCTCTTCCAAGTCAAAAACCACAAAGAACTCCTTTCTACAAACTCTCATTCGTCCTGTGACATTATATCCCCTTTAAATAATAATAATAGCTATACATAAAAGAATAAAATATCAGTCTGGGAAATTTCTCTTCTCTTGGGTCTTTTAGTTACAGGCAGCAGAGAATAAAGACCTGAATACCTGAAAGAAAGATATTGAGAAAATACACACAAAAACAAAAACAAACAAAAAGAAAGTACCTGATATTCAACCAGGATAGAAACATGATCACCACTGAGAGTATCTTCTCTGCTTTCCCTAGAAAAGAAAAAAGAACCACCACCGCCACTGCCACCCCCCCCGCCCCCCGCCCTGCCACCATGTCCCCAGGGAGAGCATAAAGTTCCCAGAGCTTCCTTGAATTTGCTCGGTGCATCATTTTTTGTATTTGCAAAGTACTCTAACCCTAAAGAATGTGAGGTCCATTCCTACTTCTGACAGGATGACTCCACATGCCTCAGCTTACTAGCTGAAGAGCAAGCTCCGGGAGAAGAATGCTCATTATTTGCTAAGGCTAAATCTTCATTTGTTATGTTCCCATGAATAACTTATAGCTGTGTGTCCTCATGAACAACAGCCTTGACACAGCTGACGTGACAGCATCATACGCCGATTCCTGATCCACCCTCCCAGGAGAAAATGGAATATTTGCTCGTTTCGCATTTCACCAAGACAGGCTCTTCAACTATTTATAAGTTGAATAGAAATTTCCACTACTTCAATTGGCTGTACCCAACAACTGTTAAGGGATCCAACCAGAGCTTTTGGAGACCAGCTTTAGCAAAAGCCAGTAGGGGCAGGGGAAAGGGGCAGGGGAAAGGGACAGGGTCTGCACCGAGGGACTTTCTCCTCCAGCAGACACTCCTCTCCTCATGTATTCTTCTGCACCACCACCATAACGAAGACCCCACATTTACAGCATTTCTAGAACGGATTTTGCTAATAAATTTTCACAAACATGAGCGTAGGTAGGTGTCTGTGCCTTACCAATACTTATTAAGGACTCACTGAAATTGACACCAGTCAATGTCACAGTGTCCTTCTTCTTGTAGAATAAGAGCTGTCACCTCGAATTCACTCCAATTCAAAACAGATTCATTAAGGACCTTCAATGTGTTGGTTCTGAGAATTTAAAGATTAATAAAATTGAGTCGTTGCCCTTCAAAGGTTTAAAACCTAGTAGGGGAGCAGACAAACAGGAAATGTGGACTGAGATAACCGCTGTGCCACAAGAAAGCCCAATGGACAGAAGAGCTTACATAACAAAAGCTAGGGGATTATTTTATTGATAACACATGCAGACTCAGTGCTGCATACATTCTTCATCTTATTTAACCCTCACAACAACCCTCCCTGAGGCCACTCCTATGATGAACCTAATTTTTCAGGTCAAAACTCAGGCTCAGAGAAGTTAAGTGATTTGCTCGGTCTGACAAAGAAAGTGGCAGATATAAAATTCAAACAGCCCCGTCTAACCACAAAGACCATGCACCTATTTATAAAATTGTATTGCCTCTCCACAGCAGTTTGCAGAGTTTAATGTTCATGATAAAATCCATTTATTATTCAAGAAATGTCTGCTAAATGTCTACTATGTTCAAGGCCAATGAAAGGGATGCAAATGGTACTAGGGAGTGGTTCTGAACTTCCGGCACTTGCTTTTGACAATCATAATAGGCAAACCACTTTGGATGAGATCAGTCAGTCAGTGTTTCTGAAAACATTTGTAGAATGCACTTATGTACCAGACACCGTGCTTGGTTCTGATGATCTGGAATGATAAAAAAGAAGAAAGAAAGAAGAAAGAAAGAAAGAAAGAAAGAAAGAAAGAAAGAAAGAAAGAAAGAAAGAAAGAAAGAAAGAAAGAAAGAAAGAAAGAAAGAAAGAGAGAGAGAGAAAGAAAGAAAGAAAGAAAGAAGAAAGAAAGAAAGAAAGAAAGGAAGGAAGGAAGGAAGGAAGGAAGGAAGAAAGAAGAAAGAAAGAAAGAAAGAAAGAAAGAAAGAAAGAAAGAAAGAAAGAAAAAAGAAAGAAAGGGAGGAAGGAAGGAAAGAAAGAAAGAAAGAAAGAAAGAAAGAAAGAAAGAAAGAAAGAAAGAAAGAAGAAAGAAAGGAGAAGAAGAAAAGAAAAGAATGAAAGGAAAGGAAAGGAAAAGAAAAGAAAAGAAAAGAAAAGAAAAGAAAAGAAAAGAAAAGAAAAGAAAAGAAAAGAAAAGAAAAGAAAAGAAAAGAAAAGAAAAGAAAAGAAAAGAAAAGTCTCTTTCCTCCCAGAATTTATATTATGGAAAATATGCAGATAAACACTCATTACATTGAAAGTGGCAAAGGCTATGAAGAAAAATCAAATTGAGCAAGAGTGAGAAACTGAGGATACAAATTGGCATTTTGAATCAGCTGATCAGTAAAGTTTCTCTGAGAACTAGAGGAGAAACCTGAACAAGAAGAAAAAAGTTATGTGATCATCTGTGTGAAGAGTACGTATGGCTCAGCAGAAGCGATGGCAAGTGCCAGGGCTGCAAGGTGGTAACATATTGAGAGTGTACCGAGAGTGTCAATAGGTCAGATCATGGCAAAAGAGATCAAGAGCAATAGGAGGCAGATGGAAAGTCAAAGGATAGATCCTCCAGGACCCGCCATCAATCTACAGGGTTCCCATTTGCTTGGCAAGGCAAAGGGAAACCATTAGAAAACATTGGATAGGGGGTTAACATGCTCTGATTAACTGTCTAACCTCAGTCTGGCCACCGTGTGGAGAGCTGATTATGGGAACACATGAGTAGAAACAGGAAGACCAATTAGAAAACTATTACACAAGCCTAAATTTGAGATGGTGGTGGGTTAAACTAAAGCAGAAAAGGCAGAGGTTGTCAGATTGGGGGTATATTTTTCATGGTAGTGCTGACAGACTAGATCGGATGTGGGCTGTGAGCAGAGGAGAGTGAATGCACTCAAATTCTTGGAACAGTGCCTGGCACAGAGTTTGTACTCAACATGTGGAAATTCAGTCCCCTTCTCTTAGAACCCAACACAATTTACTTTGGGGAAATAAGTCATGTTCATAACTAATTACACACAGAATCTGTAAGAGGGGTCCTAACGTAAGACTAATGTCATTGCCACAACCCAACTGTGAGCAAGTAGGTTATATCTTACCTCAATTGCTTTGATCAAACTAGTAGGTAGCCTCATTTGCGTTCAAATAAACCAACTGGAAGATTTATTTAAAGACTTCTGGTTTTATCAAGTATGGGGAGCTCCTATTCTTGGTGAAAGTATTTGTCACTACTATAGGTAGAACAGAGTTCTATTTATTGTAAAAATCAAATATTGCTTCGCAAGAGAAGTCTTCCATGGATGCCCTCCCCGCCCCCCCCCCCCCCCCGCCCCCAAAGCCAGGTCAGGTCTGCTTGCTACAGCCTCTCAACACTCATGTACCTTTCTATCACAGCTCTTGTTAGTTTGTATCCAACTAATATTTGCGCAACCCCACCGCCATCCCATCCTTCTTAACTTGGAAACATTTACCTAGAAAAAAATAGACTAGGTGTTCAAAAATATTGTTGAGGGGATCCCTGGGTGGCGCAGCGATTTAGCGCCTGCCTTTGGCCCAGGGCGCGATCCTGGAGACCTGGGATCGAATCCCACGTCGGGCTCCCGGTGCATGGAGCCTGCTTCTCCCTCTTCCTGTGTCTCTGACTCTCTCTCTCTCTCACTGTGTGCCTATAATAAATAAATTTAAAAAAAAATTTTTTTTAAAAAATATTGTTGAAAATAATGAACCAACACTCCCGTATGCATTGCAACAGTATCCACAGTAACCAAGATGTGGAAACAACTAATTTAATATCCATTGACAGATGAATGGATAAAGAAACTGTGGTATATACATGCAATAGAACACTAATCAGCCTTTAAAAAGAAGAAAAAAAAGAAATTCTGTAATATGAAATGTGTTTAAAAATACATTTTTTATTCTTAAAGCAGAGAGCAGATGACTTATGAAAAAAATGTAATGACATTTAATGTTATGGGTATATAATTCAATTTTTAAAATTCTGTTTATAATCACTAATTATTCTACTAGCAATACCCAGGATTTTGCTTCAACAGAACCAGTACTGCTATAGAGAAATTGCTTCTTTCAAGCCACCTAGGATGTTAGGCCATGGTAAAAGTTTATGGTTTCATAGCAGGGCTTGTAAAATGCATTTGAGATTGACAGAATATTGATTGAGAATAATTGGCCTGTATAGCTGGATATAAATGAAATGTGTCTCACCTGGATTACAGCAGTAACCTTGTAACTATTCTCCTTGCTTCAAAGTTACCCTCTTACAGACAATTTTCAACAAGACAGACTGATTCTTTTGAAATAAAATTCACTCTTTATCTCTCCACATCTCTCAGAATAAATACCAATATCCTTATAATGATCTACAACATTTTTATTAGTCAAGGGTCTGGGAGGAAGATAGGTAGTAAAATTGAACCAGTAATTGAGAGGAGTTCAACAAAGGCATGATTTACAGAGATAAGGGTGAAGGTTAAAAAAAAAAAATCAATTATAGGTGGTGCATTACACTGAGGTTAGCAACAGTGGGGAGCTATTACCATTCCTAGTCCTAACAGAGTAGGAAGAGAAAACAGTTACTAATTACATGAGCCCAGGGGAGTAGCTTCATGGAGAGGGCTGCTTGACTCAAGTTTTGGCCTTTGGTAAAAATGGTAAAGTCAACAAACAGCCCCCCAGCGAACAAATTTCCTGAATTTACTACTCTCCAGCCCTCAGATTGCCTGTCTGTAGCTCACATTGGCTAAACCCCACTGGTAGCTGGTGGGCGGAAGAACTTATTTGTATAGTCCATACGTGCTGGCCCTCCAAGCCACTGAATAGGGTGGCAAAGAGAACAGAATAGATTCAGAGAAGCAAATGGAAAATGCTCACCTAATGCCCAATGTGACCTACTGCTTGTTTCTTCTATGTTCTTTCTGCTACAATCACCCTGACCCCTTTGATATATCTTAGGGACAGTGTACAACTTTTGTGTTATTGTAGTTTCTGTTTCCTCTGCTTGTAACTTTCTCTGCAAATATTGATACAGCTCACTCCCTCACTTACTTCAAGCTCAGATGTCACCTTCTCTATGCACCCCACCTGCAAAGCCTATTTAAAATTACAAACCACCTCCCCCAACATCCTAATCCCCTTAACCCCGTTCTACTTTTTTTTCTTTTTCCTCACTGCAGTTATTATATACCATATTACATAGGACACAGGATAGCATGCTGCATTATTTAATTTTTTATTATGTCTATTGTTAGTTGATGTATTCTAGTTCCTAGAAATAGGGCAAAATTCATAAACAGAGGGAAATAATCATCTTAAGTATAGTAAACAAATGCTCTCATAAATAACATGTTCAATTTTGCTTAGAAAGTTAGACAGAATAGGTATATTAATGCCAAATAGTCCTGCTCCCTTCACCACTCTCAAGAGATGGATTAAGGCTGAGATTTAGTGTGACCAAATGTTGAATGAATGTTCCTCAATAATCCCTGCACATAACACTCTACCTGAGTAGGAGCTCATTCTTCTACATCTCATTAAATTAATTCAGTAAATGACACTGAGCCAAAGACTCTGTTTTCTTGAGTCTGATCTCTTTCACCCAAGTTGTATAGAATCATATGCAATTCTGATGATACCCTTTAAAACTACTAAGAATTCTTAGAAAAGAATACAGTGAAATCACTGTTGAGGAGGTACTCAGTTGTGCTGGGAGGCAGGAAATAAAATCGCGTATAATATTACAAAACTTTAAAAATCAAAAGACCAAAGGTCCTTGGCTTGATTCTATTTGTGTATATCTTCAGTCTACACTTAACCAGTATGAAAAGATCTAGGACTAAAATAAAATGTTTATCCCCATAAGTGAATTTAAAAAAAGGTACAATGCACCAAATATATAAGATTAAATAATGATTATTTAAAACTATGTTTCCAAGGACAATTACGTGTCTAATAAACTTATGAGGGTAATAAAATTGAATATAGCAGAACCATAGTAAGGAAAAGTACTTTCTAATCAGGCTTCTCACAAATTTCAACCAGGTTAGAAGGTAGGGAATGATCTTATCTTCCCCATCAGTTCTTCCCCCATAAGGCAGTGAACTCAAGAGCTATGCAGATGTACAAAACCTCTAGAGTTCTTAAAATGAAGGCATATTTTTACAGTGGCATTAATAGCCATAAAATCTTTGCCAATAGAATTTACGTGCATCATAATAGCATTTTTTAAATGTTAGTTCAGCCTCTAATAAGAAATTATAAGTTCACCGTATCTAAAAGCAGAGAATTGCTCTTCTTGAAATATCGAATGTATCTGCAAGCCAAAAGAAAAAGCCTATCTTCAGAGATAATATCACAATATCCCATTTAAAGTCACCCAAAATGACAAAGGGAAGATCTAACTAGGGAGTCGTTGACCTCATAATAGGAAGGAACTTCCTTTAAACTCCCCATTAAAGGAATATTTTTAAAGTAGGTTAAGTATATCCTTGAAACAAGAAAGTCTCCTCGGATGTCTCAGTTTTGTACCCTTCAGGCTGTTGTGCCACTCAGCCACTTTATCCAATTCACAGGGGTCATGGCTTCTGAGAGGTGATATGGTTAAATAAAGGGCTGCTGTGTCGGTCTTCGCCTTCATACATTTCCACCTCAGGCAATTTTTTTACAAACTCACTCCTTGAATAAAAATCTAGGGAATCAACCCAGAAAATAGAAGGTGCCTTGAAATTAGATGTTTTCTTTTCTTTTTTTCTAACATCATAAACCAGACAATGATTTCATACTTGTGTGAACATCAAGAACTATAGGTCTGACCCATCAAGGTCAGACAATTTAATCTTAATAAGTTTTTGGGTAGGCAAGGAAGTTATGAGAAGAGAAACAGGTGTCTTTGATGTATATGCATAGAATTACACAAGTCAAAATTTCATTTGATTTGGTGTCAATAGAAAGAGAAAACGTAAAGTCAAATATTGATCATAGAAACCCCTAGAAATTAGAATTTTTTCTTCTGTTTTAGAATTAGTCCAATAGCCTCCTTCCAACACAGGGGGAGAATACATAGATCTCAATATTTAATTGCACTTTGACCAATTATCAATAAATGTGTTTATGTGGAGATATTTTTCATCTTTCTGTCACTTTGTATTATGATGCATAGGACTTTAAAATGTGAGCCATAGGAACCTTGAATTTGGAATGCCTTAAGCTTTTATAGAAAACTTGAACCACTCTTCCAAAAAGGGTTTTATTGGATGTATCCAATATTTTGATGGACATTTATGGAAATAAGAACTACTAAAGGTAAAGATTAGTACTTCTGAGCTAAAGAGAAATGTTATTCAATGGGAAAAGTAAGTGCAATTTACTAGCTAAGCTATGACAATTAAAATATAAATTCCACTCACAGTTAGTCTTGGCCTTGTTCATCATTGTATTTCTTTCTTTTAAAGATTTTATTTATTTATTTATTTATTTATTTATTTATTTATTTACTTATTTATTTATTTAAGAGAAAGAAAGAGAGAGAGAACTGGAGCTGAGGGTAAGAGGGAGAGGAAGAAACAGACTCCCCACTGAGCAGGGAACCTGACATGGGGCTCAACCCCAGCACCCCAAGATCATCACCTGTGCTGAAGGCAGATGCTTAACCAACTGAGCCACCTGGGCCCCTCTTCATTGTATTCCTAATGTCTAGCACAATGTTTGGCCTTTTGTAGAAGCCTAATATGTAACATTTATCAAATAAGCAAATAGTACAATAGATAAATGAAGAAGTAGTGTTCCAAATCCAAATGAAATTATCTCCAGAAAACAGAAGACCAACTCATTAGAAGACACTTAAAACTAGATGAAACTCTCCTTTACCCAGTGCACCTGGGTGGCTTAGTGAGTTGAGTATACACCTCTTGGTTTCAGCTCAGGTCTTGATTTCAAGATTTCACAATCCTAATATTGAACCCCACATCAGGCTCCACACTCAGCACAATGTCTGCTTAGGAATCTCCCTCACTTTCCCCATTCCTTCTCTTTCCTCTCTCTCTCTCTCTCTCTCTCTCTCTCTCTCTCTATTTTCTCTCTCATAAATGAATACAAAATGGATAGATGATAGATAGATGATAGATGGATAGATAGATAGATGATAGATAGATCTTTATAAAAAGAAAGAACAACTATTTCCCTTTGTTCTTTATATGCTTTCATCAAGGATCCACACTAGTTCTCCTTAACTGTCACATTCACAAGGTTAGTAATTTATAACTGATGAAAAAGTAATAAATTGGCTTTCTGGCACAAATTAGTCCCTTGTTCCATGAGATGTGGGTTGTATGAACTAGTTTTCCTAGAGTTTCTTCCAAGATCTGACCATGTAGGTTCTTACACTCAAGGAAATTTTATAATTTCAGACAAAAACCCATGAGGCTTGTGGTAAATAGCCCTCCCACTGTACAGTGCATGTACGCCATGTAAAGAAATGTACTTTGTACCTTGTGGACACCACTTTGATCAAGAAAGGAGTGTCCATCATGATTTTAGTGCTCTAAAATATTTATGGAACTTTGGTCACTTTTTGTTACTCTAAATTCTACTGCATCAGGTCTTATATAAAATCATCAGTAAACCTGGATTTTATGTCATCACTACAATCTTTTCCTTAATTTGACATTGTCCTAGGGAAGAAAAGAAGGATGAAAGTTTTTTCATCATAAATCCCTGTTGAAATCTACCCTTATTACATGCATGCATGTATGCATGCAAACACTTGTTATTTCATTCAAGCAATGTATTTTATGTGCTTATAGATAGTTAGCTTCTCTTGTGTCATCAAGCACACTGAGGTGAGGAGGGTATTGCTTAGTGACAGTATATTTGATAAATTTCAGCTAACTATATTAGTCTGCAAGGCTCCCATGACCAAATACCACAGACATGATGGCTTAGACAACAGACATTTATTTTCCCACAGCTCTGGAGGCTGGAAGTCCAAGATCAAGGAGCCAGCAGGGTTGGTCTCCTCCAAGGTTTCTTTATTTTGCTTGCAAATGGACATCATCTTTATACTGACCTTCACATGGTCATCCCTCTGTACATGTACATGTGCATCCCTGGTGTTTCCTTTATGTGTTCAAATTTCCCCTTCTTACAAGTTCACCAGTCAAAAGGATTAGGGCCCACCCAATTAGCCTCATTTCAACTTGATACCCCCTTTAAAGGCCCTATCTCCAAGTACAGTCAAGTACTGGGGGCTAGAACTTCAACATTTGAATTATGGGGAGGCACAATTCAGCTCCTACCACTCACTTAATGCTGTATTAATACAGGACCCATATGCAGTATTTATTGGAGATGTAGGCTTGGAGAAATAGAGATACAAAGCAGGGTTGCATCTGTATGGGTTAGGTAGATGAGACGGTAGAAATTAATGGTAGACATAGTGGAATGAAAGGTTGGAATTGGAAGAAAGTAAGTAATAAAGGCAAAGGTAGCTCTGCCTTAAATACCATAGTGATCTCTGAAAGAACACTAGATTATCAACTATGGATGTTTCTACCTCAGTCTTGTATAAACTAGACCTTTTCTTGAGTAGAAATGGATTTACCACAGAATTAATTTGAAATTCAACTTCAGCATCCTCAAAGCTCTTTCTGGAGCCATTGCTCTAATTTTATAAATATAATTTTGTAGTCTCTTTCCTTTAGAGGGGCTTGGGCTCCAAATAACCTGCATCTGTCCCTGATTGCAAGTGTTTTCAGCCATTTTCATAGTTATTTGGGGCACTTCTTAGGCTAAACTCTTAGAAATGGGTATTTAGTTGGAACAAATTATAACTGTTATATATTATTAAAATGTAGCTTTTGAATAATAATCTTTCATTATAATAGCAGTTACTACAACCTACATTTTTGTGAATTTGAATCTTTAACTGACTTTCGAACGACAGGTGCTCAGAAACATCCTGGCCATGTACTAGTCTCTTTATGTGTCACTTTCTCTATCTCTGTCTTACACACACGCACAACACACACTCCATACACACATTTATTTTTGTGCCAGCAATCAGAACTGGGCAACTAAACTGTACAATTAACTTAAAAAGTAAATTGTGTATGAGGTAGTTGAAAATACATGTTTGAAGTCTTCCTATTTTCTTTTCATGGGGAACCATCCTTCTCTCATTTCTTCTCACAGTGCCCTGGGTGTGCCTGTATCCAAGCCCAGAGTGTGTGACATTTTCTAATTTTGACATTAGCCACAAAATGATTTCTTACTTCCTCTGGAAAAAAAAAAAAAGAGTATAAACATCTTAAATGATGCAAAATGATATTGCAGAATAGACCTTTCCAGAGGCATTACACGTGGTGAGAATCAGTTTCATCCTGTTCCCTTTAGAAGATATCTACATTTCATTTTTTAGTTTTGTACATAGCTCTTCCTAGGGACAACCCTGCAATTTAAGACAGAAAGGTGGCTCTTAGTTGAAAAGCAAAAATAGGAAGTGAGATGAGATCGGTGAAGCAAGACAGTTCAATTTGCCTAACAAAGCAAAATTCCCGAATTGAGTTACTCTTAAAGCACTGTAATCAGCCATGTTTCTTAAAATGCCTGGGTTATATCTAGCCCCACTCACACTATGGTAATTATCAGCTGCCACCACGCAGAAGTACTGCATTCCCTGCTACTTTTTTTTTTTTTTTCAAAATGTCAGCTTGTAATCTGAAGGAAAATTACAAACTCGACTTTTTTTAGGAATGTTTAAAATAAACCCACAAAAGCACCAAGCCTGTTACAATTACTGTCCTGCTTTAAGGAAGAAATATCCCAGGTGGTGTTTTATCTCTGCAGCATCTATTTCTAAAGTTTAGCCACAATGAAAGGAGCAATAGTGCCTTATATAAGTGCAGACCAATGCCAGTTTTTGGAAGAAGCCAAAACTTCTTTAAGAAGCTTTCAGACTTTATTCTAGATAAATATGTGCTCCCCGAAGGATCATCACGCTCATGCTACTTTAATAAAATATCACTGCAAAAGAATTGCAATAGCGACCATCATTTGTATATGCTGATAATAATGTGCAGAGGTTAACTCCCTCTTATTTAATAGGAACATGAAACCCATATCAAGTAAAGTGTTTTATGCTAACGGCAGTATTTCCAATTAAATTGCCAATATAAATCGCTTTGACATGCCATCACTCTTTATTTCAGCAATTACTTTTACACCATACACCTTAGAGCCCTTATATAGTTCAGTTTGTAAAAGAAAAATGAAATATCAGTCACAACATAATAGGCAGAACTCTACTGAGAAAACTTCTTGCGTGACAAAACCCACATGAGTTCAAGGCACCAGGGATTTACAGGGAAATTCTGCCCAGAATGCTAAGAAGCCTTTAAATGATGGAGGCAAATCACTGAGAAATCCATAAATTCACCTTTTCTCATTCATGGTAAGCTAGACTGAGGACTTGGAGACAGGAGACCTTGTTGTGGTCCCAGCTTAGCCATGGTTCAGCTACTCATGGCTGAGTAGCCTGGATGACGCTGAGCAAATCTCTAGCTTTGGTTTCCAAAAATGAGGTTCCAAATCCTACTTTCCGCAACAACAAGTTCCATAAAAGATGAAGAAAAACTAGGTCGCTCCATGAATTCAATGCAATCCGGGACACAATTTCCAATAATAGCTTCCTCCTATCCCTTGTAAAATATACCTCATCCCTGTGTGTGTCCTCTGTTTATATATCCAAAAGGCAGAAAGAGTAGGAAAGGTAGAGCTAGGTTTGTATCCCAATTATGATTTTCCGCTAATGGTGTGACCTTGGACAATGTGCTTCACTTCTGAAGTTCCAGTTTCTTCATTTATAAAAATGGGATAATATTCTTTATCTTGTAAAGTATGGATGATGATTGTACATGATATTTCTTTTGTTTGTTTGTTTTATTTATTCATGAGAGACACACAGAGAAGTAGACATACAGGCAGAGGGAGAAGCAGACTCCCTGTGGGGAGCCCGATACGGGGCTCGATTCCGGGACTCCGGGATCATGTCCTGAGCCAAAGGCAGAGGTTTAACCGCTGAGCCACCCAGGCATCCCTGTAGATGATATTTCTAATTCATCTTTTATCATACCATTAATCTACTAGCATTCAACAGCTAGTAATTATTATATATGTGTAGATAGATAGATAGATAGATAGATAGATAGATAGATGCAGAGACATTTACTTGTATGTAATATACACGCTACCAGCTTTGGAGAACATTGCTTCCAACTCCATCCAACTAGAAATGGGAGCCACTAATTCTTATGTTATTAAATGAAAATTCACATACACGTAGCTATGGGTCCATTCGTAGTCATATGAGCAGACTGACCCTCTGGCATGTCAATGTCTTTATTATCCTGTTCACTACCACTGCTAGGAGACCAGCATGAGTGTTATTTGTCTGGCCAAGGTGTACTATCTCCAGCAGATAGAATAGACCACCCCCAGGGGTCTAGTTTGCCATTCCTCATCCAGTTCAGTTTTGGTAATTTAGAAACGGAATTGCATCATTTTCTACAACAAATCAGAATAGCATTGGGTTCAGTGCAGATTGGAATGCATCTGCTCCAATTTTATCTTATCAACTCACCATTTCAGACTACTTAATCCAGTCAAACCATAGACCAAAGCATGCAAAACACCTACATACCTCAAATGTAGATCTCAGCTTGGGTCTCCTACATTCCAAGAAAATTTTCTTCACCTGTGCTGCTCCCTTGGCCTAAATAATTTAATGACCTTGCTCTTTAATTTTTCCAACCAACTTCTCTTCAGAGCAGTCCATGCTCACTGCCTTCAGTTCCTGAGTGTTATAATCTGGCCACCCACATCCAACTTTTCTAAATTGTGCTTGTTGTGACGATCTCCTACAGCCAATTTCAACAGCCTGTCTCAGCTGCCATTCACCTCAAGCTTTCCCAGGAACTTGAAACTGCTGTCCTCCATGGCTGCATAGACCCTGTACATTCATGGTTCTTCTGCCTTTCTGGCCTCCCTTGTCTTTCTCAGATCTTTTTTTCTTCCCAACCTTGAATTAGGGGATTCTTACGTTTTCTTTGTCCTTCCTCTCTGCTCCTTAAAAGGTAATTTCATATACCCCAGCAGTCTTAGTTATAACTCTATGCAAGTGACTACCAAATATAAATCTCCAGTCCTACCTACTCTCTGAAATTCTCTGCCTAGGAGTTTCAGCATTCCAACCTCATTAGTTCAAATGTAATTCATTATGTCCCTCATGAACCCACTTCTAAAGCTGTGTTCCCCAAGCTTTCAGTATCACCCCCACCATCATGGTCACCCATGCTCCAAATCTCTGCATCTACTAGCTCTCTTTCAAGGTAGTTATTCTGTGTGAATTCTTTCTCCATACATTTCTCTTTTTTAAAGATTTTATTTATTCATGAGAGACACAGAGAGAAGCAGAGACACAGGCAGAGGGAAAATCAGGCTCCCTGCAGGGAGCCTGATGCGGGACTCGATTCCAGACCCCAGGATTACGCCCTGTGCCAAAGGCAGATGCTCAGCTGCTGAGCCACCCAGGCGTCCCTCTCCATATATTTCTAACGTGTGTTTCTACCTCTCTCTTCCCACGACAGATGCCCTAATTTATGACATGTGTAATATGGATTTGAGAGGGGATAGATTCCCCAGTTCTAGTTACTTCCTGCTCCAAGTTCTCTGACAACCCTAGATTAAACATCAAAAAACATGTCATTTTCATTTCCTTGCTTAAACACCTTTTATAACATTTCTTTTGTACTAAAAACCAATCATAAGAATAGCTGATATTTATTAATCATTTGCTCAGTAGGTCCTAGGTAGTATTGTCAAACACTATGCAATGATTATCTCAGTAACTATTATTATAGATGTTATTTTATAGTTATTTGTGTGATTATGTTGCTTAATATATAGGATTTGAAATATAGGCACTGCACTCAAATATTACCTGCTAATTAATTAGTTAATTAATTAACTCTTTGATCACAGCCAAAAGTATTCTTTCTTCGCTTTGAAATCACATACTAATTCTTTATGTCCCTTAGCATAGTGTATATTATATAATTACTATGCCTTTGTTGAATTTGGTGAATGGCAACAAATCAGTTCTAGCTAGATGACTACCATTTCTATTAAGGAGCTATACTAGAATATTTTAGGTTCAGTCAAATCATGAACAAACCTGGCAAAATTAGGGGATCCCTGGATGGCTCAGCGGTTGAGCATCTGCCTTTGGCCCAGAGTGTGATCCTGGAGTCTTGGGATCGAGTCCCACATCAGGCTCCTTACGTGGAGCCTGCTTCTCCCTCTGCCTGTGTCTCTACCTCTCTTTCTCTCTCTCTCTCTCTCTCTCTCTCTCTCTCTCTTTCTCTGGGTCTTTCATGAATAAATAAATAAAATCTTAAAAAAAAAAAAAAAAGACCTGGCAAAATTAGACACTGGGAATATAGATACTATGAACTGGAACAGAAGGTAGCAATATAAACACTGTGCCCTTGTAGCCCTCGTATGTAAAACTAACATTTTGTGGAAATCTTTCTCCCTCAAGAAATTTAAGCAACTCTAATGTGATAAGTTTAGCATTCAGCCCAAGCATTTGACCTACAATGGTTACAACAGTAGTCAACCCCATTCATTGTCTATAATAATTTATCTGATCTTCCTGACTGGGCAAGATTTCCCAACCTCTGCCCCTTCTCTTGTGTGTCTCTTAAATTCCAGTCCCTTTTCTTTGATCAAAATGAAATTAATAAGTATGCTTCCCTCCCAGAATTTTAAAGGGAGTTTGTTCAACCAACACTTATTTTTTTCTTGCTCAGTACTTAGTCAATAGAACGAAATAGGTCTCAACATGGGTCAAACATGGATCTTGGCTTCAAAGGCCTTAGGGATTAAAGAAGATAAAGCTTGCACTAAAATAACCAAGAAATGAGAAAGATACAGGTGGCCAAGGGCATGGACAGCTGAACTGTAATGGGAACTCAAGGTAGGAATATGTTGATTTTTCAGTTGAGAGGATCCTAAAAGATTCATGGAGAATTTTTATATAATATGGTTCACGAAAGATGAGTAGGATTCAGATGTTGAGGGATGAGAAAAAGGATGTATTTCAAGAGGAAGAGCTTTGAAAAAGATGTGGAAGTCTGAAAAATCTTGGATGTATATCAGGAACGTTATATTATTACTGTTACATTTCTTTTGAAATACACAAGTATAATGGTGGTTCTATTCTCACATAAAAAAAGAAGAAAATAATTATTTACATAGAGTCCATTGGGATACTGAGTTATTGCATTGGTTAAGTGATATTTTTACTATGATAATACCACTTTCCAAACATTGGTCGCTGATCACTGCTTTTGTGTTCAGCAAGTTCGCCTTCTTTGTCACACAATAAGGCCTAGGGTTTTGGAAATGTCAACTTGTATTGAGCAACAAGAGGACAGATTTTGCATAAATATTTAAATCTTAGACACAAATTCATAACTCTGGGCACTGTAGACAACTGAGGTAATTGGAATCACTCTAGGTCAATTTTTAGTCCAAATTTTGTTTTTAAAATAGTCTGAGGAAACTTAACTTTGAGGCTAAACATCTCTGGATTGATATTTTGTTTTGTTTTCCCTATTGGGTGAGCTGTTATTTTAGTTGATTTTGGTTTAAGTTTTTTCCCCTTAGATATGTGCTATAAATCAGGCTTGTGGCATTTTGCATTCCAATGATGCCTTATCTTGGCTGTACAACTGTTATCTCATCTAAATCCCACAGCTGTGTCACTTCCTAACGACCACCATCCCTGCAAGACAGCTGTTGCTCTTAATTGGCAGGAATAAAACAGATGAGCATTAAGAAACTAGCCCGGATGATGTGCTACACAAAGAATCTACTTACTTTTTTTTCCCAAACTATTTGAAGCAAGAAAAGGCAGGATAGAAAGCTTCCTTCAGACATTCATGGAGTCCCTTGGTCTCCCACTCAGAATTTTACAACTGAAATTGCCTAGAGTCAAGCTGCCTCTTGCCTCTCAAGTCCAAATGAGAGCCCCACCCACAAAAACACTGAAAAGCAATATGAAATCTCTAGCAAATTTTCCTCATGAGCTGCCAAAGGAGAATTCTATCATCAATCAATGAAGCTTCTCAAACTCCACTTTCTCCATTTTACCTTCCATGGCACAAACACCACAGCAGTTACCCCAATGTCTAGTGACTTGCCTGGTCTCACGTCTCACTCCAGACCTATGAATCAGAATCTGTGTCTTAACAAAATCCCCATGTGGTTTATATGCACATAACATTTTGAAAAATTCTGCTTTTGTCTATGAGTTCTTACACCTGAGTGTGTATAAGAATCACCTGAAGACACTAACAGTGCAGATGCTCGGGCCCCACTCCAAGAGTTTTTAAATCAGTAAATCAGATATATGGATACCGCCATGATTCAATAACCAGAACCTCTGATAACCTACAGACCACACTTTGGTCTTGGTCCATGAAAACTAAAATCTCTTTATATCACCTCGCATTGTTTGTTTCCCAATCTCTTTCCTTCTCTATTACCTTTTCCCCTGCACTTTTTAATTAAGCCTATCTAGCTTGTCACAATATGTGTATTACTGTCTTATAATTGTCCCTTAATTAATCTCCCTGCAGCTGTTTTTCTCTTCCTCCATGTTGTCCATCTTGTGAGCTTCTTACATAATGAAAAATACCATAAAGCTCAAGCTAGAAGAGACAGTGAGCCCGGGAAATCTTTTAGGTAACTCTACTGCTTAAAACTTACCAAAATATGCACGCCAAAGGAAAAAAAAAAATAGATTCTACTTTTAGAGAAGAACAGAACAACTTATTAGTCCTGCCCATGGCTACTGAATCAGGGTAAATCTGAGTGGTCGATTCAAGGTTAAGCAGATAGAAGAGTTGTAAGCAAAGAAAAACAGAAATACAGGAAGTAGTAATGAAGACACACTCATCATAATGAAATCTATAGATATACTAGTATATTAGAGATAATGTAGCTTCACAGAAAGAACACTGAACTTGGGATCATAGGATGTAAATTCTTTGTCAAATCCTCACAAGCACTGTGGCTTGAGCATATAATAAATTACCTCCGGTGACTTCAGATTCTTGTCTGTACAATGCAAGTAACATCTACACTACCTGCTTCACAAGGTTTTGGCAAGATCCAGTGATCCCTGATAGAACCAAATCTTAAATAAATATGAAATGCATAAACATTTGCTGAATGCATTAGATTGATGCTATAGATACAAAGGAATGAATAGGGCATAGTTCCACTTTTAAGGAGAGCACTGTTTAATCTTGGATACAGGTATATAGACAATAATGGATGGAATGAACATTGTGCTAAAAGTATTAGTAAACAAGTGAGGGAATCCTAAAGAACAAACATTTTCTAAAAAGGGGTGGGGATGCCCACCATGAATTTGCAAGTTCTTTCTGGCATTACTCTACAATCCTTTATATCATTCTAATATTAAGATTAATGTTGCTGGAATAATGATAAATATCAATGATAATAACAACAATATTTATAAGCAGCCCAACAAAATGTTTGTATTATTGGTATGTTGGGGGGGAAAGTGCTGGTAAACAGGAAGTGTTACAGTTTAATGAGGAATGTCCAAAACAAACTCAGAGTGGTTAAGAGGTATTTTCCCATTCAACAGAACCTACAATCAGAGATTTCAGAGCTATTGACTATTTCGCATTCACTCAAGCTTCATTTTAATATGAGAAAATACTAAGCCTCCCATTAGAATATAAACTCTCATTATAACCAAAGGGATTGCCTGTTTGTTCACTCCTGTATCCCCAGTAACTAGAATATTACCTGGCATATCAGTAGAAATAAATGCTTATTGAGCTGATGAATGATAGAACAAGTAAGTTCCATGTAAAGCTAATGACTGGCCAGTTACGCATGCGTACGTGCTCCGTTCTATATGGGAACAGTTTACTTGACATCAATAAATGGCATTCCCAGTTTCAAACATGGAGTGGCTTCTACAAATTGTGTACATTTTCAAATTACAATTTGTACTTAAATCAGTGAATCATCTAGCTATTATTCAAAGATAAAGGGAACCAGAATCTTAAGGTTCCCTTGCAGCAGATATTTATTTAATTATGAATTTTTAATTGCCTTCATATATATCTCTTCCCACTTTTCTCCAGAGAACTGGTAATATATGAAGTTAAATAACATTTCAAAGATGGATTTCTGTGACTTTTCATCTTAACACATTTCTCTAAGTAATAGTTTTTCTTGACTTTTCATATATGGCAATATGTAGCTTCCACGGATAAATCTCATCTACAGAATGAAGGTGTTGGGCAAGATGATGATAGGGGCCTCTCCCTCTCAGCTCTTATACTCTATGCATCCTGCAGCTTCCTCAACTTTTGAAGAAATCACTTTTTAAAAAGGCTTTGGAGAACAAATAGATTAAATAAGCCCTTGAGTAACTGTGCAATTGTTTTCTTTTATCTTTCATTTTAATTTTAGGTAGCTTTTATTTTGTTTAAAAGGAAGAAGAAGCCTTAAAAACAGCTTTTTCTTTGAAAGCAAAGGGTATCATAACTAACCCAAGGAGAAAAAGAGATAGTTGTATATAAGGCAAAGATGAAATATTAGTGAATATAATGCCATATCCACAACTAGTATTATAGATGCTTCTCTTTATCTACTTTTAAGGAGAACCCTCTCTTTGGAGCCCAATAAAGGATGCTTTACTTCATGTGACTTTTTACAATTTGACTACACTTCAAGAGCCCAAAGATGCGCAAGTATGGAAACAGTCATTAAATCAAGGCAGTTGTTATCTCCTCTTTCAAAAACAAGCCTAACATGAAAATCTTATCATAGATTTTCAGAGAAAAGTCAAATAATCACAATCTCTGTCTTTGTGTGTGTGTGTGTGTGTGTGTGTGTGTGTGTGTCTGCCTCACATACACATACACACAGGTAAGGCAAAATAGTATATCTAAAACCTTCCACAAGAACTCAGTATGTAACAGGGAAGTCATTTAGGACAAGAGTAGGTTCTAGTCCTTGGCAGAGCTCAGAGATCTGAAGTGTCAAACCTAAAATGTGGTAAATTGTATACAAAGATGGCCACCAACAATTCCTTCCATTCCTTTTCAAATGATTTCCCCCTCCCCTTGAATCTGGGCTGGACTTCTGACTTGTATGACCAATAGAAGACAAAAAAACTGAGAGTTTTCTGGCCATATGAAGCCTGGCAACTTCCACTTTCATCTTCTTGAATCCCGAGCCACCATGTAAGAAGTTAATTACCCACTAAAGAGAATGGCCACAAGGAAAGAGTTTTCAGAGAATGCAAGGGAAAGAGGAGCCCCCCCTAGACCTTACCCTTGTCTTCTATTCCAGTTGAGACAACCTGGGATCTTCCAGACCCAGCAGAGCCATCTTAATCAAATCACCTGAAGCAGAAAGAGCTGCCCACCAAGCCCTGCTGAAATAGTAGTGACTTGAGGAAATAACTGAACCAATAACTAAAACAAAAAATAAAAAGCTAAAACAGTGGGTAACCAAATCAGTGAATATTCCAACTGTCTATTCAGTGAAGTGTATTAAGCAACTATCCTTGGCCTGTTATTGGCTGGGAACAGAGGACTGAATAGAATGCTTGCCTTTGAAGAGTTCACCGTCCAATGGGAGGAACATTCCCATAAGAAACCATGGGCAGGGGTGTGACAGGAGCTGCATTAGAGGCCCACTCATGATGCTTTGAAGGGGGGAACCTACCAAGCAACTATTCTTTTGAAGTTCATCTGTGGCCTGGTCCAGGGAAGAACCAAAGAGGAAGCGATATTTCAGCTGTGTTTTGAAAGCTGAGTAGGTATTTCCCAAGCCAGGATCTGTGACTAAGAGGGTGGTATATTCCAGGGAATCTGGTTCATTTGTCCAGGAAATCTATGCTCCTTTCTTTTTCTTAAATTTTTTATTTAAATTCAATTAGCCAACGTAGAGTACATCATTAGTTTTAGATGTAGTGTTCAATAATTTATCAGTTTATGCTCCTTCTTCTTAAAGCCCAGAATACATGTTCTGGGTATATGAGTATCACCTGTTGAGAGATTTTTTTTTTTTTTTCCCAGAGTTAGGCAAGTAGGAGAAAGTATTTCATCTTTGTGGTAAGAATTTGTGTTTTGTTTGCCTAAACTCTCACTCTGCCTCCAACTTTGTGGCTGAGAAAAAGAAATTCATATGACAAATGGACAGACTGTTAAAAAAACAAAAAAAAAATGTGCATGTTCTCTCTTTCTCTCTTATCTTGCTATAGACAAATGCTAAATAAAGAAGGTTGTTTTATTTATCTTTGTTCAAAAACAGTTCCCAGCGTTCTTAATTGGAGATATAGCAGCATTTTGCTCTTTATTATGAAAGAAAAAAGAAATTTATTTACTGACATTAGTGATTTTAAAGGTCAAACATACAAAGCATCTTTTATTAAAGTAGATAAGCTCGTTCATAGCTCATATGCAGTAAGCTGGCAGATGAAGAAAACTTACAACTGGGTAAAACTAGGGAGCCTCATAGGTTGCTAAAATGTTATACACCTTTGTTTCCACTTCATATTAATTCTTTATCGTTTGCAGCCACAACGTTTCAGATTTTAAAGGCATCTGCAAATTCAGAAGCTACTGAAAATCTGAGGCACCAGAACTGTTCTCCAGGAATTCTCTCTTCACCCTATATCAAACCCCATATTTCCTTATTTCTTGGATTTGACATTCATGGATATTTGGAGAATGCCTCGTCCTAGCCATATACCACTCAGATTAGAAGCAGGGTCTGGAAGGGAGCATGTTGTTTGAAGTCTGGTACTGAGTGCTCTACAGGCATTACCTCACTGCATCTCAAAGCTGTTCTGGATCAGGTATTAAAATTACCCTTTTTACAGATGAAGAAATTTAGACTCAGAAAAATGATTGTGTTTCTCAGGAATGCATGCTGATAATCATGTCTGTCTGATTCCAAATTCTATGCTCTTTCACTCTGCTGCAGTTTTTCCCCAAGGATTGTTAAGATTCATTTTACTTCTAGAATACTGGTTAAACCTCTGTTCTCAAAAAAGAGAAACATTTTTAACAAAGTCAGAAACACTGGCATAAAAGAATGTACAGCATTTGACCTGTGCTGTGAGATGACTAGAGTATGAGATGAAAATAATCAAAAAGCATATAATGTAGAGGAGGCAGGGAATCAGGTTAGAAATAGCGCAACTTTAAGACCTTGTGGAGCTCTGTTGGAATCCCAGTTTGGGCTCTTGCTAGCTTATGACCTTGCACAATTTATTTAGGTTCTCTGAGCCACATTTTCCTGGATTATAAAATGGAAATATTAAAACTTGCTACATCCCTCAGGTTATTAGTAGTACCAAATTGTGCAATTTATATAAAAGCACCTAGCACAATGATGCCTCATTTCTGGTACTCAGAAATGTCAGCTTTTTTTTCCTTCAGTGCAGAAACTGGAGAAAGAATACAATTATAAAATTTAATCACCTGCAAGTAAAGATCTCTGGTTTGAAAGGTGAGAGGAAATGAAAGATCGAGAACTCTTTTCTGTCATCGTACAAATATTTCCCAGCAATGGTTGAAGGACTCTTGCTCCCAGTTATGCTAAGACCATGTTTAGAACATTATGTTGACAGCAATAAGGGAGTTTGTTAATGAATAGGGCGGTAGATAGATGGGGTGGGTTCACCAGGGAAGACTGCGGGGAACATGCAGGCCAGGTCAAAGCTCTGGATAGTGATAAAGAAAATGTACAAATGAAAGTGACACATCCTTCCCTCAGCCGGAGTGGGACCAGGTATGTCATCATCACCACTACCCAGCAGGCCAGAGCAGCTGACCAGTTACCCAGATTATAGCACTAATGAATATTCATTACATGCCGATTATGTGTCAAGGTCTGTGCTGGGCAATGACGAATCAGGGAAAAAAAAAAAAAAAAAACAGGTCAGATAGCTCTGTTCACTGAGTAGGTGAAGGTGAGTCATGAGAAACTGGTGAACCTATGACATCGATCCCTGAGGTATGACATTTCTTGCAGATTCTTAGAAGCTAGAAAGGAGAAAAAGACTCCCTTTTAGAGATGACACATTTTCAGCATTTATTATGTGCCAGGCATCATACTTAGAGTTCGTGAACATTTCCTCATTTAATTCCCACGTGTCTATTAGGTAGAAGCTATTATTCTCATTTTATGGATCTCTAAACCAAGGCTTAGAGATGTTCAGTGACTTGCCAAAGTCACAAGATCTTACATCGTAGAACTAGATGCTGATCTCAGGGTAGCTAACTCCAAAGTCTGAATTCATGGTGAAGGACCTAAAAGCGGTTTTAACACTGATGAGATGTTTCTGTTTTAAAATTTGTTCCCAATGAAAGGAGTCTTTATATTTTTATTCAGAAATCAAGAATTAACTAATAACCCTTGCTTAAAGTATTGGTTAATGACAGGATGGTATAACAGAATCTGTGCTCTTTCTTATAAGTTAACTTATAAAGGTCTTTTGGCAAGGTCAGTACGCTTCTTTAATGCACACGCTGCTCCTTTGGTACTCTGCATAAAGGCATTTGTAAATTATTCTAGTTATCTTTAGAATACTTAAAATTGTTCTCTGGCATTTATATAATCAGCAAGAGATAATCAGATGATCTTTTTTTTTTTTTAACAATAAGCCACTTCCTGTTCATTATACTTACTATGTTTATTTATGGCATAAAACCCATTTTCTCTGTTGAAGGTCACCTGTGGGTTGGTGTGGAGGATTTCTTCCCTTCTATTTAAACCACTTTACCAGTTTCCAGCATTTATATGACTGTTGATTAATTATGGCCCTGTCTCAATCATTCGTGGAAGAAATAATAGCCTATGGTTCCTTTTACCAGTCATTGGATTATTCATAGCTCAAAAAATGGCATAAAATATTAAGTTCTTACATATTCAGAGGTGGGTAACAGAGAAACCATACCTATGCTGTAAACACCCACCTATCTGAGAGGAAGGGAAAATGTTTAAAGTCAGAAGTTACCTGATATAAGAGGCCCAAGAAGAGTTTGAAGTCTTAAGTCATAGGTCAGATTTGTAGTTGTGCATGTTTAGGAACTAGAGCTTTTCTGAATAAATACAAGTCCAAAGGCCCCACACCACCTCCCCACCTTTAGATTCTAAACGTGTTGGCTTTCCAATAAGAGAAAAAGCCATTTTCTTTTTTAATCTATTGTAAAAGGTCACATCTTTCATTCTACTTGCATCTACTATAAGAAGCTGAGGGGACTGCAGACACCTTCCCATCCCAATATGAAAGGGGTCATTGCCTATTACAGAAGATTCTGCTGGGCTTTGGTGGCCTGCATCCATTTTCTCTCTGTTTAATAATAGTACCCTGAATTTTATCAAGTATCAGATCTGTCCTTTGCTTCAGAGATAGACTTTGAATGGCTCCAGCCAATTAAAAGACCCTGTTCCCATGTCCATACGGATCATGGGACTCTGACCCCATGCAGACCAATAACAGGTAGAGAGATTTTTGATGGAGGCCTCTAAAAAAGATCTCTTATTCTTTTGTTGACATACACTTCTTGAAAGATATGAACAAGGACATATATGGCTTCCAAAAGAGAAGCCAGCTACAGTTGAGCTTCCATGTCTAGCCTTATCTACTTATTTTTTTTTTTTGCCGTTATAGTCCTATGAGCCAAGAAATTTTTGTTACCTCAGCCATTGAGTCATATTCTCTGTTATTTGCAACCAATGATACCCAACATATACATCCATCACCTTGACCACAATTACACAGTAACCATGTCACCATGGTTTATTATGGGATTTCACTATGCACTTTCTTCATCTACCAAATTCTTCTATATACAAAAACTTTTGTTTGTTCTTCCTTGAGCTCCAAAGGCAAATAAAATGAACTAACTATGCCAAGAAGATTATTAAGGAACTTTAGAATTTTCTGTATTCTAAATCACTATTTTGCTTTTATTTCCTCATGTGGTTACAGGCTAATTATATTCATACTTCAGTCCCTTCCATGAACAATAACCTCCCAGCCTTCAGGAGAGATCTTACCAGCTCCTGGACAGAAGTGGGGAGAGAAGCTGCCTGTGTTGGCATCTATCGCTTTCCAGATTTTTGTTTTCCCTCCTCTTTTCTCCATCCCTCTTTCCCTGCTCTCAGAAACATTAGTTTTGACACAGTTCTGCCAAGGAGACCATCCTAATTTGGAATTATAGGTCCTATCTTGTTGGGGTCTTCTTTTTTTCTTTTTATTCTTATTTTCTAGGCCAGGACCCAAAGGTGACTTAAAAGAACCAGCCATAATGTCTACTCCACACTCATCTCCCAAATCACTTTGAGACAGCACTGTAACTTTTTTGGCTTTTTTGAATACTTTTGGTATCCAACTCAAAAGTTTCACGGCTTTGGTCCTAAGCAATAATTTATACATTACCAACTACTTTCTGTCTTTGTCCTTATTAAAAAAAATCTTTTGTCCCCCAGTTGAATAAACTCTCATCTTTTTCATTTTCACTGCCTTTGTCAGTGTCGTGTATCACTTCTCACTGTTTAGCATTGGACACATCCATCCATCACTATGGCTCTAAGCCCCTTATCATAATTATTCTCAAGAATTTCAAGCTTAGGTTATATCTTTGTACCTTTTCATACTGACTTTTTTGTGGGACTCCTAGGCCTGGAATTCTAGGATGGTTGGGAAAGCCAATAAGGATGTTGCAGAATGAGTTTGGTGCTATGAACATAAATACACACAAGCTACCATTCTCATATAACTGAACTGTGTGTTTTGATAGAAGTGGACTGTGTAATCACAATTAGCTAGACTTTGGGAGTTTCTTTAAAAGAAAACAGAAATAATCAACAATTATGTTTGCTTTTGCAACACTCTCAAGTTCCTAGCCATTTGTAATTTAACGAATAATTATAGAAATTTCCTGCTGAAATGCAGAGACAGAGCCCCTGCAGGTGGTGGGGACAGTGCAGGGAAACCAGCATGCAAGTAATAAATTCAGTAAAAGATAGGTCAATGGCATGCAAACAAGAATTACTAACTTAAGAAAGAAAAAAAAAAAAAGAAAGAAAAGCTTTTGAGCATCAGCAAATGGCTCATGTATTTGGCATTCATATATTTCTATTCTCAAATACCATATTCCCATATTATAGAAATATAGGTGTTCCTGGATAGTTGAATGCCTTGTAAGAAGAGAATTCTCTCCCAGTTAGCATGCTCCATGGAAATCAAATTAAAATCAGTCCATTCATACTTTATGACTTGAGAAGGCTTCCTCTGATGACCAACATCTCCCAGAATAATTCAAGATCCACTGTCATCGTTCCATAATACTCTACTTTTATTGTCAGGTCATTCTTTAGATCAATTGTTCAGTGTCTGTCTTTCTCACAAGTATGTGAGCCCCATGACTACAGCCACCACATCTGTTGTGTCTAATAGTGCATTCACAATAGTGCCTGACATATAGAAGATGATCAACCAACATTTGAAAAGAGAAGTGGCCGAGAAAGAGGAGAGGAGTGAGGAATTGGTTCTTTGCTTGGTGTATTAGTTATTTTGTGCTATATACCAAATTACCCCAAAACTTAGCAGCTTAAAGCAACATACACTTATAATCACTCAGTTTCTGTGAGTTTCAAATCTGGATTTGGCTTAACTAAATCTTTCAGCTCGAGGTCGTTCACAAGACAGCAATCAAAGTATCAATCAGGGCTATAGTCATTTCAAGGTTCAAATGGGGCAGGATACATTTCCAAGCTCACTCAGTGGTTATTGGCAGGATTCAGTCCCTTGTAGGTTGTTTGACAAAGGGTCCTAACGATTTGTTGGCTGTTGACCTCACCTCCTTGCCACATGGACCTCTCTCCATGAGGTAGCTCACAACATGGCAGCTGGCTTGCTCAGAAAGCTTGCTCAGAGAGTGCCAGCTAGAAAAAAGTCACAGTCCTCTTTAGTCTAATCACAGAGGTGATATCCCATCACTTTTGTCATATTCTATCTCTTAGAAGTCAGTCATTAAGCCCAGCCCATACTCAGGAGGAGGGAATTACACAAGTCATGAATGCTAGGACTTGGGAATAATTAGGGATGATTTTAGAAGGCTAGTTAGCACACTTAGGCATGGAATCCAAATAAGAAGAGTTGGTTAAAAGGGTCTCCTGATGAATAGACCTGGGCTAAGTTAGACTATTACGTTCCTCTCCACAATAGGGAAGATTACTCTCAATATGGCAATAATAATAAATCCATTTGGCTAATGCATTTTAAAGCAATTATTGTATGTTCAAATGCCCCCTAATTTGTAGGTATCTTTGGAAGTGGTTTTAACAAACCTGGCTTGTATTCTCAGGCAAGCCTTTTCTACTACATCTGAGAAATTGAAATTCCCAGACTTTGGTAACTAAGGGAAAACCAGACAAAAGACACACATTCCATTAGGAGGCAAGTATGCTACATTCTCCATTTTGCTCCTGACCCGCAGGACATGCTGTGTGATCTGTAAGAGAAAAACATGTAAATGTAGGCACAAGTCCTGTGCAAACCAAGAAAAGTATTTGTGCGTGGCTTTAAATGGGTGAGTCTCTTTCCCTTAGGGGATGGCTGTGTGACAATCTTGACCAGCAACTACAAGCTGATGGATCCCTCTATAGCTTTGTAGTCTAATTTCTGCATTCCAAATAAGCAACCAGGATATTATTATATACACTCTAGTCTTAAAATCATTTTAGATCATTGCCCTTTTTCTCTCTGGAATTGGTTAGGTATTTGGATAGGGAGGAAAAAAATGGGCAGTTACATGGAAGTCTTTAAAAACTCTCTGATGGCATACCACTTTAATTATTAAGCTTCTTCAGAGGCTATAAGCCAGAGAGAAAAGAATTAGGGCTGGTTACTTTGTGTCCCTATGGCCCTGAAAATCCTTTGGCTGCCGTAGAGGTGCTTGGAGTTATCCTGAAAGCTTTATCATAATCCAGCCATCCTCCCAAATTCTGAGTTGCTTTTATTCAGGCACATTCAGAGGTCAGTCTATAATCCAATGTCACTGCAAAGAGAAAATGCATGATCTGCTTTTTAAACCCTAAACTAAAGCCCCAACCTGGTAATTCATGCAAAGCATAAGGACCATGAGATGCCATAAAGCAAAATCCAACATCCCAATAATCTCTCCAGATTTCCACTAACACATTTTCTGTTTACAAAGGCTAAATTGTATTTGAATAGTTTATGCCATACTATCTATGAGACTACATCATGGCATGTACTATGGTGGAATAAGCGTTATTATTTTTCCAACAACCTTGCTTTCTAAAAGATCTGTCTTATCCATGATTATTGCTGCTATACAAACAGCATATGAGCTAAGCTGACCCCCTCTTTTATATACTTTACACTCAGAGGAACAATTTCACTGATAAATCACAAGGTAACAGCCAAGCCATTAACTTAATGACCCAGAGTGAAGCTCCTACTGTGTGGAAGCATCTGTAAACAGCTGGACAACAACAGTACAACCAACCTCTTAGATGAAAAAAGTCCCATTTTTCAAGTACTGATTCAAGTAGGGTAGAGTTCTTTCCATGGAAAACTATCTTTCAGGTACCAGCTTTGTTCTATACTCAAACCTAGATTCCAGAAATTTATTTCCAGTGAAGCATGCATATATCGTCTCATTCTATTTCTTTCTAGTACAGAAGACCTAAGAAGTATTAAAAATAAATAAACAACAACAACAACAAAAAGACTACTGGATTTACATTCAGTAACGTACCTTTAAATTTTGACACACACACACACACACACACACACACACACACCCCAAGAAATACTTTAGAAGAAGTCCTGTCAAGTTTCAACTTCATATTTCCTCCTCTTATCCACTCTGGGTTCAAAGGACCCAACATATCCATATGTATGCACACAAATCAAGTTAGAAAACTTCAGCAGTACACCATGGCTGAAATAAGCTATAGCTATAGCCATCGCCAAGTAAAACATGCATAGAAAGTTCATTAGGATTTACTCACGATTTCCCAGCCTCAATATATTCATCCATAATGGGAATAGTAACACTAACCTTTTCAAGCTATTGAGAGACATTAAGGAGATCAAGTGTGTTTAGCACATGGCATTCAACACATCTCCCTGTCTCTGTATCCAAACCACAAAGCAGAGTGACATGTTAAGGAACTCCCAGGCACTGTTGTCAGCCAGGGCTGATTAGGATCCCAGTTCTGCCTCTTACTAGTTCTATAAATTTGAACAATTTACCTAACCACTCCAGGCCTCCGTATTATTGTCAGGGGTAATCATTCCTACCCAGCTGGGTTTCAGGGAGAATCAGAACTAACGAAAGGAAGGAGCTTACCTTCCGCTTGCTGTGTAGGGGGTCAACCCTCTATTGCCTGTAAAATGATTCCTTTTTGCCACACGAGTCGGTTAGAAATTCTGAAGTCCTAGAGGCAGCACTTCAGCTGTCCCTGGGTAATTTCATTCTGTTCTGTCCATGTGGCACAGAGCAGTTCAGGGAAACTGACAGGGTGAAGGTGCCCAAATGTACACCCCTGTCTGGGTCCAGAAAGCATGAGACCTCTGAATCGGAGAGCACTTGTTGCTCGGATGATTAATCAAAGATGATAAACGTTTTCCAGACAGCAGTGATAACTGCTTATCACCATTAAATACGCAGAGAAAAGGTTATCAGTGCTTCTACCTGTTTCAGCATTCCACAGATAATTACTGAGTGCTTATGATGTGCTCTCCATTATGCTAGGGCTTCAAGAACAGCATCCTGCTTGCTTGCTTCCTCAGAAAAGATGACAAAGGCATCTGTGTCCATTTCCAAAGCACCTCCCTTCCCACTTACAGCTCTAGCGAGATAAGGATAAAATAATAACAGCACCTACTAGTTGGGGTTATTTTGAAACGATTACTTTTGGCTACAAAGGCCAAATCATAAGATCCATGCCATAACCTTCAGGGACCTCGACATGCAATAGATATGATCTTCTGAGGATGTCTAAATGAAGAAAAGCTTAGGAAACACCTGGAGTCGGCCTGCATTGCCAAGGGAGTGAGACAAGCCCAAGTAATCAGTTTTGAGCATTCAATCTACTTAGCAAGAATGGGAAAAGAATAGAGAAACTTAGTCTGGTATAATATAATTCGGGTCCCAAGGTTATTATTCAACATCCTTAAATGTTACAAATGAATGTCAAAATGGTGCTCTCCGGAATTCCCAAGTGTTCATGCAAAGTGCTCTGAGGCCTGCTTAAGGCTTGCAAACGTGTGTGAGCATATCTGAAAGTTTGGTTTCCTCATGTGAGGGATGGGAATAATGAGCTCGTTCTGACTGTCAAAGTGCATGCTCTTTATAATTAAGAAGGCCCGATAAAACCACACATTCGTCCTGTTGTTATTGTCACCACTTTTTGACACAGATTAAAAAGTGACTGGAGCCACTGGCATAAGTCATATCAGTACGGAGCATTGAATGCCAGCCTCAGAGGGTTAGATCGTGTCCAATACACACACTAGCTCGCCTTTGTCTTGTGTTGCTTGCTCTTCGCAGAGGACTGTGTTCTCTTGACCGAGTTTTTAGCAAGATCAGCCGCAGTAAGCAGAAAGATAAGAATGGTGGGGAGAGAAAAGGGGTATGCAGGTTAAGAGCTCAAAAAAAGAAGCCTTCAGAAGTCTTTTTTTCCTTTTTTTTCTATGTCTCCAGAGAGGCCAACTCATACTGCAGCCTGCAACTGCGATGCCAGGATATCGTGCAAAAACTCACATGCAACTTGCTGAGCCACTTCATTAGCATCCCTCCATGCCATACTTCTCATTAATCAGGGAACTAATTTGAGCCAGGTGTCAAGGGGTGGCCAAATGGCCAACAGAAGGGGCCGAGTGACAAAGGTGATGCGTAGGCAGCTACCCAGAGGTACAGCACAGTAACTGCTGAGAAGCAACAGCCGTGCCGCCCAACCTGGTTTGCAGCAAGCAGGGAAGGCACGGCGTCTTTGGAGCAAGAACAATCTGCAGACTGCAAGGTGAACGGGCCGCATCCACGCAGGAGGTAGGAGGAGAGACAGCAGAGGGTCACCCGAGGGCTGGGCACCCAGCAGGGAGGACACGGAGCTTGGGGCAAGCTTCAGGATTCTCAGTAACACTTATCCACATGGATGGACACACCATCTGGGGCAGCATTTTTATTGTGGCTGTATTGCTTTTCAGCTCTTTCGCCTTTTTTAATACAATAAAGATCTCTATAGGGCCTAGGTATAGACATGTAAAGACACACACACCACAAGTCGTGCTATTGCAAAAACGCAGGTGTCAGGCCTCCCCCAAACTCTGCAAAAAAACTTTCTGAAACGTGTAGCTGATTCCCTCGGCAAAGGGTCCTTTGCTTTCAAAACTTGGTGGGATAGTCTCAGGTCACAAGGTATCCTTTCTTTTTCAGGGGGGACCACTTCATCACATACATCAGTAAGGTGGCGTATTTATGCAGTCTGGCCTCGACAGAGCTGGGGTGTTTTTTAATAAAGAGAAAATGACAAAGTGGGGCACCATTAAAATAGCGGATTCCTGTCCTGGTTGGTTTGTGGTGTTTCTTCACCTCACCTGAAGAATGGTCTTTTGTAAAGGGAAAGCTCCTGGGGGGAAACTTAGCAACTACGAGGGCTGCAAACAACCAAGTAAATATGTGCTTTTTGTTGAAATGCAAAAATCAAAGTGACACTTCTTACCCTGTCATAAAAAGCTCATTTATGCCGAAATACTGCACCAGCCTTCTGCCAGCCTTTGGCCGATAGACATGTGACATTTCCTTTGTCGCATAGACAGTAACAACTCTGCCACCTTTTCGGATGCCCTCAGTAGTATCCTAACACCCAGCATGCATTTCCCTGGCCTTTATTATGCAATAGCTACTTTTAACACTCATTAAATATATATGTCACTGTATATGTGTTCTAGGCCTATGGATATCTTTTATAAATAGAAAAATGCCAGAAATAGTTTTTCAAAGCTCTGTGTCCTGAAAGAAATGCCTCTCTGTAGAAATAAAATGATTTAAAAAAAAAAAAAAAAGAAGGAAAAATCTTGCCAGAATAATCAAATCATACTACTCCGATTGTCTTCTATGTACACCCAGGTAATCCTAGGAATATGGCTGATGCCTTTAGGTTTGACCAAGCTTAATGACTGATTTATCTTGATGATTTTATCAAGGTTTCCAGTTTTGCCTCACAGGACATGCTCACCAAGTTTTACTGAGAAACTGCTTTAGCCAGTGTACCAAAACCTCATTTTCTGCCCCTCATCTTGTGCCCTAATGAGATGGGAGTCAAGACTCTAAAATCCAATCACATAAGGCATCTGGGTGGTTGAGCGTCTGCCTTTGGCCCAGGTGGTGATCCCTGGGTTCCGGGATCGAGTCGTGCAGCAGGGAGCCTGCTTCTTCCTTTGTCTATGTCTCTGCTTCTCTCTGTGTGTCTCTCATGAATAAATAAATAAAATATTTTTTAAAAAATAAAATAAAATTCATCACACTCACTTTCAAAGATATTTTACAGAGATCCCACTCCAGTCTCGGAGATGACTCTGTTATCACTATCGATAATATCGCTAACGTTGGTGATAATTGTGTACTAGCTACCACTCCGAAGTAGCAAACATGTTTGCTAATAGTGTTTCTCTTGGGCCACCCATTCATTAATTTTCTTAACAAGTATTTACTGAACGACTGTTATGTCCCAGGTGTTGTCCTAAGTGCTAGGGACACAGATATTAATAAATTACAATCCCTTCCCTCATAGTCTGTTGATAGTTTAGGAAGAAAAATGTCATGGAAATTTATGAAATAAATCAATGCTATAAAACATAATAGCTGAAGGGCTCCATTTAAAAGGAAAGGACAAGTTAAGTGGTTAGTTATACTCACTGGGGAGCAAGAGCAGGTGACAGTTTCATATTCAAGGTAAAACTGGAAGGATAAGTGAAGAGGAGAAAATTCATTCTTTCATTCAACAAATATTTATTTGAATGCCTACTCCAAGGCAGGTGCTGTTTGAATCACTGGGGATACATTAGTGGTCAAACAAAAAAATTCTTGTTCTCATGAGGCTTTTATTATGGTGAGAGTGATTTAAAAAAAAAAAAAAAAAAACTAGGTGTGCCTGGGTGGCCCAGTTAAGCATCTGACTCTTGGTTTCAGCTCAGGTCATATTCTCAGGGTTGTGAGATCAAGGCCCAGCTTCAGCTTCAGGGTCTATGCTCAGCAAGGAGTCTGCTTGAGATTCCCACTCACCTCCCACGCTCGCTCACATTCTCTCTCAAATAAATAAATAAATAAATAAATAAATAAATAAATAAATATTTTCAAAAACCTAAATAGATAAAATATGTTTTTTTCAGGTGATCGTAGGATTTATGCTTATGGAAAGAATAAAGGGCTCAAGAGTGTCAGGAGTGGGAGAGGCTGCCATTTTCAATAGGTGGCCAAGGGAGCCTTCTCTGAGATAATGACCTCTGAGCAGAAGGATGAGAGAAGGTAGGGAACCAGCCATGCAGATATCTAGGGAAAAACATTTCCTAGAGAAAGCAAAGAGAACAGAATGTTCAGAATCCCAGAGGCTGGATGTGGTGCCCATTTTTGAGAACTAGCAATGAAGCAAGTGTGGCTGGAACTCAGGGGAAGTGAGATCTGAGAATTGAGCAGCCCCTTAGAGGTTACTCCAAGAACACAGGCTTTTATTCTGAATTCTTTAGGAAGCCAGTGGAGGATTGGAGCAGAGTGATACTATCTACCTTCCACTCCAAAAGTACTGAAAATAGACTATAGAGGGGCAGGGGTTGAAGTAGGGAGACCCCTCAGGAAGCTAATGCCATAGTGTGGCCTGGGAATGGGTCATGTTCCAGGAAGGCAGCTGTGAAGGCAGTGAGAATTGATCCATTTCAGGATCGCATTTTGAAGGTAGAACCAACAGGAGTTATTGAGAGCAAGGAAGTCAAGTCTGTCTCCAAGGAGGATTTGAGCCAGAACTATAAGAATGGAGATGACACCCCAGAGCTCACCTCAGTTAAGTGGGTAAGACATTTTTGAGCATCTCTATGTGTTAGGGTTTGCATGGGGGAAGCAAGGTAATTAAACACCGCTGTTCAGCATCCTAATTGTATCACAGAGAGGCACTTCTCCACAGTTTATTAAGAACAAAACTCCATCTTCAGAAGAGAAAAGACAGATTGAAAGCTCTATGCTCAGAGATTCAGAGACAAGCAGGGGAAAATCCCCCAATGGTGTCATAGATTGGACACAGTCATCCCCCCTCAAATTTCCAGGTGGTTCCAAAACTAACAGCAAGGATTAGAGTAGTCATAGATCAAATCAGCAGGGAACAGAATTACCGTATGCAAAGAAAAATAACAAATCGGGTAAAGTTAACTACAATAGGAATTCATACAATGGCGAAGTTGGAGAAAATGTTCTCAAATGGGGATATGATAGGAATATGTAACTACAAAAGATTATTGTGCATAGAAAGGAAAGCATTTTGAAGTCTAGGAGTTGAAAGGTCTGATTCCCTTCCTAACACCTTCAGGCAAATTAACTGATAGCTTTCAAACAAACAAATACAAATACATACCCTCAGTGTATGTGTGTGCTGATGTGCTAAAGAGCAAAGTTAAATATTACACTTAAAATGGCATTTAAATTTAAATCTCAAATTTGCTAAGGATAAGAGATTTCTCCTTTAAAAAAATTAAATAAATTAGACTACATAATTGAGTAAAAAAATAGTTAGGATTTTTCCATTGATCTGGCCTTTATCTATTGAGCACCTACTCTGTGTCAACCACTCTTGTAGGCAGATGCCAAGGTAAAGATGGCCACAGACCCTGATTTCACAGGGCTTGTTATCAGGAAGACAGACCCTGGACAAGTAATTAGGGAATGAGGCACGAGTTTCTAATAAATTTGCATTCTTGGGGCAGGGGCCAGCCCACCAGCGATGGAAGGCACACATCTATTTTAATACTAGGAGGGTTTAAGGAGGACGTTTAATGAAAACTAACTTAAGTTATGAATCTCGATAGCTTGGAATGGAAAAAACATTTAGAACTGTGTTACTTGGGTCCTCTAAAAAACAAATCACTAAAAATGGATTAAATGTACAAGTATTTTATTAGGGAAAATGCCTATGAGGAAAAAACTGGGAAGGAGTGGGAAGAGGTTGGTGCATCCCAATTGTGATGCACATGTGACCTCAGGGAAAGAGAAACGGCCCTAATGGAAGGTGGGGTGGAAACACTCTAGTTTGCCATGCAGTCTAAGGAATTTTTGTACTTAAAGTCAGCCAATGTTATCACCCCTGCGGCCTTCAGTTACTGGTTGGGAGTAGTCAGTGGGTGTGTGTGTAAAAGTTGGGAGAGTTGTCAGAGCACAACAGCTGAGTCTTCAGCCAATGAAGCTGGGATCCTTGGTCAGTTACACTCCCTATAATGGCTGCTGAAAGATGTTGTTTTCTTAAGAGTCTAGTCTTTGGAGTCAGAAATCTTGGTTGACTCCAGTCTCAGCCACTTAATAATGTTCTGACACTGGGCAAATGACTTGAGTCAACTGTAAAGGTTAAATGGAATAATACCTGTAATGTGCACCGTACAATGCCTAAAACCTAAAAGGTGATCAATAAAAGTTAGACCTGCCTTTTTTTCCATTTAGCTATAAATGGCATTTATTCATTCAACATGCATTTCTGAGGCTCTACTCTATGCAGGGTATGACAGGATGAGTATGCAAAGGGCCTAAAACATAGTCTCGGCTCTCAAATTAATTTATTAAAAGATGTAAAAGCATAAAACACTACAAAGTGGTAAAATACAAGAAGGAAGTGGGGCTCTCAGCAGGGGAAAGGAGCATTTATATCTTACCATGTGTATTGTTGCTGAAGCTGATGGCTTGAAAATTCTGAGAGGCAGTTCCACCGTCCCAAGTGTTGTGAGTTTATGACACTTGGATGACTGTGTCAGCGGGGTACAATGCAGGGTTTATGGACTCTGTGGAAGGATGGCCTAGGAAGACCCTCGGTAGAGTGTTGATGGTGCATCTTCATCTTATCCAGTTCCTTGCCATCTAAGTGTCTGGCTTTTCCAGATCCTTAGTTTGTACCTACCAGCCCTCCCATCTGAATTGTCTCCATGTTAAACTGGAAAGAGTGCCATGGATCAGTCTGCCCCTCAGCACGCTTCCCAAAAGCCCTTTCAAAGCCCTCCTCTTGGAAGGGCAGAGCACTTGTATTATTGCTCCAGGCATGTGAACTTGTCCTCAGCACATCCAGATGGTACCCAAATGAAATCAATTTAAATGTGGCTTGATTATATCTCAGTGATGCAAGAACTTTCTTTCCAAGAATATAGAGAACTCAGTAGGTATCCCAGGGACATAATTATAATAATAATTAATTAAATGAGGCTCAAATGGAGCTGAGAGAACGAGCTTCAATTCTCAGCATGATTTACAGGCTTGCTCTATGACATTAGGAAAGTTACTTGCCCCCCTCTGGGTCTCATGTCCTCATCTGTGATATCTGTGTGCAGGACCGTGTGTGTGTAGTGGCGGGGGTGGGGGGGGGTTAGGCAAAGAAAGAGGACTGTCGGTTACTAGGCACCTAAAATGTGCCAAGTACTAAGTTAGGAGCTTTGTGGTCATCACAGCAATTAATCATCAAACAAGCTTTTGAGGGACAACCACTTATTCCTGAGTGCATTCGTTCAACAAATTCGTATTAAGAGTCTCTTTTGTACTAGCCACGGAATTAGGCGGAGGGTATAGGATAGTAAACGAACAAAGCTGTTCCCCTTATCATACCATGATCACCATTTCGGAGATGACAACACTTGAAGCTCAGGGAGATGAGTTACAGTAGTTGTTAGTGTACAGAGACTCTCGGAAAAGGTCCTTCTGGCTCCTCAAGGGCTACCTGTGTTTCTCAACTTTTTTTTTTTTTTTTTTTTTTTTTTGCATGATAATGAAAGTCTTCCTTCCCCCACGGAGCCTTTCTAGACTTTTTTTTCCTAATTGTTTCCCCCACCCCCAGGAAATAAGTACTAGATTTGTCTCACTGGTTTGAGCCTTGAAGAACTTAGATTGTAATGTCTGAGATATGCTCACCCCATTGAGCGTGATATTCCCCTATTGAGAATGAACGCGCTGTGTAGAATTCCTTACATTCTTTGTATCTTTATAGGCACTAGTTCTTTTCCAGGCCCTATGACTGTTGGAATTAAAAAAAAAAAAAAAAAAAAAAGTGTGAGATGAGACATGGTCCCTTCTCTCAAAGGAATTATGATCCAGCTCACACCTTCAGGTTTTCGAGGCTCCTAGCCACAAGATCCCATGATCCCAATTCTTGACATGATTCTAGGATTCCTAGACAAAAATTACAGAAAGATAAACTACTCTGATCTAGCAAATAAGAAAAGGTTTCCTTGTTATAAGTTACTGAATAAATGTGTGGTGACCACCGCATGCTAAGTCTCATGAAGCAGGGAAGCAGGGTAGATTCTTTCGGGAATCTAAGGGAATGGATCTGTTAGCAACCACTCCAAATGGGTTTCCATAACCTCTCTCTATATCTTTTATATCCTCGCTATCAGCTAAACCTTGTTGAAATCCACTGGGTTCACAAATGGGCTCATCATAAATAATGTAGACCCCTCTCGTATCACTCACCTCCTCCACATTAATGACACTGAATGGGCACCATTAGGGGCTCTTCTTTTATTCAGAAGAAAGGATTTTGATGAATCCATTGCTTACAGACAGAAGGGGAAAAAAAGCAATTCAAAACCACAATTTGAAATTAAACCTTCTGTGGTCTGAACAAGCATGATTGTCAGTTCTTTTATGCGTTTCCAACGTTGCCACAATTAATATTTTAAGAGGAGCTTCACCAGTGAAATATTTAGCAACAGAAATCTTAATATTCTTTTCCCGGTAGCCGCATTCCATTGCTAAGCAAAGTGGAGGGAGCCCCTTCAGAGTGGCAATGGCCCTGCCAGAGGGAAGTGGGTGTATGACTTCAGGGGCTTATGCTTGAGCCTCTGCAAAGCCCCTTCACCTCTCAAGGTGATGCCCACGATGCTGAGGAAATAGCTCTCCTCTCCGCCCCTCCACCAGGCTTATGCCTGGCACCCTGGAGGATAACCACAGTTATTTATAGATAATCCCCTCTTGGAAAGGTCAGATTTTATGATGTGTTTATGACCCTCTCTGACCAAATAAGTTCACTTGCATCAAATTCTCTGGGGGGTAGTTTTAAACAGATTCAGTTCATTTCTGAAGCTCTGTGCCTGGTGAAGGCAGGGTTCTGTGACCAGGACCAAAGCTGAAAAGAAGCTGATGTTTTAGGGTCTACGTTTGCTCCTCCTAGCTCCTCTTTCCCTGGTTAGAGAGTTTTACCTATCTCCAGCAATGGCTCTTCATTCATGCAGAAAGATCCTGAAACAGGATTCTTTATATGCTGCTCACTTACCATGTCTTTACTGGCGGGTGAGAAAGTTCAGCGGCACAGATCAGCTTAGGAACATATGTTGGGAATGGGTGTGGGGTCCTGGCTTGCCAGTCCCAGGCTGAGTCAAAAGGCAGCCTTTGGCACTGACTGACCCCAGGCTTTGTTCAGAGATGTCCCACCCATGACTTCACCCCTCACTTCCACATCTCTCTCCTGTTGCACGTCTCACGCAAGCTCCAGGGCCACGTTTTCAACTCATGGCTCAACATTTTGGGAACATCAAACTCCTTATATCGGAAATTAAACCCTCCAGGCACCTGCATGGCACAGTCGGTTAAGTGTCTGCCTTCAGCTCAGGTCATGATCTCAGGATCCTGGGATGGAGCCTTGCATCCGGCTCCGTACTCAGCAGGGAGTCTGCTTCTCGCTCTCCCTCTGCCTGCTGCTCGCTCTCTCCCTTTCTCTCTCTCTCTCTGTCAAATGAATAAATAAAATATTTTTAAAAATAAAAATTTAAAGTAAACCCTCAAACTCATTCCCCACAAAACAAATCTGCACATTTCTATTTTGACAAATGGCTGCATCATCCCTCCAGTTATCTCAGCTCAAGAACTTGGAGTGATCTTTGGTTCCCTTCTCCAGCCCTTCTTGTCTCCTGCTCAGCTAATCCTTTTGCTTCCCTCCCTTTCACTTTACACCCACTGGCCATAGTGTCTCCTCTGCATCGTTACCAGGAAAGCAACCGTGCCTTTGATGCAACCCCTGTCCCATCTCCTTCAGGGCTGAGGCCATCCACTACTCTCATCTGTTTAGACTCTCCCTCTCCTACCAGCTGTTAATAGGGCTTGGTAAGTCTCTACTGCATCCTGGCTTTGTCATTTACTGCCAGAGCTCTTTCATCTTCCCTAAAATTAAAAATAATATCTTCCTTGCAGGGGTGTGATGAGGATAGTTCAAAATAACCAATCCAAAGTGTCTGGCTCATTGTAGGCACTTAAATTCATGCATCCAACAAAACCCTTATGAGTTTCCAAACACTGGGCTAGGCACTTGGAATGATATCAGTAACATTTATTTGTCCTCACTACTAGCCAGCCACCGTTCTGGGTCTTTTTACCCATTAACTCATTTAATAATTACAACAAATAGTTACAATCATTATTGATTATACAAGCAGTTACAATTATTATTTCCAGATGAGGATACCAAAATATGGAGAGAGTAAGGTCAAATAAAACTCAAACCCAGACAGGTCTTAACCACTGCACATACTTTCTCTAAGAATGTCTCAATCTCTAGCCTCTCATGCTCTGTAAACAAGAAAATAATTACAGCACAGTATAATAAGTGCTTAGAGACACCAGGGTGGCTCAGCCTGTTGAGCATCAGACTCTTGATTCTGGCTCAGGTCATGACCTCAGGGTTGTGGGATCTAGCTCCTCATTGGGCTCCAGTGGGGAGTCTGCTTCTTTCCTTCTCTCTCTCCCTTTGCCCCCATCTCCACTCATGCTCTCTCTCTCTCTTGCTCTCTCTCTCTCTCTCTCTCATATAAATAAATAAATCTTACCAAAAAAAAAAAAAAAGTGCTTAGACTCAAGGAGTCCTGGGGTATTATGATAGGAACATAAAGGAAGGACAAATATTTATGGAGAGGGTCAGCAAAGCTAAGCTTTGAAAGATGAATGTTAGTTTCCTTTTCTTTCTTGGTCTCTTGCCTCTTCAATGATTCTAGTCTCATTGCCAGAGTAATCAAAGTACAGCTCTGGTATTATCATTCCCCTGCTTAAAATGCTTAGATTTTCTTTGCCTACCCAATAAAGTCCAAGCCCCTGATGTTGGCGTTCCTGTCTTTTCACATCTTCTTTCTCTAGGAGGCCCTTCATCCTATCCATCCCTGTGTCTAATGCCTCTCTATTCTTTAAAACTGTTGCTGTTAATTTAAACTTTCACTAATCTTTCCTCTAAATATCATCCCTCTCTCCTCTGAAATGTCAAGACTTCATTACATTCAATCTTGTATTAATGGTTTTAATAGCCATATAAAATATACCTATATAAATATACATTGATAAGAAATACACATAATACACATAATACACTGGACATGAAATTTCTTGGAGACAAAATTTCTTTTGTATCTTTATGCAAGACACAATGCTAAAACCATGCTAAATGGAGATCCAGAAACTAGGAATCTTCACAGACTCCTCTATCACTGACACCTCTGCTCTTCCCTCCATACCAATCACCCCAAATCCTATCCTCACTTCCTACTAAATAACCCTCGCCTCATCCACTTTTCTCCATTCCCACCACCCCAGCGTTAGGTCAAGCCATCATCTTCTGTTACCTTAATTCTTGCACTACTTAAATTGACAACTTTCACTATAAAGGGCCAGATAGTAGATTTTTCTGGCTTTGTGAGTCCTATAGTCTGTATTGCTACTACTCAACCCTGCCAAGGTAGCATGAGAACCACAGACAGCACTGGAACAAATGGGTGTGGCTGTGTTCCAATAAAACTTTATTTATAAAAACGGACAGCGGCTAGACCAAATTTAACTCCTAGTTTAAATAGATACCTAATGGTTCCTAGCACTTACACTCAAATCCATCATCTAGGTAGAGTTAAAATGATGTTTCTGACTATGAATCTGGTCATATTCCCCAAAAACTCATAATGAACTGACCTTTGCCTTTATTACAAATCTCATTTCCTTCTGTGTCCTTCCCTATTATTCATCTGAAAATCCCTACTCATCTTCCAAAACCTAGCTCTGAGCTCAATTCTTCTAAAATATCTTCCATTTCCACCACCACTAAATATAATTGTAAACTCTTTTCTCCTCTATCTCTATAGCATGAACTTCTTTGGATTTGAAAGTATCACAAACTGAAATTACCAGATTTGTTTGGTAATATGGTAGTCTCACCTACTAGATAGGGAGCACTTTGCAAAGAGAAGGATTGTCTAACCTACATCTGTATCCTCCCTTTTCTGATACATATACACACTCAACAAATACTCTTTGCTTATACAATCACTGTTTCCAACTGAGAAATACCACTTCCCAAGACCCAAAAATATGTCTCAGTGTTAGATAACGTCAGGCCAAGAAGTCAGAGTGGCAGAGGATAAAAGGCAGCCACCAATGATTCTGCTCAGGAACCAGAAAGCAGTTCTTTATGGAATATTCAGAACAAAGTGAGGCAATAATTGCCTTTTCATTGGTTTTCAAAAAGATCGGAAAATCTCATGTCTTGCCAAGTGGCCTTGTAGATATTTCCTCATTCAGATTAACTACTCAGCAAAACCAAGTTGTGGGTAGGCACTTAAAAAGATTAACTTGAATGAGGTGGCAAGCCGATCACATTTGTTGGTGCTGAGTTTACAAGAAAAGAGAAGAGGGAAGTCAAGGAAAGGGCAATGAGTAGTCTGAGATCAAATAGAATGGAGCAGAGTATTTTGCTCCCATGTAAAAACCGTGGCTTTCATCATGCACATCCATAAAGGGGCAAGTTAAAGGCAATGAGAATGCTGTACTTTGTCAAACGTTTTTTCTGTGTCAATTGAGAGGATCCTATGGTTCTTGTCCTTTATTTTATTAATGTAGTGTATCATATTGATTGATTTGAGGATGTTGAACTACCCTTGCAGTGCAGAAATAAATCCCACTTGATCATGGTGAATAATCCTTTAAATGTATTGTTGGATTCTGTTGGCTAGTATTTTGGTGAGTATTTTTGCATCCATGTTCATCAGGGATATTGGTCTGTTATTCACCTTTTTGATGGGGTCTTTGTATGGTTTGGGGATCAAATTAATGTTGGCCTCATAGAAAGAGTTTGGAAGTTTTCCTTCCATTTCTATTTTTTGAAACAGCTTCAGAAGAATAGCTATTAATTCTTCTTTAAATGTTTGGTAGAATTCCTCTAGAAAGCCATCCAGCCCTGGATTCTTGGTTGTTGGGAGATTTTTGATTACTGCTTCAATTTCCTTGCTTGTTGTGAATCTGCTCAGGTTTTCTTTCTTCCTGTTTCAATTTTGGTAGTTTACACATCTCTAGGAATGCATCCATTTCTTCCAGATTGCCTAATTTGTTGGTATATAGATGCTCATAATATGTTCTTATAATTGTTTGTATTCCTTCAGTGTTGGTTGTGATCTCTCCTCTTCCTTTCATGAAATAATTTATTTGTACAGCATCCATTTTTTTTTAAGATTTTTTTTATTGGGGATCCCTGGGTGGCTGAGCAGTTTAGCACCTGCCTTTGGCCCAGGGTGTGATCCTGGAGGCCGGGAACGAGTCCCACATCAGGATCCCCGCATGGAGCCTGCTTCTCCCTCTGCCTGTGTCTCTGCCTCTCTCTCCCTCTCTCTCTCTCTCTCTCCCTCTCTCTGTGTCTTTCATGAATAAAGAGACACACACAGAGAGAAAGGCAGAGACACATGCAGAGGGAGAAGCAGGCTCCATGCAAGGAGCCCAACATGGGACTCGATCCCTGCCGGGTCTCCAGGATCAGGCCCTGGGCTGAAGGCAGCGCTAAACCACTGAGCCACCCAGGCTTCCCAGCTTCCATTCTTGATTAAAACTCTTTACAGTATAGGGATGGAAAGAACATACCTCTGTATCATTAAAGCCATCTACAAAAAGCCCACAGTGAATATCATTCTCAATGGAAAAAACAGAGCTTTTCCCCTAAGGCCAGGAACATGGCAGAGATGTCCACTATCACCACTGCCATTCAACATAGTATTTAGAAGTCCTAGCCTCAGTAACCAGACAGCAAAAGGAAATAAAAGGCATCAAAATCATCAAGGAAGAAATCATACTCGCACTCTTCTCAGATGACATGATACTCTGTGGAAAACCCAAAAGATCCACTCCAAAAGTGCTAGAACTTATACAGAAATTCAGCAAAGTGGAAGGAGATAAAATTAATGCACAGAAATCAGTTGCATTTCTACGCACTAACAATGAGACAGAAGAAAGAGAAAGTAAGGAGTTGATCCTATTTACAATTGCATCCAAAACCATAAGGTAACTAGGAATAAAGCTAACCAAAGAGGCAAAGGATCTGTACTCAGAAAACTATAGAACACTTATGAAAGAAATTGTGGAAAACACAAAGAAATGGAAAAACATTCCATGTTCAAGGATTGGAAGAACAAATATTGTTAAAAAATGTCCATGCTACCTAGAGCAATCTATACATTCAATGCAATCCCTATAAAAATACCATCTTATTTCAAAGCACTGGAACAAAAATCCTAAAAAGCATATGGAGCCAGAAAAGACCCAAAATAGCCAAAGGAATGTTGGAGGGGGAAAACTGGTGGCATCACAATTCCAGACTTCAAGTTCTATTACAAAGCTGTGACTATCAAGACAGTACTGTACTACAAAAAGAGACACATAGATTAATGGAATAGAGTAGAGAACCCAGAAGTGGACCCCCAACTCTTTAGTCAACTAATCTTTGACAAAGCAGGATAGAAAAAAAAAAAAGCAGGATAGATTGTCCGATGGAGAAAAGACAGTCTCTTCAACAAATGATGTTGGGAAAATTGGACAGCCACATGCAGAAGAATGAAACTGGACCATTTCCCCACACTATACACAAAAATAGACTCAAAATATATGAAAGACCTAAATGTGAGACGTGAATCCATCAAAATCCTAGAGGAGAACACAGGCAGCAACATTTGTGACCTTGGATGTGTCAACTTACTAAACACATCTCTGAAGGCAAGGGAAATAAAGGCAAAAATGAACTATTGGGACTTCTCCAAGATAAGAATCTTTTGCACAGCAAACAGTCGATGAAACGGAAAGACAACTAACAGAATGGGACAAGATACTTGCAAATATCTTATCAAATAAAGGGCTAGTATCCAAAATCATAAAGAACTTATCAAACTCAAAACTGAAAGAACAAAGAATCCAGTAAAAAAATGGGGAAAAGATATGAACAGACATTTTTCTAAAGAAGACATACAAATGGCCAATAGACACATGAAAAAAATGCTCAATCTCACTTGGCATCAGGGAAATACAAATCAAAACCACAGTGAGAATACCACCTCACACTAGTCAGAATGGCTAAAATTAACAAGTCAGGAAACAACAGATGTTGGCAAGGATGTGGAGAAAGGGGAACCTCTTACACTGTTTGTGGAAATGCAAGCTGGTACAGCTACACTGGAAAACAGTATGGACGTTCCTCAAAAAGTTGAAAATAGAACTACCCTACCACTCAGCAATTGCACTATGGGTATTTACCCCAAAGATACAAAGGTAGTGATACAAAGGGGCATCTGCACCCCAATATTTATAGCAGCAATGCCCACAATAGCCAAACTAGGAAAAGAGCCCATTCCATACAGTGGAATACTACTCAGCTACCCCAAAAAATGAAACCTTGCGATGCCTAGGTGGCTCAGTGGTTGAGCATCTGCCTTCAGCTCAGGCTGTGATCCCAGAGTGCTGGGATCGAGTCCCACATCAGGCTCCCTGCGACGAATCTGCTTCTCCCTCTGCCTACGTCTCTGCCTCTCTCTGTGTGTCTCTCATGAATAAATAAATAAAATATTTTTTAAAAATGAAATCCTGCCATTTGCAACGACATGGGTGGAACTAAAGAGTATATGCTAAGCAAAATAAGTCAATCAGAGAAAGATAATTATATCATATGATTTCACTCATAGGTGGAATTTAAGAAACAAAACAGAGGATCATAGGGGAAGAGAGAAAAAAATAGAACAAGATGAAATCAGAGAAGGAGAAACCATCAGAGACTCTTACTCATAGGAAACTAAGAGTCACTGGAGGGGAGGGGCCTGAGGGGATGGGATAACTGGGTGATAGACATTAAGGAGGGCACATGGTGTAATGAGCACTGAGTATATAAGACTGATGAATCACTGACCTCTACCTCTGTAATCAATAATACATGTTAATTAATTGAATTTAAATTTTTAAAAAATAAAGCAATGAGAATTAGAAGAGGCCTTAGCAGTTCCTCTCTTTTATTCATGGTTATACACAATAATAGTATTCAATCTCTCTCTGTCTCTCTTTGTCTGTCTGTCTCTTTTTTTCTCATGTGTATGTGTATGATGGACCAGGTGGATAGGTGGATAAGAGCATGATAGCGTGACCTTGGGAGAGAGATCAAATCTCTTTCTGTATAAGACGGATCCATCACAAACTAGTCACAGATATATTCCTTTTCCCTTTGAGCAGTGCCTCTAGGAAGAAAAAATATATATACAAGGCAGGGACAGAGCACCCACAGTGAAAACCATCAGAAACAACTTGTAAACCACAAGTACCTCCACTGAGATAGGGTCATTAGAAGGCTCCTATCCATAGAAGTTATATCCTCCACTCTTTTCTAAGTTATGAATTCTATGTACCTCCAGGCATCTAAATGTCAAGACTTTTAAAATCTAACTCCAACACTGCTCTTAGATTATAGAAGAAAAAAGTCAGGGAAATAAAAAGTCATGTCTATCTTTGGGTATGATTTTTTTTTTTTTTTCTCTACAAGTTGCTTGCTTTGTGGAGTAGGAGATGTCCATGTTCTGCAGCACCTTCTCTCCATGCAGTGAAGGGCAAGCTCAGCAGCTTTCTCATCAATTAACTAGGACAGAGAACTATATGGAGAATCCAAGCACACAAACAAAACCAAAAAACCTTACTCAACAGGCCTGAAATATCCAGGCTAACTTTCTATAGTGGTGAAATTACTTGGATGACTCTTTAATCTCTCATCTAAATGCTATGAAAATAGAACCATGTTACCATTTTATCCAACTATAATGGGGAGCTCACTCAATTTAAATAAGCAACATTTATTTCTTTAATCTTCATTACATGTCTGGGAAAATGGTCCAAATGCCAGGTAACTAACATGGCTAGAACCATTGCTCATGCACTATCTTTACCATAAGATTCAGCCAGCAGAAATGTAAATCTAGAATGCACCCTTTGAGATTATTACAGACTTAAAGAAATGAGCTTTACATGAATAAAAGTGAAAACAAGAGAAGATACCAGTACACAGATCATATAATCATCCACTAATGCTACTGCAACTAAGAGAAGACCAGGAATTAGAGCTGATTGTTTTCTTCTGGCCTCATTAATCTATTTCTGAGGAACCTTAGATTAATTTACATTAACCTCACTATGTCTCTGCTTGCTCGTCTATAAAGTGGAACCCTTAATTTCTCCACCTAATTCACAGATTTGTGGAGATAATCAAATCATAAATACGTGTGGAAGAGCTTTGAAACCTGTAAGATATCCTAAAGGTGATAGAAATATGTGAATCGCTGTTGCAACCAATAGGATGATAACTGACAAATTTTTTACTGATACATTATGAAGAAATGATCAACATAAACGAGAAAATTCAGGTGTCATACAGGCCTTTAACCTCAGTGATATCAGGAATAAGCCTCCTGTACACTTGAATGGGCAAGTGTCAGTACAAGGATGCAAGTCATTTATCCATTACATAAAATAGAGAATAAGTGACTTCTGAGGTCTTTTTCCAACTTTGAGATTGCAATAAGACTCCAAATATCAATGTCTCCTGAAATATCTCATTCCTATAGGGTGGCTGCTCTTGTAAGAGTGTTTTTATGAATATGAGTGAGAAGTTACCTTTTAATTACACCACCCATCACCCCCTAGATTACAACAGGAATAGGAGTCAGGGAACCAACATTATTGAAGCATAATTAACCATTACCTTCTCTGAAATATTTTGCATTCTTAACCACCATCTTTAGGTTGAAATTCTGAGCTCTGTTGACTTCCTTCTCACCACTCTTTACTGGTTGCCTTCCTAATTTGGGGGCCACAACTTTTCAGTCTCTTTTTCTGTCCCTTTTTCCAAAAATACCCCTTAGATATTGACACTTACCAAAACCCTGGTTGGTCTTCTTCCTTCATACCCTAAAGTTATCATTGAGTGATTTTGACTACCTGTATGTGATGAATACAACCAATAGGATGATAACTGACAAATTTTTAACCCCCAGGTAAACCATCTCAGCCTTGTTCTTCCACCTGCCTATGAAACACTTCCATACTATATAAGTCTCCTCACATCTTGCATTCCCTAAATTTGTACTTTTTAAAGATATTTATTTTTAAGCAATCTCTACACCCAGCGTGGAGCTCAAACCCACAACTCCGAGATCAAGAGTTATATGCTCCACCCACTGAGCCAGCCAGGTGCCCCTGGCAGTCAAATTTAAAGCTAAATTTGAAAGCTTCATCTCCCACTATGGCTTCCATGTACCCTAAAATTCAGATTGACATCACATTTTAGTGAAAAGGGCCTGAGTATTAGCTCCAGACTAACCCAGATTGAAGTCCTAGCTTCACTGTTTACTGGCTCTGTAAAAACAGTCAAATCACCCAGCCTATATGAGCCTCTTCTTCCTAACCTATGAAATAGTTGTGAGAATCAAATAAGGCCATATATATTAACCTTGCTCAGCTCCTAACACAACATAGTTGCTTAAAAAAATACCAATTCTTTTCTTTTCCTCTTCAGAAATGTTTTATTACTTAAGTTTCCTTAAGGATGCCAGGATTTATTTTCCACATAACTGTGTTGTTGCACATATTTGTTCCTTTTGCCTAGCATGCCCTTTCTTTACCACCCAGTCTTCACGCCTGCCAGGCAAACTATTACACAACTCTTAAGAATGTTGTTTTCTGGACATATTTCCTCGATAACACCACATTATAGTCAGAGCCCAGTACTTCTACTTCTAGGCACTAGGAGCATTTCATTTCTATGCCTATTACTTTATATCATAAGTGGTTATTTATATCTGTCTCCCCCATTAAGATGTGAGCTCCCCAAGAGTTCCATGTACTCAAAATCAAGCAATTGGATATCATAATTCCAAAGAGTAGTTTGCATAACTGTAAACCTCTGCGATAATACAGGCTATATAAATAAATATTGCATTAGTCAAACCACATTTGGTAGACACACCATTTAGATGGTACCGTTCATTTGTTCAGTTTTCATATTAGATACTGAAAACACAAAAATAACCTAAATATTGTCCCCCCTCTAGTGTTAAGAGTAAAATCTTATATGTAAAGATTTACATTTTTAAATTAAAATCGACATCTTCCTTTTTTATTTGTTTTTTGCAAAAAGTCATGTAGATGTTGCACAAATTTTAAGTTTCTCTTTAGAATGACTATGTTCATCACCAGGAAGAAAGACCTGTACTATCCCTATATGTCAGAACATTTTTAAAAACAAGTGCCTGAAAGCCAGTAAGAAATCTTACTGGCTCAAGTGAATGGATGTCCAGTAAAAAGCAGACATTACACTAGGTTAATCAAACAAGCCATCGCGTCATCAAGGAACTAGATTCTTTTCTTCTCCCCAGCTTCCTGATGGCAAGATAATTACCAATGATAAAACAAAGCTACATGCTCTCTGTTTTTTTTTTCCCCTTGAATGTAGGTTTCATTTTATTTTTTATTTTTTTTAATTTCTTTTTATTGGAGTTCAATTTGTCAACATATAGCATTACACCCAGGGCTCATCGCGCCAAGTGCCCCCCTCAGTGCCCATCACCCAGTCACCCCCACCCTCCTGCCCACCTCCCCTTCCACTCCCCTTGTTCGTTTCCCAGAGTTAGGAGTCTCTCATGTTCTGTCTCCCTCTCTGATATTTCCCACTCATTTTCTCTCCTTTCCCTTTATTCCCTTTCACTAGTTTTTATATTCCCCAAATGAATGAGAACATATCATGTTTGTCCTTCTCCAATTGACTTACTTCACTCAGCATAATACCCTCCAGTTCCATCCACGTTGAAGCAAATGGTGGGTATTTGTCGTTTCTAATGGCTGAGTAATATTCCATTGTATACATAGACCACAGCTTCTTTATCCATTCATCTGTCAATGGACACTGAGGCTCTTTCCACAGTTTGACTATTGTGGCCATTGCTGCTATAAACATCGGGGAGCAGGTGTCCTGGCGTTTCACTGCACCTGTATCTTTTGGGTAAATCCCCAGCAGTGCAATTGCTGGGTGGCAGGGCAGGTCTATTTTTAACTCTTTGAGGAACCTCCACACAGTTTTCCAGAGTGGCTGCGCCAGTTCACATTCCCACCAACAGTGTAAGAGGGTTCCCTTTTCTCCGCATCCTCTCCAACATTTGTGGTTTCCTGCCTTGCAAATTTTCCCCTTTCTCACTGGTGTGAGGTGGTATCTCATTGTGGTTTTGTATTTCCCTGATGGCAAGTGATGCGGAGCATTTTCTCATGTGCTTGTTGGCCATGGCTATGTCTTCCTCTGTGAGATTTCTGTTCATGTCTTCTGCCCATTTCATGATTGGATTGTTTGTTTCTTTGGTGTTGAGTTTAAGAAGTTCTTTATTAAACTAGTTTCTTGGAAACTAGCCCTTTATCTGATACGTCATTTGCAAATATCTTCTCCCATTCTGTAGGTTGTCTTTTAGTTTTGTTGACTGTATCCTTTGCTGTGCAGAAGCTTCTTATCTTGATGAAGTCCCAATAGTTCATTTTTGCTTTTGTTTCTTTTGCCTTTGTGGATGTATCTTGCAAGAAGTTGCTGTGGCCAAGTTCAAAAAGGGTGTTGCCTGTGTTCTCCTCTAGGATTTTGATGGATTCTTGTCTCACATTTAGATCTTTCATCCATTTTGAGTGTATCTTTGTGTATGGTGAAAGGGAGTGGTCTAGTTTCATTCTTCTGCATGTGGATGTCCGATTTTCCCAGCACCATTTATTGAAGAGACTGTCTTTTTTCCAGTGGATAGTCTTTCCTGCTTTGTCGAATATTAGTTGAACATGCTCTCTGTTTTTCACATGAAGAAGAAAATAAAGGGTCAGTCCTGGAACAAAAGTCCTTCCTCAATCTGATTGTTCAAAGGAACTCACAAGTTCAACACTGAACTAATAACTGGCTCCAGAGGAAAGTCACAAAATGATTGGCTTAACTCTGGGTTCTTTTTTTTTTTTTTTTTTTTTTAATTTTTATTTATTTATGATAGTTACAGAGAGAGAGAGAGAGAGGCAGAGACACAGGCAGAGGGAGAAGCAGGCTCCATGCCCCGGGAGCCCGATGTGGGATTCGATCCCCGGACTCCAGGATCGCGCCCTGGGCCAAAGGCAGGCACCAAACCGCTGCGCCACCCAGGGATCCCAGCTCTGGGTTCTTAAAGCAGTCATATGCAAGGGATTCCATGCTTGCATAGAGCAAGTCAGAGTCCATCTAGGAGCTGAATTTTAATGCATTAATGCTACTTAATGGGAGAGGGTAAGAAATTGGAAAACAAAGGCAAGATCATGTACTACACTATATAATTAAGTCAGGAGAGAAGGGAAGAGATAGTAATGGTGAATCTTTAGCATACACAGAGGCCCAGGAAAGACTACTTTGTTTAATAGTTACAGAGGAAATGGAAATACATTTATAAGTTCACTTGATTAATTTGCTCAGTGTTTATTTCTTACAACAAAATGCATTTTTAGAGTATGTGGTGTTTTTCCTTTTTCTTGTTTTAACTAAAATCTATTTTGAATGCCCAACATCATTTTGGTTCCAGAGTTATCATTTCATTAGTTATGTCAAATATATGGATTAGTGATCTTTTTTTAAAATGTGGTTTTTTAATTTATTTTTTATTGGTGTTCAATTTGCCAACATATAGAATAACACCCAGTGCTCTTAAAATGTGTTTTTAAAAGATTTTACTTATTTATTCATGAGAGACACACAGAGAGAAGCAGATACACAGGCAGAGGGAGAAGAAGCAGGTTCCTCACAGGAAGCCTGATCTGTGACTCCATCCCAGGACTCTGGAATCACAACCTGAGCCAAAGGCAGATACTCAACCACTGAGCCACTTGGGCATCCCTCTGGATTAGTAATCTCAATTTTAAAAGTAAATGTCACAATGTCCCACCCAGCTGTGATTGCTTATTCATTGGAAGTACTTTTTCAAAAACTTTAAAAAGAGCTTTTCTGCTTAGTGAGAGAACTGTTATCTTTCTTCCCCATCCTTCTCCAATATCAATAAATTTGAACATTTTAAAAATGTGATTAATTGGTTGCTTTGATTTCTCAGCAACACTGCTAGTGAGAAGGAAAACTGTGCCCTTGGAGAAAAATTAATTAAAGAATCAAGAAAATGAACATTTACCCTTGATGTACAGAACTAGCCTTTCCCCTACCAAAACCCCAACCCAACCACCACCAATAAAGCACACACATGCATACACACACACACACATTCAAATCCAGGTAGCCTCTAGCAATGAGGATAGAACAAGGTATTGATTCTCCAAACTCAAAGCATGGCATTTGCTGGGTGTATGAGAATGCAATTGGCAGAAGAAGAGGTGTAAACCATCAAGGCCAGTTTAAGCCAACCAATTCAAGGTGTGCATTCCATTGCTGAGGTCCTAAGATTACAGGGTTAGAAGAAGAAAGAGATCAAATATCTCAAATAGTTCCTCTTTTCTATTAGGTGCCTTTGGAAAATCACTGCTTTTAAATACAGGCAGTGACCCCAATGAAGCCCTCATATAAATGGCCTAGAGTTTATTTTTTATCTTTCATTCTCCTTATGACTGCTTAATTGTGATCAATGATCAGTTCTCACCGTTCCTCTGGAACAATCCTTCTGTTTCTAAAAAAGAACATTTACCAATAACAAGATCAAAGGGTGCCAGGTTTCAGGTTTCCAGCTGGGTGTTATCACTCACTCATTCCATCTTCTGCTATTTATGTTCTAGCCTTGACCCAGGCTAGTATATCAGGGCAGGGAGTCATCTCAGCTTTCTCACATCTCGATTGTGAAAGAGGCAGACTAGACTTAGCCCTGAGATTCATTCTGTAGGAATCTAGACAGGCTGCTACTGCTATTGAATGAACACAGACCTGTGGTTTTCAGAAGAGGATTCCAGTCTGTAAATAGTAATAATCTTTCTTCCCCCCCTTGGAGGGAAGGAACATTTTCTCCCACTGCAACTATCAGCCCAGCTCAGGGAGACTCTGCTGCTCAAGGCAAGGTCCCTCATCTCCAGTGTGCAGACTCATTAATCATAGAATTGAACGTCCTCACAGAGGCAATCTCAGGCTAAGAAAGTCTACCAGTGTGTGTTCAGAAGACATTACCTTACCTTAGTGCACAGCCTGGCATCTCACAGAAGCAGTATGGGATATATCCTGCAGGGGTCTTTTGTGAAATGTTGAATGAACTAATCTAGGTGAAACCCTAGAACATTGTCCAGCATACAGTGAGTGTTTAATTATTATCATTATGACATGAGGCAGCCTGATGTTGCATAAAATATAGTGTCCTGGACAGCAAAAGATCTAGGTTTGTATCCTGACTCTAATACATTCTACCCATGTAGTATTGGAGAAGTAACTCCAGCCCTCTGAACCTCAAACTCCTGATCCAGAAAACAGGAATAATTTAACCTCCCACGCAGGTTTTTAGGGGATGATAGGATCAAAGAAATCGAGGTTTTAAGAACTTTTAATGAGCCATGAAGTATCAATCTTAATGATTGTAGAGTGCAAGCATATGAGGGCAGAGGCCTTATTTGGAATCCACTTTAAGGGCCCCCATTCCCTCCCCCACAGAAGAGTCAATTCCACAATATCTGCTCATGGTTCATAGTTTCCTTAGTAGCATCACCATCATGGCCACCATTATTCCTTCTCACTGGAATTTGCTCTTCCTTCTCTAATTTTGTTTTCATTCATTGAATCAAGGCTGGCACTTGGCTGGTAATGTCAGTAAGGGTTATGCCCACTGGTATGTAATAACTACTCATGTTTTTACTTACTCGAATACTTGCTTTATGTTTACTACTGGAATATAAGATGAATAATGCCGTGTGGCACATCGTTAACTTTTCAAAACAATGTCCCATATATTATCTTATTTAATCCTCACTACAACTCTGTGAAAGTAAGTATTTTTATTATTGCTTTTACTTTAGAGGTGAGGAATTGACATGATAAAACTAAGAGCAAAATGGGTCCTGTTTGCCTGCAAGAAAAAAAGAGAAAAAAGTGGAAATCAATTCAGAGTGTAGAATCATGCTTAAAACCACACACTGTCAAACCAGACTGCCTAAAATTCAAATTCTAGCTCTGCCATGCACCACAGGCAACTTACTCCACCTCTCTGGTGGCTGAGTTCCCTCCTTAAAAATGGACAGAATTAAAGGTGGTTGAAGGAATTCAGTCAAAATGTAAAATGTGTAGAAGAGCTATGCTTTTCTAAATGAATTATTGATTGATTGATTGATTGATTGATTGATTGAAACTAGCTCTTTTAAAATTTTATTTATTTATTCATGAGAGACACAGAGAAAGGCAGAGATACAGGCAGAGGAAGATGCAGGGTCCCTGTGGGGAACCTGATGCAGGACTCGATCTCAGGACCCCGGGATCATGTCCTGAGCCAAAGGCAGTTGCTCAACTGCTGAGCCACCCAGGTGGCTCTCTAGATGAATAATTTAATGTGACATTCAGTGTCCTGGGCAGCATAAATCCAGTCTATTTTTCCAGAACGCTATCCTCTCTGCCTTTGCACACATCTGCTTCAGCATCCATCTTCATCCACAGTAGATCTAACATGATGCATAACATGTTATGGATGCTTGACAAATACTTGTTGAAAAATAAATGAAGGAAAGAAGATAGGCTGAAGAAAGAAAGGAAGAAAGGAGGAAGGGCAGGAAGTAGGAAACAGTAAGAGGGGAGGGAGAAAGAAGACTCAAGGCATCCATCTTTCTGCATTGAAATGCCTCACCCCCTTCATCAAAGCCATTACAGAATTTTCATTTTCCTCGAGGAATACCAAGTAAAATAAACTTTTGTAGAGTCACAAAACCTCACAGCCTTTTCTGTGCCTGGTGTGACTTCCTTTTCCAAATTACTTCTGTTTATCTCTATATTGCCACAATAAAGACCTTTTCCCCCCCCCATCACAAACTCCCTTTGAGTACTTTATGAGATATTTTGATATGGATTGCAACATGGTGAGATGCCACTGAATTAGCTTAATTTCCATTCTTGGCATATGTGCATTAACAGAATTGGTATCACTCAAAGCATTTTCAAAAGTTTCCAAGCCTTGAAAAGAATCGCATTCTCTTTCCCTGCATGAGATTAGGGTCATTGTGCTGTCCAGTGCTGAAAAACAAGGAAGAAAGGATAAAAATCTCAAACACTGATTTGTATCTCTTGAAAAACTAATTTTGATTAGATTCTTTAAGAAAACATGTCTAAATTTTTAATCATTACTTAGCCTTCCTTAGCATAATCCTTGTTCTTTATATACATTTGATGCATAGAATAAATATGTCTATGAATTATAAGCAATAACTGCTATTAGACCTTTCTAAATGAGTGAATATTCAATATTTTTGTAGTTCTTTTAACAGCATGCTTATATTTTCATTTGTGTGGTTTCTGAATAGACTACCTAAAAGAAAATTTTAATAACTATTTGAATTTTTAAATATTTGGATTGGGAAATAGCAATGAAAATTCATGTTACCATACCAGTTTCATAGGATTCCAGACCCAAACCCTGATTTGGTGTGTGTCTCTTTTTAAGTTGGATGTTACATGTTCTTAGGAAGAAAATGTCTCAGTGAGGGGGTCAGGGGGAGGGAGGCATTCCAATGTTTTACTCATTTATCTCTACTTTCCTACCTGAAGTAGGCACAAATTAAGGGAATTTCTACACAATACTCAAAAGGGCATCACAGAAATTAGCTGAAAGAAATTAGTATCATGCTTTAAAAAAAAATCTTCTTTGCCCAGTAGGTCTTTTATTGTAGCTCAGAAAAGTAAACATTCTTTGCCTAAGATTTCTATTTAAGGCTCAAATTATAGTCAATATACTTCCATTATTCCTACTTCTAATATATCTTATTTTATCATCACTACTTTTCATATCTCTAATAAACCAAAACATAGAACTAAAGTCTAACTACCACATTACAAACATGAGATTTTTCCCTCTGTTAAAATTTATTATTAGAGAGAGAAAGAGAAAGCTTTTCTTTTTCTCTATTGTCCTTGATTTTCTTCATTCCTAAACTAACATTTTAGTGATAGAACCACCCTACATTTTGTGCCTAGCTATTTTCTAAAAGGTGAGATATATAATCTTATAAAGAGCTGTTCTATTTATTCAAAGTGCTTCTTTTAAATGTCCTCTAGTTTGAGGTGGCCTTTTTCTCAGGCATCCTATGGAGAAATAAAATAAAATGTAACAATGTTCCTATGGCAGAGGAGAAATTTTTCATTGTTGCTAGAGTTAAAACTGTAAGTATAAAATAATGACTGTATGTTGACTGGACATTCCATTGCTCTTTCAGTAAAGATGTGGAATAACTCTTTTTCATAGTTACTTGGTTTATTGGCTAGTAACAGAGTCATAAAGTCTGTTGGCAAGGAACTGATTTTCTTCTTTTAAAATTTAGTCAAGAATCTATGGTTTAAAGGGAGGGAATAAAAAGAAAGAAAGTCACTTCCTGGAGGCCTGCCTGGTTAAACAGGTTAGGCAGTATATTTTTTGCAAGGTTAACCAGAGTGTGAAGGTAATGAGGTATCATGGCTCACATGACATGGTGAGTAGAGGAAAGCTCTTCTTGCTCAGACTTCCTCCTCCAAGCTTTATGAATTATCTGCAGGGCACAGTTATCTCAGCTGAACCAGTTCAGATACCAAGGGTTGGTCAGAGCCATATATGAGGTAAGAGGTTTAAATGAGACTTATCTAAAAAGTCAAATAGATTAAAATTCAACATAGTTTTGTTTTAAAGATTTTTTTTCTCTTTCTTAGAAATATATCAAGCCCCTAAATAAATACAGGGAAAGGATTACTGTAAGAGGCTCAAAGAGATCATGCCACACATGAAAAACAAAGATCAGAGAGTTTCAGTTAATTACCAACTTTACAGACCTAGTAAGTGGCTTCTGGAAGACTATAGAACTAAAATTTCAACTCTCCCTTTTCATGACTAGATTCCAGTCTCCTATATACTACTAATGTAGATAGTCTGGGTAAAGGCTCATCTGTCCCATTCTTGTGAATTTTACATTTGTAACAGAAGTAGCCATGCCCCTTCCTCCATGACTCTCTCAAGATCCATGATGGTGCTCCTCTTGTGCCCCCAGTTTACAAGTAAACAAGCACCAGCTATAGCCCAGTGGGTGTCTAGTTGTCATGAAATGCTCTCTCTGGGGTGTTGCTAGAGTTTGTCTTCATAAAGTGGCAAAATGATTCACAAGGAGCTTCTTGAAACAGGTCAGCCAAGGTGCCTGCTGTTATGTTGGGGCAACCAGATTCACTAGTAGGTCTCCAAGATAGGGTAATGGCATGTTTTTTAAAATATCATTGTTCTAAGGCATTCATAAGAGGATCCTCAATGCAATCTATTCCTCAATCAGTGGCCCTGACACTTCTGGAACCACCATCAATCTCGGAATTAACTTAGGGATGGGTCTCAAGTATGAGAATCGTCCCAGTTCCTGAGCTCTGCTCATCTCTATTCCTTTCTCTCCCCAACTCTCCCACCCTCAAAAAAACAAAAACCCATTTTCATTTTCCCTCAGCATCTGGCTCTTTCATTCTTTTCTTTCCTTCTTTCTTTCTTTCTTTCTTTCTTTCTTTCTTTCTTTCTTTCTTTCTTCTTTCTTTCTTTTCTCTAATACAAAAGACATTGCGTTGTTTCTTTTTCCCAGTATTAGAACTTAAAGGTCCTCCAGGATGCACCCAGGCACTAGAAAATCAGACACATACATTCCTCAGAAAAACGAGGAGGAAAAAAAAAAAAAAAAGAAAGAAAGAAAAGAAAAGAAAAGAAAAGAAAAGAAAAGAAAAGAAAAGAAAAGAAAAGAAAAGAAAAGAAAAGAAAAACAAGGAGGCATATCTGCCATTCCTTCCTGGCTAATAACTCCCTTTTCATCTACCTCCCATGCTGCCAGATATTCAGGAAGACTTTCTACATCAACAAAAACAAAATTCTAGCTATGTTCTCAGCAATTCAGTCTTTGATAAGAAGCACATGAGAATGAATGAGTGCTGCACCTGAAGAGAATCAAAATCCCTTATTTCTTCAAAGGGGATGGGCAGGAGAAAAAATTAAAGAGAGAAGAGGAAAAATGGAGTACTGAAGAAAAGGAAGGCCAAAGAGACAAAAAGAGAGAGGGAAGAGTAGAAAAATAAAATGAGAGAAAAGGAAAAGAGTAGGGAAAGAGGAAAATATGGATAGAGAAGGACTCTCCCGGAAGAGAAGAAAAAAGAAAGGGAGTAAGAAAAATAAGATTTTAAGTATGGGATAGAATACCTTAAAAGGCAATGCTTCAAGTTTCTAGACATCTTTAGAGAGGTGATAGGCTAGACAAACCCTGTCATAAAACAGTAAAATAACACCATAAGTTCAAAATAATAAAAGAGTGCCCTTGGTGAAGCTTATGACAAGCCCCATGCACTATGAGCTGTAAATGGATACGTTGAACTTGGCGACCCTGCTGATGCAGTACGTGGTTGTACACCCAAGAGGTGATGTTTTGCTGAAACCCTGCCAGTTGCCTTTTGAACTCAGAGCCTCTCTAACCCAGTTCCTTATTCATTAAATTATCTGTTTTCTTGCAGGTAGTCTGTGTGTACCTGGTACCTTGATTGGGCCCACATGATATTGCCTCTGCTTCTTGGGCTTTTGCTAAGTCTTTGATGACCACTTCGGATCCTACCAGATAAGAAAGCAAAATGAACTCACTGAACTTACAATTTGAATAAACCAGCAAATCAAGCTCACTTAACTAAAATCTTGCCCACAGGAAGTTAAACCATCACTTTTAAGTGATGATCATAAATGTTGATTTTCCTAGTAGGGTTAATGAAGGATTCACTAGTACCCTAGTTGGGAAATCATTAATGGTCCAAACCAGCAGAAACCTATGTGACCAGCCATTTCAGTTTGCCCGGGTCTGAGACATTTCTTGGAAGGTGGTTACCTTCAGGACTAAATGTGGGAAAGTTTTAGGCAAACCAAGAGCAGTGGGTGACTCTCAGAGACCTCCCACCACTCATCATCCCCCTATTCACCTTCCTCAGACTCCGCTTGAGGATTTCCTTGGCAACTCTCTAGAACTGAGCTCCTACTTTGTCTTCTGTACATCTTTTTATATAACTTGCCCCTCCACTGAGTCCAAGTGCTGAAACTGTGTCTCATTCGTTGTTTTTTGTCCCTGAAGCCTAGTACGTTGTACCACACTTAGAAGAGCTCTCTGAACTGAGCCAGTTGAGCAGAAGAGTTGATTCTCTGTTGAATGTCAACCCAATAGGTACTGTTACGTCCTTACGGAAGAACTGTATTTTCTGCGTTGTGTATGAACCGCTGGGCTACCTAAGTGGAACTTAGCTTAAACAGGAATAGAAGCCCTTTAAAAGCTTTACCTCCCACTATAAACTGTGTGGTTTTCTGAACATAATTCACGGTGGCTAAGGGCACAGGTCAAGAGCCAGACTGACCTGAGTTCAAGCCCAGGCTGCCGAACTTACTAGCTCAGGAACCACAAACAAGTTGCCTGACTTCTTTATGCATACTTTCCTCACCGATATCTCTCATGAGTGGGAAGAGAATGTAGCATGCCTCGCTCTTAGTGGTATGGTAAGAACCAACACATTACTCTACTTGAAGTTTTCCTCCTCAGCACCAAGGGAGCAAAGATGAGAATAATTAGAAGACAGTATGTATCACAATATCTCCTAAGCTCTTTTTAAGCCTCAAAACCCTACCATCGTGGATTTTTTTTTTACACCAAAGTGCATCCTTATAATTATGATATTCTGTTGGTGTCTATAATGAACATAACACTGTAAGGCAACAATCACCAAAAACTGTTACTATGTCCATGGCGGGAGAATATCTTCATCTCTCCAATGCTCCCTATTTATTACTCAAACTTCCCATTACGTGAGCCATTTACTCAATTTTTGCTGAACTTTTCACAAACCAGAAAGTCACTGGACTTGGACCAACTCCCGTAAAATTTTACTGCTCCCTGAGTTATTGCATAATGATTCCTAAGAGTTAACGTTTTACTTTTCTTCTAAAATAAGGGATTTACTTAAAGGAAGAAATTTCATTATAAGTACTAATGATCCTAAATCCACTGCTTTATTACTCTTCTAAGAACTGATAAATTTATCTGAACAAAGTTTAAAGTCATCAGTAAAACACAGGTTATTGGTATATCACCTTTTCTCCTTCTCTTCTTGCTCTTTCTTCTTTTATCTAATTACATGTTTAATGTTTATATACCCAAAGACTATATATCCTCTTTGGGAAGTGCAAATTGGAAACAATACAGAAATAACATTTTATTTAGGAATAAATGTTTAAAATACTCCATAGCATTGTTATGTCTTCCAAAATGCTTTGTTCAAATGTGAGTATGAAATGTTGCCACGATAGGCATTTCTGATGTAATGTCATATGTGCCTTCCTAAAAAACACCACAGCCTGCAGAAGCATGCACTGAAAATAATAGAGCACATGTAAAGCAAACAGGGAAAAACTACTAAATACTCAAGTGACACTGAAAATTCTGAGAAGATGGTGGTAGCAGCACAGTTTTTTAATCCTCCAAAATCTCCCTTAAAAATAAATATAGCAACAAAGATACCAAAACACCTACAAGAAAACTAAGTGACAAGCTATCCCCTGAAAACTAAAGTCCAAGCAGAAGAGGACAAACTACCCTATATATTTATAGTCATATGATAAAATGAAGGCTGTAAGAGAGAAAATATAGTATATAATTGACATATGCTCTGACTATATAGACACACTGCAACTATCAAAAATGGGAGGGGGACACCTGGGTGGCTCAGTGGTTGAGCATCAGGTTCAGTGAGCATCAGTGATTCAGCTCAGATCATGATCCCAGGGTCCTGGGATTGAGTCCCACATCAGGCTCCCTGGAGGGAGCCTACCTCTCCCTCTGACTATGTCTCTGCCTCTCTCTGTGTCTCTCACGAATAAACAAATAAAATCAAAAAACGAAGGAACATGGGAAGACCATATAAAAAGTAGAGTAAGTTTGCTGATTATCTTATTAATAATTGGGAGCAAAAGATATTAAATCAAATCAAATGCTTTTGAAAGAGGCAGAACACTAGCTGATATAAATATATCTTATAGTAGGGACCCAAGAGACAATGAGAAGGAGGAAATGAATGGGGATTTTTTTCAGCATTATTGAGGTATAATTGATATATATAACTGTAAGATTTCTAAAATTGTTTGATATTATATACATTGTGAAAGGATTCCTCTCAATTGAGTTGATTAACATATCAATCCCTCACATATTTTCCTTTCTTAGGAGAGGCATAGAACATGTAATTTCTACTCTCTTAGCAAATTTCAACTATATGATATCATGTCAGGAACTATAGTCACCATATTCCACATTGTAATATGGTGTATTACACATTAGATCCTCAGACATTATTCAACCTATCACTGAGAATTTATACACTTTTACCAATCTATTTCCATCACAGCCCAGCCCTTGGCAACCACTTTTCTACTCTGTTTCTATAAATTCAAATTTTTTATTTTTACTATTTTAGATTATACATACAAATGACATCATGCAGTATTTGTATCTTGCTGTATGATTCTTTCACTTAGCATAATATCCTCCAGGTTTATCTGTGTTGTCCCAAATGGCAAGACTTCCTTTTTTAAGGCTGAATAATATTCCATTGTACAAACATACACGTGCGCACACACACTGAAGGCTTGTAAGAGAGAATATATATCACATTTTGTCTATCTATTAGCAGTCAACAAACATCTGGGTTGTTTCCATAATTTGGCTATTGTAAACAATGCTGCAATAAACATGGGAGTACAGATATCTCTTTGAGGTAATAGTTTCATTTCCTTTGGATATGTACCCAAAAGTTAGATTGCTAAATCGTGTAGTAGTTATATTTTTAATTTCTTGAGGAACTTGCATACTATTTTCAATAGTGGCTGTATCAGATTATATTCTCACTTAAAGTGTACAAGCATTCCTTATTCTCCACATCCTTACCAGCATCCATTGTCTTCATCTGTTTTATAATTATCCTAAAAGGTGTGGGGTAATATCTCACTACGGTTTTTATTTGCATTTCCTTTTTGATTAGTGATGTTAAGTACCTTTTCATGTGCCTGCTGGTCATGTGAGGTTTTTTGGTTTTGAGGTATTGGGGGGGGGGGGGTTGGAAAAATGTCTATTCAGGTCTTTTTCCCATTTTTAATTTTTTTCTGTTGTGTTATATGTATATGTTGTTTCCTGTATATGTTGGATATTAGCCCCTTATTGGAAATGAGGTTTGCAAATAATTTCTCCTATTGCATAGGTTACCTTTTCATTTTGTTAATTTTCTTTGTTGTACAGATGTTTTATAGTTTGATGTACTCTTAATTGTTTACTTTTGCCTTTGGTTTTAGTATCAAATCCAAAACAATCATTTCCAAGACCAATGTCAAGGAATTTATCTCCTATATGTTCACGTAGAAGTCTCATGGTTTCAGGTCTTACATTTAAGTCTTTAATTAATTTTGAGTTGATTTTTGTATATGGTGTAAGATGGGGGATCCAGTTTTTTTCTTTTGCATATGGTTGTTCAATTTTCAACACCATTTATTGAAGAGACCATTCTTTCCCCATTGTATATTCTCAGTCTCTTTGTCAAAAATTAATTGATTACATATTATGTGTTTATTTCTGTGTTCTCTATTCTGTCCCATTGATTTATGTGATTGTTTCCATGCCAGACCATACTGTTTTGATTACTACAGCTTCATAATATAATACAGTTGTGCAATATAGTTTAAAATCAGGAAATGTGATGCCTCTGGCTTTATTCTTTTTCAAGGTTGCTTTGGCTTTTGGGGGTCTTTTGTGGTTCCACACAAATTTTAAGATTATTTATTCTATTTCTGTGGAAAATGCCATTGAAATTTATATTGGAAATGCATTGAATCTGTAGATTGTTTTAGGTTGTATGCACATTTTAACCTTAATTCTTTTAATTCATGAACACAAAATATCTTTCCATTTACTTGTGTCTTAATTTTTTTCGTCAATGTCTTATAGTTTTCAGTCTACAAATCTATCACTTTCTTAAATTTATTTATAAGTATTTTATTCTTTTTGATGCTAATGCAAATAGGATTTTCTCCTTAATTTTTCTTTCTCATATTAACTGTTAGTTTATAGAAAGGCAACTAATTTTTGTATCTTGGTTGTTGATCCTACAAATTTACTGAATTGGTTTAGTTCTAATAGTTTTTGATGGAGTCTTGAAGCTTTCTATATATAGTATCATGTCATCTGCAAATAGAGACAACTTTGTTTCTTTCTTTTTGATTTACATGCTTTTATTGATTTTTCTTGCCAAATTGCTCTGACTAGAATTTCCAGTATTATGTTGAATAAAAGTGATAAGTGGCCATTTTTGTTTTATAACTGATCATAGAGGATGATGTTAGCTGTGGGTTTGTCATGTATGACCTTTATTATGTTGAAGTGTATTCCTTCTGTACACAGTTCGATGAGTGATTTTGTCATAAAAGATACTGAATTTTGTTCAAAAAATGTGCATGTATTGAGATTGTATGATTTTTATCCTTCATTTTGTTATTATGGTGCATTATATTTATTGATTTGCAGATGTTGAATTGTCCTTACATCCCTGGAATAAATCCCACTTGATTGTGGTGGATGACCCTTTTAATAAACTGTTGAGTTTGCTTTGCTAATATTTTCATGAAGATTTTTGCATCTATGTTCATCAGGGATGTTGATCTATAATTTTCTTTTTTGTAGTGTCCTTTTTCTGGCATTGATATCAGAGTAATGCTAGCCTTGTAAAATGAATTTAGAAGAGAACGTTTCCCTTTTCTTCTATTTTTTGGGAGAATTTGAAAAGGATTGGAATTAATTCTTCTTTAAACGATTGGAAGATTTCACCAGTAAAGCCATCTGGCCCTGGACTTTTTTTGTTGAGAGGTTTTTGCTTACTGATTTGATCCCCTTACTAGTGACTCACCTGTTCAGATTTTCTTTTTATTCATGATTCAGTCTTTGTAGGTTGTATGTTTCCAGGAACTTATCCATTTCTTCTGGTTGTCGAATTTGTTGGCGTATAACTGTTTATAGCAGTATCATATGATCCTTCGTGCTTGTGTGCTATCCAATTATAATATCTCTTTCTTTCATTTAAAATTTCATATATTTGAGTCTTCTCTTTTTTTTCTTGGTAAATCTAGCTGAAGTTTTATCTATTTTGTTTATCTTTTCAAAAAGCAGCTCTTAGTTTTGTTGGGTTTTCTATTGTCTTTTGAGTTTCTATTTCATTTCTTTCCACTCTGATCATTGTTATTTCTTTTCTTCTATTAATTTCAAACCTAGATGTGTTCTTCTGAGAGTTCTGTGAGGTGTAAAATTGGGTAATTTATTCATGATCTTTTCTGTTTCTTAATATAGAAGGTTAATGCTACAAACTTCCCTCTTAGAACTACTTTTGCTGTATCCCATAAATTTGGGGATGTTGTGCTTTCATTTTCATTCGTGTCAAGATTTTGTATTTCTCTTTTGGTTTTTTCCTTGGACCCACTGGTTGTTCGGGAGCATGTTGTTTAATTTCCACATACTTGTGAATTTTCCAGTTTTCTTTTTGTAGTTGATTTCTAGTTTCATGCCACTGTGGTCAGAAAAGATACTGGATATGATTTCAATTTTCTTAAATTTATTAAGACTTGTTTTGTAGTCTAACATATGATCTACATTGGAAAATGTTTCGTGAGCACTTGAGAAGAATGTTTATCCAAATGTTATTGGATAGAATGTTCTGTATCACTGTTAGTTAGATTCATCTTGCCTGACATATAGTCTACGCTCAGTGTTTTTTCATTGTGTTGAGAGTGTGTCTCAGTCTTTCCTACCCATTTCAATATGGGTGTATTCTCATTTACCTAATATGTAGTAGATATTCAACTAGAATATCTAGTTCACAGGTTATTGGTCCTCTGTAGCTGTACATTCAGTATGTTGATTGGGGAGGAAGATCAAAGAGCTTTGTATATTGCCATCTTGGTTGATAATTGGTATTTTTCTAACTGTTGATATAAAGCCAAGTTTCAGAATAAAAAGACAAATCTTCTTAAACATCAAAAAATACATTTAAAAAGTAGAAGAAGCAAATAAAGTAGCCCAGAGTGTGAGAAACTCTACAGGACAAAAAGTGCAGTTTCTTCTACAGATAAACTGAAAGGGGAAAAAACTTGAAAGACATGTCAACCAGTTCATTGTATAGATCTAACTTGGATCCTCATGAAAAAAAAAAGTTAATAATTAAAAAATTAGGACACTGATAAAACAATGGAAATTTGAATACTTGTTGGATAAGTGTATTTTATGATATTAAAGAATTACTGCTAATTATTTCATTTTAACAATAGTATTGTAGTTATAACAAAACAAGAAGATTCCTTATCTTTTAGAAATATGTATTTAATAATTATTAATGAAATCATATAATGTTCAGGACTTGCTTCAAAATAATATGGAATGGGGAAATAGATAAGAGTATAGATAAAAATGTATCGTTCATGAGCAGTTAATTATTGACTCTGGATGATTGGTACATGGGAGATTATTATACAATTCTCTCAACTTTTATAGAAGTTTGAAATTTTCCACAATAAAAAGTTCTTTGAAATGACAGTACATAGCCACACCCACACCCACATGTATATAACCTAGGCTCATATCTCAACTTCTTATATCTTAATGATAGAAAAGCTTGAAAATATGACCTAGCATGAAATTACATATAGAATATTATCGGCTCTTCCTGAAAACAAGGATATTTGCAGGGATCTCTTCCAAAGGATGGGATATTATCAGTCCACAAAAGAAGGGGCAATAGAAAAAAATGCTTTTATAGCTAGTCTCTGTGAATCTCAGAAAAATTATTGTATACACTACTATCTGTGCCAAAGAAGGTCATCTCACCTTTTTGGGAACAATATGGTAGTGGGAAAAAAAATTGCAAAGAAGTCAAGAATTTACATGATGGATCCTTCCTACTTATATCATTAGAGGATGTGGATAATGCTCCTCCCTTCTTTAACCTTAAGCTTCCATGACCTTACATTTTCTTGAGAAAACTAGCAATTTAGCCTTTCATGGCTGTGGAAGACTCCTTCAATAACGGAATTGGCATCAGCATGTTTTCCCTGCCATATAAATAAAGGGAACTAAGGGCAATGGGTGGTGTTCATGCTAGACCAAATGGGCGCTCTCAGTAAGCCTCATACTGTCTCTGTTGTCAGTTTGCCAGGAACTGAAGGACAATGATGCATAAAATCCCCCAAGATAGAGCCACAGGCTGGAAGTCCAACAGTGTCACCTAGCCTGGCTCTATCAGACAAGTATGCTGAGAGACCAGAGGTTCTTTTCTACAGTCCCAAAACACATGTGTTCAACTTTATATTTATATGAGAACAATACATTTTTTAATATTGGCTCTATTTCCAAAGTTTCACTTATAATGCATACAATGATACTTCTGAAGAAGGATAAAAACCTGTTTTCTGTAATTAGAGTTTACAGACCAGAAGAACACAAAACATTTGGAATGTTCTATAATTGACTTTTATAATATACAGTCTCATTAAAATACTGCCAGAATTTCATTGTTAGTAGCAATTGTTTCAAGGCACTTTCTTCTTTTCCTTCCTTCCTTCCTTCCTTCCTTCCTTCCTTCCTTCCTTCCTTCCTTCATTTCTTTTTTTCTTCCTCTTCTTCATCATCATAACTACTGTTCACTTAGCACCAAATATATGCTAGGTCAGCATATGGTGTTCCTGGAAAAATATATTCTTGCATAGTGTTTCCACTTCCACTTCCTTTGAGGAGAAAAAAAAAAGTATAAAGGACTATAAATAAACGAGAATAAAATTATAAATATTACCTTCAGTCATCCCAATGTAAATATATAAGTAAATTGTCCTCAAACTCCAGTACCATATTGCTTACAAATTGATTAGAACCTAGTACATCTCACTATCTTGTGATTACTGTTTACCTGCTTGTCACTAACTTCCATCATTCTGTAAGGGCAGGTGCCAGGTCTATCTAACCTACCTTTGTAGACTTAGCACCTAGCACATAGCAGGGGTTCAATTCATATTTGTCAAATAAATGAATCAATGAGCAAATAAAACTCGTACTGATCACATGGTGCCAAAATATGATATCAAGTCATTCTACCAGAAATGGTTCGTATATTTAATCCTCATGAAATTCCTGAAAGAAAGATATTATTCCCATTTTATAGATAAGGAAATTGGGGTTCAGACAGGCTCAAGGTCACATAGTAAGGAAATGGTGGTGGTATTAAGGAGTCCAGTCTAGTCCTGTTGGATTCCAGAACTCTTAGTCTTTCTGATTTCCAAGCCTCCTGCTCCTGAGTATTATATAGCCTCCAAAAGCAGAGGAAAAAAAGAAACTAGTGAAAAGATCCTGCCTTTATAAATTGAAAAGTTGACCTTAGAGTCACATACAAGAGTAAGGTCACTGCCCCACCCAAGCAGAGCAGCTGACTTTCAGCCATCTCCAGTCAAATATAAGGAAAAAGTTAAAATATGCTCACATTCACACACATTTGCCTTTGTATGGCTTTGGGCTGTACTCTTTATTTTGTTTCAAACATATCTTTTTCTTCTCCCTTTTTCGTCATGTTTCTGAAATAACAGAACGTTGTGTTCTGTATCAAATCTCACAGCTGCACATAAAAGAGTGTACCTCAGAGTCTCCTATTTAAAAAGATATGGAAATGCAAGATTCTAAATATTTCTTTATTATGTTTTCAGGTTGAAAGAAACAGTTTGTTCATCTTTTTCTTCTCCTAGGGCTGTTAAACAGGGTAACTCTGTCCCTTCTTACGTTCGTGGCTTTTCTGGAATTTCAAATTGTCCATGGAGCCAATCTCAGGATTGCCTGTCCTTCATATGATGCATACAGTTAAGTTCAGTTCTGTTCTTTTTCTAGGGCAGAAAAAGAAGAATAGATATTTCCCACACATTCAGCACAAGAGTGTCCTTATTTTCATGAAGGAAAAGAAAAGGAAAGGAATGATGGTCTAGCCCTTTATTAGTGAGGTGCTGCTTTTTGTGCTGCCTCTTGATTTTATTTTTATTTATTTTTTTACTAATTATTGTTTCCCAGATGTTTTTGCTTGAGAACTAAGAAACATCCTTTGAACTATGATGGCAAAAATGATGTCATAATGATACTGAGTTTATCATACTCATCAACCAGTAAATTAGATGATATCTACACACAAAATAACCAAATAGGTGCCCTGAAGGATTCAAAAATAATCCTCTATTCAAAAATTAAAAATTAGTTAAAAAACAAATATCCATTTGTTCTCAAGTACATGAGTTTCATGAAAAGTTCAAATTGGAGAATGTCTATTCACAGATACTCAATGCTACAAAAATGTTATTATCAGTCATGGGAAGGTATATTCTCAAAGGGTTCTTTAGAATCAGGCGAATATTTGTTGATTGAGAAATGAGGAAATGGTTTCTGTACATAACAAACAAATGAACTATTCCTTTTCTTCATACCTTAATGAATCAAAGAGTCTCAGAATTTTACATTAGCTATCAAATACCTTTTGAGATCTATTTTAAAGCAAATGGGCAAAAAAAAAAAAAAAAAAAAAATATAGCAAATGGGCAGTTAAATGACAAGACAAAAGTACTAATATGTTACCAAAAATGTTCCTCTTATCTTCTCTTCAACAAATTATAATCACCACCTGATAATTATATTATTTACCAATTACTAAACTCGAACACTTACCAAAGGTCCCTTTTGGTGTTTGTATGCTCTATCATTGTTTCTCTTTCTTTCATAAACTTCTTTAAAACTCTAGCCCTCCGTGAAGTGTTTTATCAGAAAATAAGAAAATCACTCCTCTGCACAATATAATTACTCTTAATACAGCAAAAACTTAATTCGTCTGTCAGCTTCCTTATTTGTCTGTCGGCTTCTTTGTACTATAACTATATTTTGTCTCTGTTTTGCACAGTACTTTGCCTGGCACACAGGGGAGTTGAAGAGATAGTAGTTGATGGTAATTATGATGCATCCTGTGCCTGTTCACAAGGGACATTTGCTAAAGATTAAAAATAAATTCACAACTAATTGACTACCAGCCATAAGCTATACTACTGGGATACTAAAGCACCAACTGGAAAGAAAATGACTGAGCAGATCTTGCCAAGGATGAACCCAAAGATTAAAAACAACTTCCCTACTTGCCTATAACATAGCTAATCAAATGAATGGGAACTTCAGTATTTCTGTAATTCTCCAAAGGGCCCACCTCAGGATATGAACATTTAGTTGCAAACGTTGAAGCTTATCCCCCAAAGTTGTCCTTTTACTCCATCAATGAACAAATATTTATTCAACATCAGCTATGTGCCTTGTGCTTGCAGACTCTGGGATACAGCCATAACTAAGATGCCCGTAATTCTTTACTTTGTGGTGTTTCCCTAGCAAGGAAGGAAATGGTAAGAGATTTTAAGTAGTGACACAGAAAGAGAGGAAGAGAGTAATAATATATTGCAATGTTAGAGACACCCTCAGTTCCTTTTTTTTTCATTTGTCATACCTACCTCAAGCTGAAGGCAGGAATCTTTATTCTGCTATAACTTGTGCATGAAAGATGATGCAGGAACCCTCAGTGATTATATTTCCCAAGGAAACATGATTCACAATGGTATAAGAAAAATCAACTTTACTAACAAATCATGTGGATGAGCAATAGAGAAGCCTTGAGAAGTTCACAATGGTTTCTTTTATTGTTTTTTCACAATGGTTTCTTTAAGGGCTTTATTCTATTTTAGAAACTAGCCCTGTCAGAACAACTCTACAGCTGAGATTTTTCTCTCTCCTCTTCCTCATCCTTTTATTTTTCCCCCAGGAAGGGGATCTGGACATTCTCTTTTTTTCCTTTGACCTCTTGTCTGCCATCTTGCCCCCTCTTTCACAAAGCCTGAGGTATTAAATTATGGTTCTGTGATAGGAGTTATTAATGTTTACCAACACCTAATTCTCCTCTCTTTTTGGCTAGATATTTCCATGCCCTTGTAGTTAGGTGTGGCACATGACAGTTCTGGACAAAGGAATGTGAATTACACTCTGGACCGGGCATTGCATGGCTTATGCTTGACTCCTCAGCTCTTTCTCATCTCCTGCTGTGGTGGTATACACTGTAGCTTGGTGATTAGATGGCAGTATCATTAGGTGGTGAAGTCTTCTTCAACTTTAGTCCCTATATGACAGTAACGGGCTAAGAGCTCTTTCTGACATCGTGAATGGGAAATAACCTGAAACTTTGACGTTACCACAGCATAACTTGGATTATTCTGACAGATATAGATATAAGAGGAAAGAGACTAACTAGCACATACAGTCATAGGGTGTTGGCAACAGAATGCACTAGTTTAGCAAGTATTTTTTTGAGTTGCTTCTAAATAACTACCAGGATCTAAGTCAGGAATATAGAGTGAAGGCAATAAAGTCACTGCCCTCAAGATGTTTGTTGTCTAGTGAAAAAAAAATTAAAAACCGACAAATATACAAACAATTATGATAGAAGTTGACTGGGAAATCTTTGTTTTCTAATTAGCTGAATACACTCAGGAACTAAGTTTGGAGGAATTTTTGTCTAACAGGTATGCAACTGAGAGTTAGGAGCTCAGTCCCATGTTTGTGTAAGTCAATACTCCTACTATTTCTATTATTATGATCATCATCAACCTATTTGTTATTAAAGAATATATGTGACTTTAGGCAAGATACTGAACTTTTGTTTGCATCTTTAAAATAGAGGAAGGATATTATTCCTCCCTTTTAGATTACTGAAAGTGATTAACACCCCATCATCTACTTACTTTAAGTTCTTAGGGCAACAAGAACATCCCAGGTAGTGGGGGTAGTGGAAAGGCCCCTGGCTGTGCTGTTAGTAGCTGTGTACAATTGAGCCCCTTCCCTGAGCCTTCATCTTTTCATGGGTGCCAAGTGAGCATTCGCTGTGTGCCAGGTACCATCCTATGCTCTAGGGATAGGCCAGTGAACAGGCCTGGTCTTCCCACTCCACAAACCAGTGGAGAATATGAACTTTAAACTTTAACTATTATAATCACTAATTGCATAATTACAAATGTATTAAGAGCTATAAAAGGGATTTTATTGCACCATATGGTTGAGAAACCTAAGTGGAAAGAGTCATCAGGGATAGCTGAAGATTAAACTGAGTTTGGAAGAATCTGTAAAACCAGCATAACAATATTTACCTTGAAGGTGGCTGTGATGATTTTTAAAAAAATAAATGTAAAACCCCTGGAAATAGCTGGTTCTTAATAGAAGTGGTCATTGAACAGTGTCTTAAAAACCTGTGCCGAAAAAAAAAAAAAAAACCCTGTGCGTGCATGATCAAAAGCAAAACATTAAAAGGGAAATAAAGGATGAAGCTTTTAACCATATGTTAATATATATTGTACTACTATCATTGTCACTATCAATATTAAAACATTGCACTAAACTGTTTCATAATTGTGTTTTTATGTTTCCCCTGACATCTCTCAGTTCAACCACTGGGGAAGCCCCTGTCTTCCTGTCTGCCTTGTTTTGGTTTTGTTTCATGTACCTTTCCTGGCAACAGGGTCCATTTAGTTGACTGGTTACCATAGAAGCCTGCTTGCTCTGAAGGGTAGTAAGTGTTTTAGGGAAATCAGCACACTACAGGAAAGGAAAGACTGAAAAACTCTTGCCCAGATTATGAGTCAACAGGTAAATTTGATTCACTTTATTCCACATTACTTATAGGTGGGGTCTAATCTGGGGTACAAATGGCAGCTTAAAGGTTTTATTGCTTCAATATAGGTGTTCTAGCAAACCATTTTTATCTCTATTTGCATGGCTATAAACAGATTAAGCAAGCAAGTCTTTTGATTTTACCACTTTATTTTATTTGAGGAATAACTTTATTTATTGCTTCATAACTTTATTTATTTATTGCTTCATAAATAAAGTTCACAGAGTTTTTAGCTCTAGTTCCTATTACATGGGCAGTGAAGAGGAATTATAAAAGTGTGTTTGATGGCGATCATTGTAAATGACATATAGAAAAAGACTAAAGACACAGAGTTGCTCGATAATGGGCACAGAGAGAAAGAAAGATATTGACTGGAACATCTGTATCCATGAGACTTTCAAGTTGAGTCTATTGAAAGAACAAAAGTTATTCATAAATACACAGTGGAGGGCTGAACTTAAGCCAACATGGATTTCAACTGAGCAAATCGTTTCATTCATTTGTAGAGATAGGAAACTAACATATATTTTGTCAAGCGTATATTATTTTCCAATGACCTTTGAAGTAATATTATTGCTATTCCCATTTTTTGAAGGAGGAAATTAGTTAAGTTCAAAGAGAAAAACAGAGATGTTTTTATATAAGGATTCTGCATCCCTTAAGAACAAAAACACGGCAATTTTATTATTTCAGTTGAGTATATGAACAAATTAAGATTTATATAGTTCCGGGATGCCTGGGTGACTCAGTGGTTGAGTGTCTGCCTTTGGCTCAGGCTGTGACCCCAGGGTCCTGGGATCCAGTTCCACATCGGGCTCCTTGCATGGAGCCTGCTTCTCCCTCTGCCTGTATCTCTGCCTCTCTCTCTCTCTCTCTCTCTCTTTCTCTCTCTTTCTCTCTCTGTGTCTCTAATGAATAAATAAATAAAACCTTGAAAAAAAAAGATTTAGATAGTTCCTAGCACCTGAGAAAAAGTATAACTTTTAAAAACAGAAAGAAGGGGCATTTCGGTGGCTCAGTAGGTTAAGCTTCCAACTCTTGATTTCAGCTCAGGTCGTGATCTCAGGGTTCTGAAATGGAGCCCCAGGTCGGGCTCCGTGCTGGGCATGGAGCCTGCTTGAGATTCTCTCTCCTCTCTCCTTTGCCTCTCCGCCCTCTAAAAAATAATAATAATAATTTTTAAATATTAAAAATAAAAACACAAGACAATGGTGCCATCCATTGTGCCATAAAAGCAGAGTTACACAGGGACAATAGCATGAAAAACAAGGGCTTTTGCTCTGTTGTTTGTTGAAAAGGAAGCACTAGAGCGTTGGCAAAAACAGCCCTGCACTTTTATTCAATGGAAAGAAATCAGAGAAGTCCTCTGGAACAGGTTTGGGCTTAGTGGAAAATCATGTCCTGGTGTAAAAGTAATAGCCATTATAGATAAATAACCATTTATAGCTTTTTATCTTGGTTAAACTGTTATCTTCCAGTCTGTAAAAGATAATTTGGGTTTGTTGCAGAGCTTTTTTAAGAAAACACTCTGCCTCTTATGAAATCCATCTTCCCAAGCTTTATTCAAGAGTTTGAAGGCATTCTGTGAATATCTTGGAAATGACATCTCTGAAAAGCAGCCTGTTAGCTGTAAGTAACATCTCCCTCTGTTGAATTATATTTTCCTTGCCTAAATAACAGGTGGGGCTTTTAGAGCGAGGTGGGGCTCGAAAGCAGATGTCCCTGCGGAGAATTTCTGGGCTTTTCATCCCTGAAATCTAAGATATGCTTTAGGAAACACCAGAAGTTCAGCATTCAAATCAATTTAACACTTAATGGGAAAAGTGCAGAACCACTGGAACAAAACAGGTGATAAGAGCTCTAGATCACAAACTTGCCACGTGGTGAAATGGCCTCAAGACAAGTAAGCTGAAAAACACGTATTAAACCCTTTCCCAAGAGTCCTAAAATTAAAATTTGCTTCCTTACTAACTCTTTTATCCTCAGGAGAAGAATTTTAAGGGTTTACCCACTCTTGGGCTTTGCTACCAGAAAGTCGAAACAAAAAGCTAACATTACATATAGGAAAACTATAGTATATTCCTTAATCATGTTAAAATACACATAAAACTTACTATCATAAAACTTAAACATAACTTAACATAAAACTTACTATCTTAATCATTTTCATGGTGCAGCTCAGTGACATTATTTACATTCACACTGTTGTGCAACCATCTCCACCGTCCACCCCCAGAACTCTTTTCATCTCATAAAACTGAAACTCACTATCCATGAAATAATAATTCACCATGACCTGCCTCTCCCCAGCCTCCGGAAACCACGACTCTGCCTTCTTTTTTTTTTTTTTTCTTTTCCTTTTTCCTCATGCCCCACCCCCTGCTAACCACTATTCTATTTGCTGTTGCTGTAAGTTCAATTTTTTTTTTTTTTTTAACATACACCACCTAGAAATGTGTAGAAAGCAAGATGGAGTCACTCATGTCAAATAGTGACATAAGTAGTCAAGGGGATTGCAGCTAAGTCCAGATAGTGCCAAAATCAGCACAGGTTGACAACATCCAGAACTGATGACCAGCAGGAGCAGAGGAGGTCCACAAAGGCCGAGTACTGATTAAACCTTCTTTAAAAAAAAGGAAAGATTTCTTTTTTTTATCTTTTCCTTAAGATTTTATTTATTTATTTTGAGGGAGAGACAGAGAGGGGGGAAAGAGAGCACTAGTAGGGAGAAGGGTAGAGGGAGAGCTGAGCAGAGAGCCCGACACAGGGCCCGATCCCAGGACTCTGAGATCATGAGCTGAGCCAAAAGCGGGTGCTTAACCGACTGAGCCACCCAGGTGCCCCCAAAATGGAAGGATTTCTGCAGCAAACTGTCAGAGTCTAGACATTGATCGTTTCATGTCTGACCACATCAAAAAGGCAATTGCCACTGCCACTGAAGGCTCTGCCTGTTGATCTCTGAACAGAACAGAAATTCTTCACTGCTTGAACAAAATAAGCAGCACGTGCCACAAGATGGCCTGGACGACATGAGGGCTCATCTCAACTGTGCACTCACACACTGACTTCGAGTTCGTTTATGAACCTTCTACCCTTTGTTGTATCTTCCTTGTTGTATGACTTTTTCTTGTACTTTGCCTTGTGCGATGCACAAGAAGCCCAGTTAAACCTGTAGTGAAAGTTCATTATTGAGTTTGGAATCCTGAACCTGCTTTATAATTATGTTAATCTTGCTTTATGATTGAATAAAGCTGACATTGCAGAAAGACACAACCTTCGTCTGTGCCTTCAATAGCGTGCTCACGACAAAACAGTATCTCAGCACAGTTGTCTTTCTATGTCTGACTCATTTCACTCAACATAATGCCTTCTAGATTTGCTCATGTTCTTGCCAATGGTAGGATGCCCTTCTTCTTTACAGCTGAATAACATTTCATTAAATAAATATATGCATAAATATTTATGTATAATCCCTATATATATATATATATATATATTATACATACACTTTGGAATTATACATAAATTTTCATTATACATTTCTTCAGTCATCTGTCAATAATATTTCATACTACATTTCATACTACAAAATGTTTTTCATTTCTAGAATGGCCTGATAGCGTCAGCCATCACTGTTCTCATTAGCAATGAGTATAAATGACTAGAGTAGATGCACCATGGAGATTCCCCCAGCAAACTGTTTACCAGCTCTCTTCTATACACAAGTGAATTCCACCCACAGTAATAAATGGAGGCTTTACAAACCATAAGGCATACAACCTAGCAGAGTATGGTTGGGGACACCCTAAGATTAAGTACAATTATTAGACAAAAACTAAAGTCTCCATGCCTACCCACACTTGGTAAACAGCTATGATATAAATGGGCAGTCCCAGAATTCTATTGTTTCCCTGTTTCTTGCATACTCTGTGCACTTTGCTCTGAATCACTGCTAAAAAAATAATAATAATTAATAAAATAAAAAAATAATAAAAATCCCGATGACTCATTCTCCTCCGATCTTAGTAGAAAGCATTTCTACACCAAAGTGGACTTTATTTTCCCTTCCCCTCTTGGTCAGCATGGAGTCAGAGAAGAGGTCAGGAGGCAGCTTGCTAACCCCTTCTCTACCACAAATCACCTCTAAGACCTTGAGTAAGTCATTTCTCATCTGGAACTTCCTTCCTTCCTTCATCTACAGAGTGTGGGGGCTGAGCTGGAAGCTTTCTAAAGTCCCTTCCAACTTGAAGATTCTGTGATAATACAGAGCTGTTCCCAGGTGCCTGGCAAAACTCCTAGTTTCTGTCTCTCTTGTTCCCCATGTACATTTAAATTATGGGTCCCTCAAGTAAATTTCAATAAAAAGACTCCTTACCCAGGGTTAATTGCAAGTTTTAAAAGGGGGAAGGGGAGAACCCACACAAAGAGTTGTTGAAAGCTCAGAGATTGCTACCAGGATTAGAATCAGCACTTTTGTCTTGCCAAAATTCCTCTCTTAAGTCACACAGGCCAATCCTCTTAATAAAAGAGGCAGGTTTAACTGGAATTGTTACACCCAGCCTAACAATGGTGGGAATTTCACGACACTAAGCTGCTGTCATGTAAAATTGAACTTTTACGTCTTATCCGATATTACTAGCATCGCTTGCTAGGGCGCAAAACCAGAAATGATAAACTTTTAACCAGAAAAAGGAAGTGTTTATTGAAATCTAAGAAGATTCCAATGCTTGTCCTTTATATTCCCTGGTCTCAGGACTATGGTAAGAGCTTCATAGGCCACAGACCCTCTTATTCGGGACATCATTGTCCCACATTCTATCAAACATTAATTTGAGTCCACATTTCATCCTAAATACAACATTTTTCTTTACACTGCAAAAGAATTTTTATCATTTTCTTTTTGAAATTCTTTCATTTTGAGGTTTCTCTCTCTTATTTTGTAGTCTATCATTTCTTTTTCAGATCTGGAATATATTTTCATTGGCTTCTAAAATGTTTTATTAAAAAATATAAAATAAAATAAATAAAATGTTTTATTGCCTCTGGTGCCCAATGAATTAAAATCTCTATGATTAGCCCCATGTTCAAAATTCTTCTGAAAATGCACCAAATCATCAGAACTAGGTCAGAGAATAAAGACACAATCTGTGACACGTCTTCCAGATACCCCATATGCCATCTACGTTCCCTGAACCCAGACTATACCCTGGAGTCTCCAAAGCCAATTCAGGGTGGGTTTGTATTTGAGGTTGGAACCCTTAACCTCCTGGTTAACAAAATTCAGGAGAAGAAAAAGAAGTAAATGAAAGTTTCCCTTCAGAACATGAGTTTGAGGACCATTCCAATATGGCCCTAAAATGACTTTATACCTTCCTAGAAATTGGTTATTCCTTCCTCATTATAAACAAACCTTTGAAATGGAGCTTTGCCCCCTTTGCCCACATGCCATGGCTGTACTATAATGGTGCTCAGGTTCCAAGGATGGGAGTTTTCAAGGATAGCAACCTGACACCCGGAAAGGCAGAGATTATAAACCAGAAACTTTGTGCTGCACTTAGTATTGGAAAAAATCTTCTCCCAGAACAGACATCTTCTGCATTCTGACACTTGGTATCTAATCTAGAAAACATTCTAATTGTTCTCATTTTTTCCATGACAAAATACAGGCTGTTGCCTGAAGAGGGAGAAAAAAAAAAATCACAGATAATCTTGATCACAAGGTCTAGGATCCATTTGAGACAGCAGTTCTCATTCAGCATTGTTTTGGACACCAAGAATGCATTTTGCTAAAGCTCTCCTTGAGGGTTTCCAAACAAAATCACCTTGAACCTTCACGAAATGGATCGAGTCAATCAACCCATTGATAACTGACGCAGTAAACTTGTTCAAGAAGAAGCAGTTTAGAATCAAATGTATGAAAAATCTCCTCTTAAAATGTTTAGACCTCTGGAAAATGCTGCCCCTTTTCCAAACCTTCCCTCCCCAAGGCTTGGTAGCACCCAAAGATGCCTTAGGTGCTCAGAAACCTGCTGAGGTAATCGGATCCTTTCCCCCTAAACCAGAACTAGAGCACATGCCAGACAGTGGTACAGAAACAATAAACTCCATACTTTCCTGGAGTATCTGAAACATTCACTCTCCATCCTAAAGACAAGATCCTTCTATGAAATGACATTGGATGACAAATAGTCATATTCAATTCCTACTGATAAATCGGCCTTCTTTCTTTACCCAGGATGAATGGCAAATGGCAAAGAGGGGCTGAGGAGATTGGGAAGGGATTTTGCTGGTCCACACAGCTCTTCTTCTCCTAAGAAGAGGATTCACTGCATTTGGAAAAGAAACTCAACACACTTCTGTTACTTGTATTTCGTCTGCCTACCCTTGAGATGAAAGTCATAGCACAAACATCCATTTCTGTGTCTCATAAGTGTCCTGCCTGCCTTCTCCTGAGTTCTGTATTAGTCTGTAGGAGAAAATGATAAACATCTCTTCATCCTCCTCCTCTCCTCCTCTTCTCCTCCTCCTCCTCCTCCCCCTTTTTTGGTTTGTTTTCTTTGACCATAATTCCTCATATGGTCCTGCTGACCTTACTGGACTTGGGTTTGTCTGGCAAACATGATTCTCAGACGTCTTCCATCCCTTCTAGCCCTGGTCAGGTGTAGAGTGGCACCTGTGATGGTGTGCGATTTGGCTCCAGGGGAATGAGCCACTCTATTCTGGAGCAGGATGAACCTTGGCAGCCCGGAGTGTCCCCACAAAGCTCTAGCCTATAACCCATCAAGGTCATAGGCCACGTGGTCAAGGTGACAGGTCCTACGTAGCCCAGACCTAGGGACCAATTCCGGGGAGCCTGACTGCCAGATCAGCACCATAAGCATGTGCAGATCAGTCCCCCTCACTCCCTTGCTGCACTAGGTACCCAGGAAGGTGGGCCTGGTGTGAACAGAGGTCTTCCATCCAGCACAGCAGGCCATGTTCCTGGGGCCAACCATGGCCCTACTGCACTGCTGATGCAGAGCCTTGAGGACTATTTGAGCCAGATTCCTCACGGGCCTGTGCTGGGAAGATTCACAGGTCTCCAGGGGGGTCGGGTCCCCGGTTGCCTCTCACCAGCAGCCTTCTGGCACTGCTGAGAAATTCCTGTAATTTAGAGGTAACTGGCTCAACTTCCCTCCTTCCTGGGGATGGGTTGTTTCTGGTTTCATTTTTTTTTTTTTCAATTCATAGCAATTACAAAATAAAATAGTACCTCTCATCCCTGGCTTAATAGGAAAGAGATAGCAATATGCACGTCCCATAAGTTATTTTTTAAATCTTTCTACTCATCCAGTCTGTGTAGGCGTGGACTATGTGATATATTAGCTGCACCACCTCTTTTCTACTCATTGACATTGGTTTAGATGAAATTTCTGGTGAAAGTAAAACCTTGTGGTCAGGGTATTATAGTTTTGAAGTAGGACATGACAAAAAACAGGTAAGAGTATTCTCCAAGAAGAGGCCTATGTTGGAAGGTAATTGAGTTAGGTGGCTTATTAGGATTTTTATTGAATTTTAAGAACTTGCTGATTTGTTTTGCTCTCAGAAAGGGTGGATCCACTGTCCTTTGAAAGCATATTATGTAGTCTGCAACCATATCCTCCATGATTAACATTTTTGAAAGAGTTTAACTTTTAAATGGACTGGGGAGCTTATCACTGGGCTATTTCTAAAGCCTGACAGGTATTTCATAATCTAACTATTATGAAAATCTTAGCTATTTGCTCTGGCTTCTGACTAGAACTATGGATAGAACCCTCTCACTTCATAAATACTTTTCTCACTAATTCAGAAATTGAGGGTCCAAGTTATGAAATGATTAGCTACACTGCTGTTTAGCAGCAAGAGACTTAACTTCAAGAGTTCTTTTGGTCACATGGTAATACTTGGCTTAGTAATTTGTATTAATTTGGTTAGACCTTTGGAAGAATCCTAAATGTCTTTTAGTGAAGCTATTCCTTTAATCCGTTAAAGAGGTATTTGATAACCCTGAAATTAATCACCATCCATCCATTCCATAGATATTATTGAACCAGTGCTGTATATGAGAGATTCTATGTGGCTAAGACAGAGGGAGATACAAAGTACATGAGGTATGGTTTCCCCTTCAAGAAAGTTATGGTCTGACAGGGAAGGTATTTCATCTTTGCACTTCTTAGAGCTTCATTTGCCCCATTATGACCTCAGAGGCTTTATATATCTACCTCTTACTTCCACCTCTAGAGAGCACTCTTGGGAATTTTGCTTCAGCTAAAATTTTGCTTTAGCCCCAAAGATACCTCAGGTGATTGACCAACAGAGGGTGATTTTCTTACCTGTGGAAACAAGTAGGCTTTCTATACGGGCATTTTAGAATGAAACCCAGTGACCTCAAATTTATACTGCTTTATGATGTTGGCAAAGCCTGTTAGGCAGACATATTTAAGATTTTAAGATTTTCCAAACTGTATGATGTCAAGAGATGTTACTAGAAAAAAAAAGAAGGTTCTATTACCAAATAATTTGGGGTTGTGCTATATATACCATATTCTGCTCTTATTATCACTGTTCATATTAAATGTTATCAGATGTCCAACTATAAAGAAATGTGGTTAATTTTGCATTTTCCAAACTTATTTGAATACAGAGCCCATTTTCAATAATAATTATTAACATTTCATGGGAAACTAATGTGCCTTGGAACATCATTTGGGAAATACTGTTCTATACCAGGCATTGGCAAATATAAAAGGCCATATCATGAATATTTTAGGCTTTATGGTCCAGATAGCCTCTGTCACAAATACTCAACTCTGCAGTTGTAGCAGGAAAGTAGCCATAGACATTTCCTAAACAAATGGGTGCGGCTATGTATTCCAATGCAACTTCACTTACAAAATAAGCAGTGGGCTGGATGTAGCCCAATGGCCCTAGTTTGCCAATCCATGGTCCATACTTTCCACTACAACTTTTTAAAAGAGCTATAGCTCCACCCAGAAAGGTTCCAAAGCCCTCTCACTGCATGTAATATTCAAAAGCAATCAATCCATTCTAAACTTTTATTTGTAACGAATCTTTTTAGTCTGAAACTAATATTAACCTAAATAAATGGCTACTCTCTCAATCAGAGGTTTTAAGCATTTGCCAAAAGACAGGAAGGATCCTGACTCAAGAACAGTGGTGATCACTGGATGTGGGATTGCAAGGGACTTTTGTTTTCTTTGTTGTACTTTTCTGTAATATTTTTGTCATCAGAAACAAAAATAGAAGAAGATATTTTTTAAATAATCCTCTGTTCAGTGTTTTCAAAGTCCTTCTCTTGTCTTAACAATAATTACATGTCTTATTTTCATGGCGCTTGGTAATTCTCAATGCCTAATGTGGCCTGTATTTCATATCCTCTCTCCCACTTCCCCTTTTAAGCAAAACAGAACAAATACAGATTCTGCTCTCAGCTTTCCTTGGTCTCTTTTCCATGTTTTTTTCACATTCTCTCATAATTTAAATTTTCACCTCCTTATGGCTATTTCCTAAATGTATGTTCTTAGATCTGATTCTTCTCCTCTTATCAGAATCACTTGGAATTTATTAAATATGCCAACCTCTGAATCCACCTGAGACTAAGATATACTTTATACCTTAGCCAGGGGACAGAGGCAGGATTCTGAGAGAGGATATCATCAATGCTTATCAAGGTATTTTCTCTGAGTAGATTAATTTCTTCATTCCTCTCCTTTTGGTATGAGGAATGGGAGGTAGAGGCAGCAACATCTATACATAATAGTATTAGTTAATAAAAATAATGATAGGGACAGGAGCAACCTATTTACCTAGTGCAAATGTTCTATTGTCCTAATGACATGTCAAAAGTATTTCCTGCCACTTGAACCATTTTCTACTATTGCTTCTCTACCTAACATTTAACATTTGCAGTAGTTGTACATCTAGTCAACATTCAATATTAAACATCTCCTATGCACAGAACACTTTATATACATTGAATAAATTATTTATTAATCTTTAAACATGTAAGGTGGGAATTATTATCTCTGTCTTAAGGATGAGGAAACTGAGGCTCATAGAGCTTGACCAATTTTCCCCAAGGTCACAGATTCAAGAAGTTGCTGGGAATGTGATTTGCATGCAGTCTTCTTCACCTACAAAACCTCTCTACTCCTGCACTGCACACTTGTCTTTTAACAGCAAAAACCAGTCATACTGTTAGACAAGGCTGAAGTGATGAATCACGAGTGACAGGGAAGAGAAACTAGTGAGAGAACCTGGGAGTAACAAAGTAAACAGGAAGGGAGGAGGAGAAAGCATAGAACGTATAAACCCCTTAGTAATAAAGCTATCTGGCTAGATTGTCAATTCTATCAAGGAAGGGTCTAATTATTTTACTTCCTTATCTCTCACCCTGCCTTAGGACCAGGCTGGGGAAAGAATGGATACTTCATGAGGATTTATGAATGGACCATTTATTAATCAGTTGTTAACTAAGTATCACCATTAATCACTGCCCTCTCTTCCCCACCCTTAAGATAGAGTGTAACAGAGGTCAGGGCAAGGTGTGGTAGGTTCAGGGAGGCTTATCAATAGAAGGCATTTTAATACCTATAAAGATCTCCTCATTTAATTCTCTGACCTAAGGTAATATTTGAAAAAGCACTGATTGCCAATAAACCAAAGTCCTGTGTTTGATTTCAAGGAATTGAGCTGATGAGAAAAAAGTTGGAATTTTCTATCAATGAACTGGGTAGGTCCTAGTTCTTATATTCATAAATATTCATTAAGTGCTTTCTATAAGCAAAGCAAGGTAGGTACTATACATGGAAACATCCAAATATCCAGAGGTATCTGATTGGAATAAATATGGCTTAAAATGTCATTTTGTTTATCTAAAATGTTTAAACAAAGAGCTGCTATGAAGAGAAAAAAAAGTCATCTTGATTAAACACTTCAAAAGAGCTTTGTAGGGACACCTGGGTGGCTCAGTGGTTAAGCATCTGCCTTCAACCCAGGGCATGATCCTGGAATCCCAGGATGGAGTCCCACATGGGGTTCCCTGCATGGAGCCTGCTTCTCCCTCTGCCTGTGTCTCTGCCTCTCTCTCTGTGTTTCTCATAAATAAATAAATAAAATCTTTAAAAAAAAAAAAAAAGAGCCTTGTAAAACACTCCCTTCCCTGCACTGATCATAGTGTCTCAATTCTGGTTCTTGGTGGCAAAGCTATTATGATCCAACTCGGGGAAGAAAAGTCTCTTGCTCCTTCAGAAAACCTCGATGAGAGCAGAAGACCTGTGTCCTGAGTGGATATATACACACTTGTGTATATTGATTTTTAGGGAATGTACAACAACATGAACCCAAGGAAAATTCAAAACTAAATAAGAAGTCATTAAAAAAAAAAATAGAAGAAAGTTGTGAGATTTGCGGAAGTTGGTTAAGGCTCAATGTTAAGCGGGTGCCTATGATGTCCTTGAACCAGAATTTTCACATGGCTGTGGAACCAGAGGGAACTTCCCATATTCCCAGTTGTCATTGGAAATTAGAATACTTTATACCTTAGCCAGGGCACAGAGGCAGGATCCTAAGAGAAGATATCATCAATGCTTAGAGCTGGGAGATACATTACAGACAACTGATCCAGTACTTCCTAAATCTTGTTGCCATCAAAAACACCTGAGAAACTCTCAAACTTGGAGACCTAGGCCCCACACCACACACCTAGATTTGATTTTCCAGTGGGTAGGAACTGGAATTCTGCTCTATCAAGCCCCTAGTGACTCAGAAGATAAAAGACGACAAATAATGACAAAGGTCAAAATATATTTTCCCATAAAATAGGGCTTTACAGAAAGAAAAATCTCCAGCACAGATTGGAGAAGCGAACTCAGAGGAGAAGGGTATAACAAAATTTGTAGCCTCAGAAATACATTCCTGTTACACAGTCAGAGTAACAATGCACAGGCCCAAGGCATCAGATGAGAAGACTGAAGACCTGCATTCCTCTCTTTCCTAGTATATGCACTAGGGGAAGTCACAAGACTTCCCGCTAGCTCCTTACATAAAAAAGAAATACCACGCCTGAAACAGAGGTGTTAAAGTTGTCTAAACTTCCATTTTCTCATCTATAAAATGGGAACACTCACATGAATCCCCTAAAGAGTGATTTTCTCATTCCAAAAGTAGAATTGAAAGTTCTTTCTCCCCTCAATGAGCCTTTACCATAGAAACACTGGTTCATAGAAAATAAAATGAAAACAAGCGAGTTTGCCCTGCTTCTGTCTTCCAGAGACCCTTGGGGAAGAAGGTGGAAGATCTCTATTCAAAGACAGGGTTTGTGTTACATTTTCTTGCCATTCCTGCCTTAATCACTGCACATCAAAGTGGGAGAAGAGTTGAGTGTTATGACTGAATTGGGTTGAATAGCGTCCCCCAAAAAGAATATGTTGAAGTCCTAACTCACGGTACCTGTGAATGGGACCTAATTTGGGAATGAGGCCACTGACTTCATTGAGTTGAGGTCAGTAAAAAGAGCCAAAGCCCAATATGACTGGTGTCATTATAAGAAGATAAGTATTCAGACAAGGACACACAGAGGACAATACCATGTAAAGCCACAGACACAGAATGCCATGTGATGACAGAAGCAGAATGGCATGCTGCGGCGGCAAACTTGGAAAGATCAAGGCTTGACAGCTTACCACCTGGGCAAGGTGTGGGAGCTGCACCACAAGGACCAGACCCCCAAGAGAGCATGGCTCTGCTGACACCTCCACTTCAGACTTCTGGCCTCCAGAACTGTGAGACAATACACTTCTTTAGTCTTGAGCCTCCCAGAGTCTGTGACAATTTGTTACAGCCACCCTAGGAAACTGATCCAGCCAGTGAAGACCTCTAGATCGACCACAAAACCAAGTCTCTTCCTGTCCTATCAGAGGAGGAGGACTTTCATCCACAAGTCTTGACAGGGACGGTAGCAGTGGTACAGCCCAGGGCATGTGCCTGTGACACCCAGAGAAACATCCACCGACCCTTCCCTGAGTGTAGCCCTAACACCTGGAGTGGCATCACAAAGAGGGTGGCCAGGCATTCTGAGGATGGGCTGGCAGGAAGAGAGTAATTCTCCAACGAATTAGATGCAAAACCAAACCAAACACAGGTTTAAAAGCTGTTATGCCCTTTCGTTTCAAGTTTGTGGTGTTAGCATCAAAAAAGCCAAAGGGCTGAAATCCCACCCAAACCTCCTCTGAGCCTCTGAGGAGACCATGTGAGGACACATGGTCCTCACACCCAAACCTCCTCTGAGCCTCACATACTTTATGGGACAGCTTGGTGGCTACTAGTTAATGACAGAGTGGCATTTGCTTGGGAAACCAGGGCCCCATAGAGGAACCTATGCCAGAACACCTTTCTGAGATATTGCCTTGCAGAGCTGCTGTGAAGATGAAAATGTTCATAAATAGCCTGTTTGTGAGCCAAACGCATTACCCCAACATCGGTACGGCTGCTGGTCCTTTATCAACAGTTTCACAAAATAAAAAAGGTTTATTATTGCCATTCGCTTACTGGTGGAAATTAAATAACAGGGCCAAGAAAAAAAAAAAAAAGGAATGTATGTTCTCACTGTCAGATATGCAAATGGAGTATGTGAAGAAATATCCCCATTAGCTTGCTGTCTGCCCGGAGAACCAGGCCTTTCGTTTGACATCCCCTACAGGTTAATTGAGGACGGCTGCTTGTTTAAAGAGTCTAGCAATTATTCTGAGGAACTGACTAGCCAGGTCTATTCCATTTGATGATGAGTGAAAATGCAGAGCTTAGCTCTTCTTTAAAAACAATCCAAAAAGCACAATTTGAAGGTGGGGAAAAAGGAAATCTGAATCCGGCCCACTGGTTGATGCTGACATTTAATACTGTCAAGCAATATTAAACTGTCTCATCCAAACTGCTTTTTAAGTCATATCTTACAAATAGGGGAGCGAGGCCCTCAATACAATGCAGCTTCTGTAGTAGCTGGGGAATTCGGTGATTCTAAAATATTCTAAGCTTGAGGTCTATTTCACTGTCCCTGTAGAATCTTCTGATTAAGTGAGGAAGCCCAAGAATACAGTCATGAAAAGATTTTATTTTTAGTTGTTGCCTTTGGCAAAGTTCTCTGCCTAAATGCAGAGAATTTATTCTTTAAAAAAAAGAGAGAGAGAGTTTTCTTTTCTGCTGCATAAAGAAATAAAAATAGCCAAGGCCTCATAAATTATCATCCCTCAGTGTCAGAATGTCTCGTTGTAGAGTCGATCGTTAGGTGAGTGTTGTTATAGAGTCACTCTGCAGGCAAGAGTCCCCTGCCTATTTCCTAACACCAAAAAGACAACTAGTAACAGATGAACAGGCCTTTGGGCAAAAACATTTTTTTTTTCCATGAACAGGCACAGGTTTCAGAGAACACCAGAGATGACATAGACTTCCTCATGACTATCATACACCTCCCTTCCACCAGCAAAATTCTCAATGTCAGAAAAGTAGTCACATGTCTCTTGTGCCATTTCTAAAAGATGTCAGAATCGAATGATCTCCACATGTGTAAGCACTTTCTCTTCACTCCCCTGAGCCAATTTGACAGTGAGCCTGCTGAAAGAGGCTTTCTAGTAGGTCAGGGCTAGTGGATTTGGCCACAGCCATCCTACCTCCTCAGCTGGGTCTAATTGACCTGAAGCAGGAGAAATTTAAAGAAGTCAACACACTGGATCTCAGCATTCCCACTGTTGTTGCCTTCGCTCCAATCCCACTGGTTCCCTTGCATGCTAGACAGAATCCTATCAGTTCCCTCTCTATCCTCCATGACCACCATATGATGAGATATCATGCCCCTGATTGTGTTACTTTACATGGAAAAGGAGACTTTAACACAATTAAATTTACTAATTAGCTGTCTTGAAAGAGGGAGATGTTCGAATGGGCCTATTCTGATCACATGACCCCTTTCAAAACAGAATTTTATCCAGCTGGTAGCAAAGGAAGAAGCCAGAGAGATTCAAGGGGTGGGAGGGGTTTGATGCAAGGAAAGTTTTCCATTCCTAAGCAGAGGGGCCACAGGCCAGGACCCGAGAGCTGCCCCTAAGAGCTCAAAGTGGTGCCCAGACAACGGTCAGCAAGGAAACCAGGACCTCAGCCCTACAACCACAAGGAACTGAAGGCTGCCAACAGCCTGAATGAACCTGGAAGCAGACTCTTCCCCTGAGCCTCCACATAAGAGCCCAGCCTCATCAATACCTTCATTTAGGTCTTGTGGGATCCTCAGCAGAGATCTCTGTGGAGCCCACCTGGACTTCTGACCAACAGAACTGGGAGCTAATACGAGAGTGTTGTTTCAAGCTGCTAAATTTGTGGTAATTTGTTACCACAGATTACACCATATACCAATATACCCTGTACTTGAGTCACTATCTTTGTGGCCTGTGGAGTAACCCAATTCCTCTGAGACGAAGGCCCTACTACCTTCCTCTTACCAGGTCCTCCAGACTCTTGACCAAAATTGCCAGCTACTAGGGTCCCCGCTACCTACTTAAAAGATTCCCCTGGTCTTACGGGATTATGAGGCTGCCTGAAACCCCGTTCTCTAACATACATATTCCGGGGCAGGGATGCCTAATCATTGATCTCTCCTGCCTCTTCATATGAAATATCTGCCTGCAGCCAATGCCTGTTATTCTTAGGAAAAGAGTATGGACTTTGAAAGCAGCCAGGATTTTGAATCTCAACTCTGCTGCTTACTAGTTATATGATATTAGAAAAGTCATTAAACCTCCAGGGCTTCATTTTTCACTTTGTAAAATGGAGATAACACCATTCACTGTGTAGGATTTTGCAAGGATTAATCAAAATATATGTAAAGTATATAGTAGCTAATCATTACTACTTTCCTTATCAGTCCACACAAGGAGATAGTTCATTCATTCTGCTGAAATAGAATGCCTCCCAGAGCGTTCAGCTGGATTTGTCCCTCCAATTTTGGCTTTGGTGGGTGAATTTAGTTTCAATTCCCCACCACTCCCAATGGCCGTACCAAGTTAACCTCATCAGAGCCCATTGTCCAACGCAATACACTTCTGTTCATTTGTTCGTTCATTGATTCATTTATTGACTCATCAGGAGCCTTCCATATGTCAGACACTATAAAAGGCCCAGGGATATAATGTTGATCCAAAGAGGTTTAAGCTCTCAGAGTTGACATTCTAGTGTGATCTTTTGCATGCTAGAATCATTCCATAAGATGCATGAATTTATTACAGTTCTGAAGTTATCTGAAGACCTAGAGCGCTACCCCAAAAAAGTGTATGGAAAGGTGATCCGCATTATTTTTGTATCCAAGACAACAGGCATTGCCTTTCACATTTGACAGCGATGACTTAATACTTCTTTTGCAAGAGCAGAGGTAGTAAGTCTTACATGGTAATGAAATGTTCATGTTATACTTCAGTGACTTAAGGAAAAGAATCACTTTATGTCAGAGATTTGGGTAATTAATCCACCAAAAGAAAGCAGGCTGTGGCCCAGGCAGGGAGTCCTAGAGAAGTGTGTAAACAATCTGCTGGGTGGATCCTAGACTAGCTGCTGCCTTCTGATTGAAAGGAAAAAAAAAAAAAATCCTCTTAACCTCCCTTTGGAAGCAAGCCCTGACTCTCCCTGGAGGCCATTTTGTAACCCCAAAGAGCTCCTTCCAGAGAACCACTGAATTTATATCAGTGGCAGTTTATCACAGTGAGTGTCAAGGCTGAACAGCTTAACTGCATGAAAAGCCTGTCTGTGTTGGACCGATCCAATGCCATGGTCTTGTCAGGAGAGTCCTTCACTGAGTCGTTGGCCCAACATCATCAATATCACTGTCTACAGCTTGTGCTGCAAGGAAGTAAATAAAAAGCCAGGCTAGAAGGAAAACAGAGTCTTCTTTGAGTCACCTATTTACCAGTAATCCCACCAAGTGTTTTTTGGGATTGGCAAAACTGAGCTCTGCGTGTTTATATTGGTAACATTTTCCAGTAGGTTCTACCAAAAGGTATCTGAGCACCTCGTGTTGTGAAATTCAGAGAAATGAAAAACATTAAAACAAATAAGCCTTGTCTCCCAGTGCGGCCTCCTGGAAAAGAAATTCTACCTTTCTAAGGGCATCAGCCTAAATGAGGCCTCAGTGCTTAAATTCCTTAATCAGTTGCCTTAGAAACCGGGAGACTGTGGTGAGCACCTCCAGGCAGCAAGGTAATACCGTGATAGGTTTAATCACCTGTTCCTGGCCAAACACACATTTGAGTGAAGGTGAAATTGTTATTATTCATTGTGACCAATGTTCTGAGTTTTGTAGATCTTTTGGCACTTAAATAAAAACTCTGTCTCCTGTATCAGGAAGAAAAAGGAGGGAATGTTAGGTACGCTGAGATTAGGAAGCCTTCTTTATCACTCACTAAGGATTTATCTCCACTGGAAAGTGCTCAAAGGGGATTTCAGTCCTGTTCAACAAATTATTTCTTGAGTTCCTACTATGTGCAAGTCACCTCGTGCAAAACGGTAACAAATTATATTCACCCTCATGCCGGGAGAGCATCATGAAATTTACCAAATAAAATATGGCCTGCCCATAACCTAAATACTAAAATGGTGAAAAGAAAATGTTCTATCATTTAGTTAATTTTACCAGAGGAAGGCAGACACTGGGTTTAGAGGCAAACAACAGAGTCAGCACATTTTAAAATTAAATCTCTCAGACCTCCAAGACATTTATCCACAGATCTATCACTCTAAGATCAGAGTTGTGGGTTCTGAAATCAGTCTCTAATTCCATCTGCCAAGGAGATTAGATTTAGTAATTAAATAGCATCAATAAAAGAAGGCTTAGGTGATTGTCTAAATTCTGTGTGCCTTCTAGTCTAGGTTTATTCCAGCCCTATTTGTGTGAAGGTAAGGATGCCTTTTTCTATCAGGACACGTGACTCTGAGCTCTTAGAGTTATTTGTTGTTTGAGTTTGTTTGTTTCTCATGTTCTTGCTCAAAGTTCATTCTTTGTATTTCGTATCTTTTTCTTTTCTTGTCCTTTTTACCCCTTCTTTTCTTCTCCCTCTCTTCATCTCTCATCCAGAAAACAAATGTCAAGGATCTAGTTTCATATTTCTCCATGCTCTACCTTATACATTTGTATGGGGGGATCGTTGTTTGTTCTACCAAAATGGTATCCTATGATATGCAAGAATTACATCTGGCTTTTCTCACATAACAGTGCAAAATATCCTTTGGAATTAGGTTATGACGGGTCTAAATCGCTCTTTTCGCAGATTTGTAATACTCCATGTTTTTTATTTTTTTAAGATTTTATTTACTTGAGAGAGAGACAGAGAAAGCATGAGCAGGGGGAGGGGCAGAGAGCAAGGAGAGAGAACCTCCAGCGGACTCCGCACTTGCTCAGAGATTGTGATCTGAGCCAAAATCAAGAGTCAGATGCCCAACCGACTGAGCCACCCAGGCGCCCCTCCATGTTTTTAATATACACCGCGGGTTATTCCCTCATTCTTCTGCTAATGGTTACTCACTTTGTTTTTCAGCATTGTGCCTCCACCAACAGAGCTGCAAGAGACCCTCCTGTGGAATAACACTTCTATTTCTACGGAGAAGAATCACCAGAATGGAGCTGCTGAGTCAAATCGTATGTACTTTTTTTTGTTTTTTAAAAATATTAAAAAAATAAAAAATAAAAAATAAATAAAAATAAAAATATTGCCAGATTACTTCCCAAAAAGTATTCTACCAACAGTGCACAAGAATGTCCTTTAACCCCAAATTCTAACCTATAGTCGGTATAATCTTCCTTCACATTTTGGCACACTAATGTGTAAAATGAGTTATTTTGTTTTTATTTTAACTTGTATTTCTTTGACTCGCACAGAAGTTGAATATCATGTTCTTTATTGTCCATCTGGACTTGTCCTTCTATGAATTATTGATCTTTTGCCCATTTTCCTTCCGTGTGTTTGTCTAATAGTTATCAATGTATAAACCCTCCTTTTCCATCACAGATAATGGCACTTTCACTGTCATTTGTGTTGTCTGTTTTTTCCACTATTGATCTTTACATATTACCTCCTACATTTTCCTGTTGTGTGATTTACATGTTGTGATTCAATCTATCTGGAATTTTTATAGTAAAAGATGAGGGCTTAATTTTATTCTCTTCTGGGGGGAGAGCCAGTTCTACAGCACCATGTATGAGCTGAAATAGCCTTTTCTCACTAAACTAAAATACAGTGTCCTTTTTACCTGCCCCAGATCAGTTTGTCAGTTTCCATGCTAGTATCCCTTTATTTGGGATTGTGATAGATTTATAGAAATGTTTTATTGTCTATAATGCTTAATCGTCCATCACTATTCTTGTTTTCTTAATTTTTTGACTATTTAAATATTCTTCAATATGAATTTTTAAATCATCTTGTCAAATCCTCTCCTTAAAATACCATCTGGTTTTTAATTGGCATTTATTACTGAATAATAAATGAATTTTAGTACTGAATTTTATATTAATTCTGAGAGCAAGGATACTTTTACCATGTTAATTCTTCTCATCTAAAAATATGGCATATTGATCCATTTGTTCAGAGACTTTTATGTCTTTATAGAAGAACTTATGAGGGATCCCTGGGTGGCGCAGCGGTTTAGCGCCTGTCTTTGGCCCAGGGCGCGATCCTGGAGACCCGGAATCGAATCCCACATCGGGCTCCCGGTGCATGGAGCCTGCTTCTCCCTCTGCCTGTGTCTCTGCCTCTCTCTCTCTCTCCGTGACTATCATAAATAAATAAAAATTTAAAAAAAAAAAAAAAAGAAGAACTTATGAGTTTTGTTTTGTTTTTTACCATATAGGTCTTTATCTTTCTTGATGAGTTTTTTTCTTAAACACTACATAGTTTTTGTCACTATAGTGAAGGTTTTCTAATTTTCATTTCTAGATGATTATTGCTGATACACAGAAAAACCATTCCTTTTTTCATACCTATCTTATTTCATCAATTCTGAAGTACATATTTTAGCATCTTTCTTTTTTTTTTATTTTAACATCTTTCAATGTGGGATATCCTATAATAATGACATCTTAATTATAATTACATTTTTTAATGGGACACCTTGGAATCTGTGGCATCTTAGATTCTTTTAAATATTTAAATATAATATACCATAAATCAATAGATAGATAAGATATACCAATCAATTGACCACATTTTTTTCTTTTGTTTCATATTACTGGATTTTTTTAAGGTTTTCTAATCACATAATTATATCTCTAAGAAGATGCAATTTTATCTCTTCTTTTCTAAATGTGTGCCAGTTATTTCATTTTCTGACTTGGTAAATATTATGTTTTGATATTATGGAATGGTTAACATAAACAATTTTAATTTCTTGCTATTGGTTTTTTATAGGTTTTAATCACAAGTAATTTCTTTTCCTATTTTACATAGACTTTTTACTGGGAATGTCAGATAAATATTAACAAGTGCCTTCTAAGCATTTTATCTTTACTGGTAAATGTTGCAAGCATGGGATAAAGGCGCATACATGAGTTGTGTCTTTCCACAATGTCAGCTTTATTTAATCATAAAGCAGGGTTAGCATAATTATAAAGCAGATTCAGGATACCAAACTCAATGACATTTTGGCATGCATTTAACTTGGCTTCATACGTGTCACACGAAACAAAGTACAATACAAAGTCACTCCACAAACAAGATACAACAAGGGGTAAGAAGTTAACAAACCAAATGCAAAATTGGTCCATGAGCACAGGGTTTAGATGAAGGATTCCATCTGGTCCAGGTCAGCTCCAGACACTTACTGCTTATTAAATTAAGCCGTTGAGGGGTCTCTATTATGTTCAGAGGTCAGTCAGACAGAAACTTCTGTGGATGTTGCCTTTCTACTGTGGACAGACATGGAAGAGTCAGTGTCTGGAGAATTTGAAAATTTGCCGCAGAGGTCCCCTCCCCCCTCTTTCTAAAAGAGTTTAATCTTTCTTGGGCCTTTGTAGGCCTCTTCTGGTTCTAGTGATTATCAGCTCCTGGCTCTTCCTAAGCTTACATGGCCTTACTGATTATCAGTCCATAGCACTGCCCCTCTGTGCTGGTTTTGGTGATACCTGGTCTTAGCTGCAATGGCCTTGGCTGCTTTTCTCATTATAGCACTCCTTGACATGAATGGCTCCATCTTGCTCTCTATAATATAATCACGAGTTTTCTCCTTGAACATATAAAATCGTACAAATAGTTTTCCTGATTTTTGAATCATTCTTATGTTCTTGGAATTAATCCTACTTAGTAATAGTGCATTATGGTTTGTACATTTTGGTACAATGCTGGGTTCAGTTTGATTTATTTTAATTTGAATTTTTTTTGCTGCTAAATTCATAAGAGGTGGGACTCGCGTTTTATCTGCACTATGTTTAGTAAGTGTTAAAATTATGCTGGTTTTATGAAATGTGGGGGAAATCTACACCTTTTCCTGTGATCTTGAATAGTTTAAATACTTAGATGGATGATTTCTAAGGACTTGATGAAACTCAGCCACAAAACCATCTGGTCCTATTAATTTCTTTAGTGGATTATTTTTATTCACCTTTCCAGTATTTTCTATAGCATTTAGTACTAGAGTAGTCCTCCTTTTTGATCAATTGCAGTGATTTATATTTATTTTAGTATCAATTTCCCTTGAGTTATCAAGTGTGTTATCATAGTTTCATGAAGCTTTTTCTTACATTTGTTCATTTTTTCCACATCTGTATTATGACTCATTTCTCCTTCCTATTCCTTTATATTTTTCTCTTTCTGTTTTTTCCTTTAATCAGGCTTATAAGAAATTTATCTATTTTATTAATCTTTTCAGATAACTAGGTTCCAGCTGTATTTAACCTCTCTAGCTTTTTTGCTTTATTTTCTATTTCATAAATTTTAGATGTATTTTTAATATATTGTTCGATTTTGTGGATATTGTAATTTTTTAGGATGAGTACAAAGTACCTTCATTTTTGGCCATTCCTGAATAAAGATGTCACTTATAGCTATGAATTTCATCTATGAATATAACTTCTGCTATGTTCCATAATTATTTAGTTAACGTGTTCTCATTTTTGCTGTCTTGGAGATAGTTTGCAATTTCTGTTTTTATTTTTTTCTTTGATCCAAGAGTTAACAAAGAATGTTTCTTAATGTCCAAATTTATTGTGTAGTTATCAGAGAACATGGATTGCAATATCTCCACTTTTGTTTTTAAATTTTCTTTTTGACCAGACACATGATCAATTTTTGTAAATATTCCAGGGAGATTCTTTTTTTAAGATTTTATTTATTTATTCATTTATTTTATTTATTTAAGACACACATAGAGAGCGAGAGAGAGAGAGGCAGAGACACAGGCAGAGGGAGAAGCAGGCTCCATGCGGGGGAGCCTGACGTGGGACTCAATCCCTGGTCTCCAGGATCATGCCCTGGGCCAAAAGCATCACTTAACTGCCAAGCGACGGGGCTGCAGGGAGATTTTTTTTCAATTATATGATCTATTTGAAGGATGTAAAATTCCATATTGGGCTACTAATAGATTTTGTTGATTATATTATTCATTTCTTCTATGTCATTACTCTTGTTTCCCTACTTAATCTAATTTTGAATATGCATATTGAAATCTCCCACTTTTTCACTTTATAGGTTTTGCTTTGTATACTTAGTAACTATGCTATTTGGTGCCTTCAGGTAAAAAAGAAAGATAACTGAATGAAAATACATTTTCTGGTTTTGGAGATTTTAAAGGAGGTCCTGGTTGCTGTTTGACCACCATCCAGGACTTCTGTTCACTCACAGAAAATACTCTACTGAGCACTGTGAGCAAGTTCCACAATATCCCCTATACCATCTGAACAATGTAAGCTGTTTGACAAAAATTCCCTTATCTGCCCAATTATTTTATGATTACCTGATGCACTGGGAAAGCAGCGAGTTTAATGCTTAAGACTGTGGGTTCTTAAGTCAGACGGACTGGCTTCTAAAATCTGGTTCTGTCACATAAATTACTTAACTTTGTTCAGCTCTGTTTTTATGCCTGTTCAGCTCTGTTTTTATGCCTGATAAACATAAGGACTGCACTATGAACTGCACTGTTCATAGTGCAGTGTACCTCCCCTCATTGTTGTGATGAGGAATCCAGTGATGGAATCCATGGGAAGTTTGGAGTCAGGCATGTAGCATACATTCAATAAAAATAACCTATTGATGTTGTACTAAGTCTTAAAGCTCTCCAAAGACCACATATATAAATATGCTTTGAAAAGAACATAAAATTATATACAAATATAAATGAGTAATCATATTATTAAAGCAGACAAGGGAAATGCAAATGCTTCAGAGATATAATTATGTTACATATGATTAAAGAAAATAAAATTACATGAAATAATATAAAAACAATGCCAAAAATTAAGTGCAAGTCTTTCAAGGACAAGGTCTGCACTCCATCCCACAGCAATAGATTCATGGTTTCAAGAACAGAGCCAGTCACACTGTAGACAAAAGCAAAAATTTTTTTTTAATTTTCTGTGATTAGGTACTGTTCTCAATAAATTCTTGCTTAATTAAATAGGATAAAAATTTTAATTTATTATCTCATATCTTTCTTACAAAAGAGATACTTCTAAAAAGTCTTATAAAAATATTTTTTTAAGAATTACTGGACTAGGGATCCCTGGGTGGCGCAGTGGTTTGGCGCCTGCCTTTGGCCCAGGGCGCGATCCTGGAGACCCGGGATCGAATCCCACATCGGGCTCCCGGTGCATGGAGCCTGCTTCTCCCTCTGCCTGTGTCTCTGCCTCTCTCTCTCTCTCTGTGACTATCATGAATAAATAAATAAAATCTTAAAAAAAAAAAAAAAAAAAAAAGAATTACTGGACTAATGTCAGAAAGATTAATCATTCAGATGCTCAAAAAAAACCCAGTAAATCAAAAACCATTACATCTGACAAACTTTGAAAGACATTTAAAACTCTCTACCTTCATTTCTTCATATAAAGAATAGGCTTATATTTTTTAAAATATTAGGATGTCTCAAATTCCTTGGTGCTTTGAAATCCCTATCAGTCAGTAATTTTTGCAACATTATGCAAAGTGGCCTAAGGAGATTTTTTTTTTAAAAGTGTTACATCTCCTGCTTTGAATGAGTTTAACTCTAGCTTCAGATTCCTGGCACACCCTTAAAAACTTTTATAAACCAAAAAAAAAAAAAAAAACTTTTATAAACCAACATATAAAGAGTACAATCTAATATAATGCAAACTGAGTACCTGAGCACTGAGGGGAAGAAAATTGAAGAAGCTGTATCAGTGTGAGATAAAATTCACCATTGATCATCTGAACTCCCCCCGCACCTGTAGTTCCAAAACTTTAGAATGCTTAAAAATCACCAGTGGGACTTGATAAAATGCAGATTTCAGCTGTAGCTCCATAGATTCTGACTCAATAGGCCTGTGATGGGACCCAAGGATCAGAATTTTTTAAAGATTCATAGTCAGAGGAAGGATGTAAGGTCTCTTTTTCTTCCTCTGGAAAGTGAAACACAAAATAATGCTTGACATGCAAAAAGGTACACCCTTATTTTACCTGAATTTTCTCACCAGACAAATGGAGAAGGTAAAAAAATCCATGAAGACTTTACTAGCTCTATGAGGTATATGTTGATAAAAAGCCAGACCTTGTGCATCACACAAACATATTTAAATGTATCAAGTATCTGTACTGTCTGGATTTTCTATCTCTTTTTACCATGGATAAGTCTTCATTTATACTGTTATGGAAGTCTTCATTTGTAATGTTATGGAAACATAACATTACCAACACCATTGAAAATTATGTCATCATCACAAATAGATTTTAAAAAACCTACAAACCAGAAAATATTTGCAAACAATATGACATTAAAAGCCAATGCAATTAACACAGAGAAAACACTTATAAACCAATAAGGAAAAGCAGTAGTACTCTCATATATTTGTGTACATGTGTTTGCGTAATACACACACACACACTAAAAGACAGATTACAGTCCAAGAAATATCCTTGGATTAAAAAACCTAGGTTAGGGGATCCCTGGGTGGCGCAGCGGTTTGGCGCCTGCCTTTGGCCCAGGGCGCGATCCTGGAGACCCGGGATCGAATCCCACGTCAGGCTCCCGGTGCATGGAGCCTGCTTCTCTCTCTGCCTGTGTCTCTGCCTCTCTCTCTCTCTCTGAGTGTGACTATCGTAAATAAATAAATTTAAAAAAAAAATGTTTTTTAAAAACCTAGGTTAAAAAAAAAAAGAAAAGAAAAACCTAGGTAAAGCATTCAACTTCACAAATATTTATATATTTTTTTATTTTTATTTTTTTATATTTTATTTGCTCATTCATGAGAGACAGAGGAAGAGACAGAAGAAGCAGGCTCCTTGCAAGGAGCCGGATATGGGACTTGATCCCAGGACTTCAGGATCTTGCCCTGAGCAGAAGGCAGATGCTTAACTGCTGAGCCACCCAGACATCCCCAACTTCACAAATATTTAGAGTAAGTTAAAACAACAAGGATTTCAATTAATAATAATTTTTTATGACAAGAACTCTATTATTAAAATGTAGTATTATGAAAAATGAACATTCATATAGTTCTGGTGGTGATTTTTTTTTTAATTTTCTGAAAAATAGTTTGCAATACATATCAAGAATCCTTAAAAATTCAAACCATTATAGTAATTCTACCTAGGAGAAAAATGCTAAGGAGTAATGCTAAGATATTAAAATAATTTATTTCTAAAAATGCTTATTATAGAAAGATTATAAGAGCAATAAGTTAAAAACAATCTACACATAAAAAATAAAGCAATTACATAAATTATGGTCTATTTATATTGTAGAAATATAGCCATTAAAATTGTTTGTTTTAAAGAACATTAACGGCAGCCCAGGTGGCTCATCCATTTAGAGCCACCTTCAGCCCAGGGCGTGATCCTGGAAACCAGGGATCGAGTCCCACATCAGGCTCCCTGCATGGGGCCTGCTTCTCCCTCTGCCTGTGTCTCTGCCTCTTTCTCTCTCTCTCTCTCTCTCTCTGTGTCTCTCATGAATAAATAAAATATTTTTAAAAAAAATTAAAAGAACATTAAATAATTTGAGAAAATGTGCAATGTAAAATATTAAACAGGGGGGATCCCTGGGTGGCTCGGTGGTTTAGTGCCTGCCTTTGGCCCAGGACGCGATCCTGGAGTCCCGGGATCGAGTCCTGCGTCGGGCTCCCGGCATGGAGCCTGCTTCTCTCTCCTCCTGTGTCTCTGCCTCTCTCTCTCTATGTCTATCATAAATAAATAAATAAATCTTTTTAAAAAATATTAAACAGGGAAGGAAGGGTTAAAATTGCATATTTGGCAAATATCCCAAATATTTATTGTTGCATACGTCTGTGTATGCATATAACTAGAAAAAATTGCATCAAAATCTTGAGTGTTGTTTTGAATAGTAGAATTATGGGTAATTTCAATTTGTCTCATTATAATTTTCTATATTTTCTAAATATTCTACAATGTGTATGTGTCCCTTTCATACTAAGAGCTTAAAAAATTAATACCATAGCATATCAAAGGTTAATCAGATAGAAATCTGTTCCTCAAATAAATCAGACACTTTTATTTCCAACCAAAGGCAATTGAAAAGCAAGTGTTCACAGGTATATATAATTGAGACAACTAAATAAAGTCCCTATGTCATTATAGAAGTGATGCAATTAGTGTGAAGACTTCTATGCATTGTCAATATTTACATATTTAGGAAAAGCTCAATTCATAATTTTTTTTCAAGTCATAATTCTTTAAGGCTAATTTGTTTCTCTTAAAAACTACAGAAAAATTGATATATGAAAATTTTGGAGGCCATCCAAAGAGAGAATTCAATTCCAACTTGATTCACATTCTGTGGCTCGGATTGTCCTGAACAACCACTAAAAAGGATCTACCAGAACTCTCATCTTCCCTCAGAGGCTGGGAGAATAAACATGCTTGTAATACTTAACAGCTTCACTGGAAAATCAAGAATTTGATGGAAACTTAGAATCTGGAATCAGGAAAGACAGGTCAAGACTTCACTGGTTTCTAAACCAACTCCACATCAGAATTGCCTATGGAGCTTGTTAACTATGATTCCTGATCTCATTCCCAGCGATTCAGAAGACTGAGGTAAACTTCAGGAATATGTATTTTAAACATATATCCCAGGTGATTCTAATGAAATCTAAGTACAAGAACCATCATTTGAGAACCACTGATCTCATACTAACAAGGTAATTTATGCCAAAGAGAGAAGGATCAAATACTTATTAACAAAGCAACAGGACACCATCCTATATATGACCTAAATAATAACAAAAGGGAGTGTTACAAAGAGAAATGGTCTTTCCTGAATGGAAATAATCAGTTTGCTAAGATGACCGGGAGGGGCAATAATGAGAAGAAAACTTTTGTTGAGTAATACTGTGCTAAGTGTTTTATGTAAGTAGGTATCTACCTATGAATTGGCCAGTGGTTTGTGTGGCTCTTAGAAAAATCCTGAATGTAAAAATGTTTCCTATAACTCAGAACCCAGCTTGGAAACTAAATATGGTAAGACTTTTTATCAGTTCATGTTTTTCCATTTTTTTTTAAATTATCAACTCACCAAAAAAATGTATTTGTTATGTGATGTTACAGTTATTGAAACAAAACAAACTTTGACTTTTTAGCTATTTTATCCTTAGATCATTTCACTAGCTAAAGTTCTGATGGGGAGTCATTTAGAGAAGAAATCACGGAGTAACGTTCTATGAACTTTTATATATCCAAGCAAAGCATTCTCCCCTTTTACTAGGCACCTACTATATGTCAAGCACATTTAGTTAATCGGCACAAACCTTATTAAGTTGTGATTATTATTCCTCATTTTATAGATTAAGAAATAAAAAGAATGAAAATCATATTAAAGATTTTATTCAAGGCCAAGAAACCAGAAAGTGGCCAAGTGAGAATTCGATTTCAGGTCTAATCTGTAAACTCAGGATTTTTCTACTTCCCCCTAGAGCCTCCTTCATATGTAGATGTTACTCTAAACACAAAGCTTTTTTGTACTTTGTCAACAACCATAATTCTTGATTCACTATGTTCTTGTCTCAGAGAAGTAAAAAGTATATATATTCTACATCAGATTTTTAAAAGTTATTATTATATAATTTTGGAGGAGACATTACAGATCTAAAATCACCTCCTTGGTATTTTAGTCCTTGAGTGACAATCCAAATTGTGCACTTGTTCTTTTTAAATGGCCACTGATTACAGGATTGAAAAGGCTTTGTTATATCAGAGTGGTCTAATTTTTTTAAATTTCCCTGTGGGTCACTGTATTCTCACATATGGTAAAAACCTTTCTCGGAGAGTTGTGCTGAAATCACAACAGAAGTTTCTTTTTTCTTTTTTTTTTTTTTTTTTTTAGATTTATTTATTTATTTATGATAGACATAGAGAGAGAGAGGCAGAGACACAGGAGGAGGGAGAAGCAGGCTCCATGCCAGGAGCCTGGCTCGGGACTCGATCCCGGGACTCCAGGATTGGGCCCTGGGCCAAAGGCAGGCGCTAAACCCCTGAGCCACCCAGGGATCCCCACAACAGAAGTTTCTACAGAAGTCTTATCACTTGCCAGTTTCTCTTCGGATCCAAGAGCTACCTGGGAAATTTTCTCTTAAAAATCAATCTGGTTTGAAAGAAGAAGAAAGCCAATGACACAATGATTTTAACAAAGAAGGTATGAAGTGGAGACAGTTTATATTGCCTTATCAGACTATTGCCTCTATGCAAGTTAAAGCATCATGTTCTAATTAAAATTTTGAAGAATAGCATGGGAACAATTGTATCATCAAGGAGACAAATTTCTAACACATAGAGTTATGATTTATAATTATTAGCTTTATTATCATCACTATATTCATAAAACATCTGAGTTCTAGGGCTTTCAAAAACATATTCCTTTGCAAAATTCAGAGTCATGTTGTATTAACACCAGATTCCATAGACTTTGAACTTATCCCCAGTAGACTATTTTTATTAGAATTAAAGACAATAAACTGCCTGCGTATACTGTGAAATATCCATAGATATTCATCTCCTGGGCCTTATCGAGCTTTTCTCATTAGTTCTCAATACCTTCCTGTGAGGCAGAAGCAAGGATGCAATCTTCCACCATCAGATTAAAAAAATGGAAAGCAAAAACCAAAAGATAGTGAGTTTGTCCAACAGAAGTCATATACTATCATATACTGCCCTGGTACAGAGGAACCTGAGGTCTTGACCTATGAATACAATGAGATTTCATTCTAGATCTAGATGTGTAGAAAACAAGAGAATGGGGAGGAGGTGGGGGAGAAGGAGGAAATGCAGATATCCCTTCCCCTTCTCTCTGCCTTTCCTATTTCACATTCCCGGAAGGAGGAATGAGGGAATTCTAAAGAAGCAAAGCAGAATGAGAAAACCCGGGAGAAGGAGGTTACATTTCCTGGCTTCTTGTCTTGTTAAGCTAACCAAACAGGCTCTGTCTTTGGGTAAATTAGCATATAACCTCCAATTACCATTCAGATGTAATGAAATTTCTAAGCATAACTCAAGTGGGCTGCTAATAGGGCTCAATTTCCCATTTAGCTATTTTCTCCATATATTTCCATTCTTAGGAATGTATCCACTTGCATCCAGTGTTTAAATTCTCATATCTAAAAAAAAAAAAAAAAAAAAAAAAATCTCATATCTACCTTAATCACACATTTTGTATCTCCAACACTCATTACTTTTTAGTCAAGCTTTAGTTCTATATTTATTTTCAGGAAAAAGGATGCCAACAGGACATTTCCAACAGAACATCTTGCTTTAATTCCAAGTAGTTCAAAATCAAAGGAAGGCACAAATCCCCACCTGAATAAGTTTTCTTTATGTGCAGCTTCAGTCTCTCCCACCACATTTTCCAAATGGCTCAATAGTTTCAACCTTAGACTCATCTCCTAGTCTTGTCTCTATCCCAGTCCCAATAATCAGTTACCAAGTTCTGACTTTTTTTTCTTTTTATGGTCTCTAGTATTTACTCATTCCTTCAAATATAGGCCTTTATCTTCATACAGATTTGCAATTTCCATCAAATTTGCAGCAATAAACTCCAATTCACCAAACTCTATAATAATCTCTCTGATAAAGGTAAGTTAGTCTTTATAAGACCTTTAATATCATTCATTTACTATTTCATCATGGCCTTTCATATCAAGTCCAAACTCTTCAGCCTAGCATTCAAGATCTTCCATTGCCTGACCTCGCCTTGCCTATCCACCCGTATAAAACCACATTAGAACATTATTCCTGAATCCATGTATTTTGGTCGCAAGTTTTCCGCTTAATGTTTCCTCTCTCCCCAAAGCACACCATGTATTCTTATTCTAGGCTTAGCATTTATCCATGAACTTCTGCTTGGAGTGCTTGACCTTCCATGATCTAGGTGCTACAACTTCCCAACACCAGGCTTAAACTCACAACCCTGGGATCAAGACCTGAACTGAGATCAAGAGTCTTAACCGACTGAGCCACCCAAGTGCCCCTAGGTGCTATAACTTTCTAGACTCAATTCCAATGTCAACATTCAGTGAAACTTTTCCTGATAAGTAAGTTCTCTATGGAATAGTTATATGCTTCTCTAAATGTCTACAACATGGACCATGTGAATCTGATTATAGAATATCCTGGGTTTTTTTTTTTTTTTTTTTTGGTTTTTTTTTTTTTTTTAGCTTCTTTTATATACTTACTTCCTCCTGGATTACAAGCAATTGAAGAACCTTAATAATAAGAAGTGGAGAAGTGGTTTTGTTTGTTTACTTGTTTCTTTAGTAAAAGGCAGGGCCCCAAATAGTTGCAAGCCAATACATTATGTTTGATGTTGTCTTAATTATAATGATTTAAAATCTCTTGTTTAAATCTTAAGGTTCTTGAGAATTCTTTAACTTTATTCCTTATCATGAAATTTCCTTGACTCTACATAAAGCCTGAGGTCATTTTGTTGGAGAATCACATTGAGACAGTCACAAATTCTCCTCCAATATGTCAGTGTTGTTCAGCTCTTTGTTTCCTTTTCCTCTGTTCCTGACTAGATATTTAGTTCGTGTTCAAGAGAGAATGCTCATGGACATCACAATTTTATCACTCCTTTTCTAAAAAACAAGAGAAAATGGTGATAAGTCACTAGTATTTTCCCTCACATTTGAAAGTGAGTATACAAAATACATGAAGACATTTAGGAGAGCACCCAGGAAAGAGTACTGCAAGGATAAGTGCTTAATACTCAAGATTGACCAAAGAGAAAGATTGACTTGACATATCTGATTGTCCTAGATTGAGTTCCCAGCAGCAGTCCCTGAGACATGGATTTACATGCATGTGACCCAACAGACTCATGGGAAATAGGACAAGCAGGCCTGGAAGGCACAATCAAATAGGGTATGATTTTAGGCAAAGTCTCTGACTCAGCCTCAGCCTGATCCTGGAAGGAGTTCTGGACATGATTACTCATTTACTACTCAATCATTGACTCTAGCCTGCTCTACCGGGTCATCAGCTTCCAAACCCTTCCAGCCCCTGTGTGTAACAAAGCTACCCTGGTATCCCCAGGGCAGCCTCCAGCAAGTACAGAGACTAGCAATGGGCCCAGAACTGGTAAGCAAGATCCAGAGGATCTGGGTAGGGTACAGACATCTTTACTAGGATGTCCCTAGTTCTCTAAAGGAAATAATATAGGTGCTCATTTATTTCCAATGTTTGTGCATGAAGAGAAAAAAATGTTAAAAGGTATAAATCCAATTATGAACTGTGCGTTCTGAAATTGGAAAAAGGAGACTAACATTTTACTTTCCACACTTCTGTATTATTAGATTTTTACAATAAGCATCATTTCTGAGGGGAAAAAAACTCTTAGGAAAAGAAATTTTTCTACCAAGAACTCAATGACATATTTTTTTTATTTAATCACATCTTACTGTTGTTTTTGCTGCAAGTACAAGTAATTTAAGAAAATAACTCCATCTGAATAAAAATTTTTTGCTCAGACTGTTAAAATGCTTAAGTCCATTCATTAATTAAGAAATTAGTGTCAACTATACACAAATTTAAAAAACTAAATAAAATTCAGAATGAATTAAAACTCATAGAAACATTGCTTGTTATCAAATAATTAAGTATAAATTATTAAAACAATAGAACATACTTCCATATGCTCATATTAAATAATAAACTATTACATATACAGTTGTTAAAAAAATTTTCTTTCTTATCAAGTATAAATGATATCCATGGTATGCCCAGGAAGAAATAAGCTTTGTTAAGATTTAATTACAGAAAGGGAATTAACTGATTTTGTAATCTATGGGCACTAGAAGTATGGCTCTAATCCAAAGATATGGTCCACCCATCCCATTTATCATTGTCTATGTCAAAAATATTGCAACAAAAAAATTTTAATTGCCCTTAGAAATGTAACTTGAGAGTACTTTAGAAATACAAGTGAAAAGTGGAATCTCATTTGATTATAAGGAATGCCTTGATTGCTCTGGATATCACTGGATAATAGCAATTGGTCAGACCTATTCCTTAAGAGTAATCTGGTAGCAGGGCACCTGGCTGGCTCAGTTGGTGGAGTATGAGATCCTTAGAATTCTGCTAGAATAATCCAGATAAAGGCAATGAAGATTATGTAATAGTAAAGGAAAAAACATTTATCTGTCTTTTCTATATGAACTCTACTACTGTTAACCAAATAGTGAGGACAATGGTGATTTTAAAAATTAGAAGATGTATAGAAATGACTATGGAAATTAAAATTAGCATTAGTTTTTAGTGGTTGTGCTAAATTAAGGGGTAGTAGTAAGCCACAACCACTTAGAGTGAAGGGCTGAAGGAGAGAACATGGTCCAGGATGACTGGGAAAGACAGGGTTTGTTTTAGTGAGACAACACTGAATTTGTAAGGAAATACTGAATTTTAAATACAGGTGGATATAAACATAAGGATATGTTCCAGCAGACAGTGGAAATACATGCCTGGAACTTTTAAAAGGGTGAAAAATATAAACCTGAGCCATCATCTGTGGAGTGATGGTGAAGCTAAAGGAGAAGAGAGAGAAAGAACAGAGAATGGGATAAAGGGTATTGACTACATCTGGGAGCAGTAGGATCCTGAAAAGTATAGGGAAGGGGACAGGGGTGGGGATCAAGAAAGAGAAGTATCATTAACAGCAATGAAGGAAATGCTGGAAAATGTCACAGAGAAAATGTGGAATCCTGGAAATGTCAGAGAAGATGAAGACAGTATATTTTGTTGATTTTCACTGTTAGGAAACTGAGAGTTATAAAACAACCTTGGGCACCTGGGTGACTCAGTGGTTGAGTATCTATCTGCCTTTGGCTCAGGTTGTGATCCCAGGGTCCTGGGATAGAGTCCTGCATCTCCCTCTGCATATGTCTCTACCTCTCTCTGTCCCTCAGGAAAAATAAATTAAAATTTTTTAAATTAAAAAAACCTTGTTTTCCACCAATTTTCACAGCTCAGGAATCAGAGTCCTAGGAAAAATCAAAACTTTTATTTTGTTTAAGATTTTATGTATTTTTTAGAGAGCACAACCAGGGGGAGTGGGAGTGGGAGCGGCAGAGGGAGAAGGAAAAGCAGGCTCCCCACTAAGCAAGGAGCCTGATGTGGGGCTAGATCCCAGGACCTTGAGATCATGACCTGAGCCAAAGGCATATGCTTAACCAACTGAGCCACCGAGGCACCCCCAAACATTCTTTTCATTCTACATAATTGAGAACTTAAATAACTCAAAAAAATACTGTATTTTAACTAGCTAAATTTCCTCTGGAAAATATAACTCTCTTCTTATTCCATATTTATTCATATTACCCCTTTATCCTTAGAAAATTCTCCAATCTTTGAACCACCCAGAAGAGGAATTAGACCTGTCCTCTTGAGTCACTAAAGATCTCATGGGCTTAAAGTATAATAATAATAACCCACCACATAAAACAAGCAATCTTGATTTGGTTCAGGCAACCAGCCTAGAGTTGAATACGCAACTGGGGTGAGCAAATATAAGAAGTTAGGTGAGGATTCAGGAGGTGTGCACCAATTAACAAGCCATAGTTATGTACAGAAGGCAACCATCTTGAGAAAGAAGAAAGTTTCACAGATGGTAACATATACACTAAATCTAGCTCCTGAGTGACAGCCATGGTGACACTGTGGTTCCCAGGGTGCTCTCACTTCATCTACATCTAGCCTAAGGGCTTACTTACCTCCCTGGAGAGTCTTGACCTGAATTGTCCTAAATCTCTAGCTACTATAAGTTCCAAGAGGCTTTAAATCTAAATGCTCAATTTATGACTAATATTACTAATATTACTAATATTTGTTTTATGCTTTTTCAGAGCATCTCATACCCTCATCTGAAATTCATATTATATATGTATATATTTTTTCTTTTGGCACTTTAAAGATTGTGCTATTAATTGTTTTCAGAAATCCGATTAAACCTTACAACCCATATTTAAAGTTTAATTTTTTTTTTTTTTTTACTCTCATCATTAAATTGTTCCTTGGTATTAACGTGACCCAGATTTTCAACATGAAATATATTTGTTATCCTGGTTATTTGCAGTTTGGGAAACCATTTTCACTGCTCAATGACTTGTATCATATAGGTGACATTTGTATTGTTTTAAGCACCTACGCAAGTCCCTGTTATGATTACAGTGATTAAACTAAATACATTTTCTAAATGTTTGAAGGAACCTAATACATTGTTTCAGAAACAACTGCCCAAGCCACTAGACTTTGTGTTTATGCCACATGGAGTGAGCTACACTATACTTGAGAGTTGAATCACGCCACCCATTTAGCTGGGTCTTTGTACTCAGAGTGATCATCGCAGATGATTGGTCACTTCATTTTACTCACTTCACTCTAAGGGCACTAACATTCTCCTTGTCGCTCAGCAGCATCAAGGAATCAGCACCAATAGCTTTATATAATTCATTACCTCCTTGTAAGGAGGACTGGGTGGAAAAATTAGGTTTTCCCATGGCATTATTCTAAAATGAATAGAAAATTAACTCTGAGTAGATCTGAGAATATGTATCAGAATAATAATCTTAATATTATTCAAATTATTGGCTGCTTTGGTGAAGACCACTTGTTAATTGTTTTGCTGAACACATTGATATTTTACTGACTTAAGTGCCAAACTTTTGTAATTTGAAGCTTTTGAAAAGATGCTTTGTGAGGAAATAAGGTGAAGAATGAGTGGAGTATAGTGTCAGAGTCTACTCAATAAGTTAAAACTTCAGTTGATCAATTTCCAGTAGAGTGATTCAGGGCAAACAGCAAATCTTTGTTAATTCTCTTCCCTTGCTCACTGATAGCCTCACACCCTCATCAATACATACTCTACACTTGCATATGTGACTAATTCAGGAAATTCAACTTAATTCTGGGAACATGGATTGAGCTCTTTGTGTTTATTCATTGTGCTTTGCACTATGGAAAGGCAGAGACAATTGGTATAACCTCTGCCCTTAAAATGCTTCTAATCTTATAAAAGCAAGTGGATAGCCAACAGTAAAACCAAGCAGAATAAAATAAATCTTAACACAGATATAGAAACAGTATGCTGCCCCCCAGAAAAAGAAAGCAAAGAAATGAAGATTTTAATTCCTAATGAGAGAAGAAATCAAAGGAGGCTGCTTAATCTTTGAGGATTACTTGCTCTCCTAGTAAGAATCAATAAGAATATTGATTTTTCTGTAAGTCACCAAAGATGACCAGAACAACTGAGATTTTATGTATTTCACCTGACATTTCACTGATCTCTGTATTCATTCCTTTGACAAATAAATATTGAGCGTCTATTATGTGCCAAAGATATTCACTTGGAAAGGACGTGAAAATAAATCTGATAAATATTAGAAGTTTGGAACAGGATAAGCCAAAGCAGAAAGGGAACAAAGGAATATAACAGCCAATACTTTTTCCTATGGATGGGTGGTTAAATTAGGTTGAAGCCAAAGAGCTGCAAGATATTGGAGACCCAGTTTAAGGTTGCTTTCCCTTTTGTTGGCTACCAAAACTTCAAACTAGCAGGGCAACTCCCAAAATCAAGAGTACCAATGAGTGGAGGCAGCTTCCAGTCCATTGCTTGTTCCTTAAAAAGTTCCCCTAAAATTCACTGTGCTTGGTGAGAAGAAACTGCAGAGTCAGAGAAGCCAGAACCCTAGGTTCTCAGATGTTCAGACTTTTAGGCTGCAGAAGAGACTATGTCATCACCCATGAGTTCATCCATTTACCATAGATGAAATTTTTTCTGGACCACAATTACATACCTCCTAACTGTATCATCAAACCTACATCAGACTTTCCCATGACCTACAACAGAGTTCAAGGAAGGACTGATAGAACATCATAAACCGAATATTCATATTTATCACTGTCCTCACCCAAACCCACTTAAAATGACAGTAAAGACATTTTTTAATTAAAAAACAAAAACAAACAAAAAACCACACAGATAAAAAAGGAATGGAGACAATACTTGATAAGGCTTATCAGCAAATTTTGGAAAATGAAGAGAGAATAGATAGGAGTTAGCTGACAATGCAGATCAAAGAAAAGTAGAAATAGAAATGCTGAGGAAAGATAACAGCTGTGAAGAGGCCAAACCCCAAAAAAGCACAGGAAAAGAAGTATTAGTTACCACTCAGGAATCAGTGAACTGAGGGTAAAGATGAGGCGTTGTACTGAGAACAGGAGAATTCAGGGGAATTCCACTTTGGGAACAATGATATTCCCTAACCCCCCTTCTTTTGATCACCTCTCACTTTACTGGCAGCCAGGATTATACCACCAGAATATCTCCTTTTGTCTTCAGAATGTAAAAAAGAAGTAAGTATTCCTCTCTAGGAAAAGTAGCCCAAGGGAGAAAATGTAAGGACACTGAGAGCAGGCAGATCCAATCATCCTATGAAGAAGCTCTTCATTCAATAAATACAGCCCCCCAAACACACAATCACAGAATCTTGAATCAACTTTTTATAGTATCTCATTACATATACATTCAGAGCACAACAGATATTCATGGAAAACCTCCAACATGGAACAGAGAAACCAAAGCAGATATGAAAAAAAAAAAAAAAGTATTTGAAGGAAACGTAGATAATAATGTAGGGAACAGGAGGTAAAACTAAAATAAGCAGAATGTTTTCAGAGATATCTCATCCATAAACTAAGAACAAATGGATTTTTTTAATGAAGCAGTAAAAGAATTATAAATAGCTCTTGGAAATTAAAAATACATATATTTTAAATATTTAAAAGTTAATAGATGTTTAGAGGGTACATTGAGGAAATCTAGAAAATAAATACCAAAGAACAGGGAAATGGGACAATTCAGAAAATAAATATTAGAGAACAGGGAAATGGGAAAGTGTTAATGAAGATTAGGGTAGCAATTCAGAAGGCCTGGCATCCAAACAGTTAGTGTTTAAGAAAGTATGTCTAGGGAAAATGGAAGAGAAGGAATTATGAAAGAAATCATAAAATTCCTTACATTTAAAGGAAATTAGTTTCTTAACTGAAAGAACCCACCATGTCTCCAGCAAAATAAATGAAAGAAGATCCACACCAGGATATGTCACTGGGATATTTTGGATCACCAGGGATAAAGACCTTAAAAGCTGGAGTGGTGGGGTTAGAGAGAGAGAGGGAGGGAGGGTGGGAGAAAGAGGAAAAGAGAGAAAGGGGGTTGAGGATAAATCCAGTTATATACAAAGAATCAGAAATCAAAATGGCATCAAGCTTCTTCTAACTGTGTCTCTAAAAGGGAGAATATTTTGGAGCAAAGCCTCCAAAGTTTTGAGGGCAAAAGATATTCAACTTGGAATCCTATAGCCAGACAGACTATTCATCAAGTATGAGGGTAAATAGGGGAGCCCTGGTGGCTCAGCGATTTAGCACTGCCTTTGGCCCAGGGTGTGATCCTGGGGGAACCCAGGATCGAGTCCCACATCAGGCTCCCTGCATGGTGCCTGCTTCTCCCTCTGCCTGTGCCTCTGCCTCTTTCTCTCTCTCTCTCTTTCTCTCTGTGTCTCTCATGAATAAATAAATTAAATCTTAAAAAAAAAAAAAAAACCATGAGGGTAAATAAATCTATGTAAGAAGAGGAAGACTCCATTCCAGGCTGAAGAAACAGTAAGAGCAAAACCCTGCAGCAGGACTCATCACCATAGCTTGTTACAGATTTCACCCCTGCAGAGGGAAGACAAAGTCCTATCAGATGAGGCTTTTAGCCCTGCCAAGAATCAAGGCCCCCTTTTAGCCCTGCCAAGAATTGTTCATTTTCCCCAGGGCAGCCTGGGGGAGTCGCTGGGGATTTTGAGAAGAGAAGTAACATAATCTGATTTCTATTTGGAAAGTCCTGGTCTTGGTACCAGTGGAGAGACTGGGTAGGATTTGGGAAGTGTGGATGGCCAGGTGAAAATATTTCTACTCAAGAGTTGGTATGGACCTAACCTAAGACCATAGCAGTGAGGAAGGAGACGAAAGGACTGGATTCCAGGTAGTATGGAGTTAGAATGACCATTAGGTTTCCAATTGGATGTGGATGGTCCATGAACACTTCTAGGATGATTCTCCGGTTTGTACCTTAGGTGACTAGATGAGTGACAGTGTCTTTCCCTGGCAAGAAGGAAGGATCCGTAGAAAAGAAGAGTTCACTTTGGGACATACTAAGCTTATGGGAGCCTATATGCCACCTTCTCCTTCACCTTTGTGCTTCTACACTTGTTCTATATTCTTGGAATCCCACCTCACCCCTGGCAAAATTATACTAATAAAAAGAAACCGCACAACCTCAACCAAGTTCACACTTCACATATTTTTGTGTTCCCTTCCAATTCCTGTCTACCTACATAATTTTACATAGTTATGGCCATACTAGAGCTACAATTTAATACTCTGCTTCTTCCACTTAAAATATTTTTAAGTGTGCTTCTCTGTTGCCCAAAGTCTTTATAATTACCACTTTTATGGCTGCATAATATTACAGCAGGTAGTACTTTCTTATTTTACTTTTCATTTCCACTATTGTTGAACATCTAGGCAGTTTCCGGTTCTTTCACTATCTTGCTGAATAATGCTACAGTGAGAATCTTTATGCATATGTGTCTTTTACCCTCCTGACATTTGTCTCTGGATATTAGGAAACTGTTTTGTTTTGTTTTGTTTTGTTTTGTTTGTTTGTTTGTTGTTAGCTCCAATGTAGTACTATGTACAATTCAAAAATATAACAAACTTAAAATATATATATATATATATATGTATGTATGTATGTATGTATATAAGAAACTTGTATGGCTGCATTTTGTTTTGCACAAACTTGGGAACAATTTTTCAAGCCAAATCTATGTTCCTCCTGAGTTTTTCCCTGCTGGCTGCCAATGCCACCACGTAATAAATGATGGCACTGCCTTCTACTGGCCCAGGGCCTTCCTCCAGGCTCCTCTGCTCATCTCTGCCACTGTGCCCTGGTGTAGCCCTCCATCCTTCTTAGCCCCTTTAGCCCTTCAAACCAATGACACAGCTGAACTGAGTGCCTGGCTTTGGTCCTGGTGTTTACCATGGTGGGTAGGGGTGCATGTTGGTGTACTGATTACCTCTACTCTCAGTTGCTGGTAACTTGTCAGCAATTCTAATCTTACCCACCTCAAATCTAGCTACCTGGAACTATGTTTTGGAAGGAGGAAGCAGGGCAGCCCGGGTGGCTCAGTGGTTTAGCGCCGCCTTCAGCCCAGGGTGTGATCCTGGAGACCTGGAATTGAGTCCCACATCAGGCTCCCTGCATGGAGTCTGCTTCTCCTTCTACCTGCGTCTGTCTCTGCCTCTCTCTCTCTCTCTCTCTGTGTCTCTCATGAATAAATAAATAAATAAAATCTTAAAAAAAAAAAAGGAGGAAGCAGACATAATGAGTAGAGTAAGACTTCAAAATTTTAATGCAGTTGACCCTTGAACAACACAGGGGTCAGGGGTGCTGATACCCCCACACAGTCAAAAATCCACATATAACTTTTGACTCCCCCCAAATTTAACTACTAATAGCCTACTGTTGACCAGAAGTCTTACCAATAATTACAATTAACACCTATTCCATATGTTCTAGGTATTATATTCTGCATTCTTACAATAAAGCAAGCTAGAGGGAAAATGTTATTAAGAAAATCATAAGGAAAAGAAAATACATTTACAGTACTTCGCTGTATTTATTGAAAAAAAAATCGGTTTATAAATGGACCTGAGCAGTTCAAATCCATGTTGTTCATAGTCAACTATACTTATTCAAGACTGCCTGTCCTGCATTTCCCTCACTGCAATGATTAAGAGGAGTCATATCTAAGGTTGGTTCCCCTTAGGCACTTTTGCTGAGCCTCTATGAGCCTGTTTCCTCATCTCTAAGATAGAGGTATATGTGTGAGTACTTAGAACAGCGCCTGGCACGTGGGAAGTCTTTGTATGATTTACTGTTATCAGCCTCCTCATGACCCTGAGGAAATTAAAATCATCAAGGCCCCCTAAAAAGGCATTCATCTCCTCAGAAAATAATAATAATAGCAAAACATGGAGAACACTTGTATGAGAGGCATTGTCTTAAGGACTCTACGCATATCATTTATTAAAATTTCTCAACGCAACCTGAGACAGGTGCTATGACCCCCACTTAAAGATGAGAAGAGTGAGGTACAAAGAGTATTAAGCACCTGCCTGAGCTCTCATAGCAAAGTCCAGATACAGGGATTCAGACCTGGAGTTGTGGCTCCAAGGATGTGCTCCTAGGATGCTAGATATATGGCCTCTCTGAATAAAGCAGCAGAAATTTAGTGGTTCATGAACGAGGAGAGAGTGGCTAACAAATTACCTAATCTTTGGCAATATAATTCCTCTGTTGCTGCTCCAAGGGAAAAAGTTGAGTTCCAGGGCACTAAAAACTATTTACAGCTTCTACCTCCTATTTAACTTAGTGCTTTGAACCTGAATCCAAATTGAATTCAACACTTATGGTTTTCTGTTGCCCTCATGAGTCAATGGTTCTTCTAATCTACATCTTATCTCCCAGCTATAGTCTTTGTGGCGGTTCCTAACTCTTAAGTGTCATATCAAGGAATCCGAGACTTCAGTAAATCCTTCAGAGTTTAAGATTAATGAGGGAAAAAAAGTCAGATATCCATTAAATGATAATGTTCTATAGTTCTGTTTTACATTTCAGGATGCAGAAATTTGTTTCTAAATAAAGAAAAAAGAATACCTTGCCCTGTGCTCATCATGCAGATCAGAAACAGTAATGATGCATCTGGCGTTAGAAGATGAGTGTCCAGGAAGGAACTCTCTGAATAGAAGAATTGATAATATTCTCTATAGATATGGGTGTATCGCTGCTAGATCACCACTGGCAAGGGCTGTGTTGTGAAGTGCTTAATTCCTCATTGTGATAATGTGAAAAAGTAAGAAATCCTACCCTGGGTAGAGGACAAGATGTTTGAGATAAGTTTTGGAGGTCATGGCTGCCTCTGAAGAGAGCATCTCAGAAGTTCTGGAATACACGTTAAATGGAGATGATGCTGAAAGAGTAAGAAGAGGCCAGATTATCAAAGGTTTGGATAGCAATCAAATGTGCTAAACAGTATGAACATTTCCTATAGAAGATGAGAAACGGCTAAATGATGTTATGCTGGAGTGACTAGCGTTTAAAAAGAAATAGATTTCTGATTTAAAATGTTCTTTCTGGGCAGCCCAGGTGGCTCAGCAGTTTAGCATGGCCTTCAGCCCAGGGCCTGATCCTGGAGACCGGGAATTGAGGCCCATGTCGGGCTCCCTGCATGGAGCCTGCTTCTCCCTCTGCCTGTGTCTCTGCCCCTCTCTCTCTCTCTCTCAATCTCTCTCTCTCTCTCATTAATAAATAAATAAAATCTTTAAAAAAATAATCTTTCTGGTTTTATGTGTAGGATAGAGAGAGAGGAAAGAAGAGTGAGATTGGATACCAAAAGAGGGTAGGGGGATATTTGCAGGTAGTACAATAAACCAGGATGGTGATGCTGCAGACGGACCCAGGACTCAACCAACAGCAATGGAAATGGAAAGGAAAGAGATGAATGAGAAAGATCTGGAAGGGGAAGGATGAGTTTTAGTGGCAGATTACATTTAGTCTTTAAGGGATAGGAGAATGTTTCTCCATTTTTAAATCCATGGTCTCTTTTTAATAAATGGAAAAGCTTCACATTGTCCCTCCAGCAAAACCATTATGTACCCCTCTAAGTGGAATATGCCCTACCACAGCACACTTAAAATTCATCTCTCTTCAATGTATCCCCACTGACAGGGAAATATTTTGTCAAATTTTATTTATATAGTTTATAGTTTTAAATATGTTTTTTTCAAATAGAAAATTACATTGTATCATAAAATAGAAATATTCAATCTACAGAATAATTTAGAGACTAATCTCCCACTGCTCCCACTAGAATCCAGGTGCTAGGATGGCTCTCGGGTTTCTACCTTGGGCAGAAAGGTCAGTTTCAGTCCTTATATGAAATAGTGAATATAAGAAAAGAGATTTAAGAAAGCAAATATTGAATTTAAAGTGAATTGATACGGGGACGCCTGGGTGGCTCAGTGGTTGAGCATCTGCCTTTGGCTTAGGGCGTGATCCTGGGATCCTAGGATCGGGTCCCACATCAAGCTTCCTGCATGGAGCCTGTTTCTCCATCTACCTGTGTCTCTGCCTCTCTTTCTATGTCTCTCATGAACAAATCAATAAAATCTTTTTTAAAAAAATGAAAATAAAGTGAATTGATATGATTCACTAAACTGAAGACCACTGGAGATCAGGGACCATTTCATTTCTTAGCCCTGAGGAACTTAGCCCATACCTAAAAAAAAGAAAGAAGAAGAAAGAAAAAATTAAAAACGCATGTTGAACTAAAATGCTTGTGGGACATCAGGAAGGAGACAGTAGAAAAGGGAATTAAGGCTATGAAAAGAGATCAGAAAGGAGATAGTACTTTGGGATGATAACAGCAAAAGTAAGAGTCATTTTCAAACTTTTGGTCATGAGGAATTTTGAAAAACTAATGAAAGCTCTCAACTTTTTCCTGCATACACATATATACAATATGTGTGTACAGTTTGGGGGAGGCTCATTTACTTCCTAAAGTCTTACTTGAATAATTGAAGAGTTTGCAGAACCCAGATCAAGAATCTCCATACCAGTGATAGTTGAGTCTGGGCTTGGGTCTACTGGCTTACAAGGTAGGAAGAGAAAATGCAAAAACAGAGCCTGGGGAAATGCCAACCTTTAAGAGGCAGAGGGAAGGAGATAGTCTTCCAAAGAAGAATGACTACAGTAGTCATAGAAGTAGCAAGAAATGGGCAGGAGCAGTGTCATTAAATTAAGGAGATTCTTTCGAAGAGGACCTAAAGTCCCATAATGTAGAGAGACAAGGTTAGATGATGATTGGAAGACATCATTTGGATTAAGTAGACTCTCGCTGTTTGTTGTCCAGTTTCCATTCTTCTGCCTTCTGGGATGAGAATTCCAAATTTCCTCTGAGAAATCCATCTCCCGCTTTACCCATTCTCAGCCATATGAATTATGTGGAATTGACCCCAGCCCTTACTTCCCAAGGACAGCATCTTCCTGCCACAGGGATGGGCACATAAAGATGGTCCAGGCAAACTTTAGGATTTTTTTGGAAATTCTGGGAATGGAGACTGGATAGGAAAAGGAAGCAAATGACCACGGGAGCTGCTGGTGACCATCTGAAGACAGCCAAAAAGAAGCCAGATCATTGGTCACGTTGATAGGGCACTGGATCAAGCCGTCCCTAAAGCTAGTCTAGCTCTGAACATTTTAATTTTATGAGCCTATTTAAATCAGATCTGCTGATACTTTCAATATGAAGCATCCAAACTGATAAAAGCTCTTTGCAGAAGCTGTCTCAGTGCAATAATGGTGACAGAAATTGCTGTGGGCTAATAAGTGGCTGAGAGGAGATGGAATGTTTCAGCAACCTGAACTACATGCTTTAGTTTAGCAGCAGATTTATTGTGGCCGTTTAAAATACAATATAAGTGATTTCATTTTCTTTTACATTCTTTTCCTTATATGGGCTTTAGGAAACATCAAAGAACAGTGCATTCCCTTTTAACTCCTTTTCTGGGACGGAGATGATAGCTACAAGTCTTGGAAGAAGAGTTTAAGTGATTCTTCTCTAATATATTAACATACGTTTGTCGGCCAACATTGAATTTTATCCACCACACTTCCTTCTCCTTTACATCAAGCTAATGCAGTGTATTCTGTTGCTGTCAAATTGTCCCCCTGAAAAAAAGCAAACTTAGACATTCTTCTGGAAGCTCTGTACCCAAACCTTATCCCCTGTTGCCTGGACCATTAAAACTGCACACTGACACACCTCTTTGCTTTCGTCCTTCCCCACTTTCCATCTAGCCTCTCCGTAGCAACCAGACTAATGTTTCGTTAAAATGTAAAGGAGATCATATTCAGAATCATCCACTTGTTTTTCACTACACTAAAATTAAATGTTTAATAGGGTTGCTTTGAGGATAAAACTCTATTAGGTTTGCAAAGAGCTGAGAACAGTGCCTGGGACACGTAAGCACTAAGTGACTGTTAGCCACATTATTACCTGCTGTTTTCTCTGCCTGATACAACCTTCTCCCACTTTGTCTACTTAGTAAGATATATCTGACTTAGTCAATTCAATTCCTCTCTTTTTCTAAGCAAAGATAAAGACTTTCTCCTCTGTGCCCCCACAGGATCTAGTTCACACCTTTGTGATAAAATTCACTGAATTTGTGTACAATTATTTATTTCCTGATCAGCATCAGTAAGCTCCGGGTAATTTGTGTATCCAGCACAGTGTCTGTCATTGTGTGGCCAACATGTTTTATGAACAAGTGAAATCATGTCCTTTGCTATTTCCTTGTCCACGGGTTTATAACCCCAAACAGTAGCAGATTCTCTTCTCCTCATACAGGGCACAATTTCCAGCTTTCCTAACTGAGACTGTTGTAATGGATTACTGACCATTATGGTTTCCAGATTTGTTACAGTTTCCAACAACTAACCAGATGTAAAGGTGATCTTTCCCTATCAGCAATACCACTGTCACTTATTCTCTAGAGCCCCTCTTGTACCAAAGAGACCTTAAGGTGTTGTGTCAATTCTCTTGGATTTTGGTAACTGGAAGGCAGTATAATGGAAGGAAAATGTCTCCACAGGGTTTCGGGTAATTCACTGGACTATATGTTTTATATCAGCTACACTGAACCTTGACTATCTAGTACTGTCCCCGTTCAATATGGTAGCCACTCACCACATGTGTTGCTGAGTACTTGAAATGTGCCTAGCCCAAAATGAAATGCATCGTATGTGTAAAATTCACACCAGATTTCAAAGACTTAGTATGAAAAGAGAATGCAAAATATCTCATTAGTATTTTTTATGTTGAGAATATATTGAAGTGATAATATTTTGGATATCATGGATTAAACAAAATTTATTGTTAAAATCATTTCATCTATTTCTTTTTACTCTTTTAATGTGGCTGTTAGGAAGTTTTTTGTTTGTTTTTGTTAGGAATTTTTTAATTACATATGGCTGTTAGGAAGTTTTCAATTACATATTTGGCTCCCATTATTTTCTATTTTTCTACTGATCTAGAAAAGGACTCCCAATTTCTTACGCATCTAAAAACATGTTACCATGGACCTTGATGCCAAGAATACCTTGCAAAAAGGTGCTTCAGATGGCTTTTCCAACTCTTCTACTAAAGGAGTTAGAGTATTTGCGCTACCACACTTGTGGGTGCCAACAGTACATTTTCAAGAGAGCTGGTGAAAAATACAGGTAGAGGTGGTACCGTGAAAGTCAACTGGGCTAGTCAGCTCATCCCAGGACTGTAACCTGTCATTGGGTTCATTTGCTCATTAATCAAATGTCTGTATTTCCTTTCTGGGCTTCTGACCATATCTATAATGTCTATGGTTTAAAATTGTTTCCAATTCACAGTGGAAAATATCTTTGTTTTGCTCTAAACATGCACCATTATTATCCCAAATGCTGATATGAAAGTAACAAAAGTTACTTATTTTACTAGTAGTTTGTTAAATGTCAGCTGAAGCCATGTGTTTTCTGGTGGCTACTTTTGTGAGCTATCTGCCCTTCACACTCATAGCATATCTTCCAAAGAATTGACTAGTTTCTTAATTAAAACTGGAATGGAAATCAAGTCACTTCTCAATTTTTCTGTTGGACATAGAAGTTTAAGCAAGCTTCCTATAAAAGCAATGGAACAATGACCCAAAAGGGAGGGCTGCTCCTGGAGCTCCACCGTAGAAGAATTATAATGTTTTAATTAAAATGTAAGCAGAGAAGCATGACTGCAAAGGAACTAAAGGCATCTCAATGACCAGAAGATGCTTGCTGGCAATCATCACTCTCATCTTATTACATCATTATCTGAGTAATTGAGAGAGCGAAAGAGAGGGAGAAAGGAGAAGGAGCGTGGTGGGCAAGGAGGGTATGTTCTGGGCGTGTTTGGGATTTTTTTAGGTATGTATGTATGGGTATCATTATACCTGGACCATTTCTTTCATTCATTCACTCAACAAATATTTATTAACGTCCATTATGTACCAAGGCAGTGTTCTAAGCCCAGGGAATAGAGTAGAAAACAAAGCCTTACTCGTAACGACCTTTCATTCTTGTAGAAATTCCCTGGAGACAGCTGTGTACCCCATGTGTGTGACCTAACTTCCTCTTATATCATTGCTCCAGTGGCCTGCATTTCCCACCATCCTATCAGCTCCATGCCCACAATAGAGCCATATGAATTCACATACACAGAGAGTCCATTTTTAGAATATGGAGAGGGGAGAAGAGGGTGAGGGAGATTCAATTCTGGAATCCCCTTCAAACTGGCAAAGCTTTCAATGTTCCATAAATAACGCCTACTGAAAGAAGCCCTTGTTCTCTCTCTTTTTTTTTAATGGCTGATAAGAAAAGGTAGCCCTTGTTACGGTTGGGCACACAGCAATCCACCGTGCTCCTTATCTTTCTCCCTCCTCTCTGGTGTCGCCTCTCTGGCAGGGGATAACGGGTGACACAGTGCTAGATCTAGGATGCAGGACTGGACTGTGGCAATGCCTTGGGGGTGGAGAGGGCTTTTATGTGTGAGACAAAGGCCCATTTCAGGACGTCAGGTTCTGATCCTTCCACAAACGAACTGTGTGACACTAGCCAAGTCACTAAACATCCCTGGACCTGGGCTGGTTTTCTCTTCTGTAAAGTGCAGGTTTGGGAGTAAAAAATCTCTCAGACTCCTCTGGTCTTAAGGTGGTATGCCTTTAAATAATTTAGGTGACACAAGAATAAGACAGAGAAATTAGAAATTAGCACAAAAGGCCAAGAATTCATGGGCCATATTTGATATTCACCAATAGCAATGGAAGCTCAGTGACAAGAGGGAAAACTAGTGGGTGTCCTCCAAAAAGTGACTGGAATAAGGTCACCAGGGAACAGAGGAACAGAAAAATTTTCCTACAGTGTCTTGTGACCTTATTTTTCAACAGATTTCCACCTACCACACTTGGCCGTTTCTCAAATGGGCTTGTCATATCCATATAAATTAGTCTACAGCTGTAGCCAGCTGTTTTGTCAGAAGTAACAGAATCTCTAAGCATATTTCCCATCAACCAATAAAAGCTGAATCTGGTGTTTTCTAAAAACAGCTTTTTGCCTTGAGACCACAGACCTAAGCTAACATTGCTGTTCCTCAACATAAAATACACACACGCTGAGGGCGTTTACCCTGGAAATTCTGGGGGGGTGGGGGGGGTGGTACTGCTACATGATGTGCCTTGTGATTAGTGCCCCAAAGAGTGGATAAAAATATGGCAGGAAAATTTTTTTCTACATTTTTCCTTTTCCTCCACCCCAAAGTTGGAAAATATTCACATTGGGAATCCTTAGAAACCAAAAAACAGGTTTAAAAAAAAAACAAAAAACTAATGTTTCCAGTCCTTTACATTTCTAATAATGGTGGGCCTGGCAGGTTCCACTAATGTTTTCCAAACACGACACAGACCACATACCTGATATAAATAGAACTAGGTCTAAATAACTTATGAAAATAGCACTCGGGCTCCTGCAGAGGCCATCTGGGAGATGGTCCCCTCCTAATGAGCCTGTGACTTCAGGGAGTCCCAGATTTAGCCATTTTGATCCAAACCCTTTCAGAGTAATTGAATAACACTCTTTTTTTCTGGGGGAGAGGGGCTGGCACAATTAGGGGCGGGGGAAGGGAGGAGGACAAGCCAGTGGTCATGGCCAAGAGGAAGCATATGTCTAAGTCCCAAGGACTAACGCATGGTCAGCAACAAGGACAATTTTGTAGTTGAATCCCTCTCCTGCTGAAAACGTTCCATTCAGTGGTCCCTTCTCCCTGGATTCTCAGTAAATATTTGACATTAAACACATAGCATTTATTAAAACTTCCCGTATTTACTTAACCATCAGCTCTGTTTATTAGGTGCGTTCCCGACAGAATTTGCATGGCATTTTGCTCGCCGCCACTGTTTATCATTTGCAGCCACTGGCTGATCAGAGAATAAATCTAGGAGCCACAGAAAGGTGAGGGAAGAGGGAGAGGTGGAGGGTTGCCAACGGGGGTGGAGGGGTGGGGTGAGGGCGGTGGTGAGGGTGGAGGAGAAGCCAGGCAAGGGCTGCTTAAATTGGAGGTGTTCTCTTACAGTGGATTTAAGTGGCCAAATCAATGGAGTCATTCAAAGCTAAACAGGGACATTTGAAACATCTTCACAACTGAATCACTGATTTAACTATTTCATACTTTTTCGCCCATTTTGTTTCTTTGCCAACTCTGAGGATTCATCATGAACAATCCCGTATCGGGTTAAGCGTAACTGTATTAATTCCCCCCCGAGAGTGCTTAGCACCTAAAGTATCCTTAAACAAACGCGTTTAACATCAATACTGTTCAATGTTTCTGAAAACCATATATTTGATTTTAAATGCACTAAGATGGAGAATGTCTATGGACATTTTCATAGTTTTGAAACTACACACACAGAGGCCCATTGCGCTCTGATTACTGGACCTAATTTATGGTGACATACATTAAAAAAAAAATCTAAAATTCTAAAACCCTAGCAAAGCATGGCAAATGGATAAAGAATCAATGAGATGTGCACAACACACAAATGTGTTTTAATTCTCACTACCTTGAAAAGTAGGAAGGAGAGCTGCAGGGGCACCTGGGTGGTTCAGTTGGTTAAGCATCTGCCTTCAGCTCAGGTCATGATCCTGGGGTCCTGGGATGGAGCCTCACACGTTGGGCTCCCTGCACAGCAGGGAGTCTGCTTCTCCTTCTCCCTCTGCCTCCCTTTCCTCTCATGCTCTCATGCTCTCCCACTCTCCCTCCCTCTCTCCCTCTCTCTCTCTCTCTGTCAAAGTCTTTAAAAAGAGAGAAAGAGAGAGCCATGAGTTCCAGAGTAAAATCACATCCATAAATATTAACTATTTAAAACCTGAAGAAAACCATGAATTCTCAGGGGGAGGGGGGACTACACATAGCTCTTCAATATTTTTAAATGTCTTCATTGTAATTTTTCTTTCAAAATTCTAAAAGATAATTATGTATTTTTCTAAACTGATGATATCATAAATTCAACATTACTTTAGCAGAATTCAAAACTCTTCCCATTATTATTGGAGCCCCAGGCTGTGTAAAAAAAAAAAAGTCCAAACAGAAAGACTTTCTCTTAATTCTTGTTTTCTCTTCCTTTCAGGGCTCTTAATACCCTCCAACCACTGAAACATTCTCCCATCCCCGATGCTCACAAGCTTGCCTTCCCTGTCAATGCTCTGGTCTTGCTTACTTATCAAGTCTTCCTTAACCCAGGTTTCCCCACCCAAGGGACCTCTGTTTTGCCCTATACTATGATAGTGAACCATCTGATAAACTCATCTGTGATATCTAATACATCTTATCCAGAACTTACCTATTGATGAGAATCAGCCCCCTGGCTTATTAAAAATATGAGTTCCTGGACTTCAATCTATACCTTCTAAGAGCCTGGCCTAATAATATATAGGTTAAAAAAGCATGCCCAACATCCTAAAACCCTGCAGATTTGGGGCCCTTGGATCACTGGTTCTCAGCGCTAAGAGTACATTCACCTGGTGATACTCGGCGTTCCACTGGATTCATCACATCAGAATCTCTGTGGGTGATGCCTGAGTATCAGCAGATTGTAGTAGCTCCCTGGATGAATCTACTGTGCCCCCAGGAATAAGAACTACAGACCCATGTTTCTCAATATCTGGTCCACCCCAGCATCAGAATCACCTGAAGTGTTCTGTAAAAATGCAGGTTCCTGGGCCCCCGTGTTAGATCTACTTAATCAGAGGTTTTGAGGACAGAACCTGAACATCTGAGTACATGTCAAGCTTTACAGGTAATTCCTTCTTACACAAAGTTCTGGAAAAGCCCTCTGAGTGGAGCAGATGTTCATAATTAGGGCACATGAGGAACGAAGAGAGGAGAATTGCCTGCCCTAACCTCTGCACTAGCCATTTTGCCTTGGGAGATATGGAAAGGGTCCTGAGAAGGCCTGCCGTGCTTTCTCAAGTGATTTTGATAATGTAGTCTCAGTTGAACGTAATTATACTGACTTTTAATAGATGAAAAAGTTCTTGGGGCAAATGAGTTTGAGGAATACTCAATCCTATTTTCTCTCTGATAATCATGAGACACATTACCAGCATGGGATGCATTCTAGGGAATCCTGCTTCAATACAATTCTTTAGTTTTGATGGATCTGCACATTGCTCTACGAAGTTCATATGCATTGCTCAGGGAACCCTCAAAGCGCAGTTAAGAACGCTGAGTTATAGAAAAATTAAGTGACTGCCCAAGATCCCTGGTAGTAAGTGGCAAAATGATCTGAGACACAATTCTTTTGACTCTCCCTTGTCTAGAAGACCTGATTGGTCTCACCATCCCACAGCTATGATTTAGGATGTACAAAAAGAACCACATAAAAATACAGTGATAAATTCCATTGTTCCTGCATTTCTTTTGTAGCTGCTTTTTGTTATTTTTTTCTTTTGAAGTATTTCCTTTGAACTGATTTATCTACTACTCTGAAGAGAAAGGGGGAGGATAATACCCCAGAGAAGGTGTTTGTTAGAATGGCAGTCTCCTACCACCAGATGACCCATATTATCTCCCATCTGTCACAAACCTAATTCATAGAGATCAAGAAATAACGAGTTTAAAAAAGTAATAATAATTCTTTATATGTGATATTATCTTTCTTTCATTGATACTTTAATCTGCATTTTTAATATCTTGATACTCTAGATGTCATACAATAAATATTGCTCTCAAAACAATTTGCACGGATGCCAAATAGACAAGTACACAATAGCACATGCAATACTTCAACTAAATGATAAAGCCTAGTGAAATAGGTACCATAACATACTTCATCTTATGGCCAACACCATGACAATTATTCAGGCTTTTTAATTATTTATTAAATCCACGTGGAGGTAGTAGGAAAGTAATACAAATGGTTACTTTTAAAGGAGCCAATTAGTAGCAAGTCTGATTACCAGTTAATTAATCAAGTTACTTCTGCCAATTATTTTCAAAACGTGTATAATAAATATAATCTTGGGGCACCTGGATGGCTCAGTGGTTAAGCATCTGCCTTTGGCTCAGGTCATGATCCCTGGGTCCTGGGATCAAGTCCTGTATCAGGATCCTTGCAGGGAGCCTGCTTCTCCCTCTGCCTATGTCTCTGCCTGTCTCTTTCTTGGTGTCTCTCATGAATAAATAAATAAAATCTTTTAAAAATTAAATAAATAAATATAATTTCCAGTAAAAACAAACAAACAAAAACACAACAAAAAACTTTCCATATGTACATTATCTCACAACAAGTCTGTGAGAGGGACACCTGGGTGGCTCAGCAGTGGTGCGCCTGCCTTAGGCTCAGGGTGTGATCCTGGAGTCCTGGAATCGAGTCCCACGTTGGGCTTCTGCATGGAACCTGCTTCTCCCTCTGCCTGTGTCTCTGCCTCTCTTTCTCTCTCTCTCTCTCTCTCTCTCTCTCTCTCTCTCGTATAAGCAAAATCTTAAAAAAAATAAAATAAAATAAAAAACAAGCCTGTGAGAATTAAATAAGACTCTCAACGAAATTAAGTGCCTAGAAATAATATTTAATTCAAATCTGGTGATTTCAGTCTCTATATTCTTTAACTTCTATAGAAATACAAGATACCTGATTATTTCAATGCAAATTATTTTAGCAATTCAGCAGAGGATAAAATATTGTTCATCTAAAAGCATTTTTTACTGTGTTTCTCCTAACATTTTGCTTCCTGGTAAAACATTTTTGAGATATATCTCAATATTCACACATTTAAAAGACATGAAACCTCAGGCACCTGTCTGGCTCAGTCCAAAAAGCATGCATGCAACTCTTGATCTTGGGGTTGTAATTTTGAGCCTCATGTTGGGTGCAGAGATTACTAAAAAAAAAAAAAAAAAAATAGATGAACTTTAACAAATTAAATTAAAAGCATTAAGCTTATTTTCTTTTACCTATTATTTTGTAGCTTAAATGACTTGGTATCAAAGAAACCTCCTATGTTACTACATTCTGTTTTCATCAGATAGAATATTTTCAGCAAAGTTGTGCTCCTCAAAAATTTCTGGAAACTTTTGGAAAGTTGGATCATATTACAAAGTGCTCTGAAATTGTTGGGTGTGAAAAGGAGACTAGAAATGACTCATTTTATAAAGCAACGGGTCTCTTTTTGTTGCTGTTGTTGGTAGGGGTTCTGTAAGACGGGCCCAGAAAGACTGACAGCAATGTAAGGACTACCAAGGGGGCTACAGGAGCAGAGGAAATTCAGGGGCTGGCATTAAGTTAGGAAGAGAAAAGTCAGGGAAGCCAATGCTCATTCACCGTGAAGCCCAGAGGGTGAACTCACACAGGAGAACAGATTAGGAAAAGCAAGAGTCCATCAATAAGATGAAAGATGTAGTCTCCTGCGAATCCACCAAATAATTACTGAGAACGCTGTATGCTGTATGCTGGGCAGTGGGCAAACTACCACATGCGGAGACACAGCTGTGAACAAGAGAAACCAGTCCTGCTTTTATGGAAATGACTGTCTCCTCCAGTGTTTCTCAGACTTGGGGAACAAAAAGGCCTCCTCCCTGTGGGCCAAAAAACAAATTCTCCCAGACGCCTAGCAAGGACTTACATTAACTGTATTACGATACGTCATAAAAACACATAAACTTACAAGGAGAGGTGGGTTCAGGAACTCAGAATGCTGGTCTGGTGAGGATGAGATGGGAAGGGAGCTATTATAGGTGTGAGGAAGGACAGTGTTATGAGGGCTTTGCAGAGACAGTGCTAGCCCAGGTCCTTAGAGGGTTAGATGCCTTTTGGGAAGTGATATTTAAACTGAAACTTGAAGAAAGAATTGATCCTACCCAGGAAAAGAGCAGGGCAGAAGACGAGAGCTAAACTTTCAACCTGTTAATGCTGGGATGTCTGTGCATAACTTCAGATCCATCACCTTATTGGACAAGTTGTTAAGCGTCTTTGCATTAACCCACTGGCCTAAAGAATCCCCATAGGTGAGACAGGGGTGGTACTAACCGCCTCACGGCATCCTTAGGAGCATTCAATGAGCTGCAGTGATGTTGGTGCTTGGCACAGTGCCTGGTATAAAATAGGCACCTGTAATTGGAATTGCAGTAACAGTGGTGATGATTAGGATGATCCTTAGTAATTTGGTCAGAAGTAATACTGATAAGACTGACGGTGTATTTGTTAACTATAAAAGCAAAGTTTAATCTGTGTCTGGGGCCTATTTTTCTTTCCTCTCCGTGGATGAGAAGAAGACAGTGGGACTCTACTATTTCATTATGATATGCATCCCAGAACACTCTGTGCAGCATTTGAGAGGGAGAAGCAAAATACTTATGGCCTCTCAGAGGACAAGTAACTGTCAAGACTTAGGCAATGACTTATGTAGGACTATATATTTCCTAGTCTATGTAAAACAGTTGCCCTCTGTGTTCCCTGTCCGTCGGGCGGAACTCGTAAATAACTGCCCAGAGTCTCTGTTATCCAGACATGGTTTGGTACCCAAAGGTAGACAGTTCTTTGCTCTCAAACAGGTCCCTTCATTCTGAGTGTCAAGACAGAGAGTGGAGGTCCACACACTCTGATTCCCCAGTCTCCTGGTAGATGCCCTACCTATGCCCACGCTCATAGCAGCCCTCCTCCTTTTGGTTCCCACACTTCATAATCCAGGTCTGGAGTGAAAACAAGAGTTGCTCCTCCATCTTTAATGTCGATAACCACAGGGTAGCTGCTTTCCAAGAGTTTCTTGTAGACCAAAGGCTGACAGGCAGCCCAACCACGAAAATAAACTCTGACTTGTAAGTTCAAGGCCAAAGTGAAAGAAGCATACAGAGTCACAGCTATATGTGATCTTAGATATAGGAAAATTCCACTGACAACCGAACTGGGACTCAGTTTAAACTTTGCATGCATAATCTCTAGTCGTCTCAGAAGCTCAGCCTCATGGAGCACAGCACACATTCATTCCAGCAGTAACAGACACTCAAAATCAGTTGTGGGCACAAAGTGGCCACTTGATGGTACCAATCCTATCATTCTGCCATTTATTTCTTGGTATGAAATGACTTACTAACAGTCACTCAGCTAGTTAGCTCCTAAACTAGGTCTACATTGCAGACCTCTTGATTTTTTTTTAAGATTTTTATTTATTCATGACAGACACAGAGAGAGAGAGAGAGAGAGAGAGAGAGGCAGAGACACAGGCAGAGGGAGAAGCAGGCTCCATGCAGGGAGCCTGATGTGGGACTCGATCCCAAGACTCCAGGATCACACCCTGGGCCGAAGGCAGGCTCTAAACTGCTAAGCCACCCAGGGATCCCCAGACCTCTTGATTTTTATGCAGAATCTTTCTGATGCTTATTATTATTATTCCCTCCTTTCCCACATGTTTGATTACAGATAGCATTTTAAAACCTCCCACCATTTGTACTAGTTTGTATCCAGGAATCTTTCTAAGCTCTGCTTCCCAAACCTGAACTCTCTGCTGCCATCCCTTTACGACTGGTTGCATTCTTGCTCTCTGCCTGCTTCCATGGGGTTGACGCATCATACTTCCCTTTATTAACCATCCCTCAATCACCTGGTACTTTAGCACCAGTACATTTGGTTCAGTTCCCTGCACCAAAGATCAGCCCCCTTAATTGAGATCTGGCCTTTCGCTCTTACTTCTAAGTGGGCACAAAAATAATCTCACCCACTTACTAGAAGAAAGCCAGTTCCTTCTCTCAGAATCTAACTGCTCTGCCATAGGAGAAATTGAGAACTGACAGCCCTAAAATTTAACACTAGCCTGAATGGTTCTGGTCAAATTCTTGGCATTGTACCTAATGCCTGCATCCTACAGCAAACTCTAATTTCTACAAGAGTTGATGCCATGGCTATTGTCTCCTGACCTTGACTCATTTCTGACTCCTGCTACTTCCTTGGCAACTCGTCTTCTCCAGAAGGGACATGGCAATCAAAGAAGCCCAAAAGCAGCTGGCACCTGACCCAAGCTATTGGCAAACGCATTTTCTACTGGCCCATCAAACTGGTGAGCAACAGAATCATCTCAGGAGGAGAGTGAGGTGGCAATCACAAATGTGAATGTGAGTAATGTGAGCTTGTCAGGCCTTATGCTTCTAAAAAGCAGATTTTTGTGACAGAATTAGATAAAGCTTTATTTCAAACTTGCAGAACTCAGCATTATGCCATATAAGCCTTCATGCTTTTAATTTCCTGCTAAATTTCACGGTCCAAAAAAATCAACAGATGCTGAAGAAAATTATATTTATGTAAAAGAGCTTCTAATTCAATATGAAAATAATAAAAGAATAAAGGTTTACTCTTGCAGTTCAAAAAATCTAACCAAAATGTTGAAATCCAGGAGCTTCCCCTGGGGGGGACTGGCATGTTACAGTGACCAGATGATACCGCTGCAGACTTCCCGCAACACAGATACCTCCTCCCCAATATCAGTCACTGTCTTCATAACAGTTGGCTTTACGCCTTTTCCAGCGATTTAGTGGTTTTGCCACTACAGCCTCAACTTTGATTTTTATCTACTCAAAGCAATTACATTTAAGAAAAAGCATTTCAAAAACAGATATTCCCCCAGCTAACTTAAAAAAATTTTTTTTAAACTTGAGTATAGTTGACTCAATGTTACATTAGTTTCAGATGTGCAACAGAATGATTCAACTTCTCTGTGTATTATGTTATCCCCAGTTAGACATCTTACTACAAATAAGTGTCATTGGGCTCAAAGCAAGTTTGGAGAAAGTATTAATGTCCGTTATGGGTTTTGGACATAACAAATCACCCTAAAACTTAGTGGTTTAGAACGACCACAATCATTATTTTATTCCTAAAGATAGTATGAGATAGCCAGGCTCAGCTCGGCAGTTGTTCTACTCTGTATGCTGTCCACTGGGGCTGCGTTTCTCCAGAGGCCAGACAGGGCTAGAATCCAAGAAGGTTCCATCATGTGTCATTCTCTGGAACCTCAGCCAGGGCTGTTGACTGGGGCACCTAGATCCTCCACAGTCTTTCCATGCTGCTTGGGCTTCTCACAGGGTCCAAAAACATATCAATACACAGCATTCCTTATATCACATTCCAGTTGCCAAAACACATCAGGATCAGCTCAATTCAAGGGGAAGGGGAAAGACTTATCCATCACAGTTTCCAAATCCATCATATCTTTGGAAAAACCAACCAACAAACAAAGGTTTTATTGTTGTTGGTAAGGAAATCTCCTCCAGTAGACTCAACCCCCAACAGGGTCCAGGGAAACTGATTTACTACTTTTGGATCTTCTTTAGAACAGAGTGAAGAATTCTCAAATTACTCCGAGTCTGACTTCAAGGGGGCCTAGAACCCCTTGGGGCTATTGAAAAGATCAGGGACTATGTAAGCTTGAAAATTCCTGTGGTTTACAGCCCTGTTGGGATTTACCTTGAGCTAGATAAATGGAAATACAATCCAAATAGCTTTCCAACGTTCTGCTAGATGAGAGTGGTGAGCTACTCAGGTACCTTTGATAAGCAAGAAAGAACTACGCTGATTTGTCTGTCACAGTGTTAAATTTAAAGATGATCTCTAGGGCAGCCTGGGTGGCTCAGTGGTTTAGCGCCTGCCTTCAGCCCAGGATGTGATCCTGGAGTCTCAGGATCGAGTCCCATGTTGGGCTCCCTGCATGGAGCCTGATCCTTTTTCTCTGCCTTTCTCTCTCTCTCTCTCTCTCTCTCTCTCTCTGTTTCTCAAGAATAAATAAATAAAATCTTTTTTAAAAAAATTAAATTTAAATTAAAAAAAAGATGATCTCTAAAATCACCACTCATTATTTGTATTGTAATTTAGCTCTATTAAAATATAAGGCTAAACAGGATGAGATTGTGGATTCGGTTCCATGAGAGAAGTCAAGCTTTGCTTTCTCCACACTAAATTGGCCATGTTGTAAACCTGCACCTTGATTCACCAGTGGATCTGACAGAGAAGGGACAGATTGGTGCCACCCCATCCCTTGACACTGAGGACTCTTCAAACCACATGGCCTTCTTGAATACCATTTAACATTTTCCTATTCTCCTTATCCTAACCTCCCCCACCACACACACACCAATTAAAAGTCTAGAAAGAAACTGATTGTTATTGAACTCGTATATGTGTCACCCACTTTACTAGGATCTTTTCCCCTTTTTTAAGTCAATATGTGTCATTTAATCATTACCATACAGGGTTTTACACACTACAGGTATTTAATAAATAGTTCTCATTTGACTTGCTGAGGTAAATTTTGAGGCAGGTGATCATCCATGGCATTAGCAATGTTTCACTGGGTGAAAAACCTCATATATTTTTGAGGACAGCCTTCTATGGTTCTGAAGTACAGAGGCTGGATATCCTTGCCAGACACAGAAATGTATTATTTGTTGGCCCATATCTGCTTAGTATATGATATTAAGTTGGTAAAACATGGTAATAAAACCCTAAAGAAATAGAAGACACTTTCATAGCTATACCTTAACCTATATGAGATATTTTGTAATGGAATATCTGTACAAAATGCCATTTGACCATGATTTGGAGATGTTGCTTATTGCAAGCATTTTACAAGCTAATTTTGGATGAATCTACTACTTTAGCAAATTTGCAGTTCTCAAAAATAGGAATTCCATCCAGAAGGGAATGGCAATTTTCCCTCAGGGCATGAATGATCATTCTCATTTCATTGAGATATTTCAATATGCTGAATTTAATCAGAGTGGTTTTAATTATCCCCTTCCTCTGACCCCCATTTCCACTTCTGCCTTTACCCCTAAATTCCAAATTATCTTTAGCAGAATTTGAGTGTCTACACATTTTTCTTCCCACAATTATTGTTAATGTAGTCTACACTTGAGTTTCTAAGAAGTTGAGAAAGACTTTCAAATTGGAATAATCGTCTCTAGAAATCAAAAGGCATTTTAATGATAGGGCAACTTAGCAGGCCTTTGGAAAATGAGATCGCTGTAAAGAAATCTGATCGAGGAGACAGAATGAAAAGTGCTCTGAGAGTCTTTATCACCAATAATAACAGGGACGTAAGTCAAGATAGCACGCAAAGAGAGAAAAGTAAAGGATAAAGCAAGTATCAAAGTATATAAAGATTTGTTAGAGGTTGCCACAAAAAACAAGAAACATGAATCTAATCCTATCTTGTATTAAAGTATCAACATTATCTGCTTATTTAAATCAAGATTTTCTTCAAAAGGATTCTGTTGTCTTATTTACTTTTATGTTTAACAGTATACAGTATTCTGAATTAAAGTGTATATTCCTAATTAATACAGATTTTGATCGGCTTATTACATACTGTTCCTAAACATATGCTATGCACATGGAGACAATGTATTTCAAGTATACAGATATTTTCTAAACAAAAATACTGTATATTCTGTGTATATGTATATGTGCCTGTGTGTGTGTGTGTATATATATATATATATATATATATATATATACACACACACAAATATGGATAAGTAAGTAGGTAAAAAGATAGATAGCTAGACAGACAAACTCTCCTATTGAAGAGTTTGATTGAACGTCTCCTTCAAGGAGCTGTAAGCTTTTAATTTAGTATTCTAACTCTCCCGGAAAGAGCTATCCAATTACCCACTATTTCTATCCTGTCTCTACAGAAGGTACTGACTGTCATACTCTGTAACAAGTTGCAGTCATCAAATATTGTGCCTGAATCCCTGTTCCAAGTTGTCTGGCCTCCCAGAATCTGACCTCCCCTAACATATACTGACACTGATACATGACAGCCACCTGACTGCTGGTGTTCAGACTTGGTAAACTTTTTTCTTGTCCCTTTAAGAATGGTGCATTTTGAACCCAGCCTATACAAACTCTCTATGTAAGTAGAGTAAATTGACAACGGTGTGCTATAATACGCTATGTTGGAACAACGAAGGCTCAGGATAGCGCTCTCAGAATAAAATGTTTTCTTTAAGGTGAATCTTGTTTCTGAGAGTTTGCATTCATCACAGTAATCCATCATCTATGAATTACTAGGAGCCACAGAAATGTACCCAGAGTGACCACAACTCACTCCTTGGGGTCTCCTAAAAATAGGAATTCAGGTGCCAGGAGTTGATTATGGAGGCAGTCTGCGATGTCTCTAACGGTGCCAAAGAATGCCTACATTCGTCCTAAATCTATTTTTAGAAACCAATTGTCAAAACAACCCACATTGTGTGGATCTGCTGGTGAACTCCATAAACAGATGTCAATTTATTTTTCTATCTTGAAAAAAAATACATCACTACCGTTTGCTAGCTGCCAAGAAGAACATTATGAAGGAGCAAAAAGTAATAGGTTAGCTCACCCTCAGCTTTTGTGTTTAAAATGAATCAGCTTTCCAGGGTGTCCCATTTCCATTGTTCATAATACAGTGCCCAGACATCTTTGTGGCACATCCCTTGTCAAGATTTAAAAGTGCCCCTTGAGATGGGATCTATCTGTGAAATAGCCAATCCATGAAAATGAGCTCATTGCCATGCTTATTGACAAGTTTCCCCAATAGCTCCCTTGGTTGTGTACAATGGAACCCTGAAGATGGATTCTTCTTCCCTCTATCCTTCTACCTTTGTAAATATGCCGTATAAAAATAATGTTTCATCTGTATAACAGGCTGCTTGGGAAAGGATGTGTGGTATTACGAATGATTGCCACATTTCCTCTCAGCAGAGTTATTATATGCTGTGTTAGCCACCAGAGCCATCCTCTTTTTTTGATGGAGGCCAAATAGGCACATCATCAAAGAGTGAAGATATCTGTGGTACATGCAATTAAGGTTAACCTCATTTTCCAGCAGCTGCCACATTCCAAGGGGAAGGTGATCTCTGATGAGAGCTCATGGCTTCAGGAGACTATCTACATGTTTCATAGAAGGCTCCCAGGTGAAGATTTGAAGAATCTTTATAAGCAGATCCCCAGAGCCCTAGGAAAGCAATGTGAGATTATCTGTACAAGGTACTGTGTTATGACAACAAAATGGAAGATAATTTTTTTTTAAAGATTTTATTTATTTATTCATGAGAGACACACAGAGAGAAAGGCAGAGACACAGGCAGAGGAAGAAGCAGGCTTCCCACAGGTTGCCTGATGTGGTACTCGATCCCAGGACCCCGGGATCACCACCTGAGCCAAAGGCAGACGCTCAACCACTGAGCCACCCAGGTGCCCCCAGAAGAGGATTTTTTAAGTACATTTCTCCCAATGTTCTCTAGCATCTGATTAGAAATTATAGATGAAATATTTAAATGACCCCTATTTTGACACTGAATAGATGTGAATTTCTACATCCTAGAAGAAACCAATTTCTTCGTTATGCTTATGCACTGGAAAAGTTCATCCAAAAGACATTGTTTTCCTGAAATCTTATATATCAGTACAGCTCAGATCAGTAGGGCTAAGATCAAATATCCTCTCGTTCCCTCTCTTCAATTGTATTCAGAATTGCAAAAAAGTTTAAGCTCCAGATGAAAGGGAATAGATAAGTATTTTGCAGCATAAAAATAAACTGCCTGTTAAGTATGATCTCTTAAGTAGTATAAAATTTCTATAAGCTGGGATATGTGTTACATGTGGCTCAAAGACTATCCTTCATTTTCCACCAATCTGGTTTTTAACCTGCTGTTCTGAGGCCATAAACTCTCAGAGGGAAGTCCTCTGTAATTTTATCTGGAATTTGATGACTTAGAGGCCCATGGCAGGAATGATGGAGAGGGGGTTTTCTCAATTCCACAGCTCCTATAGAGAGACTAAAGCTCATTATCTGAATCTCGAACTAGTTCATTTTACAAAGCCATAAAATAGCACAAGCTTTGTTAACTCCTTCCATTTCACTCTTTGGGTAAAGTGTTCTATACACCTAGACATGTATATTCGATGTCACTGGATAGAGAAGAAGGTGGAGTGTGCCCGGAATATTGGAGGACATAGAGTGGGAGATCAGAAGTTAGGAGATTAGCCTAGTTTTTCATGGAGACAATCCTTCAAGCTTTCCCAGGAAATAAAAGGCTTCCAGTGAGGGGAAACAATAGACCTGAACAGCAGGAGTGTTTGGGACGGGAGCCAGAGAGCAAGAGTCACTAACAGAGAGTGGTAATTTGGAATGAATTGCTGTTTGTGTTGTGAAGCACCAGGACACAGCTGGTGTACTGGCTAACCTGAGGATTTGTAGTGACTGCATTGAAATGGTAATGAAGTTTTTATTTTATGATTGCAGATGTTTGTGGATTATTGTTATTAAGCTTATTAGTGTAACACTACAAATATGAGATTTTTATTTGCTTGGTCTCTTATTTATGGGAGCTTTGTTAAAGTCTTTTTAACTCAAGTCAAGAAAACAAAAGCTGTGCAATAACCAAAGTGTGCTGAGCCATCAGGCAGTCAATGGAGTGTGTGCGTGTGTGTGTGTGTGTGTGTGTGTGCATGCGGGCGCATGTGTGTACATATGCGCACCAGCACCCTTAATGTAAGGCTCTTCTATGTTCAAGATAAATCCAAATGTTCCCATTGTTGTTGTGCCTTTAAGTAATGTTTTCAAGTAATCTGTTCACAGGTGAAACAATCAATCATTATATCAACAGTGGTCACTATCACTGGCTCTGGTATCAGATTGCCCAGCCAATTCAGCCATGTATGTGTACCATTAGGTACTACCTTCCTTCCCATGTGCCTCAGTGTCCAACTGTATAAAATTGAGGGTAAAAAAAAAAAATGCTACCTTTTTCCTACAGTGATGGTGAGGTTTAACTGTGATTGTCCGTAGAGAGCACTGATCAAGTAACGTTAGCTGTTACCTAAAAGCATCTTGATGTAGAAGGACGTTTAAGCATTTTGTTCAAAAGGTCAAGACAAAGAATTCTGCTCGAAACCTTATTATCTTGCAAACCAATCTTTTAGATCAAATCATCCAAAGAAGTGCACATATGTATATTTTGTGGATAACTAGCTTTCAAGCAATAAAATACATAATATTCAATTATTTTATTGCTAGGCGTAGTATGATCTCTTTTACTTACTCAGAAACTGCTGATGAATCTTGAAATCTTCCAAGATGTTATCATTGGTGAATATCAAGTAGCATAATAGAGCAGATTAACAAAGGATTCCAGTTATAAAAATTCCAAGTGATTTTGCTTTTGTTATAGTTCTCCTCCTCGCTGGTCAGAAGGACACAGTAAACATAAAGGAAGAGAAATGAGCATCTCCAAGGCATTCAATTTCTAACTTTCTGAAATAAGTTCCTTAGGTTAGAAAAATCAAAATCCTCAAAATATGCCATATATAAAAATAAACTCATTACCATTATGCATTTCAAAATGAAAATGATTACTAGTTGACCAATTAAAAAGAAGCCTCTTTCGTATTGACTAGACAGCAATTCCTGCCAGTATCATGATGTGATGTTGATGACTTAAAACCAATTTGGGACACTTATGAAGAATCCTGTGATTCACAGTCAAATATATCTGCAGTCTAGTCATAACTTTACAATAAAGTTGACATCTAATAATTTTTTCAAAAGATTTTATTCATTTATTCATGAGAGACAGAGAAAGAGAGAGGCAGAGACGTAGGCAGAGAGAGTAGCAGGCTCCAGGCAGGGAGCCCAATGTGGGACTCGATCCCAGGACCCTGAGATCATGCCGTGAGCCAAAGGTAGATGCTCAACTGCTGAGCCACCCAGGCGTCCCTAATCAAAGTTTTTTAAGTGGGTCTATCCTCTGTAGTTTTCTCACAGAGTTCAACTAAAATAGGTTCATGGTCAGAGATTAAAGAGTAATGGCTTCAGATATTTTTTAAGGTTCCATTTTAAATACCATAGTATGTATTTTATAGAATATCTGTTTATTTTATTGTGTTGATAACCTATTTCCTTAACCCAAGGTGGCCCCTAATGACTCTTAAAGCAATAAGAAAACACTGCACGAATTATACACCATTACTTTGGGGTAGGGGAATGTCAGGTAATTGGGAAGCAAATACATTAATACTTCTGAGGATAGCTTCCTTTAGGTTCGTTTCATGGTGTCTTAAATCAGCATGCACCGATACCATAGGTTGTCATCGAGAAGACTTTTATATAGAAACAAGGTCTTCAGAAATTACATTTTCTATCTTGTTATTGTAACTTAATTGCTTATGATTTAAATACTTCCAAATTCAAAAACAAGTAAGCTCTAATTTGTAGTGGAGATTTTTCCAAATGGAATTTGTAACTGTAACATAAGCCTGGAGCTGTCAGGGACCACCGCATAGAGAAAGACTTCTTGAGAATGAAGCCAACTCATAGGAAGGCAGAGCCAAGAGATGGAGAGCGACAGATACTGGTGACATCATCTGAGGCCTCCAGATTCAGCCATGCCTGGGCCTCATGATTCTGTGAGCTGATAAATTCCTTTTATGGCTCGTGCCTGTTGGAACTCAGTTTCTGTCACTTAAAACCACGAGAATCCTTGCTAATACAGCAACCGTGGTCAAAGGTTTGGGGGAAATGCTTCAAATTAGATTTGTCTCTTGCAGATTCACAATGTGCACCAACTAGTTAAGAGATCTGAGAAAACCCACTGTACAGGTTTCTCTTTGTTAACCCGCTGTTTCCCAAACTTGGTTGATGGCAGAGTCTCCTTTTATGCAACACTTGTGAACATTTCACTGAGCACGTTTTGGGATGTGCTGCTCTTCTGAGGCGTGGAGGGAAGAGAGTTGTCAAAAATGACCCCAGCGGTACTCCAGAGACTCGCCAGAAAGGAATTCATCAAGTGAAGTAACCTCTACTAGATGAGCAAGTCTAAGTGGGAAGGAAGCCAAAGGCATGATCTTGTCTACACCCTACCTCATTCCCCTGTAACACCAGGATAGGAACAGTGGAGACCTCCCTCGTCTCTTTAAATGGCAAATTACCACGGGCTCACTATAACCTGCTAATTTCAGTGGTTTTTCCTGACTTTCCTCCTCTCCACAGAATCTCCACCACCTACAAGATGAAAACATGCCAGGGTGTTTAAAACTTTTTCAACTTAAGTTAGCAAGGAACATCATCTTTCAGGTTCCAATCAAATTTCCCAATCCTGCGCTGATACACTTCAGCTTCTGAGATGGATCTCAGCCCTCTTAAATCCTTCCAGGTAATGGCCATCTTTTCTACAACCGTTCAAGTCCAAAGGCTTGAGACTCAGGAGAGCCCCTGGTGTAAGTTCTAGTCTAAGTGCAGAAGACCAGGGTCTCATTTGAAAACAGAGAAGGCAATTTCTCCCTGGCCCTGCTTTTGTTCTCTTCAGGCCTCTAAGGGATTGGATGACGCCTACCCAGATTAGGAAGGACAATCCATTCTGCTCATCTGCTGATTCAAATGTTAATCTCATCCAGAAACACCCTCACAGACATACGTAGAATAATGTCTAACCAAGTATCTGAGCACATCTGTGTCCCAGCCAAGTTGACATACAAAATTAATTATCACAATAACAAAAATCACAGATGCTTCTGTTTCACGGAGTCCTGACGATTTGTTCCAGAAGCATGGAACATCTCTTTGGGAATTGGGCAGTCCCTTCTTGTCATCATGGCCTTTGACATCACCTTACTTGAGCAGTTACCAAGCTTGCTTGACATCAAAATATAGAGTGTTGGGATCCCTGGGTGGCGCAGCGGTTTGGCGCCTGCCTTTGGCCCAGGGCACGATCCTGGAGACCTGGGATGGAATCCCACGTCGGGCTCCCGGTGCATGGAGCCTGCTTCTCCCTCTGCCTATGTCTCTGCCTCTCTCTCTCTCTCTCTCTGTGTGACTATCATAAAATATATATATATATATATATATATATATAGAGAGAGAGAGAGAGAGAGAGAGAGAGTTATGAAAACATGGATTTCTAGGCTTCCATTACAATCTTCTGAATGAGAATCTGAGTTTGAGGCCCATCTTAGATCAGAATATGAGATAGAGGCCCAGGCCCATTTCCAAGAGATTTTAATAATCAACCTCAGGGCTTTTCTTTTTTCATTTTCATTTTTAAAATTTTTTTTATTTAAAAAATTTTACTTCCACTATAGTTAACATACAGTGTTATATTACTTCTAGATGTACAATATCATGATTCAACAATCATATGCATCATTCAGTGCTTATCAAGATAAGAGTACTTTAATCCCCTTCACCTGTTTCACCAATCCCCCACTGGTAACCATCAGTTTGTTCTGTAAAGAGTCCGTTGTTTTGTGGTTTGTGACTTTTTTTGCTTTGTTCATCTGTTTCTTAAATTCCACATATGAGTGAAACCATATGGTATTTGTCTTTCTTTGACTCACTTATTTTACTTAGCATAATACCCTCTAGATCCATTCATGTTATGGCAAATGGCAGGATTTCATCCTTTTTTTTTTTTATGACTGAGTAACATTCCACTGAATACACCACCTCTTCTTTATCCATTCATTTATCAGTGGACACTCAAGCTGCTACAATTTGGCTATTGTAAATAATACTGCAGGGGAATAACTGCTTTAAAGTGCAGAGTCACTGGATGCACTGACCTGAAAAGAGCAGGGATTTTAGTAGTTTCCAATGATTTATGTCCCTGTTTCTCACTCCTTCTGGGTTTTGCTCTCCTCCTGCCTTACCTACCCTCATTTAGTGGAGAACCAAGAAAATAAAGCCATTTGCTGAGTTATTAATGTATGTCAGGAATTGGACTATGTATTTTATGTGTCCTATTTCATTGTAATCCTTTAGTCAACCCCATAAAAGAGAAAAAAAGGTCTATTTTATAGATGAGAAAACTGAGGTTTAGAAGAGTTAAGTAATTTTACCAAGAGATTAATTAGTGAAAGAGCTGGAACTGAAACTGCAACCCACTTGATTTCAAAAACCATGCTTTACCCGACATGTCTTACTCCATGATTACTTTAGGAATATCAGATGGCCCCTGATTGGAATAGATTAAAGATTCAGAAAAGATAATGTTTGAAGCCTACTGTACTTCGTAAGCAATCAATAACAGGCTCGACTAATTCACTACAGGTGGAAAGAAAGGGAAGATTGGCAGTTTTCTACTCTATTGGGAAAATCCACCCTTTGGACAGCATTGTTCAAAAACAGGATCATACTCACAGAGGCAACAGCCACTTTTATGAAATCTTCAATGTCCCTGCCCTACACCTTCACTCAACATAATAGGTACTCGATAAATGACTTTGAATAAACAAATGATATAAAATTTAAATAGTACTTGTATTTTTTTTCAGAAAGGGAATCTAATAATTTCTTGATCTGTTTTGACCTTAAGAGTGAGAATAAGAATACTAGACATTTGCATAATCTATACTTGAGAAGAGCTCTTTAGTAATTTGCCATTTGGTTTATCTTTAAATAAGACATGAATTAGTGGGTTTTTTTTAAAGATTTTATTTATTCATTTCAGAGAGACAGAGAGAGCACAAGCAGGGGGAGTGACTGAGGGGCAGTCAGATTCCTCATTGAATGGGAAGCCCCTCTCAGGGCTCAATCCTAGGACCCTGAGATCCTGACCTGAGCCAAAGTCAGATGCTCAACCCACTGAGCTACCCAGGTATCCCAGTGTTAAGTATTTTAATCAGCTGTTCTGAAAGGCATCATAAGCCCCCCTTTCAGAATGACATAAAAAATAACTATTTGGCTGGAACACTACAGTTCTGAAGATTATTATTTTAAGAGCCTTATATAATTCATCCTTTGGGTGTTCAATGAATGTTTGCCACCTGATTGACTTTGAGGAGTAGAAGGATTCTCTAAGTAGTGGGAAGCATTAGAACTGATCATCATAGACCCTGTGTTCTGTTCTAATTCCATCTTAAGAAATAAACCAAAACCTTATATTTGCTAGTATCAGCAATATAAGAAACAGAAGTTCAGGTTTGGAAAGCTATGACTACTTAACATGAATAAACTATTACTAAACTGTACCTAGTATGAATCTACGGTAGTGAGTCCAAATTAGTATAAATAGAACTGGTAAAAAGACTTACAGTAAAATTGCAAAATGGTATGTCCTGGAGAATCTGAAGAATATCGCTACTAAATAGTAAATATATTCCTGTGCCATCCATCAATCATTGGAATGAACTGGCTAACCCTGCAGTTTATGGGTTGTAGTGAAATGTCAAACACTTCCCTAGGCTCAAAAATGCTATGTGAAGTATCAGCAAGGATACAATTCTTAGCCAAAAGAAGCAGTTATCAATGGACTATCCTTGTTGTACTCTGGGTAGTTTGTTGAACATGTAAACATCTTGGTAGATGTTACGGAAGGTCTCTGCTTCTAAGCGAGGATTCAGCACTGTTGATCTTTGACTTTATTTCTCCTAATCCAAGAACTAAATTATTATTTACTTTCTTCTCTCTTTCTCTCCTTCCATCCTTCCCTCCACCTTTTCCTCCCCCTTCCCACTACATCTCTCAACCCCTTATTGTCTTTCCATAGGAATTTCTTGAATCTCTGGAATAGGCCAGATCCATGCTAAACCCTAAAGATACAGTGATGAATAGTATCCCTGAATTTGTGGCATAACATAAAAAGAGTTGGAATTCCAAGTAAAAGTCACTGATTACCTAGGGAGGTTAAAGGAGGTTATAAAATATTCCCAGAGGGCACCTGGGTGGCTCAGTGGTTGAGCATCTGCCTTTGGCTCAGGTCTGATCCTGGGGTCCTGGGATCAAGTCCCACATTAGGGTCCCTGCGGGGAGCCTGCTTCTCCCTCTGCCTTCTGTCTCTGCCTCTTTCTCTGTGTCTCTCATGAAGAGATAAATAAAATCTTTAAATTTTTTTAAATAATGAAATAATAATAAATAAAATATTACCAGAGTAGAAAAATTCAACAAGTCACGATGGTATCAAAGAGTGAAGACATTTATTCTGAATTTGAAGTTACAGGTGTCCAATAAATTGAAACTGATGAAAACTTACTGAAATTACTCAATTCCTAAGACTTACTACTATATGATGGGAGAAATTCATAAAGCAGACATTTATGATATCCAAATCCTTGATGCACATTATATTTGATTATCAGGAATACTGTTTTGCTTAGAGTATAGCAAAGAGTTTTACTAATGCTTTGTGTGAGCCTGTTTGAGTATTATTCGTTGTATTAAATATTTTTTCTTGAACCTAAAATGTATATACTAAATTATTTTCTGGATCTTAACTCTGCTTTTATTATATCTACAAGGAAAATTTTTTCCACAGTTAATTCATTTAACAAATAATTACTGAATACTTTCTATCTGTTAGGCACTAGGTCTGTGATAAAAACAAACAAACAAACAAAAAACAGACATAGCCCCAGCCCTCATGAAACTTACATATTGATAAACAGTCTCAAATTGTGGAATATAAATCATTGGCAAAGTTAGAGTTTCCTTCAGAAAAATGCACTCTATAACAAACTTGGCTAAAACACCAATTTCCCAGTAAATAGGGCATGACTGCCTCTGCTGTTTTTAAAGCCATGGTTCTGAAACCACAAAGCATAGGCTTAAAGCAAAATGGAACTCAGTTCAAATTCAGCTCTGCTCTTTCTTAGATCTCTGACTTCATCCATAAAATGAGCTTTGTAATTCCAACTTCACAGGCATATTGTGAAAATTAGATGGTATGTGTACAGAGTTAGTATGTACGTGGTATGTGTAAACACCCAAAAAGTGGCAGTTCTTAATACTACTACTACTTCCCTTTGTGTCCTATTTTGTAACTAAACCAGTAGATTGAGTTGAAGTCAAGTAAAACCTCAGTGATTGGGAAATGGTATGTCCCACTGTGTGTATTTAGGGATTGACTGAGGGCTATCTGGAATTTTTTATTTAAATACCTTTGTTTGTAAAGTCTGTCTGAATTATAAGAACCACCATTCTTGCTTTAATACACTAGGTATAGTCTGAGGATAATGGAGTATTTTTCAAGCATAGGAAATTCTGGATCCTAAGTTGAAGGGTAGTGAGTTAGTAAATATTTGAACCTATGATTTTTTTTAAGATGTGTGTGTGCATGTGTGTGTGTAAGTATGTATGTATGTGAGTGTTTGAGAACATTTCCATACCTCACTGCTAGGATTATTAATATGAATTAACTGATCAGTAACAAAGATGTTGGTGTAGCAAGACAGAGTTAAGTTGAAAATGGATTGACTCCCAGGAAGATATTCTGTTATCAGTATTTGCTTTTAGAATTCATAGGCAGTGTTTCATGTGTCTATTGATGATGGTGAAATCCCTAACTTGACCTTTTCATATTCATTAAAGAAAACTGTAATCAATTACTAATTATGGATCACTGTATTCCAGTTGAGATTTCACACCACTGTTAAATGACACTTGTAACAACTTGCTTCTCCTCTTCCCAAATCATTTGACTTGCTTCACCAAATGTTTGATAGTGATAGAAGGATCACTTAAAATTAATGTTGGAGAGTGAATCATTTACTTGAAAACAATTGTAGTCTTAAAGTATTTAAATTATGAAGATTATTTGGTAAAAGTCTAGGAAAGTAATATGTGCTCATATTTTCACTACTGTTTACATTGCAGAATTTACTGCTTTTTGCATATATGCTCACATGTTCCTCTTTTTATTTCAATAAAAAATTTGTGTTAAATATAACAAAGTTTAGTCAATTATAAAGTTGATCAAAATGAAATTTCTAAAATGAATGGAACATTTTCTTCCTGTGAACAAGTACTTAGTAATAAATCTTTAAAATCACATATAAGAACCTATTTCCAAACAACAGAATTTCTTTTTCCATTACACAGATGATACTCCTAGCCAGAGCAGCCACATGTCAGTGTTGATTCTTTTACAGAAGGTTCACATTTCATAGATGCTCAGGGACCCTTTTATTCTTAAATAAACAGTTTTATTGAAAGATGTATTACTTGTAAATCTGTATCATAAAAGGAAACTTTTCCTCTTTTGACTTGACCTTCTCCCACCTTCACTTCCTTCATAAAGAATTTTTTAAGGAGAAAGGATCACAGGAAATAGGAGGGGTGAGGAGTGCTGGAGAGTAATCTTAAAAGAGTAAAAAAGTGATTTATCTGGCATCCAAGTGATCAGACTCCATCTAGATGTTTTCTCTTACCGCTAGCACTGATAATAATTGTAAGTAAGCACTTTATATGTGGAAGGTGTGATTACTGTCTCTGAGCAGCTCATAGTGTTTGGCAGTGTTTTTAATTTTTAAATAAATAATTTTTAAAATATTTCTGCAAAGAAACTACAAGTGAGAGATCTCTTTTTTAAAGGCTGGAGGAAAAAGGAACATGAAAAGGCCATGTCAAATATATGCTCACAAATTAAGCCCTGGAACTAGAACACTGGTGTGTGTGTGTGTGTGTGTGTGTGTGTGTGTGTGTAGTTGAATGCCTCTCAATTTCTGTCTTTACGTCTCTCAGTTTTAAGATTTCACTGTTTCTGGGCTTCTCTAACTGGTTTCCCACCCTCAATAGCTTCATCAACCAATCCTTGGCAAAGCTAATTTTCCCTTCTCTTGCCGTATGCTTCTGAGTTGTTCTTTACCAGCGCATCTTAGACAAGCCCTAGGTTTCATTTCTTTCCTGAATCTTGGGGTTGACTTCACTGAAATATGGCAAAGTTGGAGGAATGCATTTGATCTGATGATTCAGAATGCCCTGACATGCATGTCAGCTTGACCATTAACTCCAAAGAGCTTTGTTGCAGGAGAGATGAAAAAGAGAGGTTTGAAAAAAAAAAAAAAAGAAAGAAAAAGAAAAAGAGAAGTTTGTATATGTCGTAGTGGCTTTTATATAGAGACTCTGATAAGAAATGTCTAACTTCCACCATGTTCAAGACAGAGGGCAAAGGGATGATAGTGCCTCTTCAACTTCTGCACTGTCAACAAACCCTTACTGAGCACTATTAAAGCTCCAGATACTGTGCTGAACCATATATGGGATGCAGAAACAAATGAGGGCATGTTCTACTTTCTTGAATTTTGAAATCCCATCCAACAGAAAGGATAGTCATGTAAACATGTCTAACTATAAAGTAGAATGAGTCGTATTAAATTACAAGGTTTGGTTTGGTTTGGTTTTAAGCTCTGGAGGTATACAGAATAGAATATCCTATCCATTCATATATGTGATTTATGCCTCCCACCCCATTTGAAAGGCATTTTGGCCCATTGTGTGAAGGCTAGTGTTTCTTAGACCTACAAACTCTCACTCGTAATTGTGGGTAGACTGGGCCAGCAGTGTCAGGTACAGTCTTCTCAAAAAACATCATGACAATTTTTTTTGCCTCTGAATAACAGTGACAGAGGTGAAGTACTAGTTCTTTGGGTCCATGGGTTGGAAGTTCCCATCTTCAAGTAGTCATTTAATTGAAAAAAAAAATTTTTTTATTTATTTAGAGAAAAAGGTGGCAAAGTTTTTCAGGAATATATTCACATAAAATGTCAATTTGTAAGTGATAACATGAAAACTGACAGATGATTAATTCCTGATGTGGTCAGAGACACTTTAGTAATTAAAAGTTGGGAGACATTCTGAAATACCCATGGAGGGATATTATGGAATTTAAACAACTCCCAGTGTTCTTGGAGTATTTTCACTGAGCTTTGTGCATGTGTCAAGCTGGTTGGCAATATACCAAAATCAGAATGGATTTATACCAATAAAGTACTAAGAATGGAGATAGGGTTTCTTAGAGAGCAAAGATACCAATCTGGTATTGTTCAACCAGTAAGAGATTTCACCCAGAGGAAAGAGGATTTTATCAGCTCTTGCAAATTGTGGCACCAAGCTTGCTGCTGGATAACTTTGATTTCACTCCTTTTCCAAGGAAGCAACTTTTTCAGATGCAAGTTCCAAGTTCTTTGGCTAAGTTTCTAATTCTGAGTGTTCAAGAAGGATTCAAAACTGTTAAGTATCTATAGAAGGACCCAAAAAAAAAGCACCTGAGAGAAGGTTTTCTAGTAAAAAGTTGAATAAATGGTCACGTCAATACCATAAGATATACCGAATTATGATGACCTTAAGTTTTCAAGCACTAGATATTATTACCCTAATCAATATAAAAGGTAATTATTATTATGTTACCAAATAATCCAGCGATTCCACTAATGGGTGTTTACCCAAAGAAAATATAAAACTAACCCAAAAATATATATGCACCCCTATGTTTGTTGTAGCATTATTCACCATAGTCAAAATATGGAAGCGACCTGCATGCCCATTGATAAATGAGTGGATAAAGAAGATGTATATACTATGGAATATTACTCAGCCATAAAAAAAAAATGAATGAAACCTTGCCATTTGCAACAACATGGATGGACCTAAAGGGTATAATGCTAAGTGAAATAAGTCAGTCAGAGAAAGACAAATACCATATGATTTCACTCACATGTGGAATTTAAGAAACAAAATGAATGAACAGCAAAGAATAAAAAGACATAGACAAAAAAAAAACAGGAGTACCTGGCTGGCTCAGTCAGTAAAACATGGGACTCTTGATCTTGGAGTCATGAGATCAAGGTTCACATTGGGAGGGTAGAATTTACTTTAAAAAAAAAAAAAAAAAACAGACTCTTAAAATACAGAGAACAAACTGGTGATGCCAGAGAGGGGGTTGGTAAAGGGATAGAGAAAATAGATAAAGGGAATTAAGAATAAACTTATCTTGGGCAGCCCTGCTGGCTCAGAGGTTTAGTGCCGCCTGCAGCCCAGGGCGTGATCCTGGAGACCCAGGATCGAATCCCACACCCTGAATGGAGTCTGTCTGTATCTCTGCCTCTCTCTCTCTCTCTGTGTCTCTCATGAATAAATAAATAAAATCTTTTTAAAAAAAAAAAAGAATAAATTTATCTTGATGAGCACTGAGAAATGTGTAGAATTGTTGAATCATTATATTGCACACCTGACACTAATATAACACTATATGTTAATTACACTTGAATAAAAAAATCTAATGAATAATTATTCCATAAATTCTTCTCAAATTCCCACAGTGATCATTATGGCAACAGTGAGAAGGCACTCCTTGTTTTGACATTAAAATCATCCTAATCAGCCTAAGAACTATAATCATGTGACACCCTTCCCCTATTCTCCACATGGCTGAGAACCACACACTCGCAGCTTGCCTCTTCAAGTCATTAGTCCAAATCAACTATAAGAAAGAAATTCATGATATGATTAAAACAAAATACACACACATACACACACACACACACACCTGTTTTATTAAATTTAAGTTGGCCCTAACAGGAGAAGTAACCTTCATACCTTTGAGTCTTTCACTAATAAATACTCTGAACACCAATCAAACCCTTGCTAAAAGCCATTTGCATTATAAATGTACATATGAAGGACATCACATACTTGTTGATCTAGGTTTTTGTTTTTCTTTTTCAAGTTTATCTAGTGATCAGAATTTCATAATCCTAATCATTAAATAGTCTGCTCTCTCAGTGGTTATCAGTCTATACAAGAGAGTGAAAAGTGAGCAAGTGGTGGTACATTAGGATTCTCCAAAGAAACAGAACCAATAGGAGATATCTATATTCATATATATAGCTGAAAATGAATAGACATAGATAGATATAGATACAGATATCTTGGGACTTCTCAGCCTCCAAAGTCCTGTGAGCCAATTCGTATACGTATTTTGGAGACTGAGAAGTCCCACAATCTGCCATCTGCAAGCTAGAGAACCAGGAAAGCCTGTAGTATAATTTGGTCTGAGTCCAAAGGCCTGCGAACCAGAAGCACAGATGTCTGAGGACAGGAGATGATGGACGTCCCAGCTCAAGCAGAGGGCACATCCCCCTTCCTCCAGTTCCGTGTTCTATTCGGGCCCTCAATGGATTGGATGATGCCCACTCACACTGGTGGGGGCAACCTTCTTTACTCAATCTACTCATTCGAATGCTGCTCTCTTCTGGAAACAAGACATGCCCTCACAGGCATGCCCAGAAATATTTTACTAGCTATTCGGGGTATTCCTTAGACCAATCAAGTTGACACAAATTAAGGTGACACCCATCACAGGGGGTGTTGTCCTCTTCATTAACAGCATCACCTCTGACATTCACTTCTAGGCTTTTGCGTACCTGGCACTGTGCTAAGCATTTTATTTGCACGATCTCAGCCCTCTCAACATAATGTGACAGATGACGTCTAATAATTACCTCCATTCTCCAGATCAAGAACTTGAGGCTTAGGGAAATCCAGCAATTTGCCCAAGGTCGTAGGGTAAGAAGCAGAGAAGGCATTAAACACACAGTTCTCTCTGATACCAAAAGACCGTGCCCAGTGCCCTACGCCTCTACCCATTTCCAGTTTGAAAACAGGTCCTTGGGTATTTCAGAGCATTTTATATAAAGCAACCGAAAGCCAAGTGATAGAAATGTAATTGGTTAAGTAAACAACATCAGTTGCAGACTTTCTCAAATTGAGAGTTTTCATTTATTTACTCATTATGTATATCCTATTTTGTTTTAGAGATAAAACTGAGATTTAATACAAAAAAAAAATCTTCATAAAAAGCAGTTGCTCAGAAAAGCCATCTGGCAAAAACAGAAAACTTTCGAACCAGAGTTACACTGGCTGCCGTGAAGGCATGTCACTCTGCACCTTTTTTCTCCCCAGGGCCTAATGGGAAAGCACACAATTGACCTCAACTTCAAGTTTCCCAGGGTTTGGCAGGCCGTCTCTCACTGAGGGGTGGTATGACCACACAGGCCGTCCAAATAGCTGCTCTGGGACCAGGCCACGCAGGGTGTGTCCACTTGGGCCACTGTGGGTGGGAGCAGCGAGCAGCCCGCCAAGCCAGGTTCTCGCAGTCCACTTCTCCCCCTCCAGGTGGTCAGGGGAGGCCTCCGGGTTCTCTCTCAGGCCTCTCCTCCACCGTTCTTCATCCAGAAAGGTTGGGTGGCCAAAGGGAGGCTTCCCCTCCAACTAGAACAGTCGAGGAGGCCAAATTCCACCCAACGTGGGGGAGTGCCAGGCTTCCAAGCAGCCGTGGGCCTATTTGCAGGAGCACTTGAGTATGAAACAGGCCTGTCAATATGCATGTCAGCGTTCATCCCACTGACGTGACTCAGCTGGGAGCTCGCTCGGCTGTGGGGGTGGGCCTGTCCTTTTTATTCCTCTAAGGATTTCCTGTGAGTTGAAGGATCACGAGGAGCTGCCGGAATGAGCATGTGCAGATGGCAGGTAAAGTTGCACATCAGCAAAGAATGAGCACTTTGGAGTGTTGTTTTTTTTTTTTTTTTTTTTTTTTTTTTTTTTTCCAGGAGTGGGGAGGCAAAATCCAGCTAATCACACAGGAGGTTCACTGGGGAAGTCAAAAAGAAAAGCACATTGGCATACACATTAGGCAGAAAAGGGCCCACAGAGCAGTTTGAAGACCCAGAGGGAAATAGAAGCTAAAAAACTTTCCCCACTTACATGCTAATGATGTTTATCTGCACAGAGCCTGCTTTTGTGCTCCTGCTTTATACACAATTTAGAGGCCATTAAATTTTAATTTAAGATAATTCATTAGAAATGGATTTTTATATGGGAAGTTTCGGAATAGTAACTTAAACATTTCAGAAACCTCTGTTTTTACTTACACTGTGTTTTACCTCTACCCCGGAGCCAACAGCTCAGATACAGTAACCCGCCCAAAATAATTGACTCCTACCTCCAACCTTGCCTCTGAATATTCAAACACACAGCTGTGGGAGTGAAGTGAGAGGCAGGAAACCTGACAGTGAAGAAAATTTCTCTGTTTTACATAAACTCAGGCACTTTGGGGGTTGGGAGATGTGTTTTCCAGAGTGTTAGACACGCTTCTTCAGTCCTAATTGAGAACGTCGTTAGCAGCATCCTGTAATTGCAAATGCCAAATTTAAGTATCGATTTAAATCAAATAGGACTGAACAAATTTAAAAATTCAAAAACACTCTAATAAGAAAAAAAAATCTTCCATTTCTTAGATTACCGATATCAATTTATATCCCTAGCTGGATATTGCATTTTCGACGTGAACTAAAGGAATCACACCGATTTAATGATGTGAATGAGTATCATTGGGAATGAGTATTAGAATCATAAGGATTACAGTCAAATCTAGACCCCATCCATTCATATGACATTGGACGAATCACTTATGCACTCTAAGCCTTGAGTCCCCACCTGAAAACTGAGGATAAGTAAGACCCACACAATACATGTGATAGAGAATGTAAGTCTCCACCAACTCATTGGTAAACTTCAGGAGAGAAAAGAATCTGAGATTTTTGTGTTTTTCCCCCTCAATTTCTATATCTTCTGTACCTAAGAGTTGTCTGGCACTCCAATATTTGTTGAATGAATGAGTATTATACACAATGGAGGAGATGCCATATGGGAAATGTCTATCCCACAGTTAATTTGTAAAAATTTGTTCCTTCAATAACCTCTACCCAACTCCATCTTCATTCTTACCACATTAATTCAAATATTTAAGGCTGAATTCTTTTGACTCAATTCATATAATACGTTCATGTTCAGAAATCCTTACGCATCTATAGTAAGAATTCTATTTCAGCCCTTTATTTCTCTTTCCTTATCAAAGCTATTAGCAAGTCCTGTTGATTCAACCTCCACAATAGGTCTCAGATTGTTTCACTTCCACTACCACCATCTAATCTAAGCCACAATCACCTAAATGGACCCCAGCCATAACCTCCCAACTGGTCTCTCCAGTTCCACTATGCTTCTACAATCCGTAGCCAGATTTCCCATTTTTGTCTTGTACCATTTACTCTCTTGCCCATGTTTCACCCATCCAGACTTCCTCTCTGTTCCTCACATTTCAACCTCTTTCTGTTCTTAAACCTTCACACGTGTTGTTCACTGTGCCTAGGAATATTCTTACCCTGGCTTTTGTGTAGATGGTTCCTGTATGCCAACCACGTTTCTGCTCAAACACCTCTCTTCAAAGACCCTTTCTGTCCTTACTACATTTTCTCTACCAATCATTGCCTGTAATGCTTGGAATAAAATCCAAACTCCTTGCCAGCAGCCCAAGGCATGATCTAAATACTGTCTGCTTGACTCTTTCAACTCTTCTTCTACCACTCTGTTCCCTGGTGGTACCTACATGCCCTTCCCCCTCCCCACCAGCCTCACTCATGCTGTTCCACTCAGGAGGCAAGTAGAATTCACAAAGCATTTTAGAAATTAATATAAAATTGGAATGACAGCAAAAATACAGTAAAAGGTATAGAGATAAGAAAGCAAATGAAATGATTGAAAATAAAGGATAAAAAAGTAGTAGAGAGAAAACAGGAGAAATGGAAGACTGACCAAGGAGACCCAACACTGGCATAGAAGGAGTATCCAAAAAGAAAAAAAAAAATTAACAAAACAAATATTTAAGGTTACAATTTAGGAAAATTGTCTTTAAGTATAGATTTGAATCTCTGTGTTTCAAGGGCACACTGTGCTATGACAAAAAAATTGATTCACCATGGCTAATGATTAGTCTTACGTTGTTAGTGTAATTATTAAATACTCCAAATACAGGAAGAATTGGACAGCCAGGCAAAAATATCAAGTTACTTACAAAGGAAGGAAATTATGTTGGCTTCAGAAATCTTCACAGCAATTACAAATACCAGAAACAGTAGAGTAATGCCTGCAAAATACTCCACAAAGAAAGGGTACATCAAGGATTCCATATTCAGTCAAACTGTCCTTAAAGAATAAAGATTTCAGATGTTTTAAATGTACAAGAATTCATGGAAAATCGTTGTTAAGGATACTTCTCAGGGAAACTACTAGAGGAGAAACTTCAATCAATCAAGATATAATGGAGGAAACTACAGAAAAAGACTGGTAGTGACCTTTGAATATATTTAACTGTACAATTAAAATGATTACACAAATTATAGTTTATGGTGAAGGATCATAATGTAAGTTGTATATTGCCTGATGATAAAAAAAGGACTGAACTTCTTTTTAAAAATGGGAGGTAAAAGGGAAAGAATGTGGGTGGAATACTAAGCTCTTCTATCTATAACAGTCAAGAGTAAAACACCATGATTTAAAACAGACTTACAAGCATATATAACTATAAAAAAGAGAACCTTAGGAAAAATAATTGAATAAAATTGGGGAGTGAAAGAGCAAAGACATAGAATAGTAAAAAGCTGCCTTTATCATTATTCACAAAGGGAAACTAATAAATTGTTTAAAGAATATTAGGACTAATGGCATTATATAAAGATATAATTACAAAATTTTAAAATAAAAATGTAAATCTCTCTCTCTCTTTCTCTCCCCCCTCACTCCCTCCCTCCCTCAAAAATAAAATAATAAAAATTATAAAAAAGAAACATAAGAGAATAACAAAATTAAGACCAAGCATTTTGGAGGCACCTGGGTGACTCAGTCAGTTAAGCATCTGCCTTCAGCTCAGGTCATGAACCTGGAGTCCCAGCATCAAGCCCTGCATCAGGCTCCCTGGTTGATGGGGAGTCTGCTTCTCCTTATCCCTCTCCCCCCCCCCAGCTCATGCTCTCTCTTTCTCACTCTTGCTCACTCTCTCCCTCTCAAATAAATAAAATCTTTTAAAAAACCCAAAAGAAAAAAACAAAAGACAAAGCATTTTTGCCTATCAGTAAGTGTAACTTATCTTGATTCATCTATTTAAAGAAAAATGTTTACAAATTGAATCACAAAGTAAAACCTACTTCATGCCAAATACAATAAAAAAAAATCAAAGATAAAGGCTTACGATAAAACAGTGGTCAAAGATCTACCAAACAGAAACAAATGATATAAAGCAGAAGTCATCATCTTTATATCAAACAAGGTGGAAATTAGAACAAATAACTAAATAAGACAGAGAAAGAGACCCTAATAATGCCAAAGTGTGCAGTTCCCTATAAAGGTATAGCAATTATGTATGTCTATGTGCCAAAAAAAAACCATCAACATGTAAAGAACAGAAACCACAGGAATTACAAAGAGGAATAAACACAACATGCTAATCTTGGGGGACTTCATTTCGCCCTCTAGTGCATGACCAGTCAGATGGACAAACCACCAGCAGAACCTAGCCTTGGAATAGCATCCAGAGACCACCTAATCCGTGGCCGTGGTGAGCACCATTTGCAAAGGGAGTGGTAACATACACAGCCACTTCCGGTTCAGTTTAAATTTCAATCTGAACTTGAGCAGCATCACGCTGACACAACACATTCAGAAGGAGAGGGGAGTTTCCTGTTCTTTTTATGAAGCTGCGTAACCTTGGTTCCTGGGACTCCTTGTTTTGGAAAGAAAAAAAAATCACTTCCTAATGATTTCTCTGTTGAAGAAAAATCCGATTAAAAACATAATTGGGAAATGAACATGCTTTAAATAAAGTTAGGCAAGTGATCCTTTTTTCTTGTTTTGTTTTGTTTTTGTTTTTGTTTCTGTTTTTTTTTTTTTTGCTTTTAATTCAACGTAAAATTCTAACACACATTGTTTTTCTCTATAAGCATGCAAAGAAGAAAAGTATAACAGTGTTGCTTGCTGGGTGCTTCGACTAGGTGCTCTCAGTATTACAAGGACCACACAGACCACATGATTGTGACAATTACTATGGCAACTAACAAACTTTTCAAATTGACATACCCACTGTGACGCCTGCCCACACAGAGCGCTTCTATCTGGCATCCATTTCCATTTCAATGTACAGTGTGCAAATCTAGAAGCCCCTGCCGTCTTGTAACCACAGTGAAGAAAACTGCCCACATTAACTCTGCTATTTTATTTTCAGTTGATTTTTTCTCATGTCAGTACTCCATTCAAAACTAGAGACCAGAGACTTGGATGCCCAGTCTAGAAACCTGCATCTAAAGCCTGAAGCAAACATGGTATTAAATTAGCAATCCTGTCCATATGTTTTCTCCTCTGTGCGCTCAGAGCCATGAAAATAAGTTCATTAAAAATAACTCTTCTATCACATAGTGGAGTTTTGTTGTTTTTTTTTTTTTTCTTCTTTTCTTCCCCTGAATCAGATCATCCTTTCAATCTGTGCAGTCCAATTTTCTAAAATCGAGCCCCTCGTATCCGGAAGGCCTTCCCTCAAATAAATGCCACGCGGGAAAGCTGATACACAATAAAATGGTAAGAGGTTCTGTTTAAATTTGGTCGGAATGTCCCATTTTGTTTTCAGAGACAACAGAACTTCAGGAATCTTTTAGCTCATCATCACTCACCAAGGAGGAGAGGCTCAGTGTGGAGATTTGGCCATTTGGGAAAAGCTGGAAATCTGGGAAAAGTGAAAAAAAGAACACTCCCTGCTGCCCTGGCAACGCACCCTTCTAAGTGGGGAAAAAAGAAGTCACTGCACAGAATCCTGATGTGTTCAGCAAACGTCGCTATGTGATTTTTCTCTTCCTGCTTCTGCCTCAGAAAAAACAGGAACCTAGAAGGGCAACAAAACCAGAGGAAGTGATCTGCATCTTCTTAGCAAGACAAGCACACAAGAAAAGCAAACTAGGGTCTCTTCTGCTGGGACGTACAAAGTTAGGACATGAATCCACTGAGATAGAAATTTTCCTGCTGGCCAGAGAAGACACCATCATAGCAACAACAGTTAACAACCTAACACTCAGTGCGTGCTTATAAAAGCATTGTTAAAAGTATTTCTTCATAGAAAGACTCATTTAATCCTTACTTTCGATGTACTGCTATTATCCCCATTGTACCAATGAGAAAACTGAAGCACCAAAGCCAAACCAATTCATGAGGTACAGGGTAGAGCCACTGTTAGGCCCAGGCAGTCTGCTTGCAGGTTGTAGATCTTGAAGAAATAGCAGGTGTCTGGGAGAGTCTACAACACTTCCCCTGAGAGTCCATTGGCTTTCAAGTTCTGTATAAAAGAAAAAACAGGGGCACCTGGGTGGCTCAGTGGTTGAGTGTCTGCCTTCGGCTCAAGGCATGATCCCGGGGTTCTGGGATCAAGTCCCGCATCGGGCTCCCTGCATGGAGCCTGCTTCTCCCTCTGCCTGTGTCTCTGCCTCTCTCTCTGTCTCTCACGAATAAATAAATTAAATATTTTTTAAAATTTTAATAAAAAATAATAAAAGCATGGGACTAGTGTCCAGTGAGGGGCTAATTCTATAGTTGTGTGTGGTCAGACTAGAGGATCAGAAGAGTTAGGCTCCCACAGCCAGCCTATGGCAGCACACCTGCGTGGCCAGAGCAGTGTTTTATTTTAAAAGGTGAGTCAGCTGGGGCCCCTGGGTGGCTCAGTCGGTCAAGGGTCTGCCTTCAGCTCAGGTCATGATCTCACGGTCCTGGGATCGAGTCCCACATGGCGCTCCTTGCTCAGTGGGGAGTCTGCTTCTCCCTCTCCTTCTTGCTCTGCCTACTTGCGCTCTCGCTCTCTCTCTGTCAAATAAATAAAATCTTTAATAATAAAAATAATCTAAAAGGTAAGTAAGCCTAAAGTTTGTAAGATGGAAGGAAGTGGCAAATGGAGGCACAATACAATCAGCTCACGATGATTTCTGATTGACGGTTGGGAAACACAGGCCGTTCAGACAGCTACCGTAGGAGTAAGTTCAGCTTTCTGACCCTGAAAACCCTCTGTTTTCCATGACTGCTGTAACAAAGTACGACAAACTTAGCAGCAGGAAACAACACAAATTAACTATCCTTTAGTTCACTAGGTCAGCAGTCTAGTACACATCTCACCAGATGAAAAAAAAAAAAGCAAGCTGTCTGCAGACCACATTCTTTCCAGAGAGTCTAAGGGAGAATCCATTTCTTGCTCTTTTGGGTTATTGCAGAATTTAGTTCTTTGGGGTAGTAAGACCGAAGCCCTGGTCTTTTTGCTTCCTGTAATGGAGGTCTGTTCCCGGCTTCTAGAAGCCACCACATTCCTTGTCTCTTGGCCCCCTTGCTCCATCCTCAGAGCCAGCAACGGCAGTGGAACCCTCCCAAAGCCTCCCCCTTCTGCTTCCTCTCTCTGACCCAAGTGGGAAAGTGTCTTCCTTTTTAAGGATGCCTGTGAATAGACTGGGACAATGTAATTAACTCAAGATAATCCTCTGAACTCAAGATCCGTATGTTGGATTTTACCTGCCAAGTGCCTTTCCATGTAAGGTAAAATATTCACTTTCCTGCCCAGTTCTATGTATTTATATCTCCAGATCCAGAGATAGAGACATGAATGTCTTTGGCAAGTGGGGGGGGGGGGGGGGGCGGTGCACATTATTCTGCTACTGTGCTTATGAATGGGAAGCGTGATTGGAAGGTTTTATTTGTTCCTCATTTTCTCTTTAACAGCTTTACTGAGGTATAATTGATGTACATTAAACTGCACATCTTTAAAATGTTCAGTTTTACGAGTTTTGACATATGTGTATAGTGTATACCCATAAATCCATCACCACCATCAAGATAATGAATATATCCATTATCCCTCAAAGTTTCCCTGTGCCCCTTCGTAATCCTTCCCTCCCTCCTTCATCTCATCCCCAGGCAACCAATGATCTGCATTGTCATTATAGATGATTATTCATTTTCTAGAATTTTGTATAAATGAATGTACCCAGTAAGTACTTTTTTTTTTGGTGTGTGTGGGGGGGGGGGGGGTTCTGGCTTCTTTCATTCAGCATAGTGATTTTTAAGAGTCATCTATATCGTGGCATGAATCAATAATACTCTATGACCCAGCCGTTCCACTCCTACACGCTACTTGTCATGTTTCTGCCCAGGACAATATGTTAGGAAGAGAAAAGAGACTAAGAAAAAAACAGAGCTCTTCTAATCTCCAATCTAGCTCAGAGACAAGTACAAATCCCAGGATAACTTAGGCACTTGAAATCATTGACACCCAAACAATATCCCATCCTATCAGTTAGTTTTTGCTGTGTAAGGAACAAACTCTGCCCGAAACTGAGTAGCTTAAAATGACAGTGATTTTTCCACGGATCAGTGATTTAGGCTGGTCTCTGCGGGACAGTTTTTCTGCTGGAATTGGCTCAGCTCGCTCTGTGGCTAAAGTCAGCAGCGGAACTGGCTGGGGGCTGATTCAGTGTCTCACTCAATGTCTGGTGGTTGCTGCTGGCTGTCAGTCGATGCTGGCTGCCAGTGAGCTGACAAAGATGAGTGGTCCCAGGTCTCCAACAAATCTGTCTAGGTTTATATTCATTTGGTGGCAGTCACAGTGTTCCCCAGAGCAGCAAGAGAGGTAAGCCCCAGCACTCAAGGGCTTTTCAAGTTTCTGCTTGCATCACGTTGGCCAATGTCCCATTGGCCATGACAAGTCACATGCCCAAGCCCAGATGAAAGAGTGAAGAGATCCACCCCGCTTCTTGATGGGCATAACTACAAAGAATCACTGCAAAGAGACATGAGTACAGGTACAGGAAGATTTCCTAACCATTTCTGCAGTCTACCACCACCCTCTCTCTTCTGCCTTCATTACTCCCACTTCTCTACTTCCCATTCATGCCTCAAGCCATATTTCAGCTTCAATGTCCTGACCCATCACTCAACAGAATCCAGTCCCTCCTAAATGACCAATGACCTTCTTGTTTCTTGTTAAATCCAGGGAACCCATTTCACTCCTCATCTATCTGACTTGGCATCTCGGCCTCAGTTGACACACAATCTTTTCCCCTTGCTTCGATGACACTAATTTCCTTACATTCCTCTTAGTTATTTCTTCACAGGTTCCTTTATGTAATAGGTGTGTAACAGGATGGCTGGCATAAAACATGCATTTAAAATTGGTTTGTTAAAATAAAATAAAATAAAATAAAATAAAATAAAATAAAATAAAATAAATAAAATAAAATAAAATAAAATAAAATAAAATAAAATAGGTTTGTTGAATGAGTAGTTAAATGCATAAATAAATAAACAAATCAAATGGGATTGTGTCCCTCCACCCACCAATTACATATGGCCGTCTGCCAAGCTGTAGTTACTGTGTACGTTGAGGACTTCCAATTTTATGACTCCAGCCCAAATCTCTTTCCTGTACTTCAGGTGTGTATATGTCACCTCTAACTAGATTTTTTCCACTGGTACTCCAAGCTCAACCTATCCAAATCTGATTTCACTAGCCTCACTGCCAGACCTACTTTTCTTCCAAATTCTTCCACAGTCAGCCCAATCACCCAAGCCAAAAGTCTGAGTGTCACCCTACTGGTCACCAAGTGCTACTGTTTCTTTTGAAATCTGCCCCCTTATCTCCAACCAGGTTGTCTCTAGTACTTTTGTTTAGGTCCTCATTAGTCCTCACCTAGATGCCTACCGCCCCCTAACTCAGTGTTTGCAAAATCTCCCTAAAGAAAGGAAGTGTGTTTTATTTACCAGGCCTGCCCCAAATCTTCTGAGTCAGAATCTCAGGAAGGGGCCCGAAAATCTATGTTTAAAAAGCACCGCAGATGGTGCAGCGGTTTGGCGCCTGCCTTTGGCCCAGGGCGCGATCCTGGAGATCCGGGATCGAATCCCACGTCAGGCTCCCGGTGCATGGAGCCTGCTTCTCCCTCTGCCTGTGTCTCTGCCTCTCTCTCTCACTGTGTGCCTATCATGAATAAATAAAAAATTAAAAAAATTAAAAATTAAAAAAAATAAAAAGCACCGCAGATAATTCTTGTAGTTGGAAAAGTTGGGGAAACACTGTCCCAATTTGCCTCCCTGACTCCAGAATTGCCTCCCACCCTACAATTCACTCTCCACAGCATTCCCAGAGTGACCTGTTTAAAATACAAATCTCATCTTATCACGACTTTGCTTAAAATAGTTCCAGGTTCTTCGTGGTGTAGAGGATAATACTCACATTCTTTAACAGAGTCTTCATATCTCTTCAGCCTTATCTTTTAGTCTTCCTCAGTCATTGCCCCAAAACCTTATTCTTAGCTCTTTCCTCAGTGCAGGCCACCGCACCAGCTATGCGGGTCACCTAGGTCACTCTTCTCCTGACGCCTTTATTCATCACACAACTTACATTAACACTTAAATAAGAAAGGTGCTCTTCTGAGTTCTTTAGAAAGAACAACTCACATACTCACATATTCAGCCTTACAACCTGGGATGGGTACATGGTAGGTACTATTATGATCATCATTCATGGAGGAGAAAGTGAGGGACATTTGCCCGAAGTCATGCACAGTTTCTGGCAAAATCAAGACGAGCCCAGGCAGCCTGACTGTAGAATCTATGCATTTAGCAACAACCATGCTCTGGTGCCTCTCCTTCATCTGGTAAAATCCATTCTTATTCAAAGCTCAGTTCGTGCATTAATGCTTTCTGGAAGCCTTCTTAGATCCCCCAGTCTGAATTAGCCTTCTGGGCTTATTTTTGTCACAGCACTTATAGCACCATACAGTTAAAGTCTCTTTTCTTGTCTTACAAACCAGACTGTAAGTTCCTTAACAGAGGGAGATACATTTTTTGCATCCCTAAACCCTAGCATAGGGCCCAGCATGAAGTAAGTTCTGACGGTAGGATGAATTTAAAAAAGAAAAAAAGAAAAAAAAAAGAATAAATGAATGAGTGAATAAATGCATACATTAACTGATAAGGAAGCAGCAGGGAATATCAACAACAGACAATCTGAACATTCTGCTCCTGAATCATCAAGTCATCTGTACATGATTTCATGGGGCTTTTCAATTTTTGGCATATGAGATGGCCTACCTTGTATCAAAAATAAACTCTGGAGTCCTCTTACAAATTCTACAAATTTTCATGGGAATTCAAATTAAATGCATGATTGGACATTTATTTGTTTAATCTACTCAGTAGATTTCTTTTATTTCTCTGTGTCAGGCATGAAAGTTAAAACTATTTCTAGACCTTTCATCTTAGCTCAGCTTTCCCCTTAATTTCTTCACTCCAAAATGTTGAACAAAACAGGTCCCTTTTTGTGGTTGGAAAGTTTGGCTTTGCATAGAACCTTTCAACACACAACTGTCAGCACCTGATTAAGGGTCATTTTTTAGCCTCTGACTTTCACTTCCTTCCTTAAATAGGTCTTTCAGATGAATCATCTTCAGCTACTCTGTGATTATGCAGGGAACGGTATATAAATTAACAGGATGCACTCGGCTCCTTCCTACCTTCATCCTTCTGGGCTCGGATTTGGGGGCTTCTGTTTCCATTCAGTAAACAGTTGAGTGACTACCAGGTGCAGGGCTTCTTGGCGCCATCGGTTCATTAGCACTTCCAACAGGAGTGAGAGGAAACAAAGAGCTGAGAAAGTTCACATTCACTAGTTTTTGGTCTTTAGCATTTCTGGTTTGAAGAGGAATTCAGTGGGAAAGAACTTACATGAGCTCTTTTAATATTGTGCAATTTTTTTTGCTATACTCCATGTCGTTATTAAAACAATTGCGTGTGGGTGTGGTGTGACCACTCAACCAGCACAGTAGCAGAGCTCCATAACCATTCAAAAATTAATCCCTTAGGGGATCCCTGGGTGGCTCAGCGGTTTAGCACCTGCCTTGGGCCCAGGGTGCGATCCTGAAGTCCTGGGATCGGGTCCCGCGTCGGGCTCCCGGCATGGAGCCTGCTTCTCCCTCTGCCTGAGTCTGCCTCTCTCTCTCTATGCCTATCATGAATAAATAAATAAAATCTTTTAAAACAACAACAACAACAACAAAAATTAATCCCTCAGCCAGTATCCCCGAATACATCACCGAAGTCATTCCTATAACATGCATGTTGTCAGTCGTAGCTATCTATGATCAATTTTGGAAAACAATATATTTTGGTAGATAATCTCTTTAATGGAGGTCTATAGGTTGTTATAATATGTATTCCTGCCCGTGAAAATTGTGAAAAAAATCCACTTTTCTTCTGCATGGGAACAAGAAAAGTCAAAGTACCAAGACCAACAATAATGGAAAGTCCTAGAATGGATTAAGGGAAAGAGGAAATTTACAATAACAATTCTCCTCTTTTATCTTCCATATGAATGACATCCTAAATATGTATGATCCTGCCCTACATTTGTACAGTGGAAGGCTGTTTCCTGAGTGAATCACAGCTGCGGTGTGTAATGCGCGGTGACAGGACATATGAGATGTATGGGCAACAGCGCTCTGAACTCAACGGGCAAGAGAGTAAAGCAATCATGGGCAGGACCTCAGATTTGGGAGATTCTGAGGGAGGTTCTGTACCTCCTTAAAGGTGCAGAAGGTACTCCTGTGAGTCTTTCCACCCTGCTAAAGAAGATTCTGGCTTTGTGCAGCTTCTTCCCTCTCCTCTATGTTGTGAGAAGAGCAGAGGATAAAGGTCAAAGGAAGTAATGCTTGGAGCCATTAGTGATGGAGGACCTAAGAGGAGGGACACAGAGAGCATTGCCTCTGAGGGGGTCGAAGCAGGACAGGCTGACAGAGTCAGCTCTGCTAGACAGCAGGAGAGGGAAGATGGGCAGAGGAAATGAAGATGGCCCAAAGTGGGGGAAAGGAAATGGGTTCAGAAAAGAAGCCAGGAGTGAGAATAGCTGTGGGGCATGAAGGCAGTTTACAGGAAAGAGAAGAGGGGAATTTTGAGGAAATTTTCTGAGAGCTATTTGCACCCTTCATGGTTTTTGAGAAACGCGAGTATGCAGAGATTCATTTCGTGCTACGGGGAGCTGATTTCCTTTGCACACAGCAATGCCCCGAAGTTCATGGCTCATGGCTTTATAACCGTTACACATCTTTCAGTGAAGTGTTATGAAAATCACCTTTGCCAGCATCTGGCCAGCAGGGTTTTGTTTTGCTTTGTTTTGTTTTTCATTTGTTTTTATTTAAGTTCGATTTGCCAACATAGAGTATAACACCCAGTGCTCATCCCATCAAGTGCCCGTTGTCACCCAGTCACCCCATCCCCCCACCCACCTCCCCTCTGCTGCCTCTGGCTGACTTGATAAGAACCCCTTGCTGTCTCCAGGCTGACTCACTCTACAGCAGAGCACACTGGTCCTGCTCCTTCCCCCACCTTCACTTACTGTTGTGTCCCTCTTGGTGTACAAATGACCTACGATGTTGTAATGTCCTTGATGCCAGGAAGCATATCTTTTTTATCTTTGTGCTTGCGTTCCATCAGATAGAAGACCCTGAACGTGATTAGATACTCTGTTAACTGATCAACCAATTAATTCTAGGATACATGTAAAGTTTTGCTAAGTGAACAAGCTAAAATGGAGGAAGAAAAAGCCAAGGAGCTTTGTTTTTGTTGGTGGTATTTCTATTATTACAATTTCTTGATAGATCTCATCAGATATTATGATCCTGCAGTACATGAGGAATCTAAGAACTGACATGTGCATGTGTCACTGATGACTTGATTACTACCACTTTTCTTACTGGCCTTACTGAAGTATTCTTATTTCAGCATTATATTTGGAATTTAATGGCTATTATACATTTTAACACCTCAGAGAATATCACTAACTTAAAAATACTCTTATGCCAGGAAGTAGTTATATAAGTAGCATTAATAACTCATGTACTGGGGCAGCCCGGGTGGCTCAGAGGTTTAGCGCTGCCTTCAGCCCAGGGTGTGATCCTGGAGACCCAGGATCGAGTCCCACGTCAGGCTCCCTGCATGAAGCCTGCTTCTCCCTCTGCCTGTATCTCTGCCTCTGTGTGTGTGTGTGTCTTTCATGAATAAATACATAAAATTAAAAAAAATAACTCCTGTACTTCCACCATTCTTGTCTAAAACTTAACTGTAAAATAGGCCAATTTTAATTCTCTTAATTTTATGAAGGTGCACATGAAATCATAGCTAGGTTCCCACATTACTTGTTTTGATTGTCTGGAAATCTTTGTTGTTGTTCTAGCTATTATTCTTCTACAGAAACCCCCTAACATGATGAAATGCACAAGCTGTCTCTGGATCCAAACTAATGGTGCCCTGTGAGCAGTTTATGGCGCTAAGATCTAATGGCTAGGTGGGAGCACCTATTGAGAATCTAGATTGAGAGAGCACTATTCTGGTCACTGTGGGGCATTGAAAAGGAACAAAAACATTTGTTCTCTGACAAAAATGAACTTACATCATACACAAAAAAAAGTGGCTGTGATAGGAAATGACAAACAGTTTTTTCATTGCACGCACACATTTCTGTCATGCATTCCCAAATTTGCACTTTCAACGGTGTGGTTGCTAAGTGAACACACAACGGCCAGATAGATTTGTTTATGACCAAGTAAAGTGAAGAGTCAGGTTGAGACAACAGGCATGGGCAGGACAGCAGTTAGTTGCTGCGGGGCATGTGGTTAAGTCCCGTGCCCTCACTGAGCCTCCATTCCTTCATCTGTGAGAAAGAGCAAATGCCTACCTCTTGAGTGGGTCGGAGAGAGAGAAATGGGTAACCTGTGGAAGTGCCTAGCAGAGAGCACTCCATAACGACACACTCTCTTCCCATATTGCATTTTACTTTGATTTCTGACTACGAGCTCATGCTAAAGCCTGCACCTTTTTGACAGTTCTACTTCTCAGACACCAAGATTTAAAAAACACAAGCACCAAACAAAACAGTAGAGGCAGCTTTCCAATTACTATATGCCAAGCAGCTCTACATATTGTTTGCTACAAAAACATGAGGTCATACACAGAAGTAATAAGGAAGTAGCATTAAATGTATTACTACTGAGAGCTGTTCAGATATACATATAAACACTTAGCGATTTGGGGTTTTTTAAATATTTTATTTATTTATTCATGAGAGACACACACACAGAGAGAGGCAGAGACACAGGCAGAGGGAGAAGCAGGCTCCATGCAGGGAGGCTGATGTGGGACTCGATCCTGGGACTCCAGGATCACGCCCTGGGTGGAAGGCAGGTGCTCAACCGCTGAGCCACCCAGGCGTCTCACACTTAGCTATTTGAAAGATACAAAGAGCAATGAATTTAAAAGGAAGGAACTTTCTGTTGAACTAGAACATATAACTTGAAAAGATTGTAATTAAGCTCTGATTAAGTGAAAATGTTATGTTAATTCTGTAGTGTGATATAATACACAATTAAGAAAGAAAATCTGGGAAGCATAGAAATATGAAAAGAAAAAGACATAAAACCAGCCATAAACTCACACCAGATTCAAACTCTGGTAACATTTGGGTTTTCTTTCCAATGTTTTTCTTCATATGTAATCTCTGTTTTTACCCATCCTAAACCATGCTATCTATATGGCTGTGCATCTTGCTTTTTTCTCTTAGGTTATGTAGGAAGCATTTTCCACACTATTAAACATTTTTCTGAAATCAAGATTTTAATGGCTTCCTGTTGTCCATAAGATACACACACGATTACTCTGATTTTCACCACTTAACCTATTAATAGTCATTTATATTGACCCTAATTTTTCACTTTTAGCAGAATTTTACCTGGTGAGAATGATGTCTTTTAGTTAAAATAACATTTTGACCAACATGACATAAACCTCACAGAATGGACAATGAGGAGTAAGAAAGGAAGGGCGAATAGCTCAGAACAGAAAGCTGACATGGAATCATGTTATTTTTAATATGCTGTCAGAAAATATAACAATTCAATTGTACTTCTAAGTAAGTTAAAAACATCTTAAGGAAGTCAGAGAGCATTTACTTACACCAAGGAATAGATAAGAATTAAACAGTGAGAAAGGCTATGTTCTTTCCCAAACACTGATGAATGTGAGATTTGAACTGACTGTTGCTGTCATACTTGGTCTCTGGAAAGTGTCTTCTATAATAACAAGATGCCATATTTAACAAACATCAAATGGCGGAACGACATCTGGGTAATAAAACAGATAAGGAGCCCATCTCATGCATGGGTTGAGCTCAAGTGAACTCTGGCATAACCATCACAGAGTGTGAGGAGGTTGGGCAGGGGATGGGAGAGAAGGGCAGAAAGGAGGATTTCTTCCATTCAAAACCATACAGTTCCACCTAACTGGGCGGGACTAACTGAGTCTTTCCTGGGCGTCTCCTTCCCCACTTTCTCCTTCATCACAAGCTCTGCACACTGTAGATGTACATACACTGTCAGGTCACAGACTCAACTAAGTGCTACCAGGACACAGACACTTTGAAGGACAAATTCAATATTCATGATTGTCATGCCTCTATTCCCCTTTTGTGAAACACTGGACAGTCTCTTCTGGTGTAGAACCAAGAGACTGAGATGGCTGTATCGGGCTTAGTAAAATAGCACCCCATTCAACTTCCTGAGGCCCAGCAACTAATCCATCCTTGGGGTTAGGTTCTCCTCTCTTATCTGCCCAATCTCCTATTCACCAGTCTTAGAGAAAGCAGGTCAGTCTCCCCCCCCCCCCTTTTTTTTTTTAAGATTTATTTATTTATTTTAGAGGGAAAGAGAGCGTGAGAAGGAGAAGGAGAGAGAATCTCAAGCAGACTGGCCCAAGCAGGGCTCAATCCCATGACCATGAGATCACAACCTGAGCTGAAACCAAGAGTCGGACACTTAACTGACTGCACCACTCAGATGCCCCTCAGGCTCCCTTTTGATTAATAACTTTGGCTTAAGCTACATTCCTTCATAGGACCCCTTGGTTTCTGGTTGACTCTACTCTCTGTATAGCCATCTCTCATCCCTGTAGGAGAATCTTGCTCCATTCTTTGGGGAAGGGACATATGCAGGGCTATTGGGAGAGAACTGTCCTGGAACAAGATAGATAGATAGATAGATAGATCTCAGATATATATATATATATATCCTCAGCTCATTTTGGACAAAAACAGATGCCCTTGCCATTCTTTCCCAGGGTTGGAAGTGGCAGGAGAGTTTGAGGTGCTCAAACCCTTCTTGCTATTTCCTTGGAGTTGAGGGAGACGACAATACGGGAAACAATATGGAGAAACCGGTGCCCTGGGACATCCAAAAATACAAAAAGCTCCTTCCCCAGGCAGGACTGCACAGCCTCTCATCAGCCCAGTGACCCACCACAGTGCACTAGTGTCCCCACTCTCCATAACACTTCTCAGGAGCTCCCAACCAAATCCTCTCATTCTTCCTCTAGCCTTCAGATCCAACAAAACACACTTTTGAGCACTTTCTGTTCTCTGGGCATAACTGAAGTTTTTGTCCTTATATCATATGTTTTTATTTAAAAATAATTCTCATTTTGTAGATTCACAAAACATGTTTACACGTGAAAGACAATTTCAAGGGGATTCTGGTACATTTAAAACTCTTAAGGAGAAATATTTACAGTTTAGCATGAATAATAATGAGTCCTTAATTAGATGCCAGAAATTCTAAGTGCTTTATATTATAACTTATATAATTACTATACATTATATAATTGATTTATCCCAATATTTCCAACATATCAAGATTCCTTCTAAACACACCTTATTCCCATTTCACAGAAAAGAAGACTGAGGATCACAAATAATACATAAAGGAGTCAGGACTCAAGCCCAAACCTATGTGACCCCAACATCCATGCTCTGACCTTTATTCTCTATGATTTCTTGCTCTGGATAACTCTGACACTGCTGACTTTGGCATTTACCTGTCAGGGAGGGTGGCATTTTCTAACATCCTGTAATGAGGACATAGCCACTGCGCAACATGAGACTCTAGTCACAATAATTTAGCGGCTCTGAAAATGGTTGTTTATAAGCCCGGCTAGACTAAATTGTCATGCTGCTCACCTTTTTAAGTGGGTGTGGAAAGGAAAAACTGTAAAATCATCCCTGGATGGCCATCCTGGGAAGTAAAATGGCATTTTGAGTAGTCTTTCAATTCCCTTCAAAGCCTTTGTCATAGGAATGAAAAGGTGCTGTTTCCATCCAAAACCTCCCTTCACTTCGCTGCCCCATTTCCAGATCAGCTAATGTATAAAATTAAAGGTATGCCCCTTGGCCAGACCTCAGGGTCCGGCCAACTCCTCTTTCAGCCTTCACTGCCTTTCCCCTAGTTGTGAGTTGTCAGTGCTCCTGGGGCACCTGCCATCCCTCCAACTCAACTTGTCCCACCTCTGTCCTGGCAGGCCACCCACCTCTAGGGCCACTTCACTCCTCTCCACCACCTCCTTCCCCGGGCACCCTTGTCAGCCCTCACTCAGCACCCTCTTCACTTGTACTCATTTCCCCAGCACACCACTTTGTAATTCGTCTGAAGCCCATTTTAAAATCATGGATCGCATGTCTCCCCAGCCAGAAAGTCAAGTCAATGAGGATAAACATTATATTCTTCGTATAATGCAGCTGTCAACTGCATGGATGCTGAGTTCAGGAAACAGAGATTCTTTGATGCCCAGCACACATGAGCATCTATATATTATAATTTCCAACACTGATTTTAGCAGTTCTTATTTTTGGTGCTTTTGTTCACAAAAATACATACACATGTTTAAAAGGTATTGAAATACGAAGCCAGAGAAAACTCATTCACTTTACAGCAGTGATTCTCAACTGGGGACCAGTATCTGGAGACATTTTTGGTTGTCACAACTTGGGGGAGTGGTGAGGTCAGGGATCTAGGGGATAGAGAGACCAGAAAAGCTATTAAACATCCTTAAATGCACAAGAGGCCCCCCTCCCCCCTCCTCCCAACAAATACATATCGATTTCAAAATGTCAGGAGTGCTAAGGTCGAGAAACCCTGGTTCAGAAAGAAGAGAGTTATCCTGAGGACGGGCTATCAGCATTGCCTGATTTGAAGGCAGTTCACTGTCCTAATGCAGAGAAAATTGATTTTAGTTTTAAGATTGAGAATGCCATCATTTGCATATCAGTCATTGTAGCTAAATACACTCTCTGGTGTAACTTGTTTCAACTTTACATCTAAAATTACCATCTCAACTTTTAAAACTATTTTTAATAATATTTTCTGTATGCAGTATAAATCTGTTTTCCAATTCTTGAATATAATCTTTGGGTTAGAAGAGTCCTTAGAAATTATCTGTTTCAACTCATTTACTTTGCACATGAAGAAAGTGAGGCCCAAATTGGTCAGGGGGGACTTTGTAATGGAAGAGGTAGGACTGATCCTAAGTCCCATGACCCATATTTCAGTGCTCTTCGCAGCATCACGGGATGCTACCATTATGTAAATGAGCAAATTCTTCTTTAGGAGATTATTTCTTTCTGAGCACAGATTTTAGCCTTTCTGTATCCAGCAACTGTGCTCTGTTAACTTGATTCACTAATCTTAAATTGAAAAATAATTGCCACAGTAATATATGATGAAATATTTGTCCCTCTGAAGGAACAAGATCAAACACTAAAATTCCTTTTTGGAAATGAAAATTCTAAAACCATCTGGCATTTTTGACTTTTATACTCATTTAGGTAATACATTTCAGAATATTATCATGTTTGCTTCAAATAATTATGTTTTAAGCCTTTATCTTTGTTAGATATTAGTGAGTATTTTCTTGGTAAATGGATTATTATTATAAACACTTAAATGAGGAAATCATAATAAAAATAGTTCAAAAACACCCTGAAAAATTGTGTTCTATGTAATTAACTCTGGTTCTCACTTCTTCATCAAGGGAATTACTGGAATGGAGATGTTAATTAACTTATTTATAATCATGCAGTATATTAGTGGTAAAGATAGGATTAACATGCTCATTTTTTTTTCTGTTTTGGTTTGATTTGTTTTGTTCTGTTTTATTTAGCAAAATAAACTGCCTTTAAATTATACATTTGATGGAATTCCCAGTTGTTCAGCCTACACCTTGTTTGAGGGATAGGAGCTTCCGAGCCCTCAGACAAACGTGGAGAAAAGAAACGAGTAACAAAAACTGATCTCACTATTTCTTAATACTTGCTATGGAGCTAAGTTAACTGAAATATTTATGATGTGAAGGTTACAGATCAAGTTACACTTTTACTCCCCAGCATTCAAATTGAAACTTGTGCTATTTGTCCCAAAGAAAGCTCAGTGGAAATGCAAGGAGAGATTAGTTTCAATCAAACACTTCAACTCAAGGAACACCAAACAAGGCTCAGCTAATCAAGGAAAATGTCACTAGTTCCTATTTTGGTTCAAAATCAGGAACAGAAAGGAGGGTGAGCAGACTGGAACTTCTTGCAATGACTCGGTTGGGATTTATAACAGAAGGAGGAAGTTACTTTCCAGAAGTTATGTTTGAAGGATAAAGAAATGTGTCGCTGGCATATGAATATCAGACAGGCTGACAGCACTATTAGAGGTAGAAATGATGTACAGAATAAATAGCCACTAAATGTAGTGACAACTTTGAGTGACAGATGAAGAATGAAAATGAACAATTTTTCTGATAACATGTCAGGAGACAAATGCCTCTTTTCTTCAGAAGAAAAAGATACGTATGGTTGCGAATTCAAGAGCCCTCCCATCTGGTGAACTTCTCTGCCCTGACAGAGTTATAATTTGGGCCCAAAATGGAGCAATCCCTCTGAAGAAATTGTTACCTCTTTACTTCATTGAAGGTTTACAAGAGTTTATCCTGACTGTTTCTGCTCAGTTTTAACAACGTGTTTTATACTAACATTGTCCTGTCTGCTGCATAATAAGAAAACCAAGAATAGGCTAGGCATTTCACCTTCTGTAGACTAAAGGCCATCGTAAGTTCAGGTGTACTACTCAGAGCAAATTCGTATTAGTTTTTGTACCAAAAAATACGCAATGTTTTAGAAGTCATCTGCTTATAAAATGATAAGAGTATAAACTTTTGTATCAATTTAACTTGGTCAAAAATAAGGAGATGATATGGAAAAACTAGAAATTGTATAGTACATGTCTGTGTCTGACAATCAATAGTCTTGCCCTTTGCCAACAAAATGAACTTCAATAAATATTATTTTAACTTCCCCCAAGAAATTTTCAGTGTGGATCAAAGAGCAGAAAAGAAAAGAATGGGCCCGTATCTCAGGACCAGGCATAATGGAAATCCTGAGGTGAGAGCCTCTCATGACGATGGCTGGTGTTTTCGGAGATATAGTTCAATAAATGTCCTTCTGAGCTTGGGAAAGAAAATATTAATTAGATAGTATGATGTACTGTGATCACTTTTAATTATTCTATGCTATCTGAGAAAATTTGAACCCATTATTAGATCAATATTTGGTTTTGGCTACAGAGAAATGGAAACTATTTGTAGATTACCAAGATCTGTGAATCCAAACAAATGAAAGAAAGCTAACGCCTATTATGGAGTTATCAGCCCAGTTATGGGAATTCTCAAGCTATACAGAAGACAGTTTTGATAAATAGCTCTCAGGGGATCTTTTCTATTTTTTTTTTAATAATTGATTATGGCAATGTTAACATACACTATTACTGAGGGGATTCTCACTTCTGCCAAGAAATTCCAAAAAATATGTTGAAGCATTACTTTCGTATGCTATTAAAGTCCACTATTTCTGCATTGAGGTTTCATATTATGTGTCATGGCAATTACTGTTACATTTAGTGAAATGATCAGAAATGCACTTTGCCCAAATTTCAGTTTTGATATTGGCATAAGGTCAAAACTATTCTTTGAGAAAAACACACACACACACAGAGTAATTGATGGTTGTTCTTTTATGTTAAATACTCTAGTTAAGAGCATACAATGGACAAGACAAAGCCCTTGCCAAAAGCTTACCTCTTTGTCCTCAGAGATTCCCCTTCCCTTCCCATCTCCTCAGCTAGAGTGATTTCTCTTTGATCTTTCCCCAGCTCCCACACACTCTTGTCTGCTCAGCATTTGGAAGGACAGATTTGTTGCTCAACAGTTCATCCTCTTACTGATCTTTGGGGCTCACAGGCAGAGCCTACAGTGTGACATCTTCAAGTCTAAAATTCAGTGTGGGTGTCACTTATTGAACATTTCCCACAGGCTGGACACCATGATAAACACTCGATAACCATCATTTCATACAGATATCATCAACCCTCTGAGATATTGCTATTCCTTTGGGCCTGTGAAGAAAGTGAAGTTTAGAAAGGAAGGGAACATGCAGGTAGAAGTTCAAACCCTGGATTCAAACCCAGATAGGCTCATTATTGCAAGACAAAGAATGAACTACGCTCTCCCTTCCACAAGGCAGACTTTAAGAAGAGCAAAGAACACTGGTTCAGAATGGAGGTGAGTGTGTCCAACTAGGGATCTCTAAGTTTCCATTTGTGTGACCAGTGAAATGAGGCTGTAGAGGGAAATGAGCCCGCAAAATGACCCTTCTTTTGATCACAGCAACCATAAAGGGAATGTAGGATAGGAAATAAAGAGGAACTAAACTTTATAAAACGTTGAGAATTACTGATTCTGTGGAGGAATAAACCACTTGAAATTTTAAAAATCTACCAAATAAACACAAAATATGTCAGACACTGTTGTTCTACGTACATCATAAATGTTTGCTCATTCTTACCTTACAATAACCTATGAAATGGGTGTTATTATTATTATCCTCACTTCATGGTTGAGAAAACCAAACTTTAAAAATGCTAAATCACTTGCCTCAAACATGTGGTTAGTAAAGACAAAATTAAGATTTAAAACCAGGCCATTTGACTCTAGATCAAGTATATAAGCACTGTAGTATACTGCCTGACAGAAAAATATTCCTTCCTTTTTATGGCCTTAGACCAGTGTTTCTTAACCTAGGGTCCAAGATACCCTGGCACCCTCAAAATCTGAAGAGGCTCTCAGGTTCTCTTCAAGAACTGTAAAATTTAATGTTTAATTCTCTGCTTAAGTGAGGTTTATGCTATAACTGAGATAGTTTTCCCATTCTTTGGAAAAATTGATTGTTAAGAGCAACCTCATGTTCAGAAGGGTCTCGGATTCAGGATCTGCCAGCCAGAAAGAAAGGACCAGGGTAGGCAATGGGATCTGATGCATTACCCACCCTCCAGGTCTTCCTCAGTTGGTGTCCTTTTCATGAAGGCATTCCTCAGTGCTCCCAACTGCATTTGCTCTGACCATGCATTGTCCTATGTGTGTATGTCTCTTGCGGTCCTTTCCTCATGATGACCAGTGTTCTCAATCACCTCATAATGACCAACCGATTTCTGTAGTGGAATTGCTTTCAGAGCACTGTATAGACTTCTGGTCATCTACTCTATCCTTTTATTGTATTAAAACCTTGAATTTTATCTGGGTACATTGCCCAGCAGCTAAAAGACCACATTTCTCTGTCTTCCGTGCATACAAGTGACTCATAGGACTAAGCTCTGGCCAAATGAGAGGAAAGCAGAAATGTTGAATAAGACTTCCAAAAAAAAAAAGACTTCCAGAAAGTTTCCTTTAAAATGAGCAGTCTGTGAGACATATTAATAAAGGGGAGTAATGCATGTGTGGGGCCAGAATGTATGTGAGAAGCCTCTTTGCCCCTCACTCAATTTTGCTGTGAACCTAACATTCCTCTTTAAAAGAAATTGTAATTTAAAAAAAATTTTTTTTTTTTTTAATGAGAAGTGTGCCCATCCTTTCCCCATCCTGCTGCTGACACAAATGGGATGGCAAAATTCCTGAATCTATCATGGACCATCAGGTGGTTTTGGGAACAGAAGCCACATGCAGCAGAAAAACAAGGGAGAAGAAGCTGAAGGCCTTCACCAGGCTTGCACTACTGCTAATTAATGGGAGGGAAATATACTTCTTTCTCATTTAACCTGAGGCTACTTTGGATTTTCCTGTGGTGTGCAGCTGGACTTGATCTTCAGTGGTGTGGAAGTACAGAGATGACATTTATTGGTTCCTCACTGGAATATGCAACATGGTCTCAGTAGGGCAGGTCCAATTCAAGAGCATATTTATTGAATTGAACCCCAAAAACCACTCAGTTCTCCACTGAGATATGCAGCAAAGTTCCCTCTGGCCTTCTTGCCCACATCTAACTAAACTCTTTCAAAATAAATTCCATAATTCTTTTTTTTCCAATCTTTTTTGATTATAGGTTGCATAATAGGAAAATATTTAATTAAAATGCTTTATGAATATTCTGTATGCTTAAATATAATTTATTCGTTTTTGAATAAAAGGTGTTGCTAAAGTATTGTTTTCTGTCTTTTCTTGAAAACATAAGATTTTAGCTTGGATTAAATCAGCTTTGGAAAGAAAGGCTAAATTGAAAACAAGCCAGCATTTACAAGATATTTTCTGTAACAAAATTCTATCCAAGTCTCAAACCAGAGAATTATGAGGAAACTTAGAAGACAAGGTATTTGTAAATTGGTGGGTAGGGCTACCAATAGACAAATCAGTACTGTAGTTTTTGGATTTGGGGGGGAGGGGGAGGACTACGAAACCTTAGGATATTCTTTAATCATAACTCATCAATAACTTTTATCCATTTTCATTAGAGAGATTTCATCCTGTTAAAACACCGACCATTTTTTAGCATTCTTAAATGAAAATTTTATTAAACTCTGAGTGAAATCCTACACATATTTTAGAGTTTCATATTATTCAAGTTAAAAAAAAAGTAAGTCTTTACATACGTTTAAATATGTAGAATGGGATATTTATAGAACCTCTGTATTCAGATAGAAAATGTTCACTAGTTCAGTAATGTTTCTTTTGCATCACTCACCAAATGATCTAAAAACATGTATTTTCAAGTTTTAACCAGCGTTACCTAATATGAGCTCTAATCGATAATGATCATTATTCAGAATAACAGTAGGCAATATTCATTGAATATTTACTATGTGGTAGGCACCATTTGAAGTGCTTTACATATTTCACAAATAGAATACTGAAATTCAAAAATGATAGCAATATGCTCCAAATGATACAAATAAAAAATAGAAGAACTATGACTCAAATCCAAGTCAGTCTGACTGAATCCGGTGCCTTTCTACAAGCATACGCTGTGCTGACTTCTGTTAATGACAAGGGGACTATAATTCCATTCTTCTGTCCCTACGGGTTTTTTTTTTTTTCAAGTAGGAGTTAATCATTTTAGTGCCAAAAGGTTTGCCAGCCAATTTCCCAGAATCATGAGAAATTTTAAGTCTTACTAGCATATGGGTAGTACAGTCAATATGTCCATGTAAGTGAGTATAATAGCTTGCATGACCCAAATATTGGGTTCTGCCTAATTTGACTACTTTTATGTAAATGGGAAAACAAATTTCTTCATTATGTAGAGACTGTACCATCACAATCATTATTTATCTTTGAGCTTCCTGAAAGTCAAGGCAATTCAAAGCAAATATGATGGGCTCTATAATTCTTGTATCAAGACTTTGAGATAAAAATTTTTTCTCTAAAATAAATGCATTATATTGGGTTTGTGGAGAAACATAATCAACAATTGTCTTAAATATCAATTTTACAGCCAAAAGAGAAATGATATTATCTGCCTGGCTTTTGGGTTGTTCTTCTATGAAAGCCAACAACAGGGCAATGGTACAGTGTGATTCAGCAATAGTAATTTCTGAGAGATGTCTCTATTCTATAGAGATATCACAGTTAATATCTACAAATATTCTATAGGAATCAAATTTTCACTCAGCAGACAGTTAACAGTAGGTATAAGGTGTCAAAATACCAAGCTAACTCCATCAAGCCATAAAATAATGTAGTCACCCAGATGTTTTCCATGATGTCTACCACCCAAGTTGGCTCAGCATTTCTTTGAGTTGTAAAGTATGGCACAAAATAACACAAAGTCTGTATTCAATCCTCCCTTTGAGCTCAAAAACCTTACCAGCTATTTATACATCTAAACAAAGCATTCTTTGGCCGCCTGGCAACACATTCCCTTCATATAGCTGACCCTCCCAAGCATACAAGTACAAAATCATTTTATCTACATGCCCATTGGTCCTTGCCAGCTCCCAGCTCCTCCCTAGGCCACAATCCCAGAACCGGGCAGCTATAAAGTGCAAGGGCAAAGCCACCTGAATTGACCTATTTGTGGAAAGTGCTCCCTCTCCCCACTTGCAGCCGCAGGGCCCTGAGAGCACACAGAAACCATCCTCATCTACATTTGTGCTGAGAGCTGCCTTTGCCTGAGCATTTGCTCTGAGAATGAGGTCACTTTAACAAACACAGTGGAAGGGATGTGATGAAGGGATGTGGTCATTTTCCTCATTAACACATCCTATAAAACACAGAATTATATACGGCCCCTTCTGAGGAGACTTAATTAGACATTTTAAATTCATAGTTATCATTACATATTCAAAGATAATCAGCAGCAGCAGCCTTACCTTGGGTATATTGAGGCACAAAGGGAAAAGAGCACAGAAAATTGCTTACCTAGTTCACATAGGTACTGAGAAGCTTAGCGCTTCTAAAGCACTTGGACTGAAGACAGAAAGCATTATCTTCTTACCACGACACTGTTAACGGACGTCCATATGGTCCCATCTTCCATTAATTGGACTTAGATGTTGTATGAATTTGATGATTATAATAATGAGTGATGTGATTAAAAGATCGCCTCCACGGGGCATTTTGTCCACAAATAAAATTGTCGTTATCCTATAGGAAAAAATGTTTCTTAGCTTGAAATAACTTTGTCATCAGTGGGTTACAAACTATGCCTTAGGCTTGTGGTGTGCAAAAATGCCTTTGAGTCTACTGCCTGTCTTAAGAAGTTTCTTTAAAAAAAAGAGAATGAAGCCTCCATTTGTACCACATGACACTATCTTATCTATTGTCTAGACTGTGTTACCAGTTCAGATCCTTTACTGTTGGGTGAATTGAGTTTAAAGGCAGATAAAACAAAGCTACAGTTACACTACGTAAGCTGATCTGGAAAAAAAATTTAACAAGCAGTTTACCTACCATGCCATTGTACGCAGTACTTTTGTTCATTTTACTTAGTTTTAGAAATCTCATACAATTGATATTCAGCATAAATGTGTGAATTTTTAAATCACTCCTTTTTCTTTTTTGAGAACAAAGAATCAAAATTTTATGAAGCTTGTCATAGAAGTCCCAGATTATGAAGTAAATAGAAGGGTCAAGTTTTTAGTGCCTTTTTTTAAAAAAAAACTGTCAATAAGAGGGGAAATGCGCAATACCTTATGACTTTGCAATTTTCCTAGTAATTTTTTTATTAAAACCTGGAAAAGTTAAAGTCAAAAATCTTGCATTACTTGCAAATCCTACAAGAACTATACACCATTCAAGCTTTTCATTGCAACCTACTATTACTGCTAAAGTATTTCTGTTTGAACATGGAGCAGATAGCCAACAATTAGCTTCCCCAGGGCTGCAACCATTCTAATAGGAGGTTAAGAGGTGAATTTAGGTCTCCATTTAAACAGAACAGGTATCAATGCTGTCCCATAAATCTCAATGAATAACTGATGTAAAACCTTGTTGACTCCTTTTCTCAGCCACTTTTGAAAAGTGGAAGTCAACCCCTTCAGAAAAAGTGATCCATTATCTTTGTACTGTAAGCAAAAGACAGATACAGAAACTCACACAGCTCTCTCTTCACCCATCAAAAGAGAGATGAAAGATCAAGAAGATTGATATTATCTTCAGCCTGTTCCATTTTCCTCAAAATGAAAAATACACAACTCAAAATGAGAAAAGGGTAAACCCTATTACTTTCCAACAAAGTAGAACACTACAAAAGGCAGTGGAAGGGGTTTTTGTTTGGGGTTTTTTTTTTTTTTTTTTGAAAAACATCTGCATAAATCCAATAAGATGTTTCCAAAGAATTGGGCAAATTTCAAAAACTCAAGCTAACACAATAATTCAAAGATCTCAGACCTTGACATATATGTAACTATCTGAGGACAGATACTTAGATTTTTCGATAACAGAGTCATAACTTTGCCTAATTTTTTGTTTGTTTTTAACCTCAATCAGTTAAATATTTGGAAGGGAATTGTAGGGTTGGATTGGAAAGGAAAGAGTAAAATTGTGGAGGGAAAAATCCTCATTTCTTTAAAAAAAAATAAAAAAACCCTTGATCTGTGTACAGTTCCACGTGGAATCTGTGTACCGGTACTGGTCATCGTTTGCCTCTCATTGCTTTTCAAAACATAACCATTCTTATAAAATGTTTTTTATAGCTAAGGAATCTCCATCTGTTTTATACCTCTCAGCTAACTCAGTTTTATTATTTACTGTAGGTGGGTCCATAACTCATGAAACACTTCATCCTTTACGATCTTTTCCTTTTTGACCTTTATCTTCTATATCCAACTTTATTAAAAATCTATTCATCCAACATTGTACTTACACAGACACCCACAGCCTGGCCAACCAACTGATCCCATTGCATTGCTGTAGAAGGGAGGTTTTAGAATTTATTAACATTCCAAATCATGCAAATGAAGATTGTTTTACTTCTGGAAGGATCAATCAGTGCAGTCCTTATGTGTCATGTTTAATGAAAACAAAAGCTCCAATCATTTAAAAAGTGAATAAACTGAACTTGGGATCATAGATTACTTTCTTACCCATGAAAACAGACCGCTATGATCCGCAAATCTAAGAAGATGATTCAAAAATAACTATTTAATATTAAGTTTAGTTTTCTACAGCAATCCACCACTCATCATTCATTTTCAGGTTTTTAATCTTATATACAGTGTGTTCCATAGGGCTGTCACACCATTTGGATAGCAAGCAAACAGCTATTGTTTTGTCAAATTACTCAATTAATATTAGTACCACAGATAAAGAACCAATGGTGAAAAAGGAGATAAACTTCAGTATCTCCTGGTATACTTCTGTTACATTCACCATCAATTATTTCAGTCTTCATTAATTAGTTATAGGAGACACAAACATGTGTTCTTCAAGGAGTTGGCCTCATTATAATTAGATAAGTATGGCTTCATAGGGACCTACTCGGCATATTATATGACTCACATACAGGACAGTTTGTAATAACTCCACTCTTTATTATAACTTCACTGGGTTGCTAAACCAGAATGTCATTAGTAGGGAAACAACAATGGAATAAAATTTTCTCAGTATAAGATAGATCATTTTTGGAACAAAGAGAAATAAAAGAATCCCGGGGGAAAGTTCAGGATAAAAAAATCATCAAACGTGATCATTTTTCATGTGATCCAATGACTTAGTTATAAATTTAACTGGACACTAACGAAGCTTTAAACCTGATGGCAGGTCATTTTTATTCAGCCTTTAGTGATAGCTGGAGTTGTTGTTTCTCTTTTTCATTCTATGAAGTATATTCCAGATGTAAGTAAATGAGTTTTTAATTTATCTAAGCACCCTTTCAGCTTTCAAACAAACAAACAAAAAGAAATGTAGGTCTTGCTCCAATTTAATTTAATTTTAGAACCATTACAGTGTAAGTGTTACCAGTTAATAGAAAAGGCAGTCAAGATTTTTTTTTTTTTTAATGGGAGGGGGGTACTATTTGAGAAAATAGGACTTGTATGGCTATTTCTCAAGTCACTCTTTGAAATCTAGAATCTTTTCACAACTCCTACTTAGAACCCTGCCACAGTCAAAATCACAATGGTCCACGCTGCATCGTGAGACCTAACATCTTCCTGCACCAAAGGGGATGAAACTTTATCTAAGGCTGGGCTGTAAATGATACCTGCCTCCCTGACTTAGGATACTGCTTTACTGAACTGTTTTCTCTGTTTGAGTATGACACACACTGAAGGATAAAATTGATTGGTAGCTTACAGGAGAGAGATATAACTTTCAGATTGCTTGACCAAACCTCAGAAATTCTCTCTGGAAGACAAATCCCCTTTCATAGCCTCAGCTACCAATGATTAGCTGGAAAATTAAGATGGTAATAGGTTGATCCTGGAAGACCAATTAAAATGGTATTTGTTTTTCCTTTCTTGTCCATTAAGCCAAAAGATAAAAATGGTTCATTTTAGACTTTTTTTCCACAGAAAGAATCGTTATAATATTTTCAATATATTTTAAATATTTTTAAGGAAGTACCCAAAAGAATATGAATATAGCACACATACTGTATATAATATCAGATAAGTTCCATAAAGCAATACCTGTGTAATGATGTCAAAAACACACTGCGTCTTGTCCCCAAAGAACAAATGAGAATAACCTCCAAACTTTTTAGTAGAGTTTACAACTCCCTGCTTATTTTGGCTTTAGTCTTTGCAGCTTTGTGCTTTATTTCATGCTTCATTCCTCCTCTCCCTATAAAATCCTGCCCACTGCTCTCTCATTTCTGCAACCACCTGTAACCCTCCTTTTACCCTTCTGTCTTCCTGGAATGCTCACCTTTCTTGTCTTTGAATGGTGGGTTACTCACCTCTTGGCACTCGGCTTATGTACCCCCTTCCCAGTCTTGGGCCCTTCCCAATAATTTATCGAAAGTGGGAACCTCCCTGGTTGGCTTCCATTTCGGCCTCTTGTTTCTGATTTTCTTAACACTTACCATAACACGTCGTTCTTCCATTCATCTGTTTCATCCAATGACATGCTCCACGGGAAAGGAACCCAAATGTCTTGTTCTGTACTGTAGCACAGGCATCTATCCCTGACCAGGCCCTTGGAAAATTCTGAATAAACATTTGTTCGAGGATACCGAAAAGAAGGTCATAGGAGGGAAATGATTTTTTTTTTCTTTATGTTGAGATGCCATTTCTTTTTTAACTTGAAGGCTAAATGTTAAATGGTGGCATCTTTCATCTCCATAAAAACTAAGTCCTTCTGATACCATTCATTCCACTCATAAAGTTAGTTGAAACTCTTTCAGGGACTCCCTCTCACCAATGAAATGAAGTTTGAGTTCCTTAGACTGGCACAGGAGGCCTCCAGAACCTGTCTCCGCAGCCCTACCCAGGGCTGTTCCACTCCATCCCCTGGTCCCCAAGTCCTGCTCTGACAACAGCAGGCTGTGCCAAGCCCTGTGCCTGGGACACAATGGGTACTCCACAAATATTTAATGAATCAATTGCTGGCAGCGCCCTGCACACACCTGGCTCTTTGGGTGATGTCGGCTGAACCAGAGAGCAAGTCAGAGGTCAGACCTCAAAAGATCCCTGCGTGACATGTGGGGGATTAAAGTCTTTAAAGCAATGAGAAGCTGCAGAGGGGCCCTGAGCAAGGCAATGACATCACGGAAGGACTGCTCCAAGGACAGTGGCACAGTGTCATGCGCATCCCTCCTGTGTCAGCATGACTTCGCAAGTCTATGTGATGGGCTCGGAGGGTGACTTAGCCCACCATGGGGGTCAAAGAGCAGACTCTGGAAAATATTTCTAGTTGGCAGTTTCCACTTGACTTACATCTTATACACTTTCAGTTCTGTCTTTTATGGAGCACATAAGTTTTGAGTAACTTCCAAAGCCACCCAAGTAAAAATAAATCAAGAAGGATTGTGTTTTACACTCCACTTCCCTGCCTGTCCTTAGGCAGGAAAAAAAAAGCCAGCTTGGGGGTCTGTATTTTTCCAAGTCATTTGTCTGTGAAGCACCACTGAACTTGCAGTGCTTCTCATTAAGGTATATTTTCCAAAGGAAAATAAACATAGGAACAAACAAACAAAAACCTCCTCTTTTGGGTACAAGTAGTTCTGAACTTTCTGGTGTTTGTTGAAGTATTGTATACTGAGAGCGTATTTGCTAATGTTTGTGTTGGTAAGGGTTACATGTATTTGAAGAAGAAATGCCAGGGTAAATTTTATTATCATCATCAAAGAACACATGAAGAAACTTTTCTAAGAGTCTTTTGATAGCTTCTTGATAATATATATGCACTAAGTCAATCTTGAATTGCTTATTTCCTCCGTGGTAAGGTGTGTTACCTGACGTTTGGGCTGCTTTTTTAACAGCCCAAGTATTAAAAACTTATTTTGCGACCGAGTGTCGGCTGGGATCAGTTTTACTCATTTGTCAAAATAATCTCAAGGTAATTTGACAGCATGAACACAGCGTGTAAAAAGAGGAAGGTACACTGTTCTTTAGAGAGATCAGGTGGCTATGCAGCAGCAAGGCATTGCTTGTTGTTGTCCCCCCCAAAAAAAAAAAATAATAAATTCCTACGACTTTCATAGAATCTGAATTAAAAGTCAGAGCTTTCCAAAACTTCATGAAATAATCTGCAGGTGCTGACATGTTGATAGCCGCTGAGCCAAGGAGAACAAAGTTCACATCAAAACAGGTTACATTTCAGAATATTCTAACATCTGGGCATCCAGTTGGACGTAGTATGGGTAAACCTCAGCTCTGCACACGAAGTGCTCAGAAGCCGACCAGCATGAAAAAGAAATAGAAGCAATTAGAAGTTTGCAAGAGCGGGCCAGGCACCATCTGAGCTATGTAGGAGGACTGGTGGGGGGAAAAGGAACACGATGGCATATGCTAGGAAAGTACAGATTGTAAAGGAGGGAGCAGACAAGTTACTACATTTATGTTGCAAAACAGCCCTCTAAGATTTGGGAGGAAGAAAACACTGTGGTTTCAGGTTAGCTGCCTTGCAATACTCTCTTAACACCAAGGGCTGGGGATGGGAGAGGGAATGCGCAACTATTAGAGCCCGGGAGGTACAAATAAGTGCTCACGGGTGTAAATCTCTTAACAGTTGAGTAAAAATCTTCGGGGAGGAACCATGTCTAAAATGTGTCCTGCATTCCCCATAGAAATGCAATGCTGGGCATGTGAGAGTGGCAAAAACACTGTATTTGGGACTCAACATCTGGGTTTAATTACCATCTGTGTTTTTCTAAGAAAGTCAACCTCTCAGCCCAACTTCTCATCTGCAGAAGAGAAAAGGGTGGCGGTAGGGTGGGGGTGGGGTGGTGGGGGTGGTTAATGCCAGCCCAGGCTGTTTTTTTAGTGTTTTGTGTCAGAATTCAGACTAATCTATGTGAAGATGCTGCATAGACATTAAAAAGCTGATGATGTGATACCTGGAGCGCAATGGCAGCAAATACTTGTTGATACACTGGTTTCTTGATTAGGATTTATTCATGACTCATCTATGGAAGGATTCCTTTCCATTTACTTCAGAGTTTCACAACCTCAGCACGATTGACATTTTGAACCAGATAATTCTCCGCTAAGGGGGGGGGGGTAACAAGAGTGGGAGGGTTGCCTGTGCTGATTCCCAAAGTTTATAAATGAAACATTCCATTGCCTCTACCCATTAGATGCCCTTTTTGCCCTACCCCGACCCCGCCATGAGTTGGGACGACCTCAAATGTCTCCAGTCATGGCCAAATGTCTTCGGGAATAGGGGTGGGAGGGCAAAATTGTGCCCCCCGTTGAGGACCACTGATTTAACTGAGAGACAAAAATCTGAAAATGCCAAAGGAGTGTTGTTTGAGCCACTCCTAGGCCATAGATGATAGCCAGTGGTAGTTATCTGTGATTACTCTGTAGAAGGCACTCTGTTAAGCTATTTACCTCCATTAACTCCCTTAATCCTAGAACAATGAAGTGGTTCAACCAATCTTCACTTTACAGATGAAGAAATTGAGGTTTTAAAGGGTTGAGATGACCTGCCCAGGTTCAAAGTTATATAAAGGACAGCTTTGTGTCTAGATCCTGCTCTGTAGGATTCCAGAGTCTTTGCTCTTAACCATTCCTGCTATGCTTCCTCACAAGAGATAAGATGATCAAAACAGCCTCACTCTCTGCCGAACCTTTGACAGCACTTGCCGGGCGAACCTGACTTTAGACCTCAGGAGGATTAAGCCCGCAGCCAGCTAAGGGCTATCGCTGCTTGGCGAGCATTATTTACATGAGCCACAGAGCTAGGCAAACCATAAAAGAAATCAGGCACGTCTGAAGGAAGAGAGGCAGCAAGTCCTAACGTATTCATGCTTAATCATGTAATTCCATAGAAACCAGCTTTTGTGGGGAAATTGTACTTCTTGGTAAATATTTCTGTTTTTTTACTTCAGTGATAAAGAGATGAAGCTGTCCAAAAGTAGGAGGCAAAACTGGTAGGGAGAAGTTGACTAAAGTACATATTGCTTGATAGATATGAGTACCAAAAGCTTTTCTATGGGATCAATAAGCTCAGGGCAAATGCTATTACTCATTAACCACCTACATGGTTGCGTTTTGCCAGGTGCTTCACCAAAAGTTCACAGCCAATGACTTAATATCGAGAACCCAAGCTCTTTGAAAATACAGACGCTGCTGCTATTATTCCCAAACTCTGGACCCAAAACTGTAGGCAGGGTAAGCAATACATGTCAAGTCACAGAAGTCAAGAGAGGGCAAAAGAAAACTTTAATTACAGAATGATGTATGACTCGGATCATTCCACATGTACTGTCAATCATTAATGCCCACTGAAAGAGTAGCCTGGGTAGCCAAGGGATTTAGTTTCTTAGGAGATCCAGCACTAGTGGATGATTCCTTCTCAGCTGACCGTGGACAAGATGGCAACTGCTAATTTACTATAGTGAAGCTGGATTTCAGTTCTGACTTCTACTCTGCATCCCGAACCCAATCAGAATCCGCCCCCCCTCAACTTTTACAATATGATTCACATATTTCTTTCCTCAAATAATCATCTTGAATCTTAATAATGGGAGAAGCATTTCTTTCTACCAAAAATAACATTTTGTTCCCACTGGGGGCAGCAGATCTAGCACTTAACCCATCAGAGGTTTAGTTTGCGTACAGCCCATGCAGGGCATGATTACCATCTTAGGGAAGTGCCTGGCTTGCTGCTTGCTCCCCAGAAGATGTTCTATATGTGTTAGTTTTATTGGGCCATGTTGCCAATAAACATCTGATTCAGACCAAGCTTCAGATGATGTCAAGATTTTTGCCCTTACAAAGGACAGAACCCAACTCCATTTGTTTAGGCAAAACAGAGAAGTTATTATCTTCCCTACACGAAAAAATTCAGGCATGAACAGAACTAAAATACCTTAGGATTCTGGGATTCTCTCACACCAACTATATGCTCTTCTAAGTTACAAAGAACCTTCTCATGTACCGGATTGTCTTAAAAAACAATTTTTTTGAACCCTAAGAGGTAGGCAAAACAGGTGTTCTCTTCATTTTCTGGATGCTAATTAAATGATGTCCTCAAGGTCTCTCAGCAGGACAGTTACATGGCTGATTATTAATTGACCCCAGGAATCCCGAGTCCTAAACATAGTGCATTTCCCAAAATAGCATATCTTGAAAGTAAACTACCAGCCAAGATCCTTATCCTCAAGGCACCCAATTAATAGTGAAAAGGGACCAAAAGACACTTACATCTGTAAAAGCACTTTTTTGTGAAGTATTATCTTGTGTTTTAATAGTACTACTTCATTTTCTATTTTTTAAGTATTTATTTATTTATTTATTTATTTATTTATTTATTTATTTGAGAGAGAGAGAGGTAGCACAAATCAGGAGGAGGTGGTTGGTGGGAAAGAGCAGATGGGGGAGGGAAAGAAAGGGAGAAAGAATCTCAAGCAGACTCCACGCTAAGCATAGAGCCTAACACAAGGCTCCATCCCATAACCGTGAGATCATGCCCTGAGCCAAAACCGAGTTGAATGCTTAACTGACTGAGCCACCCAGGTGCCCCGGCTTCATTTACATGAAGTAACTCTACAGGACTATTTCCTGGAACTTCTACTAAAACCTCACGCAAAGGAGAATTTGACACTTTATTTTGTCACAATCCTACTAAACAGACAAATGGACTAAGGACCATATCGTTATCACCAGTATATTGCCATCACATTGCTACCACCGGCAGTAATCACGAGTTCCTAGCCAGGTCCTGTGTGCATCTGAAGCCCTGTGTGTCTCAAAAGCAAGAACTGGCTGCATTTTGCTCACCATCATATCCCTGACACTAAGCATAATTTTGGTTGAATTAATGGAGAACAAGTCCTAATGAGTCATAAAATCTGAAGAATGAATAGAGAAAAAAATGGAATTCTGGAGACTTTTATGAGGGCCATGACCATAGATATTATTCTTTTTGAAAGTATAATGAAAATTAATCACTTCTTGAAATTCTGATTGGATATAAATGAAGATTACTAATTGATGAAGGACACATATAAGTTATCCTATTATTGTGGAGCTGTATAAAGTTTCCATAGAATTAACATGGGAAGGTACTGCTCCCATCACCTGTGCTCTGGATCCCATCCCCCCTCCCACTTCAGGGGATTTCTGCCATCAAATATCCACTCTTCACTTGCAGATTTACCCAACAGAAAATTATAGTCATCAGTCCCAGTAATAAAATAATCTCACTTCACCCTGTGTCCCTCCCATAAATAACTACTGCTGTCCTTCCTACCTCTCAAAACCCAAAGTCTAACCTCATGGTCTCCCAATTCTTTGTCCCTCATTTATTCTTCATACTGACTCCGCTTTCACCACCTCTATTTTGCTCAACTTGTCCTGATACCATATACCAATGTCAGATTCTGAAGCATTCTTTTTATTCCTTATCTTACTTGACCTCTCTCTGGCATTTGACATTATAAACTAGTCCTTCCTTAAAACTCTCCCCTCTGAAGGCCACATTCTCTGGATTTTGCCTTTTTACTCATTCTCATGTAAACTAGCTCCTTCCCTACCACTCTGCCTCCTAAACGCTATTATTCCTCAAGTTTCCATTGTCAACGATTTTTTCTATCTACATATTCTTTAAGCAAATCTATACCTATGCCTTCAATGACTATCAATGATTGAAAGTCTCCCAAATCTTTGTCTCCACATTCCTGAGGTTTAGATCAATAAATTCAGCAACAATTCCGCTGTTCCACAACCACTACGGTTTCAACATGTCCTAAACCGACTCTACTAGATTAAATCCCACCAACTTTCACATCACTTACTCCCTGTTCCCATGAAGACCAGTATTATTCTTTCCATTGCCCCAGGTTGGAAACCTTAGTCATTCCAAAGAATTCTGACAAATTCTCCCTCAATTCAACTTTCTAAATGTTTCTTGTATTCACCCCATTTTTCCCATACTCATTGACACTCTCAAAACATTTCTCTTAGTTGTTATGAAAAAACTCCTTCCTTGGTCTCTGCACAATCCTACCTGTTCTCCTGCCTCTGTTTCTCTATCACTACCATAGACTCATCTCCTAAGAAGCTGTCAGAGTCCATTCTAAAAACCATTTCTGATCAAGTAATTTCTGTGCCTAAAATGTTTCAGTGGTTCCCCATTGTCTTCAGAATGAAATTTTAACTCCACACCATGTCCCTCTTACAAGACCTTTCATCGTTTGGCTCCAGACAACTTCTCCTGTCTCATCTCACAGACACTTCAGTTTATATTTATAGCTCTAATACAAAACAGGCCTTTAACAGGCACCTACCGAATGAGTGAATGAATGAATGAATTTTGAGAAAGATGTCCTTAGATCCTATTTTTTTTTAAGGATTTTATTTATTTATTCATGAGAGACACACAGAGAGAAAGGCAGAGACACAGGCAGAGGGAGAAGCAGGCTCCATGCAGGGAGCCCGATGTGGGACTTGATCCGGGGACTCCAGGATCACGCCCTGAGCCCAAGGCAGGGTCTAAACCACTGAGCCACCCAGGGATCCCCAGATCCTAAATGTTATATGGCTTCTTTTTATTCAACAAATAGTAGCTTTTATGTAAAGATTAATTCCACAGCTCCTTTATTTTAAAGCTTAACATGTATCATCCAAAAATGAAGGTATTAAATTTGCTTCTCTTTTTAGGAAATAAATCTTCTAAAGAGAGCATTTAATAAGATATTTTAGAATACCCCCCGAATATCTGAGGAATTCCTGCACTCGTAAAAGAGCTATGTTCCAAAAATTCTTTTATAACTTGATTCTGTGAAGTTTGGAATGCATTTTCTCATAGAAATTATGTTTTATATATTTTATTTAATTTAGGCTTTAACTATTTTAAAAATGATTTAAGTAGTATATAATAAAATACACATGTCATAAGCTTTTAAAATAATGAAAGAAGGCCTATAGCCTATATGGCCTATGGAAAGTAATTATATTATAAATCCCATAAACCTACACTAACCCAAACCCAAGTAGAAATTTAACTGAGAATCCTATCAGCTAATGCAATTTAAGAGAGAAAATAATGAGAGCTTTTATCTTTTGTACCTCGTTTTTACTTTTTTTTATGCCTCTTTTTTGCTCCTCATTGTCTAATAAAATGTCATATACTAATCCAGCAGAAGTTTTTTTTTTGTACTAAACTCTCAGAAGAAATTTTTGACATAGAATCTTATATAAGGAATGTTTAATAACTAGTAGGCAGAGATGGTTTAATAGAAAAGCAAAGATATGCGTATGACCCATTCTCAAAGCAACCATTGATGAAACTGATAAGATGTTTAATTATATTTCAAAGAAGGCATTTCTATAAGTAATTCAAGTAACATATACCTATCTTTCTGATGCTCTAACTTTACATGGAATCAACACTAGTCATAACCAACACATATCACTTTGAATATGTGTGCATATGCATTATCTCATTTAGTCTTCACAAAAACTCTATGTGGTCAGTATAATTACTGTCATCTCCATTTGACAAGTAGGAAAACTGAGGCAAAGAAGTGAATGAGTTATGAAATTCACACAGCTACATTCCCCTTTTCTCTCTCAGATATTAATGATCTCAATCAGGATTTTAAAGGAAGCTGAATAGGACAAATTTTGAGTTTAAGCTTTCTGTTGACCTTAAAATAAATTGGTAAACTTACCTTTCCAATGTTATTCTACTCTATATTCCTCCTTGCTCACTGAATTTCTTTATATGCACCTAAACAACCAAATTTGTTCCCCACTTTAGGTTTTTTTTTTTTAAGATTTTATTTATTTATTCATGATAGACATAGAGAGAGAGAGAGGTAGAGACACAGGCAGAGGGAGAAGCAGGCTCCATGCCAGAAGCCCGACGCGGGATTCGATCCTGGAACTCCAGGATCGCGCCCCGGGCCAAAGGCAGGTGCTAAACCACTGAGCCACCCAGGGATCCCCACATTAGGGTTTTATACTTAGAAAAATAATAACTCTCTCAAGAAAGTATTTTTCCCTTAACACTACCTAGAACACATTTCTAACTCTTTATGTGCTTTCATATATATCAGGTCTCAGCTCAAAAGTCACACAAGTGCCTCCTTGGCCACTCAATCTAGAGAAGCCTACTTAGACACTGTCACCAGATTTTATTTTTAATCATTTATCAGTAGTTCATTTATTATCTCTTCCCAACCCCTAGAATTGTTCTGTCTAATAAAAATATTATTATACATATGTAAAATTACATATGCAATTCAAAATTTTCTACTTGCCTCATGAAAAAATGTGAAAAGAAACAAAACTAACTTTATAAATTTTATTTAACTATATCTAAAATATTGCCATATCAATATGAAAACAATAAAAAATTAATGAGATATTTTATATTCCTTTTTTTTAAAGGATTTCTTTCTTTCTTTCTTTCTTTCTTTCTTTCTTTCTTTCTTTCTTTCTTTATTTGAGAGAGAGACAGAGAGCACAAGCAGTGGGGAGGAGCAAAGGGAGAAGCAGACTCCCCATCCAGCAGGGAGCCCAATGGGGGACTTGATCCTAGGACCCCAGGACCATGACCTGAGCCCAAGGCAGACGTTTAACCGACTGAGCCACCCAGAAGCCCGAGATATTTTGTATTCCATTTTTGATGTTGAGGATTCAAAATCTGGTGTATATTTTACACTGGCAACACATTACATATCCAATGAGACACATTTCAGGTGCTCAGTGGCTTTACGTGACTAGTGACTACTGTTGTATTTCCAGAACTTAGCATAACAGTGCCTGACTTTGTGTATTTGATAAACTTTTAGAATAAATGAATATTAAATGTGTCGGCTATTAAGTATTCTCTGTCTTAGATTGAAAGAAAGGCCCATATCCTATTGGTGCCAAATTGTCAATGACAAATATCACATTTTCTTGTATAATTTTAGGTGAATCAGATCAAATTTACTTACCATTTGGGTTTCTTTGACCATGGAAACAAATACGTGATGCTAGATAGCTGGAACTATCCCGCAGGTATATCCTTTACTGTGGTCCTCCAAAAGATATCCACATCCTGACCCAAAAAACCTATAAATGTTGCTTTATATAGTAGAACAAAAGAACTTTGCAGATATAAGTAAGTCTTAAGACTTAAATGAAGTCCTGAGATGAAGAAATTATCCTGAATTATTTAGCTGAACGTAAGCAAGATCATAGGTATCCTTTATAAGAGGGGAGCCAAGGGAAATTTAACCATAAAAGAGGAAAAAGTAACATGACCATGGAGGCAGAGCTCAGAGTAATGCAGCCAACAAACCAAGGAACACCAGTAGCCACCCGTTGGAAGGTGGAAGAGACTAGGAATGACTCTCTTGGAGCTTCCAGAGAAAATACAGCTCTGCTGACGTGTTGATTCAACAAGGGACCTCATTTCAGATATCTGGCCTTCAGAACTCTAAAAGAGTAAATGTCTGTTGCCTTTAAGTTTGTGGTAATTTGTTACAGCAGTCATAGGAAACAAACAGGCCCACTGATTTTTCAAACTTCCGCCATAGTAGATATAATACTCTGATAGTTTGCAAAAGTAGTCCCAATCTCCACTCCCTTCTGTATATCTGTCCCTTTGCAATGTGGATTAGCAGCTGCTCTCATGAAGAGGTTAGAGCTGGTTTCTCCACCTTATCTGTGCTTTGACCAATAGAATGCCACAGAAGCAACCCTTTGCCAGCTATTAGTCGAGACCTCAGGAAGTCTTGCATGCTTTCTCCTTACCTGGAACTCTTTGCACTGCCATATGAATAAGCCTGTTCTAGCCTGCTAGATGCACCCAGGTGTCTCCCATTGCCCAACCTGACAGTGAACCATCTGTTGGACATACCAGTGAGTCATTTTAGGCCAGCCAACTCCCAGTTCACCTGCCAGCAGCTGACTGCAGACAAATGAGCAATCTTTATATAGACCAAAGGAACTTCCTTACTGAGCCTCACCCAGATTGCCAAACTGTGGAATTGTGAGCCTGATAAATCCTTGTTGAAAGCCACTAACTAAAAAAAAAAAAAAAAAAAAAAAAAAAAAAAGAAAAGAAAAGAAAGAAAGCCACTAACTGTTGAGATAGCTTGTTATGCACCAATAATTAACAAATGTATTCCCCAAAAGCATATTCCTTCTGCATGTGTTCAGCTCTGCCGTACAAGTTTAGAGGAGTTTGTCAAAAAAAAGAGCCATTTGTAGTCTCACTCGGGGATAGCACCAACTACTCCATTTCCTACTGGAACTCTACAGAGCTAAAAGTTTCTTACAGAAGCAACATTTCATCATTGCAAGTATCTCAGTGAATACTTGACTAAGGTCAACTGCTCAACCTATGTCACAGTCGAGGTAATACAGGCCTAGAATTTCAAGGTAGGTATAGCTGACCTACACATTTCTTAAATACCTTGTTTCCTGCCAAATACAATTTTGAGGGACATTAAATCCTTTTTGCACAGGAAAAATGAATTACTTATAAAATATACCTCTGATAACTAGAACTGACCTGTTGAATAGGTTATTAATCTGATTAGTCTAACCTCTGAAGAACAGCTATCAAAAATCACAATTCTCATTTTGGCATACCTGATACGAAATTGCATTTTCTGGCAATAATTAACCACTCATTGTAGTTCTCAATCTTAGTCCTTAATAATAATAAAACTATGTCACCAGAATAGAGGAGTATCCCCATTTTCTAAGGCTGGGAGATATACACCCAGTCTATCAGGGTGATATTCAGATAGGCAATTAAGAGATACCAGGGCATGACTTGTATACCAATGTTTAAAACCGAAATCCAGTGAAAAACTGACACTTGACTAGCAGTCCAGGCTGCAGACTGTCCGAACGGCTTGCTAAAATACCTGTGAAGGCAAAGAAAAGACAAAAATTGATGACAACAAAAACTGTAACTGACAGCTATCCTGCCACCTGAAACAGAAAATTCCATTAACTGCAGGAATGAGGGAGATGAATTGTAAATCATAATCAGCAACCACTTTAAATAGAGAAGTTGACAGCATAAAGAATATAGGATGAGCTTTCTTTCCCTGTGTATCACACAGATCAAAGACTCACGATCGGTACTTGCCAGAATGCCAGGCAGTGGATGCTTGTCAGGACTCAAATAACCTTTGGAAAAAGAGATTGTGCTATACCCCAACCTGGCCCTCATCATTACCTTCCTTTCTTTGGAGACTGAGAATCCCAAAACACAAAAAGCAATGTCTGTGTGTGTGTGTGTGTGTGTGTGTGTGTGTGTGTGTGTGGGAAGAAGAGGAGGAGGTGGTAGTGACAATAGATACACTGCATGGTTGAAAACATAGCTTCAACAAATAAGGTACTATGGGCAGAAATGATAAGAACAATCCTGGGGGTGCCTGGATGGCCCAGCTGGTTAAGCCTCTGGCTTGTGATTTTGGCTCAGGTGATGATCTCATGGATCCCGGGATGTAGCTGCATCTAGCTCTGAGCTCTGCAGGGATTCTCTCTGCTAAAGATTCTCCCTCTGCCCCGCCCCCAACTCACACAAACTCTCTCTCTCTCTCTCAAATAAATAAATAAATCTTAAAAAAAAAAAAAAAGAACAATCCTGTTAGTGAAATATGAGGATTCTAGTTTTGCTTTTCCTCCTTGGGTTCAGAAACAAGTATCAAACAATAGATACTTAGAGGGGCATAGAATCCATCTCAATCCAGTCAACTTGTTGAACTTAAAAGAGTCCAGAACTTGTGACCATTAATTTGCTCCCCAACTGGAAATCTAAAAAACAACTATACTGACGACCAATAAGCCATAAATCAGATAAGAAGCCAACCCAAGACCCCGTCTATTGCTGAACACCTTGTAGTAGAATGAGTAATCAGGAAAACGAACAGAGGGCATATGACATTCCTTGGCACAACTTGTCACAATGAAAGAAAAAGAAAACTTCTGGGTGTTTTCAATAAGATAACAGAAGATAAAAACCCCCACAGAAAATCCTTTGAATCAAAATTAGAATTCAAAAGGAGTGATAAAAGGAGAATTGGGATAAGGTGATATTTAAATGATACTGGAAACAAAAAGGCTGGATTTAAATAGAAAGCTGCAATAAAACTTCATTATTAGCAAAACAACGGAGACAACAAAGGTACTGACTGAATGACCCGAAGGTCAAAATTCAGAAACTTTTTTCAAAAATGAAAAGAAAAAAATGTTAAAGATAACAGTGACAAAGTCCAGAGAGTAGAAATTCAATAAATGGGTAAATTGGGATTATTGAAGAACTCTAAACCCAAAGAGCAAAATCAAAATTGAAAATGTAACAGAAGAAAATTTTAGTGACTGAACTGAAGAACTCAGTCTTAAAATTTCAAGGATTTGCTTTGTATTACAAAAATAATGAAAAAGGAACCATAACAAGACACACTGTAGCAAATTTTTATTGTAAAGATTAATAAACACCTATAATTATTCACATAAAAAGAAACAGATTTATAACAATGGAATAAAAGAATTTGGCTTCAGAGTTCTGTGCAATATTGAGATACCTTAAGACAACAGTGTGATATCCATAGTTTTGAGTGGCAAACCTTGTATCAGCCAAGGACTCATTCACATGTGGAAGTAAAGAGGAAAATCAGAAAATATAGAAGCCACATGGCTTAATATAAAAACCCCCCAAAACAGCAAACAAAAACAGAGGGTGGGGACTAGCAACGAACATTAAGTCAAATTAAACAAGGATCATTTAAATAATTATAATTATTGCATAAAATGAAAAGCAAAAACTCAAAAATAATTATTAATAGAAAACAACTTTACTGACATTTAATAATCTATGTTTTCGTTCTAAAAAAAAAACTGGGCAAGTTACAAATATATACCCAGAGATATTCACAATATTATTATTTATAAAACCAAAATATCTGAATCGACCTAATTATTCATCAGTAAATATGTGTTTAAATAAATTATAATATATCCATGTATTAAATATGAATATATTAAAAACTTTATTTTTTAAAATTGTTTGAAGATTTTATTTATTTATGCATGAGAGACATAGAGAGAGAGAGGCAGAGACACAGGCAGAGGGAGAAGCAGCCTCCATGCAGGGAGCCTGACATGGGACTCGATCCCTGGTCTCCAGAATCATGCCCTGGGCTGAAGGCGGCACTAAACTGCTGAGCCACCAGGGCTGCCCTATTAAATACTTTAAAAGAAAATACAGATTTATGTATTTATTGAAATAGAAATATGTCCATAAAATATTACATATATATGATCCATTTCTTTATTTAAAAATATGTGTGTGTGAGAACATAGGAAAATATCTTAGCATATTTATCCCTAGATGTTAACAGTATTTCTTATAGAATATGGATGATCTTTGTTTTCTCAGTCATTTTCTGCTTTATCAAAATTTTATATACTGCACAGTAAAGCCACATAGACAAAATTCTTGAAACTTTCAAGAAAACCTCTCAGAATTTCTTCAAAACTCTGTTTACCACATGATGTATTTTGTAAAATCTACTTTTACTAAACTACCAGCATTCAGAATAAAACTCTTATTTAAAATAAAAACCCACCATACTAAGAATCAATCCACAACTTTAAAAAATAAACACTTGGTAAATAACAACAATGAGAACTCACCAAATCAAAACATCAGATGCTTTCCACAATATCCCCTAAAGACAAGTTTATTACTGTAATTTATTATTTAATAAAAAGAATAAAAAATAACTATTAAGTTCAAGAAGTTAAAACATAGAAATAAGAAAAAGTCAATTAACAACAAATTCAAAGTTATTTGAAAAATAATAATAGACTAATTTCTTGAGAACATAATAAAAGAAGTACATAAACTGACAAAATTAGCAATGCAAAGGAGATACTGTAATTGCGGAAATTTTTGTAACTATATTATAGCATGTACAACTCCACAATAATTACTTGTAAAATATAGATAAAGTGAATTATTTTCAAAAAAATAATAATAAATTCCAAGACTGACCCAAGTTCATGAAGAAATCTCACCTAGAAGCAAAAGAAAAAAAAATGCTTGAGGAACAGTTGATCCTCCCAAAGACTTTGCTTGCTTCCTTGTTTTCTTTTTTAAAGAGAAAGCTATCCCCATGTTTTATAAGCTGCTTCAAATCACAGAGAAGTCTAGACCCCCTTCATCTTATGGTAGCATAACTGTCGTAATAAAGTGTCAGTTTGTGAGCTGTTACTGTGAGTTGTCAATAAATATGTATGCCCCCACTATTCCTCTCTGTTACATCACACTCTGGTCTCAAGTGATCCAAAATTGACATTCATTAATAGTTATATCAAACCTAAAGTCATTGCTGAAATTTATTATAATCCTTTTTTAAAAATAAATAAATGATATATTTGTTCTACAGCTGGATTTGGGTGACAGTTTCACAACTGTATAAATTACTAAAATTCATTGACTTATAATGAATACATTTTGTATCTCAACATAGAGTCTGCCTTAGAGAATCAGGCTAAAAAACAAACTGCTTTTTTTAAGTTTTTTATTTTAATTCCAGGATAGTTAACATATCATGTTATGTAAGTTTCAGGTATATAATCTAGTGATTTAACAATTCTATACATTGCTCAGTGCTCATCATGATAAGCGTAGTCTTTAATCCCATTTACCTACTGCACCCATCCCCCCACCCACCTCTATTCTGGTAACCATCATTTTGTTTTGTATAGTTAAAACTCTGTTTTTTGAGTTGTCTTTCTCTCTTTCCTTTGTTCATTTGCTTTGTTTCTTAAATTCCACATATAAGTGAAATCATACAATATATGTCTTTCTCCTACTTATTTCACTTGGCAGTGTACCCTCTAGATCCATTCATGTTGTTGCAAGTAGCAAGATTTCATTATTTTTTATGGCTGAATAAAATTCCATTGTGTACATATACCACATCTTTTTTATCCATTCATCTATTAATGGACACTTGGGCTGCTTCCATAATTTGGCTATTGTAGATAATGCTGCAGTAAATGTAAGAGTACTTATATCCTTTTGAATTAGTGTTTTTGTATTCTTTGGGTAAATATACAGTAATGCAGTTCCTGAATTGTAGGGTAGTTCTATTTTTAATTTTTTTGAGGAACTGCCATACTGCTTTCCACTGTGGCTGCACTAGTTGGCATTCCCACCAACAATGTGACAGGGCACCTTTTTCTCCACATCCTCACCAAAGCTTGTTGTTTCTTGTGTTTCTGATTTTAGCCATTCTGACAAGTGTGAGGTGGTTTTGATGTGCATATCCCCGATGATGAGTGATGTTGAGCATGTTTCATATGTCTGTTGACCATCTATCTGTATGTCTTCTTTGGAGAAGCATCTGTACCTGTCTTCTGCCCATTTTTTAATCAGATTATTTATTTCTTGGGTGTGGAGCTGTGTAAGTTCCTTACATGTTTTGGATATTAACCCTTTATTGGATATGTTGTTTGCAAATATCTTCTCCCATTCCATAGGTTGCCTTTTAGTTTTGTTGATAGTTTCCCTTGTACAGAAGCTTCTTATTTTGATATAATCCTAATAGTTTATTTTTCCTTTATTTCCCTTGCCTCAGGAGACTGTGTGTTTGTTTGTTTGTTTGTTTAATGAAAATTTTCACATGTCTGAGTATGTTATTCTATTCAGGTGCCATAACAAAATACTTCAGATAAGTGGTTACACACACAGTGGTTTATGGTTTACATAAGTGGTTATATTTTCTCTCAATTCTGCAGGCTATCAGATAACCAGCATCAAGTGTGACAGGGTTCGTTTCTGGTGGGACCACTTTTCCCAGTTTGCAGATCGCCAGTCATCTCCTGGCAGTGTCCTCACATGTCCTTCCCTCTGTGTGCATTTGAAGAGAGAGCAAGCTCTGTCTCTTCCTCTTCTTATAAGGCTACAGATCCTACCAGATGAGGCCCCAGCCGCATGACCTCATGTAACCTCCTTCAATACTCCATCTCCAAGTACAGTCACACTCAGTGTTAGAGTTTCAACATATGAATTTGGCAGCGGGGGATCCCTGGGTGGCGCAGCGGTTTGGTGCCTGCCTTTGGCCCAGGGCGCGATCCTGGTAGACCCGGGATTGAATCCCACATCGGGCTCCCGGTGCATGGAGCCTGCTTCTCCCTCTGCCTGTGTCTCTGCGCCTCTCTCTCTCTCTCTGTGCCTATCATAAATAAATAAAAAAATAAAAATTTAAAAAATTAAAAAAAAAAACTGAATTTGGCAGCGGGAGAGACACTGTTCAGTTTATAACACTGAGTAACTTGCTCAAATTATGATTTTGCATAATAGTCTTTTCTGCCTTCTCAGTGTTCTTTACCAAACTAAGAGATGATGATGGATGGTCTCAGTAAACC